>NW_026606097.1:1322555-2645110 GCF_029834395.1 Sorex fumeus | reverse complement strand
TGTTTCGTGTGACACTGTCCCAACATATAAACATAAAATAATCCTCATTGATCCTGACATTGATTCAATTAGGTTAGATGATTTCAATGGCCCCTGCATTCTCAGCTTTGTGGGGACGCAACCTTGCCTTCGTACATGCATCCCAAGCTCCATACTGAGCTACAACCGAACCCAGACTTGGGTGTATTTTTATTTGCTTGAAACTGGTGCTTATTTTTCTGTATAGAAATTATTTCCACTTAATGTGTTCTTCATTGAGTTGAGAGAAAAATGGACACACGGTAATGACAACACTTTTGTCAATTTTGCATGTCCTTCTTGCAAAACAATTTGGTCATTCCAGGAAAAGCCATATATGTGTCGATAATTTTATTTGCATGGTGGAAATGTCAGACATCAAACCTGCATGGTTCAACTTTTTTTTTTTTTTGACATGGAGAATCAAGAAATCAAGAAATAATTGTAATCCTCCTCTGCTGTTGTTCAGGAAAGCAACCAGCCTCAGTGGAATGTCTCTGATCCTGTGCACTGTGACAGTCTTGAGTGAGCAGTGGTGCCTGCATCACCGTGGGGATTCTGAGGTAGGCAAAGTCCCAGGGCTGTTAGCAGCACGGACACATTTTGAGTCAGCCGCCCCCAAGTGTGATCATCTGAATATCCACACAGGAGAGAAACTGTAGACATGTAAAGAATGTGGGAAGGCTTAGATCGATCCTCATATCTGATTATGCATAGGAGAATTCATATAGGAGAGAAACGCCATTCATCCACGGAATATGGGAAGACCTCAATACTTAGTATGCATAGAAAAATTCATTAAGAGAAACCTTATTCATGTAAGGATAAGGAATGTTTGAAGACCTTTATTTCCTTCTCAGGGGTTTCTGTGCATAGAAAATTCATGCAGGAGAGAAACCTTACTCAGGGCTATAGTTATGCCAGTGTCCCAGCATTTGAAATTCACATGCATGTTAACTTGTAAATAACAGACTTGGTGATGGAAGCCAGGAGGAAAATGACTAAATAAGTTCCAAATATAAAAGGAAAGTCCTCTTGAAGCAACAAAAGCTTTGAGAAATTAATGAGGCACCATTTTCGCCTCCCCAGCAGTTGCCTCCCCCTCCTTTTTGTGAGCCCTACCCCTTGCAGCACAGGATACCCTGGGTGTCCCGAAAGGATCTCTCCGCACCTGTGGCCTGGCCCTTTAAGGGTGCTGGTGGGAACGGAAGTGACGTCACAGACAGGGCCTTCCGGGTACCTGTGTTCTTGCTGACAGTGATGGTTCAGTCAATCCCACTATTGTTACATGGGTGTAGGACGGCCTGGAACTGGCTGGAAGCGGTTCTTGAAGGCCGATTTTGGGGCAGGACGGGGCGACTCTCCATCTCTGCTCTGTGAGCGACATGCTAGTGTGGCTGACGCTTTTGTGCTGTTTCTCACTTGTTCCCCGACATCTAGGTGTTCCTGAGGCATGGCGGTGGCTTTAGGGGGACACAGCGGTTTGGGGCGCATGGTGGGGTCTGTACTGGGGCGCAGTGTTGCCGGTGTGAGTACGTGTTCCCGGGGGCCTCTGAGGCCACGATGGCCTCTAGCTCCGTGATGGGGCAATGGCGGGTGGGCAGGCGGGGGGGGGGGCTGAGCTTGGGACTGAGTACGGGGATGCTGGACCGGCACAGGGCGGGGGGCTTGGCTGTCCCGACCCTCCCAACAGTCCCATGTTGAAATCTTTGGCCCTTATCTCGTAGCTGTAGAACCTCCAGATTTGAAGGGCAGAGCCGAAGCCCCCCCTCACCCCACCCATTGGCAAGGGTCCCCTTGCTGTTCATCATTTTCATTGCCGCCATGTTGGTCCACGTCATTCGGGGGCAGTGGACCTGCAGGTGGCTGGGGATTGCCAGTGAACATGTTCTCTTGGGGCTCTTTTTGGTTTGGGGGTTGTTTTGTGGGGCGTTGGGGGGAGGGGGCATCCCCGGAGATGCTCAGGGCTTCCTCTGGCTCTGGGCTCAGGTATGAATCCTGCTGGTGTTGCTGCGGGACATAGGTACGCGGAGAGTTTACTGGGTCACGGCAAGTGCCCTACAGACTTCATTGTCTGTCCAATCACAATATTGGTGTTTTTTTTTTTCAGATCACGAGTTTCATCTCCCTCATGTCAAGTTACAAAGCATCCTCCACTCTTCATCTCTTCCTGAGCAGGTGACCCGTGGCTATTAGGATAAACACTGAGGGTAAAGATTTTTGTTGTTTTATAAATTTTTACTTTATTTTAACGAAGATACTTGTTTATTTGTGTGTGTGTGGCGGGGGGCGGACTTTGTACAGGACTCCTGGTATTCTTGGAAGAAATTTATGTAGGAAGGAGCGGAGCAAAAGTATAGCAAATACTTGCGTTGCACAGTCAACTTGGGTTCAGTCCCCTGCATCCTAGTGATCCCCAAAGCTTCCAGGAGTGAAACCCTGAGTGGAGAGTTTAGGAATAACCCCTGAGCAATGCTTGTTCTGGCTCAAAGAAAACACAAACACACATATACACTTGTACACACAGGAAACTCGTGATTGCAAGAAAAGAGAATAATAAGGATTCTGGGAAACTATGGAAATACCAGAAAACAGAGTTTTAAGAACCCACTCTTTTACTATTTAAATGTTCCTCGCTAGTTTGTCTTTGCACATGATTTTTGTTTGTTTGTTTGCTTTGCTTCCTTAGAGTTGTCCTGTTGTTGCTGTAGTTTTGACCGCTCCTTGTAGGTATCTTCCCTTACTTCTGACTCAGCTCAGGGATCACTGCAGCCAGGGCCCAGGGTGGCCAAGTATCATACTTCGGTCAGCTGAGTGTAAGACCACTCTACCCCCAAAATAGAATATTTGCAGTATAAGTAGTCCTGAAAACTTCCAAATGTCAGGCACAATTCATATTATGGTTCTTTGTAAATAAATGCCTTGTTTATTTGGATTTATTTTCTATAAACCTGGGTAATTGTACCATTTTCAAATATATTCCTGCACAACAGGAGCTAGCATAGGATGAGACTCACGCAGATGTGCTTATGCAGGATTAGAGTAAATCAGCACTCAGATGGGCCCAGGTCCAGTGAGACAGAGCACGGCTATGCCTCAGGCTCATCTGAACCCAGAAGTGACCTTGTTCCCCTGGACAGAGTGCACAGGTGCATGTCCTTGGCCACCCTGCAAGACAGTGGCTGAAGGTTTGTCTACCCTAAGTCCCAGTCTTTCCACATGGCAGAGCCACATTTCAGGTTGTAGTTCCCAGGGGCAGCAGTGCCAGCTGCCTGGTGGGCATGCTGGTACTCAGGAACTCCTGAGGCCCCTGGCTGGGCCTTTAGGATAGTTTTTGTGCTCCATGAAGGAATCTGAGGATCATAGAAGGCTGCCATTTCCACTGCTTTCACCCCATCTTGATTACTTCTTCACGCAACTCAATGTCAGGTGCCTTGTTCCAGCCTGCCTGTTTGACCTTGAATCAACCCACATCTGTTTTTCCTAATGGACTGTGTGTGAGAGCATTTTTTCAATGGTTGACTGACCAGTACAGGATCAGGGCTCTTCTGCTTATCCCCAGGCCCCCACAGTGTGAGCAAACACTCTAGCAGCTGCCTCTCCACTCCTTTATCCAGTCCATCCCTCTTGAAGCGCGGATTCACCTGGGTGGGCACAGAGGGTCTCTGCATCTGGACCATGGCCCTTTAAGGCTCCTGGCAGAAGCAGAAATGATGTCATAGACGGCCCGTTCAGAAATCCTTTCTGTTCTAGTTGTGGTTGCCTGGCTCTGGCCGCCATTGGTCTGCTGGGTAGAGCAGGAACTGGCACCTGGTATGACAGCGAAACTGTGAGGCCAATATTGTGGCAGAACGCAAGTGGCCTCAGGTGAGCGCCCCGCATCTTGGCTCTGTGAGTGGTGGGGCTGCGCCAACTTGGGGGATGCTTTTGCGCTTGTTTTGCACTGTTCAGGGTGTCCAGGTGGTTCCTGCGGTGAGGTAAGGCGAAAGCTTTCAGGGGACCCAGAGGCTTTGGATGGTGCAGTGGGGGCTGTGCCAGGCGCAGGGGTCGCAGGTGTGAACAAGTTATTCTGGGGGGTCCCCTTGGCCAGGATCTCCTCCAGATCCTGGAACAGTCAGAGGCCAGTGGGCCTGGAGCTACCGGATCTGCAGAGGGCAGGGCTTAGCCCTCCTGAACCTGCAAGCACGGGAATGTGCTTGGCGCTGTCCGGAGCCTTTGGCCCTGGCAATCTTAGTGTGGCACCTTCAGATTTACTTAGAAAGGCAGGGCCCCAGCCACACTGCAGCAGGAGACCCAGTTGTCCTCTGTCCTTTGTTTGACTGCCCTGATTGGGTGGGGCCACCCAGTGTCTCTGTCCTTACTGGTGGATGAGGTTTGCAAATGAAACTTTTTCATTATTATTATTTCTGTTCGGCTCATGTATCACATCTGGAGGTGGTCAGGGTTTACTTTTGGCTCTGTAATCGCAAATTCCTGCTGCTGGTACTCGGGGACCATAAGGGATGGCGGGCATTGATCTCGGTTGGCTGCATGCAAGGCTAGTCCCTACCCACTTACTGTCTCTGGTCCCAGCTTTTGTGGTTTTTTCCCCTAGGTCAAGAATTTCTCCATCTTAAGGTCCACTTGCAAAGTACCCCACACATGTAATCTTTCCCTGACCAGACGACCCCCAGCTGTTTTGAGTACTGGGGGTAAAGTTTCGTTTTCCTTTTTTAAGAAAAATAGTTGATTTCCCGGGAGGGGCTGTTGTTGGGGAAGCTTTGTTCAGGGTGACTCCTGATGTGTATAATTCACTTAGAAAGGGCCAGAGCAATAGTACAGCAAGTAGGGTACTTTCCTTGCAAGCAGCCAACCCAGGTCTTTCTATATCCAGTAATCCATATAGTCCCTGAGCCCCACTAGGACTAAACCCTGATCCCAGAGCTGCAATAATCCCTGAGCACTGCCAGTTGTTGTCTAAATGTGAAACATGTGTATGCATACACACATATATACACAAAGAGGATGTGAGAGCAATGACAGATTGGAGTAGTATTCATGAGAAAACATGAATTTCTGCAGAATAGAAAAATACAGAAAAGGTGGCTTAATGATCTACTTTAAATGTTTAACTCTAGAATTTTTCTGTACCCTTAGGGTTTTAGGCTTGATCAGTAAATTTCCACTTTTGCTCCCCCCAGAGAAGGTTATAGTGTTCTTTTGAGCACTCCTAATCTATCCTTAGATCATAAAGTCAAACCTTCTGGTGACTATGGACTTTGTATCTGTAGTTATTTATTTGCATTTCTCTTTCCGCTGTAACCTGTATAATCAATAATCTATCACTATAGAGCAATGTTCTTTGCTTCAAAACAGAAAAATGATCATGCTAAGCTCTTAATATTTGTGAGTTAATTGATTCTAAAATATATTTACTCCTGGCCATCCGTCATAATTACTTGACTCAGGCTTCAGTTGCCATAGTCTCTAGCCCCAGAAAGCTGGATCCCAGCCAGCTTTTAAACTTAACTCCTGGACCCCAGAGAAGTAAGTTTTGGAATGTTTCTTTACTGTGTGTACAGATAATTTCAAATATTAATAAGAACTCAATTGTTTAATATGTACGAGCAGGGAAAGAGAAAAGCAACACAGATGCATATAGCCCCTGAGCGAATTTCTCAGTATAGTCTCAGACACAATGTGTCCTTGAGTTAATTCCACCAAAGAATTGTTTCTGTTGAACGCTTGACCTCTGTCAATGGTAGATCACAATACGTGTATTTCTGTACCTCAGACGCCCTCAGATGTTCTATAAGTATGCTATTCGGTTCTGAATTAAAGGGTGACTATGCACTATCCATTGGCCATCAGTTGTTTTGGCCCCTGTGTCTTTCTTTCTTTGGAGAGAACAACACCCAACGTGTTACCATGTGACCTACCAACTCACTATTTTTTACGTCTGGTGACCTAGTGTGGGCGCCTCAGAATTCACACTTGAGTAATTTTCATTGTTGTTGTTTTGTTTCATTAGAGTAATCTTTTGAAGTTGAAGTATTTTTGGTAAATACCCTTCATTGTCCTTGGCTTATTCCTGCCTCTGAACTCAGGAATCATTTCCTATAAAAGTCAGGGGCCCATATATATTCTATTATATTGAACTTGGGTCAGCCAAGTGCAAGGTGAATGTCTTACCCGCTGTATTACCACTCCAGGCCCCAAGATATAATACTCATGGTTTAAAAGTAGACTCACCCTAGAAATTCCATTTGTTAGCACACGTAACATCATGGTTATAGTAAACTCCCTGATTATTTGGAGATTTTTGTGATTCAACACACTGTTTGCATGGTTTTCAGAGTGATTCTTGCAAAAATAGGAGCATGTGCTGGATGAGGCTCATGTGCTGATTGGGGGATTAGAGGAAATCACGACCAGGATGGGTTCAGGTCCAGAGGGTCAGAGCTGGGACATTCTGGGGCGTACAGGTGCCCAGAAGTAACCTTGGTGTCTGGAAGCGAGTGCCTAGGCCCATGTCCCATCCACTCTGCAAGAGGGCAGCTGAAGTTTTGTCCACCCTGAGTCCCTGTGGCTGCTCCCACAGCAGAGCCTATAACGGTGCTGTGGTTACTGGGGCATGCAGGGGCTGCTTCTGCGCGGGAGCTCCTGGCCTCAGAGTTAGTCTCTGGCCTTAGGGACCTTCCTGTGTGGTTCCCAGGGTAGAGTCCTGGGGCTCGGGCAGCGCTGCGGTTTCCTCCCCTGTAGACCTCAACTGCTCTTGTCCAGACAGGCAGCCCGGTCACAACCCACTTCTCTGTGCCCTGAGAGACAGGAACATATGGCAGTGTCTCCCCATGGATGGTTCTGTGAGCCAGTGTCCAAACATCTGGCTGGTCACTACCTTTCTGGCTCCAATGCAGAGACTTCTGTTCAGGAGGGGGCCAGGGCTGGTTGTGCTCCTCTCTGGTGCCCACGACTCAGGTCCTTGCACGGAGCCTCCTGTTGATATACAGGAAAAACAGGCAGGAGATGGAGAGATGGTCTCTGCCACACCATCTTCAGGCAGGAGAGTGAGAAGATGACACGGTGCAGTGACAAGTAGCACAAGCGTCCCAGGCCGTTAGACTCTGATTGTTTCAGGAAGGAGACGGGGGATCCGGCTCCTGGCCTGATTGATCAGCTCTCTGTTTGAAGCCACTGTTCTGTTTTTTTTTTGTTGTTGTTGTTGTTTATTTGAATGGGCCACATTAATGGTGCTCAAGGATCACTCCTGACAGGACTGGGGGACTGACTATATGGAGTACCAGGGGTCCTACGCCATTAGACTTATTTGTTTGGTTTTTTTTTTTTTAAGATGTTGAAGGGGAGGTGCCATTCCCAGTGATTCTCAGGTTATTTCTGGTTCTGTACTTAAGATTTCCATCTGCCAGTGCTCGAGGACCCATAAGGAACGGCATCGTTTTCTACATCTATTGATATTGCAAGTTTGTTTGCTCATCAATTTTAATCCTAAAATTTTATTAGCAGCTGGAGATTTTTCTGTTTATTAATTAAATATATACATACATACATATCGCAAGAAGGAAATCCAGAGTCTTACCCTGGGAGTAAAAGTCACTTATCCTTACAGGGTACTGAAACTGAATAAAATTACATTATTTTTCATATCAAAAAAGTACTTTAATTTTTCTTCTATTGAAAGCAAACACAAGTGGTAATTGTTTCAAAGAACTGGTTTGTCAGTTCATGTTGTGTATTCAAAAAATGAATGAATATGAAGTCCCTGCTCTCCTCTCTCTCTCTTCTATATTCCCCCACCCCCATCGCCGACTGAATTTGATGGTCTTGGGCTGCTTCCCCCACCCTTGGCCAGCTGGTGGCCATGGGTGGATGACGGAGGCAATGAGGGCCAGGCTGGTTGGTATCAATTGCAGTTTCTTCCAATCTCATTTCAGTTCTCCTCTGATTCTCCTTCCATGAATCTCCTTCATTCCTCTTGGATTTTCCCTCTTGGATTCTCTCTTGATTTTTTTTCCCTTGCCGACTCTTACAGCCTTAGTTATCTCCCAAATCATGAAAGAGTTGGGGTAGCACACATAGGAGAGGTTATACACTCAATGGAAGTATGGTCCCTCTCTGAGAGGAAGCTTCTTCTAGGACAAACTCTTTCAGCAAGAAGATCCACCTAAAGGTGAAATGCCATCTATGGGTGCGTTTTTCCTTCCCTTAGTCCAGAAACCATATAAACATTCATCTTAATTCTACTCCTTAATAAAATTAGTCATTTTGTATGGACACAGTAATAGATACATTAAGCTGGCGACATCTTACTATAGATCTCAGACTACAGTATTCAGGCCAGATTAGTCTTTCTTAACCTAGCATGGTACCAATCTAGTTGTTACTTTTGGATCATGACAGAATTTGTCCATGACCATGCTCTTAACTTATATGGCTCTTTGGTCTAGCCCATTTCGATGCCAGGGTACCTCACAGCTAGCCCTGGGTCCATACAGTCCCTCATTGTGACACTGCCTTTGGGGTGCTAGGAGGCTTAGATTAAGAAAGCAGATGCCCAGGTATGAAGCATTATTTGGAGTCAATTAACTCCCAAGTTACAGAGTATTAACTATCTTCCTATGTGTATACGAAAAGGACATTGCTCTAAAGTAACTATGCAGAGGACATAAGGAGAAGAGAAAAGAAGTTTTTCACTCAGATTTCTGAGGATTCAGACCTTACAAATTAACAGAGTCTGATTAGGAGAAAAAGGTGACAGGCCATTTGGGAAAGCAAATCTCAGAGAAGGAAGTTACAGAGAAACACAGAAGAATGGGAGTGCCTCAGGTGTACTGTGGTAAACCTAAGCTCCTTGTGGCAAGGGAGGAAGGACATACCAATGTTAAACCTAAAATGTTTAGAACTATATTTCCAACAGAATAGTGTAGTAGTTGGGCTGGAGCAATAGCACAGTGGGTAGGGCGTTTGCCTTGTACGTGGCCCTTGAGGCTGCTGCCAGTTCGATTCCTCCGCCCCTCTCGGAGAGCCTGGCAAGCTACTGAGAGTATCTTGCCTGCCCGGCAAAGCCTGGCAAGCTCCCCATGGCGTATTAGATATGCCAAACACAGTAACAACAAGTCGCACGATGGAGACCTGCTTGAGCAAATCGATGAACAATGGGAGGACAGTGTGGTAGTGGGAAGATAGGGGAAGTTGAAGATAGGGGAGGTTGTGCTGCGTCCAGCCTTCTACACCATCCCAGAGCTGACTCTCGGAACCAGAGAGAAGATCGCCAGCACTAACAGGTCCTTTGACGGCCCTTCACAGACATCCCAGGGATTTGGGATGTTGGGTCCCCACACCATCAAATCTCGAATGAACTCCAAAATTTGGAGTGTTTGTTCACACCAGCTTGCAGGCTGTTCTGCTAGGCAAAGCAGCAGCCTCCCAAGAGAAGCACAGTCTGTTGGTTAGAAAAAAGCCCATCTTGATGCCACTGTCCTTTTCATAAGCACACACAAAATTAAATTCACCAGACCCACATCCTGGTACCCCGTAAATTTATATAAGCATAGTGAGGCAAGCATAGTTACTGAAACAAAGAAAAGCGAATACACAAAAAAATCAGCTATTGATGTTTACCATCTCACTTTGGGGGGACCCTAACCTATTGTGCCTATTTGCACTCTGTGATGTTCTGGCACTCTAGTGGAATGGTTACAAGAAGTTGAGTGTGTTTATGGAATAACTCCGCTAAACAGTAAACTTGTAAACTAAATTAATTTCATATTCTTACTGTAACAATCACCAAATCATCATAGCCAAACAATAGATCAATAGAGCAACATGTCTGAAAAAGAGGCTTTCTCCTGCACAACTACTGTAGAGTTATTCTTGCTCACTGGTTCAAATTTTGAAGAATTATAGCTTAATAAAGCATCAAGTACTAAAATATTAAAAGACTATTTAGCTGCACAGCAGTTAAGGGACTTTCTGTTCATTTGCCTGATCCATTTAGAATCACTGCTATGTAGACTTTGAGCAGTGTTTGAAGAGTTGCTGCGTATAGCTCTCATGGAATAACTGGAGAGTACCCTTTGCTCTCAACACACAAATACAGACACAGGAATTTTTGTGTACACAAATGTCTACCCAGTCATCACCAGTCCCTGAGTCCTCTTCTGGGCTACACCTGACCCTTTTCTGAGCCACGTGATTCACTTAGTTTCTAGCTCTCTCCTATCTTTGTGAAAATAAACAGTTGAAGCTACTCAAGACCTGGACTTTCAGTGCGATATAAATGAACTTGGGGACTCAGAGGTCTGGGTGACTGTTTGCAAATATGTGAATTTTAGTTCCTTCATCAAAACAAAGACTTCTGAACGACATGCTAACTGTCCAGTCCGTCACTCTCCATCTATCCCAGACCTGGCAAACATCAGATGTCCCAATCACTTGATCCTAACCCAGCAACGGGGGAAAATGAACCTTTCTGACCAGGCAAGTACCTGGTCAGGAATATTTGAAGCCTGGCCCTTTAAGGCTCTGGGCGCACTGCCGATGACGTCACAGAACCTGGATCCTCTTTCCCTGCGTGTCTTGGAGGTCCGGCTTCGGTGTGGAAGGTGAGGAGCGGGTGAGGGGGCACCCAGGGGGGCAGGGGCGTCCGGAAAGGTCGGTTTCCCGTTGGCCGCCCGAGGGGTCGCTCTGAGCGCCTGAACTTCCGCGTTCTCCGCCTTGTGGGCGGCGGGGTCGCTCCGTGGCGGTGGCCCGGGGTGGCGGCCCCTCACCCGGGACGCACCGAGCGCTCCTGCCTAAAGCAGCAGCTTTTAAATCTTGTTTATAAATTGATTTTTCAGGGAAAACCGGCCGTTTTTACTGAGGAGAAAGATGCATAAGGGGGGAAGGCGGCCGGCCCGGTTAGATCCGGGCACCCCACAGCGTCCCGGACCAGCCTGGAGTGAGCCCAGAGCCGGGGGCCAGTGATGGGGTTGGTGGGGGGAGGGGCAGGACACCTTTCTGTGCTTGGGGCTCAGAAGCATTTGGCAGATCCTTTGCTTTTCACTTGTTCCTTGTGCATTCAGTTCGTTCTGGGAGTACAGGGAGGTAGGGAGCTTCTCTTTACTTTTTCTTTTTTTATTTTACTTTTTGGGTCACACCCAGCGTGGTTTCCAACTGGATCTTCGCTCAGCAAGCGCTCCTAGTGGTGCCAGGAACCATGAGGGATGCCCAGAATTAAACCCAGGTTGGCTGCCTTCAAAACAAATGCTCATTTGTCTATGTTACCATTCAGGCCCCAAGGTGCAGAGATTTAAGACAACTCAGGGCTGGGAGGAGGGGGATGGGCAGGGGGTGCCTCAGGGCCGTGCTATGCCACAGCGGGTCTTGCAAGCAAGTGTGCAATCTTAGCAGGAAGTAGCACGGAGACTTCTAGAGTGTGCCCTAAACCCTCTAGTAATGTAATTTAGGATCAGTATTGGCCACACCCATTTATTTATTTAAATGAATTAAGTGTTTAGTCTGGAGGAGTACAACTGCAAGAGTCAGTTACTTCTCTTGCCTCTGCATTCAGGGATCACTCCTGGCTGGGTTCAGGGAACCATATTGCGATCCCAGGATTCAAACTTGGTTTGGCCGAGTGGAAGACAGGCACCTCACCTGCTATACGATCTCTCCATTTCCTTTATATTCTTTTTTATTGTAGTTTTTTGGGCCACAGCACCACTCAGTGCTCAGGGCGTACTCTTGGTTCTGAGCTCAGGCATCATTTTTAACAGTGCTGGGGTGGGTGAGCGTATGCACTGTTGCATAATGACTCCGGTTTAGCTGCTTGAAATAAAAGCACCCTATCAACTTACTATCTTTGCCTACCCAGTATGATTATATTTCCTCAGAAAAAAGAATTTCTGCCTTACCTGTCAAGATTCCAAGCATCCCTCACTCTCCGTCTCTCCCAGACCAGGGGTGTACCCTGCTGTTGAAGTGAATACTTGCAGAAAGGGGTTTTCCAGGGACCAGCTGCAGTAGGTTTTAAATGTCTCACTCTTAGGGGCTGGTCAGTAGCATAGTCAGGAGGGCGTTTGTCTTTCCTGTAGTGACCAAGGTTATTCCCGACTCGCCAGAGGGTCCCCTGAGCATCACTATGTATGGCCGCAACCCTCCCACTCCAGAATTTGACTTGACACACGAGCATTCTTTGAATTTCTTTTTGGGTGTTGGGGTATTTCACCTGTCTTCCCCCCCCTGTTTGCTACAAACTTGGAGATAGTCAGAGTCTGTCTCCCGATCTCTGTGTGTCTGGGATGCAGGGGGAGCCATGCCATGTCCCCCAAAGGTAAAGCAGGTGCTTTGCCCGCTGAGCTCCTCTCCCTGGGTCTATCTCACTAGTTGGGGAGCAGATGAGGTGAGATTTTGGACCATACCTGGCAGTGCTTGAGGTTTGTGCCCTGCCAGGAGACTAGTGGATAAGGGGTACCAGGGAAGGCCATCTGGGCTTTCAGTTGGCCGGCGTCTACTTCACTCTGCTGTGTTTCCTCATGCCCCTCTTTTCATACCTTAATTGGAAATTCTTAGATATGAACATTCTTGAGTCCTTTCAACAAGAGGCTGTTAGGAGGAAAGGAAGGAGTTGGAGGCTCTGAGCGAAATTATAGACTTTAAAATTTTATTTGGGATAAATGAAATTTTTCTTTTTTTTTTTTTCTTTCTGTTTTTTCGGTCACACTGGCGATACTCAGGTTGTTATTCCTGGCTCTGCTCTCAGCCTCTGCAGTCAGGAATCACTCCTGGCGGTGCTCGGGGAACCAAATGGGATGCCAGGGACCAAACCCAGGTCAGCCATGTGCAAATCAAATGCCCTGCCCGCTGTACTGTCACTCCAGCCCCACGTGTAATTTTTCATCCCCTTTTTCTTTTATAAAATCATGTACCCATAGGAGTAAAATTATACAGTCTGAAAACCCTGGGGCTGGAGCAATAGCACAGTGTATAGGGTGTTTGCATTGCATGCAGCCAAACCTGTTTCGATTTCCAGCATCCCATATGGTCCCCTAAGCACCACCAGGGGTAATTCCTGAGTGCAGAGCCAGTTGTCATTTGTGCGCATAGCCAGGAGTGACCCAAAAAGCAAAAAACAAAATCAAAAAAACAAACAAAAAATATAGTCTGAAAACCTGGCCTGTAAGCTCTGAGCACTTCTGGGTGTGGTCACAAAACAAAACAAAAAACCCAAAGGACTGATCCTTGCAAATATATTACTAGATTTCACACCTCTGCTGTTGGCAGATAAATTCCTCATTGGCTTTAATTGGGCTGGAGGGGGATTGGCTGTGCGGGCTTTTGCCAAACCCAGCAGTGCTCTGGGATCACTCCTTGGTGATTCAGAATGTGAAGTTGAGTCGGTCGCCTGCATGACAAGTGCCCTGCCATTCACTTTGTGCTCTTTCTGGCCCCTGCACACCTTTGAAATTGCAGTTTGTACTTCTGGTTCAGGTTTGCACCGGGAGGCCCCAGGTGCCAGCAGCACTGCCTGGTCCTCTACCAGCTGGGCCTCATCCCTTGTTTCCTGTCTGTATCCTTCTCATAAGGTTCACAGTACTTATAGAGACTTTGAATTCCTGGGTTCAGTGATAGGCCAGGAGTGCAGGCCCTGGCCTTGCAGGCAGCCTGTCATACGGTACAATCTCCTGCACAACGCAGGATTCCTCAGGCACCACCTGGGTGAGCCCAAAGATCTGCCACCTGTGGCTCCAAAACCCAAGTCTGACCTGCATTCTCCAAAACTGGCTGGTGGAGGTTGACTCATGAACAAAAACTTTTTTTTCTGGTCATAACCTGTGGTTGCTGCTTTTGGTACTCTGTGTGGTGGCAGGGAATGAACCCAGGTTAGCTGTGTACAAGGCCCATACCCTACCAGACTATAGTTCTGGCACCTAAATTTATTTTTGGTTGGCCACACCCGGCGGAGTTTACCCCTGGCTCTGTTGTCATTGATCGCTCTAGGTTTGGGGATCCTGTCAGGTGATGGGTATTGAACCCTCGTCAGCTGTGTACCAGACTGCGGGGGGCCCCGCCAGACCACTCTCCGGCCTGCGTAGGTGGCCCTTGGATCCGTAGGTGCAGGGAAGGATCGACCGAATGAACACAAGACACAAGAGACAGAATGCAGCTCAGAATCAGAGAGAAAAAGGGACAGACTTTATGAGGGCGTTGGGGGTATATATTCTGAGGCAGCTACACAAAGGGTCGTGCCCAAATGTGGTTAGGAAAGTTACAGAGTCCATAAGTTTGACCTACCATACATTACAAAGCTTATACCAAGTTAATCATTGTCAGTTACAGCCATGACAATTGTTTCCTCAGGATAACCATACAAAGCACAGGCTTTACCTGCCGAGGGTCACATAGGTCAGGATAGCCCTACCTAGCACAGGCTTTACCTGCTGAGGGTCACGTAGGTCAAGATAGCCATACCTAGCACAAGCACGTAGGTCCTTGGTCAGTTAAAGGGCCAGCTCCCGATACCAGACAAGCGCCTTGTGATCTGTGCTATCTCTGTAGCCATCATAAAAATGCTTTTATGCTGGGTAAAGTCCAGAAAATTGTGTTCTTTATTCCGATTAATTACACAATACACTTTTTACTTGTGTGTTTTTGTTTTGGGACCACAGCCAGGAGTACTCTGGGTACTGAGTAACCTGACTCTGCACTCAGGAGTCCCCCCAGTTGGGCTTCGGGGATCCTATGGGATGTGGGGGATTAAACCAGAGTCAGGTGTGTTCCAGGCAAGTGCCCTCCCCAATATGCTGTTACTCTGGCCTGGGGCCTAGTTCTTCTGTGTTGCACTATATGTTTAGATATCATAACATTTTCAGTTCAAGTGGACTATGACCCGTGAGATAGGAGAGCAGGTCAGGTATTTGTCCTGCCCTCCCTGAGAGCAATTTCAGACTCCAAAGCAGAAACTTCTGGTCTGGACTCTGGGGTTTGTGCACCTCTCTCATGCTCACAGATCTTTGCATGGAGCTTCCTGCTGATTCTCGGGAATTCTAGGTAGGAAAAGATGATGTTGCACTGTCTGAGACACCGTCCACATGGAGGAGGAAAGAGACAAATGATATGAGGCAGTTACAGGAGTGCCTAGGCCTTCAGGGCTGACTGTCAGGAGTTGTTTCAGGAGGGAGCACTGACTCTACTGTTTTTGAGGTTGCTTTTGTCCTTGTTTATTTGTTTTGTTGTATTTGGGTTTGGATTATACTCCGCTGAGGAGTACTCCCATGTCAGTGCTCAAAATTCACCCCTGCCAGGTCTCGTACTCTGTGTGGTGCCGCAGATCCAAGTCTGAATTATTTGGCTTTGTTCTTTTTGGGAAGGTTGGAGACCACACCTAGTGATTCTTTGGGTTTCTCCTTGCTCTGCGCTCCAGCATTGCCCCTGGAAGTGCTTGGGGGACCATATGGGGTGCCAGGGTCACCAGCCCTATCCGCTCTTCTTTAAGATTTATTTTTGTGCCATATTGGAGGTGCTCAGGGCTTCCTCTTGCTCTCTGCTCTGGATTCATCCCTAACGGACATCAGAGCCCCCGGGCTACATGGCCCCATATGTGCCCTGTCAGCTACAGTGACTCGGGACCCAGGACCTGCGTTTCCTCTGTTTTGTGCTTCCTGCTCTGGAGAGCCTCACCTGCTCAGTCACACATTCTCACGTTCACTCACTGCTTTGTGTGCAGTCTGGGTATGCGCCAGTACTAGGGGGATCGAACAGAGGATCTTTGGGTCTGGCAGAAGTGTTGGGAGTCAGGTCACCTTTGCCTGCGTTGAGAGGAATTTGGGGCAGCCCTGAACTTGAGTTCAGAGTCCTCTAGGCAGAAATGTCCACACACAACTTTGAGTTGCTTGCTGGGCATTGAGTGTCCCCTTCTCATCCCTAGTGATTATGGGCCCTGGGGGTCAGGTTTTTTGTGTTCAGTGTTTTGGTCCAAGCCCATCATTGTGTTTTTTTAAAAAAAATTTTTTACAGTATTTTTATAAAGTAGTTCACAATATTTGATTTCATTTAATATTCGAGCTGCAATCCCACCACCATTACACCTTCCCACCACGATATTTTGGATGTTTCCATCCTGTACCCCAAGGCCTGCTCCAAAGCAGAACCGAAATAATTTATTTTGTATTTTTTATTTTGAATAAACCACTGAAAATGCACGAAAAAACTTTGCTTAGAGGAGTGTGTAAAGATTGTTGTACTTCACCCAGAGGCCATTAAGCCTTTTATAAGCGATTACTATAATGCTTGAGTCTTGTTTTCTTATCTCTCTCTCTCTCTCTCTCTCTCTCTCTATATATATATATATATATATATATATATATATATTTGCTCGAGCGGGCCCAGTAACGTCTCCATTGGAGACTTTGTTGTTACTGTGTCTGGCATATCCAATACTCTCGGTAGCTTGCCGGGCTCTCCGAGAGGGGCGGAGGAATCGAACTCAGGTCGGCCATGTTGGCCGCTTGTAAGGCGAACGCCCTACCCGCTGTGCTATATCTGTAAAAATACATTTCCCTCTAAGATTGGTTGCTTTCTACTTTAAAACCACTTCAAATGTGATACACTACTCTTGGAGTATGAGTGGTGTGAGCTATGAGGTGTCGTGTTCGATGCTGCATGATCCAGGGATAGGTTTACTCTTGGGAGGTCTTTATTTCTCAGACCTTACTAGGCATAAGAGAAAGAATATTGGAGAGAAACTGGTGTTCTCTGGCCGTACTACTGACTCTGAGTTCAGGCATCCATATCTGGGGGACTCTGGATCATTATGGGGTACTGTGTTTAGTATCCAGGTTGGCCGTGTGTGACTAGCTCCTTATCCCCTGTATCATCTCTGTTATTGTTATGCTTGTGTATGCATAAAGGATAAATATATTCCAAAGTGTCATCTTAGGAAAATGGTCCTGGCAAGGTTTCTTAATGGGGTGGAATGGGGGATAATTTATTTTTTATTTAATTTTTTTGTCTATTTGGAACCTAACTAATAATGCTCAGGGGTTACTCCTGGCTCTGCACCCAGGTATTATTTCTGTTGGTGCTCCAGGAGACTGTAGGATCCTGGGGATTGAACCCAGGTTGGTTGTGTGCAAGCAACACCCTTCCCCGATGTACAATTGCTCTGGTGTCAATTGGAGACATTTTTGATGAACTTTACTGTGTATAGAATACCATTTGAAAGGATGGAAGGGGATCTATGTTGAAATCTTTTACAAGTGGGAATATGGGTCAGCTCTCAAGCTCCCCACATACCGGCAAGGCCATTCCATTTACCTGTGATTACTCAAAAGATTGGTCACATTCCTGGATCCCACCCATGTCACTTCACTAATCTTAGAAGAAAAAAAAGGAAACATTTATGTTTGGATGGAGCAAAATTTCATCCATCCATTAGATGGTGCTCAGGGGACCATTTGGGATTCTGTACATTGAAACCAGATTGACTACGTGCAAGGGAAGCACCCAACCCACTAGCCCACTCTCAGTTTTAAATTGTGTTTCTGAAAGTGTCTCCTGGGGTTTTCCTTGTAGGTGAGAGTCCACGGTTTGTGTGTTGTCAAGGGGTAGAGCGTTGGCCTGACTGTGCCCTCTGATATTCTTACCAGCCTTTGCTCCTGTTCCAGTGTCTCCAGCTCTCTGGGTTTCTACTAGGTCAGTTCGTGTCTGAATCCCTAAGGCTGGCTTCAGAGTCATTGCTTTCAGCCCCATCTTGATTACTTCCCCAAGATACTCATTGTCTCATACCCCACCAGCTACCTACCTGAAGAGTTTGATTTCTTTTGACATGACATTTCTTGACATTTCTTTTCTCATGGCATAGAGCAATAATTGGAATCCTTCTCTGGTGTTCTACGTGGAAGCAGCCAGCCCTGGTGGAATGTCTTTCTGCACACCGTGATAAGGCTTAAGTGAGCAGTTTTGCCTTCAGCCCCATGGGGATGCTCAGACAGGTCCATTGTCTTCTGAGGGTGATGAAAATGGCTAGAGTATGCTTACTCTGACAAAACTTCACCCTGGGAAAAGATCCTTGGATGTTCAGCTCAGTCAGCGGACACAACCCCTCCATAGTGGGGCAACCCCTGGTCTGTGTGAGAGGAACACTTTTTATAGTGTGTCTCTTACACTGACAGGCCCACAGGCAGTCAGTGTGAATGAACCTGTCCACGTGTAAGTAATGTCGGGGAGCCTTCACATGTTCTCAGCACCATTACATTCCCTTAGAAACCCACAGTACTCAGAATTCCCAGGAATGTCAGCACCGAGGACAAACTCTTGAGTCCAGCATCACCCCGGCGGGACTGTGTGCATATTCACACAGGAGAGAAACCGCTTAAGTGTAAGGACTGTGGGAAGGCCTTTGATGGATCCTCATGCCTTATTCACAGGAGATTTCATACTGGGGAGTCCATATACATGTAAGGAATGTGTTGAGACCTTAATCTGAATCATACACCTTAGTATGCACAGGAAAAGTCACACTGGAGAGAAACCATATGCTTGTATGGAGTGGGAAGTCTTTGCTTGTTCCACAAGCCTGAGTGCACAGGAAAACTCACACTGGAGAGATAACTTATATGTGTGGGCAATGTGGGAAGGCCTTTGCTTATCCCTTAAGTCTTAATTTTCACAAAATCCGTATCGTAGAAAACCCTTATATATGTGACGTAGGTGGGAAGACCTTTTATTTCTTCTCAGGTTCTTTCTGAGCATAGAAAAATTTATACAGGAATGAAATTCATGCCACAACTGTTGGAAGGTCATAATAGCTTGGTCATAATTACTTGACTTCAGTTGCTGTAGTTCCTAACGTCCCAAGAGGGGGGTCCTGTCTTGGGATTGGAATGGACCCGGAGTAAGTGGTAAAACTACCCTGGCATCCAAATGGGACGTTCTACAAAGGAGAAATGCATGGTCTTGATGCAAACTGTTACAGCTTAAGAGACAGGACCACCATGGGGAAGGGCAAGCTTAACTGACCTGAGGATTTAGTCTGGGATTTATGGTAAAAGCCTTACTTGCTCTCAGAGCCCAGAGAATTAAGTGGTGGGATCTTTGTCTCTTACTGTGTTTATCCAAACAACTGCAAGTGTTGATAATGTATACAACTAGAGGGAAAGGTAAAAGCAATGTAGATGTCCCTGGGAGACAGAGTGTCTCCTTGGTTGAATCTCCACAAGAGAATTTCCTCTGCCAATTGTTTATCTGTGTAAATGATCAATCACACCTTTGTCCTTATCTCAACCCCCCTCTTCAGATGTTCTATAAGTATGGTAGCTGCTCTGCACTAAATGGGCCATTTTCACCATCAGTCTGTGGTTCCCCATCTCTCTGTCTTTCTCTCTTGGGAAAGCCTGGGGAAGTGAGGAGGCGGCTCTGGACCACCAATGCTTCACAGCACCCCCGCATTTTACTTCGTGAACTCACAGTGATCAGTTGCTCATTTTCCGTTCTCCTGCCTATCTATATCAGTCTCCCACTGCCCCTCATTTCCTTTCTTTGCCCTTCTCCAACAGCCTTATTTCTCCAGCCCATTCCCCAGGAGTGGGGGTAGCAAATACACAGAGGTGTGGTTGTACAATCAATGGATGTAAACCCTTCCCTCAGGGGAAACTTCTTTTTAGACAAAAATCTCACCCTGCAAGGAGTGGAATTGCATCTAAGGATGTATTTTCCTTTGCTTAGTTCATATTCATCTAAACAATCTTGAGAACTTAATCTTTCTGTTCATTTTGAATGGACACAGTAAGAGATCTATTAAGATTATAGGGTGGCTCTATTGGGGATATTTCATATAGATCCCAGACTACACTCCTCAGGACAGTTGAGTCCTTCCTAATCCCAGCAGGATCCTTATCCAGTTGCTTATGTTTGGGGCATTTTGTAATTGTTATGGTGCTTACCTGTTCCTTTTCAATGCCAGGTAGCTCACAGCTCTCTTGGGTCCATCCAGTCTCTTGCTTTTGGGGTGCTAAGAACAATGGGCAGCTGAGGCTTAAGTCTCATAAATATGACAATGCCCAGGAGTGTATAGTATCTGAAGTCAATTAACTCTAAAGTTACAAAAGCATAACATTGTCTTCCTTTGCTATACAAAGCTGAGGGCTGGGGGCATGGCCCTCCCAATCCTCCCAGCACAATCTTCCCAACATAGGACTTCACTGGTCCTTGTCCAGGAGCAAAGTGGTTACTTGTCTAAAGTAAACTGCAGAGGACATGAAGGAAAAAGAAAGTCAAAATTTCACTTACAAAATCCAGAGATCTCTGAAGAATCTGACTTTACAATTCACAGGTTCTGGTGAGGGGAAATGGGTGATAGCGCATAGGGGAAGCAGAGCACCTGGAAGTTAAAGATGAATACTAAGGAAATGGGAGTGATTCAGGAGCATTGGGAAGGGTGTTACTCAGTAAGCCTAAGCAACTTGCAGCAGAGGAGAAATGATGAAGCAGTGTTAATCCTAAATTGTTCAGAACTATAATCAACAAGGGTAAGGGCTGTGGTGTTTGTTTGTTTTAAGCCAGATAGTTTTGGTTTTTCAGGGGTAAGGACATTTGCTCAGGGATCATCCTGGATGTGCTAGGAGCACATTTTCTTAGGGTCAGAGCCATAGTACAGCGAGTAAGCACTTAAGCATCCATGCGATCAACCCAAGTTCCATGCCTGCATCCCATATGGTCCCTACCAGAGTTATCCCTGAGTGCCAAGCTAGGAGTAAGCCCTGAATCTGCCGTTTGTTACCCCAAAATAAAAATCACAGAAAGACACATGTATACACACACACACACACACACACACATATGCGCACACAAGAAAGATGCAAAAGCAGGAAAGAACAATAGGGATTCAGGAGAAAGTGAGTTTCTGTAGCAGGGAAAGATCAAGAATGGGGGATTTTAAGGACCAGCTACTTGACACTTTGAATGTTTCACTCTAGAATTTGTCTTTGCATGTCATTTTCCCCCTTTGGTAGAATTTGCCTTTTTTGTTATATTTTTCACCACACCTGAGAGTACTCAGGGTTTACTCTTGGCCCTGAGTTTAGGGATCACTTGGCAAGAGTCAGGGTAACATTGGGTGTCTAGATATCGTTGGTTCAATGTTTGGTGATGACTACAGGAACAGGAGGCTTCTCCTTACCCCCAGACCCCCATTGTGTGACCGCCCACTTGAGCAGCTCCCTCTGCTCTCCTTTATCCGAGTCCATCCTCCTCGCAGCACAGATTCAGCTGGGTGGCAAAAAGGTTCTCATGGCCGTTTTGGGGAGCAATAGCAGGGCTGGAGCGATAGCACAGCGGTAGGGCATTTGCCTTGCACCCAGCCAACATAGCCAACGCGAGTTCGATTCCTCCGCCCCTCTCGGATTGCCCAGCAATCTACCGAGAGTATCTGCCCTCACGGTAGATCCTGGCAAGCCACCCGTGATGTATTTGATATGCCAAACACAGTAGCAACAAAAATCTCCAGTGGAGATGTTACTGGGCCCGCTCGAGCAAATTGATGAACAACGGGAGGGCCTTTACCATTACCTTACTTTATGGAAACAAGTGATGTCATAAAACGTGTATTCCTGATTCATTTTCCATCCCTGACACAAACCCTTGGTGGGATCAGGGCGCTGTTCCTCACTTGACAAAGGACAAGTAAATTTGCACCGCGTCATGGAAGGGGGACCCTGAAGGTGGATTTTGTACTAGGACACGAGCAGCCTGCCCATGTCCACGGCTCACAGATTTTAAGGAGGGCATTTTAAGGAGGGCACGACTGTCACGGCTCACCACTGTCATTATTTGCTCTTATTCTGGCTTGGCCCAGAGGCCCTGGTTTGCGGGAATTATGGCAGAAATCAACCACAGTGCTGCATTGAATCCTTATGAAAGTGGATATGTTCATTCTTCAGAACTTCCTGTGTTAGGTTTGGGGGAGCTGTGCCCCACCGGGCTTAGGCGTCACTGCTAGCTCTGAGCTCAGGGATCCATACCTGGGCAGGCACAGGTATCCTTACGGGGGTTCGGAATCCTGGTCAGCCATGTGCAAGCAAGCCGTTTATCTGCTGTATCATTTCTACATACTTTGTATCCATGTTTTTGTTAAATATACATATGCACTAAACATTAATATTCATAAAAAGTGAGTGGCCCTGGCCAGGCTCTTTATAGGGAGAATTGGAGAATGTTGAAATGGGCTTTATTTGGTGCTCCCTTCTCTATCTGAGCTACCTTTACCCCTAGCATGTGTGGCTGGCCTCCAAGCCGTGGAGTAAACCTCCTGTCCTTATCTCGATTGTTCTTGGGTATTAGTCTCCTATTTTGTTACTTTCTGTTTCCCAGATGAATGCAATCTTCTATGTATGTCCCTCTCTTTCTGACTCATTTTGCTTAGCATGATACTTTCCATGTAGTACCATGTGTATGTAAATCATGACTTCATCCTTTCTAATAGCTACATAGTACTCCATTGTGTAGATGTACCAAAGTTTCTTTAACTAGTCATCTGTTCTCGGGCACTCAGGTTTTTTCCAGATTCTAGCTATTGTAATCAGTGCTTCAATGAACAAACAAGTGCAGATGTCACTTCGACTATACTTTTTTGCCTCTCTGGGATATTCCCAGGAGTGGTATTGCTGGATTCTGGTCTGAAAAGATTGTTGATACTATTTCTATCTTCCTGATTCTTTTGAGGTACTTTTTGTGTCCTAGCACATGGACTATTTTGGAAAATGTTCCGTGCGCACTGGAGAAGAATGTGTATTCCTTATTTTTGGGTTGTATAGCCCTGTGTAGGTCTATAAACCTTTCTTCTTCTATTTATTCATTCAGAGCCAATGTTTCCTGGCTGAGTTTTGTTTTTTGTTGATCTAACCAGAGGTGATAAGGCGATGTTGAAGACTCTAGCTAATATTGTGTTGCTAGCAATGCCCTCCTTAAAATCTGTGAGCAGTTGTTTTAAATATTTAGTTATTCCCTCATTACGTGTGTATACATTTAAGAGTGTGATTTCTTTCTGTTGTATGTATCCATTGATGAAGAGAAAATAGCCTTCGCTGTCCCTTCTAATCTTTTTCTTGATATGAGTTTCTTGTAGGCAGCAGAATGTTGGGTTCTGTATACAAATCCATTTTGCCACTCTTTGTCTCTTAGTTGGTGAATTTAGAAGGTTGGCGTTGAGAGAGATTATTGTTATGGGGTTTTGTGTCATCTTTTTGTAGGGGTCTGGAGTGCTTGTAGGGTTTGTCTTGTCTTATGGTAGCACTTTTAGCCCTTCTTTTAGGTCTGGTGTTGAGTCTATGAAGTTCCTGAGCTGCTGTTTATCTAGAAAGTAGTGTACCTTTCCTTGAGTTTGTGTGACAGTTTAGTCGGATAGAGTATTTTTGGGGAAGCATTCGTTTCAGTGAGTTTTTTAACTATATCCCACATTTGCCTTCGGGCTTGGAGGGTTTCCCCTGATAGTTCTGCTGTGAAGTTAAGGGGTGCTCTTTTGTGTGTGATTTCCTTCTTTGACCATGCTGCTTGCGGGATTGTGTCTTTATCGGCAGTATAGATCATTCTAACTATGATATGTCTTGGAGTGTTTTTGTTACTGTCTCTTTTAGCTGGAACCCTTCAGGCTCCTTGAATCTGAATGGCTGCATTGTCGAGCTCTGGGAATTTTTCAGCAATGATTTGTTTAATCGTGACTTTTTTCACGGGGATTGTTTCCCTGAACTTCTGGTACTCCAACGATTCTAATGTTGTTCCTCTTGGAATCATCTCCTAAGATTCTGATATGCTCTAGAGATATTTTCAGGTCTCTTGCCATTGTTTTTGACAGCTTGGTGCAGCTGATCTTCCAGCTCACTGATTCTGTCTTCAGCTGTGGTGATTCTACTGTTGAGGGCACAGACTGAGTTTTTTTATTTCATCTATGGAATCTTTCATTCATGACATTTCTGTGTGTAGCTTTCCAATTTCTGCTCTCATTTCTTCCTGGATTTTCTCGATTGTCCGATCCATTGTATCTTTCATGTCCCCCTTCAATTTACTGGATATCTGTCTGACTGTTTCATTGAGTTCATTGAACATCTTCATGACTTCATATTTGAATGCTTTGTCACTGAGTTCCTTTAGCACCTACTGAGTCTTCTGGACTCTTTTCATCGTCCTCCCCACGTGGTGAGGATTTGCATTGTTTCTTCATGTTGGTGAGTGGGTATGGGAACTGTGATGTTACACTAGATTTCTTGGTATGAGTAAACTACCCGCGACCGCGTTAGCGCTGGCCAGCCTACAATTAGGCCAGGTCCACTCCTACCAAAGCCACGCCCACTTCTGAAGAGGCCACACCCCCACGAGAATGTGGTGTGGGGGTGGGGTAAAGGCTGGGTGGAGAAGAAGACGGGCACAGCATTGGCGATGAAGAGGAAGAGGCAGACGCTCAGAGCTGCTTTTGTTCTAGGGTCCTAGAGGACGCCTGGGGTGCTTGCAGAGAGAAAGCCAAATCCCAGGTTCGAGTAGTGGCGCAAAAACTGACCTGGGTGGGGAAGAAGACCGCCACAGCGTTGGGGACGAAAAGGAAGAGGCTTATTTAATTTTTTTAAAAATTAAAACTTGCCTTCTTTGTGGCAGATGAGGTTCAATCCTAGGCATTTCTGATGGTTCCCAGAACCTTCCAGGCCCACACCAAACCCCCTTAAAAATGAAAAATCCTCAGCAGTGGGGCTGGAGCGATAGCACAGCGGTTAGGGCATTTGCCTTTCACCTGGCCGACCTGGGTTCAATTTTCAGCATCCCATATGGTTCCCTGAGCACCGCCAGAAGTAATTCCTGAGTGCAGAGCGAGGAGTAACCCCTGTACATCGCTGTGTGTGACACAAAAAGCAAAAAAAAAAAATTCTCAGCAGATTTGGTGTGTTTAGAATTTCCAGGGAAGGAGATTGGCTGCTGGGGCTCATTATTACCATTTTAAATAAAGTTCTTCCCAACCCACTCCAAGTTCCTCTGACGGCAGGTACCTTCACCCCAAACTTCTGGAGATGTTGGAGTTGGATCTGACCTCTGCCACCCTCCTTATGGAAAACAGAGGATTTGGGACTTTCCATTTGTATATGAACCACAAAGATCTCTTACGGAAGGAGGAAGATACACTGTTTGAATTTTTGGGTGCTGAGGGATGGGGTGATGGGGCTGGAGACCTGTAAGAACTGGTTTGTTTGAAGAGATCGTGCTGTGGGAAGGCACAGTTGTCTTCAGTGCCCAGTCTGGGTTCCGTCTCAGGCACCATATAGGGTCACCTGAGCTGCCCTGAAAAATGTTGCGGCCATCCACAGCCCACACCCTAAAATAATTGAGCTAGAGTCAGTAGATTGGCCAGTCAGCTCTAGGGGCTATGGATATGGCTCCTCCATACACAAATAATTTATTTCCTGCAGAAATTTTGAGGATCTTGGGGAGCTACAGCGGGTCCTGAAGGCAGGTCAGGACCAGGGATGAAAATTTCTTAGAGAAAAGTCCCAGAGTAAGGACGGAAACGCCCCACAGCATCCTCTAGCGGTGCATTGGTGGAAGAGCCGTGGCCCGACTTTCCTACCTAAAGATTTCCAGCCCTTCGGTTTACTTCTGTGTTAACCTGCGGGTCACTCGGATCCAGCAGGCCGCCTCAGGATGTGCAGCGGTAGCCGAGCATCCAGGGCGCTTGCCTGGCATGGGGCGATCTGGGTGTCGGGATTGAACCCAGCAGCATGGCAAATGCTTTGCCCGCAGTAGAGTTTCTCCCTCTAAGCCCCCTTTGACAAATGGTTCCTGTCCCGGTCATCCCCACACCTTCACAGCTTTCCACGGAGGAAGGTGGTGGAAGCAAGACTCAGCTAAACATCCTCAAGTTTGGCGTGAAGGAATCCTCCGTGAAAGGCTTTTGTTTGTGTTTCGGGAACCACACTCTGTGATATTCGGGGTTCATCCCTGCCCCTGCATTGATGAATCACTCCTGAGGTGCTCAGGGGTAACATATTGTGTTTAGGGATAGAACCCGGATCACATATACAAGACAAGTGCCCTCCCGGTTTATCTCTTTGCTGGAAGGAGGATCCCTGAGGCCTGACAGAGGAGGAAGAATAAAGATGGAGTCAAGAAAGCAAATCACAGGGTAATTCCATGATGGACTGTCCAAGGTAGTGAAAGGCAGAGAGAACGTGGCACAGACAAATGGATCCAGGTGCCTGAGGCCCCAGGGGTCAGCAACAAATTTCACATGACCTCAGGGCACCCACACACTGCCGCGGGTACGAGCCAGTGAGGGTCCCTGACACCCACCTGCACACACGGCTCTCCTCCCTGGCCTCTGGGGAGTCTGTCATGGAATGACCCTGTGATTTGCTTCTTGACTCTGTCGTTATTCTTCCTTAAAAAAAAAAGACAACTAAAAATGAAATAGGGGCTAGAGAGATAGCACAGCGAGTAGGGCGTTTGCCTTGCTCATGACCAACCCGGATTCAATTCATCCCATATGGTCTCCTGAGCACCGCCAGGAGTAACTCCTGCATTCAGAGCCAGGAGTAACCCCTGTGCATTGCCCGGTGTGATCCAAAAAGCAAACAAAGAAGCAAACAAAAAATAAAAATGAAATAACAAATGAATTAATTGATAAAGGCGAGAGAGCCAAAAGTGACCAAATATTGCGCTATGGGATGGTTCAGGGCATGCACTGAAGTAAGTAGGTTACATTCTGCTAAGATTGCATACTATTGAGCCCCAAACAAGTAAAGAATCATTCCCTGAAGCCCCCACTGGGCAGGAGGCTAGTACACCATGAGGACGTTTGCCTTGTTTGCTGCTGACCAGGATTGAAGCCAGCATCCTATAGGATCCACTGAATGCAAAGCCAGGAATTATTCATTAACATTTTTTTTTAAAAAAGGAAAAGATGATGGGCTGGAGCAATAGCACAGATGGAAGGGCTCTTGCTTTACACGTGGCCGGCGCATGTTCGATTCCCAGCATGCTATATGGTCCCCTGAGCACCACCAGTGGTAATTCCTGAGTGCAGAGCCAGGAGTAACACCTGTGCATCGCCATGTGTGACCCAAAAAGCGAAAAAGAAGAAGAAGAGAACTTCTTTCTTCACTAATATTAGAGGGAAAAAAGCCCTGAAACTCTTTGCTTTCGGAAGCAGTAAAAATCTCAATAAGCTAGTGGTCACTAGGATGCTATAAATCATTTAGTTTGTTGAAAAGGCTAAGTAAGGCCTTTTCACCAGGAAAGTGTGCTAACTGTGAGCTCAGTATACACCTCCATTCTAGGAGGGGTCCTTATGCTGGGTAGTTTTCTTGCAATAATATTTTTGATTTTGGAACCACACCTGACACTTCCTAGTGTCTGGTGGTGCTCAGGCAACCATTTGGGATGCCAGGGATGGAACTCCAGTTGTCCGAGTTCGGTGCAAGTGCTAACCCACTGTACTCGTCACTCCTGGTCCAAACTCATGGTTTGAAATGTATTTCTGAAGCCTCCCCATCGAACTTTCATTGCTGGTGACTTTCCATTGCTCCTGTGTTGTCAGGGGTAGAGCATTAACGCGTAAAGTGCTCTCAGATGTCCTTACCAGCCTTTCTTCCCTTTCCAGTTTCTGTCCAGCTCGCAGGTGGCTGCTCTCTGTCTCGGTTGTTCCAGTTCTTCTCCAGGGCTGGCTTCCCAGTCACTGCTTTCACCCCATCTTGATTTGTTACTTCCCAGAGAAACTGATTGTCCTGTGTCCCACCTACTCCCTACCTGCCTGTTTTACCCAGATCAACCATCCTGCAGTTTTCCTGATGGCCTCGTGTATGAGATCATTGGTCCAACATTTGACTGACCAGTAAAGCATCAGGGGGCTTTGTCTTACCCAAGATTCCAATCTAGCAGCTGACTCTCCACTCACTTATTCAAATCCATCACCCTCCTGCCCCCATTCACCTGGGTGGGGACAATGGTTCTCTGCACATCTGGAGTCTGGTCCTTTAAGGCTGCTTGCAGGACCGGAAGTGACATCATAGCGGGGCCTTCCTGGTGCTTCTCTTCCTGGAAACGGGGTCAGAGAGTCCTTGGTCACGTGGGTGAAGGACAAACTGGGACCCCAGCGAGGAAGCGGGACTCTGAATCCCGGTTTTGTCCTGCTGCAGGACAGGGGTGGACTCCCTGAGTGCCCTGCGCCTCCCCTTCTCCACGCTGTGAGCTGCAGGACGGCCCCAACTCAAGGGGCCTCTCGCGCTTATTTTTCGTGTGTTCCCCGATATCCAGGCGGTTCTTGAAGTATGATGGGGTCTTTTGGGGGCGCGGAGTTTTGGGAGGTTCGTTGGAACTTGTAGTGGGATGTGGGGGTCGTGAATGTGAGTGTGTGGTCCTGGGGGGCCGCTGCGGCCATGGTCGACTTCGGCTCCACGTTGTGGCAGCCGCGGGTGGGTGTGGGGCTGAGCAGGGGAGCTGCGAGCCTTGGGGTGCAGAAGCTCTCGAGGGCGAGGCCTTAGCCTTCCTGACTCTCCCGGCTGACCCATGTCGGGACCTTGCACCAGTTTTGCTGCTGTAGAATCTCCAGATTCACTTTGAGGTGCAGAGCCAAAGCCCCCTCCCCCAAATCTTGAGACCCTGTTGCCCTCCAGCTCTTTCATTCGCTGCTGTCGTGGGTGAGACCGGGGCAGTGGATCTGTAGGTGGCCGGAGTTTGCCAATGATAATTTCCTTTTGGGGCTGCTTTTGGTGCGGGGAATGTGGGGTTTTGCATTCCCGGGGATACCCTGAGGGCTTACTCTGGCTCTGGCCTCAGATGTTATTCCTGGCAGTGCTCTGGGGGCTGTGGGGATGCAGAGGATTGATTAGTGTCAGCAAAGCACGCATCCTAACAGGGTTACTGTATGTTCGAATAGGAATATCTGCTTCCTCACATCAAGTTGCAAAGTCCAGCCCAGACCGCTCGCTATCCAGGTGAGTACTGGGGTGGGGGTGTGTGTGCGAGCACTTGTGTGTTTGTGTGTTTGTGTACTGCTGGTAAAAGTGTATGTCTGTAGAAAGTTTTTATTTATATATTTTTTTGCTTTTTGGGTCTTACCCAGCCTATGCTCAGGGGTTACTCCTGGCTCTGCACTCAGGAATCACTCCTGGCGGTGCTTGGGGGACCATATGGGATGCTGGGAATTAAATCCGGTTGGCCAGGCAAACACCCTACCGGCTTGCTATTGCTCCAGCCCCTGTAGAAAGTTTTAAAAAATTTTATTTATTTGCTTTTTGGTTCACACCCGGCGATGCAAGGGGTTACTCCTGGTTGTGCTATCAATAATTGTACCTGAGGTGCTAAGGGTACCATATGGCATCTTGGGAATAGAACCCAAGTCGTCCACTTACAAAGCAAACCGCCCTTCCCACTGTTCCACCACTCCAGCCCCTGTTTTTTTTTTTCTAAGAAGAGAAGGGCTTCCCCAGGCAATCATAGCCCAGAGTGTAGCTCTCTCACGGGGACAGAAGGAGGCGCTGATGCATGGGATTTCCTGCCTTTAGAGTCCTTCCTGGCTGGGCCTCTGAGAACCTTCTGTGGGATGTGGGAGGAGTCCCCAGACCAAGGCAGGGCCGAGTTTTGTCTCCTGTAGCCAAGCCAGAACTTGTGTCACGAAAGGCAGCACAGATGCCAACCCATTTTGCTTCTCCTGGGGAGAAAGAAACATCTGGCAGTGTCCCCCAGATGGGTCTGTGAGCCAATGCCCGAGGGTGTGGCTGGTCAGAACTTGGGGATTTTGCTCCTGTCCAGTGCTCCCAATTTTGGCTTCTCCTCCAGGTCTCTGATCCTCTGGAAAAACAGAGCCAGGAGAAGATGGTGAGGTGCCGTCGGACACACCGACACCAGGTAGGAGTGACAAAATGAGGTGATGCAGTGACAGGAGCGTCAGGCTTCCCGGACTGTCTTGTCTCTGACTTGCTTCAGGAAGGATCCTGCCGCCTTTTCGGAATACCCGGCTCTCTACTGTCTGAGGCCACGTGTTTCAGTTTTGTTGTATTTGGCTTTAGGACCACAGTAGCTCAAAGATTACTGGTGCACAAGGATGACTCCTGACATATCTCAGGGACCAAATGGGGTGCTGGGCATCAAAGGCTGGTGTCTGGGTATTTTGTTTTGTTTTCGGAGCCACACACAGTGATTCTGGGGATTATACTCTTGGCTGTGCATTCTGGCATTGTACCTGGCATTGCTTAGGGGACCCTATGGAATGGTGGGGATCACCAGCCCTACTCACTGTCCTGTTACACAGTCATGCTGCTTTGTTTCTTTTTGTATTAATTTTTGTGCCACAGTGGAGATGCTCAGGGCTTCCTCCTGAATCTGTGCCTGATGTGCATCATGGGTCCCCGGGTGTGCTGGACCTGTTTGTGCTCTTGCAACTCAAGTGACTGTGGGATACAAGGGGTGTATGTTTAGTGTTTTGAGCTGAAAGCAGGGTCACTCATTTGGATCCCACTGATTGTGTGCTCAGTTTTTACTCTCTGTAGTGCTCATAGGAGCAGTGGTTGAATTCCCTGGGGTCAGAAGCAAGTCTGCCACCTTCAGGAAACTTCTAGAAGAGGATACTCACATTTTCATAGATGCAGCTGTCTTAGAGAAGTTGGGACCTGTTGGCCAGAAGTTCTGGTGGAGGCTGGTTCCTCCCGATGGGACAGACCCTGAGACCCTCTAGGGCCCTGGGTTCCTGGCCTCACAGCCCAGGGTACAGGGTCGGGACAGACGCTGACTCCTGCCCCCTTTGTATGCTGGTTCAGGGCACAGTGACCTTCCCTGATGTGGCCGTGAGCTTCACCCCAGAAGAGTGGATGTGCTTGGATGCTTCTCAAAGAAAGCTTTACAAGGACGTGATGCTGGAGACCTACCAGAACCTGTGGGCCATAGGTGAGAGCAGTGCGGGGCTGACCTTGTCTGGACAGTCCCATGTCGGCTCCCTGTGCTGGGCCGTGACTGTGTTTCCAACAGTAGTTGTGACTGTACTGGCGAGGACAGCCATGCAGTAGCTCTTTCTCTAGCTCTGTCCCTGGTTTTCTAGTTGGTGCTCACCTGGCGATGCTCAGGGCTTACTCTAAGCTCTGTCCTTAGGAATCACTCTCTGTGGGTTTGCATGAATCTTGAGTGTTCGGGATCAACCCAGGTTAGCCCCGTGCATGGCAAGCTCCCCATGCGCTAAGCCATCACTTAGGTCCCTCAAGAAAGTTTCTGGTTCCTGCCAATGCTGAGTTCTCTGATCAATTCTTGTACTACACATAATATCTAGTATTTTTGGGGGGTTTACTTTTATTTGGGACACAACCTGAATCCTCTTGTCTCTGTGCTAAGGGAACACTCCCAGAGGTGCTCAGGAGCCATGGGATTCAGAGGTTTGAACACGCTTGGCAGCGTAAAACGTTGCTGTCTTAATCCTGGAACAATTGCACCAGGCCCACTACTTCAGTTAATTTATTTTTATTTTTATTATTTTTATTTTTTTATTTTTTTAAATTTTTATTAATGAAACACCACGAGGTACAGTTGTAGACTTACAAATTTTCATGCTTAGGTTTCAGTTATACAGTGATCGAGTACCCATCCCTCCACCAGTGCCCATTCTCCACCACCACTAATCCCAGTATCCCTCCCACCCCCATCCCACTGCCCACCCTGCCTCTGTGGCGGGGCATTCTCTTATTTTGTTTTGATTTGGTTTGGGGTTATACTTAAAAATGCGTAGGGATTATTTCTGGCTGTGTATTTAGTTATTCATCCTGGTTGTGGTCCGGGGCATTGTGTGCTGCTGGGTATCAATCCTGTACGTGTGTGCAGTGTCTGTGTCCTGCCTGCTGTAATATCGCTCCCAACCCAGTTTATGTATTTCTTAGGGCCTCACCCCATCAGAGGTTGGTCTATTTCAGTGCTCGTGGGCACTTTCAGTGGTTCTTGGTTCATCCGGAGTCAGGATTTGCCTCTGGATTATGCAGTCAGGGATCACAGCTGATGGCTTGAGAGACCCTACTGAATGTCAGGATCGAACTTTAATTGACTTTGAGGAAAGCCAGTGCCTGACCTGCTGTGCTGTCTGTCTGCATCCTTTTATGTTTATTTTAAAAACCATCTGGGAGCTTTGGTCATCTTTGTTCATCTTTGGATGTGTTAAGCTTTGGGGTTTACTGCACTCAGGCATCAGTTCGCACAGGCTTAGTACATTGCATGTGATGCCCAACCTATAGTGACAGTACAGTGAACACGGTGTTTGTCTTGCAAGTTCTGGACATACATTCTATTCTCACCAACCCATAATGATCCTCAAGCAAAACCAAAGGTGATTTTTGAGTACACAGTCAGGGAGAAGCCCTGAGTATCCCCAGGTGAGGATCTCAAACTAGAGAAAAAAAATACTACGTACTGTGCTGTGATCAAACCCCTGTTGGACATTTAAGACCCCAGTTATACTATTTGTGGTGTTTTATGGGCCCCGTATTTTATTCTTAAATTAGGACCTGGATCTTAGCTCTTGGATAACCACAATCTAGAACATTTCAGATGTGAAGATTCTGTTCATGCCTTTTCAGTAATTTACTCCATTTTTATATGGATACATGTGGTTTACTTGTCACATTTTCCTTGTCACTAATCCATGCTCCATAACTGTGAGGTTCAGGGCATTCTGGGTTGAAGCCTGCGGTGATCTCCTGGCTGAAAGGAGGAACCCTGAGGCCGGGGAAGAGAGACATGCATGCATGTCTTGTAGGATTGCCAAGCTTTTCACAGCCATCCTTTCCAGGGACCTTCCCTTTTCTGTGGGATACTTTGGACTGTGAGAACCAAATAGATGTCCTCAAGCTGTACTGCCTGTTTAAGGATGTCCCATCCCATTCAAAGAATTCATTTTCTTTTTTTTTTGGGGGGGTGTCACACCCAGAAATGCACAGGGGATACTCCTGGATCATGCATTCAGGAATTACTCCTAGCAGTGCTCAAGGGGCCATATGGGATGCTGGGAATCGAACCCTGGTAAACTGTGTGCAAGGCAAATGCCTTACCCACTGTGCTATTGCTCCAGCCCCTCCATTCGAAGAATACTTACATTGTATATTGTGTTTCGTTTCAGAACTCAATGCATGGCTTCGGGATTTAGGAACTCAATCAGCGAGTATGAGTGAGCCGGTAAGATTTGCAAGTTTGGAATCAATTTTATAATACTAACAGAAAATATCAGTGGACCAGCATGTTATTTTTAAAGTGCAGGGCTGGGAACGGCTGGAAAAAAAAATTTGGAGTATGATGCTTGAATTTGAGGACCCTTATCTTAACTGGGTGCTGACATCTCTGCTCAAAACCTAAAGAAAATTGTAATATGTTTCATGTATATGCCTTGCTTTTTCATTTGATTGAAAGTATCTACAAATGATATTCGTGAAAATACCTTGTCTTTTAAACTGGTCCATCCACATCGCCATGTGTTTCACAGAGACCTACTGGTAATGCTGAGCACTGAATGGTGTACCCCAACCCTAAATGAAAACAAAATACAGAACAGAAAAAGTCATTGACCCTGAAAAGAACCTGCCTATGGTGAGATGTTTTCAATGGCCCTTGTGGTCAGTGTCAGCAGTGTTGGATGCAGTTTTTCTTAACAAATGCATCCCCGACTTTACTCCACATTGAGAAGGAACTGAACACAGAATTTAGTGTGTTTTATCTTGAATCTGGTGCATCAGTATTCTGTGGAGGGAGTTATTTCTGCCTGTTCATCGAGTTAAAAAATATTTAACAAATTAATGGCCCCTCATTCATCAATTTTCCATGTGTGTCTTACAGAAACATTAGGTTAGTCCATGGTATTGCCATCCACTTGTCGGGAATTGCATTGGTATGTTGCAAATGTTAGAAATCAACCTGCAGGTATCAATTTCTTTTGACATGGAGACACTTAAGGCAGAGAACGATAATTGGAATCCTCTGCTGTTCTACAGGGAAGCAGCCAGCCCGAGTGGAATGTCTCTGACCCTTCACACTGTGAAAAAGTTTCGAGTGTGCATTTGTGCCCTCAGCCACATGGGGATGCCAAGGCAAGCAGGATTGCCTCCGAGGGTGATCAGAATGGAGAGAGCAACCTCATTCTGAAGAATCCCTCCCCGGGGAAAAGTTTCACGCAATCTGTTATTCTTAGTCTACAGACACATACCCCAACATTGGAGCAGACCCTTGAATGTGGGAGAGGAGCACTGCTTACGGCGAGTCCTTCACACCGAAAGCCCCACAAGCAAAGTCACCATGTATTGACCCTGTCTCAGTGTAAGGAATGTGGGGGAGCTTTCCCATGTTCCCAGGACTGTGATTTTCCCTTAGAAACCCACAGTGGACAGAATCCCCAAGAGTATCAGCAGCAAGGGCGTGGTTTGAATCCGGCATCACCCCAATGTGATGACATGAACATCCACACAGGAGGGAAACCACATGCATGTAAGGACTGTGTGAAGGCCTTCACTCAACCCTCAGACCTCTTACAACATTGTAGAATCCATACTGGAAAGAAAGCATATGTGTGTGAGCAATGTGGGAAGGTCTTTGTTTACTCCTCATACCTTTCTAGACACAGGAAAATTCATACTGGAGAGAAACCTCATAAATATAAGGCACATGGAAAAGCCTTCACTCGATCCTCAACCCTCACCGGGCATATGAAAACTCATACTGAAGAGAGGCCTTATATATGTAAGGAGTGTGGGAAGGCCTTTACTTATTCCTCAAACCTTAGTCGGCATATAAGAATTCACAAAGGAGAGAAGCCTTATGGATGTAAGCTATGTGGAAAGGCCTTCTCTGTGTCCTCAAGCCTTGATGTGATATGAGGATTCACAATGGAGAGAAGCCTTATGGATGTAAGGTTTGTGGAAAGGCCTTTGTTAATTCCTCAAGACTTACCTGCCATATGAGAATTCACACTGGAGAGAGACCATATGTTTGTAAGGAATGTGGGAAGGCCTTTGTTGAATCCTCAGGTCTTACTCGGCATATGAGAATTCACAATGGAGAGAAGCCTTATGGATGTAAGGTTTGTGGAAAGGCCTTTGTTAATTCCTCAAGACTTACCTGCCATATGAGAATTCACACTGGAGAGAGACCATATGTTTGTAAGGAATGTGGGAAGGCCTTTGTTGAATCCTCAGGCCTTACTCAACATATGAGAATTCACAATGGAGAGAAGCTTTATGGATGTAAGGTATGTGGAAAGGCCTTTGTTTATTCCTCAAGCCTTAATATGCATGTGAGAATTCACAATGGAGAGAAGCATTATGGATGTAAGGTATGTGGAAAGGCCTTTGTTGTATCCTCAAGCCTTCTCTGCCATATGAGAATTCACACTGGAGAGAGACCATATGTTTGTAAGGAATGTGGAAAGGCCTTTGTTGTATCCTCAGACCTTACTCGACATATGAGAATTCACAATGGAGAGAAGCCTTATGGATGTAAGGTATGTGGAAAGGCCTTTGTTTCTTCCTCAAGCCTCAATATGCATATGAGAATTCACAATGGAGAAAAGCCTTATGGATGTAAGGTATGTGGAAAGGCCTTTGTGGAATCCTCAACCCTCATTCGCCATATGCGACAGCACACTGGGGAGAGACCTTATATTTGTAAGGAGTGTGGGAAGGCCTTTGTTTCTTCCTCAACCCTTACTCATCATGTGAGAATTCACACTGGAGAGAAACCATTTGTTTGTAAGGAATGTGGGAGGGCCTTTCATCAGGCCTCCGGCCTAATTGTACATCGGGCAGTTCACACTGGGGTGAAATCTTATATATGTCAAGAATGTGGGAAGGTCTTTGTGTTTCCTTCTGGTCTTAGGAAACATCATAAAATTCATAGTAGATAACTCAATGACCTAATAACAATTTTTAATGTCAAAACAGGCCCTTTTCAGAAAGTCTTTTTTCTTTGTACCATGGGATGCTGTGCTACAAAAGTGCAGCCAGGGAGGTAATAATCCTAGCTATGTGTAACAAACTTTTTGTGATGTCAGTCTATAAGGGAAAGTCTATGCCAGGGTCCCCGAATTTGAACTTGATATGTATGTTAACATGTACTTTTCAGATTTCTGGTGAAAACTAAGAGGAATATGAATAAAATGAAAAAAATCTCCTTTGCTCAGGGCTGTCATGGTCAAGAGTTGCCAAGATTAGTACCAGGAATTTTGCTTCATGGCTTGGAGGCCAGTCACACATGCTAGGGGAAAAGGCAGCCCAGATAGAGAATGGAGCACCAAATAAAGAGTGTTGCAAGGATCCTCCCAGGATGGGAGAAGCATGCTGAAAGTAGACTATAGACAAAACATGATTGCCACTCAATGCCTCTTTTGCAAACCACAACACCCAAAATAAGAGAGAGAACAAAGGGGAATGCCCTGCCACAGAGGCAGGGTGGGATGAGGGCGTGGGGGGTGGGAGGGATACAGGGATCCGTGGTGGTGGGAAATGTGCACTGGTTGAAGGATGGGTATTTGGTCATTGTATACTTGAAACCCAAGCACAGAACTTTGTAAGTCTACAACTGTGCCTCATGGTGTCTCACTAATTAAAAGTTAAAAAAAGGAATTTGAATAAAAAGGCAAAATAAAATCACTTCGCTCAGGGCTGTCAAGTCTCACCGCTGTCTTATTCTTTGTTGTGACTCTGGCTTGACATTTTATTTTGCTTTTTGGTTCACATGCAGTGATGTTCTGTGGTTACTCCTGCCTCCACAATCAGTAGTTACTTCTGGAAGTTCCTGATGACCATATGGGATGGCAGGGATTGAAACTGAACTGCCCCGTGCAAGGAAAATGTCCTCCCCTCTGGACTATTGCTCCAGCGCCTGTGACTTGACCTCTGTAAATGGTAAATCACAATACATGCAGTCCTGTACCTCGATCTCCCTCAGATGTTCTATAAGTATGCTATTCGGTTCTGAATTAAAGGTTCACTGTGCTCTGGTTCATCTGCCATCAGTTGTTATGGTCCCCGTGTCTTTGTTTCTCTGGAGAGCGGAACACCAAACACCTCATACTATGGGACCTACCGACTCACTATTCTTCACATTTGGCAACCTGGGAGGGGTGCCTCAGAATTCACACTTGAGTATTTGTTGTTCTTGTTTCCTTTCATTAGAGTTACCTTTTGACATTGCAGTATTTTTGGTAAACACCCTTCTTTGTCTGTGGCTTATTCCTACCTCTGAGCTAAAGGATCACTTCTGTCAGAGGTCTGGAGCCCATATATGTGCTAGTGTATTGAACCTGGGTCAGTCAAGTGCAAGGTGAATGTTTTATCAGCTGTATTACCACACCAATCCACAAGATATTATATTCATGGTTTAAAAGTAGACCCAAGGGGTATGGTTGCCGCCAGCAGGTCAATCAGTACCTGTGAGGCGAGTGCATCAGCAGCCTGATGGCGCCTTCAGACTTCCAGATACCCCAAAATTGCTGCTGTGCCTTTAGCCAGACCCCAAAAATTTGGGGCAAAGCTTAACCAAGAATGTAAACGGCCAAAAGTTAGGTATGTGGGAGACACACCCACAAACCACCTCCGGCTCAGCTATAGAATTGGAGGCATGACCTCTCTGGTTCCTGATTGAACTGCTTAACGGCCATGATCCCAGAGACTCAGAAACAAATCTCGAAACCCAGAGCCTTTTGGCAGAAATGCGCCCGGTACCTGCAGTAGGTTACCGGTGCTGGGCCAACCCAGGTGGGAATAGGTTTCATGCCTTGGCCTGTTCCCCCTGGTGGCCCAGTGGCCGCCATCCTTCAGAGGCCACTGGACAGTCAGGTTTGGGCCCACAGTGACGAGACACGCAGGACCTCACAGGATGGGGGTGGAGCCGGTCCTGTCCTCCCCACCACAACAAGACCCCAAGTCATCGCACATGAACGGCCTCTCTGACTCCTGATCAAGATGCTTAACGGTCATGATCCCAGAGATTCAGAAACAAATCTCAAAATCCAGTAGCTTTTGGCAGAATTATGTCCGGACCCCACAGTACGTTACTGTAACCCGGCCACCCCAGGGAGGAAAGGATGTTGTCACTCCACCTACTCCCCCCTGGCGAATCAGTGGCTGTCATCCTCCAGAGGCCATTGGACAGTCAGGCTCAGGCCTGCAGTGACAAACTTGTTGGGCCTCACAGGATGGGGAGGGGGAACCGGGCCTGTCCTCCCCACCCCAATGAGACCCCAAGTCATCGCCCACGAACGGGCTCTCTGGCTCCAGATCAAGCTGCTTAACGGCCTTGACCCCAGATACTCCGAAACAAATCTCGAAGCTCAGTGGCTTTTGGCAGAACTGCATTCGTACCCCGCAGTAGGTTACTGTTCCCGGGCCAACCCAGTGGGGAAAGGGTGTTGTCCCTCTGCCTGTTCCCCCCTGGCGGCTCAGTGGCCGTCATTCTCCAGAGGCCATTGGACAGTCAGGTCTAGGCCCGCAGTGATGAGGCATTTTGGGGCTCACGGAATGGGGGTGGAAACGGGCCTCTCCTCCCCACCCCAATGAGACCCCAAGTCATCATCCACGAACGGCCTTTCTGGCTCCTGATCAAGCTGCTTAACGGCCATGATCCCAGATACTCAGAAACAAATCTTGAAACCCAGCAGCTTTTTGCAGAAATGTGTCCAGACCCCGCAGTAGGTTGCTGTTGCTGGGCCACCCCAGGGGGGAAAGGGTGCTGTCTTTCCAACTGCTTCCTCCTGGCGGCTCGGTAGCCGTCATTCTCCAGCGGCCATTGGACAGTCAGGCTTGGGCCCCCAGTGAGGAAACTTGTTGGGCCTCAGGGGATGGGGGTGGAGCCGGGCTTGTCCTCCCCACCCCAACAAGACCCCAAGTCATCACCCACAAATGGCCTTTCTGGCTCCTGATCAAGCTGCTCAACGGCCATGATCCCAGAGACTCAGGAGCAAATCTCGAAACCCAGTGGCTTTTGCCAGAAATCCCTCCAGATTTAAGTGTTAAAATTTTAGAATTTCAAAATCACATGGCCTTACTGCAGCCACACGACATCATATGTTTTTCATAACCAGCAATAGAACACAAATTGTCTACTGTTGCCTTTTCAGCAGATCTGAGTGTTGGGGTAAGTAAAGTAAAGTAAAGGCCCTCCCGTTGATCGTCGATTTGCTCGAGCGGGCCCAGTAACGTCTCCATTGGAGACTTTGTTGTTACTGTGTCTGGCTTATTGAATACGTCACGGGGAGCTTGCCAGGCTCTGCCGTGCGGGCGAGATACTCTCAGTAGCTTGCCGGGCTCTCTGAGAGGGGCGGAGGAATCGAACTCGGGTCGGCCATGTTGGCTGCGTGCAAGGCAAATGCACTACCGCTGTGCTATTGCGAGTGTTGGGGTAAAATCTCAAATAATAATGTGGGGTCTGGTGTCGAAATATTGAATGTGATCAAAGTAGAGTAATGTGAAAATCATCTGCCCCACAGGTAGTGGGAGGGTGTGGGATGGGGGTATACTGGGGTTTTTGGTGGTGGAGAATGGGCAGTGGTGAAGGTACGGGTGTTTCATTGTATGACCGAGACTTAAACCCGAAAGCTTTGTAACTTCTCATGGTGATTCAATAAATAAAATTGTAAAAAAATGAAAAAAGTAAGGTGGAGTTCATGCACAATTCAATCAGCTAATCAGTGACTGAATAAATAGCAGTACTCCTACATTAAAAAGTAGACCCACTCCAGAAATTCCAGTTGTTAGACACACGTAAAATCATGGCTCATAGTAAACACTCTGGATATTTGGATAATTTTGTGATACAAGACACTGTTTACATGGTTTTCAGAGCTGTTCCTGCAAAACAGGAGCAAGTGCTGGAGGAGGCTCATGTGATAATTCGGTATTACAGTAAATCACGGCCAGGATGGCCTAGATCCAGCAGATCAGACATGGGGCACCTGGGACTCACCCGAGTGCAGAAGTGACCTTGTTCCCTGGAAGAAAGCTCCCAGGCCCATGACCCCGCCCATTATACAAGAGGGCAGCTGAAGGTTTGTCCACCCTGAGTCCCTGTGACTGCCCCCACGCAGAGCCACTAATGGGCCTGTTGTCACTGTGACCTGCAGGGGCCATCTCTGCATGGGAGCTCCTGGCCTAAGAGTTAGTCCGTGGTCTTAGGTACGTTCCTGTAGGGCCCTGAGTGGATTCCCGGGGCTCGGGCAGGGCTGTAGTTTCCTCCCCTGTAGGCTGAGACTAGCCCTCCTGTCCCAACAAGCAGCCTGGTCACAACCCATTTCTCTGTCCCCTGGAGAGGGAGGAGCATCTTGCAGTGTATCCCTGCGGATGGGTCTGTGAGCCAGTGACCAAGTATCTGGCAAGTCACTTCATTTCTTGCTCCAATGCAGCGACTTCCTGGTGGGGGGCGGGGCTGGCTGTGCTCCTCTGCTGCTCATGGCCCAGGTCTTTCCATGGAGACTCCTGCTGATCTACAGGAAAAACAAAGGCAGGAGGTGGTGAGGTGCCCTCTGCCACACCATCCTCAGGCATGAGAACGACAAGAAGACCCAGTGCAGTGACAGGAGCGCACAGGCTTCTCGGGTCTTGGGTTGTTTCAGGAAGGAGACGTGGGATGTGGCTCCGAGTCTGAGTGCCCGGCTCTCTGCTGTTTGAGGCCGTAGGGCTTCAAGCTCCTGGATCCAGGCATCTGTGCCAAGTTCGTGCTCCCCTTCTTCCCCCCTGGACTGTCCATCATGGAATGATCTGTGCTTTAATTTCCAGGCTTTGTCGTTAATCTTCCTTATCTGTCAGGTGTGTAGAATAGTCCATAGGAATCTCAGCCTTCGGTCTTCCTTTATGTGCCTCAGCAGGGTGGCTGTGGAGCCTGCAACTCCGGGTACCCTTTTCTGGAGCACTCAGAACCCCTCTGCCCTCTCTAACACCATGCTTATCTATGCCCTCGGATCATTATGTTTTTGAGTACCTAAGAAGTTTATCGTCGTTTAGGTTTTGGGCCTAGCCATAGTAATACATGACTCCTTGTGGGTCTCAGGTATAACTCCTGGCCGTGCGCTCAGGAATTGTACCCGAGGTGTTCAGGGATCTGAGATCTGAGCCTGTCTGCCTCAAGCTAAGCACATGGTCTCTCTCCTGTTCTTTCGTGATCCTTTTAGTGATATTTTTGCCTTTGTTTTAAAGTAATGAATAAGTCCATATCAAAATTAGTTTGGATCAGGACATGGATAGCAGGGAGCGCACTTGCATTTTAGGCAGCTGACTGATTTTTGATCCCCTGCATTTCATGTGGTCCCAGTATCTGGTCTGGTCAAAATACAACACCCAAAAGCTAGTTTGGATAATGTCTAGGTCATCACAGTGATCACCCAAAAGATCTACCCTTTTCTGTGGGCCTGTTTGGACTGTGAGAACTATCAAGATGTCCGCTATCTGCTGGACCTCATTCTACTATCCAGTGAGTAACTCTTACATTCTGTTTTGTTTGATTTCAGAAATCAAACCCCGAATGTGGGATTCAGTATTACCACATTTTGATGCAGTAAAACAGGATCATCGATTACAAGTGAGCTGGAAAGGTTTGCATGTTCAGAATAAATTATTATGCCAGTGGGATTTTCAGTGGACCAAGCATGTGGCTTGAATGGGGTCACCTGGCATCCTTTGCTGTCAGCAGATCTCCAGACTCCGGTCACCGCAGGGAGGAAATCCACAGCCTTATGCCAAGAGTAATAGGCTCTTAGCCTCAGTGGGTGATAAACTCAGTAGTTTTAAGATTTAAAGACATTCTGTTTTTTTAAATACCAAAATAATACTGAGGTTTTTTTTATAGAATGTAAGCACAGGTGAACATTGTTGAAAAGAACTGTTTTTTTGGCCCTAATAGTAGTGTAGTGGGAAGTGCACTGCTTTGTCCAGGGATGGAACCAGGTTCTATACCCTGCACCTAGTATGGTCCCCACAGCCCCGCTAGGAGTGATCTATAAGCACTATTTTGTGTGACACTGCCCCAACAAATAAATACAAAAAACTCCCCAAAACCTCATTGATTAACATTAACTGACATTACTCAATTAAGTTCGATGTCTTCAATGGCCCCTGTGTTCTCAGTTTTGTGGGGATTCAGCCTTGCTTTCATACATGCATCCCGAGCTCCATACAGAGTTACAACCGAACCCAGACTCTGGTTTATTTTTATTTGTTTGAAACTGGTGCTTCCATTTTCTGTATAGGAATTATTTTTACGTAATGTGTTCTTCATTGAGTTGAGAAAGAAATGGACACAAGTTAATGACCAACACTTCTGTCAATTTTGCATGTCCTTCTTCCAAAAAACATATTGTCATTCCAGAAAAGCCATACAGGTTTCGATAATTATATTTGCCTGGTGGAAATGTTAGACACCAAACCTGCAGGGCTCGACATTTTTTTGACATGGAGACTCAAGAAATCAAGAAATAATTGGAATCCTCCTCTGTTCTTCTACACGGAAGCAACCAGCCTCGATGGAATGTCTCTGATCCTATGCACTATAACAGTCTCTAAACACTGAATCAGGGATGATTTAAGCACACCCTTTTCAGTACATTTCTGCATCTAGTGTTCTGCATTCCACAGATGGGTGCATCATTTTGTTTGTGTTTCTTTTTCTGGCTAACTTCACGCAACACATATCTTTTCATTCTGACCCTATTGCTGCATAAAATCAGTAATTCTAAAACCTAAAAAAAAAACACTTATTTGTATTTATTTATTTTTTGCTTTTTGGGTCACACCCAGCGATGTTCAGTAGTTACTCTGGGCTCTCCACTCAGTAATTACTCTTAGCGATGTTTAAGGGACCATATGGTATATCCGAGATTGAACCCAGGTCGGCCGCGTACAAGACAAACACCCTACACCTGTAGTATGGCTCTGACCCCCCGAAATCTCTTTTTAATACAGGGGAAATACTGTGATTTTAGATCTGATATACAGCAAAGACAAGTGGCGATTGTTGAAAAGAACCTGATGGTGCAGCACTATTGATTTTGCGTTAGGAGGGGTACTTGCTTTGCACCAGGAAGGAAACCTGGCCTCCTTCCCAGCACCCCACATGTCCCTCAGAGCCCCAGCAGCAGGAATCCATGAGCAGTACTCGGTGTGACCTTCTCCCCACCTAAGTAAACAGAACAAGAAACAAAAAACTCATTGATCCTGGAGAGGAATCTACTTCAGGTGAGATGTTTTCACAGTGTCCCTCTCGGGTGTGTGGGGATGCATCTTTGCCTTCGCACATGTATCCTGGGCTCCACACTGAGCTGGAACCAAACCCAGTCTCAGGCCCCTTTTATTTTCAGTCTAAACTGGTACTTCATTTTTCTGTAGAGGGAGTTATTTCCACTTACTGTGTCTGTTCATTGAGTTCAAAAATTTTATATAGCTCTGTAATCCCGCACCAAAGTCTCCAATGAAGACGTTACTGGGCCTGCTCGAGCAAATCTATGATCAATGGGAGGACCTTTACCTTTTACCTATGTAACCCCGCATCTGTCAATTTTTGCTTGTCCGTCTTATTGAAACATTAGTCGTTGCTTGGAAAATCCCGTCTCATGTCATAATTTCAATCAAGGGGGTTAAATGTTAGAAACCAACCCGCCGATGTGAATTTTCTGGACGAGGAGACTCTCAGGCACAGCAAACTAATTGGAAGCTTTCTCTGCTGTTGCTCAGAGAAGCAACCAGTTTGGGTGGGTTGTCTGATCATGCACACTGTGACAGAATCTCGAGCAACCAGTTGTATCCTCAGCCCCATGTGGATGCCAAGACAGGTGGGATGTCTTCTCTGGGTGACCAGAAGGAAGGGAGCGCCCTTGCTGCAAAGAAGCTTTCCCCTGGGAAAAGCTACTCAGAGACTGTTGTGCTCAGTCCATGGACACAAACCATCCCAGGGGAGAAGCCCCTGGACGGTGGGAGAGGTCACAGTTTATAGAGAGTCCTTCACTCCAACAGTCTCCTAAGTCACCATGGTACAAACCCGTCCAAATGTAAGGAATGTGGGGGGAGCCTTCCCAGGTCCTCGACACCTTGAGATCTCCTTCGAAACCCACAGAGGTGGACAGAATCCCCAGGAATGTCAGCAGCAAGGACAAACTTTGCGTCCAGCACTACCCTGTTGTGACCATGTGAACATCCACACAGGACAGAAACCATATACGTTTCAAGAATGTGGAAAGGTCTTCCATCAATCCCAATACCTTATTATACAAAGCAGAGTTAATACTGGAGAGAAACCATATGCATGGAAGGACAGTGGGAAGCCCTTTGCTTCTTACTCAAGCCTTTTATTTTTTATTTTTATTTATTTTATTTTATTTTATTTTGCTTTCTGGGTCACACCTGGCAATGCACAGCGGTTACTCCTGACTCTGCACTCAGGAATTACTCCTGCGGTACTCAAGGGACCATATGGGAAGGTAGGACTCAAGCAAGGCAAACTTCCTACCCACTGTGCTATCTCTCCAGCCCCTCAAGCCTTTTTTAAGAACAAGAAAATACATACTGGAGAAAAGCTTGTTATATGTGAGGTTTGTGGGAAACCTCTTCGGTACCTGTCACTCCTCATTACACATAGGGAAATTAAGAGTGAAAGAAACCTCATAAATGTTGGTGTTTGGTAACGCCTTCATTCAATCCTAAGCCCTGACTCTGCACGTGAAAAATCATTCTGGAGAGAAGCCTTATATATGTCGGGAGTGTGTGAAGGACTTTACTTGTTCCGCAGAGCTTACAGTACATAGGAGAATTCACACTGAGGAGAAACTATATACATGTGCAGAATGCGGGGAGACCTTTGTTTACATCTCCACCCACTTACTACATCCTCAGATACTGCTCGTAACAAAAGGCTTACACAACAAAACTTTATGTATGTAAAGAATGTGGGAAGACCTTGTTTCCCTCTGATCTTTGGAAACATGGTCAAATTCATATTGAATGACTAATAAACATTTACAGTGTCAGAACAGGACCTCTCAGTAGAACCTCTTTTGTGTGGCCAATTTAGTGGGGAGTACAGAAAGTGTACTTCGTGGCTGCCACAGAAGTGCCACAAGCACAATGTTTTGAACATCTCAAATCTATGGAATCCCTAAAACTCTGGCAGTGAGTAAGAGAATGTTTGGGGTCCTTCCAAATGTGCAACAGGTTGGGTGTTTGCATTGCACGTGGTCGACACGGGTTTGATAGCCAGCATCCCCTATGGTCACCTGAGCACCGCCACACGTAATCCCTGAGTATCGAGCCAGCAGTAACCCCTGTGCAACATCCCGTGTGATGACAAAAAGCAAAAAACTGTATAGAGGGGGAAGATGTGTGAAGATGACCATGATGGGGAAAAGGGTCAGATAAAGGAGATAGAACTCTGAGAAATCTCTTGGCTTCCCCTGGCCAACCTGGGTTCCATCCCCCACACCATAGAAAGCCTTGCCCTCCCCACAGCTTTAGTTCTGCTTTGGCCACTCCCAAATAAAACCAGGGCACTGATGTAGCAGTGTTGGAGGCTGCAGAGTTGGGCAAGGATCAGGGGTCTCTCTGCAGAGAGCTTGGAAAGTCCTGGGGAGCTTCAGTAGGTTCTGGAAGGGGGAGAGGGCCAGGGGTGGACATTCCTGAGAGAAAGGACCCTGGGCAGGGACGAATATACTCCATAGCGCCGTCTTGTGGTGACGGAGGGGATGAGGTGCGACCCGGGTTTACAGAGAAGATTTCCAGAGCTGGGTTTTGCTTCAATGATTAATGATCAAGCCTCATGCAATAGAGCAGGAGGAAAGTGGGTAGAAAAGCGCTCCCCTTGCAGCAGTTAAACTGGGTCCAAACCCAGGCACCCCCTTATAGTTCCGTGAACACCTACAGGGGTAATTAAGGAAAGAATATCCAGGAGTCACCCCAGAATATTGCCGGGTGTGGCCCGCAACCATAATCTATCAAACGAAAACCATAACCTCAGTTTCTTTGTCAGCGGATTTCTTCACCTCAGGCCCGGAGTTACAACGAACTGAATCTTGCTTCGACCTCACCAGCTACACACAGAACAGAGAAATAACTGTTATTGAAATATAGGGTGATGAGGTATGGGGGTGACCAAGAGAGGAAACCTTTCAGATGGGGTTCTTCGAGATAGAAGATGGGGGGGATGCAATGCTTTGTGCTCAACACAGGTCAATTCCCAGCATTATGTAGGGTTCTCGAGTGCCCGCAGTAGGTCTGGTGTGGCCACCGACCCCTCTCTCCAATAAAGAACCCAGTGTCACTTGCCCAGATAGTCAGTATCGTGGGTGGGGAGGGAACGAAGATCATGCTTTTGTTATGTGGCTTCAAACCCCACTAGGAATAGCAAATTCTGGACACCTAATTAAGAAACCAGAGACTCTTGTGGGGTCAGAGAGTGTGTGGGTGGGGCTGTGGAGGGCGGCAAGCATCTGTTTCGGGGGGAGGGGCACACAGTAATGCTCAGGGGTTGGTCCCGCCAATTGTTAGATATTTCTATTGGCGTGCAGGGGTCTATATGGGGTGCAAGAACTCCAAACCGATGCAAGGCCTTACCCACTGTTATCCCACTATGGTCCCAGGCTGCGTGTTTGATTCTTAATGAGCCCCAGCATTGAAGCAAATACGATGGCTGGAAATCTTAAGGGTGGGAAACTCGGGCAATGGGAGTTCCGCTTAACCGCCACAAGATGCCGCTGTGGGGTGGTTCCACAGCATAAAAATTTCCACCCTTGGGTTAACTTCCGTGTTAGGTGTGGTGTAATTAAGGATTAAGCATGCAGCCTGGGGCATGCAGCAGTAGCAGAGCCCTTAGGGCACTTGTCTTGTGTTCTGCAGACTTGGGTACCTTTGCCGGTTTCCCACAAGAACCCCCAATTATGCCAAGAGTGATTCCTGAGTACAGAGCCAGTTGTCACCCCTGAGCAACATCAGCTGTGACTCCCAAAACATAAAAAAGGAAAGAAATCAGAGCATCCTCAATCTGATGTTGGCAGATTCCTTCAGATGGAACCTTAGTGGGGTACCGAGATGAATCTTGCTTCCACATTCCTCATTCTCACAGAATGGAAGGAGAACACCATCAAAAATTTAGGGTGTCAGGTTGTGGGGTACACAATAACAGGAAACTTTTATGAAGTAGTTCAGCCAGAGAATAAACAGAGGGGGGTTAGAACTTGACTTGCTCAGAGAGAGAACATAATATTTTTATTTAAAATTTTCTTTTCTTTTTGTGTCACACACGGTGATGCACAGGGGTTACTCCTGGCTCTGCACTCAGGAGTACTCCTTACGGTGCTCAGGGGACCATATGGGATGCTGGGAAATGAATGCAGGTCGGGCGCGTGCAAGGCAAAAACCCTGCCTGATGTGCTATCTCTCCAGCCCTTTATTTAAATTTTTTAAACAATGGAAACTTGCCTTCATTGTGGCAAATGAGCTTCAATTCTAGGCATTTCTAATGTTCCTCAGAACCTCATGGGCCCACATAAAACCCCCATAAAAAATTAACAATCCTAAGAAACTCACTTTCCTGTGCCCCACCCACTCCCTAACTGCTTGTTTTACCAGGATCAACCCTGCTGCAGTTTTCCTGATGGCGTTGTATGTGAGAGCATTGACCATATTTGACTGGCCAGTAAAGCATCAGGGGACTTCTTTTCCGAGCTCCCACACTGACCAGCTACTCTAGCAGCTGCCTCTCCACTCCCTTATTCAAATCCATCCCGCTCCCGCCACTGATTCACCTGGGTGGGGTTAATACTTCTCTACACATCTGGTGTCTGGCCTTTTAAGGCTGCTTGCAGCACCGGAAGTGACATCACAGCGGGGCCTTCCTGGTGCTTCTCTTCCTGGAAACGGGTCAGAGAGTCCTTGTTCACGTGGGTGAAGGACCAAGTAGTGCCCCAGTGAGAAAGGGGACTCTGAAGGCCGATTTTGTCTTGCTGCAGGTCGGGGGTGGCCTCCTGTGAGCGTCCGAGCCTCCTTGTCTCCGCGCTGTGAGCCGCCGAACCACGCCAGCTCAAGGGGCCTCTCACGCTTGTTTTTCTTGTGTTCCCCGATATCCAGGCGGTTCCTGAGGTATGATGGAGTCCTGCAGGGCTTGGAGCTTTGGGAGGTTCATAGGGGGCTGTAGTGAGATGCGAGGGTCGCCGGGTGTGAGTTCGTGATCCTGAGGGGCTACTGTGGCCATGGTCGCCTTCAGCTCTGCTTTGGGGCAGCCGCGGGTGGGCGCGGGGCTGAGCGCGGGGGCTGCGGGACTTGGGGTGCAGGAGCTGCCGAGGGCGGGGCCTTAGCCTTCCCAAACCTTCCAGCTGACCCATGTTGGGTCCTTGCCCCAGTTTCGCTGCTGTAGAATCTCCAGATTCACTTTGAGGCGCTGAGTCGCAGCCCCCCTAAAGGCAAGAGACCCTGTTGCCGTCCAGCTTTTTCATCGGCTGCCCTCATAGGTCAGGTCCGGACGGTGGATCTGCAGGTGTCTGGGTTTGCCAATGATAATTTCCTTTTGGGGCTATTTTTGGTGTGGGGAATGGGGGGTTCTGCATTCCTGAAGATACCCTGAGGGCTTACTCTGGCTCTGGCCTCAGATCTTATTCCTGACAGTTCTCTGGGGGACTTGGGGATGCAGAGGATTGATTAGTGTCAGCAACACAAGCATCCTAACAGGTTTACTGTATGTTGGAATAGGAATATCTGCCTCCTGACATCACGTTGCAAAGTCCTAACCAGACTGCTGGCTATCGAGGTGAGTACGGGGGGGGGGGGGGGGAAGGGTGTGTGTGTGTGTGCGCGCTTGTGTGTGTTCGTGTACTGCTGGTAAAAGTGTATGTCTGTAGAAAGTTTATTTATTTATTTATTTATTATGCTTTTTGGGTCTCACCCAGCCGACTCTCAGGGGTTACTACTGGACTCTGTACTCAGGAAGCACTCCTGGCGGTGCTTGGGGGACAATGTGGGATGCTGGGAATTGAATCCGGGTTGGCCACGTGCAAGGCAAACACCCTACTCACCGTGCTATTGCTCCAGCCCCTGTAGAAAGTTTTAAAAAAAATTATTTATTTGCTTTTTGGTTCACACCCAGTGATGCAAGGGGTTACTCCTGGTTCTGTCTCAACAATTACTCCTGTGTTGCTCAGGGGACCCTATGGGATGCTGGGAATCGAGCCCAGGTCGGCCACTTGCAAAGCAAACCGCCCTACCCACTGTTCGACCACTCCAGCTCCTTCTTTTTTTTTTTTAAGAAGACAGGGGCTCCCCCATGCAATAATAGCCCAAATGGTGGCTCTCTCACGGGGCCAGAAGGGGCGCTGATGCATGGGATTTCCTGGCCTCAGAGTGCTTCCTGGCTGGGCCTGTGAGAACCTCTGTGGGATCCGGGAGGAGTCCCCAGACCAACGCAGGGCCGACTTTTCTCACTTGTAGCTAAGCCCAGAACTTGTGTCGCGAAAGGCAGCATAGATGCCAATCCATTTTGCTTCTCCTGGGGAGACAGAAGCATTAGGCAGTGTCCCCCAGGCGGATCTGTGAACCAGTGCCCGAGGATGTGGCTAGTCAAACTTGGTGATTTTGCTCCTGTCCAGTGCTCACAATTCTGACTTCTCCTCCCGGTCTCTGATCCTCAGGAAAAACAGAGGCAGGAGAAGATGGTGAGGTGCCATCAGAAACACCGACGCCAGGTAGGAGTGACAAAATGAGGTGATGCAGTGACAGGAGCGTCAAGCTTCCAGGGCTGCCTGTCTCTAACTTGCTTCAAGAAAGATCCTGCCGCCTTGTTGGAGCGCCCGGCTCTCTACTATCTGAGGCCACGTGTGTTAGTTTCATTGTTTTTGCCTTTTGGATCACAACAGCTCAAAGATTACTGGTGCTCAGGGATGACTCCTGACATATCTCAGGGACCATATGGGGTGCTGGGCATCAAAGGCTGGTGTCTGGGTATTTTGTTTTGTTTTTGGAGTCACATGCAGTGATTCTGGGGATTATACTCTTGGCTCTGCACTCTGGCATTGTACCTGGCACTGCTTAGGAGACCCTATGGGACGGCAGGTAACACCAGCCCTACCCACTATCCCCATCCCACTGTCCTGTTACACAGCCATGCTGCTTTGTTTCTTTTCATATTTATTTTTGTGCCCCAGGGGAGATGCTCAGGGCTTGCTCTTGGTTCTGTGCTCCGGATTTCCACCTGATGTGCATCATGGGTCCCCGGGTGCACTGGCCCTGTTTGTGCCCTGGCACTTACAGTACCTCGGGCCCCAGGATATGTGTTTCCACTATTTTGTCCTTCTAGCTCTGGAGAGCTTCTCCTGCTCTATCACACAGTCCAGCATTCATTGGCTCCTCGGTTTGCGGTTCTGGGCATGTGCTGGTCCCAGGGAGACAGAGCAAAGGATCTCTGTGGCCAACAGAGCTGTTGGGCTTAAGACACTTTGAGAGACATTTGGGGTGGCCCTGAACCATGATCAGAGTTCAACAGGCACATATGTACACAGCTTTCAGTCGGTGGCTGGATATTGAGTGTCCCCTTCTCCCTAGAACATGGGCTGTGGGATGCACGGAGTGTATGTTTAGTGTTTTGAGCTGAAAGCAGGGTCATTCATTTGAGTCCCACTGATTGTGTGCTCAGCACTGCACTCTCTGCAGTGCTCATAGTAGCAGTGGTGGTTCCCTGGGGTCAGGAGCTAGACCACCATCTTCAGGAACCTTCTAGTAGAGCATCCTCACATTTTTATAGACACAGCTGTCTTAGAGAGAAGTTGGGACCCATCTGCCAGGAGTTCAGGTGGAGACTGGTTCTTCCTGAGGGGACAGACTCCTGCCCCTATTTGTATGTCGGCTCAGGACACGGTGACCTTCTCCGACGTGGCTGTGAGCTTCACCTCATAGGAGTGTACATGCCTCGATACCTCTCAGAGAAAGCTCTACAGGGATGTGATGCTGGAGACCTACGAGCACCTGTCGGCCATTGTTGAGAGCAGTGTGGGGCCAACCTTGTCTGGACAGACCGGTGTGGGCTCCCTGTGCCGGGCCGTGACTGTGTGTCCAACAGTAGCTGTGAATGTCCTGGTGAGGACAGCCATGCAGTAGCTGTTCCTCTAGTTCCTTCCCTGGTTTTTTTGTTGGTGCTCACCTGGCGATGCTTGGGGCTTACTCTAAGCTCTGTCCATAGGAATCACTCTTTGTGGGTTTTAATGAATCTGGAGTGTTGAGGATCGACCCAGGTTAGCCTGGTGCATAGCAAGCTCCCCACGTGTTGTACCATCGCTCAGGTCTCTAAAATGTTCCTGGTTCCTACCAATGCTGAGTTCTCTGATTATTTCTTGTACTACACATAATTTCTATGTATTTTGGTTTTGCTTTTATTTGGGGCACAACTTGAATATTCTTGTCTCTGTGCTGAGGGATCACTCCTGGGGGTGCTCAGGGTCCATGGGGTGCTGAGAATTGAACAAGTTTGACAGCCAAAAAGGTTGCTGTCTTAATCCTCGTACTATTGCACCTGGCCCACAACTTCAGTTATTTTTTTTATTTATTTTGGTCTAGTTTAGTTTTATTTTTTTTTCATTTTTATTAGTGAAACACCATGAGGTACTGTTGTATACTTACAAATTTTTGTGCTTGGGTTTCAGTAATACAGTGATCAATTACACATCCCTCCACCAGTGCCCATTCTCCACCACCACTAATCCCAGTATCCCTTCCACGCCCATCCCCCCAGTCCACCCTGCCTCTATGGCAGGGAATTCCCTTTTATTTTATTTTGCTTTGGTTTGGGGTTATACTTACAAACACTTAGGGATCATTTCTGGCTGAGTATTCAGTTATTCATCCTGGTTGTGATCCGGGGCATTGTGTGCTGCTGGGGACCAATCCTGTACGTGTGTGCAGTGTCTGTGTCCTGCCTGCTGTACTATCACACGAACACAGTTCATTTATTTCTTAGGGCCTCACCCCATAAGATGCTGCTCTATTTCAGTGCTCGTGGTCACTTCCAGTTGTTCTCTGTTCATTAGGACTCAGGGTTTGCCTCTGAACTATACAGTCAGGGATAAAGCAGATGACTTAAGAGACCCTACTGAATGTCAGGATCGAAGTTTTATTGACCTTGAGCAAGGCCAGTGCCTGACCTTCTGTGCTGTCTATCTGCATCCTTTTATGTTTATTTTTATAACCAATTTGGGTCTTTGGTTGTCTTTGGCCATCTTTGGATTTGTTAAGTTTTGGGGTTTACTTCACCCAGGCATCAGTTCACGCAGGCTCAGTACATTGCATGTGATGCCGAGCCTTGAGTGACAGTACAGTGGGCATGGTGCTTGTCTTGCAAGATCTGGACATGTGTTATATTCTTACCATCCCATGTGATGCTCAAGCACTTTGAAAGGTGATTTCCGAGTACACAGTCAGGGAGAAGCCTTGAGCATCCCCAGGTGAAGATCCCAAACTAGAGAAAAAAAATACTAGGTCCTGTGCTGTGATCAAACCCCTGTTGGGGGGGACCTGTTGGCCTTTTGCAATGCCAGGGCTATATTATTTGTGATGTTTTCTGGGGCTCCATATTCTCTTAAATTAAGACCTGAATCTGAGCTCTTGGATAACTCCAAATCTGGAGCATTTTAGAAGTACAGATTCTGTTCATGCCTTTCCCGAAATTGACTCCATTTTTATAGGGAGACATGGGGTTTACTTGTCACGTTTTCCTTGTCACTAATCCATGCTCCATCTCTGAGAGGTTCAGGGAATTCTGGGGTGAAGCCTGTGGTGCTCTCCTGGCTGGAAGGAGGAACCCTGAGGCCGGGGAGCAGAGTCATGCATGCAGGTGAGTGTCTGAGAACCTTCCCTGGCTCAGGCCCTCGGCAGTGTGTGGGTGGCTCTAATTTCTTGGCTTTGACATTATTTTTCATCTTCTGCCAGAATTTCCATGAAATTCTCACTTCTTGGTCCCCCTGTCTTTTCCGTACCAGCCTTTTTGTGCAGCCTATAATGTTGCTATACTTTCAAAAAAATTTTGCCTCTTTTGTTTAGTTAATAACTGAGGCCATAATAAAGCTATTATGGCTCTGAGTGATAGTAATGCAGGAAATGTGCTTGTCCTGCACACTGTCTACCTGGTTGAATAACCAGCATCCCATATAATTCCCTGAGCATCACTGCGTATGTTCAGCATACAAAAAAGAAAAAAAAATGTCTTGTAGGATTGCCAAGCTTTTCACAGCAATGCTCCCCAGGGACCTTCCTTTTTCTGTGGGATCCTTTGTGAGGACAATAGAGATGTCCTCAAGTTGTACTGCCTGGTTAAGGATGTTTCATTCAAGAATTCTTACATTGTATATTGTGTTTCGTTTCAGAACTCAAAGCATGGCATCCGGATTTGGGAACTCAGTCAGCGAGTATGAGTGAGCCTGTAAGATTTGCAAGTTTGGAATCAATATTATAGTACTAAATGGAAAATGTCAGTGGACCAGCATATTATTTTTAAAGTGCAGTCTGGGAATAACCAGAAGGAAATTCAGAGTATGATGCTTGAGGTTGAGGACCCTTATCTTCACTGGGTGCTGACATCTCTGCTCAAAACCTAAGGAAAATTGTAATATGTTTCATATAAATGTCGTGCTTTTTCATTTGATTGAAAGTATCTACAAATGGTAATCGTGAAAGGAGCTGGTCTTTTAAACTGGTCCATCCACATTGCTCCATGTGTTTCACAGAGACATACCTGGAATAATCCCTGGCACTGCATGGTGTACCCCCGCCGCCAAATGAAAACAAAATACAGAACAGAAAAAGTCATTGACCCTGAAAAGAATCTGCCTGTGGTGAGATGTTTTCAATGGCCCCTGTGGTCAGTCTCAGCAATGTGGGATGCAGAATTTCTTCACAAATGCTTTCCGGGCTCTGCTCCACAGTGAGATAGAACTGAACCCAGAATTTAGTGTGTTTTATTTTTCTTTTGAATCTGTTGCATCAGTTTTCTGTGGAGGGAGTTATTCCTGCCTGTTCATTGAGTTGAAAAAAAAAACTTTTAAGAAATTAATGGCCTCTCATTCATCAATTTTCCATGTGTGTCTTACAGAAACATTAGGTTAGTCCATGTTAATGCCATCCACCTGTCGGGAATTGCATTGGTGTGGTGCAAATGTTAGAAACCAATCTGCAGATATCAATTTCATTTAACATGGCGACTCTTAAGGCATAGAATGATAATTGGAATCCTCTGCTGTTCTACAGGGAAGCAACTAGCCCGAGTGGAATGTCTCTGACCCTTCACACTGTGAAAAAGTCTCGAGTGTGCATTTGTGTCCTCAGCCACACGGGGATTACAAGGCAGTCAGGATAGCCTCTGAGGATGCTCAGAATGGAGAGCGCAACCTCACTCTGAAGAATCCCTCCTCTGGGAAAAGGTTCACACAGTCTGTTTTCCTCGGTCTACAGACACAAACCCCAACATTGGGGCAGTCCCTAGAATGTGGGAGAGGAGCACTGTTTATAGTTAGTCCTTCACACCGAAAGGCCCACAAGCAAAGTCACCATGGATTAATGCTGCCCAAGAGTAAGGAATGTGGGGGAGCTTCCCCGTGTTCCCAGGAATGTGATGTTTCCTTTGAAACCCACAGTGGACAGAATCACCAGAAGTGTCGGCGGCAAGGGCATGGTTTGAATCCAGCGTCACCCCTTTGTGATGACATGAACATCCACACAGGAGGGAAACCACATACATGTAAGGACTGTGCAGAGGCCTCCAATAGACCCTCATACCTCTTAAAACATTGTAGAATTCATACTGGAGAGAAAGCATATCTGTGTGAGCAATGTGGGAAGCTCTTTTCTTACTCTTCACACTTTTCTATACACAGGAAAATTTATAATGCAGAGAAATGTCATAAATATAAGGGACATGGAAAGGCCTTCACTCGATCCTCAATGTTTACTGGGCTTATGAAAACTCATACTGAAGAGAGGCTTTATATATGTAAGGAATGCGTGAAGGCCTTACTTATTCCTCAAATCTGACTCGCCATATAAAAATTCACAAAGGAGAGAACCTTATGGATGTAAGGTATGTGGGAAAGCCTTTTGTTATCCCTCACAACTTACTTGCATATGAGAAAACACACTGGAGAGAAGCCTTATGGCTGTAAGGTATGTGGAAAAGCCGTTGTTGCATCCACAAGCCTTACTAGGCATATGAGAAGTCACACTGGAGAGAGACCTTATGTTTGTAAGGTGTCTGGGGAGGCCTTTGTTATATCCTCAAGGCTTACCCGACATATGAGAATTCACACTGCAGAGAGACCTTATGTTTGTAAGGAATGTGGGAAGGCCTTTCTTTATCCCTCAAGCCTTACTCATCATATGAGAATTCACACTGGAGAGAAGGCTTATGGATGTAAGGTATCTGGGAAAGCCTTTGTTGAATCCTCAAGTCTTACTCGGCATATGAAAAAGCACACTGGACAGAGACCTTTTGTTTGCAAGGAATGTGGGAAGGCCTTCCATCAGGCCTCCGGCCTAAATGTACATAGGGCTGTTCACACTGGTGTGAAATCTTATATATGTCAAGAATGTGGGAAGGCCTTTCTGTTTATTTCTGGTCTTAGGAAACATCAAAAAATTCATATTATGTAAGTCAATGCTCTAATAACAATTTTAATGTCAAAACAGCCCCCCTTTGGTAAAGTCTGTTTTCTTTGTACCATGGGATGCTGTGCTTCAAAAGTGCAGCTAGGAAAGAAATAATGCTTTAGTGTGTAACAAACATTTTGTGATGTCAGTGTATAAGGGAAAGTCTATGCAAAGGTTCCGGCATTTAAACTTGATGTGTATGTTAACATGTACTTTTTGGATTTTCTGTTGAAAGCCAGGAGGAATGTGAATTAAAAGGCAAAAAAAATTCCCTGTGCTCAGGGCTCTCAAGACTCACCACTGTCTCATTCTTTATAGTGACACTGGCTTGACTCTCTTTTTGCTTTGTGGTTCACACCCAGCGATGCTCAGGCGTTACTCCTGCCTCTACAATCAGTAATTACTCCTGGTGGTTTCTCGGTACCATATGGGATGCCAGGGATTGAACCTGGGCTGGCCCCATACAAGGAAAATGCCCTCCCCCTGGACTTTCGCTCCAGCCCCTGTTACTTGGCTTTGAGGCCCTTGGTTTGGGGGATTATAGCAGAAAAACAGCCACATCTTCGTTCTTCAGGGCCTCCTGATTCATGTTCCTTGAAGCCACACCAAGCTGAGTCCTACTCCTCGCTCTCTGCCCAGTCATCCCTACCTGGGGGACTCAGGATCATTATGGGGTACTGTGGTTGTAATCCAGGTGGCTGTGTTCAAGCTCCTTCCCCCATGCCAATCTCTGCCTCACATGTGTTCAGATCCTGGCTAGCATTGTGTAAGTATAAAGAATAAATGTTTCAGAAAGTGTTATCTTAGTTAAATGGCCCTGGCAAGGTTCATTAATGAAGTGCCGTGAAAACAGTTTGTTTTTAAATTTTGAACTTTTTTCCCATCTTTTTGGGTCATATCTTGAAATACTCAGAGATTACTGTTTTTAGAAAGACATATGAAAGGATGAAAGAGGCCCCTTGCATCAAATGTTTGACAAATGCCGGGAATATGGGTCAGCTCCCCACATCCCAGCAAGCCGTTCCATTTATCTATGATTACTCAGAAGGTTGGTCACATTCCTGGATCTCCCCACCAAGTTTAGTAATATTACAGAAAAAAATTTAGTGTTGTATTTATAATAGGCAAAGTCCCCTCAGTGTAGTAGACACCAGAATGATAAAATGGATTCAGATCTGCTTAAAGGACAAAAAAGGCTCCAAGGTGCCCAAAATGGCTTGCTGCCCGTTAGCCTCCATTTTTAGGGTTGGAATATATGATGATATTGGTGCAGCCTGGCAGTGCTCAGGGCCTACACCTGGCTTTCAATGCGATGATGCTCAGGGGACCATTTGGAGTTCTGAGGGTTGAACCCAAATTGACCACATGCAAGGCATGCGCCCAAGTCACTGTACTAACCTCTTGCCCCATAGTCTATATTTAAAATTGTGCTTCTGAAACGTTTTTTCTTGTAGGCAGGATTCCACTGGTTTGGTGTTTTCAAGGAGTAGTGTGTTGACCAGGCGGTGCTCTCTTATGTTCTTACCAGCCTCTCCTCCTTTTCCAGTGTCTGTCAAGCTCTCTGGGCTGTTTCTAGGCCAGTTCCTCTCTGCATCTCCAGGGCTGGCTTTGCAGTCACTGCTTTCACCCCATCTTAATTACTTCCCCAAGAAACTCAGCATCCGGTGAATTGTACCAACCTTCCTGTTTTACCTTGAATCATCCAAGCTGCATTTTTCCTGATGGACTGTGTGTGAGAGCATTGGGTCATTGTTTAACTGAACAGTACAGGATCAGGTGTCTTCTTATCCCCACCCTCCCACTTTGTGACCCACCACTCTCCACAGCCACCTCTGCACACCTTTATCCAGTCCATCCCCTTTGATCACAGATTCATATGGTTGGGCAAAAAGGGTCTGTGCATCTGGCACAGGGCCCTTTAAGGCTCAGGTTCTGGCAGCAGTGGAAGTGGCATCCCAGGCCAGGGACCTTCAGATATTTTTTCTCTTCCCATTGTGGTTGCCTGATCAGGCAGCCATTGGTCTGGTGGTAGAGGAGGAAATGGTGGCCCTTTGTGGATGGGGGACTGTGAAGACCTATTTTTTGTCAGGATGTGAGTGGTGGTCTGTGAGTACCCAGGACCTCCTGTTCTTCGCACTGTGAGTGCCAGGACCATTCCAGCTTGGTGGGGCCCTTTTGTGCTTATTTTTCTCTCATTTCTGATATCAGCCATTTTCTGAGGCAAAAGTGATGCTTTAGGGAAACCCAGAGGTTTTAGGGGTGCAGGGGTTGCAGTGTTTATGGGTGATCATGGGTGTCCCCTTTGGCTACCATCACCTTCTGCTCCATGAATGGTTAGCAGCAGGTGGGCGTGGGGCTGAGCACAGGGGCTGAGCTCAGGGCCTGCGGGACCTGCAGAGGGCAGGGCTTGGCTGTCCTAACCCTCCCAGGATGGGACTTTGCTCTGCACTCTTTCAGAGGACTTGGCCTGGAATCACTCACCCGTGTAGAACCTTCAAATTCACTTCAAAGGGCAGGGTCCCAGCCTCCCTGTTGTTGTCTGTCCTTTGACTTTTGTGAAATGGCAATACCACATGATGGCTTGATCCCTGCCAGAGGCTGGGTTTTGCAAATGACACTTTTTCAGTATAATTGTTTTGATTTGGCTTGTGTACCACATCTACAGTTGTTCAGGGTCTACTTTTTTTTTTTCTTTTTAGGTCACACCTGGCAATGGAAAGGGATTACTTCTGTCCTGCAGTCAGGAATTCCTCCTGGCAGTGCTCACAGGACCCTATGGGTTGCTGGGAATCAAACCTAGTCAGGCCGCATGCAAGGCAAATGTCCTATCTGCTGTGTTATCTATCCAGGCCCACTCAGGATTCGGAAACTGCCTCCTGGGTTTTCCTTGTAGAGGAGTGTTCACTACTCGCTTGTTGGCAATTGTAGACCATTGAATGGACAGTGTTCTCTGATGTTCTTACGAGCCTTTGCTCCTGTTCCAGCGTCTCTCCAGCTCTCTGGGCTGCTACTAGGCCAGTTTCTCTCTGCTCTTGTGCTGTCTTCGAGTGACTGCTTTCACCCTACCTTGATGGGTAATTTCCTGGAGAAGCTCATTGTCCCTTGCCCACCTGCCCCCTACCTGCCTCTTTTGTTTTGAATGAACCCCCTTTGATTTTTTCCTTATGGACTGTGTGTGAGAGCATTGGCTCATATTTGCCCAATAGGACTTCTTACCTGTCACTAACCCTCCACTGTGTGACCGTCCAGTACAGCAGCTGCCTCCAGCCCTTTATATGAGCCCATACCCCTTGCGCCACAGATACACCTGGGTGGTCATAATGGTTCTCTCCACATCTGGAGTCTGGCTCTTTAAGGATGCTTGTGGAAGCAGAAGTGACATCACAGGGGGCCCTTCCTGGTGATTCTATTCCCGGAAACTGGGTTAGTGTCATTGTTAACATGGGTAAAGGACAGAGTAGGGCCCCTGGGAGAAAGTGGGACTTTGGAGGCCAACTTTGTGGCAGAATGAGGACAATTTCCCGTGAGTACCTGGCAGTTCCCCATGTCCACACTGAGCTGCGGGTCCTCGCCAGCTTGGGGGCACTTTTGCACTTGTTTTTCACTTGTTCCCTGATACCAAGTGGTTCCTGAGTTGCGGTGGATGTTTGACGGGGTCAAGGGAGGAGGATGTAAGTGAGTAATCTTGGGGGGCTGCTGCGGCCACAATAGCCTCCAGCTCTGCGATTGAGCACCAGCGGGTGGCTACGGGGCTGAGCAAGGGGGCTGTGGGCCTTGGGGTGAGGGACCTGCCGAGGGCAGGGGCTTGGCTGTTCTGACCTCCAGCTGGCCTACTTTGGGACCTCGGCCCCAGAATCGCTGCTGTAAAATCTCCAGATTCACTTTGGGCAGAGTTGCAGCTCCTGAAATGCCAAGAGACCCTGTTACCGTCTGACTTTTTCAATGGCTTCCCTGGTATGATAGGGCCATCTGGAGCAGTGGATCCGCAGGTTACAGGGGTTTTAGTTTCCTTTTGGGTCTATTTTTGGTGTGGGGAATGGGGGGCTCTGCATGCCCGACGATACCCTGAGGGCTTCCTCTAGCTCCTGGCTGAAGTATTCTTCCTGGAGTGCTCTGGGGGCCACAGGGATGCGTAGGGATGCAGAGGATTGAGTGGTGTCAACAAGGCAAGCATCTTGCTAGTTTTACTGTCTACCAGAACAGGAATTTCTGCTTTTTCACATCAAGTTGCAAAGCCCTGTCTAGACCCCTGTTTATTGAGATGAGTACTGGGGGTAAAGTGTGTGTGTGATTGTGTATGTGTGTGTCTGTAGAAATTGGGTTATTTTAAGAGGATAAGGGCTGTCCCCATAATAGAGCCACATTCTGGGCTATGGTTGTGGGAGGCAGCCCTGCTGCCAGCCTGCAAGGTGCGCTAATGCATGTGATCTGGCCTCTGAGTAAGCCTCTGCTGTGCCTGTGAGAGCCTTCTTTGGGACCCAGGGAGGAGTCCTCAGGCCAAGGCAGGGCTGAGTTTTCTCCTTTGTAACCAAGCACAGAGCTTGTGTCGTGAAAGGCAACACAGATGCCAACCCATTTTGATTCACCTGGGGAGACAGCAGCATTAGGCAGTATCCCCCAGGCAGGTCTGTGAGTCAGTGCCTGAGGGTGTGGCTGGTCAGGGCTGGGGGTTGTGCTCCTCTCCAGTGCTCACTGCTCTGACTCCTCCTTCAGGTCTCTGATCCTTGGGAAAATCAGAGGCAGGAGAAGATGGTGACATGCCATCGGACATCCCATCCCTAGGTAGGTAGAGAGTGACAAGAGAAGGTGATGCAGTGACAGGAGCACTCAGTCTTCTTGGGCCAACTGTCTCTGAGTTGTTTCAGGAATGATCCTGTATTGTGCCTCCTTTTCGGATGGTCCAATACTTTCTTTATTAAGCTATGTTTATTTCAGTTCTGTTGTATTTGGCTTTTCAACCACACCCAGGTAAAGAGTACTCATACCTTAGTGCTCAAGTATGACTCCTGACATGTCTCAGGAATCATATGGGGTGCTGGGGGACGAACGCTTGCGTCTGGGTATTTTGTTTTATTTGGAGGGGTACACCCAGTGATTCTGGGGATTATTCTTGGCCCTGCACTCTGGCGTTGCACCCGGCAGTGCTAGGGGGACCATATGGGGAGATTGGGTTCACAGCCCGACCCTCTGTTCTGTTACTCCATCCTGCTGCTTTATTTTCTTTCCTATTTATTTTTGTTGCACAGTGGAGGTGCTCAGGCCTTCTTTGCTCTGTGCTCTGTGTTCGCACCTCATGCACATCATGGGTCCCCTAGGGTGTGCTGGCCCTGTTTTCTCCCTAGCAGCTATGGTGACTCGGATCCCAGGACATGTGTTTCCCCTATTTTGTCCTTTCTGCTCTGGAGAGCCGTGCCTGCTCAGTCACACAGTCCTGCATTCACTCACTTCTCTGTTTGTGGTTCTGGCCATGCACCGTCTTTTGGAGTCACACCTAGAAATACTCATGGATTACTCCTGGTAATGCTCTGGGACCCTGTTAAAGGTAATTCAAGAGAAATGTCCTCCCTGCTGTCCTGTCTCTTTGGCCCCTACTCGAAACAGTTTAAATGAACTTTACTGTGCGTAGAAAAACGGTTGAAAGGATGGAAGGAGCCCCTTGATTCAAATGTTTGACAAATGTTGGGAATATGTGTCAGTTCCTCACATCCCAGCAATCCCCAGGCTCCCCACATCCCAGCCGGCCCTTCCATTTTCCTGTGATTACTCACAAGGTTGGTCAGGTTCCTGGATCCCACCCGTCAGTTCAATAATATCAGAGAAATAAAATAAGCATTCTATTTGGAATTAGGAAAGTTCCATCAATCATGTAGTCACCCCAATGATAAAAAGGTTTCAGATCTGTGTAAAGGCCATAAAAGGCTCCAAAGTGACCGTAATGGTTTGTTGCTTATTAGCCTCCATTCTTAGGGTCGGAATATACTCTAGGTTTTTATGTGTACATACATGTACACAGATATAAATTTAATATATATTTAATTTCTATGATATACATTATGTATTATACAAATACTCCATATATTATATATATATTTATATATATATATGTCAAAAAGCAAACTGTCCTCCCTTTTTTCATGTATTTTGCTCTAGCAGGCCCAGTAAAGTCACATTTTGAGACTTCTTGTTACTGTGTTTAGCATATTGAATACTCCACAGGTAGCTTGCTAGGCTTTGCTGTGCAGGCGAGATACTCTCAGTAGCGTGCCTAGCTCTACGAGAGGGGTGGAGAAATTGAACTCGGGTACACTATGTTGGACGCTTGCAAGGAAAACGCTCTACCAACTGTGCTATCGCTATGTTTGCTGGTGGTACACACCTGGCAGTGCGCCTAGCTTAGTCCTGGATTTTCACTTTGACAGTGCTCAGGGGACCATTTGGAATTATGAGAATTGAACCCAGATAGACCACATACAAGGCAAGCACCCACCCCACTCTACTACCTCTCTTGTTCATACTCTGGATTTGAAGGTGTTTCTGAAACTGCCTCCTGTGTTTTTTCTTGTAGGCAAGATTCCACTGGTCAGGCATTTTCAAGACGTAGCATGTTGGCTGGACAGTGCTCTCTTATGGTATTAATAGGCCTTTCCCCTTTACAGTGTCTGTCCAGTTGTCTGGGCTGGTGCTAGGCCAGTTCTTCTCTGCATCTCCAGGGTTGGGTTCAGAGTCACTGCTTTCACCCCAGCTTGATTACTTTCTCACGAAACTCAGTGTCAGGTGCCTTGTACCAACCTGCCTGTTTGACCTTGAATCAACCACATTTTTTTTCCCTGATGGACTGTTTGTGAGAGCATTGTTTCAATGTTTGAGTAACTGGTACAGGATCAGGGCTCTTGTCCTTACACCAGAACCCCACTGTGTGACCCACCACTCCAGCAGCTGCCTCTCCACTACTTTATCCAGTCCAATCCCCTTAAAGCACCAATTTATCGGGATGGGGACAGAGGGTCTCTGCATCTAGACTATGGACCTTTAAGGATCCTGGCAGGTGCAGAAGTGATATCACAGAACTGGTACTTTCAGCATCCTTTCTTTTCTAGTTGTGGTTGCCTGGCTCAGACTGCCATTGGTCTCGTGGGTAAAGGAGGAAATGGCGGCTCCTTTGACGTGGACTGTGGAGGCTGATTTTGTGGCAGGATACTAGCGGCCTCCCAGTCGCCTGCACTGTGAGTGGCAGAGCTGGGCCACCTTGGGGGTGCTTTCTCCCTTGTTTTTCACTCGTTCCTGATATCCAGGCGGTTCCTGAGGTAAGGCAAAGGCTTTAGGGGGACCCAGAGGCTTTGGGCAGTGGAGCGGGGGCTGTGCCGGGGTGCAGGGTTCGCACGTGTAAGCAAATGATCGTGGGAGGGTCCCCTTAGCCAGGATCTCCTCCTGCTCCAGAAAGGCTCAGAGGTGGGTGGGTGCTGGGCTGAGGGACCTGCACAGGGCGGGTCTTAGTCCTCTCAAACCTGCCAGCAGTGGGCTGAGCTTGCCTCTTTCCAGAGACTTTGGCACTGGCTTCACTAGTGTAGAACCTTCAGATTCACTTCAAAGGGCAGGCCCCCAGCCCCGCCGAGCAGCAGGAAACCCAGTTCTCCTCTGTGCTTTGATTTGCTGTTGTGGGAAAGGGTCACCTGGTGGCTCATTCCCTGTGAATGGGTGAGGTTTTGGAAGTTGAAACTTTTCTTTTCTTTTCTTTTCTTTTCCTTCCTTTCTTTCTTTCTTTCTTTCTTTCTTTCTTTCTTTCTTTCTTTCTTTCTTTCTTTCTTTGCTGTCCTGTTGTTCATCGATTTGCTCGAGAGGGCCTAAGTAATGACGCCATTGGAGACTTTGTTGTTACTGTGTTTGGCATATCAAATACAAAACAGTTAGCTTGCCAAGCTCTACCGTGCGGGCGAGATGCTCTCCGTAGCTTGCCAGGCTCTCTGTCAGGGGCGGAGGAATCGAACTCGGGTTTGCCATATTGGCTGCATGCAAGACAAATGCCCGACCACTGTGCTATCACTCCAGCCCACTTTATTTATTTATTTTTTTCGTTTTGGATCACACTCAGCCATGCACAGGGGTTACTCCTGTCTCTGCACTCAGGAATTACTCCTGGCGATGCTCAGGGGACCAGGTGGGTTGCTGGGAATTAAATCTGGGTCGGCCACATGCAAGGTAAATGCTGTGCCGGCTCTGCTTTTCCTCCAGCCCCTTCATTATTTTTTTGGTTTGGCTTGTGTATCATATCTGGAGATCCTCAGGATTTACTTTTGGCTCTGCAGTTGGGAATTCCTGTTCATGGTACTCAGGGATCATATGGGATGCCAGGGATTGATGTGGGTTGGCAACGTGCAAGGCAAATTCCCTTACCCACTTTACTGTCTCTCGTCCCAACTTTTCTGTCTTATTTTCTAGGTCAAGAATTTCTGCTTCCTAAGTGCCAGTTGCAAAGCACTATGAGCATTGTCTCGTGTGACACTGTCCCAACATATAAACATAAAAAACCCAAAGACCTCATTGATCCTGACATTGATTCAATTAGGTTAGATGATTTCAATGGCCCCTGCATTCTCAGCTTTGTGGGGACTCAGCCTTGCCTTCGTACATGCATCCCGAGCTCCATACTGAGCTACAACAGAAACCAGAGTCGGGTGTATTTTTATTTTCTTGAAAGTGGTGCTTCCTTTTTCTGTATAGAAATAATTTCCACTGAATGTGTTCTTTGTTGAGTTGAGAAAAATTTGGACACATGTTAATAGCAACACTTCTGTCAATTTTGCATGAACTTCTTGCAAAACTATTTGGTCATTCCAGGAAAAGCCATATATGTGTCAATAATTGTATTTCCATGGTGGAAATGTTAGACATCAAACCTGCAGGGTTTGACTTTTTTTTGACATGGAGACCCTCAAGAAATCAAGAAATAATTGTAAACCTCCTCTGCTGTTCTCCAGGGAAGCAACCAGCCTTAGCGGAATGTCCCTGATCCTGTGCACTGTGACAGTCTCGAGTGAGAGTAGTGCCTGCATCACTGTGGGAATTCTGAGACAGGCAGGAAGTCTTCAGATGGGAAAAATTCCAGGGCTGTTAGAAGCATGGACAAATTTTGAGTCACCTGCCACACAAATGTGATCATCTGAATATCCACACAGGAGAGAAATTGTAAACATGTAAAAAATGTGGGAAGGCTTAGATCTATCCTCATACCTGATTATCCATAGGAGAATTCATACAGGAGAGAAACGCTATTCATCCAAGGAATATGGGAAGACCTCAAGACTTAGTATGCATAGGAAAATTCATTTAGAGAAACCTTATTAATGTAAGGATAAGGAATGTTTGAAGACCTTTATTTCCTTCTCAGGGGTTTCTGTGCATAGAAAATTCATGCAGTAGAGAAACGTTAATCATGTAAGGACTGTGGGAAGACCTTTACTTTGTACTCAGAACTTACTAAGCACAGGAAACGCACACTGAAGGGAATCCATATATATATATATATATATATATATATATATATATATACTGTTGGAATGCATTCACTTACCTCTCACTCCTTATTACATATAAGAACATTTATACTGGAAAGAAACATTATGTATGTAAGGTAAGCAGGAAGGCATACATTATATCCTCAAGCCTTAGGGATCACAGAAAAATTCATATGGCAGACAGCTTACATATGGAAGGACTGTGGGAAGGCCTTCATTCAAACTTGATGTCTTACTAAACAGAAAATTTCATACCAGAGTGAAACCCCATACATGTTTAAAAGGCCTTTGCTCTACATTCAAGCCTTAATATGCATAGGAAAATTCATAGTGGAGAGAAGTCTGACATATGTCAGGAAAGTGCGAAGGCCTTCACCCAACCCTCAACTCTTACGATCCATAGGAAAATACAAACTGTAGGGAAAGCTCATGTTTGTCAATGTAGGAAGGCCTTTGTGTGCCTCTCTAGCCTTTGTAGTCTTTGTAAAATGCACATGGGATGAGTTGACCCCGAAGAACTGTCCCCAAGTTTAGAACAGTCCCCCTAGGGAAGACGAGTTTTATTTAGACCAGGAAGGTTAGGAGGGGGCTACAAAAGTGCAGCCCAGAAGCTAAGAATCAAGCATGAAACACTTCCCATGACATCATCCTGTAAGGGAAAGGTACTCGGTCATTATCACCAGGGCTATAGTTATGCCAGTGTCCCGGCATTTAAACTTCACAGTGTGTTAACTTGTAAATAACAGTCTTGGTTATGGAAGCCAGGAGGAAAGTGACTAAATAAGTACCAAGTATAAAAGGAAAAACCTCTTGGAGCAACAAAAGCTTTTAAAAATTAATAAGACAATCTTACCAACCCTAAAACCATATATAACAATGTTCACATGAATTTGTTTTCTCCACCTCTTCCATAGCGGTAGGGAGTTTGCCTTACAAGCGGCCAACATGGCCGACCGGAGTTCGATTCCTCTGCCCCTCTCGGAGAGCCCGGCAAGCTACCGAGAGTATATCGCCCACAGGGCAAAGCCTGGCAAGCTCCCCGTGACGTATTCGATATGCCAAACACAGTAACAACAAAGTCTCCAATGGAGACGTTACTGGGCCCGCTCAAGCAAATCGACGATCAACGGGAGGGCCTTTATCTTTATCTTATCTCAAATTTTATTTTATTCATTTTTTTGGCCTTTTGGGTTACATCTGGCGATGCACAGAGGGTATTTCTGGCTATGCACTGAGGCATTATTCCTAGCAGTGCTTGAGGGACCATATGGGATACTGGGATTCGAAACTTCGTAGGCCACACAGGATCCCCTGGGTGTCCCGAAAGAATCTCTCTGCACTTGGAGCCTGGCCCTTTAAGGCTGTGGGTGGATACGGAAGTGATGTCACAGACAGGGCCTTCCTGGTACCTGTGTTCTTGCTGATAGAGATGGTTCAGTTAGTCCCACCATTGTTACCTGTGTGAAGGACGGCCTGGAACTGGCTGGAAGCGGTTCTTGAAGGCGGATTTTGGGGCAGGAGAGGGGCAACTCTCCGTCTGTGCACTGTGAGCAACACGTTAGCATGGGGGACGCTTTCACGCTGGTTTCTCACTTGTTCCTCAACATCCAGGTGTTCCTGAGGTGTGGCAGAGGCTTTAGGGGGACGCAGAGCTTTGGGGGGCGCAGTGGGGCCTGTACTGGGGCGCAGTGTTGCGGGTGTGAGCGCGTGGTCCTTGGGGGCTGCTGAGGCCACGATGGCCTCTTATCTCTGTGATGGGGCAGTGGCGGGTGGGGGGAGGGGCTGAGCTTGGGGCTGACCCCGGGGGTGCTGGAACTGCACAGGGAGGGGGTCTTGGCTGTCCCGACCCTCCCGGCATTCCCATATTGTAGCCTTTGGCCCTAATCTCATAGCTGTAGAACCTCCAGATTTGAAGGGCAGAGCCACAGCTCCCCTCACCCCCCCCCATGGCAAGAGTCCCCTTGCTGTACATCATTTTCATTGCCGCCGTGTTGGTCCGTGACATTCGGGGGCAGTGGACCTGCAGGTGGCTGGGGTTTGCCAGTGAACATGTTCTCTTGGGGCTGTTTTTGGTTTGGTGGTTGTTTGGGGGGGGCGTTGGGGCGAGGGGGCATCCTCGGAGATGCTCAGGGCTTCCTCTGGCTCTGGGCTCAGGTATGATTCCTGCTGGTGTTGCTGCGGGACATAGGTACGCGGAGAATTTACTGACTCAGGGCAAGTTCCCTACAGACTTCATTGTCTGTCCAACCAAAATATTGGTGTTTTTTTTTTCAGTTCACGAGTTCCATCTCCCTCATGTCAAGTTGCAAAGCACCCTCCACTCTTCATCTGTTCCTGAGCGTGTGACCCGTGGATATTGGGATAAATTCTGAGGGTAAAGATTTTTGTTGTCGTTTTTTAAATTTTTCCCCTTTTTTTGAAGGAAGATACTTGTTTATTTGTGTGTGTGGGGGGGACTTTGTACAGGACTCCTGGTACTTTTGTAAGAAATTTATGTAGGAAGGGGCAGAGCGAAAGTACAGCAAATACTTGCCTTGCACACAGTAAACTCGAGTTTGGTCCCCTGCATCTTAGTGATCCCCAAAGTTTCCAGGAGTGAAACCGTGAGTGCAGAGTTAGGAATACCCCCTGAGCAATGCTTGTTCTGGCTCAAAGGAAACACACACAAACCCACACCCACACACATACACACTCGCACACACAGGAAAACATGTGATTGCAAGAAAAGAGAATAATAAGGATTCTGGGAAACTATGGAAATGCCAGAAAACAGAGTTTTAAGAACCCACTCTTTTACTATTTAAATGTTCCTCTCTAGTTTGAATTTGCACATGATTTTTGTTTGTTTGTTTGTTTTGCTTCCTTACAGTTGTCCTGTTGTTGCTGTAGTTTTGGCCACTCCCTGTAGTGCTCTGCACTTACTTCTCACTCAGCTTAGGGATCGCTGCAGCCAGGGCCTAGCGTGGCCAAGTATCGTACTTGGGTCAGCTGAGAGTAAGACCACTCCACCCCCAAAATAGAATATTTACAGTATAAGTAGTCTTGAGAAGTTCCAAATGACAGGCACAGTTCATATTATGGTCCTTAGTAAATAAATGCCTTGGATATTTGGATTTATTTTTTATAAACCTGGGTGATTGCACCGTTTTCAAATATATTCCTGCACAACAGGAGTGAGTATAGGATGAGACTCATGCAGATGTGCTGATGCAGGATTAGAGTAAATCAGGACTCAGATGGGCCCAGGTCCAGCAGGACAGAGCATGGCTGTGCCTCAGGCTTATTATCTGGACCCAGAAGTGATCTTGTTCCCCTGGATAGAGTGTACAGTTGCTTGCCCTTGTCCACCCTGCAAGACAGTGGCTGAAGGTTTGTTTACCCTAAGTCCCAGGCACAGAGGGTCTCTGCATCTGGACCATGGCCCTTTAAGGCTCCTGGCAGAAGCAGAAATGATGTCATAGACGGGCCCTTCAGAAATCCTTTCTGTTCTAATTGTGGTTGCCTGGCTCTGGCCGCGATTGGCCGCCAGAGGAGGAACTGGCGCCTGACATTACAGGGAAACTGTGGGGCCGATTTTGTGGCAGAATGCAAGTGGCCTCAGGTGAGCACCCCGCATCTTGGCACTGTGAGTGGTGGGGCTGCGCCAACTTGGGGGGGGGGTGCTTTCATTCTTGTTTTCCTCTGTTCAGGATGTCCAGGCGGTTCCTGAGGTGAGGTAAGGTGAAAGCTTTCAGGGGACCCAGAGGCTTTGGGCAGTGCAGTGGGGGGGCTGTGACAGGAGCAGAGGTCGCAGGTGTGAACAAGTGATCCCGGGATTCCCCTTGGCCAAGATCTCCTCCAGCTCCTGGAAGGGTCAGAGTCAGGTGGGCCTGGGGCTGCGGGACTTGCAGAGGGCGGGGATTAGCCCTCCCGAACCTCCAGCACCGGACTTTGCTTGGCCCTTTCTGGAGCCTTTGGCCCTGGCATCCTTAGTGTGGCACCTTCAGGTTCACTTAGAAGTGTGGGGCCCCAGCCCCACTGCAGCAGGGGACCCAGTTGTCCTCTGTCCTTTGTTTGACTGTCCTAATGCGGTGGGGCCACCCAGTGTCTCAGTCCTTGCAGGTGGGTGGCGTTTGCAAATGAAACTTTTTCATTATTATCATTTTGGTTTGGCTCTTGTACCACATCTTGTGGTGGTCAGGATTTACTTTAGGCTCTGCAGTTGGGAATTCCTGCTCGTGGTACTAGGGGACCATAAGGGATGCCGTGAATTGATCTCGGTTGGCTGCATGCAAGGCAAGTTCGTACCCACTTACTGTCTCTGGTCCCAGCTTTTGTATTTTCCCTAGGTAAAGAATTTCTCCATCCTAAGGTCCAGTTGCAAAGCACCACACACATGTAATCTCTCCCTGACCAGATGACCCCCCAGCTGTTGTGAGTACTGGGGGTAAAGTTTTGTTTTCCTTTTTTAAGAGAAATAGTTGATTTTCGGGGCGGGGGGTGTTGTTGGGGAAGCTTTGTTCAGGGTCACTCTTGAAGTGGTGGAAATAATTCACTTAGAAAGGGCCAGAGCAATAGTACAGCAAGTAGGGTACTTTCCTTGCAAGCAGCCAACCCAGGTCTCTCTATGTCTAGTAATCCATATGGTCCCTGAGCCCCACTAGGACTGAACCCTGATCCCATAGCTGCAAACCCCTGAGCACTGCCAGTTGTGGTCTAAAATTGAAACATGTGTTTGCACATACATATACACACAGAGAGGATATGAGAGCAATGAGAAAGAGGAGTTTTATTTACAAGAAAACAGGAATTTCTGCAGAATAGAAAAATACAGAAAAAGTGGCTTAAGGATCCACTTTAAATGTTTCACTCTAGAATTTGTCTTTACCCTAAGTGTTTTAGGTTTGATCAGTAAATTTCCACTTTTGCTCCCCCTAAAGATGGTTAGAGTGCTCTTATGAGCACTCCTAATCTATCCTTACATCATAAAGTCAAACCTTCTGGTGACTCTAGACTTTGTATCTGCAGTCATTTATTTGCATTTCTCTTTCCGCTGTAACCTGTATAATCTATAATCTATCACTATAGAACAATGTTCTTTGCTTCAAAACAGAAAAAACATTTGTGATAAGCTCTAAATATTTATGAGTTAATTGACTCTAAAATATATATACTGCTGGCCATCCATCATAATTACTTTACTCAGGCTTCAGTTGACATAGTCGCTAACCCCAGAAAGCTGGTTCCCAGCCTGGTTTTAACCTTAGCTCCTCGACCCCTGACAAGTAAGTTTTGGAATGTTTCTCTACTGTGTGTATTGATAATTTCAAATATTAATAAGTAGTAAACTTAATTGTTTAATATGTACGAGCAGGAAAGGAGAAAAGCAACACAGATGCATATAGCCCATGAGCGAATTTCTCAGCAAAGTCTCCGGCAGAAAGTCTCCTTGAGTTAATCCCCACCGCAAAGAATTATGTCTGTTGAAACACTTGACCTGGGTAAATGGTAAATCACAACAAGTGAAGTTCTGTACCTCAGAACCCCTCAGATGTTCTATAAGTATGCTATTCTATTCTGAATTAAAGATTGACTATGCACTATCCATTGGCCATCAGTTGTTGTGGTTCCTGTGTCTGTATTTCTTTGGAGAGACAGAACACTGAACCTGTTACCATGTGACCTACCAACTCACTATTCTTCACATCTGGCAACCTGGTGTGTGTGCCTCAGAATTGACACTTGGGTATTTTTTGTTGTTGTTCTCTTGTTTCATTAGAGTTACCTTTTGAAGTTGCAGTATTTTTGGTAATCACCCTTCATTGTCCGTGGCTTATTCCTTTCTCTGAAGTCAGGAATCATTTCCTACAAGGGTCAGGGGCCCATATATATTCTAGTATTTTGAACCTGGGTCAGTCAAATGCAAGGTGAATGTATTATCCACTGTATTACCACTCCAGGCCCCAAGATATAATATTCATGGTTTCAAAGTAGACTCACTCTAAGAAATTCCTGTTGTTAGACACACAGAACATCATGGGTCATAGTAAACACCCTGGTTATTTGGATACTTTTGTGATACAACACACTGTTTACATGGTTTTCAGAGTGATTCTTGCAAAATAGGAGCAAGTGCTGGATGAGGCTCATGTGCTGATTGGGGATTACAGTAAATCAAGACCAGGATGTGTCCCGGTCCAGAGGGTCAGAGCTGGGACTGCCTGGGGCCTACTCGAGCCCAGAAGTGACCTTGGTTCCTGAAAGAGAGCTCCCAGGCCCGTGTCCCATCCACTCTGCAAGAGGGAAGCTGAAGTTTTGCCCACCCTGAGTCCCTGTGACTGGCCCCACAGCAGAGCCAATAATGGCACTGTGGTCACTGGGGCCTGTAGGGGCCGCAGCTACATGGGAGCTCCTGGCCTCAGGGTTAGTCTCTGGCCTTTAGGACCTTCCTGTGTGGTTCCCTAGGTAGAGTACCGGGCGTGGGCGGCACCGGGGTTTCCTCCCCTGTAGGCCTCAACCACTCCTGTCCTGACAGCAGCTGGGTCACAACCCATTTCTCTCTCCCCCGAGAGACAGGAACATCTGTCAGTGTCTTGCCGTGGATGTTTCTGTGAGCCAGTGTCCAAACATCCAGCTGGTCACTACCCTTCTGGCTCCAATGCAGGGACTTCTGGTCAGGTGGGGGCCGGGGCTGGTTGTGCTCCTCTCTGGTGTCCACGGCTCAGGTACTTGCATGGAGCCTCCTGTTGGTACACAGGACAAACAGGCAGGAGATGGTGAGATGGACTCTGCCATACCATCTTCAGGCAGGAGAGTGAGAAGACGATGCTGTGCAGTGACATGTAGCACAAGCTTCCCAGGCTGATAATCTCTGATTGTTTTAGGAAGGAGCCGGGGGATCCGGCTCCTGGCCTGATTAATCAGCTCTGGTTGAGGCCACTGTTTTATTTTTTTTTATTTGAATGGGCTATATTAGTAGTGCTCAAGGATCATTCCTTTCAAGACTGGCGGACCAACTGTATAGGGTGCCAGGGGTCAAACGCTGATTAGACTTATTTGTTTGTTTGTTTTTGGAAGATGTTTAAGGGGAGGGGCCATCCCCAGTGATTCTCAGGTTATTTCTGATTCTGTACGAAGGATTACCATCTGCCAGTTCTTGAGGAACTATAAGGGACGGCGTTATTACCAGTCCTTAATGCTGTCCCAGACCCACTGTTATGTTACTCCATCCTGCTGCTTTGTTTTCTTTCAGGTTTATTTTCGTGCTACAGTAGAGGTACTCAGGGCTTTCTCTTGGCTCTGTGCTCCAGATTCACCTCTGAGAGGCATCAGGGGAATCCAGGTGTGCTACTTATGTATGTACCATGATGGCTACAAATGTCTCAGGCCCCAAGACATGTGTTTCTCCTATTTGGCCTTCCTGCTCTGAGAGCCTCACCTGCTCAGTCACACAGTCTCATGTTCAGATGATGCTGTGTGTGCAGTTCTGTGCATGTGCCTGTCCCAGGGATTTGGGGCAGAGAACCTTAGGATCGTATCACTTTTATCATCTTTGAGATGAATTCGGGGAATCCTTTATATTTGTAAGGACTATGGGAAGGCATTCAGTTACTCCTCCTTATTACACATAACTTACATGTGTAAACGATGCGGAGAGTCCTACATTATGCCCTCAAGCCTTAGAATTACAGGAAAATTGGTCTTGGAGACAGACTCTACATATATAAGGACTGTGGGAAGGCTTTCATTCAAGCTTGATGTTTTACTAAACACAGAAAACAATCACACTGGAAAGAAACCATATAAATGTCTGACGTGTGTGAACGTCTTCACTCTACCCTGTAGCCTTACTATGCATTTTAAAAGTCATAGTAGCGGGCTATCGTGCCGCCAGCAGGTCAATCTGTACCTGTGAGGTGAGTGCATCAGCAGCTGGATGGCACCCTCTTACTTTCAGGTACCCCAAAATTGCAGCAGTGCCGTTGGCCAGACCCCAAAAACTTGGGGCAAAGTTTACCAAGAAAGTAAACGGCCAAAAGTTTGGTATGTGGGAGACACATGCATAAACCACCTCCAGCTCAGCTATATAATTGGAGGCATGGCCTCTCTGGTTCCTAATTGAACTACTTAATGGCCCTGATCCCAGAGCCTCAGAAACCAATCTCGGAATCCAAAGAATTTTGGCATAAATGCATCCTGTTCCTGCAATAGGTTACTGGCTCTGGGCCACTCCAGGTGTGAATAGGTTTCGTGCCTTGGCCTGTTCCCCCTGGCAGCCTGGTGACTGCCATCCTCCAGAGGCCACTGGACAGTCAGGTTTGGGCTTGCAGGGATGAGACACACGGGGCTTCACCAGATGGGATTGGAACCGGCCCTTTCCTCCCCATCAAAGAGAGACCCCGAGTCGCCGCCTACAAACGGCCTCTCTGGCTCCTGATCAAGCTTATTAACGGCCATGATCCTAGAGACTCAGGAACAAATCTCGAAACCTAGTGGCTTTTCGCAGAAATGCATCTGGATCCCATATAATGAGGCCGCCGTATCAGAGCTTATTGGAAAGCCAAGTATGAGCCGGCGGTGACAGGGCAACTGTAGTCTCATGGGAAGGGGGTTGGTACCGGCTCATCCCTCACGCCCTACCGAGGTCACTAGTTGCCCCCCACGAGCGGCTGTCCTACACAGCCATAACATCAGATGCACAGAAACCAATCTCGTAATCATCTGGCTCTTTGGAGAAATACATAATCGTGGCCCCATGGCATTATATGATTCTCATAACCAGCTATAGAAAACAAAGTATTTCACAATGCTTTTTCAACAATTCCGATTGTTGGGGGGGAAATTCTAAACAATAATGGTGCATCTTTTGTCGAAATAATGAGTGTAATCAATGTGGAGAAGAGCTAATTAGAAATTGTCTGCCTCACAGTCATTGGGAGGGGTGGGAGGGGGGTATATTGGGGTTCTTAGTGGTGAAAAATGAGTTCTGGTGAAGGGAAAGGTGTTTGATCATTGTATGACAGAGACAAACCTGAAAGCTTAGTAACTTTTCCCACAGTGATTCAATAAAGCACAGCAGTAGGGCGCTTGCCTTGCACGCAGCCAGCATGGCCGATTCAAGTTCGATTCCTCCACCCCTCTCAGCGAGCCTGGCAAGCTACTGAGAGTATCTCGCCCGCACAGTAGAGCCTGGCAAGCTCCCCGTGATGTACTTGATATGCCAGACACAATAACAACAAAGTCTCCAATGGAGATGTTACTGGGCCCGCTCGAGCAAATCGATGATCAACGGGAGGGCCTTTACTTTTAAATAAATATAAGAAGAAAAAAATTATGAAAGAAAAAGTAAAAAAATAATAAAAGTCATAGTAGAGAGAAGTCTTAAATATGTAAGAAAAATGCAAGACCTTCACTCAACCCATGACCCTTACTAGCTATAGCAAAACATATACTGGAGAGAAATCTTATGTTTGTTAATGTGGGAAGGCCTTTGCATACGTCTCAAGCCTTGTAGACATCATAAAATGCACACTGGATGAGTGATCCCTAATAACTATTCCCACATTCAGAGGAGTGCCCCTTGAGAAGACAAGTTTTGTTTGGACCAGGAGTGTTAGGGGGCTGCAGGAGTTCAGCCAAGAAGGAAGTAATCCAGGTAGCGTGTGACAAGCTTCCAGTGACATCAGTACTATAAGGGAAAGTTACTTGCTGATTATCACCCGGGCTTTAGCAGTGTCCCAGCATTTGAACTTCACGTGTATGTTAACTTGTAAATAATGGGTTTTGGTAATGAAAGTCAAGAGGAAGCTGGCTAAATAAAAATTAAAAATCAATACGTAAAAACCTCTTGAAGCAACAAAAAGTTTCAAAGATTCTTCGAGTCTTAAAATCCTGCAATCAAATATAACAATGTTCACATAAATTTATTACTACATCGATTGATATTGCAAGTTTGTTTTCTTATCAATTTTAATCCTAAAATTTTATTAGCAGTTGGGGATTTTTCTCTTTAGTAAATTAAATACATACATATGTCACCACCCCTCACTCTGGACTGGCAAGGTTAACCATTGTCTCAGTCTTTGCTCTGATTCTGGCTTGGCCCAGAGGCCCTTTTTTGAAGGGGTTTATGGCAGAGATCCACCATAATGTTGCCGAGAATCATTGTAAATCAAAAATCAGGCAATTCTTTATTGTTCCCACTTTTCTTTCTTATGCCTGAGGGAGCTGTAGTTAGGTCCTACACCATAGTATGGGATGGGATGGCTTCATTCCTGTTCCCTGTGTATGTCGATCAGGACATTGTGACCTTCCCCGATGTGGCCATGAGCTTCACCCCGGAGGAGTGGACGGGGACTAGAATGCTAAGTATGTGCAGGGAACAGGTGAGCCCCAATTTGCTGCAGTATCTCCCCAGTTGTGGGCCTTATTTATTATGAGTCCAACTTATTTTTTTTAATTTGTTTCATTTTGGGGTTCATCTGGAAATGCACATGGTGACTTCAGGTTCTGCACTCAGGAATCACTACCAGTTTGATACTTGACATCCAATATGGACCCCAGTCATGGCCAGAAGTATTTCCTCAGCCCAGAGCCATGAATATACCCTATACATTGCTGTGTATGTGACTCAAAACAAACGAAATAAATTTACTTCTCTTTCCACATTTAACTTGGGTGTTTTGCTTTTGCTCTTGGTATTGTTTCGGGGACACACTAGGAATTTTTATTTTCTTTCATTTGTAACTTTTAAATTTCATTCATTTCTTTTTTGGTTGTTGGGCCACACTCAGTGGTGTTCAGGGGTTACTCCTAGCTCTTCCCTCAGTATTTACACATGGCAGTGCTCAGAGACCATATGGGATGCTGAGATTCGAACTCTGGTGGTTTGCATGCAAGCCCTGACCACTATGCTGTCATTACAGCCCCTAAGATCATTTATTTCTTAGAGTCTCACCCCCCTCATCTGCTGTTAGTCTCAGTGCTTGAGGTGACTTCAAGTGATCTTCGGCGATCAGGTGTCGCCCAGCATCAAATCAGAGGTTCCTGCATGCAAAGCATATTTCTGAATCGTCGCCCTGCCTTCACTGGACTCTTTTAGATTTTTTAAAATTTCTTTTGGGCCAAACCAGCAGGACTCAGGGTTTGATCTTTGTCTCTGCACTCAGGGATCATGCCTGGCTGGTGGCGGACACTATGGGGTTGTCGGAGATCATACCTGGTCTGACCATTGGCAAGACCATTGCCCCACCTGCTGTAATACCTGCTACCCTCTGTCTTTCCCTTTGTTTTTAGCTTAATATAAAATTGGGGGGATTTCTATCATTGTCCTTGCTTGGATGCCTGGGTTTACTCCTGACTCTGCACTCAGTGAGAGTGAACTCAGGACCCTCCAGTTGCTGCTGTCCTGGACACAGCGCCCAGCAGTCATTGTTCTTGTGGATAAAGGACAAAGTAGAGTATCTTCTTGGAAAGCTGACTGTGAAGGCCATTTTTGTGGCAGGAAACAAGGCCCCCTGTGAGCACCCCACACTTCCCTGTCTCTGTACTATAAGAGGGTTACCTGCTCCAGCTTGGGGAGTACTTTCACACATTTTTTTCATTTGTTCCCTGATATCCAGGTGGTTCCTGGGGAGCGGTGGAGGCTCTCGGGGGCACAGCTTTGAGGAGTATGATGGGGGCTGTACCAGGGTGCAGGGTACAGGGTGCGTGGGTGTGAATGCGTGACCTTGGGGGGCCCCTGCAGCCATGATCCCCTCCAGGTCAGCGATAGGCAGAGGCGGGTGGGAGCAGGGTTGAGCAGGGGGACTGCAGATCTTGGGGTGAGGGACCTACATCAAAGCACTGAAAGCCTTTGTTTTCCACATTGCAGACCAGGTTTCATTCTGCTAGCAACAACCTGGATTGATTTCTGAGTGCAGAGCAAGGAATTACCACTTAGCATCACCTGTGTGGCTTCCAAAAAATAATCACTTAATCACTTAACTTCCCGTTAGTCGTTGATTTGCTCGAGCGGGCGCCAGTAACGTCTCCATTTGTCCCTGTCGCGTGCTAGTGTAGCCCAATGGCATCTCTTCGCTCCGGGAACATGGAGGGCCTCAAACCGATCGTTCATGATCTTGACGAAGAAGTCTGACCATCTGGTAGGTGGGCGGCCACGTGGTCTCTTGACATCCCGTGGAATCCAATCAGTAACAGCTCTAGTCCAACGGTCGTCTTTAAATCTCATTACGTGACCAGCCCATCTGATTTTCGACACCTTGGCAAATGAGACAGCGTCCCTGATCCTTGATCGTCGACGGATGTCAGAACTCCGGATTCGTTCTCTCATTTGAGTGAAACGTGATATTCCAAGCATAGCTCTTTCTATTCTTCTTTGGGAGACCTGAATGGCGTTCTCATCTTGTTTGCGTAGGGCCCAGGTCTCTGAGGCATATGTTAATGCAGGAAGAACAGTGGAATCAAAGAGATGTGCCCGGAGCCGGAGGTTCTTCGTCCTCTTAGCTATTTCTTCGACGTTCTTGAAGGCGTTCCAAGCCGCTCTCTTCCTCCTGCGCAGCTCGGGCGCCAGGTCATTTGTCATGTTGACCTCTCGACCTAGGTACACATAGCTGTTGCATTCGGAGATGGTCGTTCCATTGAGAGCGAATGGGGCGTCAGGAACAAGGCTGTTTCTCATAAACATTGTCTTCGTAAGATTCAGCTGTAGTCCTACCTTTCCACACTCACGGTCAAAGTCGGCCAGCATTTGTGCCGCTTGGCTGATGTTTGGTGTTTTAATAACACCAAAAAATAAAATAGAAGATTTATTTTGATTGGGCTGGAGCGATTTATTTTGATTATTGTGATTGAATATTTTGATTGGGCACAGCAGGTAAGGCATTTGCCTTGCATGTGGCCTCCCCGGGTTTGATTCTCAGCTTCCCATATGGTCCACCGAGCAACTGCAAGAGTAATTTCTGAGTGCAGAACCAGGAGGAAACCCTGAGCATCGCCAGGTGTGACCCAAAAAGAAAAAAAGAGTATGTAGGAATATGTTAAGGAGCAAAGCACCTTTCTCATTTCATCTCTCCCTTAGCAGGCTTCCCTCGCTGTTGTTTTGTGTAACGCTGGTAAAGTAAGATACTGGAAGGAAGATATTTGATTTTTTGGTGAATAGGAGCTTTGCCTAGGGCTCACTGCTGGTGTGCTTGAATTATTTAGAAAAGGCAGGGGACTGGACCCGGGTTCGATTACCAGCATCCCATATGGTCCCATGAGCACTGCCACGAGTAATTCCTGAGTGCAGAACCAGGAGTAACCCCTATGCATCGCGAGCTGTGACCCTAAAAGCAAAACAAAACAAAACAAATACACAATACTTTTAAAGTTACCTTTATAATACATTATTTACTCAATAATTCAAAACTCTCCCCAATAAAATTTTCTCAAGGACCTCACATTATATTTTGTATGCGTCCAATTTTGTTTTGTTTAGTTTCCTTTTTCAGCCACGCCATGATACTTCTGGGTGACTCTGGCTTCTGAATTCACTTATCAGTCTTGGTGTTTGCTTGGGGGATCATATGGGATCCGGGGATTGAATTGGACCAGTTGCGTGCAAGGCAGCAAAAGTGAAGATTGTGTTGTTTGCGTACTTTCAGTAACTTGGCTGGTTATATCAGGGACACATGGGCTAGGACTCTCACCTTTTCATTGTCACTAATCTCTACATTGATTCTGTGGGGACAGGGTATTCTAGGGTGAAGCCAGCTGTAATCCCCTGGCTGGTAGGAGGAGCCCTGAGGCCGGGGAGGAGAGGAGTGTATGCAGCTGAGTGTCTGAGGACCCTCCCAGGCTCGGCCCCGGGCATCGTGGGTGTGCCCTGAGTGTGTGTGAAACATGCTGCTGACCCCAGGGGGCCTCGTGCTCCTGGATGCAGGCATCTGTGCTCTACTCACACAACCCTTCGCTCCCCTGGGGTGATCCTGTGCTTTGCTTTCTTGGTTCGTTCCAGTCTTATTAATTAGTCATGTGTTCATGAGATTCAGGGTTTTTTGTACCCCTTTTTCTTACCAGCCTGGCTGCACAGCCTGTATTGTTGGGGTGCCCTTTTCAGGAGCAGCAGAACCACCTTGCACCCCGCCCTCTCTGTTACTAAGCTTGTCTTTGCCCTCGGGTCATTTGCATGTTTTTTGAGTATACGAAGACATTTTGTTTTGTATCGGTTTGGGGTCTGATGTTGCCAATGGGTTTATTCCTGGCAGTCCTCAGGGATTCCTTTGGGAAGTGCTCAGAATCCTGCCCCTGTTAGCCTTATGTAAGGTAGATGCCCTACCTGCTATTCTCTGTCTGACCCACTATAAATATTCTTTCGGTTTTATGTTAAAAATTATTGAGTGAGCTTATAATAAAGATAGTTTGTGCTGAAGTCATAGTATAGTGGGGAGGGTGCTTGCCTTGCACAGGGTTTGATTTGCAGTTCCCATAGGATCCTCAAATATCCCTGGGTCTAGTCAAGTAGAAAAGCCAAAAGGCTAGTGTGTGATTGCCAGGCTCCTCCCATCGATACTCCCAAAGGATCGTCCCTTTGCTCTGGGCCTGTTTGGACTGTGAGAACCACGGAGATGTCATCTACCTGCTCGGCCTGTTCACCCAAGTGTCATTCGACTAATTCTTACCTGACTTGCTGTGATTTATTTAAGAACTCAAATCATAGCCTCAGGATTTGGCATAGCTGCAATATGACTTGGAATAGGGTCATTGAGTATGCGTGAGCTGGTAAGATTCACACATTCAAAAATGAATATCATTATACTCAGCGGGATAGATTAGTGGAGCGAACATGTGACTGGAAAGGTGGAGTTCCGGGCTCTCTCCCTGCCATTACATCTGTGGTTTCTGGACACTGCAAGGAGAAAATCCAGAGTCTTATCCTGGGAGTAAAAGACACTTAGCCTTACTGGGGAATGAAACTGAAAAAAATTCTATTATTTTTCATATCAATAAAGTATTTTCATTTTTTCTTCTACTGAAAGCAAACACAAGTGGTAATTGTTTCAAAGAATTGGTTTGTCAGTTCATGCTGTGTTTACAAAAAATGAATATGAAGTCCCCTCTCTCTCTCCTCTCTCTCTCTTCTCCCCTCTCCCCCCCACCGTCGCCTGAATTTGATGGTCTCAGGCTGCTTCCCCCACCCTTGGCCAGCTGACGGCCATGGGTGGATGACGGAAGGAATGAGGGCCAGGCTCGTTGGTATCAATTGCAGTTTCTTCCAATTTCCTCTCAGTTCCCCTATGATTCTCCTTCCATGAATCTCCTTCATTTCTCTTGGATTTTCCCTCTCAGTTTCTTTCTTGATTTTTTTCCCTTGCCAACTTTTATAGCATTTATTATCCCCCAAATCATGAGGGAGTTGGGGTAGCAATTACACATAGGTGAGGTCATACAATCAATGGATGTATGGTCCCTCTCTCAGAGGAAACTTTTTCTAGGACAAACTCTTTCAGCAAGAAGACCCACCTAAAGGTGAAATGCCATCTATGGGTGCGTTTTCCTTCCCTTAGTTCAGGAACCATATAAACATTCATCTTAATTCTACTCCTTAATAAAATTAGTAGTCATTTAATATGGACACAGTAATAGATACATTAAGCTGGGGACATCTTACTATAGATCTCAGATTACAGTGCTCAGGCCAGATTAGTCTTTCTTAGCCCTAGCATGGTACCAATCTAGTTGTTACTCTTTGGATCATGACAGAATTTGTCCATGACCATGCTCTTAACTTATATGGCATTTTGGCCTAGCCCATTTCGATGCCAGGGTACGTCACAGCTAGCCGTGGGTCCATCCAGTCCCTCATCATGACACTGCCTTTGGGGTGCTAGGGACTAAGGGCAACTGAGGCTTAGATTGAGAAAGCAGATGCCCAGGTATTAAGTATTATTTGGTGTCAATTAACTCCCAAGTTACAATGTCAGTATTAACTATCTTCCTATGTCTGTACGAAAAGGGTGTTGCTCTAAAGTAATTATGCCAAGGACATAAGGAGAAGAGAAAAGCAGTTTTTCACTCAGATTTCTGAGGATTCAGACCATACAACTTAACAGAGTCTGATTAGGAGAAATATGTGACAGACCAGTTGGGAAAGCAAAGCACAGAGAGGGAAGTTACAGAGAAACACAGAAGAATGGGGGTACCTCAGGAGCACTGTGGTAAGCCTAAGCACCCTCTAGCAAGGGAAGAAGGACATACCAATGTTAAACCTAAAGTGTTTAGAGCTATATTCCAAGAACAGAGGAATGGGAGTGCCTCAGGAGCATTGTATGGGTGTAATCCAATAAACCATAAACTCCCTGTCACAAGGGAGAATGGACATACCAGTGATAAACCTAAATGTTTAGAGCTATATTTCCAACAGAATAGTGTAGTAGTTATTCTGAAGCGATAGCACAGAATAGCACCCGGGTCACACCAAGAGCTGCTACCGAAAGGTTTATCTTATTTATAAATGGATTTTGGGGTAAAACGATCGTTTTTACTGAGTAGAAGTTACTTAGTAGGGCATTTGCCTTGCACGTGGCCCTTGATGCTGCTCCAAGTTTGATTCCTCCGCCCCTCTCGGAGATCCTGGCAAGCTACAGAGAGTATCTCGCCCACACAGCAAAGCCTGGCAAGCACCCCGTGGCATATTAGATATGCCAAAGACAGTAACAACAAGTATCATGATGGAGACACTTTTGGGCCTGCTCGAGCAAATCGATGAACAATGGGAGGACAGTGTGGTAGTGGGAAGATAGGGGAAGTTGAAGATAGGGGAGGTTGTGCTGCGTCCAGCCTTCTACACCATCCCACAGCTGACTCTCGGGACCAGAGAGAAGATCGCTAGCACTAACAGGTTTTTTGAAGGCTTTCTGTGGACATCCCAGGGACATGGGATGTAGGGCCCCCACACCATCAAATCTTGAATGAATCCAAAATTTGGAGTGTTTGTTCACACTAGGTTACAGGCTGTTCTTCCAGGCAAAGCAGCAGCCTCCCAGGAGAAGCACAGTCTGTTGGTTAGGAAAAAGCACATCCTGACTCACTTGTCCATTTCATAAGCACCCACAAAATTAAATTCACCAGACCCACATCCTGGTACCCCGTAAATTTATCTAAGAATAGTGAGGCAAGCATAGTTACCGAAGCAAAGAAAAGCGAATACACAAAGTAATCAGATATTGATGTTTACTACCTCACTTTGGGGGGACCCTAAGCTATTTTTCCTATTTGCACTCTGTGACGATTTGGCACCCTAGTGGAATGGTTACAAGAAATTGAGTATGTTTTTGGAATAACTCCGCTATAAAGTAAACTTGTAAACTAAATTAATTTCATATTCTTACGGTAACAAGCACCACATCATCATAGCCAATCAATAAATCAATAGATCAACATGTCTGAAAAAGAGGCTTTCTCCTGTACTACTACTGTACAGTTATTCTTTCCCACTGGTTCAAATTTTGAAGAATTATAGCTTAATAAATCATCAGGTACTAAAATATTAAAAGATTTTTTAGCTACACCGCAGTTAAGGGACTTTCCGTTCATTTGTCTGATCCATGTAGAATCACTGCTATGTAGACTTTGAGCACTGTTTGAAGAGTTGCTGCGCATAGCTCTCAAGGAATAACTGGAGAGCACGGTTTGCTCTGAACACACACACATACAGAAACAGGAATTTTTGCATACACAAATGTCTTCCCAGTCATTACCAATCCCTGTGTCCCCTTCTGTGCTACCCCTGACCCCTTTCTGAGCCACGTGATTCACTTAGTTTCTGAATCTCTCCTATCATTGTGAAAATAAACAGTTGAAGCTACTCAAGACCTGGACTTTCAGTGTGATATAAATAAACGTGGGGACTCAGAGAGGTCTGGGTGGCTGTTTGCAAAGAAAGTGAATTTTATTTCCTTCGTCAAAACAAAGACTTCTGATTGACGTGCTATCTGTTCAGTCCGTCACTCTCCATCTATCCCAGACCTGGCAAACATCAGATGTACTGATCACCTGAACCTATCCAAGAAACGGGATAAAATGACCAGTACCTGGTCAGGAATATTTGAAGCCTGGCCCTTTAAGGCTCTGGACGCACTGCCGATGACGTCACAGTATCGGGATCCTCTTTCCCTGCGCATCTTGGAAGTCTGGGCGGAAGTGCTGGTGGGCTGGCTTAGGTGCGGAGGGTGAGGAGCGGGTGAGGGGGCACCCAGGGGGGCAGGGGGGGTCCAGGAAGGTCGGTTTCCCCGACAGCCACCGGAGTGGTCGCTCTGAGCGCCTGAACCTCCGCGGTCTCTGTCTTGTGGGCGCCAGGGTCGCTCCGTGGCGGTGGCCTGGGGTGGCGGCCCCTCACACGGGTCGCAACGAGAGCTGCTACCGAAAGGTTCATCTTATTTATAAATTGATTTTGGGGGGAAAACGATCATTTTTACTGAGTAGAAGTTACTTAGAAAGATGCGTAAGGGGGGAACGCGGCCGGCCGGGTTCGATCCCGGCACCTCACAGCGTCCGATCACGGCCTGCAGTGAGCCCAGAGCCGGGAGTAACCCCTGAGCAAAGCCCCCCAGCACCCCCCAAAAAGGTGGGTGGGTAGAGGAAGCACGTGGTCGAGGAGAAAAACGAATTTGAAGCGCTAAGGTCGTTCTGAAAGCTCCAGAAACAAGGACAATAACCGTACAAACAAAAGTGAAAAAAACGTTCTAATTTTTTATGTGTTTTAGCCCCTTACCCGGTAGCACTCAGGACTCCCCCCTGGGGATCCGAGGACCCTTTGGGGTGTCAGGATGCGGGGCCAGCGCCCTCCCTGCTGACCCATCGCTCGTGGCCCTCACAAAGCAGAAAGAGTCAGAGCTAGAGGGAGCCTCAGTCTCCCCCAGATCTGATGGAGCGTCTGAGGGCACCTCAGCGTTAATTCAGTTTCAGGGCGAGGACCAGCACCTGGTCAGTCACAGGGGTGGGTGGATCATCCCGGCAGTGTCCCCAGGACATCCCGTTACTGGCCCCCTTTCATTCCTTAGACGGATTGTGGAGTAGGGATAAAGCATGGGATTCCATCATCAAAGGGGCCTGGAGCGCATTCTTTTTCCTCGTGGGGGGGTGTTGAGCCCCACCTGGCTGTGTTCAGGTGTCACTCCTGGGGTTGCTCAGGATACCCCATATCTGGGTCAGCAGCATGAAGGAAAAAACACCCTCCCCTCTGCCCTGTCGTTCTTGAGGGGTGTTGGGTCTGCATGGGGGTGGGACTGGGCATATTCTTCATATGCTTGGGGCTCAAACGCATTTGGAAGTGCCTTTGATGTTCACTGGTTCTTGTGCATTCAGTGGGTTCTGGGAGTTCAGGGAGGTGGGGAGCTTCTCTTTCCTTTTTTTTTTTTTAATTATTTTGCATTTTGGGTAACACCCAGTGAGGCATTATGGTTACTTCTGGTTCTAAATTCAGCAAGCACTCCTAGTGGTGCCAGGAACCATAAGGGATGCCCAGAATTAAACCCACGTTGGCCACCTTCAAAAGAAATGCTCATTTGTCTATGCTGTCACTCAGGCCCCAAGGTGTGGAGCTTTAAGCCAGCTCAGGTTGCGGTCTAGAGGGGTGCATCAGGATGGTGCTACATTGGGTCTTATAACCAAATATGCAATCTTAGCAGGAAGTAGCTTGGGCACTTCCTGGGTGTGCCCTAAACCCTCTAATAATGCAATTTAGGATCACTATTGTCCACCACACCTTTATTCGTTTAAATGAAATAATTATTTAATCTGTAGGAAGTATAACTGCAAGACTCAGTTACTTCTGCCTTTGCACTCAGGGATCACTCCTGGCGGGGTTCAGGGCACCGTGTGGGATGCCAGGATTCAAACTTGATTCTGCCATGTGCAAGATAAGCACCTCACCTGCTATACTGTGTCTCCAATCTCTTTACACAGAAATTTCTTTTTTTTTTTTTTGATTTTTAGTGTCACACCCAGCGATGCTCAGGGTTTACTCAGGCTTTGCATTCAAGAATCACTCCTGGCAGTACTAGGGGACCATATGGGATTTCGGGAATCGAACCTGGGTTGGCCGCATGGAAGGCAAACTCCCTACCTGCTGTACCATCGTTCCGGCCCCAGAAATGTCTTCATTATTTCATTTATTGTACTTTTTTTGGCCACAGCAGCACTCAGTGCTCAGGGGTTACTCTTGTTTCCGAGTTCATGCATCATTTTTAGCAGTGCTGGAGTGGGTGAGCCTATGTCCTGTTGCATGTTGACCCTGGCTTAGCTGCTGGAAAGAAAAGCACCCTATCAACTTAATAATAGCTTTGCTAACTGTATATGGTTATATTTCGTCAGAAAAAAGAATTTCTGCCTCACCTGTCCAGATTCCAAGCATCTCCACTGTCCATATCTCCAAAACCAGGGGTGTTCCCTGCTGTTGAAGTGAGTAATTGCAGAAAGGGGTGTTCCAGCGACCAGCTGTAATAGGTTCTAAATGTCTCCCTCTTAGGGGCTGGTGCAGTAGTACAGCTAAGAGGGTGTTTGTCTTTCTAGCGGTCACCAGAGTTATTCCTGCCACAACATCACTAGGTGATATTGTCCCCTGAGCATCACTAGGTATGAATCCAGCCCTCCCACTTCAGAATTTTTCTTGACACATGCGAATTATTTATGCATCTTTTTGGAGTTGGAGTGTTTCTCCTGTCTTTCCCTCTCCCCCCACCCCCGCTCCATTTGCTACAAACTTGGAGATAGTCAGAGACTCTCCCCCTCTTGTGTCTGTGTTCTGAGATGCAGGGGGAGCCATGCCATGTCCCCCAAAGGTAAATCAGGTGCTAAGCCCTCTGAGCTCCTCTCCTTGGGTGTATCTCACTACTTGGGGAGCAGATGAGGTGAGATTTGGGGCCACACCTGGTAGTACTTGAGGTCTGTGCCCTGCTCTGTGCTCTGGGGACTAGTGGACACTGGATACCAGGGAAGGCCCTCTGGGCTTCCAGGTGGATGGGATCTGCTTCAGTATGGTGTGATTTCTCCTGTTTATACCTTCATGGAAAGTTCTTACATGTGAAATTTCTAGAGCCCTTTCAACAGATGGCTGTTAGGGCAAAATGAAGGAGTTGGAGTTGGAGGCTCTGAGCAAAATTATGGACTTTAAAATCTCATTTCGGCTAAATTTAATTTTTCTTTTTTTTCTTTTTGGAAGACAGTGGTAATGCTCAGGTGTTATTTCTGGCTTGGCACGCAGGAATCACTCCTGGGAGTGCTTGGGGGACTGTATGTGATGCCAGGGATTGAACATATGCCCTGCCAATTGTATTATCACTCTGTATCCAAGTATAATATTTCATCCTATTTTTCTTTTATAAAATCACGTACCCATAGGAGTAAAATCATAGTCTGAAAACCTGGCCTGTAAGCTCTGAGCATTTCTGGATGTGGTCCCAAAACAAAACAACAAACCCAGAGGACTGACCGTTCAGAATATATTACTAGATTTCACACCTCTTCTGTTGGCAGTTAACTCCGCATTGCCTTTATTTGGGCAGGAGGAGGATTGGCTATGCGGGATTTTTGCCAAACCCAGCAGTGCTTCAGGATCACTCCTTGGCAATTCAGGTTGTGAAGTTAAGTCATTTAACGTTCATGACAAGTGCCCTGCCACTCAGTCTCAGCTCTTCCGGGCCGCTGCAAACCTTTGAAATTGCAGCCTGTACTTCTGGCTCAGGTTTGCATGAGGAGGCCCCAGGTGCCAGCAACCCTGCCCTGACCTCGATCTACCAGCTGGGCCTCATCCCTGCCCCCTGCCTGTATCTTTCTCACAAGGTTCACAATATTTATATAGAATTTGAATTCCTGCAGTCAAAGATAGGCCAGGAATGCAGGACCTGTCCTTGCAAGCAGTCTGCCATGGTACAGTCTCCTGTACAACGCAGGATTCCCCAAGCACCACTCAGGCAAGCTCAAAGTTCTGCCTCCTGTAGCAAAATCCAAACCTGCATTCTACAAAACTGGTTGGTGGAGGTTGATTTCTGAACAAATTACATAGATATAGATATAGATATACACACATACACAAACACACATATATATGTGTGTGTGTGTGTGCACACATATATGTGCGTGTGTGTGTGTGTGTGTGTGTATGGTCATACCCTGTGGTTGCTGCCAAAAGGTACCAAATGGTACTCAGTGTGGTGCCGGGGTATACAGGTCAGCCGTGTACAAGGCCAGTACCCTACCAGACTATACTTTTGGCACCTAAATTTATTGATTTATTTTTGGTTGGCTACACCCAATGGAGATTAGAGTTTACCCCGGCTCGGTTCTCATTGATAATGCTAGGTTTGGGGACCCTGTGAGGTGATAGAGATTGAACCCTAATCAGCTATGTACCAGACAAGCAACTCGTGATCTGTGCTATCTCTGTAGCCATCATAATAATGCTTTTATGCTAAGTCGAGAAAGTTGTGTTCTTTTTCCTGATTAACTACAAAATTCACTTTTTTTTTTTGCTTTTTGGGTCACCCCCAGTGATGCACAGGGGTTCTTCTTGGCTCATGCATTCAGGAATTACTACTGACGGTGCTTGGGGAACCATTTGGCATGCTGGAAATAAAACCTGGGTTGGTTGTGTCCAAGGTAAACACCCTACCCGCTGTGCTATCGCCCCAGCCGTCCCACAGTTCACTTTTTTGTGTTTTTTTTTTTTTTCGGATCACAGCCAGAAGTGCTCTGGGCTTACTCCTGACTCTGCACTCAGGAGTCACTCCAGGGGGGCCTGGGGGACCCTATGAGAAGTGGGGGTTTTAACAGGATTTACACGTTAACATGTTTCTGGTCTCCCCTAGCGACTCTCTCTCAACTGTCCACATTTGGTGCTCTCAATCCACTTCTCCACCCTGGACAGCTTTGCTTTGGACCGATGAAAGTAGAATAAGGACCAGGCTGGTTGCTGATTAGTTGCAGTTTATTCACTCTCTTGTCTCTCGCAGCTCTATCCAACCTTCTCTCTAACTCGCTCTCCAATGCTCTTTGTAAACTTCCCAGCCACTCTTACTCTCAGCTCTCAGCCTTCTCTCTAAGTCGCAACCGTGTCCTCTAACTCTGTGTCTCTTCTTCTCTCACTGTATCATTGTCATCCTGTTGTTCATCAATTGACTCAAGCAGGCCCCAGTAATGTCTCCTTCCTATACTTGAGATTATAAAAAGTGCCACATTTGAGGCTCTTTCAGGGTCAGGGGAATGAGAACCATCATTTTACTGGTTTGTGGCATATTGAATACACCATGGGGAGTTTGCCAGACTCTGCGGTGTGGGCAGGACACTTCTGGTAGTCTGCCAGTTTTTCCAGAGTAAGACTAGATAATAAGATTTCGTGTGGCCACGCACTTCCCAGAGCAAGGTTTTATAGTCTTTGGATCTTGGCCATTGATAGGATTACACGGCACCGGGGCCAGTTGGTGGGTGTAAAGCCTACATACTGGAAGATGGGAGATCTGGGTGGAGGAGGCCCAGTCCCAATATGAGTAGCTTGGAGATCTAAGCCCCAGGTCCTGCACACCTGAGTTCCTCTGCTGGTTCATTCATGCATGAGGCTCGTCTGAACTTGTGGGGCTGTGGCTCGAACCAGAGGTCTTCAGCTGCTGGGACTCTGCACGGGGTGGGGAGGGAAACTCAACACACCCTCCTCCAAGGGGCCCCAGTAAGACAGCCAGATGCGGAGGCAAGAGACTGCACTGTTCTCTTTCAGGAGCAGGGTTTTATAGTCTCTGAGTCTTGGCCATTGATGGGATTACACAGCGCTCGGAGCAGTTGGTGGGTGTAATGCCTACATACTGGAAGATAGGGGTTCTAGGTGGAGGAGGACCATCCCTTTTCTCAGTCTCCTTCATTCCCCCTGTCTCCCTGAATCTGCTCTTGTTCTTCTATCACCATGACCCCAATCCACGCCTCCACATGGGAAGCGCAATAAAAAATGCTTTTCCAGACTTCCCCATCACTGCAGCCGACGAAGTAAAAGCAGTCCTTAAGGTGTGTTACTCCTCTCCTTAGACCAGCAACTTAATTGACATACTTAGTTTTACTTCCTAATGATTACCATTGTGTATGGACATAGTAATAGACACTTTTAGGCTTGTGGGTGACTCTTCTGGGGACTTCTCACCACAGATTCAGACTACAGTGCTCAGGCCGGATCAATCACTCCTAATCCCAGCAGCGTCCGAGTCCAGTTATTACTTTTTGTTTCATGACAGAATTTGTCCATGAACAGGCTCTTATAGATTAGCATTATGGTACTTTTTCCAGGCCCATTTCGATGCCAGGGTAGCTAGTTAACCACTTGCCCTGGGTCCATCTAGTCCCTCATCGGACCCTTCTTTTGGGGATCGAGGAAGTAAGGGCAACTGAGGCTTCAGTCAAAAGAGCAGATGTCCAGGAGGTAATATTATCTGGAGACCATCAACTCTCAAGCTCAGGCTTGCTTTTGTAAATGTCTTCCTGTATCCATGCAAAAAGCAATTGCTCTGAAATAGCTAACCATGCAAAAGACATTAAGGAGAAGAGAATGACAATGTTTACAAGTCAAAGTCTGATCAGGAGACAAAGGTAATTGAAATGTTATGGGCAGTCAACAAACATAAGCTCTCACCTGCCAGGGAGCAAGGGCAGACCACTATTATCCTACAATATCTGGTGATCCTCAGTGGTTTTTCCTGACTCTGTACTCAGATATTATTTCTGATGGTGCTCCGGGAGACTCTACAGGATCCTGGGGATTGAACCTAGGTTGGCCATGTGCAAGCAACACCCTACCCAGATCTACAGTTGCTCTGGTCTCACTTGGATAGTTTAGATGCACGTAACTGTGCACAGAATGTCGTTTGAAAGGATGTAAGGGGGGCCCCGATGAAATCTTTTATAAGTGGTAATATGGGTCAGGTCCCAAGCTCCACACATCCCAGCAGACCATTCCGTTTACCTGTGATTACTCACAAGGTTGCTCACATTCTTGGATCCCACCCATGTCACTTTACTAATATTAGAGGTAAAAAAGGGAAATATTTATGATTGGGTAGAGCAAAATTCCATCCATCTGTTAGTCAGATGTTGCTCAGGGGACCATTTGGAATTCTGGACATTGTACCTAGATTGACTGCATGCAACGCACTGTGCTACCCTGATACTCTCAGTTTGAAAGCATGTTTCTGAAACTGCCTCCTGGGGTTTTCTTTGTAGCTGAGAGTCCACTGTTCGCGTGTTTTCCAGGGGTAGAGCGTTGGCCGGACCTTGCTCTCTGATGTTCTTACCAGCCTTTGCTCCTGTTCCATGTCTCCAGCTCTCTGGGTTTGTACTATGTCAGTTCCTCTCTGAATCCCCAGGGCTGTTTTCGGAGTCACTGTTTTCATCCCCATCTGGATTTATCACTTCCACAAGAAACTCATTGTCCCATACACTACCAGCTACCTACCTGCAGAGCTTGATTTCTTTTGACATGAAAACTCTCATGGCATAGACTAATAATTGGAATCCTGCTCTGTTCTTCTACATGGAAGCAGCCAGCCCTGGTGGAATGTCTCTTCCTGCACACTGTGATAAATGCTCAAGTGAACAATTTGACCCTCATCCCCACAGGAATGCCGAGACAGGTGGGATGTCTTCTGAGGGTGATCAGAAGATCACTCTTCCCATGTCCTCAGCACCATCACTTTCCCAAAGAAGCCCATATTGGACAGAATCCCCAGAAATATAAGCACTGAGGACAAACTTCTGAGTCCAGCATCACCCAGGTGGCACTATGTGAACATCCACACAGGAGAGAAACTGTTTAAGTGTAAGGTCTGTGGGAAGGCCTTTGATAGATCCTCATACATTATACACGGAAATTTTATACTGGAGAGTCCGTAAGCATGTAAGGAATGTGCTGTGGCCTTTCTCTGACTCATACATCTTAGTATGCACAGAAAAAGTCACACTGGAAAGAAACCATATGCATATACGGAGTGGAAAGTCTTTGCTTATTCCACAAGCCTTAGTACACAGAAAAGCTCAAACTGGAGAGATAATTTATACTTGTGAGCAATGTCGGAAGGCCTTTTCCTATTCCTGAAGTCTTAGTTTTCATAATTTCTGTTTCATAGAAAGCCCTTATAAATGTGAGGTAGGTGGAGAGGCCTTTCATTTCTTCTCAGGTCTTTCTGAGCATAGAAAAGTTCATACAGCGGTGTTGGGTAACATTGCTTTGTCCTTCAAGAAGCTTAGGTTTATCTGGTTACACCCATCAATCTTGTTACACCCATCACAGTGCTCCTGAAGCACTTCCACTTCCATTGTGTTTATCTGTAAACAATCTTCCCTATGCTCTCCTTCCCACCCAGTTAATCAGCTTTCCCCTTAATCAGACTTTGTTAATTTGTAAGATCAGTTTCCCAGAAATCTATGATTTTATATTTATGAGTGAAATATTGTCTTTCTCCTCTCCCTATGCCTTATGAATAGTTTACCTTAAAGTAATATCCTTTTTGTATAGATACAGGAAGACCGTTAACATTATGCTTTGTAACTTAGGATTTGATTGGCCTTGAATATTATTCACTCCCGGGCATCTTTCTCGACTTAAGCCTCAGTTGCCCTTAGTTCCTAACACCCCAAAAGCAGGGTCCCGACGAGGGACTGAATGGACCCAGGGCAAGCAGTGAGCTACCCTGGCAGCGAAATGGGCCAGGCCAAAGTGCCACGATTCTTAACTATAAGTTAAGAGTTTGATCATGGACAAATGCTGTCATGATCCAAGGTAACGACAAGACTAGGATCCTACTAGGGGTGGGAAAGATTATCTGGCCTGAGCACCGTAGTCTGAGATTGAGATGGCCCTAGGAGAGCAATTCTATAAGTTTAAGATATTTCTTACTGTATCCATACAAAATGATTTCTATTATATTTTATATGCTTGTCAGACAAGGAGAGAAGAGGCACGCCCATGGGATTCTGCTCTAGGTTGGGTCCTCCTGCTGAGGAAGGATCTGTCCTAGGAGCGGTCTTCCCTGAGGCTAAGATTTCTACCCCTGTTGATCTCTACCCCTATTGATTGCGACCGCATCTAATTGTTTCCCCAATTCCTCACAGAGAGAGGATTTTAACTGTACTGTAGGAGTGGGGCAGGGGGCAGAAGGAAGAGGAGAGTTCATAGAGGATCAGAAGGAAGAGGAGGATGAAGGGGGATGGAGAAGGAGAATGAAGTAGCATGGGGGCAGAGACAGAAGGAGAGATGAGGAGAGAATCAGAATAAACTACGACTAATACCTACCAGCCTGACCCTCGTTCCTTCCTCTGCCTGATCATCACCATCGACCTCTCCGGGGTGGGAGAAGGGTGAGACTACCGAACGCAGGCGGCGGGAGAGATAGAGCCACCGCTGCTGTGGGTGCCGAGCCCCATATTTGTGTGAGTTTACACACAGGGGAGTGAAATACTATTTGTGTCACTACGGTGGGAGGGTCTTCACTTACTATTCAAAATTTTTTGCCCGTAAGAAAATGCACATTGCAGTGAATCTATCTATCTATCTATCTATCTATCTATCTATCTATCTATCTATCTATCTATCTATCTGTAAGGAATGTGGCAAGGCCTTTGCTTATTTCACAATCCTTTTGTGAAATGTTCATACTGGAGACAAACCTTATCTTTGTAAAGACGTTGGCAAAGCCTTCACTTTCCCCTAACTCCTTATTAACCATAGGAAAATTCATACTTGAAGAAAATATATGTAGGGTTGTGGGAAGATTATTACTCAATCCTCAATCTTTGCTGTGTGAGAAAAATGTATCCTGGATTGAGACCTTATATATGAAATGACTGCAGGAAAATTTTGATGCAATTGGCATAGCTTTCTGAACAGGAGAATTCGCAGTGGAGAGAAACCTCATAACTATAAGGAATGTGGAAAGGTGTTCAGTTTGTCTCCAGCCCTTACTGCGCATGTGAAAAGTCATTTTGCAGTGAAACCTTACATCTGTCAGGAGTGTGGGAAGGACTTTCCTGGATCCTCAGGCTTTATGTATAGGAGAATTCACACTGGAGAGAAGTTATATATAAATATACATATTTATATATGTAAAAATATATATATTTATGTAAGAACGTGGAAAGTGCATTATTTGCACCTGCGGCTTTAAAGAGAATCCTGGAGAAAATCCTGTCGGTAAGGAATATAGGAAGGCCTTCATGTTACCTCAAGCTTTAGTGAATATAAAAGTTATGCTGGATCAATCACTTCCATAATAACAATGGCCGGCGTCAGAAGAGGACCCTGAGGTAAAACAATTTTAGTTGCATCAAGTGGGTGGGGGATTGATACAAAAGTACAGTAGGGAAGGAAATAATCCTGTTATGTGTGAAAGCTTCCTGTGATACTAGTACCGTAAGTGAAAGGTACTTGCTGATTATCCCCTGCACCATGATTATGACAATGTCCTGGCATGTGGACTTCCCAGTATGTGAACTGGTAAATAATGATTCTTAGTGATAAAGCAAGGTGGAACAAATTAAATAAGAAGTAAATAGGTACAGACATTGCATTTTGCTGGGTACTGTCAAGACTCACCATGGATTCATTCTTTGCTGTGACTCTGACTTGGCTCAGAGGCCCTGGTTTGCAGAGGATCATGGCAGAGATCTGTGATCAATTAAGATCTCAGACAAACTTGGACAAACTTGCAGGCTATCGAATGTAGCCTGTCCACAGGCCAGAGTCTGGCAAACTCCCCATGGCGTACCCAATATGCCAAATACAAGTAACAATGATGGGTCTCATTCTCCTAAAGAGCCTTGAATATAATCTCAGGGCTAGGATGAAAGAGACGTTACTGGGGCCTGCTCGAGGCAATCGATGAATAACAGGATGATGAATGAATGAATGGCAGAGATCAACCAGGATGCTGCGCTGAACCCTTTTGACCTTGGATAGACAACCAAACCTCTATTCTTCATGCCCTTTTTTGTTATGTTCTGGGATCCTCATCCCGCTGTGCTTTCTATAATTTGTGTCCAGATCAGCCACATGCAAGGAAGCACTTCACTCACTGTAGCATATCCACACTCATTGTATTCAGCTTTCCATTTGATTTACACAAACACTGTGGGTAAATGTTTTGAGACTTACACTTTGGAAGCAGTCAAATCCTAACAATCTACTATTCACCAAAATGGTAAACACCATGGAGATCTGTGCAAAAGGCCAAGCCAGGATGCAAAGAGACCAGTGTGCATTGCTGCATGTTAGCCCCATGCATGTCTCCATGCTGGGGTTTGGTCTGCATGCGGTGCTTTATGTACTTAATTATGTATTTTCTTTTTTTAAAATTGGTGGCTATGATTGGTCTCCCCACCCTGGCCGGTGAAGGGTGACAGAGGATCAAAGAAGGAAAGAGGGTTCAGGCTGTTGGTGATCTGCTGGATATTAACCCAAAGTGTTTTAGGCTTCATCTCTGAATTGCCCCTTTTCCTCCTCCCAGAGAAGCTTATCATGTCCTTGCTAACATCCCTAATTTAGTTAAAGATTATCTTTAACATTTCCTTTGTATTTTCCCGCGCGTTGTCTCAGTTCCCCGGGTCAGTCTTGATTACTTATAAACCATAACTTTCTGGTAATTCTCAACTTTGTATTTGTACTGCTTTGTAGTTGAAGTGGCTGTATATTTTTACCTGCTTTCCTGTTTCCCCTATAGCTTTTTTAAGTTTTTACTCTACAGCACTGTTCTTTGGTTAAACACAGAACGACCATCAATGCTTATACTCCTAATATTTGGGAGTTGATGGACTCAAGTATATCTACTCCTGGGCATAATTGCTTGGTCATAATTACTTGTCTCTGGCTTCAGTTTCTGTAGTTCCTAACACACCAAAAGGGAGGTTCTGCCGTGGGACTTGGATGGACCCGGGACAAGTGGAAAAACTACCCCTGCTTCGAAATGGAACATTCTGTAAAGCACATATTCATGGTCTTGATGCAAACTGTTACAACGTTAGAGACAGGACCCCCAGGGGGAAGGACAAGCTGAACTGGCCTGAAGACTTAGTCTGGGATTTACAGTAAAAGCCTTGCTTGCTCTCAGAGCCCAGAGAACTAATTGTTAAGAGCCTTATTTTTTCTGGGTGCTGGAGAGATAGCACAGCGGATAGTGTGTTTTCCTTACACGCGGCCAACCTGGGTTCGATATTCCCAGCATCCCATATGGTCCCCTGAGCAATGCCAGGAGTAACTCCTGAGTGCAGAGCCAGGAGTAACCCCTTGTATCACCGGGTGTGACTCAAAAAAGCAAAAAAAAAATTTTAAAAAGCCTTATTTGCTATCGAAGCCCATAGAACTAAGTGTTGGGAACTTTGTCTATTACTGTGTTTATCCAAACAACTACAAGTGTTGATAAGTTTTACAACTAGAGGAAAAGATAAGAGACAGAGTATCTCCTTGGGTGAATCTCCCTATGAGAATTTCCTCTGCTAAATGTTTACGTGTGTAAATGATCAGTCATTTCCATGTCCTTACCTCATGCCCCCTCAGATGTTCTCTAAGTATGATAGCTGTTCTTCAATAAACAGGCCATTTTCACCATCAGGCTGTGATTTTCTGTCTCGCTGTCCTCTGTCTCTGTTGAGAAGGGTTCCGGAGGTGTGGAGGCAGCTCTAGCCACCAACACCTCACCACACCCCCACATTTTACGTTGTGGACTCACAGTGATGAGCTGCTCTTTATTCCGTTCTCCTGCGTACATATACCAGTCTCCCACTGCTCCTCATTCCCTCTCCTCACCCGTCTCCCACGGTCTTTATTCTCCAGCCCATCCCACATAGTCAGGGGTAGCAAATACGCAGAGATGTGGTTGTACAATCAAAGGATGTAAAGCCTTTCCCTCAGGGGAAACTTCTAGGCCAAAAATCTAACTCCAAGGAGAGATCATCTCAAGGGCACGATTTTCTCTAAGGACATATTTTTTCTTTGCTTAATTAATATTCATTGAAACACTCATCTTAAATTTACACTTACTCTTTCTGTTTATTTTGAACGGACACAGTAAAAGATCTATTAAGTTTATAGGGTGTCTCTATTGGGGATATTTCCTATAGCTCCCAGACTACACTCCTCAGGACAGGTTAGTTCTTTCTAACCACAGCAGGATCCTTATTCAGTTGCTTATGTTTGTGTCATAATGGAATTTGTTATGGTGCTTTCCTGTCCCTTTTGAATGCCAGGGTAGCTCACAGCTCTCCTGGGTCCATCCAGTCTCTTGCTTTTGGGGTGCTAAGAACAAAGGACAGCTGAGGCTTAAGTCTCATAAATATGACAATGCCCAGGAGTATATAGTATCTGCAGTCAATTTACTCTGAAGTTATAAAAGCATAGTATTGCCTTCCTTTGTCTATACAAAGCTGAGGGCTGGGGGCATGGCCATCCCAAACCTTCCAGCACTATCTTCCCTACAAGGACTGTACTGGTCCTTGTCCAGGATCAAAAAAGGATATTTGTCTAAAGTAAACTGTAGAGGATATAAAGGAAAGAGAAAGTCAACATTTTATTTACAAATACAAAATCCAGAGATCTCTGGAGAATCTGACTTTACAATTAACAGGTTGTGATTAGGGAAAATGGGTGAATAATGTATAGGGGAAGCAGAGCACAGGGAAGTTAAAGATGAATACTAAGGAAATGGGAGTGATTGGGACGTGTGTTACTCAGTAAGCCTCAGCTCCTTGTAGCAGAGGAGAAATGATGAACCAATCTTAAACCTAAATTGTTTAGAACTAGAATCCAACCAGGGTAAAGGATTTTGTTTTTTTTAAGCAAGAAATTTTTGGTTTTCCAGGAGTAAGGACATTTGCTCAGGAATCCCACTGGGTGTGCTAGGAGCATGTTTAGTTAGACCCAGAGCCATAGTACAGTGGGTAAGGACTTAACCATCCAAACAATCGACTCACGTTCTACCCCTTCATCCCATATGGTCTGTACCAAAGTGATTCCTGCGTGTAGAGCTAGGAGTAAGCCCTGAATCTGCCGGTTGTGGCCCCGAAACAAAAATCACACAAAGTCACACTTATATATACACATATATATATATGCACAAACAATGGTGAAAGAACAATAGGGATTCAGGAGAAATTGTGTGTTTCTGCCGCAGGGATAGATCAAAAATAGGGGATATTTTTGTTTTTGGGGTCACACCAGGCGATGCACAGGGATTACTCCTGGCTTTGCACTCAGGAGTTACTCCTGGCAATGCTCAGGGGACCATATGAGATGCTTGGAATCGAACCTGGGTTGGTCTCGTGCAAGGCAGTCACACTACCCGCTGTGTTGTCTCTCCAGCCCCAAGAATAGGAGATTTTTTTAAGAATAGCAGATTTTGAAGGACCAGAAATTTGACTCTTTTAGTGTTTCACTCTCAAATTTGTCTTTGTACATCATTTTTCCTCCCTTCGGTAGAATTTGCCTTTTTTATTGTTATATTTTTCACCACAGCCTACAGTGCTCAGTGTTTACTATTGTCTCTGAGCTCAGGGATCATTTGACAGGAGTCAGGGTAACACTCTGTATTTAGATATCATTGGTTCGATGTTAGGTGGCAATGCAGGATCAGGGGACTTCTCCTTACCCCCAGCCCCCAGTGTGTGACCGAACAGTCCAGCATTTGCCTCTCCACTCCTTTATTCGAGTCCATCCCCCTTGCAGCACAGATTCACCTGGGTGGCAAAAAGGTTCTCAGTGCCTAGATTCTGGCTCTTTAAGGTACCTAATGGAAACAGAAGTGATGTCATGTGTGATGTCATAAATGTCATAGTTCATTTACCATCCCTGACACAGACACTGGGGGCTGTTGCTCACTTGGCAGAGGACAAGTAAAATTTGCGCCCCATCCTGGTAGGGCGACACTGAAGAAGGATTTAGTTGCAGGACTAGAGCAACCTCCTGTGAGCACCCCGCACCTTCCCATTTCCACATTCTGAGCTGAGGGGCTAAGCCAACTTGGGGGGCACTTTTGCGCTGGTTTTTGACTTGTTCACCAACATCCAGGTGAATCCTGAGGTGTGGTGGAGCTTTTAGGGGGACGCCGAGCTTTGGGGTTGCAGTGGGGCCTGTCTCATGGTTCAGGAGTGACAGTTGTGAGTTTGTGATTCTGGGGTATCTCTTTGGTCATGGTCGTCTCCAGATCCAGGATGGGGCAACAGTGGGTGAATGTGGGACTCAGCCAGGGGCTTGGCTGTCCCAACCCTCCCACAGTCCCATGTTTGAACCATCGACCCTAAGCTCGCTTCTGTAGAATCTTCAGATTTGAGGGGCAGAGCTTCAGCCCCTCCACCTAATGGCAGGAGACCTATTGCTGATCATCTTCATTGTCTGCCGTGAGAGCCCGGGTCATGCAGTGGATGGGGGAAGGGGAGCTTGCAGGTGGCTGAGGTTTGCCAATGAAATTGTATTTCAGGGGCTATTTTTGGTTCTTTAGATTTTGGGGGGAGAGAGGGCACATATGCAGAGATGCTCATGACTTACTCAAGTCTCTAAGCTCAGGTATTATCCCTGGCGCTGCTGCGGGCCATATGGGATGCAGAGGATTGATGAGTTCATCTAGTCAAGCACCCAGTTCACATTATTGCCTTCTAACCACAATACTGGTGTATCTTTTTCTAGTTTATGAATTTCAGCTCCCTCATATCAAGCTGCAAAGCACCCCTGACTCTTCATCTATCCCTGAGCAGACAACACCTGCCATTGTAGCAAATACTGAGGTCCCCGGGACACAGTGCCCAGGTGCATGTCCTTGTCCACCCTGTACGAGAGTGTCAAAGGTTTGTCCACTCTAAGTTACATGGTTGAATCACATTCCAGGCTATGGTTCCCTGGGGGCAGCACTGCAGCCAGCCTGAAGGGGGGCACTAATATTCGGGAGCTCCTGGGCTGAGAGTCGGCCCCTGGCAGGGCCTACAGGGACGTTCTTGTGGGAGCCAGAGAAGAATCCGGGGATCAGAGAAGGCTGTCTTTTCCTCCCCTGTAGCCTGGGCCCCGGCTCCCTCTCCTGAAGTGCAGCAGAGATGCCAACAAAATTTGCATCCCCAGCAAAGACAGGAGCTTCTACCATTGTCTCCCAGAGGTGGAATTGTGAGGCTGTGCCTGAGGGTGTGGCTGGTCTGAGCTCAGGAGTGGGAGGAGGTGCTCCTCTCTGGTGCTCACTGTTCTGACTTCTCCAGGTCTTTGCACGGAGCCTCCTGCTGATCCTCAGAACAACAGTGACAGGAGAAGATGGTGACGCAGCTTCTGATAAACAGTTCCCAGGTAGGAGTAGACGGATAGAATGACATGAGGTAGTACCAGGTGTGCCCAGGCTTCCTGGGTCATCTGTTTTGAGTTTCTTTTGGACGGATTCCAAGATGAGACTTCCGATCAGACCGTCCCATTCTGCTGTTTGAAGCTGCTTTTGTGTCTGTTTGTTTTGTTTTATTTGGCTTTGGGGCCAACCCAGTGGTGTATGAGGAGTACTCAAAGCTCAGTGCTCAGTACTCATTCCTGACAGGTCTAGGTGACGAATGGGATGCTGGAGGTCCAAAGGTTTCATCTTGGGTTTTCTGTTTTATGAGGGGTGGCAGAGCAAGGATTCTAGCAATCATTCCTTGTGCTGCACTCTGGCATTGCCCCTGGCAGTGCTTGTGGGACCATATGAGATGTTGGGGATTGCCAGTCCTACGTGCTGTCCCCGGAACAGCTGTTCTGTTACACCAACCTGTTGCTTTGGTTTCTTTTGCATTGTTTTTGTCATCAGCTGTCCTCTTGACTCTGTGCTCTGGATTCACAACTGACTGGCCTCAGAGCACCCTGGGGTGGTCTGGCCCCATTTTCGCCCTGGCAACTACAGTGACTTGGGCCCCCAGACTTGCTTTTCTCCCGTTTTGTCCTTCGTACTTTGGAGAGACTACCTGCTCGGTCATATAGTCTTACATTCACATAATCTTGTGTGTGGATTTCTGGGCATGTGGTGATCCCAAGGAGAAAGATCCAAGGATCTCTGAGGCCAGTAGAAATGTTGGGGTCAAGAAAATTCTACATTCTTTGACCAGAATTTGGGGCGGTCTTGAGCAGTGAGTTCCTATAGGCACACATGCCATGCACTGCTCTGAGTAGTTGTCTATATGGACTTCACATTCTCAATCCTAGTGGTCATGTGCTTTGGGGGTGCAGCGGTGAGCATGCAGTGGTTTTTGCTACACCCAGGGATAGCCTTTTGGATCGTACAAGTCTATGTTCAGGTGATCCTCTCTACAGTGCTCACTGGAACAGTGGTGCTCGAATTGGCCGGGGGGTTACCAGGAAAGGCAGATACATCCAAGAACCTTCTGTATAACATCCTCTCACTTTAGCAGATCCAGCTGCCTTATGTAATTTCTGGGGCCCGTCAGCAATTCGCATGCATGAAGGCTGTTTCATTCGGAGAGGGAGAACCAGCGACAATATAGGACCCTGGGTCCTGGCCTCACAGTAGTGGGAATGAGGCTAAGATAGACTCGACTCCCACCCTCTCCGTGTGCTGACTCAGGACGCAGTGACCTTCCATGACGTGGCTGTGAACTTCACCCCGGAGGAATGGTCATCTCTGGAGGCCTCTCAACGGAAGATGTACAGGGACGTGATGCTGGAGACCTACCAACATCTGCAGGCTGTCGGTGAGAGCAGTGTGGAGCCAACCGTGTCTGAACAGACCCGCGTGGGCTCCCTGGGGTTGGGTGACAGCTGTGTGTTCAACAGTAGCTCTGTGACGGGCTGTGATATTCGACAGCCATGCAGTAGCTCTTTCCTCTCTCGTTTTTTTAAGGTTCACCTGTGGATACTCAGGGCTTACTCTCAGCTTTGTCCTCAGGAATTTCTCTTGTGGGGTAGCCGGACCCTATGGGGTGATTCACATCAAGCTGTTTCAACTGTGTCCATGGGAAGATCCCTATCTGTCCAATTATCGCTCAGGTCCCTTTAAATAGAACTATCTATTGGTGAATCAATTTACTTTGTATACTACACGAAATTTTGTGTGTTTAATTGGTTTTGCTCTTTCCTTTGTATGGGGGCACAGTCCACAGTTCTCCTGACTCCTTTAGCACAGAGTCAGGGGCCATGCGGTACCGTGGACTGAAACCTCTTGGAAACTTAAAATGTTGGTGCCTCACCCCCAGAACTTTTGCACCAGTCACTCACGGTTTTTGCATTTTCTTTTTTTCTCAGGGATTAGGGATTTTTTCCTGCCTGTGTATTCAGTATCCACACCTGGCCTTGCTCCAAGACCATATGGGCTGCCTGGGATCAAGCCCACATGTGTATGCAGCGCTTCTGTCCTATGTGCTGTACTATCTCTCTCCCACCAAAGCGGATTTGATATCTCATCTCTCAGTTCATTAGACGCTGCCCTATTTCAGTGCTTGGATTTACTTCTAATGGTTCTTGTGAGATTTCATCAGGACTTAGGGTTTGCTCCTGGACTCTGCACTCAGGGATCACTCCTGGCTGCCATGAGGGACCCTAGATGATATTGGGTATCGCAACTGGATTGGCCGTGAGACACTCCTGCTCTGCTCTCTTTCTGGATACATTTTTGTAGGAGTACTGCTATTTATTCAGCCACTGATTAGCTGATTGAATTGTGCATGAACTCCACCTTAGTTTTTTTTCATTGTTTATAATTTTATTTATTGAATCACTGTGAGAGCATTTACAAAGCTTTTCGGTCTAAGTCTTGGACATAAAATGAAATACCTGTACCTTCACCAGTGCCCATTCTCCACCACCAAAACCCCCAGTATAACCCCATCCCACACCCTCCCCCTACCTGTGGGTCAGATGATTTCCACATTACTCTCTCTCTACTTTGATCAAATTCAATATTTCGACACCAAACACACTATTATTATTTGAGATTTTACCCCAACACTCAGATCTGCTGAAAGGGCAACAATAGACAGTTTGTGTTCTATTGCTGGTTATGAATAACATATGATGTCAAGTGGCTGCAGTAGGGCCATGTGGTTTTGAAATTATGAAATTTTAACACTTAAATCTGGAGGGAGTTCTGCCAAAAGCCACTGAGTTTCGAGATCTACTCCTGAGTCTCTGGTATCATGGCCATTGAGCAGCTTGTTGAGAAGCCAGAGAGGCCATTTGTGGGCGATGACTTTGGGTCTTGTGGGGATGGGGAGGACAGGCCAGGCTCCAGCCCATCCCGTGAGGCCCAGCAAGTTTTGTCACTGTGGGCCCAAGCCTGATTGTTCAGTGGCCTCTGGAGGATGACGGCCACCGAGCCACCAGAAGGAAACAGGTGGAGTGACAGCACCCATCCCCCCCCCCAGGGGTGGCCCGGTGACAGTAACCTACTTCGGGGTCCAGACACATTTCTACCAAAAGCCACTGGGTTTCGAGATTTATTTCTGAGTCTCTGAGATCAAGGCCGTTAAGCAGCTTGATCAGGAGCCAGAGAGGCCGTTTGTGGGCGATGACTTGGTCTTGTTGGAGTGGGGAGGACAGGCCCGGCTGCCCCCTCATTCTGTGAGGCCCAACAAGTTTTGTCACTGGGGGCCCAAGCCTGACTGTCCAGTGGCCTCTGGAGGATGACGGCCACCAAGCCGCCAAGAGAGAGCAGGTGGAGGGACAACACCCTTTCTTCCCTGAGGTGGCCCGGCGACAGTAACGTATTGTGGGGTCCGGATGCATTTGTACCAAAAGCCACTGGGTTTTGAGATTTGTTTCTGAGTCTCTTGGATCATGGCCATTAAGCATCTTGATCAGGAGCCAGAGAGGCCATTCGTGGGTGATGAATTGGGGTCTCGTTGGGGTCGGGAGAACAAGCCCGACTCTACCCCCATCCCGTGAGTCCCTGTTTGTCTCGTCACTGGGGGCCCAAATCTGACTATCCAGTGGCCTCTGAAGGTTGGTGGCCACTGGGCCGACAAGGGGAACAGGCCAAGGCACGAAACCTGTTACCACCTGGGTTGGCCCAGAACCAGTAGCCTACTGCACGAACCAGATGCGTTTCTACCTAATGCCGCTTGGTTCTGAGATTCATTTCTGAGTCTCTGGGATTATGGACATTAAGCAGTTGAATCAGAAAACAAAGAGGCCTTGCCTCCAATTATATAGCTGAGCCGGAGTTGGTTTGTGGGTGTGTTTCCCACATACCTAACTTTTGGCCGTTTACTTTCTTGGTAAACTTTGCCCCAAGTTTTTGGGGTCTGGCCAAAGGCACAGCAGCAATTTTGGGGTATCTGGAAGTCTGAAGGCGCCATCAGGCTGCTGATGCACTCACCTCACAGGTACAAATTGATCTACTGGTGGCACCATACCCCTGTCTGGATACATGTTTTAGCTTAAAAAAATAAGGGTCTCTTGCCACCCTTGGCCATTTCCAGATTTATTATGCACTTAGTTTTACTGAAATCTGTGATGAGGTCATGAGGGGCTCAGGAATCTCCATGTGCTGCTGGGCCTAGAGAGACAGTACAGGGAGGAAAGTGATTTTCTTGCAAGCGGTGCACGTGGGTTAAATCCCCGGCATCACATGTCATCCCCGAGCACCAGCAGCGTTGATTTCTGAATACAGAGTCAGGAGTCACCCCTGCGCATTGCCACGTGAGACCCCAAACAAGAAAAAAACCAACAATATACTGTGCTGATCAAACACCTGTCGGCCATACACAAGGCCAGGTCTAGAGTATTTGTGGTATTTTCTTGGGTCTTACCTCTCGAATAACTAGAAATATGTGGCATGATGGAAATGGACATTCTATTCATGCCTTTCAGATATTCGCCCAGTTATATCAGGAAAACATGGGGATTTACCTTTCACCTTTTCCCTGTCACTTATCCATGCCTCTGTCTCTGTCGGGCAGGGCACTCCGGGATGAAGCCTGCGGTGATCTCCTGGCTGGAAGGAGGAGCCCTGAGGTTGGGGAGGAGAGGTGAGTGTGCGGGTGAGTGTCTGAGGACTCTTCCTGGCTCAGGCCCTGTGCAGTGAATGGGTGCCCTGAGCATGTAGGAAACACACTGTTGAGACAGGGGCCTTGGTCTTCTGGATTCTTGGGTCTGTGCCGCACTCACACTACTCTTCATTCCCCTGGACTGTCAATCACAGAATGATCCTGTAATTTGCTTCCATGGCTTTCGAATAAGTGAGACCATAACAGAACTAGTTTGGATCTGAACGATAGTACAACAGGGAGTGCCTTGCAGCGCCTGAATGTAACCTGTTCAATAACCTGGTTCCCCGAACATTACCAGGTCTGCTCAAAAACAAAAACAAAACCTAGTGTAGAATTACTAAGATCCTCAAAGTTTTCCACTATCCGAAACTTTTCTTTAGTGTGGGACTCTTTGGATTTTGAGAACCACAGAGATGTACTCTTAACTACATGACATCATTTTGCTACATTTTTTGACAAGTGCTTGAATTGCATGTTTTGTTCAGTTTCAGAACTGAAACTGCGGCTTCAGGATTTGGCATTACAGCACTTTGATTTGGGAATGGGGTCTGCAAGTACAAGTGAGTTGGTAAGATTCGCTATTTCAGAATAAATATTATGCCAGCAGGAGTGGACCAAGTATGTGATTGTTAAGGTGGAAAGCTGGGAATGGCAGGGAGGAATTCCAAAGCCTGATGCTTGGAGTAGAGGACTCTTAGCTTTGCTAGGTGCTGAAATCAACCATGTTTAAAAATACTGTGAGTTTTGATTCGCTTGACAGTGGTAGTTGTTTAGAAAGCTAATTTCTGCGCCCTAGAGATGGTGCAGTGAGAAATATAATTGCTTTGCACATGGACTGATATTCCTTACCCAGCACACCTTATAGACAGCATAGACTTACAGAACTGATCCTGGACACTGCATGGTGTGCTCCTCCACCCACCCAACCCCCAATAAATAGAAACTACAAATCAAAGGAAAAAAAGCTTCATTGATCCTGAAAGGCATCACTTTTGGTGAGAGCTTTGCAATGGCCAAGTGGTCTGTCTCAGCAGTGGGATGATGCAGCGTTGTCTTCACCCCTGCATCACAGCTTCCACATGTGGATGTATTTCATTTTCTCTTGAAATGGATGCATCTGTTTTCTATAGAAGGAATTGTTTCCAGTTGTATTCCTTCATTTATTTAAAGGGGAGGAAGTCACAGAATTTACTGACTCTCTATCCATCAATTTTGTGCATCCAACTTACAGTAATATGAAGTTATTCAATAGTAAGACAATTCATATGTCAGTAATTGCATTTGTGCGGTGCATATGTGTGAAACCACATCTGAAGGGCTCAGTTTTTTTGACAGGAAGACTCAGTGAATAAGTCAATAATTAGAATGCTCTGTTGTCTACAGGAAAACTGCCACCCCGAGTGGAATGTCTCTGATCCTGCACTGTATGATAATGTCTCGAGTGATCAATCCTGCCCTCAGCCCCATGAGGACGATGAGACAGGTGGGATGTCTTCTGAGGGTGATCAGAATGGCGAGAGCTACCTCACTCTGAAGAAACCCTCTCCTGGAAAAAGTTCCTTGGAGTGTGTTATTCTCAGTTCACAGACACAAAATCCCCAGGTGGGGCACCTGCTAGGGAGAGAAGCACTGTTTATAGTGAATCTCTCACAGCAACATACCCTCAACCACAGTCACCGTGAGCAGAACCCATCTAGGTGCAAGGAATGTGGGGGAGCCTCCCCATTTTCTCAGCACTGTGGTGTTCCCTTAGAAAACCACAGTGGACAGAATCCCCAGAAAAGTCAGCCCCGAGAACAAAGTGTGAGTCAAGGGTTACTCCATCATGACTTTAATAATATAAATTCAGGAGTGAAACCTTTTGCATGTGAAGCATGTGGGAAGGCCTTCGATCAATCATCACATCTTATTATGCATAGGGGAATTCATACAGGAGAGAAACCTCATGAATGTCAGACATGTGGGAAGGTCTTTATTCAGACCTCTAGTCTTAATAGACCTCTGAAAACCTATAGTGGAGAGAAGCCTTATATATGTCAGGAGTGTGGTAATGCCTTTACTGTATCCTCAGGCCTCAGTATATATAGAAGTATTCACACTGGAGAGAAAACATATATGTGTACGGAATGTGGAAAGGCCTTTACTCAATCCTCCGGCCTCATTATACATAGGAGAATTCAAACTGGAGAGAAACCGTATATATGTAAGGAATGTGGGAAGGCCTTTGCTGTAGCCTCAACTCTTAGTGAACATAGGAAAATTCACACTGGGGAGAAAACATATATATATAAGGAATGTGGAAAGGCCTTTGCTAGACCTTCAAAATTTACTGTACATAGGGGAATTCACACTGGAGAGAAACCGTATATATGTAAGGAATGTGGGAAGGCCTTTGGTGCAGCCTCAAGTCTTAGTGTACATAGGAGAATTCACACTGGATAGAAACCGTATATATGTAAGGAATGTGGGAAGGCCTTTGCTAGAGCCTCAAAACTTACTGTGCATAGGAGAATTCACACTGGAGAGAAACCATATATATGTAAGGAATGTGGGAAGGCCTTTGGTGCAGCCTCAAGTCTTAGTGTACATAGGAGAATTCACACTGGAGAGAAACCGTATATATGTAAGGAATGTGGGAAGTCCTTTGCTGTAGCCTCAAATCTTAGTGTACATAGGAGAATTCACACTGTAGATAAACTGTTTATATGTAAGGAATGTGGGAAGGCCTTTGCTGTAGCCTCAACACTTAGTGACCACAGGAAAATTCACACCGGATAGAAACCATATATATGTAAGGACTGTGGAAAGGCCTTTACTAAATCCTTAGGCCTCAGTATACATAGGAGAATTCACACTGGAGAGAAACCGTATATATGTAAGGAATGTGGGAAGGCCTTTGCTCTAGCCTCAACTCTTAGTGAACATAGGAAAATTCACACTGGAGAGAAACCGTATATATGTGAGGAATGCGGGAAGGCCTTTGCTACAGCCTCAAAACTTACTGTACATAGAAGAATTCACACTGGAGAGAAACCGTATATATGTAAGGAATGTGGGAAGACCTTTGCTGTAGCCTCAAGTCTTAGTGTACATAGGAGAATTCACACTGGAAAGAAACCGTATATATGTAAGGAATGTGGGAAGGCCTTTGCTAGAGCCTCAAAACTTACTGTGCATAGGAGAATTCACACTGGAGAGAAACCGTATATATTTAAGGAATGTGGGAAGGCCTTTGCTACATCCTCAAAACTTACTGCACATATGAAAATTCATCTCAGAGAGAAACCTCATCAGTGTCAGACATGTGGGAAGGCATTCACACGGTTCTCTTCCCTTACTCTACACATAAGAATTCATAATGGAGAGAAATATTAGATATGTCTGGAGTGCGGAAAGGCCTTAACGTCATCCTCACACTTGACTGTACATAGGAGAATTCACAGTGGATAGAAACCATATATATGTAAGGAATGTGGGAAGGCCTTGCTACAGCCTCAAACATTAGTGTACATAGGAAAATTCACACTGGAGAGAAACTGTATATGTAAGGAATGTGGGAAGGTCTCTGTATGGCCTCAATACTTAATGTACCCCTCACACCTTAAAAAACAAAAATTCATACTGGATGGTTTGATACTTTAATAACAGTCTCTAATGACAGAACAGGGCAAGTCATTCAAGCAAGTTTCCTTTGGACACGATGGTCAAGGGTGTTAAAAAAAAGTGCAGTTAAGATGGAAGTAAGTCTGCCTGCTTGGGACAGGCTTGTCCTCATGTCAGTGAAAGCTACCTGCTGATTTTCACCCTAGCTGCCCCTATGCCAGTATTCTTGTGCTTGGAATTGCTTGTTTGTTAACTTGTAAATAATGGGTCCTGGTGATGAAAATAAGGAGGAAGATGACTGAATAGTCAGGTACAGAAACATCCCCCTGCTCAGAGCTGTCACGGCTCACTACTCTCTTATTGTTTCCTATGCTTCTGACTTGGCCCAGGTGGGATGGTTAGCGAGAATTATGGCAGAAATCAACCAAGATTCTGCGTTGAATACTTTTAAAATGGAAAACCAGGTAAACCTTCATTCTTCAATCTTTCCTGTGTTAGGATTTGGAATGCTTGATCACCCTGAAAATCCCGGTTTGAGAACTTGAGCAGCAGGTCACGCCAGCTTTTAGGGCACTTTCATGCTTGTTTTTACTTGTTCTGGATATCCAGGCTTTAGGAGATGTGGAGCGTTTTAGTGGTGCATTGGGGGTTGTTCTGTGGCGCAGGTGCCATGGGTGAGGGTGCGTTATCCTTAGGGCCCCTGCAGCCACGATCACATCCAGGTCCAAGATGGCACTGGAGGGTGGGCACATAGATTTCAGGCCTTGGTGTGAGGAGCCTGCAGAGAGTGGGGGTCTTGGCCATCTCATTCCTCCCTACTCGAGACTGCGCAGAACCCTGTTTGGAGCCTTTGGACTTGACATAACACTTATCGAAACTCCAGATATGTTCACGGGCAGCCCCCAAAGGAAAGGGACACTTGCCATCGGTCATTTTCATTGGCTTACGTGCTGGGGTTGGGACTTTGGGGCGCATTTGGACAAGTGAGAGGTATTTGTCTCTGAAAATTTACTCTTTGGATTTTTTTTTTTTTGCTTTTTGGGTCACACACAGCTTTGCACATGGCGTTACTCCTGGCTTATGCACTCAGGAATTACTCCTGGTAAAGCTCAGGGGACCATATTGTTGCTGGAATTTGAATCTGGTTGGTCACGTGCAAGTCAAATGTCCTACCCGCTCTGCTATCACTTCAGCCCCTATTTGGATTAATTTTAATAGCTTCTTTTTTCAGGGGAGTTGGAAGGAATTCTTTGATGCTCAAGGTTACTTCTGGTTCTGCAGTTCAGGAATTATTCTGTGGTGCTGCTGGGTTCCCATGGGATGGGGAGGTTTGACCTGTATCAGCAAGGCAAGCATCCTACTCACTTTACAGTGTGTCCAACCCCACTATTGGTGTTTTTTTCCATATATAGAATTTCTAATTCTCGTGGGTATGGTACCACCAGCAGGTCAATCTGTGTCTGTAAGGTGAGTCCATAAACAGCTTGATGGCACCGTCAGTCTTCCAGATACCCCAAATTGCTGCTGTGCCTTTGGCCAGACTCCAAAAACTTTGGGCAAAGTCTTCCAAGTAAGTAAATGGCCAAAAGTTAGGTATGTGCAAGACACACCAACAAACCATTTCTGGCTCAGCTATATAATTGGAGGCAAGATCTCTCTGGTTCCTGATCAAACTGCTTAAAGGCTATGATCCCAGAGACTCAGAGATAAATATCGGAACCCAGCGGTTTTCAGCAGAAATGTATCTGGTTCCCACAGTAGGTTACCAAAGCTGGGTATTTCACGTGGGAATAGGTTTCGTGCCTGGCGGCTCAGTGTCCGCCATCACTAATGGCTTCTGGACGGTTAGGTTTGGGCCCTCAGTGAGGAGACATGCAGGGCCTAACGGGATGGTGGTGGAGATGGCCCTTTTCTCCCCACCCCAAAAAGACCCCGAGTTATCTGGTGCCCACAATTGGCCTCTGTGGCTCGTGATCAAGGTGCGTATTGGCCATGATCCCAGAGATTCAGAGACAAATCTTGAAATCCAGCGCCTTTTAGCAGAAATGTGTCTAGACCCTGCAGTAGGTTACTGTCCCCAGGCCACCCCATTGGGAATTGGTGCTGTCCCTCCACCTGCTCTCCCTTGGCGGCTCGGTGGCCTCCATCCTCCAAACGCCATTGGAAAGTCAGGTTTGGGCCCACACTCACGAGATATGTGGGACCTCTCAGGATGGGGTGGAGCCGCCCCTTTTCTCCCCTCCCCAACAATACCCTAAGTCATTCCATAGAACCGCCTATCTGGCTCATGATAAAGCTGTTTAATGTCCATAATCCCAAAGACTCAGGAACAAATCTCGGAAACCAGCTGGTTTTGGCAGAAATCTCTCCAGATTTAATTGTTAAAATTTCAGAATTTCAAATTCATACGTTATTTATAACCAGCAATAGAAACAGAATTGTCTACTGCTGCGTTTTCAGCAGATCTGAGTGCTGGGGTAAAATCCCAAATAATAATGGTGGGTGTCTTGTCAAAATATTGACTGTAATCAAAGTAGCGAGAGTAATGTGGAAATTATCTGCCCCACAGGTAGGGGGAGGGTGTGGAATGGCGGTATACTTGGGTTTTTTAGTGGTGGAAAATGTGCACGGTGAAGGGACGGGTGTTTCACTGTATGACTGAGACGTAAACCTGAAAGCTTTTTAAGTGCTCTCCCATTTTTTCCCGTTTTCTCCCATATATTAGAAAAGGCCAGAGCAATAGTAGAGCAAGTACGATGCTTGCCTTGCATGTGGCCAACCCAGGAGTCTTCCAGTCCACAAAAGCTTTGACTTGCTCATTGGACATTGAGTATCCCCTTTTCATCCCTAGAACATGTAATGTGGGGGTGTTTCATGGGTTAGGGGAGTCTCCTCCCCGGAGCTGTTCATTATGGAGAGATCCTGTGCTTTGCTTTCTTTACTTTGTTGTCATTCTTCCTCATCTGTCAGATATGTCTAATAGTCCATGTGTTTCAAGGCCCTGGTTTCCCCGGCTGTATAACTAGCCTGACTGTCCTCCTAAAGGGTCGGGTACCCTTTCTGGACCCCGCTCAGTTAATCTGACACCATGCTTATCTTTGCCTTTGTATCATTGCCATGTTTTTTGAATATAGGAAGAAGTTTAGTTTTCTTTTGTTTTGGTGCTTGGAGATGCTCAGCAGTTATTCCTGGTGGTTCTCATAAGTTGCTTTTGGCAGTGTTCAAGGATAAATCCCTTTCAGCCTCATGCAAGGCAAATGCCTACCTGCTGAACGGTTGTACGCACCAAAAATTGTTTTATTGTGTGTATGTTAAATTGTGACTGTGAGTTCATAGTGAAGTTAATTAGGACCAGAACAGCAGTGCATCACGGAGGGTACTCGCCTTACAGATGCTGCCTACCTTCGATGTCTAGCATCCCCTATGGTATCCCAAGCATCACTGGGTCTGATTAAAAACAAAACCTAAAAGGATTTTTTGTGGATTGCGGAGCTCCTCCCAGCAACACTTCCCGCGGATTTTCCCTTTATGTAGGCTTGCTTGGACTGTGAAAACTATGGAGATGTCCTCCACATGCTTGGTCATTCAACTGCATTCCATTCAACACTGGAATAATTATCATTGTGCATTTTGTTTGATTTCAGAACTCAAATCACAGGTTCAGGATGTGGCATTACAGCAGTTTCCTTTGGGAACAGGGGAATTGCATACAAATGTGCTGTAGGATTCTCTTGTTGAAACTAACTATTATGCCATTGGAGTGCTCAGTCACCGAGAATGCAACTTGAAAGGTGGGGTCCGGCTCCATCCCCACAACCACATCGATGGTCTCAGCACCACAGGAAAAATATCAGAGCCTAATGCTGGGACTAGAGGGTCTTTAACCTCAGTGGGTTCCGAATTCTAGAAATTTATTTCATTGTATTTTTTAAAGTTTTCATTAAAGTGCTAGGATTTTAAAAGTTATTGATAGTTGTACTTAGGCGTTCAATAATTGAACACCAATGCCTGAATCAGCTTCCCTCCACCCGTGTTCCTGTATTCCCTCCCCACCCCAGTCCCCACTCTACCCCCGCCTGTCATCTGGATAAGCACATGACTACGTTTCAGTGGTTACGGCTTAGATCTCTTGTTTTCAGTTCTCTTGCATCTGTTTTGTGTAAATGACTACACCCCTCACTCATATCACTGTCATAAATGAATCCCTGATCCATGTAAACTTCTGGTTCTCTTGCACCCCAAATTTCTTTCCTTCTTTGTCCGGCTTCTCTCTAAACACTGGAGTCAGGGATGATTTAAGCAGCCCCTTTACAGTACATTTCCACATCCAGTGTTTGGTATTCCACAGGTGAGTGACATCATCCTGTTTTTGTTTATTTTTCTGGCTAACTTCACTCAAGATGGTATCTTCCAGTTCCAACCGTGTTGCTGCATAAAAGCAGTAATTCTCAAACCTAAAAATATTTATTTATTTTTGCTTTTGAGGTTACATCCAGTGATGCTCAGGGGTTAATCCTAGGTCTCCGCTCAAGAACTATTTCTATTGGTGCTTGGGGGACCATATCGGATGCCTGGAATTGAAGCTGGGCTGGCTGTGTGCAATGCAAATGCCTACCCCTGCACTAACTCCCCCCAAAATTCTTTTTATTCTAGGGTAAATAATGTGACTTTACATTTGATAGGCAGCAAGGACAAGTGTGATTGCTGAAATGAATCGATGGTTCAGCACTACTGGTTTTGCTTTAGGAAAGGCACTTGCTTGGAACCAGGAAGAAAACTCGTTTGATCCCAGCACCCCATATGGTCCCCAGAGTCCCTGCAGCAGGAATCCCTGAGCAATGGTGTTGTGACCCTCTCCCCACATAAGTAAATAGAACAAGATAACAGAAAACTCATTGATCCTTGAGAGGAATCTGCTTCAGGTGAGATGTGTGAGGATGCATCATTGCCTTCGCACGTGTCTCCCACTAAGCTATCCCACTAAGCTGCACACTGAGCTAGTACCAAACCCAGTTGGATTTTATAGTCTCTGAGTCTTGGCCGCTGATGGGATTACACGGCGCCAGGGGGCCAGGTGGTGGGTGTGACCCCCGCCTACTGGAATTTGGAGGATCTGGGTGGAAGATGCTCGACTCCAATTCGAGTAGGCTTGGAGGTCTCGGCCCCGGAACCCGCGTGGCTTTGTCCCTCTGCCAGTACCTCCACCCTCCACCCTAAACTGGAGCTTCAATTTTCTGCAGAGGGTATTATTTCCACTTACTGTGTCTGTTCTTTGAGTTGGAAAAAAAACTTACACAGCTATGTGACCTGCAGTCGGTCTATTTTGTTTGTCCATCTTGCTGAAACTTTAGGTCTTTGCCTGGAAAATCCATCCAAGTGTCAGAATTGCAACCGAGTCGGGTAAATGTTAGAAACTAACCTGCAGGTCTAGAATTTTTTTTGACGAGAAGACTATCAGGCACAGTAATTGGAATCCTTCTCTGCTGTTCTTCGGGTAGCAAACTGCCCGGGTGGAATTCTTCTGGTCATGCACACTGTGACAAAATCTCGAGTGAGCAGTTATGCCCTCAGCCCCATGAGGATGCCAAGACAGGTGGGAGGGTCTTCTGTGGGTTACCATAAGAATTGAGCACCCACGCTGCAAAGAAGAGCTCCCCTGGCACAAGCTACTCAGAGACTGTTGTGCTCAGTCCATGGACACAAACCTCCCCAGGGGAGAAGCCCCTGGACTGTGGGAGAGGAGCACTGTTTATAGTGAGTCCAGTTATGTACCCCACAATATATGAAGACTGGAATCGAACCCAGGTTACCCAAGTGAAAGAAAGCTCTCACACTCTTTGGCTGTCCATACAGCACCACCGTCATGCCCAAGTGCGTCCGAGTGCTTCCTGAGTGCAGAGCCAGGAGAACCTCTGCGCGTTGCTGGATTTGTGGGTCCCAAACCATGAACAAACCAAATAAAACCAGAACAGCCTCAGTCCCTTACTGAAGGATTAGCTCACCCCAACGTGGGTGTTTCAGAGCTGAATTTTGCTGCATTCATGCTGCCTCTTCCTCGTAAAAGAGGGTTGGGTACCCTCAGAACGTGGGGTGATGAGGTGTGGGTTGCCAATAGCAGGAAATACTTCTAAATGGTCTGGTCACATTTCATTTCATTTTTTCATTTCATCATCCTGTTAATCGTCGATTGCCTCGAGCAGGCCCCAGTAACGTCTCTTTCATCCTAGCCCTGAGATTATATGCACGGCTCTTTAGGAGAATGAGACCCATCATTGTTACTGGTATTTGGCATATTTGGTAGGCCACGGGGAGTTTGCCAGACTCTGCCCTGTGGGCAGGCTACATTCGATAGCCTGCAAGTTTGTCCAAAGTAGGAATGAGGTAATAAGATGTCGCGCGGCCGCAAATGCGGCCGCGCAGTTCCGGGATCTGGATTTTATAGTCTCTGAGTCTTGGCCGCTGATGGGATTACACGGCGCCAGGGGGCCAGGTGGTGGGTGTGACCCCCGCCTACTGGAATTTGGAGGATCTGGGTGGAAGATGCTCGACTCCAATTCGAGTAGGCTTGGAGGTCTCGGCCCCGGAACCCGCGTGGCTTTGTCCCTCTGCCAGTACCTTCATGTGTGCGGAGAGTGGTCTCAGCATGGTGGTGGCTGGTCCTGGAGGTCTTCAGCTGCCGGAGCCCCGGTCGGGGCGGGGAGGAAAGCTCGACCCGCTCCCCTCCAAGGGGTCCCGGCGAGGGACACCCAGGCGCGGGGGCAAAAGACTGCACTGTTCTCGTCCGGGATCTGGATTTTATAGTCTGGTCTGGTCTGGTCACAGAAATAACAAATTGGCTTCTGATGTTTTTCAGCTCAGACTGTCACTGTCACTTTCCTGTCACTTTCCTCCGATTTTTCATCGATTTGCTCGAGCGGGCCCAGTAACATTGTGAGACTTGCTACTGTGTTTGGCATATCAAATATGCCATGGGTAGCTTGGCAGGCTTTGCCTTGTGGGCAAGATACTCTCGGTAGCTTGCCGAGAGGGGTGGAGGAATCAAACTCGGATTGGCCATGTCAGTCACATGCAAGGCAAACGCACTACCAGCTGTGCTATGGCTCCAGCCTTGCAGTTTTGCCTTGCTCTGTTCACATCAGGGTCAATACTCTGCACCTGTCGTGGTCCAGAGGCAAAGATGGAGCAGCGTTCTCAACCCCCAAGGTGATTCAGCTATGTACCCCACAAGATCTGAAGGCAGGAATCGAATGCTGGTCACCTGTGTGAAAGACTAGCAACCTCAATGCTCTCCTACAACGCCCCTTTGAAGCTCAGTGCTTGATCTTTAATTACCCTATACTTAACACAGAAGCAAACTTAAGGGTGGAAAATTCTTAGAGAAACGGGAATGGAGAGGGACGGAAACAGCCACAACTACATCTTGTGGCGTTTAAGCATAACTTGCGTGGTCCAAATTTTCCCACGTTTAAGATTTTCGTCACTTCTCTTTGCTTAAATCGGGTCATTAAGGTCCTGAAAGCATCAATTAAAATTAGGTGGACAGGTGCTGGATTACTTAGACAGTGGGAAGGGAACTTGCTTTGAACACTACCGAGGCTGGCCTGGGTTTGATCCCCTGCACCACTTATGGTCCCCGAAGGCCACCAGGAGTGATCTCTGAGCACAGAGCAAGGTGTAAGTTCTGAGTATATTATTTTGTTTCTAAGTTTTGCCATCGTTCGCACATCTTGGAAATTTGTGTTTTTGTCATACGAATGCTGTGCAGATATTTTCTCCTGTTTATTGAGGGAGTGTTTTGATTTTGGCCGCCCTTCGTTGGCAGTGCAGAAGTGTTTAAGTTTGATGTGTTCCCTCTGCTTTGACTTTCTTTTCCATTAAATATAATTATCAAAGACATTTCATTTTCTTTTCTTTTTAAAATTTGTTTTCCAAACAGGACATGTGAAAAACTAAAGTACCATGATTTCCAAAGTTATTCATGGTTGAACTTTAGACATACAACATTACAACATCAATTCCACCACTAGTGCCAAGTTCCCCCCACCAATGGTCTCAGGTTCCTGCCCATATCACCTACCCACCTCCAGCCATCCCCTCTGGACAAGCATCTTTCTCAGTTTGGCTGTTATAATTTTGGTCTCTTGATTTCATTGTTCTTGATACTGTGGTTTAGATATTTGGCTCTATCTTTCCTTAATAAAACCTGAATCCCCGGGCCTGACCCCCATTCCTTCTCCTCTGACTTTTCTCTCCCTTCCCTCCACTCTTTTTTCCTTTCTCTTCTCTCTACCCTGGGGCTAAGATTGAATAGAGATAGAGACAGAGAGAGAGAGAATTACCTGCCATAGAGACAGGCTGGGGTTGGGGGTGACTTGAAGAAGTGGGAGAGAAACTGAGCACCCTGGTTTTGGGAAAATACACTGGTAGAAGGGATGGGTGTTGGACTATTGAATCACAATCATGAACAATTATGTAATGCTCTAATTCACCCTGATTCAATAAAAAAATAAATAATTTATAAATTTTGACCCCAGTTCTTACCAAACCAATGTGAACACATTGCCAACTTTACTGAATACAATCTGTAACTGTAATTGTAAATGTAGAAGAGAAACCCTATTGCCCCTCAGAGACAGGTTTCTCTGTAGAAAAAAAAAATTATCGTCTTATGAAGGGTTACTAAAGTTTCCATTTAAAATCCTACCATAATAGTGGTTGGAGTGATAGTACAGCAGGTAGGGTAATTGCCTTAAATGCACCTAATCTGAGCATAATCCTGAGCATCCCGTATGATCCACTAAGCCCCGCCAGGAGTATTTCTTGACTACTGCCAGGTGAGGCCTCAAAACAAAAGAAAACTCCAAAGTATTATTACCACACGCTTTAAAGCATGCAGAGAGTTTACTCTAGGTACTCAGATAGTGCATTTACAGAGGCGGATCCAGCTAACAGGCTTCTGGGGCCTGCTTTGGGACTGAAGACTGGACTTCTCTACTGCCTTGCCAGGGGAGAGGGAACAGGTTTATAAGACCTTGTAGATATTCCCATAACCAATAGACAAACAATTTAAACTGAACAAAATAACAACATATATATTGAGAAATACATAACTTCTCTGTCACTCCAGTAAAACACCTTAATTATCCTGAATATTACATTGAGGGTATTACCATACAACATACCCATAGCTATGAGCTTCCTACAAACCACTTTCTATTTGTCTCAAAAGATTTCAAGATCAAAACGCAATCATGAAAGTTTGTAATTCTGTATCTCATGGTGATTCAGTAAAATAAAAAATAGATTTTGAGATAAAAGAAAACAAAGATTGAGGCGCTGTGTGTATTCGTTTGAATGTGAAATTCCGGTAACTGTCAGTCACCTTTTATTTTGTTAGCCTGCATCCGTGAACCAGAAATGCTAAGGAAAGGCAGGGTTTTCTGAGATTCTTTGTTATTTGAGCCACAATACTGGGTTTGGCAGAGCCACATTTGTAATTAGTACATCAAAACTCACTGTGCCAGATGCGAAGTCTAAAGTCCTGGGCTGGCCACATGCAAGGCAAATTTTGTAGAAAGTTCCTTAATTAGGAAGTGCTAACCCCCCCCACCCCACCACCACCAATACACATGTGGCAAGTGAATCTTATGGAAACTTGGACAGATCTCTTATTGGCTAAACTAAAACTTCAAATATGCTAAGATTGATCTTAATTTCTAAAACTCTGATATATAGGTCCACTGAGACCTTCTAATGAATTGGAGCCAAGGTCTGGGTATTTGTTCTGGGTTTTGCAAAACATGCGGAAAAGCTTATAAACAGGCATTGGAGGACTAGGTCCGGTGATGAAGCACAGGGTCTGTAGTCTAACGGTCAGCATCTAACGGTACAGAAGAGAAGCTGGTGGCTGGAGCACAAAGGTTTCCTGGCTAAGGAGCACGCACCTTTGAGCCCGCCCCCAGTAACCAGTCCGCAGGGCCCTAGGCTTTAGCAACAGCCAATGAGAGAGGAGCAGGGCAAAACTTGGACCAACAGAAGGCGTGTTCATAGGTATTTCCTGACCCTGGGGCAGGGTTTGCTCATTGCCTGTCTCGACATCCAAGGGTTAGTCGTGGACTCTGATCTGCGGGGATGAGGTCTAAGGGTTAGTCATGGACTCTGATCTGCGGGGAGGAGGTATAAAAAATTGCACTGTGGATCCGAGCATCTCGAGTCTCCCAGGAATCCCCAGATGACAGGTCAGCAGGATGGGGGCTGTATTTGCCTAGAGTGGGCCAGGGAGGAAGCGACCATGGGGACGAAGGAGATTCACCAAGGACTCAGAGGCTCCTTCTGGCAGGTGGTGGATTAAGTCATTGGGGGCGAGTCGGATTTGATGGCTTGTGACCAGCGCAGTTTAAACCCTGTTGGTAGATGCGACTATACTGCCGACATCAGGGATTGGGTTCAGATCCTCCTTGAGAAACTTTTGGGGGAGTTTCCTTCTGACAGCTAGTTGCCCTGCTCTCCATGTTCTGGGAGAGCCACCCTTGAGTCAGGGTCAGTGGTGTGTGTGTCTGAAATGCTTTTGCTGTGGGGATCAGGTGCCAGATTCGGAACTGATAACCCAGGGTGAAACGCCCGTTTCTCACCTGTCCAGCAATTATGTTTTTTTTAAAAAAACGTATTTTGATTAATTATGTGGGGGGTAATTTTTTGTTATGCTCTACCCAGCACTGTGTTTCCCCCAACCCCGCCCCTGCCTCATTTGGACAAAGCAAGAACCAGAGAAATAAACGGGTCAGAGATGTGTTTGTCAATTTCTTGTTTATGACGGCTTCAATGAGGGGTAGGGGAAGCGAATTGCGTGGCATCATATTAAAATGTTATCAGTTTCTGAGAATTTAAGTTAGGTTATTTTTAACTTTATGATTTAACTAAGGTGTAACCCCAACAACGGCCAGGATCCAGAGATTATCACACCAAGCTCCCGGGAGTGCATGGCCGCATTCACGGCCATGCGACTTTTTATTTATGTTTATTTATTTTTTCAGCTTACCTTGAATATCCCAACCAAACGGCAGAGCCTGACAAGCTATCCGTGGCATATTCGATATGCCAAATCCAGTAAAAAAAATGGATTTCATTTCCTTGACCGTGAACACGGCAGAGTCGAGAAGGATGTGGAAGGAGAGGCTGATAAAATCTCAAGGCCGAACTAGGTTGCCAGAACGAAGAAAGACAAAAATGGTTGTCTGTACTTTCAACGCATGTACGCTGGCATCTGATGCATTCATTGAGGACCTGAAGGTACAAGTGCGAAAGATCAAGTACGACATTATTGGTCTGACCGAAACGAGAAGGCATCAATCACATCACACAGTTTTTGACACTGTAGTAGAACTGTTCCTTGGAACATGTGACAAAAGAGGCATCGGTGATGTCAGTATCATTGTCAACACGAACTTAGCCCTGAGCATTGATTCATTAGAATGCCTAACAACCCGAATTGGATGATTTCACTTGAATAGATGTGGCTCACTGCCAGCAGTTTCTATCTTTGTTGCCTATGCACCAACATACAATTATGGTGAAGGAGAAATTGAGAAGTTCTACATGGAGCTGGAGAAATTCTATAAAGAAGATCACACCTTCTACAAGATCATTGTTGGTGATTTTAATGCCAAGATAGGACCAAGAAGATTCCGAAATCCAACACGCCATCTCTTCGGTAAAGAAACAAAGAACACCTGGTCCAGCCAAGTTCAGACTTGAACACCTGAAGAACTTACCATCAGTACTCATCAATACACTGGCTTGGCTCTTCACACGCTACCTGTTTGAATGCAAAGTTCCATCCCAATGGAAAACCAGCAGGACTGTACTACTATACAAGAAGGGAGACATTACAACATTGGCAACTATCGCTCAATCTGCCTGTTGTTGGTCATCTACAAACTGTTCACTCGAGTCATCATGAATAGCATTGACAGAACACTAGATGAAGGACAACCATGCGAACAAGCCAGGTTCTGAAAAGGATTCAGCACCATAGACCATATCCACACTATAACCAAGCTCATTGAGGTTTCTCAGTAGTTCAAGATGCCGCTCTGTCTAAATTTCATTGATTTAAAGAAGGCCTTTGATTCTGTTGAGAATCAAAGCGGTCATTGAAGCCCTAACCAATCAGGGCGTACAAACACTATACATCAGGACCCTCTGTGAGCTCTATTATGGATTCACTACCAGGATTTCACCATTCTACAAAGAAGTAATCATCCATGTCAAGAGAGGGGTTCGCAGGGTGATACCATTTCACCAAAACTCTTCAGTGCCACCCTTGAGAACATCATGCGACGACTGGAATGGGAAGGATTGGGAGTGAGGATAGATGTTTGGCAACTACACCACCTCCGCTTTGCTGATGACATCGTTCTAATAACAGCAAATATCAGCCAAGTGGAACAAATGCTGACTGACTTTGACCATGAGTGTGGAATGGTTGGATTACAACTGAATCTCACAAAGACAATGTTCATGAGAAACAGTCTTGTTTCTGATGTTCCATTCACTCTCAACAGAACCACCATCTCCGAATGCAATAGTTATATATACCTAGGTCGAAAAATCAACATGATGAATGACCTGGCACCTGATTTACGCAGGAGGAAGAGAGCAGCTTGCTATGCCTTCAAGAGCTTTGAAGAAATAACTAAGAGGACAAAGAACCTCCAGCTCCGAGCACATCTCTTCGATTCCACTGTTCTTCCTGCATTAACATATGCATCAGAGACCTGGACCCTAGGAAAATAGGATGAGAACGCTATTTAAGTCTCTCAAAGAGGAATCAAAAGTGCTTTGCTTGGAGTATCATGCTTGATTGAGAGATAGAATCCGGAGTTCCGATCTTCGTCAATGCTCAAGAATCAGGGACGCTGTCTCATTTGCTAATGCATCAAAAATCAGATGGGCTGGACACGTAATGAGATTTAGAGATGACCAGTGAACTAGAGTCATTACTAACTGGATTCCACGCGACGTCAAAAGATCACGTGGACGCCCACCTACAAGATGGTCAGACTTCTTTGTCAAGATCCTAAATGATTGTTTTGCAGCTCTGCATGTTCCTAGAACGAGCAGATGCCACTGGGCTACGTGATCACGCAACAGGGATGAATGGAGACGTTACTGGCACCCGCTCGAGTAAATCGATGAGTAACAGGGTATCAAGTGATCAAGTGATTTAACTTGGCAGTGATTCTGGAGTCCAGAGCCCAGCAAGTTTCCCCACTCTAGTGCGTTGATCTCAAATTTCTATATTATAATTGGGATGCCTCGATTTCAAGGAAACAGTGTGTCTTGGATCTTCACTTGATTCAAGTGGAGAAGCTTCAATTTATGCTATTTCAACTGTAGCAAATATATTCTTCACACCTAAGATGAACACTGATAACTTGGTTTTTGTTTGAATTTGAAATGGCTTTGAAACGTTGCCACGGGCCAGGGCAACGACTCAAAGGGCTGGGGTGCATGCCAGGCTGGCAAAAGACCCCAAGTTTGAATGTGGGCTCCCTTTGTTCCCCCCTCCCCGTGTCTGCCCCACTGGGTGTTACATCAGCAGCACCAACCCTGGTGGCTCTCAACACAGAAGGTGAACACTGAACTGAACTCCAAACCTTTGGACCCAAACAAGGGCATTTTTAAAGAGAGGGGGACCGTGTCAGTCACCTCCATGGAGCTCCTTTCCTGTTCCTAGAAACGGATAAAAAAAATAAGCTTACAGAAAGGCCCTGGGTAGAGAATACTTACTTGTTTCAATCATTTATTGTTCCAACACCACCAATGTGACTGTCCTTCGACCAATATCCCCAGTTTCCTTCCCAATCCCAATCTACGGCCGACCCGGGTTTGATTCCCAGCATCCCATATGGTCCCCTGAGCACCACCAGGAGTAATTCCTGAGTGCATAGCCAGGAATAACCCCTGTGCATCGCTGGGTGTGACCCAAAAAGAAAAAAAAATGTTCATTTAAATTTTATTTTTATAAATCACTTGATCACTTGACATCCGTTACTCATCGATTTGCTCGAGCGGGCACCAATAACGTCTCCATCCATACTTGACACGTGCTAGTGTATCCAAATGGCGTCTGTTTGTTCTAGGAACAGGAATGAAGAGCCTCAAACTGATTGTTCAGAGTCTTGATGAAGAAATCTGGCCATCTCTTAGGTGAGCAGCCATGACTGGGAATCCAGTCAGTAATGGCTTTAGTCCAGCAGTCATCTCCAAATCTCATTACATGTCCAGCCCATCTGATTTTTGACACCTTTGCAAATGAGACAGCGTCCCTAATTCTTGACCGTTGACGGAGGTCTGAACTTCGGATTCATTCTCTCATTTGAGTGAAGCGTGATACTCCAAGCATAGTTCCTTCAGTTCCTCTTTGGGAGACCTGAATAGCGTTCTCATCTTGTTTTCATAGGGCCCAGATCTCTGAAGCATATGTTAATGCAGGTAAAATAGTGTATTCGAAGAGATGTGCCTGGAGCCAGAGGTTCTTTGTCCTCTTAGCTATTTCTTTGACTCTCTTAAAGGTGTTCCAAGCCACTCTCTTCCTCCTGTGCAACTCAAGTGCCAGGTCATTCATCATATTGACTTCTCGACCTATACACATAACTGTTGCATTCGGAGATGATCATTCCATTGAGAGTGAATGGAACGTCAGGAACGAGACTGTTTCTCATAAACATTGTCTTGGTGAGATTCAGCTGTAGTCCAACCTTTCCACACTCACGGTAGAAGTCAGCCAGCCTTTTTGCCAGTTGGTTAATGTTTGGTGTTATTAGAACGATGTCATCAGCAAAACGGATTTGGTGTAGATGCCAACCGTCTATCTTCACTCCCATTTCTTCCCATTGCAGTCTTCACATGACGTTCTGGAGTTTGGCATTGAAGAGTTTTGGTGAAACCGTATCACCCTGCCGAAACACTCTATTGACATCCATGATCACTTCTTTGTAGAATGGTGAGATCCTTGTAGTGAATCCGTAAAAGAGCTCATGCAGGGTCCTGATGTATTGAGTTTGAACGCCCTGTTTGGCTAGGCTAGGCTAGCTGTCTTCGATCACAGCTTCCATCTCAACAGAATCAAAGGCCTTCTTTAAATCAACGAGCGTTAGACAAAGCAGCATCTTGAACTCCAGAGAAACCTCAAAAAGCTTGGTTATCATGTGGATATGGTCAATCGTGCTGAATCCTTTTCGGAAACTGGCTTGCTGGTATGGTTGTCCTTCATCTAGTGTTCTGCCAATCCTATTCAGGATGACTCGAGTTAACAGCTTCTGGATGACAGACAATATGCAGATTGGGCAATAATTGCCAATGTCTTGAATGTCTCCCTTCTTTTACAGTAGTACAGTCCTGCTGGTTTTCCACTGGGATGGAAACTTGCATTCAGATAGGTAGTGTGTGGAGAGCAGAGCCAGTGTATTGATGAGTCCTAACGGCAGATTCTTCAGGGTTTGGTTCTGACCTTGTCTGGGCCAGGTGCTATTCGCTTCTTTACTGACAAAATGGTGTGTCAGATATCAGAAGGGAGAATGTTGGGAACTACATATCCATCAAGCGAAATTTGGTATGTAGGCAGGTGGATGTGGCTATCGAAGAGGTCCCAATAGAAGTCATGGATAATCTTCTTCATTGTCCTTCTGGAAGATATGATAGATCCATCAGAACGTCGGAGGGCTGTCATCTTGGTCTTGTAGTTGGCCATGAACAGCAGGGCTTTGTGAATGCTTTTTCCGTCTTCTGCTGCATCTGCCAGGACTACTGCCCATCTCTCTTCAAGGTCTTCCTTGATCACTTCTCTTCACTGATTTGCAAGCTCGGGCATTCGCTTGCAGTTGCCTGAGGCTAGCACCAAGCCATGTTGGCAAATAAGCTCAAGAGTTTTCGAAGACAGGCATTTTTTTGGCTATCTCTCTCTTAGCGTTTCTCACACAATCATGGAGGTGCTGAACCAGTCAATCGTATTTTTACGACGTATTTTTACGACGGCATCTTCCCATGTTGCTGCAATAGTGCCAAAGAGCTCCCAGTTAGTAGTTGTTCTGGGAGTTCTCTTCTTAAACTTTTCAGCCCTTTTCCCCACACCGTGAAGTAGAATTTTGCATGAAGGAGACGGTGGTCCGGTCCTGTATGGAATTTTGGGACCACAGCGACATTAGTCAGGCAAGATCATCGATTGAATATGATGTGATCAGTTTCGTTGTTAACCATCCACTGGAAGACTCCCATGTCCAAGATTTAGATTTGGCCTTCTGGAACTATGAGTTACCATGGACGGTCTTGGTCAACATGATGAACTCAGACAGACTCTCACCCTCTTCATTCCATTCTAGGCCATGGGTCCCGACTATGAGTTCTTCATCTGATCTTATTGCTCCTGTCTTGACATTAAAATCACCAAAATTGATCTTGTAGAAGGTGTGATCTTCTTTATAGAAATTCTCCAGCTTTCTGTAGAACTTCTCAATTTCTCCTTCATCATAATTGGATGTTGGTGCGTAGACAACTACTTTTATAAAGTAGTTGACAATATTTGACAACTACTTTATATTTGACAATTACACTTAATATTTGAACACCAATTCCACCACCAATGGACCTTCCCACCATTTTAGATGTTTCCATTTCGAACCCCAACTTCTGCCCCAAAGCAGAACTAAAGTAATTTATTTTCTATTTTTGTTAGCAATAAATCACTGAAAATGCTCAGAAAACTTTCCTTAGGGGAGTGTGTCTGAAGATTATTGTATTTATCCCAAGGACCATTAAACCCTTCTATAAGAGATTACTAATATGTTGTTAAATTAAACCGTATTTAATGTGGTGTGCTACTTTTGGAATATGAGCGGTGTGAGGTATGTGATATTGTGTGGTCACGCAGTTCAGGATTTCAGTGGCCAGGTCTCGGTTTCTTGGGGTTAGGGAGGGGCTTCCCCTACCCCCCCTCCCGGGTACCCTGTATGAAACATCCTGGCTTGGGGTCCAGCAGCATGGCTATTGCATGTGTTGTTTTATGCTGTCTTCCAAGAGAGAAGGACAATGAGTCTCTGGATCGTGTCCATTGATGAGATTATCTGGCCCACATTTTATTCTTGAACCCTTCTGAGCACCAAGTCAGGAATAGCCTGAGCACTGCCAGATGTGGTCCAGCATCCGCCTGACTGCCAACTTTTCCCAAGGAGAGAAATGCTTGAGGATATTAGTTGCACGTCAGAACTTCACATTATTGAGGGTTATTGTTTGTTATTTTTTATTTTATAAAGTAGTTCACAATATTTGATTACATTTAATATCCCAACGCTAATTCCACCACCATTGTACCTTCCCAACAACATATTTTAGATGTTTCTATCCATCCTGAACCCCAACCCTTGCCCCAAAGCAGAAACGAAATAATGTATTTTGTTTGTTATAAAAAACTGCTGAAAATTCTACAGAAATGTATCCTTAGAGGAAAGAGTGCGAAGATTGTTGTATTTCACCCAGGGACCATAAGTGATAATGTGTTGTTAAAGGTTTAGCCTTCTGTGCATATATATATATATATATATATATATATATATATATGCATACACATATATATACGGACACACACACATATATATATATCTGTAAAAGAAATATTTCCCTCTAAGATTAGTTGCCTCCTTCTTTGAACTCCATCAAATGTGGTGTAGTATTCTTGGAATATGGGTAGGGTTGTGTCCTATGAAGCGTTACACGGCTGTGAATGTGGCCACACAGTCCAGGAATAGGTTCACTCATGGGTGAGGCTTGACCTGAGCATGTGGGGTCAAACCCTGTGCAGGGTCTGGCAGCATTCTTCTGGCGAGTGTCATGTTATGACCTCTTCCGGGAAAGGACATGTGATCTGGACGGTCACCAATGACGAGATTATCTGGACTCAGCCAGAGGTTGTTTATGGGCGTGACTATTGACTTGCTGGAGACAGGGCCATATGGCCAGAGGATCTCTATTCCAGTCCTGCATATGGTGATTCAATCACGGGTGAGGCTCAGTCCAAATGTATGGAGAGCGGCCATGAGCATGACGGTGGTTGAGTTCTGGATGTTTTCGGCTGCCAGGACTGGGTCCCTTGGGGCAGGGAGAGGTTTTATCCAACCCCTCTGGGGCGCCCTGGGTGAAATAGCCTGGCTCAGGGTCTGGTGGCATAGTTATGTCAAGTGTCATGTTATACTCTCCTCCAGGAGAGAAGGACATGTGAGTCTGGATGGTGGCCAATGACGAGATTATCTGTCGCAAACCAGACGTGGCTTATGGGTGTGACTGCTGAGTTGCTGGAGATAGGAAGATATGGGCAGAGGATCTATTGAGGAATTTTTGATATTTTGGTTGGGTTAGGCCATGGCAGGATTTAGTTTCCATGTCAGAGTATATCCAATTCTCATTGAATGATGAGGACAGAATGAGTGGAGGAAAAGCAGATTCATTATAGTATCTGTGGAAAATATCAATCCATGACCATGCAAGTTTTTATTTTTATTATTATTTAAAATAATAAACCTGGACAAACTTGCAGGCTACTGAATGTAACGTGCCCACACGGCAGAGTCTGGCAAACTCCCCATGGCTTACCCAATATGCCAAATACCAGTAACAATGATGGGTCTCATTCTCCTAACCCGGAAAGAGTCTTAAATCTCAGGGCTAGGACGAAGGAGACGTAACTGGGGCCTGCTCGAGGCAATTGACAAACAACAGGATGGTCGTGATCGTGATCGTGATGATTATTTAATTTTTTAAAATTGAATCACCAGGAGATAGGGCATTACAAAGCTGTTCATGATTGGGTTTCAGTCATAAAAAGTTCTAACACCCATCCCTCCACCAGTATCATTTCTTAGCACTAGTGTTCCCAGTTTTCCTCCCACCCCTTCAAGTCACACCCCCCAGCCTGCCTCTATGGTAGACACCTCTCTTCTCTCTCATTCTCTTTTGCTTATATTAGTCATTAGGGTTTGCTATACAGATGCTGAAAAGTTATGTATATCCCTTCACCTACTTTCAACACTCAGTTCTTGTCCAGAGTGATCATTTCTAACTATCCTGTCATGATGAATCCTCCTCTATATTAATTACCCTCTATCTCCAAACTTTTGTGGTAATTCCCAACCATTCACTAGTCCACGTGGCCCCTGTTTTCACTGGCCTCGGATATTAGGTTATTTTAAATTATTTAGATTTTATAAAGTAGTTCACAATATTTGATTACAATTAATATTCAAACACTACTTCCACTACCCAGCCGTCGCCACACTCCAGGACGCTTTCCGGACCCGCGCGGCAGCTCCGGCCGAGACCCACGCACAACTGAAGACCCACAGAACAAGGTAAGCGGAACTCTCTGAGACCTTGGACTCCAGGCTCGGCGGACCCAGGGACAGAGCTTCTCTGCTTGCTCCCACCACCACAGGTGACAAAGGGATTCTAATCAGGAGCCCCACCCTACCCTGCCCTGTCTGCTTCCATCAACCACCCAGGGATCGAATTGTGCACAGGAGACCCACCCTACCCAGATAAATACCCCACTTGCAGACTTCCACTCTCAACACTACTTCCACTACCCAGCCGTCGCCACACTCCAGGACGCTTTCCGGACCCCCGCGGCCGCAAGCGGCCACGCGACACATCATAAGACACTAAATACCCGTCTTCTGGAATTGTCATACCATATTTGATAGGGTTCAAATATGGTAACACCTACAAGGGTGATTAGAGGTCACCCCAAAAGCCTCTATACCTCTCGGAAAGACTGGCAAGCTACCGAGAGTATTCCGCCCGCACGGAAGAGCCTGGCAAGCTATCCGCTGTGTATTCGATATGCCAAAACCAGTAACTACAACTGGTCTCATTCACCTGACCCTGAAGGCTTCACCGACATGGCAGCACTGAGAAGGATGAGAAAGGAGAGGCCGACAAAATCTCAAGGCCGACCTAGGCTGCCACAACGAAGGAAGACAAAAATGATCGTCTGTACTTTCAATGCACGTACGCTAGCATCAGATGCATCCATCGAGGACCTGATGGTACAAGCGCGAATGATCAAGTACGACATCATTGGTCTGACCGAGACAAGAAGACACGAATCTCACCATGCCGTTTTCGACACTGGAGAAGAATTGTTCCTCGGAACATGCGATAAAAGAGGTGTTGGAGGCGTCGGTGTCCTTATCAACACAAACTTGGCCAAGAGCATTGATTCATTCGAATGCCTAACAACCCGAATCGGACGTTTACATTTGAATAGATGTGGCTCACTGCCTGCAGTTTCTATCTTCGTTGTCTACGCACCAACATCTCATTATGATGAAAGAGAAATCGAGAAGTTCTACATGGAGCTAGAGAAATTCTATAAAGAAGACCACACCTTCTACAAGATCATTGTGGGTGATTTTAATGCCAAGATAGGACCGAGAAGATCAGCTGAAGAACTTCACATCGGAACCCATGGCCTAGAATGGAACGAACAGGGTGAGAGACTGTCTGAGTTCATCATGTCGACCAAGACCATTCATGGTAACTCACAGTTCCAGAAGGCAGAATCTAAACGATGGACATGGGAGTCTCCCGGTGGACGATTCCACAACGAAATAGACCACATCATATTCAATCGACGGTTTTGCCTGACTGATGTCGCTGTTGTCCCAAAATTTCGAACAGGATCGGACCACCGTCTCCTTCGTGCAAAATTCTACTTCACAGAGCGGGGAGAAAGGGCTGCAAAGTTCAAAAAGAGATCTCCCAGAACGACCACCAACTGGGAACTCTTTGGTACTATTGCGGCAACATGGGAAGATGCCATTGTTGACAACATTGACGAGGAATACGATCGACTGGTTCAGCACCTCCATGAATGTGCGAGGAACGCCAAGAGAGAGATAGCCACAAAAAGTCGCCTATCTTCGAAAACTCTTGAGCTAATTCGCCAGCGTGGTTTGGCGCATGCCTCAGGCAACCGCAAGCTAACATCCGAGCTTGCAAAGCAGTGCAGAGATGCGATCAAGGAAGACCTCAAAGAGAGAAGAGCAGAAGTACTGGTAGATGCGGCAGAAGCCGGGAAAAGTATTCGTAACGCCCGCCTGTCCTTCGCCAACTATAAGACCAAGATGACTGCCCTCCGACATCCTGATGGATCCATCACATCCTCCAGAACGGCAATGGAGAAGATTATCCATGACTTCTACTCAAATCTCTTCGATAGCCATGCCCACTTGCCGACATACCAAATTCCACAGGATGGGTATGTCGTTCCCAACGTTCTCCCTTCCGAAATCCGACACGCCATTTCATCAGTAAAGAAGCAAACAGCACCCGGCCCAGAGAAGGTCAGACCTGAACACCTGAAGAACCTGCCGTCAGTACTCATCAATACACTGGCTCGGCTCTTCACTCGCTACCTGTTTGAATGCAAGGTTCCATCTCAATGGAAAACCAGCAGGACCGTACTACTGTTCAAGAAGGGAGACATCCATGACATTGGCAACTATCGCCCGATCTGCCTATTGTCTGTCATCTACAAGTTGTTCACTCGAGTCATCCTGAATAGGATTGGCAGAACACTAGATGAAGGACAACCATGTGAGCAAGCAGGGTTCCGCAAAGGATTCAGCACCATCGACCATATCCACACGATAACCAAACTCATTGAGGTTTCTCGGGAGTTCAAGATGCCGCTCTGCTTAACGTTCATTGATTTAAAGAAGGCCTTTGATTCTGTTGAGACGGAAGCGGTCATTGAAGCCCTAGCCAATCAGGGCATTCAAGCCCAATACATCAGGATCCTCCGTGAGCTGTATTGCGGATTCACTACCAGGATCTCACCATTCTACAAAGAAGTGATCGTTGATGTCAAGAGAGGGGTGCGGCAGGGTGATACCATTTCACCAAAACTCTTCAGTGCCACCCTCGAGAACATCATGCGACGACTGGAATGGGAAGGAATGGGAGTGAAGATAGATGGTCGGCAACTACACCACCTCCGCTTTGCTGATGACATTGTTTTAATAACACCAAACATCAGCCAAGCGGCACAAATGCTGGCCGACTTTGACCGTGAGTGTGGAAAGGTAGGACTACAGCTGAATCTTACAAAGACAATGTTTATGAGAAACAGCCTTGTTCCTGACGCCCCATTCGCTCTCAATGGAACGACCATCTCCGAATGCAACAGCTATGTGTACCGAGGTCGAGAGGTCAACATGACAAATGACCTGGCACCCGAGCTGCGCAGGAGGAAGAGAGCAGCTTGGAACGCCTTCAAGAACGTCGAAGAAATAGCTAAGAGGACGAAGAACCTCCGGCTCCGGGCACATCTCTTTGATTCCACTGTTCTTCCTGCATTAACATATGCCTCAGAGACCTGGGCCCTACGCAAACAAGATAAGAACGCCATTCAGGTCTCCCAAAGAAGAATAGAAAGAGCTATGCTTGGAATATCACGTTTCACTCAAATGAGAGAACGAATCCGGAGTTCTGACATCCGTCGATGATCAAGGATCAGGGACGCTGTCTCATTTGCCAAGGTGTCGAAAATCAGATGGGCTGGTCACGTAATGAGATTTAAAGACGACCGTTGGACTAGAGCTGTTACTGATTGGATTCCACGGGATGTCAAGAGACCGCGTGGCCGCCCACCTACCAGATGGTCAGACTTCTTCGTCAAGATCATGAACGATCGGTTTGAGGCCCTCCATGTTCCCGGAGCGAAGAGATGCCATTGGGCTACACTAGCACGCGACAGGGACAAATGGAGACGTTACTGGCGCCCGCTCGAGCAAATCAACGACTAACGGGAAGTTAAGTGATTAAGTGATTAATATTCAAACACCAATTCCACCACCATGACACCTTCACACCACCATAGTTTGGAAGGTTCCATCTCAAACCCCAACCTGGGCCCCAAAAGCAGAACTGAAATAATATATTTGGTATTGCTTGTTATGAAAAACCACTGAACATGATACAAAAAGTTTTCTTAGAGGAAAGAATGTGAGGATTGTTGTGTTTCACCCACGGGCCATTAAGCCCTTCTATAAGAGATCATTCAAATGTTCTTAAAGGTTGAGCCTTGTGTACTATATGTGTGTGTGTGTGTGTGTGTGTAAAAAATATTTTCCTCTAAGATTGGTAAGATTGGTTGCCTCTTACATGAACCCCATCAAATGTGGTGCGTTACTCTTGGAGTTTGAGTGGTGTGTGGTATGAAGTGTCGTACAGATTCAAATGTAGCCATGCGGTTCAGGAATAGATTCACTTGTGGGTGAGGCTCGGCCAGAGTGCGTGGGGAGTGGCCATGATCATGGTGGCACTTGAGTTCTGGAGGGTTTTGCTTGCCAGGGATAGGTCCTTTGGGGTGTGAAGGGGTCTCAACCGGCCGCTCTCTGGGGCACCCCAAGTGAAACAGCCTAGCACGGGATCCAGCGGCGTGGTTATGGCAAGTGTCATGTTATGCTCCCTTCTGGGAGAGAAGAACATGTGACTCTGGATGGTGGCCGATGATTAGAGTATCTGGCACCAGCCAGAGGTGTCTTATGGGTGTGACTGCTGTTTCTGGAAACAGGGGGATATGAGTGAAGGATCCTTGTTCCTGGTTCCATCGAACCCTGAGTTCTCACTCAAAAAGTCCCGCATAACTGGGTTTTCTGGGGATTCAGTCATACGTGAGGCTGGCCCAAGCATACCGAGAGTGACAGTGAGCAGGGTGGTGGTTGAGTTCTGGAGGTTTTCAGCTGCTGGAGCTGAGTTCCTTGGGGTGGGTATGCGACAGAGTTTTTAGGTTTGTCAGGATACTCCCATCACAGTGCTCCCATTCCTCTGTGTTTATTTGTGACATCTTTCTTTGTGCATTGCTGGGTGTGACCCAAAAAGGAAAAAAATGACAAAAAAGAGAAAGAAAGAAATATTGTTATCATGCTAAGTGAAATGAGTCAGAAAGAGCGGAACAGACATAGACTGCACTCATTGTGGAATATAAACATGAGACTGACACCCAAGGGCAGTACACACAAGACCCAGGAATATTACTCCATGGTTGGTAGCCTGCCTCATGAGCTGGGGACGGGCAGCTGGAATAGAGAAGAGATCACTAAGTCAATGAGGGTTAGAAGGATCGCTCGGGATGGGAGGTGTTTGCCGAAAATAGATAAAGGACCATAGGTGATAGCCTCTCAGTATCTGTATTGCAAACCATAATGCCCAGAAGTAAAGAGTATGGGGGAGATTGTTTGCCATAGATGTAGGGGGGAGACATTGATGGGGGAAAATGGAGGGATGGGTGTTCAATCATTGTACGACTGAAACTCAAACTCAAGCTGCAGTGCGGTCACCCTACCTGCTGTGCTATCACTCCAGCCCAGAGTCTCATTTCTGATTGGACTATGGTTTGAACAGAGGCCCTGGTTTTCAGGGTTTATGGTAGAGATCAAGCAGGATGTTGCAGTGAATCCTTTGGAATGGAAAAAGATGTAAACCTCCACACTTCAGGCCTTCCTCTGTTATGTTTTGAGGAGCCACACCTGCTTTGCTCAGGCCGTATTCTTGGCTCTGAGCTCATCCATACCTGCGAGGGAGGACTTAGGTGTCCTTATGGGAATCTGGACTTTGAATCCAGATCAGTCTTGTGCAATCAAGCACCTTCCCGCTGTATCAGCTCTGCACTCCTAGCACTGAGATTTTTATTAGATTTCCCTAAGCATTGAGGATAAATATTTCTGAAAAGTTTAGGATAATGGCCCTGTCATTGTTCTTTAATAGAGTTGATTAGAGATAGTTGAAATGGATTTGACTGTGTATAGAAAGATTTCGGATGATTCTATGAAAGAATGGAACGGGCCCCTTGGTCAAAATATTTTACAAATGGTGGGAACCTGGCAGAATGCCCAAACTCTCATCTCAGCATGGTTGGTAGGCAATAACATCAGCTGTGATGACTAACTATAAAGGGTGGTCACATTCCTGGATACCACTATCCTCATTTATATTAGGAGTTATATTAGGAGAAAAGATGACAACACGTTGTGTTTGCAAGTGGTATAATCTCAACCCTACTAGCCACCAGAATGATTAAAACCATTTTTGGTCTGTCCAAAGGACCAAGTCTTGGGATATGGTGTCGCCAGCAGGTCAATCTGTACCTGTGAGGTGAGTGCATCAGCAGCCTGGTGGCACAGTCAGGCTTTCAGATACCCCACAATTGCTTCTATGCCTTTGACCAGACACCAAAAACTTGGGGCAAAGTTAACCAAGAAAGTAAAGGGCCAAAAGTTAGGTATGTGGGAGACATACCCACAAACCACCTCCGGCTCAGCTATATAATCGGAGGCATGGCCTCTCTGATTCCTGATTGAACTACTTAACAGCCATTATCCCAGAGGCTCAGAAACAAATCTCAGAACCCAAAAGCTTTTGGCAGAAATGTGTCCTGTTCCTGCAGTAGGTTACTGGGGCTGGGACACTCCAGGTGGGAATAGGTTTCGTGTCTTGGCCTGTTCCCCTTGGCGGCCTAGTGACTGTCATCCCCAGAGGCCAAAAGACAGTCAGGTTTGAGCCCACAGTGACGAGACACGCGGGGCCTCACCAGATGGTTGTGGAACCGGCCCTTACCACCCCTCCCCAGCGAGACCTCAAGTCACTGCCTACTAACGGCCTCTCTGGCTCCTGATCAAGCTGATTAATGGCCATGATTCCAGAGACTCAGAAACAAATCTCAAAACCCAGCGGCTTTTGGCAGAAATGCGTCTGGACCGCATACACGGCCATGGCTCCAGAGGCAAAAGGACTTAATCCAGAGCCCAACATCTTGCAGCAGAAAAGTGAATGGACCCTGCATTAAACTACAGCACCATACTTCCCCGGGAGGGAAATTGTGTTGCTCCTTTCCGCCTTTCTCCCCACTGGCAGCAAGGTGGCCGCCACCTCAGAGCTTATTGGAAAGCCAGATATGCACCAGCAGTGACGGGGCAACTGCAGTCTCATGGGAAAGGGGTCGGTACTGGCTCATCCTTCATGCCCTACTGTCGTCACGAGTTGTGCCCCACAAGTGGCTCCCCGGCACAGACATGGCTCCAGAGGCAAATGGACTTAGTTCAGAGCCCAGCAGCTTGTGGCAGAAAAGTAAATGTACCATGCGTTAAACTCCAGCACCATGCCTCCCAGGGAGGGAAACAGTATTGCTCCCTTCTGCCTCCTTCCCCCCCCCCAGCAGCAAGGTGGCCACCGCCTCAGAGCTTATAGGAAAGGAAGGTATGAGCCGGCAGTGAAGGGCAACTGCAGTCTCATGGGAACAGGGGTGGTACCGGCTTGTCCTTCACTCCCTACCGAGGTCCTGAGTTGCCCCCCAAGAGTAGCTCTCCGGCACAGCCATAACACAAGGCACACAGATACCAGTCTCTAAATTATCTGGCTCTTTGCAGAAATCCAAAATTGTGTGGCCACAATAGCGGCCCTGCAACATTATATGATCTCATAACCAGCTATAGAAAATAAAGTATTTCACAATGCCTTTTCAGAAATTCTGATTGTTGGGGGGAAATTCTAAACAATAATAGTGCATCTTATGTAGAAATAATGAATGTAACCAATGTAGAGAAGAGATAAGTAGGAATCATCTGCCTCACAGGCATTGGGTGGGGTGGAATGGGGGAATATTGGGGTTAATAAATAAAACTATGAAAAAAGTAAGGTTGAGTTCATGCCCAGTTCAATCAGCTAATCAGTGGCTGCATAAATAGCAGTACTACAACATAAAAAAGACTAAGTCGGAAGAGAAGGACAACATGGAGGGCGGGATCCACAGATCCCAAAGGAAAAAAAAAACAGGTTCCAAAAAGAGCCGAGATCATTGGGAAGCCCCAGATGGGGTAGGTACCGCATCCCGCCTCCCCCAGATGGAACCCTGGTGACCAGAAGCCTCTACAAACACAGCTCGAGTATGCGGGAACTAGGACTTTTACTCAAAACCGTGCGGCCGCTCACGTGGCCGCGCAACATCTCTCTATATACAAAGTTATCCATGGGAAGTAAACCACCCAATGTTTCTCTCTGTAAATCATAGTTAAGTTTGGAGCACGGCCACAGCCCCAGAAACACAAGGACTTAATGCATAACCCAGCAGCTTGGAGCAGAAAAGTGAACGGACTATGTGTTAATCCAGACCATCAGGTCTGTCCGGAGGGGAAAGGGTGTTGCCCCAGTCGCCTTCTCCTCTCTGGAAAGAAAGATGGCGGCCGCATGGGAGCCTTGTGGACAGCAGGTATGAGCCGGGGGTGTGGGGGCGACTAAAACCTCATGGGAAGGGGGGCGTTCCGGTCCGTCCTTCACGCCCTACCGAGGTCACCAGTTGCCCCCCGCGAGCGGCTCTCCAGCACGGTCATGGCCCCAGAAGCACAAGGACTTAATGCATAACCCAGCAGCTTGGAGCAGAAAAGTGAACGGACTATGCGTTAATCCAGGCCATCATGTCTGCCCGGAGGGGAAAGGGTGTTGGTCCCTTCCGCCTTCCTCCCTCTGGAAAGAAAGATGGCGGCCACATGGGAGCCTTGTGGACAGCAGGTATGAGCCGGGGGTGTGGGGGCAACTAAAACCTCATGGGAAGAGGGGCGTTCCGGTCCGTCCTCCACGCCCTACCGAGGTCACCAGTGGCCCCCCGCGAGCGGCTCTCCAGCATGGCCACGGCCCCAGAAGCACAAGGACTTAATGCAGAACCCGACAGCTTGGAGCAGAAAAGTGAATGGACTATGCGTTAATCCAGGCTATCAGGTCTGTCCGGAGGGGAAAGGGTGTTGCCCCAGTCGCCTTCTCCTCTCTGGAAAGAAAGATGGTGGCCGCATGGGAGCCTTGTGGACAGCAGGTATGTGCCGGGGGTGTGGGGGCGACTAAAACCTCATGGGAAGGGGGGCGTTCCGGTCCGTCCTTCACGCCCTACCGAGGTCACCAGTTGCCCCCCGCGAGCGGCTCTCCAGCACGGCCACGGCCCCAGAAGCACAAGGACTTAATGCAGAACCCGGCACCTTGGAGCAGAAAAGTGAACGTTAATCCAGGCCATCAGGTCTGTCCGGAGGGGATAGGGTGTTGCCCCAGTCGCCTTCTCCTCTCTGGAAAGAAAGATGGCGGCCACATGGGAGACTTGTGGACAGCAGGTATGTGCCGGGGGACTGGGGGCGACTAAAACCTCATGGGAAGGAGGGCGTTTCGGTCCGCCCTTCACACCCTACCGAGGCCACCAGTTGCCCCCCTACTAGCGGCTCTCCAGCACGGCCACGACTCCAGAGCACAGAAACCAATTTCTTAACTATCTGACTTTCAGTAGAAATACTTCCAGGGTCAATAAGTAAAATAGCAGAAATCCAAAACCAACATATAATTCTTGAACCCAGCTGTAGAAAGCAAATCACTTCACAATGCTTTGTCAGCATGTCTGATTTGGGGGTGGGGGGTAAACTCTAAATAATAGTGGTGAATTTTTATTGAAACAATGAATCTAATCAAAGCAGATAGAGTGTTAACTAGAATTCATCTGCCCCACAGGGACTGGGAGGGGTGGGGGGTGGGGTTTTATTGGGGTTCTTCATGGTAAAAAATAAGTTTTGGTAAAGGGAAATTTGCTTGATATTTGCATGACTGAGACCTAAACCTGAAAGCTTTGTAACCTTTCCCATGGTGATTCAATAAATAAATTTAAAAAATAAAAAATAAATAAAAAAAGACTAAGTCTACAAAATGATCTGGTACACTTTGGTGCCCACTAGCTCCTATGTGCCTTCGTTCATAGGGTTGGTTCATACATGGGATTTATTTATTGAAGTATGTTTTATGTAATTCATGCTGTACTTGGAAGTTCTTAGGAGTTTGTATTATTTTGGATACCAAGAATGGAACTCAGGAAAACCATGTTTAACACAAGCATTAAGCCTCAGTATTAACCTCTTTCCCCTTACTCTTGGTTGAAAATGTGTTTCTAAAGCTGCATCCTGGGGTTTCCTTGTAGGTTAGAATTGTCTGTTCTTGTGTTTTCAAGGAGTAGAGTGTTCACTGTACAGTGCTCTCTGATTTTCTTCCCAGCCATTGCTCCTGTCCAGTGTCTCTCCAGCTCTCTGGGTTGCTGCTAGGCCAGTTCCTCTGCATCTTCAAGGCTGGATTCAGAGTCACTGCACCCATCTTGATTAATGACTTCCCAGCGAAACTCATTGTCCCATGAGCCATTCACAACCTACTTGCCTGTTTTACTTGGAATCAACTTGCTTTTGTTTTTATGATGGACGTGTGGGGGGGGGCATTGGTTCCATGTTTGACAAGTACAGGATCAAGGGGCTCTGCCTTAACTCGCTGCCCTTACCTCTGTGACCAGCCCCTCCAGCACTTGCCTCTCCTCTTCTTTATCCGAGCTCATCCCCCTTGCACTGGTTCACCTGCGCTGGCATAATGGTCTTTCTGCACTTGGAATCTGGCACTTTAAGGCTCCTTGGTTAAATGGATGATGTCACAGACAGGAGTCTTCCATGTGCACGTTTACTTCCTAATGATGTCAAGTGTATCAGGCCTCCTACAGGCACGCGTTTAAAGGACAAAGTGATAATTCAGTCGACGGGGCACTGAAGGCCAATTAGTGGCAGGCCATGAGGACCTCTCACCTCCATTGCTTGTAATATAACTGACAGGACCGCACCGGATTTTGGAGCACTTTTGTGGATGTTTTTCAATCCCCCATCCATTTCCATTGGGTTCCTGGGTCTGACTTGCTCCAGAGGCTTTAGGAGGATGTAGAACTTCGCTGGTTGCATTGGGGGGATTTAGCAAGGCACAGGGGTCTCAGGTGTTTGTGCGTTATCTTGGGGGCACCTTCCCTTCCAGCTCTGCGATGGGGCAGAGTGGCCTGGGTGCGGAGCTGAGGATTGGGGGTTCTGGGAATTGAGGACCCTCGAACTGCTGATTGCAGAACTCTTGACCATCCCAAACTTCTCAACCAAGGTTTGTGCCGGGCCCTGTCCTGCAGCTTTCAGTGTAGACATGTGTATGTAAAATTTCCAGATCACTTTGAGGGGCAGCTCCTCATCCCCCAGTGGTGATGGACCCTGTTGAAGCCCATCTTTTTCATTGGCAGCTGCCAGGACGAATCCTGGGGCTTGGTCCTAGCATGTGGCTGAGAGTTGTACATGAATATATAAATGAACGTCAGGACTCAGAGAGATGGTCTTGGTGGCTGTTTGCAAAGTATTTTTGTGAATGTTACTTCCTTTTTAAATACAAAGATTCTCTACTTGACATGTTATCTGTTCAGTCGTCACTCTCCATCTTTTCCTAACTGGCGACCCCCGGATGTCTGAGTCACCTGATCCTATCCCAGAAACGAGGAAAAATGAAACTTTCTGACCAGTAATATTTGAAGCCTGGCCCTTTAAGGCTCTGGGCAACCGTGCTGTTGACGTCACAGAATCCGGGTCCTTTATCAGAGGAGCCTTGGCATTCTGGGTGGAAGTGCCAGCGGGCTGCAGAAGGTGAGAAGCGGATGAGGGGGCATCCAGGGGAAGCTGGGACAATCAATACCATCGATGAACAACAGGATGATTGTGATCGTGATGTGTTTTAGGCCTTTACCTGGTGGTGCTCAGGAGTCCCTCCATGGGGATCCGAGTATCCTTTGGGGTGTCAGGATGCGATTCCAGTGCCCTCCCTGCTGACCCATTGCTTGGGCCCCTCACAAAGCACAAAGTGTCAGAGCTAGAGGGAGTGTCAGTCTCCCCCCCAGATCGGATGGGGTGCGTGAGGGCACCTCAGCGTTAACTTAGTATCGGGGCGTCTCCCAGTACCTGGTCACTCACAGGCGTGGGTGGATCATCCCAGCAGTGTACCCTGGACATCCTGTTACTGGCCCCCTTTCATTCCTTTGGCTGATTGTGGAGTAGGGCTAAAGCGCAGGTTTCCTTCATCAAAGAGACTTGGGGGGCATTCTTTTTCCTCTTGGGGATTTTTGAGTCCCACCTGGCAGTGTTCAGGGGTCACTCTTGGGGTTGCTCAAGTACCCCATATCTGGGTCAACAGCATGAAGGAAAAAACACCCTCTCCTGTGTCCTTTCATTCTTCCTGGGCGTCAGGGGGGGGGTGCTGGGAATATACTTTATATGCTTGGTGCTCAAAAGCATTTGGCAGAGCCTTTGATTTTCACTTGTTTCTTGTGCATTCAGTGGGTTCTGGGGGTATAGGGAGGTGGGGAGCTTCTATTTACTTCTTCTATTTATTTACTTATGTTTCTTTTTGGGTCACACCCAGCGATGCATGTTGGTTACTCCTGTCTCTATGTTAAGCAAGTAGTCCTAGTGGTGCCAGGGATGCCCAGATTATACCCAGGTCGACCGCCTTCAAAACAAGTGCAAATTTGTCTATGTTATCACTCAGGCCCCAAGCTGTAGAGCTTTAAGTCAACTCAGTGTTGTGGGGGTGGGTCCAGAGGGGTGCATTAGGGTTGTGCTATGCCACAGTGGGTTTGGCAACCAAATATGCAATCTTAGCAGGAAGTATTTTGAGCACTTCCATAGTGTGCCCTAAACCCTCTAATAATGCAATTTAGGATCATTATTGGCCACCAAACTTTTATAGATTTAAATGAATTAATTAATTAGTCTTCAGGAGTACAGCTGCAAAAGTCAATTGCTATTCCTGCCTCAGTACTCAGAGATCACTCCTGGCTGAGCTCAGGGCACCATATGGGATGCCAGGATTCAAACCTGGGTTGGCTTAGTGCAAGACAAGCACCTCACTTGCTCTGTTATCTCTCCAATCTCTTTTCACAGAAATTTCTTTATTGTTTCATTTATTGTAAATTTTGAGGTCACAGAACCACTCAGTGCTCAGGGCTTACTCTTGGTTCTGAGTTCATGTATCATTTTTAGCAGTGCTGGAGTGGGTGAGCCTATGTACTGTTGCATATTGACCCCGGCTTAGCTGCTTGATAGAAAAGCACCCTAGCAACTTATTATCTTTGCTAACCCTATATGATTATATTTCCTCAGAAAAAAGAATTTCTGCCTCAACTGCCAAGATTCCAATCATCCCCCACTGTCCATCACTCCCAGATAGAGGAGTGTCCTGCTGTTGAGTGAGTACTTGCAGAAAGGGGTTTTCCAGGGACCAACTGCAATAGGTTCTAAATGTCTTACTCTTAGGGGGCTGGTGCAGTAGCATAGCCAGGAACGCATTTGTGTTTCTTGCCGTGACCAGAGTTATCCCCACCACACCTTGAGCATCACTAGGTATGACTCCATCCCTCCCACTCCAGTATTTGTCTTGACACATGAGCATCCTTTGAACATCTTTTTGAGGTTGGAGTATATCTCCTGTCTTCCCCGCCCCATTTGCCATAAACTTGGAGATAGTCAGAGACTCTACCCCTCTGTGTATGTGTGTCTGAGATGCAGCTCCTCTCCTTGGGTCTATCTCACTACTTGGGGAGCAGATGAGGTGAGATTTGGGGCCACACCTGGCAGTGATTGAGGTCTGTGCCCTGCTCTGTGCTCAGGGGACTAGTGGACAATAGGTACCAGGGAAGGCCCTCTGGGCTTCAAGTTGGCCAGCATCTGCTTCAGTCTGGTGTGCTCCTCCCTGCCCCTGTGTTCATAACTTCATTGAAAGTACTTAGATGTGAACATTCTTGAGTCCTTTCAACAAGTGGCTGTTAGGAAGAAAGGAAGGAGTTGGAGGCTCTGAGCAACATTATGGACTTTAAAATCTCACTTGGAATAAGTGTAATTTTTCTTTACCTTTTATTCTCTTATCTTGTTTGGGACACAGCGGTGATGCTCAGGTGTTAGTTCTGGCTTGGCACTCAGGAATAACTCCTGGCAGTGCTTGGGGGACCGGATTGGATTCCGGTGACCGAACAAATGCCCTGCCCGCTGTACTATCACTCTGTCTCCAAGTATAATTTTTCATCCTCTTTTTCTTTTATAAAATCACTCACCCGTAGAAGTAAAATCATAGTCGGAAAACTTGGCCTGTGAACTCTGAGCTCTTCTGGATGTGGTCCCAAAACAAAATAACAAACCCAGAGGATTGACCCTTGAGAACATATTACTAGATTTCACACTGCTGCTGTTGGCAGATATCTTCTCATTGCCTTTATTTGTGCAGGGGGAGGAGTGGATATGCGGGCTTTTGCCAAACCCCGCAGTGCTCCAGGATCACCCCTTGGCAATTCAGGATGTGAAGTTTAGTCTTCTGAATTCATGAAAAGTGCCCTGCCACTCACTGTCAGCTCTTTAAGGCCCCTGCAAACCTTTGAAATTGCAGCCTGTACTTTCTGGCTCAGGTTTGCACTGGGAGGCCCCAGGTGCCAGCAGCCCTGCCCTGACCGCTACCAACTGGGCCTCATCCCTGCCCTCTGTCTGTATCCTTCGCACAATGTTCACATTATTTATATAGAATTTGAATTGATGTGATTAGAGATAGTCCAGGAGTGCAGGACCTGTACTTGAAAGCAGTCTTCCACCTTACAGTCTCCTGTACAACGCAGGATTCCCCAAGCACCACTCAGGTAAGCCCAAAGTTCTGCCACCTATAGCCCCAAAACCCAAACCTGCATTCTACAAAACTGGCTGGTGCAGGAGGTTGATTTGTGAACAAATTATATATATATATATATATATATATATATATATATTACCCACAACACACACACACACATATATATATGTGTGTGTGTGTATATATATATAATATCATACCTTATTTTCTCTGCCAAGAGGTACCAAAAGGTACCTAGTTTGGTGTGGTGTCGGGGTATACAAGTCAGCCGTGTACAAGGCCAGTACCCTACCAGACTATAGTTTTGGCACCTAAATTTTTAATTTATTTTTGGTTTACCACACCCGATGGAGATTAGAGTTTCCCCTGGCTCTTTTCTCATTGATAATGCTAGGTTTGGGGACCCTGTGAGGTGATAGGGATTGAACCCTTTTAAGCAGTGTGCCAGACAAGCAAGTCATGGTCTGTGCTATCTCTGTGTCGATCATAAAAATGCTTTTATGTTAATTTGAAAAAGTCGTGTTCCTTTTTCTGATTAAATACACAATTCACTTTTTTGCTTTTTGGGTCATAACTGGTGATGCACAGGGGTTACTCCTGGCTCATGCATTCAGTAATTACTCCTCTCGGTGCTTGGGGACCATTGGGATGCTGGGAATCAAATGTGGGCTAGTGGCGTGCAAGGTAAACGCCCTACCCGCTGTGCTATCGCTCCAGCCCCCCACAATTCACTTGTTGTGTGTTTTTGTTTTCGGGTCACAGCCAGAAGTACTCTGGGCTTCCTCCTGACTCTGCACTCAGGAATTACTTCAGGGAGGCTTGGGGTACCTATGGGAAGTGGGGATTGAACCAGATTGACATGTTAACAGATGTTCCCGGACTCTCTGGGCGGCTCTCTCTCCCTGTACGCATTTGGTGTTCTCAATCCACTTATCACCCCGGACAGCTGTTGCTTTGGCCCAGCGAAACAAGAATGAGGGCCAAGCTGGTTGCCTTGTATTTGAAGTTTATTAAATCCCTTTTCTCTCGCAGCTCTATCCAACCATCTCTCTAACTTGCTCTACAATGCCCTCCATGACTCCTCTCCAATCTCCCCAGCCACACTTACTCTCAGCTCTCAGCCTTCTCTCTAAGTCGCAACCGTCTCTAACTCTGTGTCTCTTCTTCTCTCAGTCTCCTTCAATCCCTCTGTCTCCATGAAGCTGCTTTTTTTTACTTCTCTCACCATGCCCCCCCAACCACGCCTCCACACGGGAAGTGTAATGAAAAATGTTTTTCCAGACTTCCCCATCACCTGCAGCCCACGGGGGTAAAGCACACCTTAAGGTGCGTTTCTTCTCTACTTAGACCAGCAAATAACTTAATATATTTAGCACAGCGCTTGCGCGTTTGCCTTGCGCAAGGCCTGGCAAGCTACCCGTGACATATTCAATATGCCAAACACAGTAACAAGTCTCAAAATGGAGACGATACTGGTCCCGCTCAAGCAAATCAATGAACAACGGGAGAACAGTGACAGTGACAGTTTAACTTCCTAATATTTACCGTTCTGTATGGACACAGTACTAGACATTTTTAGGCTTGTGGGGTGACACTCCTGGGCACTTCTCACCACAAACTCAGACTACAGTGCTCAGGCCAGATCAATCAGTCCTAATCCCATCAAGGTCCAAGTCTAGTTATTACTATCTTATTCATGACAGAATTTGTCCATGACTATTCTCTTAACTTATAGATAAGCATTATGGTACTTTGGCCAGGCCAATTTCGATGCTAGGGTAGCTAGCTTACCACTTGTCCTGGGTCCATCCAGTCCGTCTTCGGGACCCTGATTTTGGGGATCAAGGAAGTAAGGGCAACTGAGGCTTAAGTCAAGAGAGCAGATGTCGAGGAGGTAATATTATCTGGAGACAATCAACTCCCAAGCCACAGGCTTGTGTTTGTAACTGTCTTCCTATATGCATACATAAGGCAATTGCTCTGAAATCGCTAAACCACACAAAGGTCATTAAGGAGAAGAGAAAATGTTTAAAGGAAGTCTGATCAGGAGACAAAGGTAATTGAAAGGTTCAGGGGCAATCAACAAAAATTAGCTCCAGAGATCAGGGAGGAACGGCAAACCAATATTATCCTACAATACGTGGTGATGCTCAGGGGTTTCTCCTGGGTCTGCACTCAGGTATTATTTCTGTTGGTGCTCTAGGAGACTCTCCAGGATACTGGGGGTTGAACCTTGTTCGGCCATGTGAAAGCAACACCCTACCCCGATCTACAGTTGCTCTGGTCTCAATTGGAGACAGTTTAGATGAACTTTACTGTACACAGAATGTCGTTTGAAGGGATGGAAGGGACCCCGTGATAAAATCTTTTATAAGTGGGAATTTGGGTCAGATCCCAAGCTCCCTACATCCCAGCAGGTCATTCCATTTACCTGTGATTACTCACAAGGTGGGTCACAGTTCTGGATTCCACCCATGTCACTTTACTAATATTAGAAGAAAAAAGCACAACATTTATGATTGGACAGAGCAAAATTCCATCCATCTCAGGGTGGATGGCGCTCAGGGGACCATTCGGAATTCTGGACATTGTACCTAGATTGACTGCATACAACCCACTGTACTAGCCTGATACTGAAATTATGCTTCTGAAACGGCCTCCTGGAGTTTTCCTTGTAGCTGAGAGTCCACTGTTTGTGTGTTGTCAAGGGGTAGAGCGTTGTCCAGAACGTGCTCTCTGATGTTCTTACCAGCCTTTGCTCCTGTTCCATGTCTCCAACTCTCTGGGTTTCTACTAGGCCAGTTACTCTCGTAATCCACAGGGCTGGCATCGGAGTCACTGCTTTCACCCCCATCTGGATTTATTACTTCCCCAAGAAACTCACTGTCCCATACCCCACCAGCTACATACCGGCAGAGCTTGATTTCTTTTGACATGAAAACTCTCATGGCATAAACTACTAACTGGAATCCTTCTCTGCTATTCTACAAGGAAGCAGCCAGCCCTGGTGGAATATCTCTTCCTGCACACTATGATAAAGGCTCAAGTGAGCAATTTGTCCCCCATCCCCATGGGGATGCCGAGACAGGTGGGATGTCTTCTGAGGGTGATCAGATGATCACCCTTCCCATAACCTCAGCACCATCCCATTCCCTTAAAAGCCCTTCATAGACAGAATCCCCAGAAATGTAAGCACTAAGGACAAACTTGAGTCCAGTGTCACCCCGGTGGTACTATGTGAACATACACACAGGAGAGAAACCGGTTATATGTAAGGATTGTGGGAAGGCCTTCATAGGATCCTAATACCTTATACACAGGAAATTTAATACTGGAGAGTTTTTATGCATGTAATGAATGTGTCGTGGCCTTTATCTGACTCTTACAACTTAGTATGCACAGAAAAATTCACACTGGAAAGAAACCATATGCATGCACGGAGTGGGAAGTCTTTGCTTATTCCACAAGCCTTAGTGCACAGAAAAACTCACAATGAAGAGATAACCTATACATGTGAGCAATGTAGGAAAGCCTTTGCTTATTCCTGAAGTCTTAGTTTTCACAATTTCCATTTTGGAGAAAACCCTTATATTTGTGAGGTAGGTGAAAAGGCCTTTCATTTCTTTTCAGGTCTTTCGCGGCATTGAAAAGTTCTTACAGTAATGACACATTATTCGTGTCACTATTGTAGGAGGGGCTTCACTTTCTATTCAAACTTTTTTGTTCACAAGAAAACACACTGCAGTGAATCCACATATTTGTAAGAAGTCGGAAAAGGCCTTTGCTTATTTCGCAAACCTTTTGAGGCACAGAAAGTTTCATACTGGAGATGAACCTTATGTTTGTAAAGACTTTGGCAAAGCCTTCTCTTCCCCCCTAACTCCTTATTAAACATAGGAAAATTCATACTCGAAAAAAAAAAAACATATGTATGGGTGTGAGAAGAACTTTACTCAATCCTCAAGCTTTGCTGTGTGTAGAAAAATTTATCCTGGATTGAGGCCTTTTATATGTAAGAACTGCAGGAAAATTTTCATGCAATTAGCATAGCTTTCTGAACAAGAAAATCCACAGTGGAGAGAAACCTCACAAGTGTAAGGAATGTAGAAAGGTCTTCAGTTTGTCTTCAGCCCTTCCTGTGCATGTGAAAAGTCATTTTGCAGTGAAACCTTATATATGTCAGGAGTATGGGAAGGACTTTGCTGGATCCTCGGGCCTTATTATGCATAGGAGAATTCACGCTGGAGAGAACCTGTATATATGTAAGAACATGGGAAGCCCATTATTCGCACCTGCAGCCTTTAAAGAGAATAACTGGAGAAAATCCTGTCGGGAAGGTATAGAGGAAGGCCATCATGTTCCCTCAAGCTTTAGTAAATATAAAAGCTATGCTGGATCAATAAGTTCCATAATAACAGTGACTGGGGTCAGAACAGGGACCTTGGATAAAACAATTTTATTTTCAACAAGTGGGAGGAGTATTGATAGAAAAGTACAGTAAGGAAGGAAATAATCCTGGTACGTGTGACAGCTTCCTGTGATACTAGTACCATAAGTGAAAGGTACTTGCTGATTATCACCTGGACCATGGTTATGATAACGTCCTGGTATGTGGACTTCCGAGAATGTTAACTGGTAAATAATAGTTCTTACTAATAAACCAGGGTGGAAGGAATTAAATAAGACGTAAATAGGTACAAAAATTGCATTTTCATGGGTGCTGTCAAGACTCACCTTGGTTTTATTCTTTGCTGTGACTCTGACTTGGCTCAGAGGCTCTGGTTTGTGGGGTTCATCAACCACGATGCTGTGGTGAACCCTTTTGACATTGAATAGACAGCCAAACCTCCATCCTTCAGGCTCTTCTGTGTTATGTTCTGGGAGCCACATCCTGCTGTGCTGTCCATAATTTGTGTTCAGGTCAGCCACATGCAAGGAAGCACTTCACTCGCTGTAGCATATCTATGCTCATTGTATTCAGTTTTCCATTTGATTTACACAAACATGAGGGTAAATGTTTTGAGACTTACACTTTGGAAACAGTAAAATCCTAACAATCTATTATATACCAAAATGGTAAACACCATGTAGATCTGTTCAAAAGGCCAAGCCAGTCTACAAATGGACCAGTGTGGTTTGTTGCCTGTTAGCCCCATGTATGCCTCCATGCTGGGGGTTATTCTGTATGCTTTTTTTTATGTACTTAATTATCTATTTTCGCTTTGGGGGAAATCTAAAAGTTCTTACGGATTTCTCCTGGTGGTGCCAGGCCACTATTGGGGATGTCAGGGACTGATATCAGGTTGACCGAATTCAAGTCAAGTGCCCAAACCACTATACTTTCCCTCAGGCCATTGTTGGTTTGAAATATTGTATCTAAAACTGCCTCCTTGGGTTTTTCTTGTAGACATGAGTCCATTGCTCTCATGTTGTTAAGGGGTAGAAGCCTTTCCTCCTGTTCTAGTGTCTCTCTGGCAGTCTGGGTTGTTACTAGATCAGTTCCTCTCTGCATCTCCAGGGCTGGCTTCAGAGTCACTATGCAATACAGGATCGGGAAACTTCTTTCTCCAGATGCCCACTTTGTGACTGAACACTCTTGCTACCACTTCTCCACTCCTTAATGTGAGCCCATTCCACTTGCAGTACACTTAACATTTTTTTAGTGGGGGGGGTCATACCCAGCGGTGCTCACGGATTTCTCCGGCTCTTCTGCACTCCTGGTACTGCTTTGGGGACCATATAGAATGCAGATGATTGAACCTGGGTCAGCTGCATGCAAGGCAAATGCCCTATCCACTGTGCTATTGCTCCAGCCAACAAGCCTTACACATTTACCTGCATTTTCCTAGTTGTTTTCTGTGCTGCTGTTGTCTGGCCCTTTAAGGCGGCTTGCAGAAGCGGAAGTGACATTACAGCAGGGCATTTTGGTGTGTGCATGCAATATGCTGGGTCAGCGTCCATTTGCTATGCAGGTGAGGGGCAAAGTGGCTGTCTCCCGTGGAAGGGCTCTGTGAAGGCCGGGTTTGTGGCAGGGCACTAGCTGCCTCCCAGTCTCCGCACTGTGAGGGTGGGGCCAGGTCAGCTTGGAGGCCGCTTTCGGGCTCCTTTTTCAACCGTTTCCCGATATCCAGGTGGTTCCCGCTGCGCGGAGGGGTTTGGTGGGGGAGGCGGAGCTTTGGTGAGTGCAGTGGAGGCTGTGCCAGGAAGCAGGGGTCGCCGCTGTGAGTGCGTGGTTCTGGGGATTCCCTGCAGCTCCGCCATGGGGCAGTGACGGGTGGGAGCGGGGCTGAGCACGGGGTCTGCATAGCGTTGGGGCTTGGCCGTCCTGACCCTCCCAGCACGGGACTGCACCGGGCCCTGGCTTGGATGCTTTGGCCCGGACCTCACTGCTGTAGAAGCTGCATATTCACTTAGAGGACCGCAGAGATAGCACAGCGGTTAGGGTATTTGCTTTGCATCTGGCCTACCCAAGTTCGATTTCCAAGATGGACCAGATCGGATGCCTCAGCGCAGAGTCAGAAGTTTCTCGTCCATATCGCCCGTGGTGCCTCCAAAACTATAAAAGGCCTGTTTATTTTTGAGGAGTCGGGGTGGAGGGACAGTAGCTCCCCAATGGCAAATGACACTGTAGCCCTGGGTCACTATTCATTAGTGGCCTGGATGTCCAGAGTCATCCTGTGTGCGTGGTTGCGGTTTGCAAATGAAAATTTACTTTAGGGGTATTTTTGTTTTTTGGGGCACATCTATGGAAGCTCAGGTTTTATTTCAGAAGCAGCACTCTGCAATTATTTTTTTTTTAATCTTTAGCCGTCACGTGAGATGCCGAGTATCAATCTGGGTCAGCGAGGGAAGCGCCCCTCCCAGCTTGCTATCTCTGACTCCACGTTGTTGTTTTTTCTAGCATGTAGAATTTCTGTACCCTAAAATCAAGTTGAAAATTGCTCCCTGACTCTTCATCTCTCCCTGATCAGGGCAAAACGCGGCTGTTACACTGAATACTGAGAGCTGTGTTCAAATAATGTCTGGGTATGTGCTGCGTGCATTTGGTGGCCATGATTAGTCTCGCCACCCTGGCCGGTGAAGGGTGACAGAGGATCGAAGAAGGAAACAGGCCCAGGCTCTTGGTGATCTGCTGGATATTAACTTAACAATGTTTTAGGCTTCATCTGTGAATTGCCCCTTTTGCTCCTCCCAGAGAAGCGTATCATGTCCTTGCTAAGATCCCTAATTTAGTTAAAGTTTATCTTTAACTTTTTCTTTGTATTTTCCTCTCATTGTCTCAGTTCCCCAAGTCAGTCTTGATCACTTATAAGCCACAACTTTCTGGTAATTCTCAAGTTCGTATCTGTACTGCTTTGTAGTTGAAGTGCTGTGTATTTTTACCTGCTTTTCTATTTCTCCTTTAGATTTTTTATGTCTTTACTATGAAACAATGTGTTTGGTTAAACACAGAAAGACCATCAATTCTATGCTCCTAATATTTGGGAGTTGATTGACTCTGAAGTTATTTACTCCTGGGCATAATTGCTTGGTCATCATTACTTGACTCAGGCTTCAGTTACTGTAGTTTCAACACCCCAAAAGTGAGGTTCTGCTGTGGGACTTGGATGGACTCGGGGCAAGTGGCAAAACTACCCGGGTTCCAAAATGGAACATTCTAGAAAGCAGATATGCATTGTCTTGATGCAAACTGTTACAACGTTAGAGACAGGAGCCCCATGGGGAAGGACAAGCTGAACTGGCCTGAGGACTTAGTCTAGGATTTACAGTAAAAGCCTTGCTTGCTCTCAGAGCCCAGAGAATTAAGTGTTAAAATCCTTATTTGCTCTCAAAGCCAAGAGAACTAAGTGTTGGGATCTTTGTCTCTTACTGTGTTTATCCAAACGACTGCAAGTATTGATAACTTATGCAACTAGATGAAAAGATAAAAGCAATGTAGATGTCCCTGGGAGACAGAGTGTCTCTTTGAGTGAATCTCTCCCTGAGAATTTCTTCTGCCAAATGTTTATCTGCGTAAATGAACAGTCACTCCTATGTCCTTAGATCATGCCTCCTCAGACGTTCTATAAGTATGGTAGCTGTTCTGCATTAAACGGGGGGCCATTTTCACCATCAGGGTGTGGTTTTCTGTCTCCCTGTCTCTCTGTCTCTGTTGGGAAGGGACCCGCATTTTACTTTGTGGACTCACAGTGATCAGTTGTTCTTCATTCCATTCTTCTGTGCACTATACCAGTCTCCCACTGCTCTTTATCCCTTTCTTCACCCATGTCCCACAGGCTTTATTCCCCATCCCACAGAGTTAGGGGTAGCAACTACTCAATGCTGTAATAAAAATTTTTAATGTTATTTTAAAGTCAAAACAGGCCCCTTTGGTAAAGTCTGTTTTCTTTGTACCATGGGATGCTGTGCTACATAAATGCAGCCAGGAAGGAAATAATCCCTTAGTGTGTAACAAAGTTTTTGTGATGTCAGTCTATAAGGGAAAGTCTGTGCCAGGGTTCCACAATTTAAACTTGATGTGGATGTTAACATGTACTTTTTGGATTTTCTGATGAAAGCCAGGAGGAATGTGAATTAAAAGGCAAAAAAAAATTTCCTTTGCACAGGGCTGTCAAGGCTCACCCCTGTCTTATTATTTATTGTGACTCTGTCTAGACTTTTTTTTTTGCTTTTTGATTCACAGCTAGTGATGCTCAGGTGTTACTCCTGCCTCAACAATCAGTAATTGCTCCTGGCAGTGCCTGTGGACCATATGGGATGGGAAGGATTGAACCTGGGCTGGCTCCATGCAAGGATAAAGCCCTCCACCTGGACTATCACTGCAGCCCCTGTAACTTGGTTTTGAGGTCCTTGGTTTGGGGGGATTATGGAAGAGAAACAGCCACACCTTTGTTCTTCAGGGATTCCTGATTCATGTTCTTTGGAGCCACACCCAGCTGAGTCCTAGTCCTCGCTCTCAGCTCAGTCATCCATACTTGGGGGACTCAGGATCACTATGGGGTACCGTGGTTGGAGTCCCGATGGGCTGTGTGTGACCAGATCCTTCCCCCACGCCATCTCTGCCTCCCATGTGTTCAGGTACTGCTTAGCGTTATGTAAGTACAAAGGATAAATGTTTCAGAAAGTGTCATCTTAGTTAAATGGCCCTGGCAAGGTTCTTAAATGGAGTGCCGTGAAGACAGTTTGTTTTTAAATTTTAAACTTTGTTTTTTCCATCTTTTTGGGTCATATCCTGAAATACTCAGAGATTACTCCTGGTGGTACTCCAGAAACCCTGTTAAACCTGGTGCAAGGTAAATGTCCTGTCTGTTGTACCTACTTTTGGGCCCCTATTGGAACCAGTTTAAATGAACATTTCTGTGTTTAGAAAGACAGGAAAGGATGGAATGGGCCCCTTGAGTCAAATGTCTGACAAATGCCGGGCATATGGGTCAGCTCCCCACATCCCAGAAGGCTGTTCCATTTACCTATGATTACTTACAAGGTTGGTCATGTTCCTGGATTCCCCCCCAAGTTCAATAATATTACATAAAAAATTAAGTGTTTTATTTAGAATTAGCAAAGTCCGCTCAAAGTAGTAGTAACCAGAATGATAAAAAGGATTCAGATCTGTTTAAAGGACAAAAACGGCTCCAAGGTAACCAAAATGGCTTGCTGCCTATTATCCTCCATTTTTAGGGTCGGAATATATGATTTTGGTGCAGCCTGGCAGTGCTCAGGACCTACTCCTGGCTTTGCACTTCGATGTTGCTCAGGGGACCTTTTGGAATTCTGAAGGTTGAACCCAAATTGACCGCATGCAAGGCAAGCGCTGAAGCCACTGTACTAACCTCTTGCCCCATGGTCTGGATTTAAAATTGTGCTTCTGATTTCTTTCCTTGTAGGTAAGAGTGCCCTGATTTGGGGTTTTCAAGGGGTAGTGCGTTGATCATACAGTACTCTCTGATATTCTTACCAGCCTCTCCTCTTCCAGTGTCTGTCCAGCTCTCTGGGATGCTGCTAGGCCAGTCCCTCCCTGCATCTCCAGGGCTGGCTTGCAGTCACTGCTTTCAACCCAACTTGATTACTTCCCAAAGAAACTCAGCACTCAGTGAATTGTACCAACCTTCCTGTTTTACCATGAATCACCCCAGCTGCGTTTTTCCTGATGGACTGTGTGTGAGACCATTGGGTCATTGTTTGACCGACCAGTACAGGATCAGGGGTTCTTATCCCCACCCCCCAACTGTGTGACCCACCACTCTCCACAGCCACCTCTATACCCCTTTATCCAGTCAATCCCCTTTGAAGCACAGATTCACCTAGGTGGGCAAAAAAGGTCTCTGCATCTGGACAAGGGCCCTTTAAGGCTCAGGTTCCTGCAGCAGTGGAAGTGGCGTCCCAGGCCAGGGACCTTCGGATATTTTTTTCTCTTCCCATTGTGGTTGCCTGATCAGGCCGCCATTGGTCTGGTGGTAGAGGAGCAAATGGCGGCCCTTCATGGAAGGGGAATTGTGAAGACCTATTTTTTTTGTCAGGAAGCGAGTGGCGGTTCATGAGCGCGCAGTGCTTCCCGTTCTCCGCCCTGTAAGCACCAGGGCCCCTCCATCTTGGGGGGCCCTTTGGTTCTTGTTTTTCTCTCATTTCTGATATCAGCCATTTCCTGAGGCATGAGGGATGCTTTAGGGGAACCCAGAGGCTTTAGGGGGTGCAGGGGTTGCGGTGTGTGGGGGTGATCATGGGGTCCCCTTTGGCCACCATCACCTCCAGCTGCATGAATGGTCAGCAGCAGGTGGGTGTGGGGCTGAGCGCAGGGGTTGAGCTCGGGGTCTGCGGGACATGCAGAGGGCAGGGCTTGGGTGTCCCAACCCTCCCAGCATGGGAATTTGCTCTGGCCCTTTCCAGAGCATTTGGCCCTGGCATCACTCATTCGTGTAGAAACTTCAGATTCACTTTGGCCCTGGCATCACTCACTCGTGTAGAAACTTCAGATTCACTTCAAACGGCAAGGCCCAACCCCCCACGCCCCACCCCCCGTTGTTGTCTGTCCTTTGATTGGGTTTTATTAAGGCATGCGGGTCCCAGGGCTGAGATCTCCAAGACTGCTCACGATCGGTGCTGATCATCCTCCACCCAGATCCTCCAAATTCCAGTAGGCAAGTGTCAGACGCACCAACTGGCCCCCTGGCGCCGTGTAATCCCATCAACGGCCAAGACCCAGAGACTATATTATTTATCACAGTCACGGTCCTCCCGTTGTTCCTTGATTTGCTCGAGTGAGCCCAGTAACATCTCCTTCATGAGACTTGTTACTGTGTTTGGCATATCAAGTACGTCACGGGTAGCTTGCCAGGCTCTGCCATGCGGGCGAGATACTCTCGGTAGCTTGCCAGGCTCTCTGACAGAGGCAGAGGAATCGAACTCGGGTCCGCCATGTTGGCTGTGTGCAAGCTAAATGTCTTACCCACTGTGCTATTGCTCCAGCCCTATATTATTTATAATTATAAAAAAAGTTTTCATGTTGTAAAATATGGAATAACTTTCCTGTCTTTTACTCATAAGGCATCTTTTCTGCTTTGGTTGTGAAAATAAAGTATTTTCCCATTCAAAAAAAAAAGGTAATGCAAGAGAAATGTCCTCCCTGCTGTCCTGTCTCTTTGGCCCCTACTCGAAACAGTTTAAATGAACTTTACTGTGCATAGAAAGATGTTTGAAAGGATGAAAGGGGCTCCTTGATTCAAATGTCTGACAAATGTTGGGAATATGGGTCAGTTCCCCACATCGCAACACTCCCCAGGCACCCCACATCCCAGCAGGCCCTTCCATTTTCCTGTGATTACTCACAAGGTTGGTCAAGTTTCTGGATCCCACCCGTCAGTTCAATATTATCAGAGAAATAAAATAAGCATTCTATTTGGAATTAGCAAAGTTCCATCAATCTCGTAGTCAACCCAATGATAAAAAGGATTCAGATCTGTTTAAAGGTTATAAAAGACTCCAAAGTGACCAGAATGGTTTGCTGCCTATTGTCCTCCATTCTTAGGGTCGGAATATACTCTAAGTTTTTATGTGTACATACATGTACATAGATGTAAATTTGATATATATGTAATTTATGGGCTAGAGCAATAGCACAGCGAGTAGGGCATTTGCCTGGCATGCAGCCAACATGGCCGGCCCAAGTTCAATTCCTCAGCCCCTCTCGGAGAGCTGGCAAGCTACCAAGAGTATCTTGCCCTCACGGCAGTGCCCTGCAAGCTACCCGTGATGTATTCGATATGATTAACACAGTAACAACAAGTCTCATGATAGAGACATTATTGGGCCTGCTCAAGCAAATTGATGAACAACGGGAGGACCGTTATCCGTGATGTAATTTATATGATATACATTATGTATAGTACAAATACTCCATATATTATATATGTCAAAAAATCTTTCCTCCCGTTGTTCATCTATTTTGCTCGAGCAGGCCCAGTAACGTCTCCATTTTGAGACTTTTTGTTACTGTGTTTGGCATATTGAATACGCCACGGGTAGCGTGCCAGGCTTTGCTGTGCAGGCGAGATACTCTCGGTAGCTTGCCTAGCTCTCCGAGAGGTGCGGAGGAATCGAACTCGGGTACACTATGTTGGCCGCTTGCAAGGCAAAAGCCCTACACACTGTGCTATCGCTATATATATAAATAATGTTTGTTGGTGGTACACACCTGGCAGTGTGTAGAGCTTACTCCTTGATTTTCACTTTGATGGTGCTCAGAGCACCATTTGGAATTATGAGGATTGAACCCAGATTGACCACATACAAGGCAAGCGTCCACCCCACTGTAATATCCCTCTTGTCCATACTCTGGATTTGAAAGTGTGTTTCTGAAACTACCTCCTGTGGTTTTTCTTGTATGCAAGAGTCTACTAGTCAGGCATTTTCAAGAGGTAGCATGTTGGCTGGAGAGTGCTTTCTTATGGTATTACCAGGCTTTTCCCCTTTCCAGTGTCTGTCTAGCTCTCTGAGCTGCTACTAGGCCAGTTCCTCTCTGCATCTCCAGGGCTGGCTTCAGAGTCACTGCTTTCACCCCATCTTGATTACTTCCTCATGAAACTCAGTGTCAGGTGCCTTGTACCAACCTGCCTGTTTGACCTTGAATCAACCCACATGTTTTATTTTTTTCCTGATGGACTGTTTGTGAGAGCATTATTTCAGTGGTTGACTGACCAGTGCAGGATCAGGGCTCTTGTCCTTACCTCAGCCCCCCACTGTGTGACCCACCACTCCAGCAGCTGCCTCTCCACTACTTTATCCAGTCCAGCCCCCTTAAAGCACCAATTTACCTAGATGGGGACAGAGCGTCTCTCTGCATCTGGACCATGGCTCTTTAAGGATCCTGGTGGGTGCGGAAGTGATGTCACAGAACTGGTCTTTCAGCATCCTTTCTATTCTAGTCATGGTTGCCTGGCTCAGGCTGCCACAGGTCTCGTGGGTAGAGGAGTAATTGGCGGCTTTTTATACAGGGGGACTGTGGAGGCTGATTTTGTGGCAGGATACTAGCGGCCTCCCAGTCGCCTGCACTGTGAGTGGCAGAGCTGGTCCAGCTTGGGGGCGCTTTCACCTTTGTTTTTCACTCATTCCTGATATCCAGGAGGTTCCTGAGGTATGGCAAAGGCTTTAGGGGGACCCAGAGGCTTTAGGCTGTGGAGTGGGGCCTGTGCCAGGGTGCAGGGTTCGCACGTGTGAGCAAGTGATTGTGGGAAGGTCCCCTTAGCCAGGATCGCCTCCAGCTCCGGGAAGGCTCAGAGGGGGGTGGGTCCTGGACTGAGGGACCTGCACAGGGTGGGGCTTAGCCCTCTCAAACCTGCCAGCACTGGTCTTAGCTTGGCTGTTTCCAGAGCCTTTGACCCTGGCATCACTAGTGTAGAATCTTCAGATTCACTTCAAAGGGCAGGGCCCCAGCCCCCTTGCAGCAGAAAACCCAATTCACCTCTGTGCTTTGATTGGCTGTTGTGATGGGAAAAGGCGACCCAGTGGCTCATTCCCTGTGGGTGGGTGACGTTTGCAAGTGAAATTTTTTTCTTTTCTTTTTTCTTTGTTTTCTTTTCACATATTTATTTATTTATTTATTTATTTATTTATTTATTTATTTTTGGGTCACACCCGGCGATGCACAGGGGTTACTCCTGGGTCTGCACTCAAGAATTACTCATGGCGATACTCAGGGGACCAGGTGGGATGCTGGGAATTAAATCTGGGTCGGCTACATGCAAGGTAAATGCTGTGCCGGCTCTGCTTTTCCTCCAGCCCCTTCATTATTTTTTGGTTTGGCTTGTGTACCATATCTGGAGATGCTCAGGGTTTACTTTTGGCTCTGCAGTTGGGAATTCCTGTTGATGGTACTCGGGGATCATATGGGATGCCAGGGATTGATCTGGGTTGGCAACGTGCAAGGCAAATTCCTTTACCCACTTTACTGTCTCTCGTCCCAACTTTTATGTCTTATTTTCTAGGTCAAGAATTTCTGCTTCCTAAGTTCCACTTGCAAAGCATTGTTTCGTGTGACACTGTCCCAACTTATAAACATAAAAAACCCAAAATCCTCATTGATCCTGACATTGATTCAATTAGGTTAGATGATTTCAATGGCCCCTGCATTCTCAGCTTTCTGGGGACTCGGCCTTGCCTTCGTACATGCATCCCGAGCTCTGTACTGAGCTACAACCGAACCCAGACTTGGGTGTATTTTTTTGCTTGAAACTGGTGCTTCCTTTTTCTGTATAGAAATAATTTCCACTTAATGTGTTCTTCGTTGAGTTGAGAAAAAATGGACACATGTAATAACAACACTTCTGTCAATTTTTCATGAACATCGTGCAAAACTATTTGGTCATTCCAGGAAAAGCCATATATGTGTCAATAATTGTATTTCCATGGTGGAAATGTTAGACCTCAAACCTGCAGGGTTTGACTTTTTTTTGACATGGAGACCCTCAAGAAATCAAGAAATAATTGTAAACCTCCTCTGCTATTCTCCAGGGAAGCAACCAGCCTCAGCGGAATGCCTCTTATCCTGTGCACTGTGACAGTCTCGAGTGAGCAGTGGTGCCTGCATCACTGTGGGGATTCTGAGACAGGCAGGAATTCTTCAGATGGGAAAAATCCCAGGGCTGTTAGCAGCACGGACACAATTTGAGTCAGCCACCACACAAGTGCCATCACCTGAATATCCACACAGGAGAGAAATTGTAAACATGTAAAAAATGTGGGAATGCTTAGATCTATCCTCATACCTGATTATACATAGGAGAATTCATACAGCAGAGAAACGCTATTCATACAAGGAATATGGGAAGACCTCAAGACTTAGTATGCATAGGAAAATTCATTTAGAGAGACCTTATTTATGTAAGGATAAGGAATTTTGAAGACCTTTATTTCCTTCTCAGGGGTTTCTGTGCATAGAAAATTCATGCAGTAGAGAAACGTTACTCATGTAAGGACTGTGGGAAGACCTTTACTTTGTATTCAGAACTTACTAAGCACAGGCAAACGCACACTAAAAGAATCCATATATATATATATATATATATATATATAGTGTGAGTCTATATATATATATATATATATATATATATATATATATAGACTCTTGGAAGGCATTCACTTACCTCTCACTCATTATTACATATAAGAACATTCATACTGGAAAGAAACATTATGTATGTAAGGCAAGCAGGAAGGCCTATATTATTTCCTCTAGCCTTAGTGATCACAGAAAATTCATATGGCAGAGAGCTTAAATATGGAAGGACTGTGGGAAGGCCTTCATTCAAAATTGATATTTTACTAAACAGAAAATTTCATACCAGAGAGAAACTCCATACATGTTAAAAAAGGCCTTTGCTCTACATTCAAGCCTTAGTATGCATAGGAAAATTCATAGTGGAGAGAAGTCTTACATATATCAGGAATGTGCAAAGGCCTTCACTCAACCCTCAACTCTTCTTACGATCCATAGGAAAATACAAACTGGAGGGAAAACTCATGTTTGTAAATGTAGGAAGGCCTTTGTGTGCCTCTCTAGCCTTTGTAGTCTTTGTAAAATGCACATGGGATGAGTTGACCCCGAAGAACTGTCCCCAAGTTTAGAACAATCCCCCTAGAGAAGACGAGTTTTATTTAGACCAGGAAGGTTAGGAGGGGGCTACAAAAGTGCAGCCCAGAAGCTAAGAATCCAGCATGAAACACTTCCCATGACATCATCCTGTAAGGGAAAGGTACTCGGTGATTATCACCAGGGCTATAGTTATGCCAGTGTCCCGGCATTTAAACTTCACAGTGTGTTAACTTGTAAATAACAGTCTTGGTTATGGAAGACAGGAGGAAAGTGACTAAATAAGTACCAAATATAAAAGGAAAAACCTCTTGAAGCAAAAAAATCTTTTAAAAATTAAAGAGACAGTCTTACCAACCCTAAAACCAGATATAACAATGTTCACATGAATTTGTTTTCTCCACCTATTGATATTAATATTGCAAATTTGTTATCTCAAATTTTATTTTATTCATTTTTTGGGCCTTTTGGGTTACATCTGGCGATACACACAGGGTACTTCTGGCTATGCACTGAGGAATTATTCCTAGCGGTGCTTGTGGGACCATATGGGATGCTGGGATTCGAATCTTCATAGGCCGCACAGGATCCCCTGGGTGTCCCGAAAGGATCTCTCCGCACTTGTAGCCTGGCCCTTTAAGGCTGCTGGTGGAAACGGAAGTGACGTCACAGACAGGGCCTTCCTGGTACCTGTGTTCTTGCTGACAGAGATGGTTCAGTCAGTCCCAACATTGTTACCTGGGTGAAGGATGGCATGGAACTACCTGGAAGCAGTTCTTGAAGGCGGATTTTGGGGCAGGAGAGGGGCGACTCTCCGTCTCTGCACTGTGAGCAACGCGTTAGCGTGGGGGACGCTTTCACGCTGGTTTCTCACTTGTTCCCCAACATCCAGGTGTTCCTGAGGCATGGCGGAGGCTTTAGGGGGACGGGGAGCTTTGGGGGGCAAGGTGGGGGCTGTACTGGGGCGCAGTGTTGCGGGTGTGTGGGCGTGGTCCATGGGGGCCACTGAGGCCTTGATGGCCTCTATCTCCATGATGGGGCAGCGGCGGGTGGGGGAGGGGCTTAGCACGGGGGTGCTGGACCTGCACAGGGCGGGGGTCTTGGCTGTCCCAACCCTCCCGGTAGTCCCATATTGTAGCCTTTGGCCCTAATCTCGTAGCTGTAGAACCTCCAGATTTGAAGGGCAGAGCCGCAATCCCCCTCACCCCCCCATGATAAGGGTCCCCTTGCTGTACATCATTTTCATTGCTGTCGTGTTGGTCCGTGACATTCGTGGGCAGTGGACCTGCAGGTGGCTGGGGTTTGCCAGTGAACATGTTCTCTTGGGGCTGTTTTTGGTTTGGGGGTTGTTTTGGGGGGCGATGGGGGGAGGGGGCATCCTTGGAGAGGGCTCAGGGCTTCCTCTGGCTCTGGGCTCAGGTATGATTCCTGCTGGTGTTGCTGCGGGACATGGGTCCGCGAAGAATTTACTGACTCAGAGCAAGTTCCCTACAGACTTCATTGTCTGTCCAACCAAAATATTGGTGTTTTTTTTTTTCAGTTCACGAGTTCCATTTCCCTCATGTCAAGTTGCAAAGCACCCTTTACTCTTCATCTCTTCCTGAGTGGGTGACCCGTGGATATTGGGATAAATACTGAGAGTAAAGATTTTTGTTGTCGTTTTTTAAATTTTTCCCCTTTTTTTGAAGGAAGATACTTGTGTATTTGTGTGTGTGTGTGGGGGGGGGGGCTTTGTACAGGACTCCTAGTACTTTTGGAAGAAATTTATGTAGGAAGGGGCAGAGCGAAAGTACAGCAAATACATGTCTTGCACACAGTAAACTCGGGTTTGGTCCCCTGCATCTTAGTGATCCCCAAAGCTTCCAGGAGTGAAATCCTGAGTGCAGAGTTAGGAATACCCCCTGAGCAATGCTTTTTCTGGCTCAAAGGAAACACACACAGACCCACACCCACACACATACGCACTTGCACACACAGGAAAACATGTGATTGCAAGAAAAGAGAATAATAAGGATTCTGGGAAACTATGGAAATGCCAGAAAACAGAGTTTTAAGAACCCACTCTTTTACTATTTAAATGTTCCTCGCTAGTTTGTCTTTGCACATGATTTTTTGTTTGTTTGTTTGCTTTGCTTCCTTAGAGTTGTCCTATTGTTGCTGTAGTTTTGACCACTCCTTGTAGGTATCTGCACTTACTTCTCACTCAGCTCAGGGATCACTGCAGCCAGGGCCTAGCGTGGCCAAGTATCGTACTTGGGTCAGCTGAGAGTAAGACCACTCCACCCCCAAAATAGAATATTTACAGTATAAGTAGTCTTGAGAAGTTCCAAATGACAGGCACAGTTCATATTATGGTCCTTAGTAAATAAATGCCTTGGATATTTGGATTTATTTTTTATAAACCTGGGTGATTGCACCGTTTTCAAATATATTCCTGCACAACAGGAGCGAGTATAGGATGAGACTCATGCAGATGTGCTGATGCAGGATTAGAGTAAATCAGGACTCAGATGGGCCCAGGTCCAGCAGGACAGAGCACGGCTGTGCCTCAGGCTTATTATCTGGACCCAGAAGTGATCTTGTTTCCCTGGATAGAGTGTACAGGTGCTTGCCCTTGTCCACCCTGCAAGACAGTGGCTGAAGGTTTGTCTACCCTAAGTCCCAGGCACAGAGGGTCTCTGCATTTGGACCATGGCCCTTTAAGGCTCCTGGCAGAAGCAGAAATGATGTCATAGACGGGCCCTTCAGAAATCCTTTCTGTTCTAATTGTGGTTGCCTGGCTCTGGCCGCCATTGGTCTCGTGGGTAGAGGAGGAACTGGTGCCTGGCATTACAGGGAAACTGTGGGGCCGATTTTGTGGCAGAATGCAAGTGGCGTCAGGTGAGCGCCCCGCGTCTTGGCACTGTGAGTGGTGGGGCTGCGCCAACTTGGGGGGGGGTGCTTTCATTCTTGTTTTCCTCTGTTCAGGATGTCCAGGCGGTTCCTGAGGTGAGGTAAGGCGAAAGCTGATAGGGGACCCAGAGGCTTTGGGCGGTGCAGTGGGGGCTGTGACAGGCGCAGAGGTCGCAGGTGTGAACAAGTGATCCTGGGGTTCCCCTTGGCCAAGATCTCCTCTAGCTCCTGGAAGTGTCAGAGTCCGGTGGGCCTGGGGCTGCGGGACTTGCAGATGTCGGGGCTTAGCCCTACCGGACCTCTAGCACCGGACTTTGGTTGGCCCTGTCCGGAGCCTTTGGCCCTGGCATCCTTAGTGTGGCACCTTCAGGTTCACTTAGAAGTGTGGGGCCCCAGCTCCACTCCAGCAGGGGACCCAGTTGTCCTCTGTCATTTGTTTGACTGTCCTAATGCGGTGGGGCCACCCAGTGTCTCAGCCCTTGCAGGTGGGTGGCGTTTGCAAATGAAACTTTTTCATTATTATCATTTTGGTTTGGCTCTTGTATCACATCTGGTGGTGGTCAGGATTCACTTTCGGCTCTGCAGTCAGGAATTCCTGCTCGTGGTACTAGGGGACCATAAGGGATGCCGGGAATTGATCTCGGTTGGCTGCATGCAAGGCAAGTTCGTACCCACTTACTGTCTCTGGTCCCAGCTTTTGTATTTTCCCTAGGTAAAGAATTTCTCCATCCTAAGGTCCAGTTGCAAAGCACCCCACACATGTAATCTCTCCCTGACCAGATGACCCCCCAGCTGTTGTGAGTACTGGGGGTAAAGTTTGGTTTTCCTTTTTTAAGAGAAATAGTTGATTTTTGGGGTGGGGGTGTTGTTGGGGAAGCTTTGTTCAGGGTCACTCTTGATGTGGTGGAAATAATTCACTTAGAAAGGGCCAGAGCAATAGTACAGCAAGTAGGGTACTTTCCTTGCAAGCAGCCAACCCAGGTCTCTCTATGTCTAGTAATCCATATGGTCCCTGAGCCCCACTAGGACTGAACCCTGATCCCAGAGCTGCAAATCCCTGAGCACTGCCAGTTGTGGTCTAAAATTGAAACATGTGCTTGCACATACACATACACACAGAGAGGATATGAGAGCAATGAGAAAGAGGAGTATTATTTACGAGAAAACATGAATTTCTGCAGAATAGAAAAATACAGAAAAAGTGGCTTAAGGATCCACTTTAAATGTTTCACTCTAGAATTTTTCTTTACCCTGAGTGTTTTAGGTTTGATCAGTAAATTTCCACTTTTGCTCCCCCCAAAGATGGTTATAGTGCTCTTATGAGTACTCCTAATCTATCCTTAAATCATAAAGTGAAACCTACTGGTGACTCTAGACTTTGTATCTGCAGTCATTTATTTGCATTTCTCTTTCCTCTGTAACCTGTATAACCTATAATCTATCACTATAGAGCAATGTTCTTTGCTTCAAAACAGAAAAACCATCCGTGATAAGATCTTAATATTTATGAGTTAATTGACTCTAAAATATATATACTGCTGGCCATCCATCATAATTACTTTACTCAGGCTTCATTTGCTGTAGTCGCTAACCCCAGAAAGCTGGATCCCAGCCAGCTTTTAACCTTAGCTCCTGGACCCCAGAGAAGTAAGTTTTGGGATGTTTCTCTACTGTGTGTATTGATAATTTCAAATATTAATAAGAAGTAAACTTAATTGCTTAGTATGTACGAACAGGGAAGGAGAAAAGCAACACAGATGCATATAGCCCCTGAGCGAATTTCTCAGCAAAGTCTCCCGCAGAATGTCTCCTTGAGTTAATTCCCCCGCAAAGAATTATCTCTGTTGAAACGCTTGACCTCTGTAATGGTAAATCACAATACGTGAAGTTCTGTACCTCAGAACCCCTCAGATGTTCTATAAGTATGCTATTCGATTCTGAATTAAAGATTGACTATGCACTATCCATTGGCCATCAGTTGTTGTGGTCCCTGTGTCTGTATTTCTTTGGAGAGACAGAACACTGAATGTGTTACCATGTGACCTACCAACTCACTATTCTTCACATCTGGTGACCTGGTGTGTATGCCTCAGAATTGACACTTGGGTATTTTTTGTTGTTGTTCTCTTGTTTCATTATAGTTACCTTTTGAAGTTGCAGTAGTTTTGGTAATCACCATTCATTGTCTGTGGCTTATTCCTGCCTCTGAAGTCAGGGATCATTTCCTACAAGGATCAGGGGCCCATATATATTCTAGTATATTGAACCTGGATCAGCCAAGTGCAAAGTGAATGTCTTATCCACTGTATTACCACTCCAGGCCCCAAGATATAATATTCATTGTTTCAAAGTAGATTCACTCTAGAAATTCCTGTTGTTAGACACACATAACATCATGGGTCATAGTAAACACCCTAGTTATTTGGATAGTTTTGTGATACAACACACTTTTTACATGGTTTTCAGAGAGATTCTTGCAAAATAGGAGCAAGTGCTGGATGAGGCTCATGTGCTGATTGGGGATTACAGTAAATCAAGACCAGGATGGGTCCAGGTCCAGAGGGTCAGAGCTGTGACTGCCTGGGGCCTACTTGAGCCCAGAAGTGACCTTGGTTCCTGAAAGAGAGCTCCCAGGCCCGTGTCCTATCCACTCTGCAAGAGGGGAGCTGAAGTTTTGTCCACCCCGAGTCCCTGTGACTGCCCCCACGGCAGAGCCAATAATGGCGCTGTGGTCACTGGGGTCTGCAGGGGCTGCAGCTACGTGAGAGCTCCTGGCCTCAGAGTTAGTCTCTGGCCTTTAGGACCTTCCTGTGCGGTTCCCTAGGTAGAGTCCCGGGCTTGGGCAGAACCACGGTTTCCTCCCCTGTAGGCCTCAACCACTCCTGTCCTGACAGCAGCTGGGTCACAACCCATTTCTCTCTCCCCCGAGAGACAGGAACATCTGTCAGTGTCTCGCCGTGGATGTTTCTGTGACCCAGTGTCCAAACATCCAGCTGGTCACTACCTTTCTGGCTCCAATTCAGGGACTTCTGTCAGGTGGGGGCCGGGGCTGGTTGTGCTCCTCTCTGGTGCCCACGGCTCAGGTATTTGCATGGAGCCTCCTGTTGGTCCACAGGAAAAACAGGCAGTAGTTGGTGAGATGGCCTCTGCCACACCATCTTCAGGTGGGAGAGTGAGAAGACAACGCAGTGCAGTGACATGTAGCACAAGCTTCCCAGGCTGATCGTCTCTGATTGTTTTAGGAAGGAGCCTGTGGATCCGGCTCCTGGCCTGATTAATCAGCTCTGTTTGAGGCCGCTGTTTTGTTTTTTTTGTTGATTTGAATAAAGTAAAGGCCCTCCCGTTGATCATCGATTTGCTCGAGTGGGCCCAGTAACGTCTCCATTGGAGATTTTGTTGTTACTGTGTTTGGCATATCGAATACATCATGGGTGGCTTGCCAGGCTCTGTCGTGCGGGCGAGATACTCTCGGTAGCTTGCCGGGCTCTCCGAGAGGGGTGGAGGAATCGAACTCGAGTCGGCCATGTTGGCTGCGTGCAAGGCAAACGCCCTACCGCTGTGTTATTACTGGTGCTCAAGGATCATTCCTTTCTTTTTTTTTTTTTCCCTTTATTTTATTTTATTTTTTTTTAAAGTTGTAGATTTACAATTTTTTGTGCTTTGGTTTCAATTATACAATGATCAGATACCCATCCCTCCACCAGTGCCCATTTTCCACCACCATGGATAATATCCCTCCCACCCCCATCCCCCCATCCCCCCTGTCTCTGTGGCAGGGCAATCCCCTGTGTTCTCTCTCTCCTTTTGGGTGTTGTGGTCTGCAAAAGAGGCATTGAGTGGCAAACATGTTCAGTCCATAGTCTACTTTCGACATGCATCTCCCCTCCTGGGAGGATCCTCCAAACATCCTTTATTTGGTGCTCCCTTCTCTATCTGAACAGCCCTTTCCTCTAGGATACCCGGCTGGCCTCTAAGTTATGGAGTAATCCTCCTGGTGCTGATCTCAGCTATTCTTGGGTATTAATCTCATACTTTGTTACTTTATATCCCCCAGATGAATGCAATCTTTCTATGTCTATCCCTCTCTTTCTGATTCATTTCGCTTAGCATGATACTTTCCATATTGTACCACTTGTATGTAAATTTCATGACTTCATCTTTTCTAAGAGCTACATAGTACTCCATTGTGTAGATGTACCAAAGTTTCTTTAACCAGTCATCTGTTCTTGGGCATTCAGGTTTCTTCCAGTTTCTGGCTATTGTAAAGAGTGCTGCAATGAACAAACAAGTGCAGATGTCACTTCGACTATACATTTTTGCCTCTCTTGGATATATTCCCAGGAGTGGTATTGCTGGGTCAAATGGGAGCTCAATTTCTAATTTTTTGAGAATCGTCCATACTGTTTTCCAGAAGGGCTGAACCAGTGGACATTCCCACCAACAGTGAAGGAGTGTCCCTTTCTCGCCACATCCACGCCAGCATCGGTTGCTTTTGTTCTTTTGAATGTGGGCCAGTCTCTGAGGTGTGAGATGGTATCTCATTGTGGTTTTGATCTGCATCTCCCTGATGATTAATGATGTAGAGCATTTTCTCATGTGCTTTTTTGCCATTCGGATTTCTTCTTTGAGAAAGTTTCTGTTCATTTCATTGCCCCATTTTTGGATGGGGTTGGATGTTTTCTTCTTGTGGAGTTTAACCAGTATTTTGTATATCCTGGATATCAACCCCTTGTCAGATGTGTATTCGGTGAATATCCTTTCCCATTCTGTAGACTGTCTTTGTATTTTGGTCACTGTTTCTTTGGAGGTGCAGAAGCTTCTTAGTTTAAGATAGTCCCATTTATCTATCTCTGTTTTCACTTGCTCAGCCAGTGGCGTGGCATCTTTGAAGATACCATTAGCTTCAATGTCATGGAGGGTTTTGCCAACTTTATCTTCAATGTACCTTATGGTTTCTGGTCTGATGTTGAGGTCTTTAATCCATTTTGATCTTACTTTTGTACATGGTGTTAGGCAGAGTTCTGAGCCTATTTTTTGCATGTAGCCGTCCAGTGATGCCGACACAATTTATTAAAGAGGCTTTCCTTACTCCACTTCACATTACTTGCACCTTTATCAAAGATTAGATGAGCATATGATTGAGGAGAGATGTCAGTGTATTCAACCCTGTTCCATTGGTCTGCAGTTCTGCCTTTGTTCCAGTACCATGCTGTTTTAATTATTACTGCTTTGTAGTACAGTTTGAAGTTCGGGAGGTTGATTCCTCCCATTTTCTTTTTCCCAAGAATTGCTTTAGCTATTCGTGGGGGCTTATTGTTCCATATAAATTTCAAGAGTGTTTGCTCCATTTCTTTGAAGAATGTCATGGGTATCCTTATAGGGATTGCATTGAATTTATACAATGCTTTCGGTAGTATTGCCATTTTGACAATGTTAAGTCTCCCGACCCATGAGCAGGGGATATCTTTCCATTTCCTCATGTCCTCTTTTATTTCCTGAAGTAGCGTTTTGTAGTTTTCTTTGTACAGGTCCTTTACTTCCTTAGTTAAGCTGATTCCTAGGTACTTGATTTTCTGGGGCACAATTGTGAATGGAATTGTTTTTTTCATGTTGCTTTCTTCTCTCTCACTGTTTGCATATAGGAAAGCCATGGACTTTTGGGTATTGATTTTATAACCTGCAACTTTACTATACGAGTCTATTGTTTCTAGGAGTTTTTTGGTGGAAGTTATTGGGTTCTCTAAGTAGAGTATCATATCATCTGCGAATAGTGAGAGCTTGATTTCTTCCTTTCCTACCTGAATGCCCTTAATATCTTTTTCCTGCCTAATCGCTATTGCAAGTACTTCCAGTACTATATTGAACAGCAGTGGAGAGAGTGGGCATCCCTGTCTCGTCCCTGGTCTTAGAGGGAAGGCTCTCAGTTTTTCCCCATTGAGGATGATGCTTGCTGTAGGCTTGTGGTAGATGGCTTTAATTATGTTGAGGAAGGTCCCTTCTATACCCATTTTGGCTAGGGTTTTCATCATAAAGGGGTGCTGGATCTTATCAAATGCTTTCTCTGCATCTATTGATATGATCATATGCTTTTTATCTTTTCTTTTGTTGATATGGTGGATTATGTTGATTGATTTCCGAATGTTAAACCATCCTTGCATCCCTGGGATGAATCCTACTTGGTCATGGTGTATGATCTTTTTAATGAGTAGTTGGATTCTATTTGCTAGTAGTTTGTTGAGGATCTTTGCATCTGTGTTCATCAGGGATATCGGCCTGTAATTCTCTTTCTTTGTGGTATCTCTGTCTGCTTTTGGTATCAGTGTGATATTTGCTTCGTAGAAACTGTTTGGAAGTGTTTTTGATATTTCAATTTCGTGCAAAAGCTTAAAGAGCATTGGGAGTAAGTCCTCTTTAAAGATTTGGAAGAATTCACTAGTGAATCCATCCGGGCCAGGACTTTTGTGCTTGGGGAGACTTTTTATTACCATTTCAATTTCCTTGATGGTGATAGGTCTGTTCAGGTATTCCAGGTCTTCTTGGTTCAGCCTTGGGAGTCTGTAGGAGTCTAGGAATTTATCCATTTCCTCGAGGTTTTGATGTTCGGTGGCATAAAGCTTCTCAAAGTACTCCCTGAGGATCCTCTGAATTTCTGTGCTTTCTGTTGTAATGACCCCCTTTTCATTTCTGATTCGGTTTATTAGGGTTTTCTCTCTCCCTTTCTTTGTGAGTTTTGCTAGAGGCTTATCGATCTTGTTAATTTTCTCGAAGAACCAGCTCTTGGTTTCATTGATCTTTCGGATTGTTTTTTGGGTTTCCATCTCGTTAATCTCTGCTCTGAGTTTTATTATTTCCTTTCTCCTGTTCGGGTTGTGCTCCTTTTTTTGGTCCTTCTCCAAGCTCTTAAGCTGTGAGGTTAGGTTACTTATGTGTGCTCGCTCCTCCTTCCTGAGGAATGCTTGTAGAGCTATAAACTTTCCTCTTAACACAGCCTTTGCTGTGTCCCATAAGTCTTGGTAACTCGTGTTCTCATTTTCATTCATTTCTAGGAATCTTTTGATTTCCTCTTTGATTTCCTGTCTAATCCACTCGTTGTTCAATAGTGCACTGTTTAATTTCCAGGTGTTTGATTTAGTTTTCTGTTTTTGTGTGTGATTTACTTCTAATTTCAGCGCATTATGGTCTGAGAAGATTGTTGATACAATCTCTACCTTCTTGATTTTATGGAGGCATGTTTTGTGGCTCAGCATGTGGTCTATCTTGGAGAATGTTCCATGTACGCTTGAGAAGAATGTGTATTCAGCTTTTTGTGGATGAAGTGTCCTGTATATATCTACTAAGTCCCTTTCTTCCATTGTTTCCCTCAAATGAAGTATGCCCTTGCTAAGCTTGAGTCTGGTTGATCTATCAAGAGGTGACAAAGCAGTGTTGAAGTCTCCCACTAGTATTGTGTTGCTATTGATGTCTTTTTCCAAATCTATGAGTAGTTGTTTTAAGTACTTTGCTGGTCTCTCATTAGGTGCATATACATTTATTATTGTAAGTTCTTCCTGTTGTACAGATCCTCTGATCAATAAGAAATGGCCTTCACTGTCTCTTATGACCTTCCTCACTCTGAAATCGATGTGGTCTGATATAAGGATGGCTACCCCAGCTTTTTTTATGGGAACTGTTTGCCTGTAGGATTGTTTTCCAGCCTTTGACTCTGAGTCTGTGTTTGCTTTGACTATTGAGATGCGTTTCTTGCAGGCAGCAGAATGTTGGGTTCAATTTTCTAATCCATCCTGCCACTCTATGTCTTTTAATTGGTGCGTTTAGCCCATTGACATTGAGAGAGATTATTGTTATGGGATTTTGTCCCATTGTTCTGTTAAAATTTGGTGTATTTGAGGGGTCTTTCTTGCCTTAAAGTAGCCCATTTAGTTGTTCTTGTAACCATGGTTTTGAGTCTATGAAGTTCCTGAGCTGTTGTTTGTCTGTGAAACTGTGTGTTGTTCCTTCTATTATGAATGAGAGTCTTGCTGGGAAAAGTATTTTGGGGGAGGCATTCCTTTCAAGACTGGGGTAGCAACTGTATAGGGTGCCAGGGGTCCAACGCTGATTAGAATTATTTGTTTGTTTGTTTGTTTTTGGAAGATGTTTAAGTGGAGGGGCCATACCCAGTGATTCTCAGGTTATTTCTGATTCTGTACGAAGGATTACCATCTGTCAGTTCTTGAGGAACTATAAGGGACGGCGTTATTACCAGCCCTTAATGCTGTCCCAGACCCACTGTTTTGTTACTCTACCCTGCTGCTTTGTTTTCTTTCATGTTAATTTTTGTGCTTCAGTGTAGATACTCAGGGCTTCCTCTTGGCTCTGTGCTCCAGATTCACCTCTGGCAGGCATCAGGGGAATCCAGGTGTGCTGCTTATGTATGTACCCTGATGGCTACAAATGTCTCAGACCCCAGGACATGTAAAGGTAAAGGTAAAGGCCCTCCCGTTGATCGTCGATTTGCTCGAGCGGGCCCAGTAACATCTCCATTGGAGACTTTGTTGTTACTGTGTCTGGCATATCGAATACTCTCGGTAGCTTGCCGGGCTCTCCGAGAGGGGCAGAGAAATCGAACTCGGGTCGGCCATATTGGCCACTTGTAAGGCGAACGCCCTACCCGCTGTGCTATCGCTCCAGGATATGTGTTTCTCCTATTTTGTCCTTCCTGCTCTGAGAGCCTCACCTGCTCAGTCACACAGTCTCATGTTCAGATGATGCTGTGTGTGCAGGTCTGGGCATGTGCCTGTCCCAGGGATTTGGGGCAGAGAACCTTAGGATCGAATCACTTTTACCATCTTTGAGATGAATTCGGGGAATCCGTTATATTTGTTAGGACTGTGGGAACCCATTCAGTTACTCCTCCTTATTACACATAACTTACATGTGTAAATGATGCAGAAAGTCCTACATTATGCCCTCAAGTCTTAGAATTACAGGAAAATTGGTCTTGGAGACAGACTCTACATATATAAGGACTGTGGGAAGGCTTTCATTCAAGCTTGGTGTTTTACTAAACACAGAAAACAATCACACTGGAAAGAAACCATATAAATGTCTGACGTGTGTGAACGTCTTCACTCTACCCTGTAGCCTTACTATGCATTTTAAAAGTCATAGTAGCGGGCTATCGTGCCGCCAGCAGGTCAATCTGTACCTGTGAGGTGAGTGCATCAGCAGCCTGATGGCACCGTCTTACTTTCAGGTACCCCAAAATTGCTGCAGTGCCTTTGGCCAGACCCCAAAAACTTGGGGCAAAGTTTACCAAGAAAGTAAACGGCCAAAAGTTTGGTATGTGGGAGACACACGCACAAACCACCTCCAGCTCAGCTATAGAATTGGAGGCATGGCCTCTCTTATTCCTAATTGAACTACTTAATGGCCCTGATCCCAGAGCCTCAGAAATCAATCTCAGAACCCAAAGACTTTTGGCAGAAATGCATCCTGTTCCTGCAATTGGTTACTGGCCCTGGGCCACTCCAGGTGGGAATAGGTTTCATGCCTTGGCCTGTTCCCCCTGGAAGCCTGGTGACCGCCATCCTCCAGAGGCCACTGGACAATCAGGTTTGGACCTGCAGTGATGAGACACGTGGGGCTTCACCAGATGGGATTGGAACCAGCCCTTTCCTCCCCGTCCAAATGAGACCCTGAGTCGCCGCATAAAAATGGCCTCTCCTGCTCCTAATCAAGCTTATTAACGGCCATGATCCCAGAGACTCAGAAACAAATCTTGAAACCTAGTGGCTTTTCGCAGAAATGCATCTGGATCCCATATAATGTGGCCGCCGTCTCAGAGCTTATTGGAAAGCCAAGTATGTGCCGGCAGTAACAGGGCAACTGTAGTCTCATGGGAAGGGGGTTGGTACCGGCTCATCCTTCACGCCCTACCGAGGTCACTAGTTGCCCCCCACGAGTGGCTCTCCTGCACAGCCATAACATCAGATGCACAGAAACCAATCTCATAATCATCTGGCTCTTTGGAGAAATACATAATCGAGGTCCCATGGCATTATATGATTCTCATAACCAGCTATAGAAAACAAAGTATTTCACAGTGCCTTTTCAACAATTCTGATTATTTGGGGGGGGGGGAATTCTAAACAATAATGGTATATCTTTTGTCGAAATAATGAATGTAATCAATGTTGAGAAAAGGTAAGTAGAAATTCTTGCCTCACAGTCATTGGGAGGGTTGGGAGGGGGGTATATTGGGGTTCTTAGTGGTTAACAATGAGTTCTGGTGAAGGGAAAGGTGTTTTATCATTGAATGACCGAGACAAACCTGAAAGCTTAGTAACTTTTCCCACAGTGATTCAATAAATATAAGAAGAAAAAATTATGAAAGAAAAAGTAAAAAAATAATAAAAGTCATAGTAGAGAGAAGTCTTAAATATGTAAGAAAAATGCAAGGCCTTCACTCAACCCATGACCCTTATAAGCCATATCAAAACATATACTGGAGAGAAATCTTATCTTTTTAATGTGGGAAGGCCTTTGCATACGTCTCAAGTCTTGTAGACATCATAAAATGCACACTGGATGAGTGATCCCTAATAACTATTCCCACATTCAGAGGAGTGCCTCTAGAGAAGACAAGTTTTGTTTGGACCAGGAGTGTTAGGGGGCTGCAGGAGCGCAGCCAAGAAGGAAGTAATCCAGGTAGCAGGTGACAAGCTCCCAGTGACATCAGTACTATAAGGGAAAGGTACTTGCTGATTATCACCCGGGCTTCAGCTTTAGCAGTGTCCCAGCATTTGGACTTCACGTGTATGTTAACTTGTAAATAATGGGTTTTGGTAATGAAAGTCAATAGAATGCTGACTAAATAAAAATTAAAAATCAATATGTAAAAACCTATTGAAGCAACAAAAAGCTTCAAAGGTTCTTAGAGTCTTAAAATCCTGCAATCAAATATAACAATGTTCACATAAATTTATTACATCGATTGATATTGCAAGTTTGTTTTCTTATCAATTTTAGTCCTAAAATTTTATTAGCAGTTGGGGATTTTTCTCTTTAGTAAATTAAATACATACATATTTCACCACCCCTCACTTTGGACTGCCAAGGTTCACCATTGTCTCAGTCTTTGCTCTGATTCTGGCTTGGTCCAGAGGCCCTGTTTTGAAGGGGTTTATGGCAGAGATCAACCATAATGTTGCCAAAAATTATTGTGAATCAAAAATCAGGCAATTCTTCATTCTTCCCACCTCGCTGTCTTATGCCTGAGGGAGCTGTGATCAGGCCCTACACCATAGTATGGGGTGGGATGGCCTCACTCCTGTCCCCTGTGTATGTCGGTCAGGACGTGGTGACCTTCCCCGATGTGGCCATGAGCTTCACCCCAGAGGAATGGACGGGGACCAGAATGCTAAGTATGTGCAAGGAACAGGTGAGCCCCAATTTGCTGGAGTATCTCCCCAGTTGTGGGCCTTATTTATTAAGAGTCCAAATTATTTTTTTTTACTTTGTTTCATTTTGGGGTCCATCTGGAAATGCACATGGTGACTTCAGGTTCTGCACTCAGGAATCACTACTAGTTTGATACTTGACATCCAATATGGAGCCCAGGCTTGGCCAGGAGTATTTCCTCAGCCCAGAGCCATGAATATACCCTATACATTGCTGTGTATGTGACTCAAAACAAACGAAATAAATTTACTTCTCTTTCCACATTTAACTTGGGTGTTGTGCTTTTGCTCTTGGTGTTGTTTCGGGAACACACTAGGAATTTTTATTTTCTTTCATTTGTAACTTTTAAATTCCATTCATGTATTTTTTGGTTGTTGGGTTGTGGTGTTCAGGGGTTACTCCTGGCTCTTCCCTCATTATTTACTCGTGGCAGTGCTCAGGGACCATATGGGATGCTGAGATTCGAACGCTGGTGGTTTGCATGCAAGCCGTGCCTGCTATGCTGTCATTACAGCCCCTAAGATCATTTATTTCTTAGGGTCTCACCCTCTCATCTTCTCTTATTCTCAGTGCTTGGGGTGACTTCAATTGATCTTCGGTGATCAAGTGTCGCCCAGCATCAAATCAGAGGTTCCTGCATGCAAAGCATGTTTCTGAATCCTTTGCATTGTCGCCCAGCCTTCATCGGACTCTTTTAGGTTTTTTAAAATTTGTTTTGGGCCAAACCAACAAGACTCAGGGTTTGATCTTGGTCTCTGCACTCAGGGATCATGCCTGGCTGGTGGTGGACAGTATGGAGTTGTCGGGGATCATACCTGGTCTGACCATTGACAAGACCATTGCCGCACCTGCTGTAATACCTGCTACCCTCCGTCTTTCCCTTTGTTTTTAGCTTAATATAAATTTGGGGGGATTTCCATCATTGTCATTGTTGGATGCTTGGGTTTACTACTGACTCTGCACTCAGTGAGAGTGAACTCAGGACCCTCCAGTTGCTGGTGTCCTGGACACAGGGCCCAGCAGTCATTGTTCTTGTGGATAAAGGACAAAGTAGAGTATCTTCTTGGAAAGCTGACTGTGAAGGCCAATTTTGTGGCAGGAGACAAGGCCTCCTGTGAGCACCCCACCCTTCTCTGTCTCTGTACTATAAGAGGGTTACCTGCTCCAGGTTGGGGAGCGCTTTCACACATTTTTTCACTTGTTCCCTGATATCCAGGTGGTTCCTGGGGAGCGGTGGAGGCTCTCGGGGGCACAGCATTGAGGGGTATGATGGGGGCTGTACCAGGGTGCACGGTGCGTGGGTGTGAGTGCATGACCTTGGGGGGGCCCTGCAGCCACGATCGCCTCCAGGTCAGCGATAGACAGAGGCGGGTGGGAGCAGGGTTGAGCAGGGGGACTGCAGGTCTTGGGGTGAGGGACCTACATCAAAGCACTGAAAGCCTTTCTTTTCCACATTGCAGACCGAGGTTCCATCCTGCTAGCAACAACCTGGATTGATTTCTGAGTGCAGAGCCAGGAATTACCACTTAGCATCAGCTGTGTGGCCTCCAAAAAAATAAAATAGAAGATTTATTTTGATTGGGCTGGAGCGATTTATTTTGATTATTTTGATTGATTATTTTGATTGGGCACAGCAGGTAAGGCATTTGCCTTGCATGTGGCCTACCCGGGTTTGAATTCCAGCTTCCCATATGGTCCCCCGAGCAACTGCAAGAGTAATTTCTGAGTGCAGAACCAGGAGGAAACCCTGAGCATCGCCAGGTGTGACCCAAAAAGAAAAAAAAAGAGTATATAGGAATATGTTAAGGTGCAAAGGACCTTTCTCATTTCATCTCTCCCTTAGCAGGCTTCCCTCGCTGTTGTTTTGTGTAACGCTGGTAAAGTAAGATACTGGAAGGAAGATATTTGATTTTTTGGTGAATAGGAGTTTTGCCTAGGGCTCACTGCTGGTGTGCTTGAATTATTTAGAAAAGGCAGGGGAATGGAGCAATAGCACAACGGGTAGGGCGTTTGCCTTGCACGTGGCTGACCCGGATTCGATTCCCAGCATCCCATATGGTCCCCTGAGCACTGCCACGAGTAATTCCTGAGTGCAGAACCAGGAGTAACCCCTATGCATCGCCGGCTGTGACCCAAAAAGCAAAACAAAACAAAATAAATACACAATACTTTTAAAGTTACCTTTGTAATACATTATTTATTCAATAATTCAAAACTCTCCCAAATAAAATTTTCTCAAGGACCTAACATTATATTTTGTATGCGTCCAATTTTGTTTTGTTTAGTTTCATTTTTCAGCCAGGCGATGATACTTCGGGGTGACTCTGGGTTCTGCACTCACTTATCACTCTTGGAGTTTGCTTGGGGGATCATCTGGGATCCGGGGATTGGATTGGACCAGTTGCGTGCAAGGCAGCAAAAGTGAAGTTTGTGTTGTTTGCGTACTTTCAGTAACTTGGCTGGTTATATCAGGGACACATGGGCTAGGACTCTCACCTTTTCATTGTCACTAATCTCTACATTGATTATGTGGGGGCAGGGTATTCTAGGGTGAAGCCAGCTGTAATCCCCTGGCTGGTAGGAGGAGACCTGAGGCCGGGGAGGAGAGGCGTGTATGCAGCTGAGTGTCTGAGGACCCTCCCAGGCTCGGCCCTGGGCATCGTGGGTGTGCCCTGAGTGTGCGTGTGTGAAACATACTGCTGACCCAAGGGAGCCTCGGGCTCCTGGATGCAGGCATCTGTGCTCTACTCGCACAACCCTTCGCTCCCCTGGAGTGATCCTGTGCTTTGCTTTCTTGGCTTGTTCCAGTCTTATTCATTTGTCATGTGTTCATGAGATTCAGGGTCCTTTGTACCCCTTTCCCTTACCAGCCTGGCTGCACAGCCTGTATTGTTGGGGTGCCCTTTTCAGGAGCAGCAGAACCACCTTGCACCCCGCCCTCTCTGTCACTAAGCTTGTCTTTGCCCTCAGGTCATTTGCATGTTTTTTGAGTATATGAAGACATTTTGTTTTGTATCGGTTTGGGGTCTGATGTTGCCAAGGGCTTTATTCCTGGCGGTCCTCAGGGGTTCCTTTGGGCAGTGCTGAGAATCCTGCCCCTGTCAGCCTTATGCAAGGCAGATGCCCTACCTGCTATTCTCTCTCTGATCCACTATGAAATATTCTTTCGTTTTTATGTTAAAAAGTCATTGAGTGAGCCCATAATAAAGCTAGTTTGTGCTGAAGTCATAGTATAGTGTGGAGGGTGCTTGCCTTGCACAGGGTTTGAGTTGCAGTTCCCATAGGATCTTCAAATATCTCTGGTTCTAGTCAAATAGAAAAGCCAAAAGGCTATGTGTGATTGCCAGGCTCCTCCCAGCGATACTCCCAAAGGATCGTCCCTTTGCTCTGGGCCTGTTTGGACTGTGAGAACCACAGAGATGTCATCTACCTGCTCGGCCTGTTCACCCAAGAGTCATTCGACTAATTCTTACCTGACTTGCTGTGATTTATTTAAGAACTCAAATCACAGTCTCAGGATTTGGCATAGGTGCACTCTGACTTGGGAATAGGGTCACTGAGTATGTGTGAGCTGGTAAGAGTCACACATTCAAAAATGAATATCATTTTACCCAGCGGGATAGATCAGTGGAGCAAGCATGTGACTGGAAAGGTGGGGTTCTGGGTTCTCTCCCTGCCATTACATCTGTGGTCTCTGGACACTGCAAGGAGAAAATCCAGAGTTTTATCCTGGGAGTAAAAGACACTTAGCCTTACTGGGTACTGAAACTGAAAAAAATTCTATTATTTTTCATATCAATAAAGTACTTTAATTTTTTCATCTACTGAAAGCAAACACAAGTGGTAATTGTTTCAAAGAATTGGTTTGTCAGTTCATGCTGTGTTTACAAAAAAAGAATATGAAGCCCCCCCTCTCTCTCCTCTCTCTCTCTTCTCCCCTCCCCCCCCCCGCCGCCTGAATTTGATGGTCTCAGGCTGCTTCCCCCACCCTTGGTCAGCTGACGGCCATGGGTGGATGACGGACAGAATGAGGGCCAGGCTCCTTGGTATCAATTGCAGTTTCTTCCAATCTCCTCTCAGTTCTCCTCTGATTCTCCTTCCATGAATCTCCTTCATTTCTCTTGGATTTTCCCTCTCAGATTCTTTCTTGATTTTTTCCCTTGCCAACTCTTATAGCATTAATTATCCCCCAAATCATGAGGGAGTTGGGGTAGCAATTACACATAGGCGAGGTCATACAATCAATGGATGTATGGTCCCTCTCTCAGAGGAAACTTCTTCTAGGACAAACTCTTTCAGCAAGAAGACCTACCTAAAGATGAAATGCCATCTATGGGTGCGTTTTTCCTTCCCTTAGTTCAGGAACCATATAAACATTCATCTTAATTCTACTTCTTAATAAAATTAGTAGTCATTTAATATGGACACAGTAATAGATACATTAAGCTGGGGACATCTTACTATAGATCTCAGATTACAGTGCTCAGATCAGATTAGTCTTTCTTAACCCTAGCATGGTACCAATCTAGTTGTTACTCTTTGGATCATGACAGAATTTTTCCATGACCATGCTCTTATATGGCATTTTGGTCTAGCCCATTTTGATGCCAGGGTACGTCACAGCTAGCCGTGAGTCCATCCAGTCCCTCATCATGACACTGCCTTTGGGGTGCTAGGGACTAAGGGTAACTGAGGCTTAGATTGAGAAAGCAGATGCCCAGGTATGAAGTATTATTTGGTGTCAATTAACTCCCAAGTTATAATGTCAGAGTATTAACTATCTTCCTATGTGTATACGAAAAGGGTGTTGCTCTAAAGTAATTATGCCAAGGACATAAGGAGAAGAGAAAAGCAGTTTTTCACTCAGATTTCTGAGGATTCAGACCTTACAAGTTAACAGAGTCTGATTAGGAGAAATATGTGACAGACCAGTTGGGAAAGCAAAGCACAGAGAGGGAAGTTACAGAGAAACATAGAAGAATGGGAGTGCCTCAGGAGCACTGTGGTAAGCCTAAGCTCCCTCTGGCAAGGGAGGAAGGACATACCAATGTTAAACCTAAAGTGTTTAGAGCTATATTCCAAGAAATAGAGGAATGGGAGTGCCTCAGGAGCATTGTATGGGTGTAATCCAATAAAACTTAAACTCCCTGTCACAAGGGAGAATGGACATACCAGTGTTAAACCTAAAATATTTAGAGCTACATTTTCAACAGAACAGTGTAGTAGTTGGTCTGGAGCGATAGCACAGCGGGTAGGGCGTTTGCCTTGCACGTGGCCCTTGAGGCTGCTCTAAGTTCGATTCCTCTGCCCTTCTCGGAGAGCCTGGCAAGCTACCGAGAGTATCTCACTCACACGGAAAAGCCTGGCAAGCTCCCCGTGGCATATTAGATATGCCAAAGACAGTAACAACAAGTATCATGATGGAGACACTTTTGGGCCTGCTCGAGCAAATCGATGAACAATGGGAGGACAGTGTGGTAGTGGGAAGATAGGGGAAGTTGAAGATAGGGGAGGTTGTGCTGCGTCCAGCCTTCTACACCATCCCACAGCTGACTCTCGGGACCAGAGAGAACATCGCCAGTACTAGCAGGTCCTCTGAAGGCTTTCTGCGGACATCCCAGGAATTTGGGATGTTGGGCCTCCATCCCATCAAATCTCGAATGAACTCCAAAATTTGGAGTGTTTGTTCACACCAGGTTACAGGCTGTTCTGCCAGGCAAAGCAGCAGCCTCCCAAGAGAAGCACAGTCTGTTGGTTAGAAAAAAGCACATCCTGACTCACCTGTCCATTTCATAAGCACCGACAAAATTAAATTCACCAGACCCACATCCTGGTACCCTGTAAATTTATCTAAGCATAGTGAGGCAAGCATAGTTACCGAAGCAAAGAAAAGCGAATACAGAAATAAATCAGCTATTGATGTTTACTACCTCACTTTGGGGGGACCCTAACCTATTTTTCCTATTTGCACTCTGTGACGATCTGGCACCCTAGTGGAATGGTTACAAGAAATTGAGTATATTTTTGTAATAACTCCGCTAAAAAGTAAACTTGTAAACTAAATTAATTTCATATTCTTACGGTAACAAGCACCAAATCATCATAGCCAAACAACAGGTCAATAGATCAACATTTCTGAAAAAGAGGCTTTCTCCTGTACTACTACTGTACAGTTATTCTTTCCCACTGGTTCAAATTTTGAAGAATTATAGCTTAATAAATCATCAAGTACTAAAATATTAAAAGATTATTTAGCTGCACAGCAGTTAAGGGACTTTCTATTCATTTGTCTGATCCATGTAGAATCACTGCTATGTAGACTTTGAGCACTGTTTGAAGAGTTGCTGCCCATAGCTCTCAAGGAATAACTGGAGAGCACGGTTTGCTCTGAACACACACAAATACAGAAACAGGAATTTTTGCATACACAAATGTCTTCCCAGTCATCACCAATCCCTGAGTCCCCTTCTGGGCTACCCCTGACTGCTTTCTAAGCCACGTGATTCACTTAGTTTCTGAATCTCTCCTATCATTGTGAAAATAAACAGTTGAAGCTACTCAAGACCTGGACTTTCAGTGTGATATAAATAAACGTGGGGTCTCAGAGAGGTCTGGGTGGCTGTTTGCAAAGAATGTGAATTTTATTTCCTTCATCAAAACAAAGACTTCTGATTGATGCGCTATCTGTTCAGTCCGTCACTCTCCATCTATCCCAGACCTGGCAAATATCAGACGTCCCGATCACCTGATCCTATCCCAGCAATGGGGAAAAATGAACCTTTCTGACCAGGCAAGTACCTTCAGGAATATTTGAAGCCTGGCCCTTTAAGGCTCTGGGCGCTCTGCCTATGACGTCACAGAGTCCGCACCCTCTTTTCCTGTGCGTCCTGGAAGTTGGCGGAAGTGCTGGCGGGCGGCTTAGGTGCGGAAGGTGCGGAGCGGGTGAGGGGGCACCCAGGGGGCTAGAGGGGTCCAGGAAGGTCGGTTTCCCCGCCAGCCGCCCGAGTGGTCGCTCTGAGAGCCTGAACCTCCGCCGTCTCCGCCTTGTGGGCGGCGGGGTCGCTCCGTGGCGGTGGCCCGGGGTGGCGGCCCCTCACCCGGGTCGCACAGAGAGCTGCTGCCGAAAGGTTTATCTTATTTATAAATTGATTTTTGGGGAAAAACGATCGTTTTTACTGAGTAGAAGTTACTTAGAAAGATGCGTAAGGGGGGAACGCAGCCGGCTGGGTTCGATCCCGGCACCTCACAGCGTCCGATCACGGCCTGGAGTGAGCCCAGAGCCGGGAGTAACCCCTGACCAAAGCCCCCCAACGCCCCCCAAAAAGGTGGGTGGGTAGAGGAAACACGTGGTCGAGGAGAAAAACGAATTTGAAGCGCTAAGGTCGTTCTGAAAGCTCCAGAAACAAGGACAATAACCGAGCAAACAAAAGTGAAAAAAGTTTTAATTTTTTTATGTGTTTTAGACCCTTACCCGGTAGCTCTCAGGACGCCCCCTGGGGATCCGAGGACCCTTTGGGGTGTCGGGATGCGAGGCCAGCACCCTCCCTGCTGACCCATCGCTCGTGGCCCTCACAAAGCAGAAAGAGTCAGAGCTAGAGGGAGCCTCAGTCTCCCCCAGATCTGATGGAGCGGTGAGGGCACCTCAGCGTTCATTTAGTTTCAGGGCGACGACCAGCACCTGGTCAGTCACAGGGGTGGGTGGATCATCCCAGCAGTGTCCACGGGACATCCCGTTACTGGTGCCCTTTCGTTCCTTAGGTGGATTCTGGAGTAGTGCTAAAGCGTGGGATTCCCTCATCAAAGGGACCTGGGGCGCATTCTTTTTCCTCGTGGGGGGTGTGAGCCCCACCCTCTCTGTGTTCAGGGGTCACTCCTGGGGTTGCTCAGGATACCCCATATCTGGGTCAGCAGCATGAAGGAAAAAACACCCTCCCCTCTGTCCTGTCGTTCTTGAGGGGTGTCGGGTCTGCATGGGGGTTGGACTGGGCATATTCTTCATATGCTTGGGGCTCAAAAGCATTTGATAGAGTCTTTGGTTTTCACTGGTTCTTGTGCATTCAGTGGGTTCTGGGAGTTCAGGGAGGTGGGGAGCTTCTCTTTCCTTTTTTTATTTATTTTGCATTTTGGGTAACACCCAGTGAGGCATTATGGTTACTCCTGGTTCTAAATTCAGCAAGCACTCCTACTGGTGCTAGGAACGATAAGCGATGCCCAGAATTAAACCCACGTTGGTCACCTTCAAAAGAAATGCTCATTTGTCTATGCTGTCACTCAGGCCCAAAGGTGTGGAGCTTTAAGCCAACTCAGGTTGCGGTCTGGAGGGGTGCATCAGGGTGGTGCTACAGTGGGTCTTGCAACCAAATATGCAATCTTAGCAGATAGTAGCTTGGGCACTTCCAGAGTGTACTCTAACCCCTCTAATAATGCAATTTAGGATCACTATTGGCCACTACACCTTTATTCGTTTAAATGAAATAATTATTTAGTCTGTAGGAAGTACAACTGTAAGACTCAGTTACTTCTCCTACCTTTGCACTCAGCAATCACTCCTGGCCAGGTTCAGGGCACCGTATGGGATGCCAGGATTCAAACGTGATTTGGCTGAGTGCAAGACAAGCACCTCACCTGCTATACTATGTCTCCAATCTCTTTAGACAGAAATTTCTTTTTTTTTTGATTTTTAGGGTCACACCCAGCGATGCTCAGGGTTTACGCAGGCTTTGCATTCAAGAATCACTCCTGGCAGTACTGGGAGACCATATGGGACTTCGGGAATTGAACCCAGGTTGGCCGCATGGAAGGCAAACACCCTACCTGCTGTACCATCGTTCCGGCCCCAGAAATGTCTTCATTACTTAATTTATTGTACTTTTTTTGGCCACAGCAACAGTCAGTGCTCAAGGGTTACTCTTGGTTCTGAGTTCATGCATCATTTTTAGCAGTGCTGGAGTGGGCGAGCCTATGTCCTGTTGCATATTGACCCCGGCTTAGCTGCTTGAAAGAAAAGCACCCTATCAACTTATTAGCTTTGCTAACCCTATGTGATTATATTTCCTCAGAAAAAAGAATTTCTGCCTCACCTGTCCAGATTCCAAGCATCTCCACTGTCCATCTCTCCAAGACCAGGGATGTGCCCTGCTGTTGAAGTGAGTACTTGCAAAAAGGGGTTTTCCAGGGACCATCTGCAATAGGTTATAAATGTCTCACTCTTAGGGGCTGGGGCAGTAGTACAGCCAGGAGGGCGTTTGTCTTTCTTGTGGTTACCAGAGTTATCCCTGCCACAACATCACTAGGTGATATTGTCCCCTGAGCATCACTAGGTATGACTCCAACCCTCCCACTTCAGAATTTGTCTTGCCACATGAGAATTTTTTATGCATCTTTTTGGAGTTGGAGTGTTTCTCCTGTCTTTCCCTCTTCCCCTCACCTGCTCCATTTGCTACAAACTTGTAGATACTCAGAGACTCCCCCCCTTTTGTGTCAGTGTGTCTGAGATGCAGGGGGAGCCATGCCATGTCCCTCAAAGGTAAATCAGGTGCTCAGCACTCTGCGCTCCTCTACTTGGGTGTATCTCACTACTTGGGGAGAAGGTGACGTGAGATTTGGGGCCACACCTGGTAGTACTTGAGATCTGTGACCTGTTCTCTGCTCAGTGAACTAGTGGACACTGGATACAAGTGAAGGCCCTCTGGCCTTGCAGGTGGCTGGCATCTGCTTCAGTCTGGTGTGCTCTCTCCTGTTTATACCTTCATGGAAAGTTCTTACATGTGAAATTTCTAGAGCCCTTTCAACAGATGGCTGTTAGGGGAAAATGAAGGAGTTGGAGTTGGAGACTCTGGGCAAAATTATGTACTTTAAAATCTCGTTTGGGCTAAATTTAATTTTTCTTTTTTTCTTTTTTCTTTTTGGGACACAGCGGTAATTCTCAGGTGTTATTTCTGGCTTGGCACTCAGGAATCACTCCTGGGAGTGCTTTGGGGACTGTATGTGATGCCAGGGATCGAACATATGCCATGCCAACTGTACTATCACTCTGGATCCAAGTATAATATTTCATCCTCTTTTTCTTTTATGAAATCACGTAACCATAGGAGTAAAATCATAGTCTGAAAACCTGGCGTGTAAGTTCTGAGCATTTCTGGTGTGGTCTCAAAACAAAATAACAAACCCAGAGGACTGAGCGTTCAGAATATATTACTAGATTTCACACCTCTTCTGTTGGCAGTTAACTCCTCATTGCCTTTATTTGGGCAGGAGGAGGATTGGCTATGCGGGATTTTGCCAAACCCAGCAGTGCTCCGGGATCATTCCTTGGCAATTCAAGTTCTGAAGTTAAGTCTTTTGCGTTCATGCAAGTGCCCTGCCACTCACTCTCAGCTCTTCCAGGCCGCTGCAAACCTTTGAAATTGCAGCCTGTACTTCTGGCTCAGGTTTGCACCAGGAGGCCCCAGGTGCCAGCAACCCTGCCCTGCCCTCTATCTACCAGCTGGGCCTCATTACTGCCCCCTGCAGTATCTTTCTCACAAAGTTAATATTATTTATATAGAATTTGAATTCCTGCAGTCAGAGATAGACCAGGAATGCAGGACCTGTCCTTGCAAGCAGTCTGCCATGGTACAGTCTCCTTTACAACACAGGAGTCCCTAAGCACCACTCAGGTAAGTTCAAAGTTCTGCCACCTGTAGCGCCCAAATCCAAACCTGCATTCTACAAAACTGGTTGGTGGAGGTTGACTTGTGAACAAATTACGTATACATATAGATATAGATATACACACAGACACACACACACACACACACACACATATATATGAAATGAAATTCTGTCATGAATCAAAAAGGGGGATAACCAGACTCTTATAGATAAGCAATATGGTACTTTGTCCAGGCCCATTTTGATGCCAGGGTAGCTAGCTCACCACTTGCCCTGGGTCCATCTAGTCCCTCATTGGACCCTTCTTTTGGGGATCGAGGAAGTAAGGGCAACTGAGGGTTCAGTCAAGAGAACAGATGTACAGGATGTAATATTATCTGGAGATCATCAACTCTCAAGCTCAGGCTTGTCTTTGTAACTGTCTTCCTGTATCCATACAAAAACAATTGCTCTGAAATAGCTAACCATGCAAAAGACATTAAGGTGAAGAGAAAGACATTATTTACAAGTCAAAGTCTTATCAGTTGACAAAGGTAATTGAAAGGTTATGGGCAATCAAGAAACATAAGCTCTCACGTGCCAGGGAGCAACAGCAGAACACTATTATCCTACAATACCTGGTGATCCTCAGTGGTTTCTCCTGGCTCTGCACTCAGGTTTTATTTCTGATGGCGCTCTAGGAGACTCTACAGGATCCTGGGGATTGAACCTAGGTTGGCCATGTGCAAGCAACACCCTACCCCAATCTACAGTTGCTCTGGTCTCAATTGGAGAGTTTAGATGCACGTAACTGTGCACAGAATGTTATTTGAAAGGATGGAAGGGACCCCTTGATGAAATCTTTTATAAGTGGGAATATGGGTCAGGTCCCAAGCTCTCCAAATCCCAGCAGACCATTTCATTTACCTGTGATTACTCACAAAGATGGTCACATTCCTGGATCCCACAGATGTCACTTTACTAATATTAGAGGTAAAAAAGGAAACATTTATGATTGGATAGAGCAAAATTCCATCCGTCTATGAGTCAGATGGTGCTCAGGGGACCATTTGGAATTCTGAACATTGTACCTAGATTGACTGCATGCAACGCACTCTACTAGCCTGATACTCTCAGTTTGAAATCATGTTTCTGAAACTGCCTCCTGGGGTTTTCTTTGAAGCTGAGAGTCCACTGCTTGCGTGTTGTCAAGGGGTAGAGCGTTGGCCAGACCTTGCTCCGTGATATTCTTACCAGACTTTGCTCCTGTTCCATGTCTCCAGCTCTCTGAATTTCTACTAGGCCAGTTCCTCTCTGAATCCCCAGGGTAGGCTTCGGAGTCGTTTTACTCCCAATCTGTATTTATGACTTCCCCAAGAAACTCATTGTTCCGTACGCTACCAGGTACCTACCTGCAAAGCTTGATTTCTTTTGACATGAAAACTCTCATGGCATAGACTAATAATTGGAATACTGTGTTCTTCTACATGGCAGCAGCCAGCCCTGGTGGGATGTCTCTTCCTGCAAATTGTGATAAAGGCTCAAGTGAGCAATTTGGCCCTCATCCCCACAGGGATGCCAAGAGAAGTGGGATGTCTTCTGAGGGTGATCAGAAGATCACTCTTCCCATGTCCTCAGCACCATCACTTTCCCATAGAAGCCCATAATGGACAGAATCCCCAGAAATTTAAGCACTGAGGACAAACTTTTGAGTCCAGCATGACCCCGGTCAGACTATGTCAGCATCCACAGAGGAGAGAAACCGTTTAAGTGTAAGGAATGGATCCTCATACCTTATATGCAGATTTCATACTGGAGAGTTTATATGCATGTAAGGAATGTGCTGTGGCCTTTCTCTGACTCAAAAATCTTATTATGCACAGAAAAAGTCACACTGGAAAGAAACCATATGCATATATGGAGTGGAAGGTCTTTGCTTATTCCACAAGCCTTAGTACACAGAAAAACTCACACTGGAGAGATAACTTATACTTATGAGCAATGTAGGAAGGCCTTTGCTTCTTCGTGAAGTCTTAGTTTTCATAATTTCTGTTTCGTAGAAAACCCTTATATATGAGGTAGGTGGAAAGGCCTTTCATTTCTTCTCAGGTCTTTATGAGCATAGGAAAGTTCTTACAGGGGAATGAAACACTATATGTGTCACTACTGTGGGAGCGTCTTTACTTACTATTCAAACTTTTGTGTCCATAAGAAAACGTACATTGCAGTGAATCCATATATATATAATATATATGTAAGGAGTGTGGCAAGGCCTTTGCTTATTTCACAATCCTTTTGTGACACTGAAATTTTCATATTGGAGACAAACCTTATGTTTGTTATGACTTTTGCAAAGCCTTCACTTTCCCCTAACTCCTTATTAAACGTAGGAAAATTCATTCTCGAAGAAAATATATGTAGGGGTGTGGGAAGATTTTTACTCAATCCTCAAGCTTTGCTGTGTGAGAAAAATTTATCCTGGATTGAGGCTTTGTATATGAAATGACTGCAGGAATATTTTGATGCAATTGGCATAGCTTTCTGAACAGGAAAATTCACAGTGGAGAGAAATCTCATAAGTGTAAGAAATGTGGAAAGGTGTTCAGTTTGTCTCCAGCCCTTACTGCGAATGTGGAAAGTCATTTTGCAGTGAAATCTTACATCTGTCAGAAGTGTGGGAAGGATTTTCCTGGATCCTTGTGCCTTATGCATAGGAGAATTCACACTGGAGAGAAGTTATTTATAAATATACATATTTATATATGTAAGAATATATATATTTATTCAAGAACGTGGAAAGTGAATTATTCTCACCTGCAACTTTAAAGACAATCCTGGAGAAAATTCTGTAGGTAAGGAATATAGGAAAGCCTTCATGTTCTCTCAAGCTTTAGTAAATATAAAAGTTATGTTGGATCAATCACTTCCATGATAACTATGACCGGCGTCAGAACAGGGCCCTTAGGTAAAACAATTTTATTTTCAACAAGTAGGTGGGGGATAGATACAAAAGTGCAGGAAGGAAGGAAATAATTCTGTTATATGTGAAAGCTTCCTGTGATACTAGTACCATAAGTGAAAGGTACTTGCTGATTATCCCCTGCACCATGGTTATGACAATGTCCTGGCATGTGGACTTCCCAGTATGTTAACTGGTAAGTAATGGTTCTTAGTGATAAAGCAAGGTGGAAGGAATTAAATAAGAAGTAAATAGGTACAAACATTGCATTTTGCTGGGTACTGTCACAACTCACCATGGTTTCATTCTTTGCTGTGACTCTGACTTGGCTCAGAGGCCCTGCTTTGCATAGATCATGGCATAGATCAACCAGGATGCTGTGGTTAGCCTTTTTTGATGTTGTATAGACAGGCAAACCTCTATTCTTCAGGCCCTTCTGTGTTATGTTCTGGGAGTCACATCCCGCAGTGCTGTCCATAATTTGTGTCCGGGTAGAGCCACATGCAAGGAAGCACTTCACTCGCTGTAGCATATCTGCACTCATTGTATTCAGTTTTCCATTTGATTTACACAAATATTGAGGGTAAATGTTTTGAGACTTACACTTTGGAAACAGTAAAATCCTAACAATCTCTTATACACCAAAATGGGACCGTATAGAATTCATATGATTGAGCCTGAGTCAGCTGCGTACAAGGCAAACACCCTATCCACTGTGCTTTCGCTCCAGCCAACCAGCCTTACACATTTACCTGCATTTTCCTAGTTGTTCTCTGCGCAGCTGGTGTCTGGCCGTTTAAGGCTGCTTGCAGAAGCGAAGTGATGTCACAGCAGGGCATTTACATGTTTGCGTGCAAGATGCTGGATCAGGCCTCCATGTGTTAAGCAGGTGAAGGGAGAAGAGGCTGCCTGTCCGTCGTGGAAGGGGTCTATGAAGGCCGGTTTCGTGGCAGGACACTAGCAGCCTCCCGTGAGTGCCCTGCACCGCGCCTCCTGGTTTCTGCACTGAGGGGCGGAGCAAAGCCAGCTCTAAGGACACTTTTAAGCTTTTTCAACTGATATCCAGGTGGTTCCTGCGGCCCGGCCGGCGGGGTTTTGTGGGGGACTCAGAGCTTTGGTGAGTGCAGCGGGGGCTGTGCCGGGGCGCAGGGGTCGTGGGTGTGAGTGCATGGTTCTGGGGATCCCCTGCAGCTCCTCTGTGGGACGGTGGCAGGTGGGCGCAGGGCCAGGTGGGGGGGGGGGCGCGCTGGGCCATCCCTACCCTCCCAGCTCGGGACTGCGCTGGGCCCAGTCTTGGACGCTTTGGCCCCAACCTCACTGCTGTAGAAGCTGCAGGTTCACTTAGAGGACCTGAGAGATAGCACAGCGGTTAGGGCCTTTGCTTTGCATCTGGCCCACCCAAGATCGATCTCCAAGCTCGACCACGACGGGTGCCTGAGCGCAGTTAGAAGTTTCTTGTCCATATCGCCGGTGGTGTCTCCAAAACTATAAAAGGACTGTTCATTTTTGAGGGGCAGCTCCTAATGGCAAATGACACTGTAGCCCTCAGTCACTATTTATTAGTAGCCTTGATTTCCAGACCATCCCTTGGGTGGGGTACTAGGGGTGTTTGGGGTTTGCAACTGAAAATTTACTTTGGGGCTATTTTTGGTTGTATTTTGGGCACAAATATGTAATGCCGGGGCTTCCTTTAAGGAGCAGCACTCTGGAATTCTTTTTATTTTAAGTTCTTTAGGTTTCATGTGAGATGCTGAATATCAATCAGGGTCAGCAAGGGAAGCGCCCCTCCCAGCTTAATATCTCTGACTACACATTGTTGTTTTTTCTAACGTAGAATTTCTGTATCCTAAAATCAATTTGAAAATTGCACCCCGACTCTTCATCTCTCCCTGATTAGGCAATACCCGGCTGTTACACTGAGAGTTGTGTTCAAATAATGTCTGGACATGCCCTGCATGCCTTTGGTGGCTATGATTGGTCTCCGCACCCTGGCCGGTGAAGGGTGACAGAGGGTCAAAGAAGGAAACAGGGGCCAGGCTGTTGGTGATCTGCTGGATATTAACCCAAAGTGTCTTAGGCTTCATTTGTGAATTGCCTCTTTTGCTCCTCCCAGAGAAGCTTATCATGTCCTTGCTAACATCCCTAATTTAGTTAAAGTTTATCTTTACCATTTCCTTTGTATTTTTCTTCGCGTTGCCTCAGTTCCCCAGGCCAGTCTTGATTACTTATATGCCATAACTTTCTGGTTATTCTCAACTTTGTATTTGTACTGCTTTGTAGTTGAAGTGGCTGTGGATTTGTACCTGCTTCCCTGTTTCCCCTATAGCATTTTTATGTTTTCACTCTACAGCACTGTTCTTTGCTTAAACACAGAAAGACCATCAATGCTTATACTCCTAGTATTTGGGAGTAGATGGACTCAAGTATATCTACTCCTGGGCATAATTGCTTGGTCATAATTACTTGACTCGGGCTTCAGTTACTGTAGTTCCTAACACCCCAAAAGGGAGGTTCTGCCATGGAACTTGTATGGACCAGGGGCAAGTGGGAAAACTACCCCAGCTTCGAAATGGAACATTCTAGAAAGCACATGTGCATGGTCTTGATGCAAACAGTTACAACATTAGAGGCAGGATCCCCATGGGGAAGGACAAGGTGAACTGGCCTGACGACTTAGTCTGGGATTTACAGTAAAAGCCTTGCTTGCTCTCAGAGCCCAGAGAAGTAAGTGTTAAAAGCTTTATTTGCTCTGGTGGCTGGAGAGATAGCACAGCAGGTAGGGTGTTTGGCTTGCACCCGCGGCCAACCTGGGTTTGATTCCCAGAATCTCATATGGTCCCTTGAGCAACGCCAGGAGTAACTCCTGAGCGCAGAGCCTGGAGTATTCCCTTGTATCACCAGGTGTGACTCAAAAAGGCAAAAAAAAAGCCTTATTTGCTATCAAAGCCCAGTGAACTAAGTGTTTGGATATTTGTCTCTTACTGTGTTTATCCAAACAACTACAAGTGTTGATAACTTATACAACTAGAGGAAAAGATAAAAGCAATGTAGATGTCCCTGGGAGACAGAGTGTCTCCTTGGGTAAAACTCCCCATGAGAATTTACTCTGCAAAATGTTTATCTGTGTAAATGATCAATAACTCCTCTGTTATGGTGCTTACGTGTCCCTTTTCAATGCCAGGGTAGCTCACAGCTCTCCTGGGTCCATTCAGTCTCTTGCTTTTGGGGTGCTAAGAACAAAGGACAGCTGAGGCTTAAGTCTCATAAACATGGCAGTGCCCAGGAGTATATAGTATCTGCAGTTAATTAATTAACTCTAAAGTTACAAAAACATAATATTGCCTTCCTTTGTCTAGACAAAGCTGAAGGCTGGGGGCATGGACATCCCAATCCTCCCAGCACAATCTTCCCAACCTGGGACTGCACTGGTCCTTGTCCAGGATCAAAAAAGGGATGTTTTTCTAAAGTAAACTGTAGAGGATATAAAGGAAAGAGAAAGTCAACATTTTATTTACAAATACAAAATCCAGAGATCTCTGGAGAATCTGACTTTACAATTCACAGGTTGTGATTAGGGAAAATGGGTGAATAATGTATAGGGGAAGCAGAGCGCAGGGAATTAAAGATGAATACTAAGGAAATGGGTGTGATTGGGATGGGTGTTACTCAGTAAGCCTCCGCTCCTTGTAGCAGAGGAGAAATGATGAACCAATGTTAAACCTTAATTGTTTAGAACTAGAATCCAACCAGGGTAAAGGGTTTTGTTTTTTTTTAAGCAAGAAAGTTTTGGTTTTCCAGGAGTAAGGACATTTGCTCAGGCATCCCACTGGGTGTGCTAGGAGCACGTTTACTTAGACCCGGAGCCATAGTACAGTGGGTAAGGACTTAACCATCCAAGCAATCGACCCAGGTTCTATGCCCTGCATCCCATATGCTCTGTACCAGAGTGATTCCTGCGTGTAGAGCTAGGAGTAAGCCCTGAATCTGCCGGTTGTGGCCTCGAAACAAAAATCACACAAAGTCACACTTATATATACACATATATATGCACAAACAATGGTGAAAGAACAACAGGGATTCAGGATAAACTGTGAGTTTCTGTAGCAGGGATAGATAAAAAATATGGGATTATTTTTACTTTTTTGGGTCACACCTGGCGATGCACAGGGATTACTCCTGGCTTTGCACTCAGGAGTTACTCCTGGCAATGCTCAGTAGATGATATGGGATGCTGGGAATCGAACCCAGGTTGGCCGTGTGCAAGGCATACACCCTACCCTATCCAGCCCCAAGAATAGGGGATTTTTAAGGACCAGAAATTTGACTCTTTTAATGTTTCATTCTCGAATTTGTCTTTGTACATCATTTCCCGCCCCCCTTCGGTAGATTTTGCCTTTTTTCTTGTTATATTTTTCACCACAGCCTACAGTGCTCAGTGTTTACTCTTGTCTCTGAGCTCAAAGATTATTTGAGAAGAGTCAGGGTAACATTCTGTGTTTAGATATCATTGGTCCGATGTTAGGTGACAATGCAGGATCAGGGGACTTCTCCTTACCCCCAGTCCCCCAGTGTGTGACCGGCCAGTCCAGCATTTGCCTCTCCACTCCTTTATTCGAGTCCATCACCCTTGCAGCACAGATTCACCTGGGTGGCAAAAAGGTTCTCAGGGCCTAGACTCTGGCTCTTTAAGGTACATAATGGAAATGGAAATGATGTCATAAGTGATGTCATAAATGTCATGGTTCATTTTCCATCCCTCACTCAGACACTGGGGCTGTTGCTCACTTGGCAGAGGACAAGTAAATTTGCTCCCCATCCTGGAAGGGGTACTCTGAAGAAGGATTTAGTTGCAGGATTCGAACAACCTCCTGTGAGCACCCTGCGCCTTCCCGTTTCCACACTCTGAGCCGAGGGGCCGAGCCAACTTGTGGGGCACTTTTGCGCTGGTTTTTCACTTGTTCGCCAACATCGACATGGATCGTGAGGTGTGATCGAGGTTTTAGGGTGACGCAGAGCTTTGGGGGTGCAGTGGGGGCTGTCTCAGGGTTCAGGTGTGACAGTTGTGAGTTCGTGATTCTGGCGTGCCTCTTTCGCCACAATCGTCTCCAGCTCCGGGATGGGGCAACAGTGGGTGAATGCGGGAATCATCCGAGGGCTTGGCTATTCCAATCGTCCCAGCAGTCCCATGTTTGAACCATTGGCCCTAAGCTCGCTTCTGTAGAATCCCCAGATTTAAGGTGAAGAGCTTCAGCCCCTCCACCTAATGGCAGGAGACTGTTGCTAGTCATCTTCATTTTCTGCCGTGATAGCCGCGATCATGTGGGGTATATGGGGGAGAAAGGGGCCTGCATGTGGCAGAGGTTTGCCAATGAAAATGTATTTGGGGGGCTATTTTTGGTTCTTTATATTTTAGGGGGAGAGAGAGCACATACGCGGAGATGTTCATGAGTTACTTGCGTCTCTAAGCTCAGGTATTATCCCTGGCACTGCTGGGGGCCATATCGGATACAGAGGATTGGTTGGTTCATCTAGTCAAGCATCCAGTTCACATTATTGCCTTCTAACCACAATACCAGTGTATCTTTTTCTGGTTCATGAATTTCAGGTCCCTCACATCAATCTTCAAAGCACTCCTGACTCTTCATCTCACCCTGAGCAGACAACACCTGCCATTGTGGTAAATCCTGAGGTCCCCAGAACAGAGTGCCCAGGTGCATGTCCTTGTCTACCCTGCAAGAGAGTGTCGAAGATTTGTTCACTCTAAGTCACATGGTGTAGCCAAATTCCAAGCTACAGTTCCCACGGGGCAGCACTGCTGCCAGCTGCAGGGGGGCGCTAGTATTCGGGTGCTCCTGGGCCGAGAGTCGGCCCCTGAAAGGGCCTACAGGGACTTTCCTGTGGGAGCCAGAGAGGAATCTGGGGATCAGAGAAAGCTGTCTTTTCCTTCCCAGTCTCCTGGGCCCAGGCTCCTCTCCTGAAGTGCAGCACAGATGCCAACAATATTTGCATCCCCAGCGGAGACAGGAGCTTCTGCCATTGTCTCCCAGAGGTAGAATTGTGAGGCTGTGCCCGAGGTTGTGGGTGGTCTGAGATCAGGAGTGGGAGGAGGTGCTCCTGTCTGGTGCTCAATGTTCCTACTTCTCCAGGTCTTTGCACGGAGCCTCCTGCTGATCCTCAGAACAACAGTGACAGGAGAAGATGGTGACGCGGCTTCTGATTAACCATCCCCAGGTAGGAGTAGAGGGATAGAATGACATGAGGTAGTACCAGGAGTGCCCAGTCTTCTTGGACCATCTGTTTTGAGTTTCTTTTGTACGGATTCCAAGATGAGACTTCCGATCGGACCGTCCCATTCTGCTGTTTGAAGCTGCTTTTGTGTATGTTTGTTTTGTTTTATTTGACTTTGGGTCCGACCCAGTGGTGCACGAGGAATACTCAAACCTCAGTGCTCAATGCTCATTCCTGAAAGGTCTATGTGATGAATCGGATGCTGGAGGTTCAAAGGTTTCATCTTGGGTTTTCTGTTTACTTTGGGGTGGCAGAGCAAGGATTCTCGCAATCATTCCTTGTGCTTTACTCTGGCATTTTCCCTGGAAGTGCTTATGGACCATATGGGATGTTGGGGATCGCCAGTCCTACATGCTGTCCCTGGAATAGCTGTCCTCTTACGCCAACCTGCTGCTTTGGCTTCTTTTGCATTGTTTTTGTCATCAGCTGTCCTCTTGACTCTGTTCTCTGGATTCAAAACTGACTGGCCTCAGAGCACCCTGGGGTGTGTTGGCCCCGTTTGCGCCCTGGCAACTACAATGATTTGGGCCACCAGACTTGCTTTTCTCCTGTTTTGTCCTTCCTACTTTGGAGAGACTACCTGCTCGGTCATATAGTCTTATGTTCACATAATCTTGTGTGTGGATTTCTGGGCATGCGGTGATCCCAAGGAGAAAGAGCCAAGGATCTCTGCGGCCAGTAGAGATGTTGGGGTCAAGAAACTTCTACCTTCTTTGAGTGGGATTTGGGGCGGTCCTGTGCAGTGAGTTCCTACAGGCACACATGCCATGCACTGCTCTGAGTAGTTGTCTATACGGACTGTCGAGTTCTAAATCCTAGTGGTCATGAGCTGTGGGGGTGCAACGGTGAATGTGCAGTGGTTTTTGCTACACCCAGGGATAGTCTTTTGCATAGTACAAGTCTGTGTCCAGGTGATCCTCTCTACAGTGCTCACTGGACCAGTGGTGCTCGAATTGGCCGGGGGGTTACCAGGAAAGGCAGATACATCCAAGAACCTTCTGTATAACGTCCTCCCACTTTAGCAGATCCAGTTGCCTTTTGTGATTTTTGGGGCCCATCAGTCATGCGTGAGCAAGAAGGCTGGTTCATTCGGAGTGGAGAGGCCCAGCGACAATATAGGACCCTGGGACCTGGCCTCAGAGTAGTGGGAATGAGACTTAGATAGACTCTGACTCCCACCCTCTTCGTGTGCTGACTCAGGACACAGTGTTCTTCCATGATGTGGCTGTGAACTTCACCCCAGAGGAATGGTCATGCCTGGAGGCCTCTCAGCGGAAGCTCTACAGGGACGTGATGCTGGAGACCTACCAGAATCTGCAGGCTGTCGGTGAGAGCAGTGTGGAGCCAAGCATGTCTGAACAGACCCGTGTTGGCTCCCTGGGGTTGGGCGGCAGCTGTGTGTCCAACAGTAGCTCTGTGACAGGCGTGCAGTAGCTCTGCCCTCCCTCGTTTTTTTTAGGGTTCATCTGTGGATACTCAGGGCTTACTCTCAGCTTTGTCTTCAGGAATTACTCTTGTGGGGTCGCCGGACTCTATGGGGTGATTCAGATCAACCATTTTCGACTGTGTCCATGGGAAGATCCCTATCTGCCCAGTTATCGCTCAGGTCCCTTTAAATAGTTCCATTCATTGTTGCAAAAATTTACTTTGTGTACTACACAAAATTTTGTGTGTTTAATTTGTTTTGCTATTGCCTTTGTTTGGGGGCACAGTCCACATTTCTCTTGGCTCTGTGCTAAAGGATGACTAATAAGAGTGTTCAGGGGCCATATGGAACCGTATCTTGAAACCTCTTGGCAAGTTAAATTGTCGTTGCCTCACCCCCAGTACTTTTGCACCAGTCACTCAACGGTTTTTGCATTTTCTTTTTTCCATAGTGATTAGGGATTATTCCTGCCTCTGTATTCAGGATCCACACCTGGCCTTGCTCCAAGACCATATGGGATGCCTGGGATCAAACCCACATGTGTGTGCAGCACTTCTGTCTTATCTGCTGTACTATCTCTTTCCCACCACAGGGGATTTGATACCTCGTCTCTCAACTCATAAGACACTGCCCTATTTCAGTCATTTGATTTACTTCTTATGGTTCTTGTGAGATTTCAGCAAGACTTAGGGTTTGCTTCTGGACTCTGCACTCAGGGATCACTCCTGGCTGGCAGGAGGGACCCTAGGAGATATCGGGTATCACAACTGGATTGTCCGTGAGAAACTCGTGCTGTGCTCTCTTTCTGGATACATTTTTAGCTTAAAAAAATAAGGGTCTCTTGTCACCCTTGGCCATTTCCCGATTTATTATGCACTTAGTTTTACTGAAATCCGTGAAAAGTTCATGAGGGGCTCAGGAAACTCCATGTACTGCTGAGCCTAGAGAGACAGTACAGGGAGGAAAGTAATTTTCTTGCAAGTGGCGCACGTGGGTTAAATCCCCAGCAACCCATGTCATCCCCTAGCACCAGCAGCAGTGATTTCTGAATACAGAATCAGGAGTCTCACCTGATCGTTTCCAGCTGAGACCCAAAACAAGACAAAAAACAAAAACATACTGTGCTAATCAACCCCCTGTAGGCTATACACAAGGCCAGATGTAGAGTATTTGTGATATTTTCTTGGGTCTTACCTCTCGAATAACTAGAAATATGTGAAATTTTGGAAATGGACATTCTCTTCATGCTTTTCACATATATGCCCACTTATATCAGGAAAACATGGGCATTTACCTGTCACCTTTTCCCTGTGACTTATCCATGCCTCTGTCTCTGTTGGGGCAGGGTGCACTGCAATGAAGCCTGCAGTGATCTCCTGGCTGGAAGGAGGAGCTCTGAGGTCGGGTAGGAGAGGCGTGTGTGCGGGTGAGTGTCTGAGGACCCTTCCTGGCTCAGGCCCTGTGCAGTGTATGGGTGCCCTGAGCATGTATGAAACACGCTGCTGAGACCGGGGCCTTGGTCTCCTGGATCCTTGGGTCTGTGCCGCACTCAAGCTGCTCTTCATTTCCCTGGACTGTCAATAACAGAATGATCCTGTAATTTGCTTCCATGGCTTTCGAATAAGTAAGACCATAACAGAGATAGTTTGGATCTAAACGATAGTACAGCAGGGAGCGCCTTGCAGTGCCTGAATGTGACCTGTTCAATAATCTGCTCAATAACCTGGTTCCCCGAACATCACCAGGTCTGCTAAAAAACAAAAACATAACCTAGTGTAGAATTACCAAGATCCTCACAGTTTTCCACTATCCGAATCTTTTGTTTAGTGTGGGACTCTTTGGACTTTGAGAACCACAGAGATGTACTCTTAACCACATGGCATCATTTTGCTATGTATTGTGACATGTGTGACGTGTGAATTGCATGTTCTCTTCAGTTTCAGAACTGAAACCGCGACTTCAGGATTTGGCATTACAGCACTTTGATTTGGGAATGGGGTCAGCAAGTACGAGTGAGTTGGTAAGATTCGCTAATTCAGAATAAATATTATTATGCCAGCAGGAGTGGACCAAGTATGTGATTGTAAAGGTGGCAGGCTGGGATTGGCAGGGAGAAATTTCAAAGCCTGATGCTTGGAGTAGAGGACTCTTAGCTTTGCTAGGTGCTGAAATCAACCATTTATAAAAAATACTGTGAGTTTTGATTGGCTTGACAGTGGTCGTTGTTTAGAAAGCTAATTTGTGCGCCCTAGAGATGGTGCAGTGAGAAATATACTTGCTTTGCACAGGGATGGATGGTCCTTATCCAGCACTCCTTATAGACATCGTAGACCCACAGAACTGATCCTAGACACTGCATGGTGTGCCCCTCCACCCACCCCACCACCAATAAATAGAAAGTACAAAACAGAAAGAAGAAAAAAATTCATTGATCCTGAAAGGCATCACTTGTGGTGAGAGCTTTGCAATGGCCATGTGGTCTGTCTCAGCTGCGTTACGATGCAGCGTGGTCTTCACCCCTGCATCACAGGTTCCACTCTGAGCTTTAACCAAACCCACTGTGGATGTATTTCATTTTCTCTTGAAATGGATGTGTCCGTTTTCTATAGAAGGAATTATTTCTAGTTGTATTCCTTCATTAATTTAAAAGGGGGAAACACACAGAATTTACTCTCTATCAATCAATTTTGTGCGTTCAACTTACGGTAACATGAAGTCATTCAGTAGTAAGACAATTCATATTTCAGTAATTGCATTTGTGCGGTGCATATGTGTGAAACCACATCTGAAGGGCTCAGTTTTTTTGACAGGAAGACTCAGTGAATAAGTCAATAATTAGAATCCTCTGTTGTTCTACAGGAAAGCAGCCACCCCGAGTGGAATGTCTCTGATCCTGCACTGTATGATAATGTCTCGAGTGATCAATCCTGCCCTCCGCCCCATGAGGACGATGAGACAGGCGGGATGTCTTCTGAGGGTGATCAGAATGGTGAGAGCTACCTCACTCCGAAGAAGCCCTCTCCTGGAAAAAGTTCCTTGGAGTGTGTTATTCTCAGTTCACAGACACAAAATTCCCCAATGGGGCACCTGCTAGGGAGAGAAGCACTGTTTATAGTGAGTCCCTCACAGCAACATACCCTCAACCACAGTCACAGTGAGCAGAACACGTCAACATGTAAGGAATGTGGGGGAGCCTCCCCATGTTCTCAGCACTGTGGAGTTCCCTTAGAAAACCACAGTGGACAGAATCCCCAGAAAAGTCACCCCCAAGAACAAAGTGTGAGTCAAGGGTTACTCCATCATGACCATATGAATATAAATTCAGGAGCGAAACCTTTTGCATGTGAAGCATGTGGGAAGGCCTTCGATCAATCATCACATCTTATTATGCATAGGAGAATTCATACAAGAGAGAAAACTCATGAATGTCAGACATGTGGGAAGGCCTTTTTTCAGACCTCTAGTCTTAATAGACCTATGAAAACTCATAGTGGAGAGAAGCCTTATATATGTCAGGAGTGTGCTGATGACTTTATTCGATCCTCAGGCCTCAGTGTACATAGAAGTATTCACACTGGAGAGAAACCGTATATATGTAAGGAATGTGGGAAGGCCTTTGCGAAAGCCTCAAATCTTAGTGGACATAGAAGAATTCACACTGGAGAGAAACTGTATATATGTAAGGAATGTGGAAAGGCCTTTGCTAGAGCTTCAAGACTTACTGAACATAGGAGAATTCACACTGCAGAGAAACCTTATATATGTGAGGAATGTGGAAAGGCCTTTGCTACAGCCTCAAGCCTTAATGTACATAGGAGAATACACACTGGAGAGAAACCGTATATATGTAAGGAATGTGGGAAGACCTTTGCTGAAGCCTCAAGCCTTCGTGTACATAGGAGAATTCACATTGGAGAGAAACCGTATATATGTAAGGAATGTGGGAAGGCCTTTTCGAAAGCCTCAAGCCTTAATGTACATAGGAGAATTCACACTGGAGAGAAACCGTATATATGTAAGGAATGTGGCAAGGCCTTTGCTGGAGCCTCAAACCTTCGTGTACATAGGAGAATTCACACTGGAGAGAAACCGTATATATGTAAGGAATGTGGGAAGGCCTTTTCGAAAGCCTCAAGCCTTAATGTACATAGGAAAATTCACACTGGAGAGAAACCGTATATATGTAAGGAATGTGAAAAGGCCTTTGCTACAGCCTCAAGCCTTAATGTACATAGGAGAATTCACACTGGAGAGAATCCGTATATATGTAAGGAATGTGGGAAGGCCTTTTCGAAAGCCTCAAGCCTTAATCTACATAGGAAAATTCACACTGGAGAGAAACCGTATATATGTAAGGAATGTGGAAAGGCCTTTGCTTTGGCCTCAAGACTTAGCGTACATAGGAGAATTCACACTGGAGAGAAACCACAATATATGTAAGGAATGTGGGAAGTCCTTTGCTGAAGCCTGAAACCTTGTGTACACAGGAGAATTCACACTGGAGAGAAACCATATATATGTAAGGAATGTGGAAAGGCCTTTACTTCATCCTCGCAATTGACTATACATAGGAGAATTCACATTGGAGAGAAACCGTATATATGTAAGGAATGTGGGAAGTCCTTTGCTGAAGCCTGCTGATTTTCACTCGGGCTGCACCTATGCCAGTATTCTTGTGCTTGGAATTGCTTGTGTGTTAACTTGTAAATAATGGGTCATGGTGATGAAAATAAGGAGGAAGGTGACTCAATAAACAGGTACAGAAATACCCTCCTGCTCAGAGCTGTCATGGCTCACTACTCTGTTATTGTTTGCTATGCTTCTGGCTTGGCCCAGAGGGGCTGGTTAGCGGGAATTATGGCAGAAATCAACCAAGATGCAGCATTGAATACTTTGAAAATGGAAAAATAGGTAATCCTTCATTCTTCAGTATTTCCTGTGTTAGGATTTGGGATGCTTGAGCACCCTGCAAATCCTGGTTTGGCAACTTGAGCATAGGTCAAGCCAGCTTGTATGGTGCATTCACGCTTGTTCCTTACTTGTTCTGGATATCCAGGCTTTAGAGGATGTGGAGCTTTTGAGGGGTGCATTGTGTGCTGTTCTGTGGCTCAGGTGTCATGGGTGAGGGTGCATTATCCTGAGGGCCCCTGCAGCCATCATCGATCCAGGTCCAAGACGGCACTGGAGGTTGGGCACATGGACTTCAGGCCTTGGTGTGAGGAGCCTGCAAAGAGTGGGGGTCTTGGTCATCTCGTTCCTCACTACCTGAGACTGTGAAGGACCCTGTTTGGAGTCTTTGGAATGGACATAACACTTATTGAAACTCCAGATATGTTCACTGGCAGCCCCAAAGGAAAGGGCACTTTTGCCGTCGGTCATTTTCATTGGCTTCAGTGCTGGGTTTCGCACTTTGGGGTGTGTTTAGACAAGTGAGGTATATGCCTTGAAAATTTACTCTTTGGATTATATATTTGTTTTTTGCTTTTTGTGTCACACTCCGCGTTTCACATGGGTTTCTCCTGACATATACACTCAGGAATCATCAGAGAACCATGATTGTTACTGGTTTTTGGCATATTGAATACACCATGGGGAGTTTGCCAGACTGCGGTGTGGGCAGGATTCTTCTGGTAGCCTGCCAGTTTTTCCAGATTAAGAATAGATAATAAAATTTCGTGTGACTGTGCACTTCCCAGATCTCGGTTTTATAGTCTTTGGGTCTTGGCCATTGATGGGATTACACGGCACCGGGGACAGTTAGTGGGTGTAACGCCTACATACTGGAAGATGGGAGATATGGGTGGAGGAGGCCCAGTCCCAATACGAGCAGCTTAGAGATCTCAGACCAAGGTCCTGCACACCTGGGTTTCTCTGCCGGTTCCTTCATGTGTGAGGCTCGTCCGAACTTGTGGAGAGTGGTCTTAAGCATGGCTGTGGCTCGAACCAGAGGTCTTGATCTGCCGGGGCTCTGCTCGTGGTTGGGAGGGAAACTTAACACACCCTCCTCCAAAAGGCACCAGTGAGAAAGCCAGACACGGAGGTAGGAGACTGCCTGTTTTCTTTCAGGAGCAGGGTTTTATAGTCTCTGGGTCTTGGCCATTGATGGGATTACACAGCACCGGGGGCAGTTGGTGGGTGTAACGCCTATATACTGGAAGATAGGGGATCTGGGTGGAGGAGGACCATCTCTTTTCTCAGTCTCCTTCATTCCCCCTGTCTCCCTGAAGCTGCTCTTTTTCTTCTCTCACCACTACTCCAATCCACGCCTCCTCACGGGAAGCGCAATGAAAAATGATTTTCTAGACTTCCCCATCACCTGCAGCCCATGAAGAAAAAGCAGCCCTAAAGGTGTGCTACTCCTCCACGTCGACCAGCAACTTAATTGACATATTTAGTCCTAATGATTACCATTCTGTATGAACAAAGTAATAGACACTTTTAGACTTGTTGGTGACTCTCCTGGGGACTTCTCACCACAGATTCAGACTCAGGCCGGATCAATCACTCCCAATCCCAGCAGCGTCCAAGTCTAGTTATTACTTTTTGATTCGTGACAAAATTTGTCCATGACCAAGCTCTTATAGATAAGCATTATGGTACTTTGACCAGGCCCATTTCGATCCCAGCGTAGCTAGCTCACCACTTGCCCGCATCGGATCCTTCTTTATGAGATTGAGGAAGTAAGGGCAGCTGAGGCTTCAGTCTAGAGAGCAGATGTCCAGGAGGTAATATTATCTGGAGACCAACTCTCAAGCTCAGGCTTGTCTTTGTAACTGTCTTCCTGTATCCATACAAAAAGCAATTGCTCTGAAATAGCTAACCATGCAAAAGACATTAAGGAGAACAGAAAGACAATATTTACAAGTCAAAGTCTGATCAGTTGACAAAGGTAATTGAAAGGTTATGGGCAATCAAGAAACATAAGATCTCACCTGCCAGGGAGCAAGGGCAGACCACTATTATACTACAATATCTGGTGATCCTCAGTGGTTTCTCTTAGCTCTTCACTCAGGTATTATTTCTGATGGTGTTCCTGGAAACTAGAGGATCCTGGGGATTGAACCTAGGTTGGCCATGTGCAAACAACACCCTACCCAGATCTACAGTTGCTCTGGTCTCAGTTGGAGAGTTTAGATACATGTAACTGTGCACAGAATGTTGTTTGAAAGGATAGAAGGGGCGCCTTGATGAAATCTTTTATAAGTGGGAATATGGGTCAGGTCCCAAGCTCTCCACATCCCAGGAGACCATTCCGTTTACCTGTGATTTCTCACAAGGATGGTCACATTCCTGGATCCCACCCATGTTACTTTACTAATAATAGAGGTAAATGAAGGAAACATTTACGATTGGATAAAGGAAAATTCATTCCATCTCTTAGTCAAATGGTGCTCAGGGGACCCTTTGGAATTCTGGACATTGTACCTAGATTGACTGCATGCAGCGCACTGTACTATCGTGATACTCTCAGTTTGAAATCATGTTTCTGAAACTGACTCCTGGGGTTTTCTTTGAAGCTGAGAGTCCACTGCTCGCGTGTTGTCAAGGGGTAGAGCGTTGGCCAGACCTTGCTCTCTGATGTTCTTACCAGCCTTTGTTCCTCTTCCATGTCTCCAACTCTCTGGGTTTCTACTAAGCCAGTTCCTTTCTGAATCCCCAGGGTTGGCTTCGGAGTCACTACTTTCATCCCCATCTGGATTTATTATTTCCCCAAGAAACTCATTGTCCCGTGCCCTACCAGCTACCTACCTAAAGAGCTTAATTTCTTTTGACATGAAAACTCTCATGGCATAGACTAATGAGTGCAATCCTCTGTTCTTCTACATGGCAGTAGCCAGCCCTGGTGGGATGTCTCTTCCTGCACACTGTGATAAAGGCTCAAGTGAGCAATTTGGCCCTCATCCCCACAGGGATGCCGAGACAGGTGGTATGTGTTCTGAGGGTGATCAGAAGATCACTCTTCCCATGTCCTCAGCATCATCACTTTCCCATAGAAGCCCATATTGGACAGAATTCCCAGAAATGTAAGCACTGAGGACAAACTTTTGAGTCCAGAATGACCCCGGTGGGACTATGTGAACATCCACACAGGAGAGAAACTGTTTAAGGACTGTGGGAAGGCCTTTGATGGATCCTCATTCCTTATACATAGATTTCCTACTGGAGAGTCCGTATGCATGTAAGGAATGTGCTGTGGCCTTTCTCTGACTCATACATCTTAGTATGCACAGAAAAAGTCACACTGGAAAGAAACCATATGCATATAAGGAGTGGAAAGTCTTTGCTCATTCCACAAGCCTTAGTACACAGAAAAACTCACACTGGAACACTGGAGAGATAACTTATATTTGGGAGCAATGTAGGAAGGCCTTTGCTTCTTCCTGAAGTCTTAGTTTTCATAAATTCTGTTTTGTAGAAAACCCTTATATATGTGAGGTTGGTGGAAAGGCCTTTCACCTCAGGACTTTCTGAGCTTTGGAATGTTCGTACAGGTGAATGAAACACTATTCGTGTCACTAATATGGGAGGGTCTTCACTTACTATTTAAACTTTTTTGTCCAAAAGAAAATGCTCATTGCAGTGAATCCATGTATATATGTAAGGAGTGTGGCAAGGCCTTTGCTTATTTCACAATCCTTTTGTGACACTGAAATGTTCATATAGGAGACAAACCTTATGTTTGTCATGACTTTTGCAAAGCCTTCACTTTCCCCTAACTCCTTATTAAACATAGGAAAATTCATTCTCGAAGAAGACATATGTAGGGGTGTGGGAAGATTTTTACTCGATCCTCAAGCTTTGGTGTGTGAGAAAAATTTTTTCTGGATTGAGACCTTATATATGAAATGACTGCAGGAAGATTTTGATGCAATTGGCATAGCTTTCTGAACAGGAAAATTCACAGTGGAGAGAAATCTCATAAGTGTAAGAAATGTGGAAAGGTGTTCAGTTTGTCTCCAGCCCTTACTGCGAATGTGGAAAGTCATTTTGCAGTGAAACCTTACATCTGTCAGAAGTGTGGGAAGGACTTTCCTGGATCCTCGGGCCTTATGCATAGGAGAATTCACACTGGACAGAAGCTATATATAAATATACATATTTATATATGTAAGAATATATGTATATATATGTAAGAACGTGGAAAGTGAATTATTCTCACCTGCAACTTTAAAGACAATCCTGGAGAAAATCCTGTAGGTAAGGAATATAGGAAAGCTTTCATGTTCCCTCAAGCTTTAGTAAATATAAAAGTTATGTTGGATCAATCACTTCCAAGATAACAATGGCCGGCGTCAGAACAGGGCCTTTAGGTAAAACAATTTTAGTTTCAACAAGTAGGTGGGGGATAGATACAAAAGTACAGGAAGGAAGGAAATAATCCTGTTATATGTGAAAGCTTCCTGTGATACTAGTACCGTAAGTGAAAGGTACTTGCTGATTATCCCCTGCACCCTGGTTATGACAATGTCCTGGCATGTGGACTTCCCAGTATGTTAACTGGTAAATAATGGTTCTTAGTGATAAGGTAAGGTGGAAGGAATTAAATAAGAAGTAAATAGGTACTAACATTGCATTTTGCTGGTTACTGTCACGACTCACCATGGTTTCATTCTTTGCTGTGACTTTGACTTGACTCAGAGGCCCTGCTTTGCATGGATCATGGCATAGATCAACCAGGATGCTGTGGTTAGCCTTTTTTGACGTTGTATAGACAGCCAAACCTCTATTCTTCAGGCCCTTCTGTGTTATGTTCTGGGAGTCACATCCTGCAGTGCTGTCCATAATTTGTGTCCAGGTAGAGCCACATGCAAGGAAGCACTTCATTCGCTGTAGCATATCTGCACTCATTGTATTCAATTTTCCATTTGATTTACACAAATATTGAATGTAAATGTTTTGAGACTTACAATTTGGAAGCAGTAAAATCCTAACATTCTCTTATACAACAAAATGGAACCGTATAGAATTCATATGATTGAACCTGAGTCAGCTGCGTACAAGGCAAACACTCTATCCACTGTGTTTTCGCTCCAGCCAACCAGCCTTACACATTTACCTGCATTTTCCTAGTTGTTCTCTGCGCAGCTGGTGTCTGGCCCTTTAAGGCTGCTTGCAGAAGCGGAAGTGACGTCACAGCAGGGCATTTACTTGTTTGGGTGCAAGATGCTGGATCAGGCCTCCATGTGTTAAGCAGGTGAAGGGAGAAGAAGCTGTCTATCCGTCGTGAAAGGGGTCTATGAAGGCTGGTTTAGTGGCAGGACACTAGTGGCCTCCCGTGAGCACCCTGCACCGCGCCTCCTGGTTTCTGCTCTGAGGGGCGGAGCAAAGCCAGCTCTAAGGACAATTTTAAGCTTTTTCAACTGATATCCACGTGGTTCCTGCCACCCGGCGGGGTTTTGTGGGGGACTCGGAGCTTTGGTGAGTGCAGCGGGGGCTATGCCGGGGCGCAGAGGTCGCGGGTGTGAGTTCGTGGTTTTGGGGATCCCCTGCAGCTCTGCCGTGGGACGGTGGCAGGTGGGTGGGGGCCGAGTGGGTGGGGGGGGGCTCTGGGCCATCCCTACCCTCCCAGCTCGGGACTGCGCTGGGCCCTGTCTTGGACGTTTTGGCCCCAACCTCACTGCTGTAGAAGCTGCAGGTTCACTTAGAGGACCTGAGAGATAGCACAGCGGTTAGGGCGTTTGCTTTGCATCTGGCCCACCCAAGGTCTATCTCCAAGCTCGACCAGGACGGGTGCCTGAGCGCAGTCAGACGTTTCTCGTCCATATCGCTGGTGGTGCCTCCAAAATTATAAAAGGACTGTTCATTTTTGAGGAGCAGCTCCCTAATGGCAAATGACACTGTAGCCCTCAGTCACTATTTATTAGTAGCCTTGATTTACAGACCATCCCTTGGGTAGGGTTCTAGGGGTGGTTGCGGTTTGCAACTGAAAATTTACTTTGAGGCTATTTTTGGTTGTATTTTGGGCACAAATATGTAATCTCGGGGCTTCCTTAATGAGTAGCACTCTGGAATTCTTGTTCTTTAAGTTCTTTAGGTGTCATGGGAGATGCTGAATATCAACCAGGGTCAGCATGGGAAGCGCCTCTCCCAGCTTAATATCTCTCACTCCACATTGTTGTTTTTTCTAACGTAGAATTTCTGTAAAATCAATTTTCTAAAATCAATTTGAAAATTGCATCCCGACTCTTCATCTCTCTCTGATTAGGCAAAACCCGGCTATTACACTGAGAGTTGTGTTCAAATAATGTCTGGACATGTGCTGCGTGCCTTTGGTGGCTGTGATTGGTCTCCGCACCCTGGCCGGTGAAAGGTGACAGTGGATCAAAGAAGGAAACAGGGGTCAGGCTGTTGGTGATCTGCTGGATATTAACCCAAAGTGTCGTAGGCTTCATCTGTGAATTGCCTCTTTTGCTCCTCCCAGAGAAGCTTATCATGTCCTTGCTAACATCCCTAATTTAGTTAAAGTTTATCTTTAACATTTCCTTCGTATTTTTCTTCGCGTTTTCTCAGTGCCCCAGGCCAGTCTTGATTGCTTATATACCATAAATTTCTGGTTATTCTCAACTTTGTATTTGTACTGCTTTGTAGTTGAAGTGGCTGTGGATTTGTACCTGCTTTCCCGTTTCCCCTATAGCATTTTTATGTTTTCACTCTACAGCACTGTTCTTTGGTTAAACACAGAAAGACCATCAATGTTTATGCTCCTAGAATTTCGGAGTAGACGGACTCAAGTATATCTACTCCTGGGCATAATTGCTTGGTCATAATTACTTGACTCGGGCTACAGTTACTGTAGTTCCTAACACCCCAAAAGGGAGGTTCTGCCGTGGAACTTGTATGGACCAGGGGCAAGTGGGAAAACTATGCCAGCTTCTAAATGGAACATTCTAGAAAGCACGTGTGCATGGTCTTGATGCAAACAGTTACAACATTAGAGACAGGATCCCCATGGGGAAGGACAAGGTGAACTGACCTGAAGACTTAGTCTGGGATTTACAGTAAAAGCCTTGCTTGCTCTCAGAGCCCAGAGAAGTAAGTGTTAAAAGCCTTATTTGCTCTGGGGGCTGGAGAGATAGCACAGCAGGTAGGGTGTTTGACTTGCACACGGCCAACCTGGGTTCGATTCCCAGAATCTCATATGGTCCCTTGAGCAAGGCCAGGAGTAACTCCTGAGCGCAGAGCCAGGAGTATCCCCTTGTATCACTGGGTGTGACCCAAAAAATGCAAAAAGAAAAAAAGCCTTATTTGCTGTCAAAGCCCAGAGAACTAATTGTTGGGATATTTGTCTCTTACTGTGTTTATCCAAACAAATACAAGTGTTGATAACTTATACAACTAGAGGAAAAGATAAAAGCAATTTGGATGTCCCTGGGAGACAGAGTGTCTCCTTGGGTAAATCTCCCCATGAGGATTTACTCTGCCAAATGTTTATCTTCGTAAATGATCAGTCACCCCTCTGGTATGGTACTTACCTGTCCCTTTCCGATGCCAGGGTAGCTCACAGCTCTCCTGGGTCCATCCAGTCTCTTCCTTTGGGGTGCTAAGAAGAAAGGGCAGCTGAGGCTTAAGTCTCATAAACATGACAATGCCCAAGAGTATATAGTATCTGCAGTTAATTAACTCTGAAGTTACAAAAGCATAATATTGACTTCCTTTGTCTATACAAAGCTGAGGGCTGGGGGCATGGCCATCCCAATCCTCCCAGCACAATCTTCCCTGCTTGGGACTGCACTGGTCCTTGTTCAGGAGCAAAAAAGGATATTTTTCTAAAGTAAACTGTAGAGGATATAAAGGAAAGAGAAAGTCAACATTTTATTTACAAATACAAAATCCAGAGATCTCTGGAGAATCTGACTTTACAATTCACAGGTTGTGATTAGGGAAAATGTGTGAATAATGTATAGGGGAAGCAGAGCGCAGGGAATTAAAGATGAATACTAAGGAAATGGGTGTGATTGGGATGTGTGTTCCTCAGTAAGCCTCAGCTCCTTGTAGCAGAGGAGAAATGATGAACCAATGTTAAAGCTAAATTATTTAGAACTAGAATCCAACCAGGGTAAAGGATTTTGTTTTTTTTTAGTAAGAAAGTTTTGGTTTTCCAGGAGTAAGGACATTTGCTCAGGAATCCCACTGAGTGTGCTAGGAGCACGTTTAGTTAGACCCGGAGCCATAGTACAGTGGGTACGGACTTAACCATCCAAGCAATCGACCCAGGTTCTATGCCCTGCATCCCATATGGTCTGTACCAGATTGATTCCTGCGTGTAGAGATAGGAGTAAGCCCTGAATCTGCCGGTTGTGGCCTCGAAACAAAAATCACATAAAGTCACACTTATATATACACATATATATGCACAATGGTGAAAGAACAACAGGGATTCAGGATAAACTGTGAGTTTCTGTAGCACGGATAGATTAAAAATATGGGATTATTTTTTCTTTTTTGGGTGACGCCTGGCGATACACAGGGATTACTCCTGGCTTTCCACTCAGGAGTTACTCCTGGCAATGCTCAGGGGACCATATGGGATGCTGGGAATCGAACCCGGGTTGGCCGCGTGCAAGGCAAATGCCCTACACACTGTCCTATCTCTCTAGCCCCAAGAATAGGGGATTTTTAAGGATCAGAAATTTGACTCATTTAATCTTTCATTCTCAAATTTGTCTTTGTACATCATTTTCCCCCCTTCAGTAGAATTTGCCTTTTTTCTTGTTATATTTTTCACCACAGCCTACAGTGCTCAGTGTTTACTCTTGTCTCTGAGCTCAGGGATCATTTGACAAGAGTCAGGGTAACATTCTGTGTTTAGATATCATTGATTCGATGTTAGTTGACAACTGCAGGATCAGGGGACTTCTCCTTACCCCCAGGCCCCCAGTGTGTGACTGATCAGTCCAGCATTTGCCTCTCCACTCCTTTATTCGAGTCCATCCTCCTTGCAGCACAGATTCACCTGGGTGGCAAAAAGGTTCTCAGGGCCTAGACTCTGGCTCTTTAAGGTACCTAATGGAAACAGAAGTGATGTCATAAGTGATGTCACATAAATGTCATGGTTCATTTTCCATCCCTGAATCAGACACTGGGACTGTTGCTCACTTGGGAAGGGACAAGTAAATTTGTGCCCCATCCTGGAAGGGGGAGTCTGAAGAAGGATTTAGTTGCAGGACTCAAGCAACCTTCTGTGAGCACCCCGCGCCTTTCCGTTTCCACACTCTGAGCCGAGGGGCCGAGCCAACTTGTGGGGTACTTTTGCACTGGTTTTTCACTTGTTCGCCAACATCCAGGTGGATCGTGAGGTGTGGTGGAGGATTTAGGGGGACGCGGAGCTTTGGGGGTGCAGGGGTGGCTGTCTCAGGGTTCAGGAGTGACAGTTTTGAGTTCGTGATTCTACGGTGCCTCTTTAGCCACGATCGTCTCCAGCTCCGGGATGGGGCAACAGTGGCTGAATGCGGGAATCATCCGAGGGCTTGGCTATTCCAACCGTCCCAGCAGTCCCATGTTTGAACCATCGGCCCTAAGCTCACTTCTGTAAAATCTCCAGATTTGAGGGGCAGAGCTTCAGCCCCTACACCTAATGGCAGGAGACCTGTTGCTGGTCATTTTCATTGTCTTCCGTGAGAACCGCGATCTTGCGGGGTATGTGAGGGGGAAGGTGCCCTGCAGGTGGCTGAGGTTTGCCAATGGAAATGTATTTGGGGGGACTATTTTGGTTCTTTATATTTAAGGGGGGAGAAAGGGCACATACCCGGAGATGCTCATGACTTACTCGAGTCTGTAAGCTCAGGTATTGTCCCTGGCGCTGCTATGGGCCATATGGGATGCAGAGGATTGATCGGTTCATCTAGTCAAGCGCCCAATTCACATTATTGCCATCTAACCACAATACTTGTATATCTTTTTTTAGGTTCATGAATTTCAGCTCCCTCACATCAAGCTGCAAAGCACCCCTGACTCTTCATCTTCCCTGAGCAGACGACACCTGCCATTGTGGTAAATACTGAGGTCCCCGGGACAGAGTGCCCAGGTTCATGTCCTTGTCCACCCTGTAAGCGAGTGTCGAAGGTTTGTCCACTCTAAGTCACATGGTGGAGCAACATTCCAGGTGACGTTTCCCTGGGGGCAGCCCTTTGCCAGCCTGAAGGGGGGCGCTACTGTTTGGGAGCTCCTGGACTGAGAGTCAGCCCCTAGCAGGGCCTATAGGGACTTTCCTGTGGGAGCCAGAGAAGAATCCGGGAATCAGAGAACGCTGTCTTTTCCTCCCCTGTAGACTGGGCCCAGGCTCCTCTCCTGAAGTACAGCACAGATGCCAACAAAATTTGCATCCCCAGCGGAGACAGGAGCTTCTGCCATTGTCTCCCAGAGGTGGAATTGTGAGGCTGTGCCCGAGGGTGTGGCTGGTCTGGCTCAGAAGTGGGAGGAGGTGCTCCTCTCTGGTGCTCACTGTTCTGAGTGTTGCTGGGAATCAAAACCAGAGCTCCTCTTTTGAGCTATCTCCCCATCCCTATTTTCTTGCTTTTATTAAAATTTCCCCTGTGAGGCTTCTCCAGGTCTTTGCACGGAGCCTCCTGCTGATCCTCAGAACAATAGAGACAGTAGAAAATGGTGATGCGGCTTCTGATAAACCGTCCGCAGGTAGAAGTAGACAGATAAAATGACATGAGGTAGTATCAGGAGTGCCCAGGTTTCCTGGGCCTTCTGTTTTGAGTTTCTTTTGGACGGATTCTAAGATGAGACGTCTGATCGGACCATCCCATTCTGCTGTTTGAAGCTGCTTTTGTCTATGTTTGTTTTCTTTTATTTGGCTTTGGGGCCAACCCAGTGGTGCATGAGGAGTACTCAAAGCTCTGTGTGCAGTGCTCTTTCCTGAAAGGTCTAGGTGATCAATGGGATGCTGGAGGTCCAAAGGTTTCATCTTGGGTTTTCTGTTTTATTAGGGGTGGCAGAGCAAGGATTCTAGCAATCATTCCTTGTGCTGCACTCTGGCATTGCCCCTGGCAGTGCTTGTGGGACCATATGGGATGTCAGGGATCGCCAGTCCTACATGCTGTCCCTGGAATAGCTGTCGTGTTATGCCAACCTGCTGCTTTGGTTTCTTTTGCATTGTTTTTGTCATCAGCTGTCCTCTTGACTTTGTGCTCTGGATTCACAACTGACTGGCCTCAGAGCACCCTGGGGTGTGATGGCCTCATTTGCGTCCTGGCAACTACAGTGACTTGGGCCCCCAGACTTGCTTTTCTCCTATTTTGTCCTTCATACTTTGGAGAGACTACCTGCTCCGTCATACAGTCTTGGGTTCACGTAATCTTGTGCGTGGATTTCTGGTCATGCACCGATCCCAAGGGGAAAGAGCCAAGGATCTCTGCGGCCAGTAGAGATGTTGGGGTCACGAAACTTCTACCTTGTTTGAGCAGAATTTGAGGCAGTCCTGTGCAGTGAGTTCCTACATGCACACATGCCATGCACTGCTCTGAGTATTTGTCTATATGGACTGTTGAGTTCTCAATCCTAGTGGTCATGTGCTGTGGGGTTGCAGCGGTGAGCGTGCAGTGGTTTTTGCTACACCCAGGGATAGACTTTTGGATCGTACAAGTCTGTGTTCAGGTGATCCTCTCTACAGTGCTCAGTGGAACAGTGGTGCTTGAATTGGCTGGGGGGTTACCAGGAAAGGTAGATACATCCAAGAACCTTTGTAAAACTTCCTCCCACTTTAGCAGATCCAGTTGCCTTATGTGATATTTGGGGCCTGTCAGTCATGCGTGTGCTTGGAGGCTGGTTCATTTGGAGTGGAGAGGCCCAGCGACAATATAGGACCCTGGTACCTAGCCTCAGAGTAGTGCGAATGAGGCTAAGATAGACTCTGGCTCCCACTTTTTTTTTGTGCTGACTCAGGACGCAGTGACCTTCCCCGACGTGGCTGTGAACTTCACCCCGATGCAATGGTCATGCCTGGAGGCCTCTCAGCGGAAGCTCTACAGGGACGTGATGCTGGAGACCTACCAGAATCTGCAGGCTGTCGGTGAGAGCAGTGTGGAGCCAACCGTGTCTAAACAGACCCGCGTGGGCTCCCTGGGGTTGGGCGGTAGTTGTGTGCAAGCGGCGCACGTGGGTTAAATCCCAGGCATCCATGTCATCCCCGAGCACCAGCATCAGTGATTTCTGAATACAGAGTCCGGAATCAGCCCTCAGCATGGCCAGGTGAGACACCAAAGAAGACAAAAACCAACAACATACTGTGCTGATCAACCCCCTGTCGGCCATACACAAGGTCAGGTCTAGAGTATTTGTGGTATTTTCTTGGGTCTTACCTCTCGAATAACTAGAAATATATGGCATTTTGGAAATGGACATTCTGTTCATGCTTTTCAGATATATGCCCACTTGTATCAGGAAAATATGGGGGTTTACCTGTCACCATCTCCCTGTCACTTATCTATGCCTCTGTCTCTTTTGGGGCAGGGCACCCTGGGATAAAACCTGCGGTGATCTCCTGGCTGGAAGGAGGAGCCCTGAGGTCGGGGAGGAGAGGCGTATGTTTGGGTGAGTGTCTGAGGACCCTTCCTGGCTCAGGCCCTGCGCAGTGTATGGGTGCGATGAACATGGAGGAAACACGCTGCTGAGACCGGGGCCTTGGTCTCCTGGATCCTTGGGTCTGTGCCGCACTTATGCTGCTCTTCATTTCCTTGGACTGTCAGTCACAGAATGATCCTGTAATGTGCTTCCATGGCTTTCGAATAAGTAAGACCATAACAGAGCTAGTTTCGATCTGAATGATAGTACAGCAGGGAGTGCCTTGCAGTGCCTGAAGGTGACCTGTTCAATAATTTGTTCAATAACCTGGTTCCCTGAACATTACCAGGTCTATTCAAAAACAAAAACAAAACCTAGTGTAGAATTGCCAAGATCCTCACAGTTTTCCACTCTCCGAATCTTTTCTTTAGTGTGGGACTCTTTGGACTTTGAGAAACACAGAGATGTACTGTTAACTACATGGCATCGTTATGCTACATTTTTTGACATGTGCTTGATTTGCATGTTTTGTTCAGTTTCAGAACGGAAACCGCGACTTCAGGATTTGGCATTACAGCACTTTGATTTGGGAATGGGGTCAGCAAGTACGAGTGAGTTGGTCAGATTCGCTAATTCAGAATAAATATTATTATGCCAGCAGGAGTGGACCAAGTATGTGATTGTTAAGGTGGAAGGCTGGGAATGGCAGGGAGCAATTCCAAAGCCTGATGCTTGAAGTAGAGGACCCTTAGCTTCACTAGGTGCTGAAATCAACCATGTTTAAAAATACTGTGAGTTTCTATTTGCTTGAACGTGGTAGTTGTTTAGAAAGCTAATTTCTGCGCCCTAGAGATGGTGCAGTGAGAAATATAATTGCTTTGCACATGGACGGATATTCCTTACCCAGCACACCTTATAGACAGCATAGACCCACAGAAATGATCCTAGACACTGCATGGTGTGCCCCTCCACCCACCCCACCACCAATAAATAGAAACTACAAAACAGAAAGAACAAAAAACTTCATTGATCCTGAAAGCCATCACTTGTGGTGAGAGCTTTGCAATGGACACGTGGTCTGTCTCAGCTGCGTGACGATGCAGCGTTGTCTTCACCCCTGCATCACAGGTTCCACACAGAACTTTAAACAAACCCACATGTGGATCTATTTCATTTTCTCCTGAAATGGATGCTTCCATTTTCTATAGAAGGAATTATTTCCAGTTGTATTCCTTCACTAATTTAAAGGGGAGAAAGCCTCAGAATTTACTGACTCTGCATCCATCAATTTTGTGTGTCCAACTTACAGTTACATGAAATTATTCTATTGTAAGACAATTCGTATGTTGGAAATTGCATTTGTGTGGTGCATATGTGTGAAACCACAGCTGAAGGGCTCAGTATTTTGTCAGGAAGACTCAGTGAATAAGCCAATAATTAGAATCCTCTGTTGTTCTACAGGAAAACTGCCACCCCAAGTGGAATGTCTCTGATCCTACACTGTGTGACAATGTCTCTAGTGAGCAATCCTACCCTCTGCCCCATGAGGACGCCGAGACAGGTGGGATGTCTTCTGAGGGTGATCAGAATGGTGAGAGCTACCTCACTCTGAAGAAGTCCTCTCCTGGAAAAAGTTCCTTGGAGTGCGTTATTCTCAGTTCACAGGCAAAACATTCCCCAATGGGGCACCTGCTAGGGAGAGGATCACTGTTTATAGTGAGTCCCTCACAGCAACATACCCTCAACCACAATCACCGTGAGCAGAACCCATCTAGGTGTAAGGAAGGTGGGGGAGCCTCCCCATATTCCCAGCACTGTGTTTTTCCCTTAGAAAACCACAGTGAACAGAATCCCCAGAAAAGTCAGCCCCAAGAGCAAAGTGTGAGTCAAGGGTTACCCCATCATGACAATATGAATATTAATGCAAGAGTGAAACCTTATACATGTGAAGAATGTGGAAAGACCTTCAGTAGATCAGCAAATCTTATTTTGCATAGGAGAATTCATACAGGAGAGAAACCATATAAATGTCAGACTTGTGGGAAGGCCTTTATTCAGACCTCACATCTTAATAGACACATGAAAACTCATAGTGGAGAGAAGCCTTATATATGTGAGGAGTGTGGCAAGGCCCTTACTCAGTTGTCAAGCCTCAGTAGACATGCAATTATTCACACTGGAGAGAAACCGTATAGATGTAAAGAATGTGGAAAGGCCTTTGTTTGGGCTGCAAGACTTAGTGTACATAGGAGAATTCACACTGGAGAGACACCGTATATATATAAGGAATGTGGGAAGACCTTTGCTGTAGCCTCAAATCTTAGTGTACATAGGAGAATTCACACTGGAGAGAAACCGACTATATGTAAGGAATGTGGAAAGGCCTTTGCTAGAGCTGCAAAACTTACTGAACACAGGAGAATTCACACTGGAGAGAAACCGTATATATGTAAGGAATGTGGGAAGGCCTTTGCTGTAGCCTCAACTCTTAGTGAACATAGGAATATTCACACTGGGGAGAAACAATATATATGTAAGGAATGTGGAAGGCCTTTGCTTGGGCCTCAACATTTAGAGAACATAGGAGAATTCACACTGGAGAGAAACCACATATATGTAAGGAATGTGGGAAGTCCTTTGCTGGAGCCTCAAGCCTTCGTGTACATAGGAGAATTCACACTGGCGACAAACCGTATATATGTAAGGAATGTGGAAAGCCCTTTGCTAGAGCTTCAAGACTTACTGTACATAGGAGAATTCACACTGGAGAGAAACCGTATATATGTAAGGAATGTGGAAAGCCCTTTGCTAGAGCCGCAAAACTTACTGAACACAGGAGAATTCACACTGGAGAGAAACCGTATATATGTAAGGAATGTGGGAAGACCTTTGCTGTAGCCTCAACTCTTAGTGAACATAGGAATATTCACACTGGGGAGAAACAATATATATGTAAGGAATGTGGAAGGCCTTTGCTTGGGCCTCAACATTTAGAGAACATAGGAGAATTCACACTGGAGAGAAACCACATATATGTAAGGAATGTGGGAAGTCCTTTGCTGCAGCCTCAACACTTCGTGAACATAGGAAAATTCACACTGGAGAGAAACCTTATCAGTGTCTGACATGTGGAAAGGCATTCACACTTTTCTCTTCCCTTACTCTGCACATGAGAATTCATACTGGAGAGAAGTCTTAGATATGTATGGAGTGTGAAAAGGCCTTTACTTCTTCCTCACAATTGACTGTACATAGGAGTATTCATAGTGGAGAGAAACCGTATATATGTAAGGAATGTGAGAAGGCATTTGCTACAGCCTCAAATATTAGTGTACATAGGAAAATTCACACTGGAGAGAAACGTTATATGTAAGGAATGTGGGAAGGCCTCTGTTTGTCCTCAATACTTAATGTACATAGGAGAATATGCAAAGGAGAGAAACCATATGCATGTAAAAAATGTGGAAAGGCATTTTGAGAAGCCTCAGATTTAGTGTACAAAGTAGCATTCACGCCAGAGAATAACATAACTTAAATTTCCTTTAGTCGTCGATTTGCTCGAACGGGTGACAGTAACGTCTCCATTTGTCCCTGTTGCATGCTACTGTAGCCCAATGACATCTGTTCGCTCTGGGAACATGAAGAGCCTCAAACCGAACGTTCATGATCTTCTCGAAGAAGTCTGACCATCTGGTAGGCGGCCACACGGTCTTTTGACATCCCGTGGAATCCAGTCAGTAACAGCTCTATTCCAGCGGTCATCTTTAAATCTCATTACATGACCAGCCCATCTGATTTTTGACACCTTGGCAAACGAGACAGCGTCCCTGATTCTTGATCGTCGACAGATGTCAGAACTCTGGATTCTTTCTCTCATTTGAGTGAAACGTGATATTCCAAGCATAGCTCTTTCTATTCTTCTTTGGGAGACCTGAATAGCGTTCTCATCTTGTTTGCGTAGGGTCCAGGTCTCTGAGACATAAGTTAATGCAGTAAGAACAGTGGAATCAAAGAGACGTGCCCGGAGCCGGAGGTTCCTCGTCCTCTTAGCTATTTCTTCGACGTTCTTGAAGGCGTTCCAAGCCTCTCTCTTCCTCCTGCGCAGCTCGGGTGCCAGGTAATTTGTCATGTTGACTTCTCGACCTAGATACAGATAGCTGTTGCATTGGGAGATGGTCATTCCGTTGAGAGCGAATGGGGCATCAGGAACGAGGCTATTTCTCATGAACATAATCTTTGTAAGATTCAGCTGTAGTCCTACCTTTCCACACTCACGGTCAAAGTTGGCCAGCATTTGTGTCGCTTGGCTGATGTTTGGTGTTATTAAAACACTGTCATCAGCAAAGCGGAGCTGGTTTAGTTGCCGACCATCTATCTTTACTCCCATTCCTTCCCATCACAGTCGTCGCATGATGTTCTCGAGGGTGGCACTGAAGAGTTTCGGTGAAATGGTATCACCCTGCCGCACCCTTCTCTTGACATCAACGATCACTTGTTTGTAGAATGGTGAGATCCTGGTAGTGAATCCGCAATGCAGCTTACGGAGGATCCTGATGTATTGAGTTTGTACACCCTGATTGGCTAGGGCTTCAATGACCGCTTCCGTCTCAACAGAATCAAAAGCCTTCTTTAAATCAATGAACGTTAAACAGAGCGGCATCTTGAACTCCCAAGAAACCTCAATGAGCTTGGTTATCGTGTGGATATGGTCGATGGTGCTGAATCCTTTGCGGAACACGGCTTGCTCGAATGGTTGTCCTTCATCTAGTGTTCTGCCAATCCTATTTAGGATGACTCGAGTGAACAACTTGTAGATGACAGACAATAGGCAGATTGGGCGATAGTTACCAATGTCATGGATGTCTCCCTTCTTTAACAGTAGTACGGTCCTGCTGGTTTTCCATTGGGACGGAACCTTGCATTCAGACAGGTAGGGAGTGAAGCGCCGAGCCAGTGTATTGATGAGTACTGACGGCAGGTTCTTCAGGTGTTCAGGTCTGACCTTGTCTGGGGCGGGTGCTGTTTGTTTCTTTACCGACGAAATGGTGTGTCGGATTTCGGAAGGGAGAACGTTGGGAACGACATATCCATCCTGTGGAATTTGGTATGTCGGCAAGTGGACATGGCTATCGAAGAGATTTGAGTAGAAGTCATGGACAATCTTCTCCATTGCCATTCTGGAGGATGTGATGGATCCATCAGGACGTCGGAGGGCAGTCATCTTGGTCTTGTAGTTGGCGAAGTATAGGCGGGCGTTATGAATACTTTTCAAGGCTTCTGCCGCATCTACCAGTATTTCTGCTCTTCTCTCTTTGAGGTCTTCCTTGATCGCATCTGTGCACTGTTTTGCGAGCTCGGACAAAGTGCGAGCTGCACTGCTTTGCGTGCGTGTTCGAGCATGCCAGAAAAAACCTTATATATGCGAGAAATGTGGCAAGGCCTTCTGCCATTCTAAATCCTTGCTAAGCACCGGAAAATTCACAGTGGAGGGAAACGTTATTAGTGTCCGACTTGTGGGAAGACCTTCATTTGGTGCTATTCTCTTACTCAGTATGTGAGAATTCATACTGGAGACAAACTGCATATATGTCAGTAATGTGGGAAGGGCTTCATGTACCCCTCACACCATAATAAACATATAAAAATTCATACTGGATGATTTGATCCCTTAATAACGGTCTCTAAGGACAGAACAGGACAAGTCAGACAAGCAAGTTTCCTTTGGACACAATAGTCAAGGGTGTTAAAAAGTACAGTTAAGAGGGAAGTAAGCCTGCCTGCTCGGAACAGGCTTCTCTTGTCATTGAAATGTACCTGCTGATTTTCACCCGGGCTGCACCTATGCCAGTATTCTAGGGCTTAGAATTGCTTGTGTATTAACTTGTAAATAATGGGTCCTGGTGACGAAAATAAGGAGGAAGGTGCCTGAATGAACAGGTATAGAAACACCCCCATGCTCCGAGCTGTCCCGGCTCACTACTCTCTTATTGTTTGCTATGCTTCTGGCTTGGCCCAGAGGGGCTGTTTGGTGGGAATTATGGCAGAAATCAACCAAGATGCAGCACTGAATTCTTTGAAAATGGAAAAACAGTTAAACCTTCATTCTTCAGTCTTTCCTGTGTTAGAATTTGGAATGCTTGAGCACCCTGAAAATCCCCGTTTGGGAACTTGAGCGGCAGGTCACACCAGCTTGTAGGGCACTTTCATGCTTTTTTTACTTGTTCTGAATATCCAGGCTTTAGAGGATGTGGAGCTTTTAAGGGGTGCATTGGGGGCTGTTCTTTGGCTCAAGTGCCATGGGTGAGGGTGCGTTATCCTGAGGGCCCCTGCAGGCACGATCAAAACCATGTCCAAGATGGCACTGGAGGGTGGGCACATGGACTTCAGGCCTTGTTGTGAGGAGCCTGCAGAGTGGGGGTCTTGACAATCTCATTCCTCCCTACTCGAAACTGCGCAGGACCATGGTTGGAGCCTTTGATCTGGACATAACACTTATCGAAACTCCAGATATGTTCACGGGCAGCCCCAAAGGAAAGGGACACTTTTGGCGTTGGTCATTTTCATTGGCTTCCGTGGTGGGTTTGGGACTTCGGGGCGTGTTTGGACAAGTGAGAGATATTTGCCTCTGAAAATTTACTCTTTGGATTATTATTATTTATTTATTTATTTATTGCTTTTTGGGTCACACCCAGCGTTTCACATGGGTTTCTCTTGGCTTATACACTCAGGAATTACTCTTGGTAAAGCTCAGGGGACCATATTTTTGCTGGGATTCGAAACCGGGTTGGTCATGGCAAGTCAAGCGTCCTACCTCTTCTGCTATCACTTCAGTCCCACTTTGGATTAATTTTAATAGCTTTTTTTTTAAATTCAGGGGAGTTGGAAGGGATTCTTTGATGCTCAAGGTTTACTTCTGGTTCTGCAGCTCAGGAATTATTCTGCAGTGCTGCTGGGTTCCTATGGGATGGGGAGGTTTGACCTGGATCAATAAGGCAAGCATCCTACTCGCTTTATAGTGAGTCCAACCCCAATATTGGTGTTTTTTTCCATATATAGAATTTCTACTTTCCAGGTGTCTGGTACCACACCCCTCTCTTGACATGGATAATTACTTCTTTGTAGAATGGTGACAACCTGGTAGTGAATCCGCAATACAGCTCAAGGAGGATCCTGATGTATTGAGTTTGTACACCTGATTGGCTAGGGCTTCTATGACCACTTCCATCTCAACAGAAAAAAAAGGCCTTCTTTAAATCAATGAACGTTAGACAGAGTGGCATTTTGAATTCCTGAGAAACCTCAATGAGCTTAGTAATCGTGTGGATATTGTACATGGCACTGAATCCTTTTCGGAACCTGGCTTGTTCACCTGGTTGTTCTTCATCTAGTGTTCTGCTAATCCTATTCAAGATGACTCGAGTGAACAGTTTGCAGATGACAGACAATAGGCAGTTTGGGCGATAGTTGCCAATGTCATAGATGTCTCCCTTCTTGTATAGTAGTACAGTCTTGCTAGTTTTCCATTGGGATGAAACTTTGCATTCAGACAGGTAGCCTGTGAAGAGCCGAGCCAGTGTATTGATGAGTACTGATGGTAAGTTCTTCAAGTGTTCAGGTCTGATCTTATCTGAGCCAGGTACTCTTTGTTTCTTTACCGACGAGATGGCGTGTTGAAATTTGGAAGGGAGAACATTGGGAACAATATGTCAGTAATGCAGAATGTGGTATGTGGGATAGTGGACGTGTCTATTAAAGATATCTGAGTAGAAGTCATGAATAATCTTCTCCATTGCCCTTCTGAGATATGTGATATATCCATCAGGATGTTGGAGGGTAGTCATCTTGGTCTTGTAGTTGGTGATGGACAGGCAGGCATTACGAAGGCTTTTCACGGCTTCTGCTGCATCTACCAGCATCGCTGTTCTCCTGTCTTTGAGGCCATCCTTGATTGCTTCTTTGCATTGTTTTGCGAGCTTGGACGTTCGCTTGCTGTTTCCTGAGGCATGTGCCAAGCCACGTTGCCGAATAAGTTCAAGAGTGTTCGAAGAAATGCGGGTTTTTCGTGGTTATCTCTCTCGGCCCCGAGAGTCCCAGCAGCAGGAATCCCTGAGCAATGCTGGTGTGACCCTCTCCCCACCTAAATAAAGAGAACAAGATAACAGAAAACTCATTGATCCTCGAGAGGAATCTGCTTCAGGTGAGATGTTTTCAAAGGTCTGTCTCGGCTGTGTGGGGATGCATCATTGCCTTCGCACGTGTATCCTACTAAGCTATCCCACTAAGCTTCACACTAAGCTAGTACCAACCCAGTCTCGGGCCCCTTTTATTTTCACTCTAAACTGGTACTTCAATTTTCTGCAGAGAGAGTCATTTCCACTTACTGTGTCTGTTCTTTGAGTTGGAAAAAATCACACAGCTATGTGACCTACCGTCGGTCTATTCTGCTTGTCCTTCTTGCTGAAACGTTTGGTCGATGCCTGGGAAATCCATCCATGTGTCAGAATTGCAACCGAGTTGGGTAAATGTTAGAAACCAACCTGCAGGTCTAGAATTTTGTTGACGAGAAGACTATCAGGCACAGCCCCTCCAGCACTTGCCTCTCCTCTTTTTAATTCGAGCTTATCCCCCTTGCACTGGTTCACCTGGGCTGCCATAATGGTCTGTCTGCACTTGGAACCTGGCACTTTAAGGCTCCTTGGTGAAATGGATGATGTCACAGACGGGAGTCTTCCATGTGCACCTTTACTTCCTAATGCTGTCAAGTGGATCAGGCCTCATACAGGCAAGTGTTTAAAGGACAAACTGATACTTCAGGTGAAGGGGGGAACTGAAGGCCAATCAGTGGCAGGACATGAGGACCTCTCACCTTCAGTGCCTGTAATGTGACCAATGGGATTCTTCCAGCTTTCAGGATAATTTTGTGGTTGTTTTTCAGTCCCCCTTATCCATATCCAGTGGGTTCCTGGGGTCTGCCTTGCTCCAGAGGCTTTAGGAGAATGTAGAGCTTTGCTGTTTGCATTGGGAGGATTTAACACGGCACGTGGGTCTCGGGTGTGAGCTTGGGGGCATATTCGTCTCCAGCTCTGCGATGGGGCAGCATGGCCTGTGTGCGGAGTTGAACATGGGGGGCTGTGGGTCTCGAGGATGCCCGACCTGCTGATGGAAGTAGTCTTAGCCATCCCAGCCTTCTCAAGCAGGGGTTGTACCAGGCCCTGTCCCGCAGCTTTCAGTGTAGACATGTGTGTGTGAAACTGCCAGATCACTTTGAGGGGCATCTCCTCAGCCCCCAATGGTGAGGGACCTTATTGAAGCCCGTCTTTTTTATTGGCACCTGCCAGAAAGATTCCCGGGGGGCGCATATGCTGCCGGAGCCCATGTGCTGCTTGAACCCACATGGCCGAGCACATGTGGTTCCCGAGCACATGTGTTGCCCGCATCTCCCCTCTTGGGATGTGTACATTCATGCTTTCATGTCTAACTTTACTCTCTCTCTCTCTCTCTCTCTCTTTTTCTTTCTTTCTTTCCCCCCACTCCACAGCTTAAAAATCCTCCAAATGAAATCTATTTACTTAAAAAAGAAAGATTCCTGGGGACCTATTTCTAGCATGTGGCTGAGGGTTGTAAATGAATATATACATGAACATCGGGACTCACAGAGATGGTCTTGGTGGCTGTTTGCAAAGTGCTTTTGTGAATTTTATTTCCTTCGTAAATACAAAGATTCTCTGTTCGACATGTTATCTGCTCAGCTCATCCCTCTCTATCTATCCCAGACCTGGCGACCCCCAGCTGTCTGGATCACCTGATCCTATCCCGGAAACGAGGAAAAATGAACCTTCCTGAGCAGGCAAGTACTTGGTCAGGGATATTTGAAGCCTGGCCCTTTAAGGCTCTGGGCGAACGTGCAGGTGACATCACAAAATCCTCGACCTTTATCCGCCAGGGCTTGACTTTCCGTGGGGAGGTGCCAGTGGGTCGCCTGGTTGCGGAAGGTGAGGAGCGAGTGAGGGGGCACCCTGGGGGGAGGGAGGTCCCCGAAGGTTGGTGCCCCCACCACCCGCCCAGGTGGTCGATCTGAGCGCCTGAACCTACGTGTTCTCCGCCTTGTGGGCGGCGGGGATGCTCCATCGTGGTGGCCCGGGGTAGTGGCCCGTCACCCGGGGCACACAGAGCGCTCCTGCCAAAAGTTTTATCTTGTTTATAAACTGATTTTGAGGGACACAGGGTCATTTTTACTAAGTAGAACTTATTTAGGAAGATGCATAATGGGGGAACGCGGCCGGCCGGGTTCAATCCCGGCACCACACAGTGTCCCGGTACCAGCCTGGAGTGAGCCCAGAGTCCGGAGTAATCCCTGGGCAAAGCCCCCCAGACCCCCCAAAAATATGGGTGGGTTGAGGAAGCACGTGGTCAAGGAGAAAAATGAATTTGAAGCGCTAAGGTCGTTCTGAAAGTTCCAGAAACAAGGAAAATAACGAAACAAATAAAAGTGGAAAAAACTTTTTAATTTTTTATGTGTTTTAGACCCCTACCTGGTGGCGCTCAGGACTCCATCCCTGGGGATCCGAGGACCCTTTGGGGTGTAGGGATGTGAGGCCAGAGCCCTCCCTGCTGATCCATCGCTCGGGCCCCTCACAAAGCAGAAAGTGTCAGAGCTAGAGGGAGCCTCAGTCTCCCCCCAGATCTGATGGGGCGTGTGAGGGATCCTCAGCGTTAATTTAGTTTCGGGGCGACTCCAGCACCTGGTCAGTCTCAGGGGTGGGTGGATCATCCCAGCAGTGTCCCCAGGACATCCCGTTACTGGCCCCCTTTCATTCCTTAGGCTGCTTGTGGAGTAGGTAAAGCGTGGGTTTCCCTCATCAAAGGGACCTGGGGGCGCATCCTTTTTCCTCGTGGGGGGTGTTGAGCCCCACCTGGCAGTGTTTAGGGGTCAAACCTGTGGTTGCTCAGGGTACCCCATATCTGGGTCAGCAGCCTGAAGGAAAAAACACCCTCTCCTCTGTCCTGTCATTCTTGGGGGGTGGCCGGGCTGGATGGGGGTGGGGCGCATCATATTCTTTATGTGCTTGGGGCTCAAACACATTTGGTAGAGCCTTTGATTTTCACTGATTCTTCTTCATTCAGTGGGTTCTGGGAGTTCAGGGAGGTGGGGAGCTTCTCTTTCCTTTTTGTTTATTTATTTTGCATTTGGGGTCACACCCAGTGAGGCATTATGCTTACTCCTGGCTCTAAATCCAGCAAGCACTCCTAGTGGTGCTCGGAACCATAGGGATGCCCAGAATTAAACACAGGTTGGCCACCTTCAAAAGAAATGCTCATTTGTCTATGCAGTCATTCAAGTCCCTAAGGTGTGGAGCTTTAAGCCAGCTCAGGTTGCGGTCTGGTGGGGTGCATCAGGGTGGTGCTACAGTGGGTCTTGCAACAAAATATGCAATCTTAGCAGGAAGTAGCTTGGGCACTTCCAGAGTGTGCCCTAAACCCTGTAATAATGCAATTTAGGATCACTAATGGCCACCATACCTTTATTCATTTGAATGAATTAATTATTCAGTCTGTAGTAAGTACAAATGCAAGACTCAGTTAGTTCTCCTGCCTTTACACTCAGGTATCACTCCTGGCTGGGCTCAGGGCACCGTATGGGTTGCCAGGATTCAAACTTGGCTTGGCCGAGTGCAAGACAAGCATCTCACCTGCTATACTGTGTCTCCAATATCTTTCCACAGAAATTTCTCTTTTTTGCATTTTTAGGGTCACACCCAGCGATGCTCAGGGTTTACTCAGGCTGTGCATTCAAGAATCACTCCTGGCAGTGCTGGGGGACGATATTAGATTTTGAGAATCGAACCTGGGTTGGCCGCATGGAAGGCAAACTCCCTACCTGGTGTACCATCGTTCCGGCCCCAGAAATGTCTTTATTATTTAATATAGTGTACTTTTTTGACCAAAGCAGCATTCAATGCTCAGGGGTTATTTTTGGTTCTGAGTTCATGTATCATTTTTAGCAGTGCTGGAGTGGGTGAGCCAATGTCCTGTTGCATATTGGGGTGGGAAACTCAACACACCCTCCTCCAAGAGGCCCCAGTAAGACAGCCAGATGCGGAGGCAGGAGACTGTGCTGTTCTCTTCCAGGAGCAGGGTTTTATAGTCTTTGGGTCTTTGCCATTGATGGGATTACTCAGCGCTGGGGGCAGTTGGTGGTTGTAACACCTACATACTGGAAGTTAGGGGATCTGGGTGGAGGAGGACCATCCCTTTTCTCAGTCTCCTTCATTCGCCTGTCTCCCTGAAGCTTCTCTTTTTCTTCTCTCACCACGACCCCAATCCATGCCTCCCCACGGGAAGCACAATGAAAAATGGTTTTCCAGACTTCCCCATCACCTGCATCCCACGAAGAAAAAGCAGCCCTTAAGGTGTGTTACTCATCTCGTTAGACCAGGATCTTAATTGACATATTTAGTTTTACTTTCTAATGATTAACATTTTGTATGGACACAGTAATAGATACGTTTAGGGTTGTGGGTGACTCTCCTGGGGACTTCTCGCCACAGATTAGATTACAGTGCTCAGGCCGGATCAATCACTCCTAATCCCAGCAGTGTCCAATTCTAGTTATTACTTTTGATACATGACAGAATTTGTCCATGACCAGGCTCATATGAATAAGCATTATGGTACTTTGTCCAGGCCCATTTCAATGCCAGGGTAGCTAGCTCACCACTTGCCCTGGGTCCATCTAGTCCCTCATTGGACCCTTCTTTTGGGGATCGAGGAAGTAAGGGCAACTGAGGTTTCAGTCAAAAGAGCAGATGTCCAGGAGGTAATATTATCTGGAGACCATCTACTCTCAAGCTCAGGCTTGTCTAGTGGGGGACGCGGAGCTTTGGTGAGTGCAGTGGGGGCTGTGCCTGGGCGCAGGGGTCGGGGGTGGGAGTGCGTGGTTCCGGGATCTCCTGCAGCAACAATCATCTTTGGCTCAGCCGTGGGGCAGTGGCGGGTGGGCACGGGGCTGAGCGCGGGGGCTGCAGAGCGTCGGGCTGGGCCGTCCTGACCCTCCCAGCACGGGAATGCGCTGGGCCATGTCCTGGACGCTTTGGCCCCGACCTCACTGCTGCAAAACCTGCAGATTCACATAGTGGACCAGAGAAATAGCACAGCGGTTAGGGCGTTTGCTTTGCATCTGGCCCATCCAAGTTCGATCTCCGAGCTCCACCAAGACGGGTTCATTTAGCACAGAGTCAGAAGTTTCTCGTTCATATTGCCGGTGGTGCCTCCAAAGCTATAAAAGGACTGTTCCTTTTTGAGCGGCACGGGGGGGGGAGGGTGGTGGTGGGGCAGCTCCCTAATGGCAAATGACACTGTAGCCCTCGGTCACTAGTCATTAGTAGCCTTGATGTCCAGGGCCATCCTGGGGCCGTGGTCCTAGTAGAGGTTGCGGTTTGCAAATGAAAATATACTTTTGGGCTATTTTTGATTGTATTTTGGGGACATCTGTGGCAGCTCCGGGTTTAACTTCAGTAGCAGCACTCTGCAATTGGTTTTTTCATCTTTAGGGGTCACGTGAGATGCAGAGTATCAATCTGTGTCTGCTAGGGAAGCGCCCCTCCCAGCTTACCATCTCTAACTCCACTTTGTTTTTTTTTCTAACATGTAGAATTTCTGTACCCTAAAATCAATTTGAAAATTGCACCCCGACTCTTCATCTCTCCCTGATCAGGGCAAAACGTGGCTGTTACACTGAATACTGAGAGTTGTGTTCAAATAATGTCTGGGCATGTGCTGCATGCATTTGGTGGCCATGATTGGTCTCCCCACCCTGGTGGGTGAAGGGAGACAGAGGATCGAAGAAGGATACAGGGGCCAGGCTGTTGGTGATCTGCTGGATATTAACTTAACAGCGTTTTAGGCTTCATCTGTGAATTTCCCCTTTTGCTCTTCCCACAGAAGCTTATCCTGATCTTGCTAACCTCCCTAATTTAAAGTTTATCTTTAACCTTTTCTTTGTATTTTACCCCACGTTGTCGCAGTTCCCCAAGTCAGTCTTGAGTACTTATAAGCAATAACTTTCTGTTAATTCTCAGCTTCGTATTTGTACTGCTATGTAGTTAAAGTGCTGTGTATTTGTACCTGCTTTTCAATTTCCTCTATAGCTTTTTTATGTTTTGACTATACAGAATGTTCTTTGTTTAAACATAGAAAGGCCATCAATGCTATACTCCTAATATTTGGGAGTTGATGGACTCTGAAATATATCTACTCCTGGCCATAATTGCTTGGTCATAATTACTTGACTCAGGCTACATTCGCTGTAGTTCCTAATGCCCCAAAAGCTAAGACCAGCCGTGGGACTGGGATGGACCCGGGGAAAGTGGCAAAACCACCCTGGCTACGAAATGAATATTCTAGAAAGCAGAAATGCATGGTCTTGATGCTAACTGTTACAACTTTAGAGACAGGATCCCCTTGGGGAAGGACAAGTTGAACTGGCCTGAGGACTTAGTCTGGGATTTACAGTAAAAGCCTTGCTTGCTCTCAGAGCCCAGAGAAGTAAATGTTGGGATCCTTGTCTCTTACTATGCTTATCCATACAACTGCGAGTATTGATAACTTACACAACTTGAGAAAAAGATAAAAGCAATGCAGATGTCCCTGAGAGACAGAGTGTCTTTTTGAGTGAATCTCTCCCTGAGAATTCCTTCTGCCAAATATTTTTCTGCGTAAATGATCAGTCACTCCTATGTCCATACATTATGCCTCCTCTGAAGTTCTATAAATATGGTAGCTTTTCTGCATTAAAAGGGTAATTTTCACCATCAGGCTGTGGTTTTCTGTCTCCCTGTCTCTCTGTCTCTGTTGAGAGGGGCTAAGGAGGTGAGGTGACACATGAAAGGAGGTGACACATGAAAACTCATAGTGGAGAGAAGCCTTATATATGTGAGGAGTGTGGCAAGGCCTTTACTCAGTTGTCAAGCCTCAGTAGACATGCTATTATTCACACTGGAGAGAAACTGTATAGATGTAAAGAATGTGGAAAGGCCTTTGTTTGGGCCGCAAGACTTAGTTTACATAGGAGAACTCACACTGGAGAGAAACCGTATATATGTAAGGAATGTGAGAAGATCTTTGCCGTAGCCTCATATCTTAGTGTACATAGGAGAATTCACACTGGAGAGAAACCGCATATATATAAGGAATGTGGAAAGGCCTTTGCTAGAGCCCCAAAACTTACTGAACATAGGAGAATTCACACTGGAGAGAAACCGTATATATGTAAGGAATGTGGGAAGGCCTTTGCTGTAGCCTCAACTCTTAGTGAACATAGGAATGTTCACACTGGGGAGAAATCATATATGTATGTAAGGAATGTGGAAAGGCCTTTGCTTGGGCCTCAACATTTAGAGAACATAGGAGAATTCACACTGGAGAGAAACCACATATATGTAAGGAATGTGGGAAGGCCTTTGCTGCAGCCTCAACACTTCGTGAACATAGGAAAATTCACACTGGAGAGAAACCTTATCAGTGTCTGACATGTGGAAAGGCATTCACACGGTTCTCTTCCCTTACTCTGCACATGAGAATTCATACTGGAGAGAAGTCTCAGATATGTATGGAGTATGAAAAGGCCTTTACTTCTTCCTCACAATTGACTGTACATAGGAGTATTCATAGTGGAGAGAAACCATATATATGTAAGGAATGTGGGAAGGCATTTGCTACAACCTCAAATATTAGTGTACATAGGAAAATTCACACTGGAGAGAAACTTTATATGTAAGGAATGTGGGAAGACCTCTGTTTGTCCTCAATACTTAATGTACATAGGAGAATACTCATAGGAGAGAAATCATATACATGTAAGAAATGTGGAAAGGCATTTTGAGAAGCCTGAGATTTAGTATACAAAGTAGCATTCACGCCAGAGAATAACTTAACTTCCTGTTAGTCGTCGATTTGCGCTAGCGGGCACAAGTAACATCTCCATTTGTCCCTGTCGCATGCTAGTGTAGCCCAATGGCATCTGTTCGCTCTGGGAACATGAAGAGCCTCAGACCGATCGTTCATGATCTTCACGAAGAAGTCTGACCATCTGGTAGGTGGGAGGCCACACGGTCTTTTGACATCCGTGGAATCCAGTCAGTAACAGCTCTAGTCCAGCGGTCATCTTTAAATCTCATTATGTGACCAGCCCATCTGATTTTTGACACCTTGGCAAACGAGACAGCGTCCCTGATTCTTGATCGTCGACGCATGTCAGAACTCTGGATTCTTTCTCTCATTTGAGTGAAACGTGATATTCCAAGAATAGCTCTTTCGATTCTTCTTTGGGAGGCCTGAATAGCGCTCTCATCTTTTTTGCGTAGGGCCCAGGTCTCTGAAGCATATGTTAATGCAGTAAGAACAGTGGAATCAAAGAGATGTGCCCAGAGCCGGAGGTTCTTCGTCCTCTTAGCTATTTCTCCGACATTCTTGAAGGTGTTCCAAGCTGCTGTCTTCCTCCTGCGCAGCTCGGGTGCCAGGTCATTTGTCATGTTGAATTCTCGACCTAGGTATACATAGCTGTTGCATTCGGAGATGGTCGTTCCATTGAGAGCGAATGGGGCATCAGGAACGAGGCTGTTTCTCATGAACATCATCTTTGTAAGATTCAGCTGTAGTCCTACCTTTCCACACTCATGGTAAAAGTCGGCCAGCATTTGTGCCACTTGGCTGATGTTTGGTGTTATTAAAACAATGTTATCAGCAAAGCGGAGGTGGTGTAGTTGCCGACCATCTATCTTCACTCCCATTCCTTCCCATTCCAGTCGCCGAATGATGTTCTCGAGGGTGGCACTGAAGATTTTTGGTGAAATGGTATCACCCTGCCACACCCCTCTCTTTACATCAACGACCACTTCTTTGTAGAATGGTGAGATCCTCGTAGTGAATTCGCAATAGAGCTCACGGAGGATCCTGATGTATTGGGCTTGAATGCCCTCATTGGCTAGGGCTTCAATGACCGCTTCCGTCTCAACAGAATCAAAAGCCTTCTTTAAATCAATGAACGTTAGACAGAGCGGCATCTTGAACTCCCGAGAAACCTCAATGAACTTGGTTATCATGTGGATATGGTCGATGGTGCTGAATCGTTTGCGGAACCCAGCTTGCTCGCATGGTTTTCCTTCATCTAGTGTTCTGCCAATCCTATTTAGGATGACTCGAGTGTACAACTTGTACATGACAGACAATAGGCAGATCGGGCGATAGTTGCCAATGTCATGGATGTCTCCCTTCTTGAACAGTAGTACGGTCCTGCTGGTTTTCCACTTGGACGGAATCTTGCATTCAGACAGGTAGCGAGTGAAGAGGCGAGCCAGTGTATTGATGAGTACTGACGGCAGGTTCTTCAGGTGTTCAGGTCTGACCTTGTCTGGGCCGGGTGCTGTTTGTTTCTTTCCTGACGAAATAGTGTGTCGGATTTCGGAAGGGAGAACGTTGGGAATGACATATCCATCCTGTGGAATTTGGTATGTCGGCAAGTGGACATGGCTATCGAAGAGATTTGAGTAGAAGTCATGGATAATCTTCTCAATTGCCATTCTGGAGAATGTGATGGATCCATTAGGATGTCGGAGGGCAGTCATCTTAGTCTTGTAGTTGGTGAAGGACAGGCGGGCGTTACGAATACTTTTCGCGGCTTCTGCCGCATCTACCAGTACTTATGCTCTTCTCTCTTTGAGGTCTTCCTTGATTGCATCTCTGCACTGCTTTGCGAGCTCAGACTAAGTGCGAGCTGCACTGCTTTGTGTGCGTGTTCGAGCACGCCAGAGAAAAACCTTATATATGCGAGAAATGTGGCAAGGCCTTCTGCCATTCTAAATCCTTGCTAAGCACCGGAAAATTCACAGTGGAGGGAAACGTTATTAGTGTCCGACTTGTGGGAAGACCTTCATTTGGTGCTATTCTCTTACTCAGTATGTGAGAATTCATACTGGAGACAAACTGCATATATGTCAGTAATGTGGGAAGGGCTTCATGTACCCCTCACGCCGTAATAAACATATAAAAATTCATACCGGATGATTTGATCCCTTAATAACGGTCTCTAAGGACAGAACAGGACAAGTCAGACAAGCAAGTTTCCTTTGGACACAATGGTCAAGGGTGTTAAAAAAGTGCAGTTAAGAGGGAAGTAAGCCTGCCTGCTCGGAACAGGCTTCTCTTGTCATTGAAATGTACCTGCTGATTTTCACCCGGGCTGCACCTATGCCAGTACTCTAGGGCTTAGAATTGCTTGTTTGTTAACTTGTAAATAATGGGTCCTGGTGACAAAAATAAGGAGGAAGGTGACTGAATGAACAGGTATAGAAACACCCCCCTGCTCCGAGCTGTCACGGCTCACTACTCTCTTATTGTTTGCTATGCTTCTGGCTTGGCCCAGAGGGGCTGTTTGGTGGGAATTATGTCAGAAATCAACCAAGATGCAGCACTGAATTCTTCGAAAATGGAAAAACAGGTAAACCTTCATTCTTCAGTCTTTCCTGTGTTAGAATTTGAAGTGCTTGAGCACCCTGAAAATCCCGGTTTGGGAACTTGAGCGGCAGGTCACACCAGCTTGTAGGGCACTTTCATGCTTTTTTTACTTGTTCTGGATGTCCAGGCTTTAGAGGATGTGGAGCTTTTGAGGGGGTGCATTGGGGGCTGTTCTTTGGCTCAAGTGCCATGGGTGAGGGTGCGTTATTCTGAGGGCTCCTGCAGCCACGATCACAACCATGTCCAAGATGGCACTGGAGGGTGGGCACATGGACTTTAGGCCTTGGTGTGAGGATCCTGCAGAGAGTGGGGGTCTTGGCCATCTCATTCCTCCCTACTCGAGACTGCGCAGGACCATGGTTGGAGCCTTTGGACTGGACATAACACTTATCGAAACTCCAGATATGTTCACGGGCTGTCCCCAAAGGAAAGGGACACTTTTGGCGTCAGTCATTTTCATTGGCTTCCATGCTGGGTTTGGGACTTTGGGGCGTGTTTGGAAAAGTGAGAGATATTTGCCTCTGAAAATTTACTCTTTGGATTATTATTTATCTATTTATTTATTGATTGATTTTTGTGTCACACCCAGCGTTTCACATGGGTTTCTCCTGACTTATGCACTCAGCAATTTCTCTTGGTAAAGCTCAGGGGACCATATTGTTGCTGGGATTCAAAACCGGGTTGGTCATGTGCAAGTCAAACGTCCTACCTGTTCTGCTATCACTTCAGCCCCACTTTGGATTAATTTTAATAGCTTTTTTTTAATTCAGGGGAGTTGGAAGGGATTCTTTGATGCTCAAGGTTTACTTCTGGTTCTGCAGCTCAGGAATTATTCAGCAGTGCTGCTGGGTTCCTATGGGATGGGGAAGTTTGACCTGGATCAGCAAGGCAAGCATCCTACTCACTTTATAGTGAGTCCAACCCCAATATTGGTGTTTTTTTTTTCCATATATAGAATTTCTACTTCCCGGGTGTCTGGTACCACCAGCAGGCAATCTGTGCCTGTAAGGAAAGTGCATTAGCAGAATGATGGCACCATCAGTCTTCCAGATACTCCGAAATAGATGCTGTGCCTTTGGCCAGACAACAAAAACTTTGGGCAAAGTCTTCCAAGAAAGTAAATGGCCAAAATTAGGTATGTGCAAGACACACCAACAAACCATTTCCGGCTCAGCTATATAATTGGAGGCAAGGTCTCTCTGGTTCCTGATCAAACTGCTTAAAGTCTATGATCCCAGAGACTCAGAGACAAATCTCAGAACCCAGCGGCTTTTTGCAGAGATGTGCCCTGTTCCCGCAATGAGCTGCCAGTTACAGACCACCACAAGGGGGAAAGGGTATGTATCTCCGCCTGATCCCACTTGGTGGCTCAGTGGCAACCATCTCCCAGAGGCCATTGGAGAGACAGGTTTGGGCCTGCAGTGACAAGACATGTGGGGCCTCATGGGATTGGGTCATACTCTGCCCTTTCCTCCCCCCCTCAATGAGACCCCAAGTTGCTACCCATGTACGGACTCTCTGGCTCTTGATCACTCAACAATGATCCTAGAGTCTCAATAACAAATCTTCGGAACCCAGCGGCTCTTAGCAAAAATGTGCCTGGTCCCCACAGTAGGTTACCAAAGCTGGGTATTTCAGGTGGGAATAGGTTTCGTGCCTGGCGGCTCAGTGGCCGCCATCTCTAATGGCTTCTGGACGGTTAGGTTTGGGACTGCTGTGAGGAGACATGCAGGGCCTAACTGGATGGTGGTGGAGCCGGCTCTTTTCTCCCCACCCCAACGAAACCCCGAGTTGTCTGGCACCTATGATTGACCTCTCTGGCTCATGATCAAGGTACCTAATGGCCATGATCGCAGAGATTCAGAGACAAATCTTGAAACCCAGTGCCTTTTAGCAGAAATGCATCTGGACCCTGCAGTAGGTTACTGTTCCTGGTCCACCCCAGGGGAAATTGGTGCTGTCCCCCCAACTGCTCCCACTTGGCGGCTCGGTGGCCTCCATCCTCCAAAGGCCTTTGGAAAGTCAGGTTTGGGCCCTCACTCAGGAAGATACCTGGGGCATCTCAGGATGGGGTGGTGCCGGCCAATTCCTCCCCTCCCCAACAAGAGCCTATGTCATTCCCACGAACCGCCTCTCTGGCTCGTGGTAAAGCTGTTTAATGGCCATAACTCCAGAGACTCTGGAACAAATCTCGGAACCCAGCAGGTTTTGACAGAAATCCCTCCAGATTTAGTTGTTACAATTTCAGAATTCCAAAATCATATGTTATTTATAACCAGCAATCGAAAAAGAATTGTCAATTGTTGTGTTTTCGCCAGATCTGAGTGCTGGGGTAAAATCCCAAATAATACTGGTGGTCTCGTGACAAAATATTGAATGTAATCAAAGTAGAGAGAAGAATGTGGAAATTATCTACCCCACAGTTAGTGGGAGGCTGTGGAATGGCGGTATACTTGGGTTTTTAGTGGTGGGAAAAGGGGACGGTGAAGGGACGGGTGTTTCATTGTATGACCGAGAATTAAACCTGAAAGCTTTTTAATTGCTCTCCCATTTTTCCGGTTTTCTCCCATTTATTTAGAAAAGGCCAGAGAAATAGTAGGGCAAGTAGGATGCTTGCCTTGCATGTGGCCAACCCAGGAGTCCTCCAAACCACAACATCTTTGAGTTTCTCATTGGACATTGAGTATCCCCTTCTCATCGCTAGACCATGTTATGTGGAGGTGTGGGGTGGGGTAGGGGTGTCTTCTCCCCAGAGCTGTTCATTACAGATAGATCCTGTGCTTTGCTTTCTTGACTTTGTTGTCATACTTCCTTATCTGTAAGGTATGTCGAGTAGTCCATGTGTTTCAAGGCCCTTGTGTCCCTGGCTATATAACTAGCCTGGCTGTACACCTAAAGGGTTGGGTGCCCTTTCTGGACTCCTGTCAGTCAATCTGACACCATGCATATCTTTGCCTTTGGATCATTGCCATGGTTTTTTGAATATGGGAAGAAATTTAGTTTTCTTTTGTTTTGGGGCCTGGGGATGCTCAGCAGTTATTCCTGGTGGTTCTCGTAAGTTGCTTTTGACAGTGTTCAAGGATCAACCACGGTCAGCCTCATGCAAGGCAAATGCCTACCTGCTGTACGCTTGTACGCACAAAAAATTGTTCTGTTGTGTGTGTTAAATTGTTACTGTGAGCCCATAGTGAAGTTAATTAGGACGAGAACAGCAGTGCATCACGGTGGGTTCTCGCCTTACAGATGCCGCCTACCTTCGATGTCCAGCATCCCCTATGGTATCCCAAGCATCACTGGGTCTGATTAAAAACAAAACCCAAAAGGCTTTTTTAGGGATTGCCGAGATCCTCCTAGCAACACTTCCCACAGATTTTCCCTTTCTGTAGACTTGCTTGGACTGTGAGAAATATAGAGTTGTCCTCCACCTGCTTGGTCATTCAACTGCATTCCATTCAACATTGGACTAATTCTCATTGTGCATTTTGTTTGATTTCAGAACTCAAATCACAGTTTTAGAATGTAGCATTACAGCAATTTCTTTAGGAACAGAGGTATTTCATACAAGTGTGCTGTAAGATTCTCTTGTTGAAATTAACTATTATCCCATTGGAGTGCTCAGTGGACCGAGCATGCGACATGAAAGGTGGGGTCCGGCTCCATCCCCACAACCACATCTATGGTCTCAGCATCACAGGAAAAATATTGAAGCCTAATGCTGGGACTAGAGGGTCCTTAACCTCAGTGGGTGCTGAATGTTGCATTCAGAGATGGTGATTCTGTTGAGAGTGAATGGAACATCAGAAACAAGACTGTTTCTCATGAATATTGTCTTTGTGAGATTTAGTTGTAATCCGACATTTCGACACTCACGGTCGAAGTCAGTCAGCATTTGTTCCACTTGGCTGATGTTTAGTGTTATTAGAACGATGTCATCAGCAAAGCGGAGGTGGTGTAGTTGCCGACCATCTATCTTCACTCCCATTCCTTCCGATTCCCGTCATCGCATGATGTTCTCAAGGGTGGCACTGAAGAGTTTTGGTGAAATTGTATCACCCTGCCCAACCCCTCTCTTGACATGGATAATTACTTCTTTGTAGAATGGTGAGATCCTGGTAGTGAATCCGCAATACAGCTCATGGAGGATCCTGATGTATTGAGTTTGTACACCCTGATTGGCTAGGGCTTCTATGACCACTTCCATCTCAACAGAAAAAAAAGGCCTTCTTTAAATCAATGAACGTTAGACAGAGTGGCATGTTGAACTCCTGAGAAACCTCAATGAGCTTAGTAATCGTGTGGATATTGTACATGGCACTGAATCCTTTTCGGTACCTGACTTGTTCACATGGTTTTTCTTCATCTAGTGTTCTGCTAATCCTATTCCAGATGACTCGAGTGAACAGTTTGCAGATGACAGACAATAGGCAGTTTGGGCTATAGTTGCCAATGTCATAGATGTCTCCCTTCTTGTATAGTAGTACAGTCTTGCTGGTTTTCCATTGGGATGGAACTTTGCATTCAGACAGGTAGCGTGTAAAGAGCCGAGCCAGTGTATTGATGAGTACTGACGGTAAGTTCTTCAGGTGTTCAGGTCTGATCTTGTCTGGACCAGCTGCTCTTTGTTTCTTTACCGAAGAGATGGCGTGTTGAAATTTGAAAGGGAGAACATTGGGAACAATATGTCAATCGTGCAGAATGTGGTATGTGGTTAAGTGGGCGTGGCTATTAAAGAGACCTGAGTAGAACTCATGATTAATCTTCTCCATTGCCCTTCTGGAAGATGTGATAGATCCATCAGGATGTTGGAGGGTAGTCATCTTGGTCTTGTAGTTGGTGATGGACAGGCAGGCATTACGAAGTCTTTTCACGGCTTCTGCCTCATCTACCAGCATCGCTGTTCTCCTGTCTTTGAGGTCATCCTTGATGGCTTCTCTGCATTGTTTTGCGACCTTGAACGTTCGCTTGCTGTTTCCTGAGGCATGTGCCAAGCCACGTTGGCAAATAAGTTCAAGAGTGTTCGAAGAAAGGCGGGTTTTTCGTGGTTATCTCTCTCGGCCCCGAGAGTCCCAGCAGCAGGAATCCCTGAGCACTGCTGTTGTGACCCTCTCCCCACCTAAGTAAAGAGAACAAGATAATAGAAAACTTATTGGTCCTCGAGAGGAATCTGCTTCAGGTGAGATGTTTTCAAAGGTCTGTCTCGGCTGTGTGGGGATGCATCATTGCCTTCGCACGTGTATCTCACTAAGATATCCCACTAAGCTTCACACTAAGCTAGTAACAAACCTAGTCTCGGGCCCCTTTTATTTTCACTCTAAACTGGTGCTTCAATTTTCTGCAGAGGGACTTATTTCCACTTACTGTGTCTGTTTTTTGAGTTGGAAAAAAATCACACAGCTATGTGACCTGCCGTCCGTCTATTTTGCTTGTCCATCTTGCTGAAACGTTAGGTCGTTGCCTGGAAAAATCCATCAATGTGTCAGAATTGCAACCGAGTTGGGTAAATGTTAGAAACCAACCTGCAGGTCTAGAATTTTGTTGACGAGAAGACTATCAGGCACAGCCCCTCCAGCACTTGCCTCTCCTCTTTTTTATTCGAGCTCATCCCCCGTGCACTGGTTCACCTGGGCTGCCATAATGGTCTGTCTGCTCTTGGAACCTAGCACTTTAAGGCTCTTCGTGAAATGGATGATGTCACAGACGAGAGTCTTCCATGTGCACCTTTACTTCCTAATGATGTCAAGTGGATCAGGCCTCATACAGGCAAGCGTTTAAAGGACAAACTGATACTTCAGGTGAAGGGGGGAACTGAAGGCCAATCAGTGGCAGGACATGAGGACCTCTCACCTTCAGTGCATGTAATGTGACCAATGGGATCGTTCCAGCTTTCAGGACAATTTTGTGGTTGTTTATCAGTCCCCCTCATCCATATCCAGTGGGTTCCTGGGGTCTGCCTTGCTCCAGAGGCTTTAGGAGAATGTAGAGCTTTGCTGGTTGCATTGGGAGGATTTAACACGGCACGTGGTTCTCCGGTGTGAGCTTGGGGGCATATTCGTCTCCAGCTCTGCGATGGGGCAGCATGGCCCGTGTGTGGAGTTGAACATGGGGGGCTGTGGGTCTCGAGGATGCCCGACCTGCTGATGGAAGAAGTCTTGACCATCCCAGCCTTCTCAAGCAGGGGTTGTACCAGGCCCTGTCCCGCAGCTTTCGGTGTAGACATGTGTGTGTAAAACTGCCAGATCACTTTGAGGGGCAGGTTCTCAACCCCCAATGGTGAGGGACCTTGTTGAAGCCCGTCTTTTTTATTGGCACCTGCCAGAAAGATTCCTGGGGGGCGCATATGCTGCCGGAGCCCATGTGCTGCTTGAACCCACGTGGCCGAGCACATGTGGTTCCCGAGTACATGTGTTGCCCGCATCTCCCCTCTTGAGATGTGTATGTTCATGCTTTCGTGTCTAACTTTACTCTCTCTCTCTCTCTCTCTCTCTCTCTCTCTCTCTTTCTTTCTTTCCCTCCACTCCACACCTTAAAAATCCTCCAAATAAAATCTATTTACTTCAAAAAAAAAAATAAAGATTCCTGGGGACCTATTTCTAGTACGTGGCTGAGGGTTGTAAATGAATGAAGAAACGAATGTTGGGACTCAGAGAAATGGTCTTGGCGACTGTTGGCAAAGTGCTTTTGTGAATTTTATTTCCTTCGTAAATACAAAGATTCTCTGTTCGACATGTTATCTGCTCAGCTCATCCCTCTCTATCTATCCCAGACCTGGAGACCCCCAGCTGTCTGGATCACCTGATCCTATCCTGGAAACGAGGAAAAATGAACCTTCCTGAGCAGACAAGTACCTGGTCAGGGATATTTGAAGTCTGGCCCTTTAAGGCTCTGGGCGAACATGCAGTTGACATCACAAAATCCACGACCTTTATCCGCCAGGGCTTGGCTTTCTGTGGGGAGGTGCCAGCGGGTCGCCTGGTTGCGGAAGATGAGGAGCGGGTGAGGGGGCACCCTGGGGGCAGGGGGGTCCCCGAAGGTCGGTGCCCCCGCCACCCGCCGGGGTGATCGCTCTGAGCGCCTGAACCTCCGCGTTCTCCGCCTTGTGGGCGGCGGGGTCGCTCCATGGCGGTGGCCCGGGGTAGTGGCCCCTCACCCGGGGCGCAAAGAGAGCTCCTGCTGAAAGTTTTATCTTGTTTATAAATTGATTTTGAGGGACACAGGGTGATTTTTACTATGTAGAACTTATTTAGGAAGATGCATAAGGGGGAACGTGGCCGGCCGGGTTCAATCCCGGCACCACACAGCGTCCCGGTACCAGCCTGGAGTGAGCTCAGAGTCCGGAGTAACCCCTGGGCAAAGCCCCCCAGACCCCCCAAAAATATGGGTGGGTAGAGGAAGCACGTGGTCAAGGAGAAAAATGAATTTGAAGCGCTAAGTTCATTCTGAAATTTCCAGAAACAAGGACAATAACGAAACAAATAAAAGTGGAAAAAAAGTTTTAATTTTTTTATGTGTTTTAGACTCCTACCTGGTAGCGCTCCGGACTCCCTCCCTGGGGATCCGAGGACACTTTGGGGTGTCGGGATGCGAGGCCAGCGCCCTCCCTGCTGACCCATCGCTTGGGCCCCTCACAAAGCAGAAAGTGTCAGAGCTAGAGGGAGCCTCAGTCTCCCCCGAGATCTGATGGGGCGTGTGAGGGATCCTCAGCGTTAATTTAGTTTTGGGGCGACTCCCGCCACCTGGTCAGTCACAGGGGTGGGTGGATCATCCCAGCAGTGTCCCCAGGACATCCCGTTACTGGCGCCCTTTCATTCCTTAGGCTGCTTGTGGAGTAGGTAAAGCATGGGTTTCCCTCATCAAAGGGACCTGGGGGCGCATTCTTTTTCCTCGTGAGGGGTGTTGAGCCCCACCTGGCAGTGTTTAGGGGTCAAACCTGTGGTTGCTCAGGGTACCCCATATCTGGGTCAGCAGCCTGAAGGAAAAAAAACCCTCTCCTCTGTCCTGTCATTCCTGGGGGGTGGCGGGCTGGATGGGGAGAGGGGCGCAGCATATTTTTTATGTGCTTGGGGCTCAAACGCATTTGGCAGAGCCTTTGATTTTCACTGGTTCTTGTGCATTCAGTGTGTTGTGGGAGTTCATGGAGGTGGGGAGCTTCTCTTTCCTTTTTATTTATTCATTTTGCATTTGGGTTCACACCCAGCGAGGCATTATGATTACTCCTGGCTCTAAATTCAGCAAGCACTCCTAGTGGTACTCGGAACCATAGGGATGCCCAGAATTAAACCCAGGTTGGCCACCTTCAAAAGAAATGCTCATTTGTCATTGCTGTCACTCAAGTCCCCAAGGTGTGGAGCTTTAAGCCAGCTCAGGTTGCGGTCTGATGGGTTGAATCAGGGTGGTGCTACAGTGGGTCTTGCAACAAAATATGCAATCTTAGCAGGAAGTAGCTTGGGCACTTCCAGAGTGTGCCCTAAACCCTCTAATAATGTAATTTAGGATCACTATTGGCCACCATACCTTTATTCGTTTGAATGAATTAATTATTCAGTCTGTAGGAAGTACAACTGCAAGACTCAGTTACTTCTCCTGCCTTTGCACTCAGGGATCACTCCTGGCTGGGGTCAGGGCACCGTATGGGTTGCAAGGATTCAAACTTGGTTTGGCCGAGTACAAGACAAGCACCTCACCTGCTATACTGTGTCTCCAATCTCTTTCCACAGAAATTTCTCTTTTTTGCATTTTTAGGGTCACACCCAGTGATGCTCAGGGTTTACTCAGGCTTTGCATTCAAGAATCACTCCTGGCAGTGCTGGGGGACGATATTAGATTTTGAGAATTGAACCCGGGTTGGCCGCATGGAAGGCAAACTCCCTACCTGGTGTACCATCGTTCAGGCCCCAGAAATGTCTTTATTATTTAATTTAGTGTACTTTTTTTTTTTACCAAAGCAGCATTCAATGCTCAGGGGTTACTTTTGGTTCTGAGTTCATGTATCATTTTTAGCAGTGCTGGAGTGGGTGAGTCGATGTCCTGTTGCATATTGGGGTGGGAAACTCAACACACCCTCCTCCAAGAGGCCCCACTAAGACAGCCAGATGCAGAGGCAGGAGACTGTGCTGTTCTCTTCCAGGAGCAGGGTTTTATAGTCTTTGGGTCTTTGCCATTGATGGGATTACACAGTGCCGGGGGCAGTTGGTGGTTGTAATGCCTACTTACTGGAAGTTAGGGGATCTGGGTGGAGGAGGACCATCCCTTTTCTCAGTCTCCTTCATTCGCCCTGTCTCCCTGAAACTTCTCTTTTTCTTCTCTCGCCACGACCCCAATCCATGCCTCCCCACGGGAAGCACAATGAAAAATGGTTTTCCAGACTTCCCCATCACCTGCAGTCCACGAAGAAAAAGCAGCCCTTAAGGTGTGTTACTTATCTCCTTACACCAGGAACTTAATTGACATATTTAGTTTTACTTCCTAATGATTAACGTTCTGTATGGACACAGTAATAGACACTTTTAAGGTTGTGGGTGACTCTCCTGGGGACTTCTCACCACAGATTAGATTACAGTGCTCAGGCCGGATCAATCACTCCTAATCCCAGCAGTGTCCAATTCTAGTTATTACTTTTTGATACATGACAGAATTTGTCCATGACCAGGCTCATATGAATAAGCATTATGGTACTTTGTCCAGGCCCATTTCAATGCCAGGGTAGCTAGCTCACCACTTGCCCTGGGTCCATCTAGTCCCTCATTGGACCCTTCTTTTGGGGATCGAGGAAGTAAGGGCAACTGAGGTTTCAGTCAAAAGAGCAGATGTCCAGGAGGTAATATTATCTGGAGACCATCTACTCTCAAGCTCAGGCTTGTCTAGTGGGGGACGCGGAGCTTTGGTGAGTGCAGTGGGGGCTGTGCCTGGGCGCAGGGGTCGGGGGTGGGAGTGCGTGGTTCCGGGATCTCCTGCAGCAACAATCATCTTTGGCTCAGCCGTGGGGCAGTGGCGGGTGGGCACGGGGCTGAGCGCGGGGGCTGCAGAGCGTCGGGCTGGGCCGTCCTGACCCTCCCAGCACGGGAATGCGCTGGGCCATGTCCTGGACGCTTTGGCCCCGACCTCACTGCTGCAAAACCTGCAGATTCACATAGTGGACCAGAGAAATAGCACAGCGGTTAGGGCGTTTGCTTTGCATCTGGCCCATCCAAGTTCGATCTCCGAGCTCCACCAAGACGGGTTCATTTAGCACAGAGTCAGAAGTTTCTCGTTCATATTGCCGGTGGTGCCTCCAAAGCTATAAAAGGACTGTTCCTTTTTGAGCGGCGCGGGGGGGGGGGGGGGTGGTGGTGGGGCAGCTCCCTAATGGCAAATGACACTGTAGCCCTCGGTCACTAGTCATTAGTAGCCTTGATGTCCAGGGCCATCCTGGGGCCGTGGTCCTAGTAGAGGTTGCGGTTTGCAAATGAAAATATACTTTTGGGCTATTTTTGATTGTATTTTGGGGACATCTGTGGCAGCTCCGGGTTTAACTTCAGTAGCAGCACTCTGCAATTGGTTTTTTCATCTTTAGGGGTCACGTGAGATGCAGAGTATCAATCTGTGTCTGCTAGGGAAGCGCCCCTCCCAGCTTACCATCTCTAACTCCACTTTGTTGTTTTTTCTAGCATGTAGAATTTCTGTACCCTAAAATCAAGTTGAAAATTACACCCCGACTCTTTATCTCTCCCTGATCAGGGCAAAACGTGGCTGTTACACTGAGTACTGAGAGTTGTGTTCAAATAATGTCTGGGCATGTGCTGCATGCATTTGGTGGCCATGATTGGTCTCCCCACCCTGGTGGGTGAAGGGAGACAGAGGATCGAAGAAGGATACAGGGGCCAGGCTGTTGGTGATCTGCTGGATATTAACTTAACAGCGTTTTAGGCTTCATCTGTGAATTTCCCCTTTTGCTCTTCCCACAGAAGCTTATCCTGATCTTGCTAACCTCCCTAATTTAAAGTTTATCTTTAACCTTTTCTTTGTATTTTACCCCACGTTGTCGCAGTTTCCCAAGTCAGTCTTGAGTACTTATAAGCAATAACTTTCTGTTAATTCTCAGCTTCGTATTTGTACTGCTATGTAGTTAAAGTGCTGTGTATTTGTACCTGCTTTTCAATTTCCTCTATAGCTTTTTTATGTTTTGACTATACAGAATGTTCTTTGGTTAAACATAGAAAGGCCATCAATGCTATACTCCTAATATTTGGGAGTTGATGGACTCTGAAGTATATCTACTCCTGGCCATAATTGCTTGGTCATAATTACTTGACTCAGGCTACATTCGCTGTAGTTCCTAATGCCCAAAAGGGAAGACCAGCCGTGGGACTGGGATGGACCCGGGGAAAGTGGCAAAACTACCCTGGCTACGAAATGAATATTCTAGAAAGCAGAAATGCATGGTCTTGATGCAAACTGTTACAACTTTAGAGACAGGATCCCCTTGGGGAAGGACAAGTTGAACTGGCCTGAGAATTTAGTCTGGGATTTACAGTAAAAGCCTTGCTTGCTCTCAGAGCCCAGAGAAGTAAGTGTTGGGATCCTTGTCTCTTACTATGTTTATCAGTACAACTGCAAGTATTGATAACTTATACAACTAGAGAAAAAGATAAAAGCAATGCAGATGTCCCTGGGAGACAGAGTGTCTCTTTGAGTGAATCTCTCCCTGAGAATTCCTTCTGCCAAATATTTTTCTGCGTAAATGATCAGTCACTCCTATGTCCATACCTCATGCCCCCTCAGAAGTTCTATAAATATGGTAGCTGTTCTGCATTAAAAGGGCAATTTTCACCATCAGGCTGTGGTTTTCTGTCTCCCTGTCTCTCTGTCTCTGTTGAGAGGGGCTAAGGAGGTGAGGAGGCAGTGCTGGACCACCAGCACCTCACCACACCCCCACATTTTACTTTGTGGACTCACAGTGATCAATTGCTCTTTATTCTATTCTCCTGTGCACCTATACCACTCTCCCACTGCTCCTCATTCCCTCTCCTCACCCGTCTCCCACAGCCTTTTTACTCCAACCCATCTCACAGAGTGAGGGTTATCAAATAGACAGAGATGTGGTTGTACAATCAAAGGAAGGGGAAAACTTCTAGCATAAAAATCTGAATTGGAAGGAGAGTTCAGCTCAAGGGCAGAATTTTCTCTTAAGGACATATTTTTTCTTCGCATAGTCCATATTCATTGAAACAGTCATCTTAAATTTATACTTACTCTTTCTATTCATTTTGAATGGACACAGTAAAAGATCTATTAAGTTTATAGGGTGTCTCTATATATTTCCTATAGCTCCCAGACTACACTCCCCAGAACAGTTTAGTCCTTCCTAACCCCAGAATGATCCTTATCCAGTTGCTTATGTTTGGGCCATGATGATGTTGGTGGGCCCCACGGGTGACTTATGTGAATTGGGGAGGAGAAAGATGGTCACTTTCTCCCCAACCACCTCTGGTACCCGGGACCCAGGGTTACTGGGTTCTTATCTCACCTCTCAGAAAGGAATTTCAGGAATAGACAAGCAGTGAAATAAATAGATTTTATTTAGAGGATTTTTAGGTGTGGAGGGAGAGAGAGGGAGAGAGTGACGTACTCAAGAGACAACACGGGCTTCTCCAAGAGCAGAGAGAGCCCCTAAACACATCCTAGCATTAGACACGAAAGTATGAAAGTACACATCTGAAGAGGGGATATACGGGTGACAAATGTGCTAGGCCACGTGGGCGGAAGAAGCACATGGGCTCGGCAACATATGCACGCCCTTCCTTTGTTCAAGGTGGCCTTTATAGGGTTTCTCCAACCTTCCCCCATGTGGGGCTTCTTCCTAGGTAAAAGTCCCGTTACCGAGGAGGTTACCAGGGAGGTTGGGAGTGGTGATGGTCTTCTTTGGGCTGAATCACTAAAGTTAATCAGATTAAGGAAGAGGGCCCAGGTTTTTGAAAAGAGAAACTTCATGGGGAGGGGGCCAATATCCTCAGGGTCTGCTGATGGTCTTATCAGGTCTTTGTTTTCTGTATCCACAAGGTGGATCAGTCCTAGATTTCTTCCATGAAATTTTGTTAATCCAAGTTTCATTGTCAAAGGCCTTTCCCTATCTACCTGTCTACCTCAATGACAGAATTTGTTATGGTGCTTACCTGTCCCATTTCAATGCCAGGGTAGTTCAGAGCTATCCTGGTTCCATCCAGTCTCTTGCTTTTGATGTGCTAGCAACATAGGCCAGCTGAGGCTTAAGTCTCATAAATATGACAATGCCCAGGAGTATATAGTATCTGGAGTCAATTAACTCTGAAGTCACAAAAGCATAATATTGCCTTCCTTTGTCTATGCAAGATCCTCCCAGCACAATCTTCTCTGCACTGGTCCTTGTCCAGGAGCAAAAAGGATATTTGTCTAAAGTAAACTGCAGAGGAAATGAAGGAAAGGTAAAGTCAAAATTTCACTTACGAATACAAAATCCAAATCTCTCTGAAGAATCTGACTTTACAATTCACAAGTTCTGGTTAGGGGAAATGGGTGATTAATGCATAGAGGAAGCAGAAGCACCTGGGAATTAAAAATGAATGCTGCTCTCTGGAAAGAAAGATGGCGGCCGCACGGGAGCCTTGTGGACAGCAGGTTTGAGCCGGGCTCGGCGGGAGCGGCAGAGACCTCATGGGAAGGGGGACTTTGTGGGCCGTCCCCCACGCCCCACCGAGGTTGCCAGCTGCCCCCCACGAGCGGCTCTCCGGCACGGCCACGACTCCAGGGCACAGAAACCAATCTCTTAACTATCTAACTTTTAATGGAAATTCTTCCAGGGTCAATAAGTAAAATAGCAGAAATTCAAAACCATTTTATTCTTAAACCAAGTTGTAGAAAGCAAATCATTTCACAACGCTGTTTCAGCATATCTGATTGTGGGGGATGGGTCGTAAACTCTAAACAATAATTGTGCATCTTCTATCGAAATAATCTATCTAGTCAAAGTAGATAGAGTATTAACTAGAACTCATCTGCCTCACAAGAATTGGGAGGGGTGGGAGGTGGGGGTCTATTGGGGTTTGGGGTTAAAAATAAGTATTGGTAAAGGGAAATGTGTTTGATATTTACATGACTGAGACCTAAACCCGAAAGCTCTGTAACTTTTCCCATAGTGATCCAATAAATAAATAAATTATAAAAAAATAAAAATAAAAAAATAAAAATGAATGCTAAGGAAATGGGAGTGATTCAGAAGCATTGGGATGGATGTTACTCAATAAGCCTAAGCTCCTTGTATCAGAGGAGAAATGATGGATCAATGTTAAACCTAAATTGTTTAGAACTCTAATCCAACAAGGGAAAGGGCTGTGTTCTTTTAAGCAAGATAGTTTTGTTTTTTCAGGGATAAGGTCATTTGCTCAGGGATCACCCTGGGTGTGCTAGGAGCACATTTACTTAGGGCCAGAGCCAGCGAGTAAGCACTTAACCATCCAAGCAATCGACCTAGGTACCCTGCATCCCTGCATCCCATATGGTCCGTACAAGAGTGATTCCTGAGTATATAGCTAGGAATAAGCCCTGAGTCTGCCAGATTTGGCCTCCAAACAAAAATCACAGAAAGACACATATATATGTACGTACAGTTAAGAAAGATGCAAAATGGAGAAAGAAAAATAGGGATTCAGGAGAAACTGAGTTTCTGTAGCAGGGAAATATCAAGAATAGGGGATTTTAGGAACAGAAATTTGACTCTTCACTCTAGAATTTGTCTTTGCACATCATTTTCCCCCTTTGGTAGAATTTGCCTTTTTTGTGTTACATTTTTCACCACAGCCTACGGTGTTCAGAGGTCACTATTGCCTCTGAGCTCAGGGATCATTTGGCAAGAGTCAGGGCAGCATTGTGTGTCTAGATATCATTGGTTCAATGTTTGGTGACAACTGCAGGATCAGGGGACTTCTTACCCTCAAGCCCCTTAGTGTGTCACTGACCACTCCAGCATTTGCCTCTCCACGCCTTTTTTTGAGTCCATCCCCCTTGCAGCACAGATTCACTTGGGTGCCAAAAAGGTTCTCAGTGCCTAGACTCTGGCTCTTTAAGGCACCTTATGAAAACGGAAGTGATGTCATAAGTGATGCCATGGCTCAGTATCTGTCCCTGACACAGGCACTGGGGCTGTTGCTCACTTGGCAAAGGACAAGTAAATTTGTGCCCCATCCTGGAAGGGGGACTCTGAAGGCGGATTTTGTGGCAGGACTCAAGCAGCCTCCTGTGAGTACCCCACGGCTTCCCGTTTCGACACTGTGAGCGGAGGGGCCGAGCCAGCTTCGGGGGCACTGTTGCACTGTTTTTTCACTGTTCCACGGTATTCAGTCGGTTTCTGAGGTGTGGTGGAGTCTTTAGGGGGACATGGAGCTTTTGGGGTGCAGTGGGGGCTGTATCAGGGTTCGCAGCTGTGAGTGCTTGATGCTGGAGAGCCTCTATGGTCGCCATCGTCTCCAGCTCTGGGATGGAGCAACAGCGGGTGAATGCGGGACTCAGCTGGGGGCTTGGCCATCCCAACCCTCTCAGCAGTTCCATATTTGAACCGTCGGCACTAATCTTCCGTAGAATCTCCAGATTTGAGGGGAAGATCTGAAGCCCCTCCACCTAATGGCAGGAGACCTGTTGCTGGTCATCTTCATTGTCAGCTGTGATAGCCAGTGTCATGAAGGGGATGGGGGTGAGGGGACCTTCAGGTGCCGGGGGTTTTCCAATGAAAATGTACTTGGGGAACTATTTTTGCTTCTTTGTTTTTTTGAGGGGGAGGGGCCACATCCGGAGATGCTCAGGACTTACTCTAGCCTCTAATATCAGGTATTATCCCTGGCGCTGTTGGGGACCATATGGAATGCAGAGGATTGATCGGTTCATCTAGTCAAATGCCCAACTCACATTACTGCCTGTCCAAACTCAACACTGTTGTTTCTTTTTCCAGATCAGGAATCTCAGCTCCCTCACGTCAGGCTGCAAAGCACCCTTCATCTCTCCCTGAGGTAAAGGAGTTTTAAATGTTTATTTTTCGAAAGAAGATTTTTTTTGGGGTGGGGAGGGAGAGCTGTGTTCATGACTCTTGGTATTTTTGGAAGAAACTTACATAGAAAGGGGCGGAGCAAAAGTACGGCAGGTAGAGTGCTTGCCTTGCACATAGCCAACCCAAGTTCTGTACCTTGAATCCCACTGGTCCCCAAACCTGCCGGGAGTGAAACCTGAGCGCAGAGCTAGGAATATTACCTGAGCAGTGCTGGTTCTGACTCAAAGAAGAAAAACATGCACACACACCCAGACAGACACACCCACATGCACACAGAAAATGTGTGATCGTAGAAAAAGAGAATAATAATTCATGGAAAACCATGGCAGAAATAAAAAGTTATTTTTTAATAATTTTTATTAGTGAAACACCATGAGGTACAGTTGTAGACTTACAAATTTTTGGGTTTCAGTTATACAGTGACCGAGTACCCATCCCTCCACAGTGCCCATTCTCCACCACAACTAATCCCAGTATCCCTCTCACGCCCCCATCCCCCCATCCCACCCTGCCTCTGTAGCAGGTCATTCCCTTTTGTTCTCTCTCTTGTTTTGGGTTCTGTGGTTTGCAAAATAGGTATTGAGTGGCAATCATGTTCAGTCTATAGTCTACTTTCGGCATGCATCTCCCATCCTTGGCGGATCCTCCCAACACCCTTTGTTTGATGCTCCCATCTCTATCTGAGCTACCTTTATACCTATTGTGTGCGGCTGGCCTCCACGCAATGGAGTAAACCTTCTGGTATTTATCTTGGCTATTCTTGGGTGTTAGTCTCCTATTTTGTTACTTTATGTTCCCCAAATGAATGCAATCTTTCTATGTCTGTCCCTCTCTTTCTGACTCATTTGGCTTAGCATGATACTTTCCATGTAGTACCACTTGTATGTAAATTTCATGACTTCATCCTTTCTAACTGGCTGGAGCGATAGCACAGCGGAAGGGCATTTGCCTTGCATGCAGCCACCCCAGCCAACTCAGGTTCGATTTCTCCGCCCCTCTTGGAGAGCCTGGAAAACTACCGAGAGTATCTTGCCCGCACAGCAAAGCCTGGCAAGCTACCCATGATGTATTTGATATGCCAAACACGGTAACAACAAGTTTCACAATGGAGACATTACTGGGCCCACTCAAGCAAATTAACAAATAATGGGAGGACTGTGACACTTCCTTTCTAACAGCTACATAGTACTCCATTGTGTAGATGTACCAAGGTTTCTTTAACCAGTCATCTGTTCTCGGACACTCAGGTGTTTTCCAGATTCTAGGTCTTGTAAACAATGCTGCAATGAACAAACAAGTGAAGATGTCACTTCGACTATATATATATATATATATATATATATATATAATATGAATAGGATTGCAAGAAATTATATTATTTTTTTCATATCAATAAAGTACTTTAATTTTTTCTTCTATTGAAAGCAAACACAAGTGGTAATTGTTTCAAAGAACTGGTTTGTCAGTTCATGTTGTGTATTCAAAAAATGAATGAATATGAAGCCCCCGCTCTCCTCTCTCTCTCTTCTATCCTCCCCGGCCCCCGTCGTCGCCTGAATCTAATGGTCTTGGGATGCTTCCCCCAGACTTGGACAGCTGGTGGCCATGGGTGGATGACGGAGGCAATGAGGGCCAGGCTGGTTGGTATCAATTGCAGTTTCTTCCAATCTCGTCGCAGTTCTCCTCTGATTCTCCTTCATTCCTCTTGGATTTTCCCTCTCGGTTTATCTCTTGATTTTTTTCCCTTGCTGACTCTTACAGCCTTAGTTATCTCCCAAATCATGAGAGAGTTGGGGTAGCAATTACACATAGGCGAGGTCATACAATCAATGGATGTATGGTCCCTCTCTCAGAGGAAGCTTCTTCTAGGACAAACTCTTTCAGCAAGAAGATCCTCCTAAAGGTGAAATGCCATCTATGGGTGCGTTTTTCCTTCCCTTAGTCCAGAAACCATATAAACATTCATCTTAATTCTACTCCTTAATAAAATTAGGCATTTTGTATGAACACAGTAATAGATACATTAAGCTGGGGACATCTTACTATAGATCTCAGATACAGTGTTCAGGCCAGATTAGTCTTTCTAACCCTAGCATGGTACCAATCTAGTTGTTACTTTTGGATCATGACAGAATTTGTCCATGACCATGCTCTAACTTATATGGCGCTTTGGTCTAGCCCATTTCGATGCCAGGGTACCTCACAGCTAGCCCTGGTCCATACAGTCCCTCATTGTGTCACTGCCTTTGGGGTGCTAGGAGGCTTAGATTAAGAAAGCAGATGCCCAGGTATGAAGCATTATTTGGAGTCAATTAACTCCCAAGTTACAGAGTATTAACTATCTTCCTATGTGTATATGGAAAGGACATTGCTCTAAAGTAACTATGCAAAGGACATAAGGAGAAGAGAAAAGCAGTTTTTCACTCAGATTTCTGAGGATTCAGACCTTATAAATTAACAGAGTCTGATTAGGAGAAAAAGTGACAGGCAATTTGGGAAAGTAAATCTCAGAGAAGGAACTTACAGAGAAACACAGAAGAATGGGAGTGCCTCAGGAGCACTGTGGTAAACCTAAGCTCCCTGTGGCAAGTGGGGAAGGATATATCAATGTTAAACCTAAAGTGTTTAGAGCTTTATTCCAATAAGCAGAGGAATGGGAGTGCCTCGGTAGCATTGTGATGGGTGTAATCCAATAAACCTTAAACTCCCTGTGACAAGGGAGAATAGACATACCAATGTTAAACATAAAATGTTTAGAACTATATTTCCAACAGAAAAGTGTAGTAGTTGGGCTGGAGCGATAGCACAGTGGGTTGGGAATTTGCCTTGCACGTGGCCCTTGAGGCTGCTCCGAGTTCGATTCCTCCGCCCCTCTCGGAGGGCCTGGCAAGCTACCGAGAGTATCTCGCCCCCATGGCAAAGCCTGGCAAGCTCCCCGTGGCATATTAGATATGCCAAAGACAGTAACAACAAGTCGCACGATGGAGACATTATTGGGCTTGCTCGAACAAATTGATGAACAATGGGAGGACAGTGTGGTAGTGGGATGATAGGGGAAGTTGAGTATAGGGGAGGTTGTGCTGCGTCCAGCCTTCTACACCATCCCAGAGCTGACTCTAGGTGCCAGAGAGAAGATCGCCAGCACTAACAGGTCCTTTGAAGGCCCTTCACAGACATCCCAGGGACTTAAAATGTTGGATCCCCACACCATCAAATCTCAAATGAACTCCAAAATTTGGAGTGTTTGTTGATACCAGCTTGCGGGCTGTTCTGCTAGGCAAAGCAGCAGCCTCCCAAGAGAAGCACAGTCTGTTGGTTAGAAAAAATCCCATCCTGATGCACCTGTCCTTTTCATAAGCACCCACAATATTAAATTCACCAGACCCACATCCTGGTACCCCATAAATTTATATAAGCATAGTGAAGCAAGCATAGTTACCGAAACAAAGAAAAGCAAATACACAAAGAAATCAGCTACTGATGTTTACCATCTCACTTTGGGGGGACCCTAACCTATTGTGCCTATTTGCACTCTGTGACTATCTGGCACTCTAGTGGAATAGTTACAAGAAATTGAGTATGTTTATGGAATAACTCCGCTAAAAAGTAAACTTGTAAACTAAATTAATTTCATATCATTACTGTAACAAGCACCAAATAATCATAGCCAAACAATAGATCAACATGTCTGAAAAAGAGGCTTTTTCCTGCACAACTGCTGTACAGTTATTCTTGCTCACTGGTTCAAATTTTGAAGAATTATAGCTTAATAAATCATCAAGTACTAAAATATTAAAAGACTATTTAGCTGCACAGCAGTTAAGGGACTTTCTGTTCATTTGCCTGATCCATTTAGAATCACTGCTATGTAGACTTTGAGCACTGTTTGAAGAGTTTCTGCGTATAACTATCAAGGAATAACTGGAGAGCACCCTTTGCTCTGAACACGCACAAATACAGACACAGGAATTTTTGTGTACACAAATGTCTTCCCAGTCATCCCTGACTCCCCTTCTGGGCTACCCCTGACTCTGAGGCACGTGATTCACTTAGTTTCTAGCTCTCTCCTATCATTGTGAAAATAAACAGTTGAAGCTACTCAAGACCCGGACTTTCAGTGCGATATAAACGAACGTGGGGACTCAGAGGTCTTGGTGGCTGTTTGCAAAGTATGTGAATTTTAGTTCCTTCGTCAAAACAAAGACTTCTGATCGACATGCTAACTGTCTAGTCCGTCACTCTCCATCTATCCCAGACCTGGCAAACATCAGATGTCCCGATCACTTGATCCTAACCCAGCAACGGGGAAAAATGAACCTTTCTGACCAGGCAAGTACCTGGTCAGGAATATTTGAAGCCTGGCCCTTTAAGGCTCTGGGCGCACTGCCAATGACGTCACAGCATGGGCCCCTGTTTCCCTGCGAGTTTTGGAAGTTGGGGCGGAAGTGCTGGCGGGCGGGCTTCGATGCGGAAGGTGAGGAGCGGGTGAGGGGGCAACCAGTGGAGCAGGGGGTCCCGGAAGGTCGGTTTCCCAGGCAGCCCCTGAGTGGTCGCTCTGAGCGCCTGAATTTCCGCGTTCTCCGCCTTGTGGGCGGCGGGGTCGCTCCGTGGCGGTGGCCCGGGGTGGCGGCCCCTCACCCGGGACGCGCCGAGAGCTGATGCCGAAAGCAGCAGCTTTTAAATCTTATTAAAAATTGATTTTGAGGGAAACAAGGTCGTTTTTACTGAGGAGGACTTACTTAGAAAGATGCGTAGGGGAGGAACGCGGCCGGCCGGGTTCGATCCCGGCACCCCACAGAGTCCCGGTACCAGCCTGGAGTGAGCCCACAGCCGGCGGCCTGTGATGGGGTGGGTGGGGGGAGGGGCAGGGCACATTTTTGTGTTTGGGGCTCAAAAGCATTTGGCAGAGCCTTTGATCTTCACTTGTTCCTTGTGCATTCAGTGGGTTCTGGGAATACAGGGAGTTGGGAGCTTCTCTTTACTTTTTCTTTTTTTTAAATTTTGCTTTTTGGGTCACACCCAGCGATGCACTGGATTCCTCCTGGCTCTCTATTCAGCAAGCACTCCTAGTGGTGCCAGGAACCATGAGGGATGCCCAGAATTGAACCCAGGTTGGCTGCCTTCAAAACAAATGCTCTTTTTTCTATGCTTTCACTCAGCCCCAAAATGTAGAGCTTTAATACAACTCAGTGTTGGGGGGTGGGTCCAGAGGGTGCATCAGGGTTGTGCCATGCCACAGTGGGTCTTGCAGCAGTGTCTGTCTCCTGCAAACCTTTGAAATTGCAGTTTGTACTTCTGGCTCAGCTGTGCACCGGGAGGCCTCAGGTGCCAGCAGCCCTGCCAGTACCTCTACCAGCTGGGCCTCATCCCTGTTTCCTGTCTGTATCCTTCTCATAAGGTTCACAGTACTTATGGAGACTTTGAATTCTTGGGGTCAATAATAGGCCAGGAGTGCAGGCCCTGGCCTTGCAAGCAGCCTGCCACACGGTACAATCTCCTGCACAACGCAGGATTCCTCAAGCACCACCTGGGTGAGCCCAAAGATCTGCCACCTGTGGCTCCAAAACCCAAGTCTGACCTGCATTCTCCAAAACTGGCTGGTGGAGGTTGACTCATGAACAACAACTTTTTTTTTCTGCTCATACCCTGTGGTTGGTGCTTTTGATACCCAGTGTGGTGCCAGGGACTGAACACAGGTCAGCTGTATACAAGGCCTATTCCCTACCAGACTATAGTTCTGACACCTAAATTTAGTTTTGGTTGGCCACACCTAGCAGAGTTTACCCCTGGCTCTGTTGTCATTGATCGCTCTAGGTTTGGGGATCTGTGGGGTGATGGGGATTCAACCCTTGTCAGCTTTGTGCCAGACAAGCACCTCCTGATCTGTGCTATCTCTGTAGCCATCATAAAAATGCTTTTATGCTGGGAAAAGTCCAGAAAGTTGTGTTCTTTTTACCGTTTAACTACACAATTCACTTTTTACTTGTGTGTTTTTGTGTGTTTTTGTTTTGGGGCCACAACCAGCAGTACTCTGGGTACTGGAGTGACCTGACTCTGCACTCAGGAGTGACTCCGGGTGGGCTTGGGGGATCCTATGAGATGTGGGGGATTAAACCAGAGTCAGCTGCGTTCAAGGCAATTGCCCTCCCCAATATGCTGTTGCTCTGGCCCGGGGCCTAATTCTTCTCTGTTGCACTATATGTTTAGATATCATAACATTTTCAGTTCAAGTGGAACTACGGCCCATGAGATTAGGAGAGCAGGTCAGGTGCTTGCCTTGCCCTCCCTGAGAGCAATTTCAGACTCCAAAACAGAAACTTCTGGTCAGGAATCTGGGGTTTGTGCAACACTCTCATGCTCACAGACCTTTGTGTGGAGCTTCCTGCTGATTATCGGGAATTATAGGTGGGAGAAGATGATGTTTTCCTGTCTGACACACCGTCCACAGGGAGAAGGAAAGTGATAAGATTATATGATGCAGTGACAGGAGTGCATAGGCCTTCAGAGCTGACTGTCTCTAGAGTTGTTTCAGGAGGGAGCACTGGATCTACTGTTTTTGAGGCTGCTTTTGTCCTTGTTTATTTGTTTTGTTGCATTTGGGTTTGGATCATACTCCACTAAGGAGTACTCCCAGCTCAATGCTCAAGTTTTACTTCTGCCAGGACTCGTACTCTGGTGCCGCAGATCCAAGACTGACTTCTTTGACTTTGTTCTATTTGGGAAGGTTGGGGACCACACCTAGTGATTCTTGGGGTTTCTCCTTGCTCTGTGCTCCAGCATTGCCCCGACAGTGCTTGGGGGACCATATGGAACGCCAGGATCACCAACCCTATCCACTCGTCATTCAGATTTATTTTTGTGCCACGGTGGAGGTGCTTAGGACTTCCTCTTTCTCTCTGCTCTGGATTCACCCCTAAAGGGCATAAGAGCACCCAGGCCACATGGCCCCATATGTGCCCTATCAGCTACAGTGACTCAGGAACCCAGACATGCGTTTCTTCTGTTTTGTCCTTCCCGCTCTGGAGAGCCTCACCTGCTCAGCACCGCAGTCTCACGTTCACTCGCTGCTTTGTGTGCCGTTTTGGGCATGTGCCAGTACCAGGGAGATGGAGCAGAGGATCTTTGGGGATGGCAGAAATGTTGGGGGTCAGGACACTTTTGCCTGCTTTGAGAGGAATTTGGGGCAGCCCTGAACTTGGGTTCAGAGTCCTCTAGGCACAAATGTCCACACACAACTCCGAGTTGCTCACTGGACATTGAGTGTCCCCCTCTCATCCCTAGTCATTATGGGCCCTCGGGGTCGAGTTTTTTGTGTTCAGTATTTTGGTCCAAGCCCATCATTGCTTCTTTAATTTTTTTTAATTTTACATTATTTTTATAAAGTAATTCACAATATTTGATTACATTTAATATTCGAGCCCCAATCCCACCACCATTACACCTTCCCACCACGATATTTTGGATGTTTCCATCCTGTACCCCAACCCCTGCTCCAAAGCAGAACTGAAATAGTTTATTTTGTATTTTTTCTTTTGAATAAACCACTGAAAATGCTCCAAAAACTTTTGTTAGAGGAGAGTGTTTAAAGATTGTTGTACTTCACCCAGAGGCCATTAAGCCTTTTTATAAGCGATTACTAGGGAACCGAGCCAGCAATCCCAGGCTGATCTTGCCTTGTTTTGTTTTGGAGGGTGCTGATGGGTACGGGCCACACCCAGTGATTCTCGGGTTACTCCTGATTGTACACCCTTGCATTGCACCTGGCTGGCCCTGGGAGGACATATGCGACATTGGGGATTACCAACCCTACCCACTGTCCTGTTACTCCAGCCTGCTGTTTTGTTTTCTTTCGTATTTTTTGTGCTGTAGTGGAGTGCTTAGGATGTCCTCTTGGCTCTGTGCTGCAGATTCACCGCTGACAGGCATCAGGACCACCAGGGTGTGGTAGCCTTGTACTCACCCTGGCAGGTACCATGATTCAGACACAAGTGACATGTTTCCGAGATTTTTTCCTTGATCTGGGGTGCCTTGCCTATTCAGTGACACAGGCTGTGTGTGGATATTCTGTTCATGCCCTTTCAGTAATTTGACCCATTATGTCAGGGACACACGGGGTTCTCTTGTTACCTTTTCCTTGTCACCAATCCATGTCTCTGTCTCTGGGAGAAGGGCATTCCAGGTTGAAGCCTGCGGCCATCTCCTGGCTGGTAGGAGGAGCCCTGAGGACTGACAGTTGAGGAAGAATAACACCAGAGTCAAGAGAGAAAATCAAAAGGTCATTCCATGATGGACTGTCCAAGGTAGTGAAAGGCAAGAGAGCACGGCACGGATGACTGGATCCAGGTGCCCGAGGCCCCAGGGGTCAGCAGCACATTTCACATGAGCTCAGGGCACCCACACACTGCCCAGCGCCCGAGACAGTGAGGGTCCCTGACATTCACCTGCACACCTGCACACACGGCTCTCCTTCCTGGCCTCTGGGGAGTCCGTCATGGAATGACCCTGTGATTTGCTTTCTTAACACTGTCATTATTCTACCTTAAAAAAAAAAACTAAAAATGAAATAGGGGCTGTAGAGATAGTACAGCATATAGGGCGTTTGTCTTGCATGCGGCCGACTCAGGTTTGATTCCCAGCATCCCATATGGTCCCCTAAGCACTGCCAGGAGTAACTCCTGACTGCATGAACCAGGAGTAACACCTGGGCATTCCAGGTGTGACCCAAAAAGCAAAAAAAAAAAAAGTTAAAAAAGAGCACTTCTCACTTCACTAATATTAGAGGGGGGGGGGGGAATCCTGAAACTTTTTGTTTTGGGAAGTAGTAAAAATCCCAATAATCTAGTAGTCATATGATACTATAAATCATTTACGTTGTTGAAAAGGCTAAGTAAGGCCTTTTTACCAGGACAGTTTGCTAACTGTAAGCTTAGTATATACCTGCATTCTAGGATGGGTCCTTATGCTTTTTCAGTAATATTTTTGATTTTGGAAGCACACCTGACACTTCTGGTGGTGCTCAGGCAACCATTTGGGGTGCCAGGGATGGAACTCAAGTTGACCAAGTTCAGTGCAAGTGTTAACTCTCTGTACTGGTCACGACTGGTCCATACTCTGGGTTTAAAATGTATTTCTGAAGCCCCCCATTGAACTTTCCTTGCCAGTGACTTTCCATTGCTCGTGTGTTGTCAGGGGTACAGCATTAACACATAAAGTGCTCTCAGATGTCCTTAGCAGCCTCTGTTTCCTTTCTAGTTTCTGTCCAGTTCTCAGGTGGCTGCTCTCTGTCTGGGTTGTGCCAGTTCCTCTTCAGGGCTCGCTTTTACCCCCATCTTGATTTGTTACTTTCCTGGTAAACTCACTGTCCTGTGCCCCACCCACTCCCTACCTGCCTGTTTTACCCGGATCAACCCTGTTTTAGTTTTCCTGATGGCCTTGTGTGTGAGAGCATTGACTCTACACTTGACTGACCAATAAAGCATCAGGGGACTTCTTACCCGAGCTCCCACGCTGACCAACTACTCCAGCAGCTGCCTCTCCACACTCCCTTATGCAAATCCATCCCCCTCAAGCCACTGATTCACCTGGGTGGGGATAATGGTTCTCTGCACATCTGGAGTTTGGCCCTTTAAGGCTGCTTGCAGCATCGGACGTGACATCACAGTGGGGCCTTCCTGGTGCTTCTCTTCCTGGAAACGGGGTTAGAGAGTCCTTGTTCATGTGGGTGAACTACAAAGTGTGGTCCCAGTGAGGAAGGGGACTTTGAAGGCTGATTTTGTCTTGTTGCAGGACGGGGGTTGCCTCCCTGACCGCCCCGTGCCTCCCCATCTTCACGCTGTGAGTCACGGGACCACGCCTGCTCAAGGGGCCTCTCGTGCTTGTTTTTCTTGTGTTCCCCGATATCCAGTGGTTCAATGGTATGATGGAGTCTTTTGGGGTGCTCGGAGATTTGAGAGGTTTGTGGGGGGCTCTAGTGGGATGTGGGGGTGCCGGGTGTGAGTGCGTGACCCAGGGGGGCCGCTGCAGCCACGATCACCTTAAGCTCCGCGTTGGGGCAGCCGCGGGTGGGCGCGGGGTTGAGAGCAGGGGCTGCGGGCTTTGGGGTGCAGGACCTGCAGAGGATGGGGTCTTGGCCATCCCGACCCGCCCGGCTAAGCCATGTTGGGACCTTGCCCAAGTTTCGCTGCTCTAGAGTCTCCAGATTCACTTTGAAGTGCAGAGCCTCCCCCCCCCCCAGGTTGTGGCTGGTCATAACTTGGGGATTTTGCTCCTGTCCAGTGCTCACAATTCTGATTTCTCCTCCAGGTCTCTGATCCTCTGGAAAAACAGGCAGGAGAAGATGGTGAGGTGCCATCGGACACACCGACGCCAGGTAGGAGTGACAAAATGAGGTGATGCAGTGAGAGGAGCGTCAGGCTTCCCGAGCTGTCTGTCTCTGATTGCTAAGGAAGGATCCTGCTGACTTGTGAGAGCACCTGGCTCTGCAGTATGAGGCCACATTTGTGTCAGTTTCGTTGTATTTGGCTTTTGGACCACAACAGCTCAAAGATTAGTAGTGCTGAAGGATGACTCCTGACATGTCTTAAGGACCATGTGAGGTTCTGGGCATCAAAGGCTGGTGTCTGGGTATTTTGTTTTGTTTTCAGAGCCACATGCAGTGATTCTGGGGGATTATACTCTTGGCTCTGCACTCTGGCATTGTACCTGGCACTGCTTAGGGGACCCTATGGGACGGCGGGTAACACCAGCCCTACCCACTATCCCCACCCCATTGTCCTGTTACACAGTCATGCTGCTTTGTTTCTTTTCGTATTTTGTGTGCCACAGGGGAGATGCTCAGGGTTTCCTCTTGGCTCTGTGCTCCGGATATCCACCTGATGTGTATCATGGGTCCCCGGGTGTGCTGGCCCTTTTTATGCCCTGGCAGCTAGAGTAACTCAGGCCCCAGTATATGTGTTTCCACTATTTTGTCCTTCTCGCTCTGGAGAGCTTCTCCTGCTCTACCACACAGTCCAGCATTCATTGGCTGCTCTGTTTGCAGTTCTGGGCATGTGCTGGTCCAAGGGAGACAGAGAAAAGGATCACTGGGGCCAACAGAGCTGTTGGGCTTAAGACACTTTGAGAGGCATTTGGGGTGTCCCTGAACCATGATCGGATTCCTACAGGCTCATATGTGCATGCACAGCTTTCAGTCGGTAGCTGGACATTGAGTGTCCCCTTCTCCCTAGAGCATGGACTGTGGGATGCAGGGGGCGTATGTTTAGTGTTTTGAGCTGAAAGCAGAGTCACTCATTTGGTTACAATGATTGTGTGCTCAGTTTTTACACTCGGCAGTGCTCATAGGAGCAGTGTTTGAATTCCCTGGGGTCAGGAGCAAGTCTGCCACCTTCAGGAACCTTCTAGTAGAGCATCCTCATATTTTCATCGATGCAGCTGTCTTAGAGAGAAGTTGGGACCCGTCTGCCAGGAGTTCAGGTGGAAGCTGGTTCCTCCCGAGGGGACAGACCCTGAGCCCCTCTAGGGCTCTGGGGTCCTGGCTTCACAGTCCAGGGAACAGCGTGGGGACAGACCCTGACTCCTGCCCCTCTTTGTATGCCGGCTCAGGACACGGTGACCTTCCCCGACGTGGCCGTGAGCTTCACCCCAGAGGAGTGGACATGCCTGGGTACCTCTCAGAGAAAGCTCTACAGGGACGTGATGCTGGAGACCTACCAGCACCTGTCGGCCATTGGTGAGAGCAGTCCGGGGCCAACCTTGTCTGGACAGACCCGTGTGGGCTCCATGTGCCAGGCCGTGACTGTGTGTCCAACAGTAGCTGTGAATGTCCCGGTGAGGACAGCCATGCAGTAGCTGTTCTTCTAGTTCTTTTTCTGGTTATATTGTTGATGCGCCCCTGTCGATGTTCAGGGCTTACTTTAAGCTCTGTCCATAGGAATCACTCTGTGGGTTTGCGTGAGTTTGGAGTGTTAGGAATCGACCCAGGTTCGCCCCGTGCTTGGCAAGCTCCCCATCCGCTAAACCATCACTTAGGTCCCTCTAAATAGTTCCTAGTTCCTGTCATTGCTGAGTTCTCTGATTACTTCTTATACTACACATAATTTTTATGAATTTTGGTTTTGCTTTTATTTCGGTAACAATATTGACTATTCTTGAATATTTTAGTCTCTGTGCTGAGGGATCACTCCTGCGGGTGCTCAGGGACCATCGGGTGCTGAGGATTGAACACGCTTGGCAGCTAAAAATGTTGCTGTCTTAATCCTGGTACTATTGCTCCAGGCCCACTGCAGGAGCAATAGCACAGCAGTAGGGATTTGCCTTGCATGCAGCCAACATGGCCGGTCCAAGTTCGATTCCTCTGCCCCTCTTGGAGAGCTCGGCAAGCTACCGAGTGTATCTCGCCCGCATGGCAGAGCCTGGCAAGCTACCCATGACATATTCAATATGCCAAACACAGTAACAACAAAGTCTCCAATGGAGACGTTACTGGGCCCACTCAAGCAAATCGATGAACAACAGGACAGCGAGAGTTTTTATTTTATTTTTTAAAAATTTTTATCAGTGAAATACCCTATCGTAAATTTGTATACTTACACAGTTTTGTGCTTGGGTTTCAGGTATACAGTGATCGAGTACCCATCCCTCCACCAGTACCCATTTTTCACCACCACTAATTCCAGTATCCCTCCCACCCCACATCCCTCCTGTCCACCCTGCCTCTGTGGCAGGGCATTCCCTTTTATTACGTTTTGATTTGGTTTTGGGGTTACACTTACACATAGGTAGGGGTGATTTCTGGCTGAGTATTCAGTTTTTCATCCTGGTTGTGGTCCGGGACAGTGTGTTGCTGGGGATCAATTCTGTATGTGTCTGAAATGTTAGTGTCCTGCCTGCTGTAATATTGCTCCCAACATAGTTCATTTATTTCTTAGGGTCTCACCCCATTAGATGTTGCTCTGTTTCAGTGCTCGTGGTCACTTACACTGGTTCTCGGTTCATCAGGACTCTGGGTTTGCCTTTGAACTATAGTCAGGGATCAAGCTGATGGCTTGAGAGACCCTACTGAAAGTCAGGATCGAACTTTTATTGACCTTGAGCAAGGCCAGTGCCTGACCTTCTGTGCTGTCTGTCTGCATATGTTGATTTTTATAACTGATTTGGGGTCTTTGGATTTGTTAAGCTTTGGGGTTTACAGCACTCAGGCATTGGTTCACACAGGCTCATTACATTGCAGGTGATGCCGATCCTAGAGTGATAGTATAGCGGTCATGGTGCTAGTCTTGCAAGATCTGGACATGTGTTCTATCCTTACCATCCCATGTGATGCTCAAGCACCACCAAAGGTGAATTCTGGGTACACAGTCAGAGAGAAGACTTGAGCATCCCCAGGTCAGGATCCCAAACTATAAAAAAAATACTACGTACTGTGCTGTGATCAAACCCCTGTTGGAAAAACAAACCACCTGTTTGCCATTTTCAATGCCAGGGATATACTATTTGTGGTGTTTTCTGGTGCCCCATATTCTCTTAAATTAACACCTGAATCTTAGCTCTTGGATAACTCCAAATCTGGAGCATTTTAGAAGTACAGATTCTGTTCATGCCTTTCCAGTAATTGACTCCATTTTTATAGGGAGACATGGGGTTTGCTTGTCACATTTTCTGTATCACTAATCCATGCTCCATCTCTGTGAGGTTCAGGGCATTCTGGGGTCAAGCCTGCATTGATCTCCTAGCTGGAAGGAGGAACCCTGAGGCCGGGAGGAGAGTGATGCGTGCAGGTGAGTGTCTGAGAACCCTCCCTGGCTCAGGCCCTGGGCAGTGTATGGCTGCCCTGAGCACATGTATAACGCAATGCTGACCCTGATATCCTTGGTTTCTTGGATCTTGGCATCTGTGCTCTATTCACGCTGCCCTTCGCTCCTACGGATTTTCTGTCACGGAATAATCTTGCGCTTTAATTTCTTGGCTTTGACATTATTTTTCCTCTTCTGCCAGTCAATGAAATTCTCACTCCTTGGTCCCCCTGTCTTTTCCTTACCAGCCTGTCTGTACAGCCAGTAATGTCGCTGTACCTTCAAAAAAATTTTGCCTCATTTGATTAGTTAATAAGTGAGGCCATAATAGCTATTTTGGCTCTGAGTGATAGTAATGCATGAAATGTGCTTGTCCTGCACACTGACCACCTATTTCAATAACCAGCATCCCATATAGTTCCCTGAGCATAACTGTGTATGTTCAACAAAGAAAAAAAAATGTCTTGTAGGATTGCCAAGCTTTTCACAGCAATGCTCCCCAGAGAACTTCCCATTTCTGTGGGATACTTTCAACTGTGAGGACCATAGAGATTTCCTCAAGGTCTTCTGCCTGGTTAAGGATGTTTCATTCGAAGAATTCTTACATTGTGTATTGTGTTTGGTTTCAGAACTCAAAGCATGACTTCAGGATTTGGGAACTCAGTCACAGAGTATGAGTGAGCTGGTAAGATTTGCAAGTTTGGAATCAATATTATAGTACTAACGGAAAATGTCAGTGGACCAGCATGTTATTTTTAAAGTGCAGGGCTGAGAATGTCCGGAAGGAAATTCAGAGCATGATGCTTGAGGTTGAGGACCCTTATCTTCACTGGGTGCTGACAACTCTGCTCAAAACCTAAAGAAAATTGTAATATGTTGCATGTAAATGCCATGGTTTTTCATTTGATCGAAAGTATCTAAAAATGGTAATTGTGAAAACACCTGGTCTTTTAACTGGTACATCCACATTGCTCCATGTGTTTCCCAGAGACCTACTGGGAATAATCCCTGAACACTGCATGATGTACCATACCCCAAATGAAAAAAAAATACAGAACAGAAAAAGTCATAGAAACTGAAAAGAATCGGCCTGTGGTGAGATGTTTTCAATGCCCCCTCTGGTCAGTCTCAACAGTGTGGGATGCAGCATTTCTTCACAAATGCTTTCCAGACTCTACTCCATAGTGAGCTAGAACTGAAACCAGAGTTTAGTGTGTTTTATTTTTCTCTTGAATCTGGTGCATGAGTTTTCTGTGGAGGGAGTTATTCCTGCCTGTTCATTGAGATGAAAAAAATATTTAACAAATTAATGGTCTCTCATTCATCAATTTTCCATGTGTATCTTACAGAAATATTAGGTTAGTCCATGGTAATGCCATCCCCCTGTCGGGAATTGCATTGGTGTGGTGCAAATGTTAGAAACCAATCTGCAGGTATAAATTTGCTTTAACATGGAGACTCTTAAGGCATAGAATGATAATTGGAATCCTCTTCTGTTCTACAGGGAAGCAGTCAGCCCGAGTGGAATGTCTCTGACCCTTCACACTGTGAAAAAGTCTCGAGTGTGCATTTGTGCACTCAGCCACATGGGGATGCCAAGGCAGGCAGAATGGCCTCTGAGGGTGATCAGAATGGAGAGCGCAACCTCACTCTGAAGAATCCCTCCCCTGGGAAAAGGTTCACAGAGTCTGTTGTTCTCGGTCCACGGACACAAACCCCAGTATTGGGGCAGTCCCTAGAGTGTGATAGAAGAGCACTGTTTATAGTGAGTCCTTCACACCAAAAGACCCACAAGCACAGTCACCATCGATTAATGCTGTCCAAGAGTAAGGAATGTGGGGGAGCTTCCCAGTGTTCCCAGGACCGTGATGTTCCCTTAGAAACCCACAGTGGAGAGAATCCCCAGGAGTGTCGGCAGCAAGGGCATGGTTTGAATCCAGGGTCACCCCTTTGTGATGACATGAACATCCACACTGGAGGAAAACCACATACATATAAGGACTGTGCTAAGTCCTTCAATAGACCCTATACCTCTTAAAACATTGTAGAATTCATACTGGAGAGAAAGCATATTTGTGTGAGCAATGTGTGAAGCTCTTTGCTTACTATTCACACTTTTCTAGACACAGGAAAATTCAAACTGGAGAGAAACGTCATAAATATAAGGCACGTGCCAAGGCCTTCACTCGATCCTCAAACCTTACTGGGCTTATGAAAACTCCTACTAAATAGAGGCCTTATATATGTAAGGAATGCGGGAAAGCCTTTTCTTATTCCTCAAACCTTACTCGCCATATAAGAATTCACAAAGGAAAGAAGCCTTATGGATGTAAGGAATGTGGGAAGGCCTTTTGTTATCCCTCAAAACTTACTTGTCATATGAGAAAACACCCTGGAGAGAGACTTTTTGATTGTAAGGAGTGTGGGAAGAACTTTGTTAAATCCTCAGTCCTTACTCGGCATTTGAGAATTCACACTGGAGAGAAGACTTATGGCTGTAAGATATGTGGAAAGACCTTTGTTGTATCATCAAGATTTACCTGCCATATGAGAATTCACACTGCAGAGAGACCTTATATTTGTAAGGAATGTGGGAAGGCCTTTCTTTATCCCTCAGGCGTTACTTATCATGTGAGAATGCACACTGGAGAGAAGCCGTATGGATGTAAGGTATGTGGAAAGACCTTTGTTGTATCATCAAGACTTACCTGCCATATGAGAAATCACACTGCAGAGAGACCTTATGTTTGTAAGGAATGTGGGAAGGCCTTTGTTGAATCCTCAAGCCTTACTTGGCATATGAAAAAGCACACTGGAGAGAGACCTTATGTTTGTAAGCAGTGTGGGAAGGGCTTTGTTTGTTCCTCAACCCTTACTGGGCATGTGAGAATTCACACTGGAGAGAAACCTTTTGTTTGTAAGGAATGTGGAAAGGCCTTCCATCAGGCCTCCAGTCTATATGTACATAGGGCAGTTCACACAGGTGTGAAATCTTATATATGTCAAGAATGTGGGCAGGGCTTTCTGTTTCTTTCTGGTCTTAACAGACATGAGAAAATTCATACTACATAACTCAGTGCCCTAATAACAATTTTTAATGTCAAAACAGCCCCCTCTGATAAAGTCTGTTTTCTTTGTACCATGGGATGCTGTGCTACAAAAGTGCAGCTAGGAAGGAAATATTCCTTTAATGTGTAACAGACCCTTTGTGATGTCAGTTTATAAGGGAAAGTCTATGCCAGGGTTTCGGCATTTAAACTTTATGTGTATATTAACATGTACTTTTTGGATTTTCTGGTGAAAGCCAGGAGGAATGTGAATTAAAAGGCAAATAAAATCCCCTGTGCTCAGGGATGTCAAGGTTCACCACTCTCATTCTCTGCAGTTACTCTGGCTTGACTTTCTTTTTGCTTTTTGATTCATGCCCAGCGATGCTCAGGGGTTACTCCTGCCTCTACAATCAGTAATTACTCCTGGTGGTTTCTTGGTACCATATTTTATGGCAGGGATTGAAACTTGGCTGTCCCCATGCAAGGAAAATGCCCTCCCCCTGGACTATCGCTCCAGCCCCTGTGACTTGGCTTTGAGGCCCTTGCTTTGGGGATTATAGCAGAGAAGCAGCCACACCTTCGTTCGTTCTTCAGGGCCTCCTGATTCATGTTCTTTGGAGCCAGAACCAGCTGAGTCCTATTCCTCGCTCTAATCTCAGTCATTACTACCTGGGCGACTCAGGATCATTATGGGGTACTGTCGTTGGATTCCAAGTGGGCTGTGAATGACCAGCTCCTTCCCCCATGCCATCTCTGCCTCCCATGTGTTGAGGTACTGGTTAGCATTTTGTAAGTATAAAGGATAAATGTTTCAGAAAGTGTTGTCTTAGTTAAGTGGCCCTGGCAAGGTTGTTTAATGGAGTGCCGTGAAGCCAGTTTGTTTTTAAATTTTAAACTTTGTTTTTTGCATCTTTTTGGGCCATTTCCTGAAATACTCAGAGATCACTCATGGTGGTACTCCGGGAACCCTGTTATACCTGGTGCAAGGAAAATGTCCTGTCTGTTGTACCTTCTCTTTGGCACCTATTGAAACAGTTTAAATGAACATTCCTGTGTTTATAAATACATGGAAAGATGGAAGTGGCCCCTTGAACCAAATGTGAGACAAATGCTGGGAAGATGGGTCAGCTCCCCACATCCCAGCAGGCCCTTCCATTTACCTATGATTACTCACAAGGTTGGTCAAGTTCCTGGATCCCCCCCCCAAGTTCAGTAATACTACAGAAAAAAACAGTAAGTGTTGTATTTAGAATTAGCAAAGTCCCCTCAATGTAGTAGTCACCAGAATGATAAAAAGGATTCAGATCTGCTTAAAGGGCAAAAAAGGCTCCAAGGTGACCGAAATCACTTGCTCTCCATTAGCCTCCATTTTTAGGGTCAAAATATATGATGTTGTTCGTGCAAATGGGCAGTGTTTAGGGCCTACTCCTGGCTTTACACGTCGATGGGCCTAGGAGACCATTTGAAATTCTAAGGGTTGAACCCAGATTGACCACATGCAAGGCAAGGCCCATGCCACTGTACTACCCTCCTGCCCCATACTGTGGATTTAAAATATGCTTCTGAAATTGTTTTACTTGTAGACAAGGTCCACTGGTTTGGTGTTTTCAAGCGGTAGTGTGTTTACCAGACAGTGTTCTCTGATATTCTTACCAGCCGCTCGTCCTTTTCCAGTGTCTGTCCAGCTCTCTGGGCTGTTGCTAGGCCAGTTTCTCTCTGCATCTCCAGGGCTGGCTTTGCAGTCACTACTTTCACCCCATCTTAATTACTTCCCCAAGAAACTCAGTATCCGGTGAATTGTACCAACCTTCCTGTTTTACCTTGAATCATCCCAGCTGCATTGTTCCTGATGGACTGTGGGTGAGAGCTTTGGGTCATTGTTTGACTGATCAGTACAGAATCAGGGGTTATTATTATTATTATATATTATCCCCAACATCCCACTGTGTGACCCACCACTCTCCACATCCACCTCTGCACACCTTTATCCAGTCCATGCCCTTGAAGCACAGATTCATCTGGGTGGGCAAAATGGGTCTTTGCATCTGGACCAGGGCCCTTTAAGGCTCAGGTTCCGGCAGCAGTGGAAGTGATGGCCCAGGTCAGGGACCTTCAGATGTTTTCTCTCTTCCCATTTTGGTTGCCTGATCAGGCCACCATTGGTCTGGTGGTAGAGGAGGAAATGGCGGCCCTTCGTGGAAGGGGGACTGTGAAGACCTATTTTTTGTCAGGATGCGTGTGGCGGTTTGTGAGTGCCCAGTGCCTCCCGTTCTCCGCACTGTGAGTACCAGGGCCCCTCCAGCTGGGGAGTTCCTTTTGTGCTTATTTTTCTCTCATTTCTGATATCAGCCATTTCCGGAGGTGTGAGGGATGCTTTAGGGGATCCCAGAGGTTTTAGAGGGTGCAGGTGTTGCGGTGTGTATGGGTGATCGTGGAGGTCCCGTTTGGCCACCATCACCTCCAGCTCCATGAATAGTCAGCAGCAGGTGGGTGTGAGGCTGAGCGCAGGGGCTGAGCTTGGGGCCTGCGGGACCTGCAGAGGGCAGGGCTTGGCTGTCCCGACCCTCCCAGCATGGGACTTTGCTCTGCCCTGTTTCAGAGCACTGGCCCTGGCATCACTCACTCGTGTAGAACCTTCATATTCAATTCAAAGGGCAGGGTCTCAGCCCCCCTGTTGTTGTCCGTCCTTTGACTGTTGTGAAATGGCAGGACCACATGATGGCTTGATCCCTGCCAGAGGCTGGGTTTTGCAAATGACACTTTTTCAGTATCATTGTTTTGTTTTGGCTTGTGTACCACATCCAGAGTTGCTCAGTGTCTACTTTTTTTTTTTTTTGCCTTTTGGGTCACACCTGGCAATAAAAAGGGATTACTCCTGTGTCTGCAGTCAGGAGTTCCTCCTGCCAGTGCTCACGGGACCCTATGGGTTGCTGGGAATCAAACCTAGGCAGGCCGCACGCAAGGCAAACGCCCTATCTGCTGTGTTATCTCTCCAGCCCCACTCAGGGTTCGGAAACTGCCTCCTGGGTTTTCCTGGTAGATGAGTGTTCACTGCTTGCGTGTTGGCAATCATAGAGCTTTGACTGGACAGTGTTCTCTGATGTTCTTACGAGCCTTTGCTCCTGTTCCGCCATTTCTCCAGCACTCTGGGGTGCTGCTAGGCCAGCTTCTCTCTGCTCTTGTGCTATCTTCGAGTCACTGCTTTCTCCCCACCTTGATGGATGATTTCCCGGAGAAACTTATTGTCCCATGCCCCACCTGCTCCCTGTCTGCCTCTTTTGTTTTGAATGAACCCCCTCTGCTTATTTCCTGATGGACTGTGTGTGAGAGCATTTGCTCATGTTTGCCCAGGAGGACTTCTTACCTGTCACTAGCCCTCCACTGTGTGATCGGCCAGTACAGCAGCTGCCTCTCCACCCCTTTATGTGAGCCCACCCTCCTTGAGCAACAGATTCACGTGGTTGGGCATAATGGTTCTCTTCACATCTGGAGGCTGGCTCTTTAAGACTGCTTGTGGAAACAGAAGTGATATCACAGTGGGCGCTTCCTGGAGCTTCTATTCCTGGGAACTGGTCAGTGTCACTGTTCACGTGGGTATAGGTCAGAGTAGGGCCCCTGTGAGGAAGTGGGACTCTGAAGGCCAACTTTGTGGCAGAATGGGGACAATCTACCATGAGCGCCTGGCAGTTCCCCATCTCCACACTGAAATGCAGGTCCTCGCCAGCTTGGGGGACACTTTTGCACTTGTTTTTTCACTTGTTCCCTGAAACTAGGTGGTTTCTGAGGTGCGCTGGATCTTAGATGGGGTCAAGGGAGGAGGATGTGAGTGAGTGATCCTGGGGGGCTCCTGCGGCCACAATCACCTCCAGCTCTGCGATGGAGGAGCGGCGGCTGGGTACCGGACTGAGTAAAGGGGCTGTGGGCCTTGGGAGTGAGGGACCTGCCAAGGGCAGGGGCTTGGCCATCCTGACCTCCAGCTGGCCTACGTTGGGACCTTGGCCCCTGTCTCGCTGCTGTAAAATCTCCAGATTTACTTTGGGCAGAGTCACAGCTCTCGTAATGCCAAGAGACCCTGTTACCGTCCGGCTTTTTCACTGACTTCCCTGGTATGATGGGGCTATCAGGAAATGTGGGTCCGCAGGTGACAGGGATTTGTTTCCTTTTGGGGCTATTTTTGGTGTGGGGAATGGGGGACTCTGCATGCCCAAAGATACCCTGAGGGTTTACTCTGGCTCCTGGATCAAGTATTTTTCCTGGAGTGCTCTGTGGGCCATAGGGACTCATAGGGATGCAGGGGATTGACTGGTGTCAACAGCGCAAGAATCTTATTGTTTTAGAATAATTTCTGTCGGAACAGGAATTTCTCCTTCTTTACATCAAGTTGCAAAGCCCTGTCTAGACCCTTGTTTTTTGAGGTGAGTACTGGGGGTACAGGGTGTGTGTGAGTGTGTATGTGTGTGTGTAGAAAGTGGGTTTTTTTTAAGAGGAGAAGGGCTGTCTCCGTGATAGAGCCACTATTCTGGGCTATGGTTGTGCGGGGTAGCCCTGCTGCCAGCCTGTAGGTGGCCCTGATACACATGATCTGGCCTCCGAGTCAGCACCTCGCTGTACCTGTGAGAGCCTTCTGTGTGCCCCAGCGAGGAGTCCTCAGGCCAAGCCAGGGCTGAATTTTCTCCTTTGTAACCAAGCCCAGAGCTTGTGTCGTGAAAGGCAAGACAGATGCCAACCCATTTTGCTTATACTGGGGAGACAGAAGCATTAGGCATTGTTTCCCAGGAGGGTCTGAGAGCCAGTGCCCGAGGGTGTGGCTGTTCAGGGCTGGGGGTTGTGCTCCTCTCCAGTGCTCACTGCTCTGACTCCTCCTCCAGGTCTCTGATCCTGGGGAAAATCAGAGTCAGGAGAAGATGGTGACATGCCATCGGACACCCCATCCCTAGGTAGGAGTAGAATGACAAGAGAAGTTGATGCAGTGACAGGAGCGCTCAGTCTTCTTGGGCCAAATGTCTCTGAGTTGTTTCAGGAAGGATCCTGTATTGTGCCTCCTTGTCGGAGCGCCCGATACTTTCTTTCTGAGGCTATGTTTATTTCAGTTATATGACTCCCGACCGCCCTCTCCAATAAAGAACCCAGTGTCAGTTGCCCAGAGTCAGTATGGTGGGTGGGGAGGGGACGAAGATCATGTTTCCTTATGTTCCTTCAAACCCCACTAGGAATAGCAAATTCTGAACACTAAGAAGCCAGAGACTCTGTGGGGTCAGTCATTATGTGGGGTGGTCTCTGGACAGCGGCAAACATCTGGTTGGGGTGGGGCACACAGATCAATGCTCAGGGGTTGGTCCCGCCAATTATTAAATATTCCTGTCGGTCGCTGGAGTCTATATGGGATCCAGAGTTCCAAACTGATGCAAGGCTTTACCCACTGTTATCCCACTGTGGTCCCAGGCTGCGTGCTTGGTTCTTAATGACCCCCAGCATTGAAGCAAACCTGAGGGATGGAAATCTTTAGGTTGGGGAACTCGGGCAATGTCAGTTCCGCCTTAACGCCACGAGATGGCGGTGTGGGGGCGTTTCTGTCCCTCCCTAGGCCTATTTCTGTAAGAATTTTCCACCCTGGGTTTGCTTCAATGTTAGGTGTGGGGTAATTAAGAATTAAGCATGCAGCCTGGGGCGTGGAGCAGTTACAGAGCCCTTAGGGCACTTGCCTTGCATTCTGCAGACTTGGGTACCTTCGCCGGTATCCTATAAGATCCCCTAATTGTGCCAAGAGTCATTCCTGAGTACAGAGCTAATAGTCACCCCTGAGCATCATTAACTGTGACCCCCAAAACATAAAAAAGGAAAGAAATCAGAGTAGCCTCGATCTGATGATTCAGTAACCTTAATGGAGTACCGAGATGAATCTTGATTCCACAACTCGCATTATCACAGAATGGGGGAGGACATCGTCAGAAATTTGGGGTGTCAGGTTGTGGAGTGTACAATCAAAGGAAACGTTTATGAAGTAGTTCAGCCAGAGAATAAACAGAGGGGGGTTAGAACTTGTCTTACTCAGAGAGAGAACATAACATTTTTATTTATTTATTTATTTATTTATTTAATTTTTGCTTTTTGGGTCACACCCGGTGATGCACAGGGTTTACTCCTGGCTCTGCACTCAGGAGTACTCCTGACGGTGCTCAGGGGACCATATGGGTTGCTGGGAATTGAACCTGGGTCGGCCGTGTGCAAGGCAAACGCCCTACCTGCTTCGCTATCTCTCTAGACCTTTATTTAATTTAAAAAAATGAAAACTTGCCTTACTTGTGGCAGATGAGGTCCAACCCTAGGCATTTCTAATGGTCCCCAGAACCTCTCGGGCCCACACCAAACCCCCATAAAAAATTAAAAATCCTCAGCAGTGGGGCTGGAGCGATGGCATAGCGGTTAGGACGTTTGCCTTGCACCTGGCTGACCCGGGTTCAATTCCCAGCAGCACATACGGTCCACTGAGCACCGCCAGAAGTAATTCCTGAGTGCAGAGCCAGCAGTAACCCCTGTACATCGCTGCATATGATCCAAAAAGAAAAAAAAATCCTCAGCAGATTTGGCATATTTAGAATTTCCAGGGAAGGAGATTGGCTGCCGAGGCTCATTATTACCATTTTAAATAAAAGTTTTTCCTAACCCACCCCAAGTTCCTCTGATGGTGGGTATCTTCACCCCAAATGTCTGGAGATGTTGGAGTTGAATCTGGCTTCTGCCGTTCTCGTTATGGAAAACAGAGTACTTGGGGTTTTCCATTTGTATATGAATCCCAAAGTTCTACTAGGAGGGAGGAAGACACGCTGTCGGACATGTGGGGTGCTGACGTGTGGGATGATGAGGCTGGAGACCTGTAAGAACAGGTCGGTTTGAAGAGATGGTACTGCGGGAAGGCACAGTCGTCTTCTGTGTTCACCCTGGGTTCCGTCTCAGGCACCATATAGGGTCACCTGAGCTGCCCAGAAAAAGTTTGCAGCCGTGTACAGCCCACACCCTAAAGTAAGCCAGAGCCACTAACTTGGCCAGTCAGCTCTGGAGGCTATGGATACAGCTCCTCTGTGCAGAAATAGTTTTTTCCTGCAGAAATTCTGAGGGTCCTGGGGAGCTATAGCGGGTTCTAGAGGCAGATCAGGACCAGGGATGACATTTCTTAGAGAAACGTCCCAGGGGAGGGACGGAGACGCCCCACAGCGCCCTCTCGCGGTGCGTTGACGGAAGAGCTGTGCAACTTTCCCTGCCAAAAGATTTCCAGCCCTTGGGTTCGCTTTCATGTTACCCTGCGGGTCACTAGGATCCAGCAGGCCGCCTCACGCCGTGCAGCGGTAGCCAAGTATCCAGGGCGCTTGCTTCGCATGGGGCGACCCGGGTGTCAGGACTGAAGCCAGCAGCATGGCAAGTGCTTTGCCTGCAGTAGAATCTCTCCCTCTAAGCCCCCTTTTGCTAAGGGTTCCTTCCTGTCCTGGTCATCCGCACAACTTCACGGCTTTCCATGGAGGAAGGTGGTGGAAGCAAGACTCAGCTCAGCAACCCCAAATTTGACGTGAAGGAATCCTCTGTGAAAGGCTTTTGTTTGTGTTTCGGGACCGCACCGGCGATATTCAGGATCATCCCTAACCCTGCATTGAGGAATCACTCCTGATGGTGCTCAGGGGAACGTTTGGGGTGCAGGGATAGAGCCCGGATCGCAAATACAAGGCAAGTGCCCTCCTGGTTCAGTGTTCAGTTTTCGATCCATGGCCCTAGGTTGTGTGCTTGATCCTTAATGACCCCTTACTTAACATTCACACAAAGAAAAGGGCTGGAATTCTTAAGCGTAGGAAAGTCGGGCTATGGCATTTCTGCCGAAACGCCACAAGATGGCGCTGTGGGGAGTTTCCGGCCCTTCCAGGCCCGTATCTCTAAGCATTTTTTACTCTTAGAAAATTTGGGTTGCCCATAACCACCCAAATTGGGGGTTGGGTTGTTTTGGTAGCCTATAACAGGAAACATTCAAAGGGCTCGATCATCACAGACATTGCAATGGGGGTTCAAAACTTTTCTTGCTCAGAGCTAAGAGAAAAACAAATGTAAGAAAAAAACGTTGCCTTGCTCATTCCAGGCCAGGTTTAATTGTCTGCTCCCCTTAAGGTTCATAAACAAAACTAGGTCAACCCACTGACCCCCCGAGGAGGTTTAGCAATGTATCCCACAAAGATCTGAAGGCTGGAATCGAACCCAGCTTACTGAAGTGAAAGACAAGCACCCACAGGCTCTCCTACCGCTGCAGCTGTGGAAGCGGCTTGCTTGATCCTTAATTGCCCCATACTAAACACTTCTCATAGGCACCCTTCACTATGAGAGGAACGGGAGGAAAACAGACTAGTAAGAAGGTTCTGGAAAATGGAGGGCAAGAGACCAAATCCTAGGCAGAAAATCCTTTCCCCACCCAGTTTAGTCTAAACTGAAGATCAACTAAAGATCAATTCAAATGCTAATGGAGACAGCCAGCAGGCTTAGCTCTAGGCAATTCAAGGCAAAAAAAAAAAAACCTGTAAAAGGCAGGTAAGAAGTTTGAGGAAGAAAGCCAGCCAGCTGGAAACAATGGAACCTGTAGCAAGCTAAGAACAAACGGCTTTTTCTCTTCTCTCCTCAAAGTAGCAAGGTTTCTCAGAAGCCCACGGCACTCTAAATACAGCTCCACACGCCATCCGTGGTCGTGTGGACTAATGGGCAGATCACTGATGGAGATGTCCTTACTTGTGATTTTCTGAACCAGGATAGGCCAGCGTGCAGTTGTGGTCATGTCCACGCTGGAACTCGTTAGAACCACAGCAATTCAGGCAGATGGGGACAAAGCCCCTTGGGAGAAATCACCAGGAGAAAAGTTTGCCAAGAAATCATCCTATTTTAGGTTTTTTCCTTCGTTCTCATAGGTTATTGCTGACACTTAGGAGACACGGGAAATTCTACATCAATTCCCAAATATTCTACTTTGGGTTGCTAATTGAAATATAGGAAGAAGCTCCAGCTAGATAGTTTAAATAAGGAGTGTCTTGTTGGCCTCTGTAACACCACGTGACCTGAGTATTTTGAGGGAGAGGCCCAAAATGGGCCACCACCAGAATTAATTTATCTTCGCTTTACAGGAACCAGCATTGCAGAATAACTGGTTTTTCTGCCCCTGAGCAAGGAATTCAGATACAGGTACTCGAAGGGTGGGGGTCAGACCAGATAACCGGATGTCTCTCACAAGACCCATGTTGCAAGACCCAGGACTGCCCTAAAAAACAGGACGTTCCTAAGCACTGACGCACGCTCTTGGCTTGCAGTCACAGGCCCCTGGTTCTTTCTTTGGGTCTCCATACAGTGCCACCATCATGCAGGATTGGGTCCTGAGTGCAGCACCAGAAGAATCTCTGAGCATTGCTGAACTTGTGGCCCCCAAACCATGAACGAACCAAATAAAAACAAAACAGCCTCAGTCCCTTATTGGAGGATTCCCTCGCCCCAACATGGGACTTTCTGAGCTGTATCTTGCTGTATCCACGCTGCCTCTTTATTGTATAAGAGGTTTGGGCACTCTCAGAACATGGGGTGATGGGGTGTCGGTTGCCCATAATAGGAAATATTTCTAAATAGCTTGGTCACAGACATACTAAAGGGGCTTCAGACGGCTCCTAGCTCAGAGTGAAAAGAACAAAAAAAATAAAGGAGAATAACTTTGCCTTGCTCTTTCCACGTCAGGTTCAATCCTCTGCTCCCCTCGTGGTACAGAAACAAAGCTGGAGCAACGAACTCGACCCCTGAGGAGATTCAGCTATGTACCTCCCAAGATCTGAAGGCTGGAATTGAAACCAAGTTACCAAGTGAAAGAAAGCAAGAAAGCGGCTTGCTTGGTCCTTAATTACCCCATTTTTAAAACTAAAACCAACCCAAGGGTGGAAAATTCTTAGAGAACGGGCCTGGGGAGGGAAGGAAACGCCCACATCGCCATCTCGTGGCGTTTCTCAGAACTGCCGCGGCCTGATGTTCCCACACTTAAGATTTCCAGCCCTTTTATTAGTTTAGAGGTTAGGCATAGGGTCATTAAGGATCACGCAAGCCTCTTGTTCGCTGCAGCGGGAGCAGAGCGGTTAGTGCTCTTGGCTTTCAGTCACAGGCCCCTGGTTCTTTCTTTGCTCTTCGTACAGTCCCACCATCATGCAGGAGTGGGTCCTGGGTGCAGAGCCAGGAGGACCCCTGAACATTGCTGGTTTTGTGGCCCCCAAACCATGAACAAACCAAATAAAACCAAAACAGCCTCAGTCTTTTGATGGCGGATTCCCCCACCCCAACTTGGTGGGTTCTGAGCTGTATCTTGCTGTATCCCTGACCCCTCTTCTTTGTAGAAGAGGGTTGGGCCACCCTCAGAATGTGAGGTGATGGCACGTGGGATTGAGTATAACTGGAAACCTTTCCGAAGAGCTGGGCCACAGACAGAGCAAAGTGGGCTCAGAACTTTTCTTGTCAAAGTGAACAGAACAACAACAAAATAATCTCACCCTGCCTGTAGCCACCCAGGTACTTAATGGTCCCCAGAACTTGGTGCGCTCACACCAAAGCAGGCCCCCCCCAAAAGAATGATTGGAGCCAGAGTCATAGTACAGCGGGTGGGGTGTTTGCCTTGCATGGAGCCGACCCGGGTCCAATCCCCAACATCCCATATGGGCCCCCAAGTACTGCCAGGAGAAATTTCTGAGTGAAGAGCCTGGAGTAAACCCCTGAGCATTGCTGGGTGTGACCCAAAAAGCAAAGAAAAAATTGCTTGGCAGAAGTGATTCATTTAGAATTTCCAGGAAAGGAGATTGCCTGGTCTTAGGCTCATTATTCCTCTGTTAAGTAAAATTCTCCTTAACCTAAATCCAGTCTGTCTGTTGACTGTTTCCTTCACCCCAGACATCTGGAGATGCTGGAGTTGAATCTGGGCCCTGCCACCCTCCTCCACGGAGAACATAAGACATGTGACTTCTCATTTGTATACGAACCCCAAAACTCAGGATGGAAGATGGCACCCTCAGCAATGTGGTGTGCTGTGATGTGGGGACCTGGGGTCTGGAGATCTTTAGAACCGAGTTGGTTGGAGACATCGTACTGCGGGAAGGCACAGCCTCTCCTGTGTCATCCTGTTTCCTCTCGGGCAGCTGGTTCTGGAGCAGTGTCTGGGTGTGCCTCCACACAGAGAGTGAGTGGGGCGGGCCCCAGGCAGCATGGACACCCGGACACAGTTCACCAGTTTATTCTCTGACCCAAGGTCCAGTAGGGCGTGGGCAGGGCTGGAAGATGCTGGGTTCTCTCATCCCCTCCAGAACTTGGTGGGAGTAAGCGAATTGAATTCACCAGAGGCGACCTCCTGTTGACACACGGATCCCCGAGAATGAAGGCAGTACCACTGAGGTCCCGGGTCATCCCCCACCCCCACTCCACCCCACTCCACTCCACCTCCTGATCTGGCTACATGATTCAGTGGGGGGGTTGGAGGCAGGGGCGGGGCAGCGTCTGGAGTTGGGCTGAGATGGAGGGGCACACAGCTCCTCCAGGGGGCTGCAGTTCCTTCTGGAGTCCAATTTTAGTTCCCACAATCTGGGACCCCTCCCCCCCCATCTGCCCGTCTCCTGCAAATGTCTCGGGAAGCCAACGAGCAGTCTACCTTGAACAGGAGGGAATCGAGTGGTCAACAAGGTTGTCCGGAAGCACAAGATTTGGGGGGGGTATAGGACGGGAGGCAGATTTGGGGTGTCTGTATCAGCTCCGAGCTGGAAGTCCTTTGTATGGGGTGCAGTGGTGCTAAACTTTCAGCTAAACTTCCGATGAGTCCCCAAGTGAGAGGGGAGAGGTTTGGGGTCCCTCCAGGGGCTAAAGAAGGAAGGAGATTCCTCTTTTCTGACCGTGAGGCAGTTGCAGGAGAAGATAAATAGGGCTGTTCGAGGCCTCAGCACCATTAGCGCCCCCCCCAGGGGGGGGTTTGTCCCGTCTGTGCCCTCCTCCTGCGACCCCGGAGATTGTCAGCTACTGAAGCAGACGGGCCCCAGCTGGAAGCCAAACTTCTGGTCCGGCTGTCCAGAGCCGGAGGCCGCCACATCCAGAAACGGCAGGACCCGTCCCTGGGGACGCTGAATTCCAGCAGGGTCCAAGCCTGGCCCTTCTGGAACTGCAGGAGTACGGACAGGGCGGGCCAGGGGCAAGGCGCCTGGGCGCTGGGGCCCTCCTGTGTGCTCCCACAACCGGTTCCAGGGACCCAGCAGCCGTCCTGGGGGCCTGGAGCACGGCCGCAACCATCTGATTGGGGCCCAGATCCTGGCCCACAGCCCACCAAGCGCATCACGCGGTCCTGGCCCCCCGCGGCCGCGTCCAACCAGGCAGCCAAGTTCTGGCACAGGCAGGGGAAGGTCCGCGGGGCGCTGGGCTCAGAGGGGCAGGAAGGTCAGCTACACGCTGCTCACCGGGCGCCGTCTACGTCCACGTAGGAGAATGGCGGGTCCCCGGGCAGGAGTTGGGGGACAGGGGGCTGCCAGGGGCAGAGGACCAGATGGGATGCTGGAAATTAAATCTGGGTCGGCCGCATGCAAGGAAAATGCTGTGCTGGCTCTGCTATTGCTCTAGCCCCTTCATTGTTTTTTTGGTTTGGCTTGTGTACCGTATCTGGAGATGCTCAGGGTTTACTTTTGGCTCTGCAGTTGGGAATTCCTGTTGATGGTACTCGGGGATCATAGGGGATGCCAGGGATTGATCTGGGTTAGCAACGTGCAAGGCAAATTCCCTTACCCACTTTACTGTCTCTCGTCCCAACTTTTATGTCTTTTTTTCTAGGTCAAGAATTTCTGCTTCCTGGGGGTATGGTGATGCCAGCAGGTCAATCTGTACCTGTGAGGCGAGTGCATCAGCAGCCTCATGGCGCCTTCAGGCTTCCAGATAACCCAAAATTGCTGCTGTGCCTTTGGCCAGACCCCAAAAACTTGGGGCAAAGTTTACCGAGAAAGTAAACGGCCAAAAGTTAGATATATGGGAAACATACCCACAAACCACCTCCGGCTCAGCTATATAATTGGAGGCAAGGCCTCTTTGGTTCCTGATTGAACTGCTTAATGGACATGATCCCAGAGACTCAGAAACGAATCTCAGAACCCAGTGGCTTTAGGTAGGAATGCGTCTGGTCTCTGCAGTAGGCTACCGGTGCTGGGCCAACCCAGGTGGGAATAGGTTTTGTGCCTTGGCCTACTCCCCCTGGCGGCCCAGTGGCCGCCATCCATCTGAGGCCACTGTATAGTCACATTTGGGCCCCCAGTGACGAGACACACAGGGCCTCACGGGATGAGGGTGGAGCCAGGCTTGTCCTCCCCACCCCAACGAGACCCCAAGTCATCGCCCACAAACGGCCTCTCTGTCTCCTGATCAAGCTGCTTAATGGCCATGTTCCCAGAGACTCAGAAACAAATCTCAAAACCCAGTGGCGTTTGGCAGAAATGCACCTGGACTCCACAGTACGTTACGGTCGCCGGGCCACCCCAGGGAGGAAAGCGTGTTGTCCCTCCGCCTGTTCCCTCTTGGCGACTTGGTGGCTGTCATCCTCCAGAGGCCATTGGACAGTCAGGCTTGGGCCCGCAGTGACGAAACTTGTTGGGTCTCACGGGATGGGGGGGAGGTGGAGCCAGGCCTGTCCTCCCCACCCTAACGAGACCCCAAGTCATCGCCCACAAACGGCCTCTTTGGCTCCTCATCAAGCTGCTCAACGGCCTTGATCCCAGAGACTCAGAAACAAATCTCGAAACCCAGCGGTTTTTGTCAGAAATGTGTCCAGACCCCGCAGTAGGTTACTGTCGCCGGGCCACCCCAGGGGGGAATGGGTGCTGTCCCTCCGCCTGTTCCCTCTTGGCGACTTGGTGGCTGTCATCCTCCAGAGGCCATTGGACAGTCAGGCGTGGGTCCGCAGTGACGAAACTTGTTGGGTCTCATGGGATGGGGGGGGAGGTGGAGCCGGGCCTGTCTTCCCCACCCCAATAAGACCCCAAGTCATCACCCACGAACGGCCGCTTTGGCTCCTCATCAAGCTGCTCAATGGCCATGATCCCAGAGACTCAGGAGCAGATCTCTAAACCCAGTGGCTTTTGGCAGAAATCCCTCCAGATTTAAGTGTTAAAATTTCAGAATTTCAAAACCACATGGCCCTACTGCAGTCACACGACATCATATGTTATTCATAACCAGCAATAGAACACAAATTGTCTATTGTTGCCTTTTCAGCAGATCTGAGTGTTGGGGTAAAATCTTAAATACTGGTGGGTCTGGTGTCGAAATAGTGAATGTGATCAAAGTAGAGAGAGTAATGTAGAAATCATCTGCCCCACAGGCAGGGGGAGGGTGTGGGATGGGGGTATACTGGGATTTTTGGTGGTGGAGAATGGGCACTGGTGAAGGTACGTGTGTTTCATTGTATGACCGAGACTTAAACCTGAAAGCTTTGTAACTGCTCTCATGGTGATTCAATAAATAAAATTATAAAAAATGGAAAAAGAAAAAAAAAAGTAAGGTGGAGTTCATGCACAATTCAATCAGCTAATCAGTGGCTGAATAAATAGCAGTACTCCTACAAAAAAAGAAAAAAAAAGAAAAAAAAATTCTGCTTCCTAAGGGCCAGTTGCAAAGCATATGAGCACTGTTTCATGTAACACTGTCCCCACATATAAACATAAACAAAAAAAAAATCCTTATTGATCCTGACATTGATTCAAGTAGGTTAGATGGTTTCAAAGGCCCCTGCATTCTCAGCTTTGTTGGGACTCAGCCTTGTCTTCATACATGCATCCCCAGCTCCATACTGAACTACAACCGAACCCATACTTGGGTGTATTTATATTTGTTTGAAACTGGTGCTTCCTTTTTCTGTATAGAAATCATTTCCACTTAATTGTTCTTCATTGAGTTGAGAAAAAAATGGACACACGTTAATGACAACACTTCTGTCAATTTTGCATGAACTTCTTGCAAAAATATTTCGTCATTCCAGGAAAAGCCATATGTGTGTCGATTACTGTATTTGCGTGGTGGAAATGTTAGACATCAGCCAGCAGGGTTCGACTTTTTTTGACATGGAGACTCAAGAAATCAAGAAATAATTGAAATCCTTCTCTGCTGTTCTACAGGGAAGCAACCAGCCTCAGTGGAATGTCTCTGATCCTGTGCACTGTGACAGTCTCGAGTGAGCAGTGGTGCCTACATCACTGTGGGGATTCTGAGACAGGCAGGAAATCTTCAGATGGGAAAAGTCCCAGGGCTGTTAGCAGCACGGACGCAATTTGAGTGAGCCGCCACACAAGTGTGATCATATGAATATCCACACAGGAGAGAAACTGTAGACGTATAAAGAATGTGGGAAGACTTAGATCAATCCTCATGCCTGATTATACATAGGAGAATTCATACAAGAGAGAAACGCTATTCATGCAAGGAATATGGGAAGACCTCAAGACTTACTATGCATAGGAAAATTCATTTAGAGAAACCTTATTCATGTAAGGATAAGGAATGTTTGAAGACCTTTATTTCCTTCTCAGGGGTTTCTGTGCATAGAAAATTCATGCAGTAGAGAAATGTTACTCATGTAAGGACTGTGGGAAGACCTTTACTTTGTACTCAGAACTTACTAAGCACAGGAAAACACACACTGAAGAGAATCCGTATATATGTAAGGACTGTTGGAAGGCATTCACTTACGTCTCACTCCTTATTATGTATATAAGACTATTCATACTGGAAAGAAACCTTATGTATGTAAGGCAAGCAGGAAGGCCTACATTATGTCCTCAAGCCTTAGTGATCACAGAAAAAATTCATATGGCAGACAGCTTATATATGGAAGGACTGTGGGAAGGCCTTCATTCAAAGTTGATGTCTTACTAAACAGAAAATTTAATACCAGAGAGAAACCCCATGCATGTTAAAAAGGCTTTTGCTCTACATTCAAGCCTTAGTATGCATAGGAAAATTCATAGTGGAGAGAATTCTTTCTTATGTCAGGAATGTGTGAAGGCCTTCACTCAACCCTCAACTCTTATGATCCATAGGAAAATACATACTGGAGGAAAAACTCATGTTTGTAAATTTTGGAAGGCCTTTGTGTTCCTCTCTAGCCTTTGCAGTCATTGTAAAATGTACATGGGATGAGTTGACCCCGAAGAACTTTCCACAAGTTCACAACAATCCCCCTAGGGAAGACAAGTTTTATTTAGACCAGGAAGGTTAGGAGGGGTCTACAAAAGTGCAGCCAAGAAGCTAAGAATCCAGCATGACAAGCTTCCCGTGACATCATCCTATAAGGGAAAGGTACTCGGTGATTATCACCAGGGCTATAGTTATGCAAGTGTCCTGGCATTTGAACTTCACATGTATGTTAACTTGTAAATAACAGTCTTGGTGATGGAAGCCAGGAGGAAAATGACTAAATAAGTACCAAATATAAAAGGAACGACCTCTTGAATCAACAAAAGCTTTTAAAAATTAATGAGACACCATTCTTGCCTCTTCAGCAGTTGCCTCCCCCTCCTTTATATGAGCCCTGCCTCGTGCAGCACAGGATACCCTGGGTGTCCCACTAGGATCTCTCCGCACCTGGAGCCTGGCCCTTTAATGGTGAGGGTGGAAACAAGTGACGTCACAGACAGGGCCTTCGGGTACCTGTGTTCTTGCTGACAGATATGGTTCAGTCAGTCCCACTATTTATATGTGGGTGTAGGACGGCCTGGAACTGGCTGGAAGCGGGTCTCGAATGCTGAGTTTGGAGCAGGAAGGGGGTGACTCTCCATCTCTGCACTGTGAGTGACGCGCTAGTGTGGGGAACGGTTTCACGCTGGTTTCTCACTTGTTCCCCGACATCCAGGTGTTCCTGAGACATGGCGGAGGCTTTAGGGGGACGTGGCGGTTTGGGGGGCCTTCTGGGGGCTGTACTGGGGCGCAATGTTGCGGGTGTGAGTACGTGGTCCCGGGGGGCCGCTGAGGCCACGATGGCCTCTAGCTCCGTGATGGGGCAGCGGTGGGTGGCGGGTGGGGGGAGAGGCTGAGCTTGAGGTTGAGCACAGGGGTGCGGGAACTGCACAGGCCGGGGGGCTTTGCTGTCCTGACCCTCCCGACAGTCCCATGTTGAAGTTTTGGCCCTAATCTCATAGCTTTAGAACCTCCAGATTTGAAGGGCAGAACCACAGCCTCCCCTTATCCCCCGATGGCAAGGGTCCCCTTGCTGTTCGTCATTTTCATTGCTGCTGTATTGGTCCGTGATATTTGGGGGCAGTGGACCTGTAGGTGACTGGGGTTTGCCAGTGAACATGTTCTCTTGGGGCTGTTTTTGGTTTGAGGGTTCTTTGGGGGGATAGGGGGGAGGGGGCATCCCCAGAGATGCTCAGGGCTTCCTCTGGCTCTGGGCTCTGGAATGATTCCTGCTGGTGTTGCTGCGGCACATAGGTACACGGAGAATTTACCGGGTCAAGGCAAGTGTCCTACAGACTTCATTGTCTGTCCAACCACAATATTGGTGGGTTTTTTTTTCAGATCACGAGTTTCATCTCCCTCATGTCAAGTTGCAAAACACTCTCCATTCTTCATCTCTTCCTGAGCGGGTGACCCGTGGCTATTGGGATAAATACTGAGGGTAAAGATTTTTGTTGTTGTTTTTTGAATTTTTTCCTTCTTTTGAAGGAAGATACTTGTTTACTTGTGTGTGGGGGGGCACTTTGTACAGGACTCCTGGTATTTTTGGAAGAAATTTATGTAGGAAGGGGCAGAGCAAAAGTACAGCAAATACTTGCCTTGCACAAAGTCAACTTGGGTTCGGTCCCCTGCTTCCTAGTGATCCCCATAGCTTACAGGTGTGAAACCCTGAGTGCAGAGTTAGGAATACCCCCTGAGCAATGCTTGTTCTGGCTCAAAGAAAAAACAAACACACACATACACACTTGTACACACAGGAAACGTGTGATTGTAAGAAAAGAGAATAATAAGGATTCTGAGAAACTAAGGAAATTCCAGAAAACAGAGATTTCAGAACCCACTCTTTTACTATTTAAATGTTCCTCACTAGTTTGTCTTTGCACATGATTGTTTTTTGTTTGTTTGCTTTCCTTCCTTAGAGTTGTCCTTTTATTGCTGTAGTTTTGGCCATTCCCTGTAGTGCTTTGCCCTTACTTCTGACTCAGCTCAGGGATCACTGCAGCCAGGGCCCAGGTTGGTCAAGTATCATACTTGTGTCAGCTGGGTGTAAGACCACTCCACCCCCAAAATAGAATATTTACAGTATGAGTAGTCTTGAGAACTTCCAAATGTAAGGCACAGTTCATATTATGGTTCTTAGTTAATAAATGCCTTGGTTATTTGGATTTATTTTCTATAAACCTGGGTGATTGCACCATTTTCAAATATATTCCTGCACAACAGGAGTGAGCATAGGATGAGACTCACGCAGATGTGCTGATGCAGGATTAGAGTAAATCAGGACTCAGATGGGCCCAGGTCCAGTGAGACAGGGCACGGCTGTGCCTCAGGCTCATCTGGACCCAGAAGTGACCTTGTTCCCATGGACAGAGTGCACAGGCTCATGTCCTTGTCCACCCTGCAAGACAGTGGGTGAAGGTTTGTCTACACTATGTCCCAGTGGCTTTTCCCAAGGCTGAACTACATTCCAGGCTGTAGTTCCCAGGGGCAGCACTGCTGCCTGCCTGCAGGGGTGCTGGTACTCAGGAACTCCTGGAGCCCCTGGATGGGCCTCTAGGGAATTTTTTGTGCTGCATGGAGGAATCTGAGGATCATAGAAGGCTGAGATTTCCACTGCTTTCACCCCATCTTGATGACTTCCTAAAGCAACTCAATGTCAGGTGCCTTGTACCAACCGCCCTGTTTGATCTTGAATCAACCCACATGTGTTTTTCCTGATGGACAGTGTGTGAGAGCATTGTTTCAATGTTTGACTGACCAGTGCAGTATCAGGAGTCCTTCCCTTATCCCCAGGCCCCCACTGTATGAGCAAACACTCTAGCGACTACCTCTCCACTCCTTTATCCATTCCATCCCCCTTGCAGCACGGATTCACCTGGGTGGGCAAAGAGGGTCTCTGCATCTGGACCATGGCCCTTTAAGGCTCCTGGCGGAAGCAGAAATGATGTCATAGACGGACCCTTAAGAAATCCTTTCTGTGCTAGTTGTGGTTGCCTGGCTTTGGCCACCATTGGTCTCGTGGGTAGAGGAGGAACTGGCGCCTGGCATGACAGGGAAACTGTGACGCCGATTTTGTGGCAGAATGCAAGTGGCCTCAGGTGAGCGCCCCACGTGTTGGCACTTTGAGTGGTGGGTCTGCGTCTGCTTGGGGGCGCTTTTGGGCTTGTTTTCCACTGTTCAGTATGTCGAGGCAGTTCTTGAGGTGAGGTAAGGCAAAAGCTTTCAGGGGACCCAGAGGCTTTGCGTGGTACACTTGTGGCTGTGCCAGGCGCAGGGGTCGCAGGTGTGAACAAGTGATCCTGGGGGGTCCCCTTGGCCAGGATCTCCTCCAGCTCCTGGAAGGGTCATTAACAAGTGGGCCTGGGGCTGTGGGACCTACAGAGGGTGGGGCTTAGCCCTCCTGAACCTGCCAGCACCGGAATGTGCTTGGCCCTGTCCGGAGCATTTGCTCCTGGGGTACTTAGTGTGGCACCTTCAGATTCACTTAGAAGGGCAGGGCCCCAGCCCCACTGCAACAGGAGACCCAGTTGCCCTTTGTCCTTTGTTTGACTGCCCTGATGGGGTGGGGCCACCTAGTGTCTCTGTCCTTACAGGTGGATGAGGTTTGCAAATGAAACTTTTTCATTATTATTATTTCTGTTCGGCTCATGTACCACATATGGTGGTGGTCAGGGTTTACTTTTGGCTCTGTAGTCGCGAATTCCTGCTCCTGGTACTCGGGGACCAAAAAGGGATGGCGGGCATTGATCTCGGTTGGCTGCATGCAAGGCAAGTTCCCTACCCATTTACTGTCTCTGGTCCCAGCTTTTGTGTTTTTTCCCCTAGATCAAGAATTTCTCCATCTTAAGGTCCAGTTGCAAAGCACCCCACACATGTAATCTTTCCCTGACCAGACTACCACCAGCTGTCGTGAGTACTGGGGATAAAGTTTTGTTTTCCTATTTTAAGAAAAATAGTTGATTTCTGGGGAGGGGGTGTTGTTGGGGAAGCTTTGTTCAGGGTGACACCTGATGTGTATAATTCACATAGAAAGGGCCAGAGCAAGAGTACAGCAAGTAGGGTTCTTTTCTTGCAAGCAGCCAACCCAGGTCTTTCTATGTCCAGTAATCCATATAGTCCCTGAGCCCCACTAGGACTGAACCCTGATCCCAGAGCTGCAATAATCCCTGAGCACTGCCAGTTGTGGTCTAAAAGTGAAACATGTGTATGCACACACACATATATACACAAAGAGGATGTGAGAGCAATGACAGAGAGGAGTAGTATTCATGAGAAAACATGAATTTCTGCAGAATAGAAAAATACAGAAAAGGTGGCTTAATGATCTCTTTTAAATGTTTCACTCTAGAATTTGTCTGTACCCTAAGGGTTTTAGGCTTGATCAGTAAATTTCCACTGTTTCTACCCCCAGAGAAGGTTATAGTGCTCTTATGAGCACTCCTAATCTATCCTTAAATCATAAAGTCAAACCTTCTGGTGACTCTGGACTTTGTATCTGTAGTCACTTATTTGCATTTCTCTTTCCACTGTAACCTGTATAATCAATAATCTATCATTATAGAGCAATGTTCTTTGCTTCAAAACAGAAAAAAACATTCATGCTAAGCTCTTAATATTTGTGAGTTAATTGACTCTAAAATATATTTACTCCTGGCCATCCATCATAATTACTTGACTCAGGTTTCAGTTGCCATAGTCTCTAGCCCCAGAAAGCTGGATCCCAGCCAGCTTTTAAACTTAACTCCTGGACCCCAGAGAAGTAAGTTTTGGAATGTTTCTTTACTGTGTGTACAGATAATTTCAAATATTAATAAGAACTCAATTGTTTAATATGTACGAGCAGGGAAAGAGAAAAGCAACACAGATGCATATAGCCCCTGAGCGAATTTCTCAGTATAGTCTCAGACACAATGTGTCCTTGAGTTAATTCCACCAAAGAATTGTTTCTGTTGAACGCTTGACCTCTGTCAATGGTAGATCACAATACGTGTATTTCTGTACCTCAGACGCCCTCAGATGTTCTATAAGTATGCTATTCGGTTCTGAATTAAAGGGTGACTATGCACTATCCATTGGCCATCAGTTGTTTTGGCCCCTGTGTCTTTCTTTCTTTGGAGAGAAGAACACCCAACATGTTACCATGTGACCTACCAACTCACTATTTTTTACGTCTGGTGACCTGGTGTGGGCGCCTCAGAATTCACACTTGAGTAATTTTCATTGTTGTTGTTTTGTTTCATTAGAGTAATCTTTTGAAGTTGAAGTATTTTTGGTAAATACCCTTCATTGTCCTTGGCTTATTCCTGCCTCTGAACTCAGGAATCATTTCCTATAAAAGTCAGGGGCCCATATATTCTATTATATTGAACCTGGGTCAGCCAAGTGCAAGGTGAATGTCTTACCCACTGTATTACCACTCCAGGCCCCAAGATATAATATTCATGGTTTAAAAGTAGACTCACTCTAGAAATTCCATTTGTTAGACCCACGAAACATCATGGTTATAGTAAACACCCTGGTTATTTGGAGAGTTTTGCGATACAACACACTGTATACATGGTTTTCAGAGTGATTCTTGCAAAAATAGGAGCAAGTGCTGGATGAGGCTCATGTGCTGATTGGGGGATTAGAGTAAATCACGACCATGATGGGTCCAGGTCCAGAGGGTCAGAGCTGGGACATTCTGGGGCCTACAGGTGCCCAGAAGTAACCTTGGTGTCTGGAAGCGAGTGCGTAGGCCCATGTCCCATCCACTCTGCAAGAGGGCAGCTGAAGTTTTGTTCACCCTGAGTCCCTGTGGCGGCTCCCACAGCAGAGCCAATAACGGTGCCGTGGTTACTGGGGCATGCAGTGGCTGCTTCTGTGTGGGAGCTCCTGGCCTCAGAGTTAGTCTCTGGCCTTAGGGACCTCCCTGTGTGGTTCCTGGGGCTCGGGCAGCGATGCGATTTCCTCCCCTGTAGACCTCAACTGCTCTTGTCCAGACAGGCAGCCGGGTCACAACCCACTTCTCTGTCCCCTGAGAGACAGGAACATATGGCATTATCTCACCATGGATGGTTCTGTGAGCCAGTGTCCAAACATCCAGCTGTTCACTACCTTTCTGGCTCCAATGCAGAGACTTCTGACCCTCTGTACCGGACCCATCCTTGTCGTGATTTACTCTAATCCCCCAATCAGCACATGGTTAGGAGGGGGCCAGGGCTGGTTGTGCTCCTCTCTGGTGCCCACGGCTCAGGTACTTGCACGGAGCCTCCTGTTGGTCCACAGGAAAAACAGGCAGGAGATGTTGAAATGGCCTCTGCCACACCATCTTCAGGCAGGAGAGTGAGAAGTTGACGCAGTGCAGTGACATGTAGCACAAGCTTCTCACTCCGATAGACTCTGATTGTTTCAGGAAGGAGACGGGGGATCCGGCTCCTGGCCTGATTGATCAGGTCTCTGTTTGAAGCCACTGTTCTGTTTTTTTGTTGTTGATTTGAATGGGCCACATTAATGGTGCTCAAGGGTCACTCCTGACAGGACTGGGGGACTGACCATATGGAGTACCAGGGGTCCAACGCCATTAGACTTATTTGTTTGGTTTTTTTTTTTTTGAAAGATGTTGAAGGGGAGGGGCCATACCCAGTGATTCTCAGGTTATATTTGGTTCTGTACGAAGGATTTCCATCTGCCAGTGTTTGAGGAACCATAAGGGATGGCAGCGTTTTCTACATCTATTGATATTGCAAGTTTGTTTGCTCATCAATTTTAATCCTAAAATTTTATTAGAAGTTGGGGATTTTTCTATTTATTAATTATATACATACATACATATCACAAGGAGGAAATCCAGAGTCTTACCCTGGGAGTAAAAGACACTTATCCTTACTGGGTATTGAAACTGAAAGAAATTATATTATTTTTTCATATCAATAAAGGACTTTAATTTTTTCTTCTATTGAAAGCAAACACAAGTGGTAATTGTTTCAAAGAACTGGTTTGTCAGTTCATGTTGTGTATTCAAAAAATGAATGAATATGAAGCCCCCGCTCTCCCCTCTCTCTCTTCTATCCTCCCCGCCCCCCGTCGCCGCCTGAATTTGATGGTCTTGGGATGCTTCCCCCAGACTTGGACAGCTGGGGGCCATGGGTGGATGATGGAGGCAATGAGGGCCAGGCTGGTTGGTATCAATTGCAGTTTCTTCCAATCTCGTCGCAGTTCTCCTCTGATTCTCCTTCATTCCTCTTGGATTTTCCCTCTCGGTTTATCTCTTGATTTTTTTCCCTTGCTGACTCTTACAGCCTTAGTTATCTCCCAAATCATGAGAGAGTTGGGGTAGCAATTACACATAGGCGAGGTCATACAATCAATGGATGTATGGTCCCTCTCTCAGAGGAAGCTTCTTCTAGGACAAACTCTTTCAGCAAGAAGATCCACCTAAAGGTGAAATGCCATCTATGGGTGCGTTTTTCCTTCCCTTAGTCCAGAAACCATATAAACATTCATCTTAATTCTACTCCTTAATAAAATTAGGCATTTTGTATGAACACAGTAATAGATACATTAAGCTGGGGACATCTTACTATAGATCTCAGATACAGTGTTCAGGCCAGATTAGTCTTTCTTAACCCTAGCATGGTACCAATCTAGTTGTTACTTTTGGATCATGACAGAATTTGTCCATGACCATGCTCTAACTTATATGGCGCTTTGGTCTAGCCCATTTCGATGCCAGGGTACCTCACAGCTAGCCCTGGTCCATACAGTCCCTCATTGTGTCACTGCCTTTGGGGTGCTAGGAGGCTTAGATTAAGAAAGCAGATGCCCAGGTATGAAGCATTATTTGGAGTCAATTAACTCCCAAGTTACAGAGTATTAACTATCTTCCTATGTGTATACAGAAAGGACATTGCTCTAAAGTAACTATGCAAAGGACATAAGGAGAAGAGAAAAGCAGTTTTTCACTCAGATTTCTGAGGATTCAGACCTTATAAATTAACAGAGTCTGATTAGGAGAAAAAGGTGACAGGCAATTTGGGAAAGCAAATCTCAGAGAAGGAAGTTACAGAGAAACACAGAAGAATGGGAGTGCCTCAGGAGCACTGTGGTAAACCTAAGCTCCCTGTGGCAAGGGGGGAAGGATATATCAATGTTAAACCTTAAGTGTTTAGAGCTTTATTCCAATAAGCAGAGGAATGGGAGTGCCTCGGTAGCATTGTGATGGGTGTAATCCAATAAACCTTAAACTCCCTGTGACAAGGGAGAATAGACATACCAGTGTTAAACCTAAAATGTTTAGAACTATATTTCCAACAGAATAGTGTAGTAGTTGGGCTGGAGCGATAGCACAGTGGGTTGGGAGTTTGCCTTGCACGTGGCCCTTGAGGCTGCTCCGAGTTCGATTCATCCGCCCCTCTCGGAGGGCCTGGCAAGCTACCGAGAGTATCTCACCCCCACGGCAAAGCCTGGCAAGCTCCCCATGGCGTATTAGATATGCCAAAGACAGTAACAACAAGTCGCACGATGGAGACATTATTGGGCCTGCTCGAGCAAATTGATGAACAATGGGAGGACAGTGTGGTAGTGGGAAGATAGGGGAAGTTGAGTATAGGGGAGGTTGTGCTGCGTCCAGCCTTCTACACCATCCCAGAGCTGACTCTAGGTACCAGAGAGAAGATCGCCAGCACTAACAGGTCCTTTGAAGGCCCTTCACAGACATCCCAGGGACTTAAAATGTTGGATCCCCACACCATCAAATCTCAAATGAACTCCAAAATTTGGAGTGTTTGTTGATACCAGCTTGCGGGCTGTTCTGCTAGGCAAAGCAGCAGCCTCCCAAGAGAAGCACAGTCTGTTGGTTAGAAAAAATCCCATCCTGATGCACCTGTCCTTTTCATAAGCACCCACAATATTAAATTCACCAGACCCACATCCTGGTACCCCATAAATTTATATAAGCATAGTGAAGCAAGCATAGTTACCGAAACAAAGAAAGGCAAATACACAAAGAAATCAGCTACTGATGTTTACCATCTCACTTTGGGGGGACCCTAACCTATTGTGCCTATTTGCACTCTGTGACTATCTGGCACTCTAGTGGAATAGTTACAAGAAATTGAGTATGTTTATGGAATAACTCCGCTAAAAAGTAAACTTGTAAACTAAATTAATTTCATATTATTACTGTAACAAGCACCAAATAATCATAGCCAAACAATAGATCAATAGATCAACATGTCTGAAAAAGAGGCTTTTTCCTGCACAACTGCTGTACAGTTATTCTTGCTCACTGGTTCAAATTTTGAAGAATTATAGCTTAATAAATCATCAAGTACTAAAATATTAAAAGACTATTTAGCTGCACAGCAGTTAAGGGACTTTCTGTTCATTTGCCTGATCCATTTAGAATCACTGCTATGTAGACTTTGAGCACTGTTTGAAGAGTTTCTGCATATAACTCTCAAGGAATAACTGGAGAGCACCCTTTGCTCTGAACACGCACAAATACAGACACAGGAATTTTTGTGTACACAAATGTCTTCCAAGTCATCCCTGACTCCCCTTCTGGGCTACCCCTGACTCTGAGGCACGTGATTCACTTTGTTTCTAGCTCTCTCCTATCATTGTGAAAATAAACAGTTGAAGCTACTCAAGACCCGGACTTTCAGTGCGATATAAATGAATGTGGAGACTCAGAGGGGTCTTGGTGGCTGTTTGCAAAGTATGTGAATTTTAGTTCCTTCGTCAAAACAAAGACTTCTGATCGACATGCTAACTGTCTAGTCCGTCACTCTCCATCTATCCCAGACCTGGCAAACATCAGATGTCCCAATCACTTGATCCTAACCCAGGAACAGCGAAAAATGAACCTTTCTGACCAGGCAAGTACCTGGTCAGGAATATTTGAAGCCTGGCCCTTTAAGGCTCTGGACGCACTGCCAATGACATCACAGCATGGGCCCCTGTTTCCCTGCGAGTTTTGGAAGTTGGGGCGGAAGTGCTGGCGGGCGGGCTTCGATGCGGAAGGTGAGGAGCTGGTGAGGGGGCACCTAGGGGGGCAGGGGGGGCCGGGAAGGTCGGTTTCCCAGGGAACCCCCGAGTGGTCGCTCTGAGCGCCTGAACGTCCTGGGTCTCCGCCTTGTGGGCGGCGGGGTCGCTCCGTGTCGGTGGCCCGGGGTGCTGGCCCCTCACCCAGGTCGCACCGAGAGCTGCTGCCGAAAGCAGCCGCTTTTAAATCGTATTTAAAATTGATTTTGAGGGAAACAAGGTCGTTTTTACTGAGGAGAACTTAGAAAGATGCATAAGGGGGGAACTCGGCCGCCCGGGTTCGATCCCGGCACCCCACAGAGTCCCGGTACCAACCTGGAGTGAGCCCAGAGCCGGGGGCCAGTGATGGGGTGGGTGGGGGGAGGGGCAGGGCACATTTTTGTGCTTGGGGCTCAAAAGCATTTGGCAGAGCCTTTGATCTTCACTTGTTCCTTGTGCATTCAGTGGGTTCTGGGAATACAGGGAGTTGGGAGCTTCTCTTTACTTTTTCTTTTTTTTAAATTTTGCTTTTTGGGTCACACCCAGCGATGCACTGGATTCCTCCTGGCTCTCTATTCAGCAAGCACTCCTAGTGGTGCCAGGAACCATGAGGGATGCCCAGAATTGAACCCAGGTTGGCTGCCTTCAAAACAAATGCTCTTTTTTCTATGCTTTCACTCAGCCCCAAAATGTAGAGCTTTAATACAACTCAGTGTTGGGGGGTGGGTCCAGAGGGTGCATCAGGGTTGTGCCATGCCACAGTGGGTCTTGCAGCAGTGTCTGTCTCCTGCAAACCTTTGAAATTGCAGTTTGTACTTCTGGCTCAGCTGTGCACCGGGAGGCCTCAGGTGCCAGCAGCCCTGCCAGTACCTCTACCAGCTGGGCCTCAACCCTGTTTCCTGTCTGTATCCTTCTCATAAGGTTCACAGTACTTATGGAGACTTTGAATTCTTGGGGTCAATGATAGGCCAGGAGTGCAGGCCCTGGCCTTGCAAGCAGCCTGCTATGGTACAATCTCCTGCACAACGCAGGATTCCTCAAGCACCACCTGGGTGAGCCCAAAGATCTGCCACCTGTGGCTCCAAAACCCAAGTCTGACCTGCATTCTCCAAAACTGGCTGGTGGATGTTGACTCATGAACAGAAACTTTTTTTTTTCTGGTCATACCCTGTAGTTGCTGCTTTTGGTACCCAGTGTGGTGGCAGGGACTGAACCCAGGTCAGCTGTTTACAAGGCCTATACCCTACCAGACTGTAGCTCTGGCACCTAAATTTATTTTTGGTTGGCCACACCCGGCGGATTTTACCCCTGGCTGTTGTCATTGATTGATCTAGGTTTGGGGATCCTGTGGGGTGATGGGGACTGAACCCTTGTCAGCTGTGTGCCAGACAAGCGCCTTGTGATCTGTGCTATCTCTGTAGCCATCATAAAAATACTTTTATGCTGGGTAAAGTCCAGAAAGTTGTGTTCTTTATTCCGATTAATTACACAATACACTTTTAATTTCTGTGTTTTTGTTTTGGGGCCACAGCCAGCAGTACTCTGGGTACTGGAGTAACGTGACTCTGCACTCAGGAGTGACTCCAGGTGGTCTTGGGGGATCCTATGGGATGTGGGGGATTAAACCAGAGTCAGCTGTGTTCAAGGCAAGTGCCCTCCCCAATATGCTGTTACTCTGGGCCTAATTCTTCTGTGTTGCACTATAAAATGTTTAGGTATCAGCATTTTCAGTTCAAGTAGATCTACGACTCTTCAGATAGGAGAGCATGTCAGCTGCTTGCCCTGCCCTCCCTGAGAGCAATTTCAGACTCCAAAGCAGAAACATCTGGTCAGGACTCTGGGGTTTGTGCACCTCTCTCATGCTCACAGATCTTTGCTTCCTGCTTTCTTCTGATTCCTGCTTCCTGCTGATTGGAGCTTCCTGCTGATTCTCGGGAATTATCGGTAGGAAAAGATGATGTTGCACTGTCGGAGACACCGTCCACACGGAGGAGGAAAGAGACAAATGATATGAGGCAGTTACAGGAGTGCCTAGGCCTTCAGGGCTGACTGTCAGGAGTTGTTTCAGGAGGGAGCACTGGCTCTACTGTTTTTGAGGCTGCTTTTGTCCTTGTTTATTTGTTTTGTTGTATTTGGTTTGGATCATACTCCACTGAGGAGTACTCCGAGCTCAGTGCTCAAAATTCACCCCTGTCAGGTCTCCTACTCTGTGTGGTGCCACAGATCCAAGACTGAATTATTTGTCTTTGTTCTTCTTGGGTAGGCTGGAGACCACACCTAGTGATTCTTTGGGTTTCTCCTTGCTCTGCACTCCAGCATTGCCCCTGGCAGTGCTTAGGGGACCATATGGGATGCCAGGGTCACCAGCCCTATCCACTCTTCTTTCAGATTTATTTTTGTGCCATATTGGAGGTGCTCAGGGCTTCCTCTTACTCTCTGCTCTGGATTCATCCCTAACGGACATCAGAGCCCCCGGGCTACATGGCCCCATATGTGCCCTGTCAGCTACAATGACTCGGGACCCAGGACCTGCGTTTCCTCTGTTTTGTGCTTCCTGCTCTGCAGAGCCTCACCTGCTCAGTCACACATTCTCACGTTCACTCACTGCTTTGTGTGCAGTCTGGGCATGTGCCTGTACTAGGGAGATGGGGCAGAGGATCTTTGGGTCTGGCAGAAATGTTGGGAGTCAGGTCACTTTTGCCTGCTTTGAGAGGAATTTGGGGCAGCCCTGAACTTGAGTTCAGAGTCCTCTAGGTACAAATGTCCACACAGAACTTTGAGTTGCTTGCTGGGCATTGAGTGTCCCCTTCTCATCCCTAGTGATTATGGATTTTTGTGTTTAATGTTTTGGTTCAAGCCCATCATTGCTTTTTTTAAAAAAATTAAGTTTTACATTATTTTTATAAAGTAGTTCACAATATTTGATTCCATTTAATATTCGAGCCCCAATCCCACCACCATTACACCTTCCCACCACCATATTTTGGTTGTTTCCATCCTGTACCCCAACCCCTGCCCCAAAGCAGAACTGAAATAATTTATTTTGTATTGTTTCTTATGAATAAACCACTGAAAATGCACGAAAAAACTTTGGTTAGGGAAGAGTGTGTAAAGATTGTTGTACTTCACCCAGAGGCCATTAAGCTTTTTTTAAAGCGATTACTAATATGTTTTTAAGGCTTGAGTCTTGTGTGCTTATCTCTCTCTCTCTCTCTCTCTATATATATATATATATATATATATACACACACACACACATGTATATATCTGTAAAAATATATTTCCCTCTAAGATTGGTTGCCTTCTACTTTAAAACCACTTCATATGTGGTATGCTACTCTTGGAGAGTGAGTGGTGTGAGGAATGAGATGTTGTGTTCACGGCTGCACAATCCAGGGTTAGGTTTACTCGTGGGAGGCCTTCATTTCTCAGACCTTACTAGGCATAAGAGAAAGCATACTGGGAGAAACTTTTGTTCTCTGGCCCTACTCCTGGCTCTGAGTTCAGGCATCCATACCTGGGGGACTCTGGATCATTATGAGGTACTGTGTTTAGTATCCAGGTCGGCCGTGTGTGAATAGCTCCTTATCACCTGTATCATCTCTGTTACTGTTATGTTTGTGTATTCATAAAGGATAAATATTTTCCAAAGTGTCATCTTAGGAAAATGGCCCTGGCAAGGTTTCTTAATGGGGTAGAATGGGGGATAATATATTTTTAATTTGATTTTTTTTGTCTATTTGAATCCTACCTGATAATGTACAGGGGTTCCTCCTAGCTCCGCACCCAGGTATTATTTCTGTTGGTGCTCCAGGAGACTCTGTAGGATCACGGGGATTGAACCCAGGTCGGCTGTGTGCAAGCAATACCCTTCCCCAATGTACAATTGCTCTAGTGTCAATTGGGGACAGTTTAGATGAACTTTACTGTGGATAGAATGTCATTTGAAAGGATGGAAGGGGATCTATGATGAAATCTTTTACAAGCCGGAATATGGGTCAGCTACCAAGCTCCCCACATACCAGCAGGCCATTCCATTTACCTGTGATTACTCAAAAGGTTGGTCACATTCCTGGATCCCACCCATGTCACTTCACTAATCTTAGAAGAAAAAGAGGAAACATTTATGTTTGGATGCAGCAAAATTCCATCCATCTATTAGATGGTGCTCAGGGGACCATTTGGAATTTTGGACACTGAACCCAGATTGACTGCGTGCAAGGCAAGCACCCAACCCACTCGCCTGATCCTCTCAGTTTGACATCATGTTTCTGAAACTGCCTCCTGGGTTTTCCTTGTAGCTGAGAGTCCACTGTTTGTGTGTTGTCTAGGGGTAGAGCGTTGGCCGAACTGTGCTCTCTGATATTTTTACCAGCCTTTGCTCCTGTTCCAGTGTCTCCAGCTCTCTGGGTTTCTACTAGGTCAGTTCGTCCCTGAATCCCCAAGGCTGGCTTCAGAGTCATTGCTTTCAGCCCCATCTTGATTAATTACTTCCCCAAGATACTCATACCCCACCAGCTACCTACCTGCAGAGTTTGATTTCTTTTGACATGACATTTCTTGAGATTTCTTTTCTCATGGCATAGAGTATTAATTGGAATCCTTCTCTGGTGTTCTACGTGGAAGCAGCCAGCCCTGGTGAAATGTCTCTTTCTGCACAATGTGATAAAGGCTCAAGTGAGCAATTTTGCCCTCATCCCCACGGGGGTGCTCAGACCGGTCCATTGTCTTCTGAGGGTGATGAAAATGGCGAGAGTATGCTCACTCTGACAAAACTTCCCCCTGGGAAAAGATCTTGGATGTTCAGCTCAGTCAGCGGACACAACCCCTCCATAGTGGGGCAGCCCCTGGTCTGTGGGAGAGAAACACTGTTTATAGTGTGTCTCTCACACTGACAGGCCCACAGGCAGTCATTGTGAACTGAACCTGTCCACGTTTAAGGAATGTGGGGGAGCCTTCACATGTTCTCAGCACCATCACATTCCCTTAGAAACCCACAGTGCTCAGAATTCCCAGGAATGTCAGCACCGAGGACAAACTCTTGAGTCCAGCATCACCCCGGCGGGACTGTGTGCATATTCACACAGGAGAGAAACCGCTTAAGTGTAAGGACTGTGGGAAGGCCTTCGATGGATCCTCATACCTTGTACACAGGAGATTTTATACTGGAGAGTCCATATGCATGTAAGGCCTTTATCTGACTCATATACCTTAGTGTACACAGGAAAAGTCACACTGGAGAGAAACCATATGCTTGTATTGAGTGGGAAGTCTATGCTTTTCCCACAAGCCTGAGTGCACTGGAAAACTCACACTGGAGAAATAACTTACATGCGTGAGCAATGTGGGAAGGCCTTTGCTTATAGTCTAGTTTTCACAAAATTTGTATCGGAGTAAACCCTTATATATGTGAGGTAGGTGGGAATACCTTTCATTTCTTCTCAGGTTCTTTCTGAGCATAGGAAAGTTTATACAGGAATGAAATTCATGTCCCGACTTTGGGATGGACTTCACTTTTTTTTCCTTTTTGGGTCATTCCTGGCTCTTCACTCAGGAGTTACTCCTGTCGGTGCTCAGGGGACCATATGAGATGTTGGGAATAGAACACGGGTCCGCTGCATGCAAGGCAAATGCCCTCCCCACTGTGCTATCGCTCCAGCCCGTGTCTTCACTTTCTACTCAAACTTTTTTGTGCACAAGAAAACCCACACTGCAGTGAATCCATATATATGTAAGGAGTGTGGCAAGGCCTTTGCTTATTCTGCAAGCCTTTTGAGGCACAGAAAATATTGTACTGGAGATAAACCTTATATTTGTAAAGATTTTAGCAATGCCTTCACTTCCCCTTAATTCCTTATTAAACAAAGGAAAATTCATACTCGAAAAAAATATATATTAGGGTGTGGGGAGCTTTGCTTTGCATAAAAAACATTTATCCTGGATTGAGACCTTACATATGTAATGTCTGTAGGATGGTTTTCAATCAATTACCATAACTTTCTGAATGGGAAAATTCACATTGGCGAGAAACCTCATAAGTGTAAGGAATGCGGGAAGGTCTTCAGTTTGTCTTCAGCCCTTACTACGCATATGAAAATTCATTTTAGAGTGAAACCTTATATATGCCAGGAGTGCAGAAAGGAAAGGCCTTTACTGGATCTGCAGGCCTTACTATGTGTAGGAGAATTCACACTGGGAAGGAACTATACACACAGACATACGTAAAAACATGGAAAGTCCATCATTTAAAGGCACCTGCAGACTTCAAAGGCATAAGAGAATTAATACTGGAAAAAATCCTGTGGGTAAGGAATATAGGAAGGCTTTCATGTTCCCCTCAAGCCTTAGTAAATATAAAAGTTATGTTCGATCAATCAGTTCCCTGTTAACAATGGCCAGGTTCAGAACATGGCCCTTAGGTAAAACAGTTTTAGTTTCGACAAGTGGGTGGGGGATTGCTACAAAAGTACAGTCCGGAAGGAAATAATCCTGGTGCATGTGAAAGCTTCCTGTGACTAGTACCATAAGGGAAAGGTACTTGCTGATTATCACCTGGACCATGGCTATGACAATGTCCTGGCATTTGGATTTCACATTCTGTTAACTGGTAAGTAATGAGTCTTAGTGATAAATCAAGATGGAAGGAATTAAATAAAATGTAAATAGGTGGGGGCTATAGGATGGGAGATGCATGCTGAGAGTAGACTCTAGACCAAACATGATTGCCACTCAATGCCTCTTTTGCAAACCACAGCACCCAGAAGGAGAGAGAGAAAAAAAGGGAATGCTCTGCCACAGAGGTAGGGTGGGATGGGGCTTTGGGGGGTGGGAGGGATACTGGGATTAGTGGTGGTCGAGAATGGGCACTGGTGGGAGGATGGGTACTCGAACATCATATAACTGAAACCCAGGCACAAAAATTTGTAAGTCTACAACTGTACTTCATGGTGTTTCACTAATAAAAATTTTAAAAAATAGGTGGGGGCTGGAGTAATAGCACAGTGGTAGGGCGTTTGCCTTTCACGTGGCTGACCCGGGTTCAATTCCCAGCATCCAATATGGTACCCTGAGCACCAGCAAGGGTAATTCCTGAGTGCAGAGCCAGGAGTAACCCCTGTGCATCGCCAGGTGTGACCCAAAAAGCAAGGAAAAAATAAATAGGTACAAAAATTGCATTTTGCTGAGTATTGTCAAGGCTCACCATGGTTTCATTTGTTGCTGTGGCTCAGAGGGCCTGGTTTGTGGGGGATCATGGCAGATATTAACCACAATCCTGCGGAGAACTTTTTGACCTCGGATAGACAGCCAAACCTTCATTCTTCAGGCCATTCTGTGTTATATTCGGGGAGCCACATCCCACTGTGCTGTCCATATTTGGTATCCAGGTCAGCCGCGTGCAAGGAAGCACTTTACTTGCTGTAGCATATCTGTACTCCTTGTATTCAGGTTTCCATTGGATTTACACAAACATTGAGGATAAATGTTTTGAGATTTTTACTTTGGAAGCAGTAAAATCCTAACAATCTAATATTCACCAGAATTGTAAACACAATGTAGATATGTGCAAAAGGCCAAGCGAGGCTGCAGAGTGACCAGTGTGGTTTGCTGCCTGTTAGCCCCTCCTTTCTGGGGGTTGTTCTATATTCTGTGTTTTATATACTTTTGTTTTGGGGGAAACCTGACAGTTCTTAAGAGTTTCTGCTGATGGTTCTCATGCCACCATTGGGGAATGTCTGGGACTGAATTCAGGTTGACCAATTTCAAGGCAGGGGCCCAACCTACTGCACTACCCTTCTGGCCACGTACTTTTTTTTTTTTTCAGTCATACCCGGTGATGCATAGGGGTTACTCCTGGTTTTGCAATCAGGAATTACTCCTGTTGGTGCTCAGGGGACCATATGGGATGCTGGGAATTGAACCCAAGTCAGCTGCATGCAAAGCAAATGCCCAGCCTATTATGCTATCTCACTTCAGCCCCTGGCTTGGTTTGAAATCTTGTTTCTGAAACTGCCTCCTAGAGTTTTCCTTGTAGGCAAGTGTCCACTGCTCTTGTGTTGTTAAGGGATAGAAGCCTTTGCTCCTGTTCCAGTGTCTCTCCGGCTCTCAGGGTTGTTACTAGATAGTTTGTCTCTGCATCTCCAGGGCTGGCTACAGAGTCACTGCTAATATAGGACTGGGGGACTTCTCCTTCCAGACTCCCACTTTGTGACCGATTACTCTAACCACCACCTCTCCACTCCGTTATGTGAGCCCATTCCACTTGCAGTACACTTTTTTTTTCTTTTTGGGTCACACCCAGCAATGCTCAGGGGTTACTCCTGGTTCTGCACTCAGGAATTACTCCTGGCAGTGCTTGGGAGACTATAAAGGATGCCAGGGATTGAACCTGGGTCAGCTGCATGCAAGACAAATGTCCTTTCCACTGTGCAATCGCTCTGGCCCAGCCAGCAGTACACATTTACCTGCATTGTTCTAGTGTTTTCCTGTGCACCTGGTGTCTGGCCCTTTAAGGCTGCTTGCAGAAGTGGAAGTGACATCACAGTAGGGCTTTTAGGGTGCTTGCTTCAGACACTTAATCAGGTCTCCATTTGTCATGGGGATGAAAGGAGCAGTGACTGTCCTGCGTTGAAGGGGATCTGTGAGGGCTTCTTTTGTGGCAGGACACAAGTGCCTCCTGTTAGAGCCTCATGCCTCCCCATCTCGTCACTGTGAATGGAGGGGCAACACCAGCTAGGGTGGCACTTTCGCGCTTCTCTTCCAGTCATTTCTATGGCGCGGTGGTGACTTTTTTGGGGACACGGAGCTTTGATGAGTATAGTGGGGGCTGTACCATTGCACACGGATGGAGGGTGTGAATGCGTGATCCTGGGGGTCCACTGTGGCCACAGTCACCTCCAGCTCCGGAAATGGGCAGTGGCAAGTGGGCGTGGTTATGAGCGTGTTGGTTACAGAGAGGGGAGGGGAAGGGGCGGCGGTCCCGAACCTCCCAACACTGGGCTTCGCTGGGCCCTGTCCTGGATCCTTTGGCCCGACATCATTGCTCTAGAACCTCCAGATTTACTTAGAGGACTGGAGCGATAGCACCACGATTATGGCGTTTGCTTTGCATGTGGCCCACCCAAGTCCGATCTCCAAGCTCCACCAGGACGGATTCCTGAGCACAGAGACAGAAGTTTCTCCTTCGTATCCCCGGTGGAGCCTCAAAAAAAATAAAAGGTCTGTTCATTTTTGAGGGACAGAGTATCAGCTCCACAAAGGCAAAGGACCCTGTAGGCCTGCGTTACTGTTCAGTAGTAGCCTTGATGTCCAGGGCCATCCTGGGGACGCAGGCCTAGGGATGGTTGTGGCTTGCAAATAAAAATTTGCTTTTGGGCTATTTTTGGTTGTATTTTGGGCAGATCTGTGGAAGATCGAGTCTTACTCCAGGAACAGCACTGTGAAATTATTGCCGTCGGTACTTTAGGGTTAATATATTTCATATGTTTATTTAATACATTTTATATATTTAATATAAATAAAATGATATATTTAAAATGTTTAATATAGGTAAAATATACATTCTCCATCTCTCTTGGAGAGCCTGGCAAGCTACCGGGAGTATCCTACCTGCACGACAGAGCCTGGCAAGCTCTCCGTGGCATATTTGATATGCCAAAAACAGTAACAATAATGGGTCTCATTCCACTGTCCCTGAAAGAGCCTCCAATATGACACCGTTGGGAAGGATGAGTAAGGAGAAGCTGCTAAGATCTCAAGGTTGGGACCAATGTAGACGTTACTGGCACCCACTGGAGCAAATGGATGAACAACGGGATGACAGTGCTACAGTGATACAGTGCTGTAGGGGTCATATGAGATACCGAGGATTGAGTTGGTTCAGCAAGGAAAGTTGCCCCTCCCAGGTTACTTCCTCTCTGAATCCACATTGTTTTTTCTAACATCTAGAATTTCTGTACCCTAAAATCAAGCTGGGCTGCACCCCGACTCTTCATTTCTCCCTGATCAGGCTACCCCCGACTGTTATGCTGAGGTACTGAGAGTTGTTTTCAATTAATGTAGCCTGCGCGGAGTGCATTTGATGTCCATGATTCATCTCCCCACCCTGGCCGAAGAAGGGTGACAGAGGATCGAAGAAGGAAACAGGGCCAGGCTGTTGTGATGTTAGATTTTAACCCAAAGTGTTTTAGGCTTCATCTGTGAATTGCCAGTTTTCCTCCTCCCAGAGAAGCTTATCTATCCTTGCTAACATCCCTAATTTAGTTCAAGTTTATCTTTAACCTTTTCTTTGTATTTTACCTCTCATTGTCTCAGTTCCCCATGTCACTCTTGATTACTGATAAGCCATAACTTTCTGGTAATTCTCAACTTTGTACTGATTTGTATTTGAAGTGCTGTGTATTTGCATCTGCTTTTCTATTTCCCCTGTAGCACTTTTATATTTTACTTTAGATCAGTGTTCTTCGGTTCATCACAGAAAGACCATAAATCCAAGGTTTTGGGAATTGATTTACTCTGAAACATATCTACTCCTGGGCATAATTGCTTGGTCGTAATTACTTGACTTAGGCTTCAGTTGCTGTAGTTCCTAATGCCCCAAGACGGGGTCCTGTCGTGGGACTTGGATGGACCGGGAGCAAGTGGCAAAACTCCCCTGGCATCCAAATGAGACATTCTACAAAGCAGAAATGCATGGTCTTACTGCAAACTGTTACAGCTTAAAAGATAGACCCCCATGGGGAAGGACAAGCTGAACTTCCCTGAAGACTTAGTCTGGCTCTTTAAGGCTGCTTGCAGGACCTAAAGTGACATTACAGGGTAATGTTTCTCTGCACATCTGGTGTCTGGCCCTTTAAGGCTTCTTGCAGGACCGGAAGTGACATCATAGTGGGGGTTCTTCCTAGTGCTTCTCTTCCTGGAAAAGGGTCAGAGAGTTATTGTTCACGTGGGTAAAGGACGGAGTAGAGCCCCAGCGAGGAAGCAGGACTCTGAAGGCCGATTTTGTCTTGCTGCAGGTCGGGGGTGGCCTCCCATGAGCGCCCCGCGCCTCCCCGTCTCCACACTGAGCCGCAGTACTGCGCCAGCTCAGGGGTTGCTCTGGCATTTGTTTTTCTTGTGTTTCCCGATATCCAGTGGTTCCTAAGGTATGATGGGGTCTTTTGGGGGGCACGGAGCTTTGGGAGGTACATAGGGGGCTCTAGTGGGATACGGGGGTCGTTGTGGCCACGGTTGCCTTCAGCTCCGCATCGTGGCAGCCGCGGGTGAGTGCGGGGTTGAGCGCGGGAGCTGCGGGCCTTGGGGTGCAGGAGCTGCCTAGGATGGGGCCTTAGCCTTCCCGAACCTCCCAGCTGATCCATGTTGGGACCTTGCCCAAGTTTCGCTGCTGTAGAATCTCCAGATTCACTTTGAGGGGCAGAGCCTTGCCCTCCCCTTCCCCCAAAAGGCTTGAGACCCTGTTGCTGTCCAGCTTTTTCGCTGGCTGCCCTCGTATGTCAGGCCAGGGTGGTGGATCTGCAGGTCGCCGGGGTTTGCCAATGATACTTTCCTTTTGGAGCTATTTCTGGTGTGGGGAATGGTGGGGGGGTACTCTGCATTCCCAGAGATACCCTGACGGCTTGTTCTGGCTCTGGCCTCATATTATTCCTGGAATTGCTCTGGGGTCCTGGGGATGAAGAGGATTGATGAGTGTCAGCAACGCAAGCATCCTAACAGGTTTACTGTATGTTGGAATAGGAATATCTGCTTCCTCACATCAAGTTGCAAAGCCCTGCCCAGACCGCTGGCTTTTGAGGTGAGTAGGGGGGGCGGGGTAAAGGTTGTGCGTGTGCGCGCTTGTGTGTTCATGTGTTTGTGAACTACTGGTAAAAGTGTATGTCTGTAGAAAGTTTTTTATTTTTTTGCTCTTTGGGTCTCACCCAGCCGATGCTCAGTGGTTACTTCTGGTTCTGTACTCAGGAAGCACTCCTGGCGGTGCTTGGGGGACCGTGTGGGATGCTGGGGATTGAATCCGGGTTGGCCGTGTGCAAGGCAAACACCCTACCCACTGTGCTATTGCTCCAGCCCCTGCAGAAAGTTTTTAAAAAAATTTATTTATTTGATTTTTGGTTGACACCCGGCGATGCAAGGGGTTACTCCTGGTTCTGCTCTCAGGAATTACTCCTGAGGTGCTGAGGGGACCATATGGCATCTTGGGAATCGAACCCAAGTCGACCACTTGCAAAGCAAACTGCCCTACCCACTGTTCCACCACTCCAGCCCGTTTTTTTTTTTTTAAAGAAGAGAGGGGCTTCCCCACGCAATCATAGCCCAGAATGTAGCTCTCTCACGGGGCCAGACGGGTACGCTGATGCATGGGATTTCCTGGCCTCAGAGTCCTTCCTGGCTGGGCCTCTGAAAACCTTCTGTGGGATGCGGGAGGGGTCCCCAGACCAAGGAAGGGCCGACTTTTGTCTCTTGTAGCCAAGCCAGAACTTTTGTCACAAAAGGCAGCACAGATTCCAATCCATTTTTCTTCTCCTGGGGAGAAAGAAACATCTAGCAGTGTCCCCCAGACGGGTCTGTGAGTCAATGCCTGAGGGTGTGGCTGGTCATAACTTGGGGATTTTGCTCCTGTCCAGTGCTCACTATTCTGACTACTCCTCCAGGTCTCTGATCCTCTGGAAAAACAGGCAGGAGAAGATGGTGAGGTGCCATTGGACACACCGATGCCAGGTAGGAGTGACAAAATGAAGTGATGCAGTGAGAGGAGTGTCAGGCTTCCTGAGCTGTCTGTCTCTGATTGCTAAGGAAGGATCCTGCCGCCTTGTGAGAGCACCTGGCTCTCTAGTATGAGGCCCTGTTTGTGTCAGTTTCGTTGTATTTGGCTTTAGGACCACAGCAGCTCAAAGATTACTGGTGCTCAAGGATGACTCCTGACATGTCCCAGGGACCATATGGGGTTCTGGGCATCAAAGGCTGATGACTGCGTATTTTGTTTTATTTTGGGAGCCACACGCAGTTATTCTGGGGATTATACTCTTGGCTCTGCACTCTGGCATTGTACCTGGCACTGCTTAGGGGACCCTATGGAATGGTGGGGATCACCAGCACTACCCACTATCCCCATCCCACTGTCCTGTTACACAGTCATGCTGCTTTGTTTCTTTTCGTATTTATTTTTGTGCCACAGGGGAGATGCTCAGGGCTTCCTCTTAGCTCTGTGCTCCGGATTTCTACCTGATGTGCATCATGGGTTCCTGGGTGCGCTGGCCCTGTTTGTGCCCTGGCAGGTACAGTAACTCAGGCCTCAGGATATGTTTCCACTATTTTGTCCTTGTCGCTCTGGAGAGCTTCTTCTGGTCTATCACACAGTCCAGCATTCATTGGCTGCTCTGTTTGCAGTTCTGTGCATATGCTGGTCCCAGGGAGACAGAGCAAAGGATCTCCAGTGCTGTCAGAGGTGTTGGGCTTAAGACACTTTGACAGGCATTTCAGGTGGCCCTGAACCATGATCAGAGTCCTACAGGCTCATATGGGCATGCACAGCTTTCAGTCAGTGACTGTACATTGAATGTCCCCTTCTCCCGAGAGCATGGGCTATGTGATGCAGGGAGTGTATGTTTAGTGTTTCTAGCTGAAAACAGGGTCACTCATTTGGGTCCTAATGATTGTGTGCTCAGTTGTTACTCTCTGCAGTGCTCATAGGAGCAGTGGTGAAATTCCCTGAGGTCAGAAGCAAGTCTGCCACCTTCAGGAACCTTCTAGTAGACCATCCTCACATTTTCATAGATGCAGCTGTCGTAGAGAGAAGTTGGGACCTTTCTGCCAGGAGTTCAGGTGGATGCTGGTTTCTCCCGAGGGGACAGACCTTAGACCCTCTAGGGACCTGGAGTCCTGCCTTCACAGCCCAGGAAACAGGGTGGGGACAGACCCTGACTCCTGCCCCCTTCCTTTGTATGCTGGCTCAGGACACAGTGACCTTCCCCGACGTGGCCGTGAGCTTCACCCCAGAGGAGTGGACATGCTTGGATGCCTCTCAAAGAAATCTCTACAAGGATGTGATGCTGGAGACCTACCAGCACCTGTTGGCCATTGTTGAGAGCAGTGCTGGGCCAACCTTGCATGGACAGACCCATGCGGGCTCCCTGTGCTGGGCCGTGATTGTGTGTGCAACAGTAGCTCTGACTGTCCTGGTGAGGACAGCGATTCAGTAGCTGTTTCTCTAGTTTCTTCCCTGGTTTTCTTGTTGGTGCTCACCTGGCGATGCTCGGGGCTTACTCTAAGCTCTGTGCCTAGGAATCATTCTCTGTGGGTTTGCATGAATCTGGAGTGTTGGGGATCGATCCAGATTAGCCCAGTGCATGGCAATCTCCCCATGTGCTAAAACATCACTTAGGTCCCTCTAAATAGTTCCTGGTTTCTCCCATTGCTGAGTTCTCTGATGACTTCTTGTACTACACATAATTTCTATGTATTTGTTTTGATTTTGCTTTATTTGGGGCACAACTTGAATATTCTTGTCGCTGTGATGAGGGATCATTCCTGGGAGTGCTCAGGGGCCATGGGGTGCTGAGGATTGAACATGCTTGGCAGCTTAAAAGGTTGCTGTCTTAATCCTGGTACTATTGCACCAGGCCCACAACTTCAGTATATTCATTTTTATTTTTTCTTTTTATTTTTTTTAAGTTTTATTAGTGAAACACCATGAGGTACAGTTGTAGACTTACAAATTTTTGTGCTTGGGTTTCAGTTATACAGTGATTGAGTGCCCGTCCCTCCACCAGTGCCCATTCTCCACCACCACTAATCCCAGTATCCCTCCCACCCCTCATCCCCCCAGCCCACCCTGCCTCTGTGGCAGGGCATTCCCTTTTATTTTGTTTTGATTTGGTTTTGGGGTTATACTTACAAATACTTAGGGATTATTTTTGGCTGAGATAGCACAGCGGTAGGGCGTTTGCCTTGCACACAGCCAACATGGCCGACCCGAGTTCGATTCCTCCGCCCCTCTCGGAGAGCCCGGCAAGCTACCGAGAGTATCTCGCCCACATGGCAGAGCCTGTCAAGCTACCCATGATGTATTCGATATGCCAAACACAGTAACAACAAAGTCTCCAATGGAGACGTGACTGGGCCCGCTCAAGCAAATCGATGAAAATTGTTATTCATCATGGTTGTGGTCCGGGACATTGTGTGCTGTTGGAGATCAATTCTGTATGTGTTTGCAGTTTTAGTCCTGCCTGCTGTAATATCACTTCCAACACAGTTCATTTATTTCTTAGGGTCTCACCCCATAAGATGCTGCTCTATTTCAGTGCTTGTCGTGACTTCAGGTGGTACTCGGTTCATAAGGACTCAGGTTGCCTCTGGACTATACAGTCAGGGATCACAGCTGATGGCTTGACAGACCCTACTGAATGTCAGAATCGAACTTTAATTGACCTTGAGCAAGGCCAGTGCCTGACATTCTGTGCTGTCTGTCTGGATCCTTTTACGTTTATTTTTAAAACCAGCTGGGGGCTTTGATCATCTTTGGCCATCTTTGGATTTGTTAAGCTTTGGGGTTTACTGCACTATGGCATCAGTTCACACAGGCTTAGTACATTGCCTAGAGTGACAGTACAGCGGACACGGTGCTTGTCTTGCAAGTTGAGGACATGCTTTCTATCCTCAACATCCCATGTGATCCTCAGGAACCACCAAAGGTGATTTATGAGTACACAGTCAGTTTGAAGCCTTGAGCATCCCCAGGTGAGGTTCACGAACTAGAGAAACAAATACTACGTACTCTGCTGTGATCAAATCCTTGTTGGCCCTTTAAGACCCGGGCTATACTGTTTGTGTTGTTTTCTGGGGCCCCATATTTCACTCTTAAATTAAGACCTGAATCTTAGCTCTTGAATAACTCAAATTCTGGAGCATTTTAGAAATGCAGATTCTGTTCATGCCTTTCCAGTAGTTGACTCCATTTTTATATGGACACATGGTGTTTTCTTGTCACGTTTCCCTTGTCACTAATCCATGCTCCATCTCTGTGAGGTTCAGGGCATTCTGGGGTGAAGCCTGCGCTGATCTCCTTGCTGGAAGGAGGAACCCTGAGGCCGGTAAGGAGAGGCATGTGTGCAGGTGAATGTCTGAGAACCCTCTCTGGCTCAGGCCCTGGGCAGTGTGTGTTTGCCCTGCGCACGTGTGAAACTCCCTGCTAACCCTGATACACTTGGGTTCCTGGATCCAGGCATCTGTGCTGCATTCACGCTGCCCTTCGCTCCCATGGATAGTCTATCATGGAATAATCTTGCACTTTACTTTCTGCGCTTTGACATTATTTTTCCTCCTCTGCCAGTCCATGAAATTATCTCTCCTTGATCTCCCTGTCTTTTCCTTACCAGCCTCTCTGTACAGCATATAAATGTCGCTGTACCTTCAAAAAATTTTTGCCTTTTTTATTTAGCACAGCGGGTAGGGCGTTCGCCTTACACGCGGCCAACATGGCCGACCCGAGTTCGATTCCTCCGCCCCTCTCGGAGAGCCCGGCAAGCTACCGAGAGTATTCGATATGCCAGACACAGTAACAACAAAGTCTCCAATGGAGACGTTACTGGGCCCGCTCGAGCAATTAATAATTGAGGTCATAATAAAGCTATTTTGTTCTAAGTGATAGTAATGCAGGAAATGTGCTCGTCCTGCACACTGTCCACCTGGTTCAATAACCAGCATCCCACATAGTTCCCTGAGCATCACTGCGTATGTTCAACAAACAAAAACCCAAAATATGTCTTTTAGGTTTGCCAAGCTTTTCACAGCAATCCTCCCCAGGGACCTTCCCTTTTCTGTGGGATGCTTTGGACTGTGAGGACCATAGAGATGTCCTCAAACTGTACTGCCTGCTTAAGGATGTTACATCCAAAGAATTCTTACATTGTGTATTGTGTTTGGTTTCAGAACTCAAAGCATGTCTTCAGGATTTTGGAACTCAGTCACTGAGTATGAGAGAGCCGGTAAGATTTGCAAGTTTGGAATCAATAGTATTACACTAAGTGAAAATGTCAGTGGACCAGCATGTTATTTTTAAAGTGCAGGGCCGGAAATGGCCGGAAGGAAATTCAGAGTATGATGCTTGAGGTCGAGGACCCTTAGCTTCACTGGGTGCTGACATCTCTGCTCAAAACCTAAAGTAAATTGTAATATGTTTCATGTAAATGCCATGTTTTTTCATTTGATTGAAAGTATCTACAAACGGTACTCGTGAAAAAAACTTGTCTTTAAACTGGTCCATTCATATTGCTCCATGTGTTTCCCAGAGACCTAACGGGAATAATCCCTGAGCATTGCATGGTCTACCCCCACCCCCTAATGAAAACTAAATACATAACAGAAAAAGTCATTGTTCCTGAAAAGAATTTTGCCTTTGGTGAGATATTTTCAATAGCGCTTGTGGTCAGTCTCAGCAGTGTGAAGCAGCATTTCTTCACAAATGCATCCAGGGCTCTACTCCACATTGAGCTAGAACTGAACCCAGAGTTTTGTGTGTTTTATTTTTCTCTTGAATCTGGTGCATCAATTTTCTGTGGAGGGAGTTATTTGTACTTGTTTATTGAGTTGAAAAAAACATTTTACAAATTAACGGCTCCTCATTCATCAATTTTTCATACGTGTCTTACAGAAACATTAGGTTAGTCCATGGTAATGCCATCCACTTGTGGGGAATTGCATTGATGTCTTGCAAATGTTAGAAATCAATCTGCAGGTATCAATTTCATTTGGCATGGAGACTATATGGCATAGAACGATAATTGGAGTCCTCTGCTGTTCTACAGGGAAGCAGCCAGCCCAAGTGGAATGTCTCTGACCCTTCACACTGTGAAAAAGTCTCGAGTGTGCATTTTTGCCTTCACCCATACGGGGATTCCAAGACATGCAAGATGGCCTCTGAGGGTGATCAGAATGGAGAGAGCAACCTCACTCTGAAGAATCCCTCCCCTGGGAAAAGGTTCACACAGTCTGTTCTTCTCGGTCCACAGACACAAACCCCAACATTGGGGCAATCCCTAGAATGTGGGAGAGGAGCACTGTTTATAGTGAGTCCTTCACAACAAAAGGTCCACAAGCAAAGTCACCATGGATTGACTCTGTTCAAGAGTAAGGAATATGGGGGAGCTTCCCCGTGTTCCCAGGACCGTGATGTTCCCTTAAAACCCCACAATGGACAGAATCCCCAGGAGTGTCAGCAGCAGGGGCATGGTTTGAATCCAGCGTCACCCCTTTGTGATGACATGAACATCCACACTGGAGGGAAACCACATACATGTAAGGACTGTGTGATGTCCTTCATTCAATCCTCATACCTCTTAAAACATAGGAGAATCCATGCTGGAGAGAAAGCATATGTGTGTCAGCAATGTGGGAAGGTCTTTGCTTGCTCCTCACACCTTTCTATAGGAAAAATCATACTGGAGAGAAACCTCATAAATATAAGGCACGTGGAAAGGCCTTCACTCGATCATCAACCCTTAGAGGGCATATGAAATCTCATACTGAAGAGAGACCTCATATATGTAAGGATTGCGGGAAGGCCTTTATTTATTCCTCAGAACTTACTCGGCATATGAGGATTCACAATGGAGAGAAGCCTTATGGATATAAGGTATGTGGTAAAGCATTTGTTAATTCCTCAAGACTTACCTGTCATATGAGAATTCACACTGGAAAGAGACCTTATGTTTGTAAGGAATGTGGGAAGGCCTTTGTTGAATCCTCAGGCCTTACTCGACATGTGAGAATTCACACTGGAGAGAGACCTTTTGTTTGTAATGAGTGTGGGAAGGCCTTTGTTTCTTCCTATAACCTTACTGGTCATGTGAAAATTCATACTGGAAAGAAACCTTTTGTTTGTAAGGAATGTGGGAAGGCCTTCCGTCTGCCTTCAGGCCTTACTGTACATAGGGCAGTTCACACTGGAGTGAAATCTTATATATGTCAAGAATGTGGGAAGGCCTTTGTGCTTCTTTTTCGTCTTAGGAGACATCATAAAATTCATATTAGATAACTCAATCACCTGATATCAATGTTCAATGTCAAAACAGGCCCCTTTGTTAAAGCCTATTGTGTTTGGACCATGGGATACTGTGCTACAAAAGTGCAGTCAGGAAGGAAATAATCCTGGAAGTGTGTAATAAAGTTTCTGTGATGTCAGTCTATAAGGGAAAGTATATGCAGCATTTGAACTTCATGTGTATGTTAACATGTAACTTTCGGATCTTCTGGTGAAAGCTGGAGGAATGTGAATTGAAAGGCAAAAAAAATCCCCTTTGCTCAGGGCTGTCAAGGCTCACCACTTTCTCATTCTTTGCTGTGACTCTGGCCTGACTTTTTTTTTGCTTTTTGGATCACACCCAGCTATGCTCAGGGGTTACTCCTGCCTCTACAATCAGTAATTACTCCTGGCGGTTTCTCGGTACCATATGGGATGGCAGGGATTAAAACTGGGCCGGCCCTTGCAAGGGAAAAGCCCTCCCCATGGACTATTGCTCCAGGCACTGTAGCTTGGCTTTGAGGCCCTGGGTTCGGTGGATCATGGCAGAGAAACAGCTGCGCCTTCGTTCTTTGGGGCCTCCTGATTCATGTTCTTCGGAGCCACACCCAGCTGAGCCCTACTCCCTGCTCTCAGCTCAGGCAGCCATACCTGGGGGACTCCAACATTATGGGGTACTTGGCTGGAATCAAGGTGGGCCGTTTGTGACCAGCTCCTTCCCCCATGTCATCTCTGCCTCCCTTGTGTTCAGGTACTGGTTAGCATTGTGTAAGTGTAAAGGATAAATATTTTTTAAATGCCATCTTAGGAAAATTGCCCTGTCAAGGCTCTTTAATGGAATGCAATGAAGAGAGTTATTTATTTATTTGTTTTGCTTTTTGGGTCACACCCGGCAATACACCTGGGTTTATTCCTGGTTCTGAACTCAGGAATTACTCCTGGCAGTGCTCAGAGGACCATATGGGATACTAGGAATCGAACCTGGGTTGACCGCATGCAAAGAAAATGCCCTATCCGCTGTGCTATTGCTCCAATCCTGTTTTTTTTTTTTTTATTAAATTTAAACTTTGTTTTTCCCGTCTTTTTGGCTTGTACCCTGAAATACTCAGGAATTATTTATGGCGGTGCTCCAGTGTCTTGTTAAACCTGGTGCAAGACAAATGTCCTATCAGCTATACCTACTCTTTGGCCCCTATTGGAAACAGTTTAAATGAACTTTACTGTGTGCAGAAAGACATATGAGCGGATGGAAGGGGCCCTTGAATCAAATGCCTGAGATGTGCTGGGAATACGGGTCAGCTCCCCACATCCCAGCAGGCCATTCCATTTACCTGTGATTACTCACAAGGTTGGACACATTCCTGGATCCCCCCATCAGTTCAATAATATTACAGAAAAAAAGTAAATGTTGTATTTGGAATTAGCAAAGTCCCATCAATGTAGTAGTCACCAGAATGATAAAAAGGATTCAGCTCTGCTTAAAGGACAAAAAAAGGCTCCAAGGTGACCAAATTGGCTTGCTGCCCGTAGCCTCCATTTTTAGGGTCAGAATATATGATGTTGTTGTTGGTGCAACCTGACAGTGCTCAGGTCCTACTCCCGGCTTTGCACTTCGATGTTGCTGAGGGGACCATTTGGAATTCTGAGGGTTGAACCCAGATTGACCACGTGCAAGGCAAGCACCCAAGACACTGTACTACCCTCTTGCCCCATACTCTGTAGTTGAAATTTTGCTTTTGAAACTGCCTCCTGCGGTTTTCCTTGTAGGCAAGAGTCTACTGGTTCAGTGTTTTCAAGGGGTAGTGCATTGACCAGACAGTGCTCTCTGATGTTCTTATCAGCCTCTGCTCCTGTTCTGCATAAAAATGACGGGCAAAAGGACGGAAGCGGCCTATCTCTCCCGCCGCCCGCTTTTGCCAGTCTCAGCTCGTTTTTATCACTCCAGGGAGGTCGATGGCAGTGGTCAGGCGGGGAAGGAAACGAGGGCCAAGCTGGTTGGTCTTAGTAGCAATTTATTACATGGAAGAGATGTATGTCTTGGAGTCCTTAAGAGTTCTCAAGCACACGCTCTCCCTGAGAGATCCCCCAAAATCCCCTTATATAGATCATGGTACCTCTAAAGGGCACAATATAGTGATGTCACCAAAAGGAGTTACAGAAAGAACATTGAGGAGGCAAACCATACATTGTTTCTTTACATCAGCAGGCCAGTAATCTTGCCTCACCTTTTATAAGCTACAAGCACTTGGATTAACACATCAAAGAACAGTCTGCTAGAGCTTGGAATCTACATCTCCAAGATCTGCCTGCCTGGAGCCAGGCATCTGCATCCCCTAGATCAGGCCTGGCTTAGCACCTGGGATCTGCATATCTAAGAATAGCTAGGTTCCTGTGAGATAAGGGAAACTGCCTGTTAAAATATACTGAATTTACTGAAGCAGTTTGAAGGGGAGAAATATTCAGTCTCATCCAAGCTAGTCAGGACCCATGGGAAAGCTGCTTCTAGGACAGATTCTCATTTAGCAGATCAACCTACCCTAGAACAGATTTCCCTGGAAATCTGTTCCCAACATATAAGGTTGGTTGGACAGGGGCTATTTTTGGTGTGGGGAATGGGGGGGCTCTGCATGTCCGAAGATACCCTGAGGGCTTACTCTGGCTACTGGCTCAAGCATTTTTCCTGGAGTGCTCTGGGTGCCAAAGGGATGCATAGGGATGCAGAGGATTGACTGGTGTCAACAAGGCAAGCATCTTACTAGTTTTATTGTGTGTCAGATCAGGAATTTCTGCTTCCTCACATCAAGTTGCAAAGCCCTGTTTAGACCACTGTCTATTGAGGTGAGTACTGGGGGTAAAGGGTGTGTGTGTGTATGTGTGTGTGTGTATGTGCAGAAATTGTTTTTTTAATTTATTTAATTTATTTTATATTTTTATTAGAGCTACAATTACAGACTTACAAACTTTCCTGCATGCATTTCAGTCATACAATGATTGAGTACCCATCCCTCCACCAGTGCCCATTATCCACCTCCAATGGTCCCAGAGGCAGTGTGGGGTGGGGACATGGGAAGAAAGTGTTTTTTTTTTTTTTTAAGAGGAGAAGGGCTGTGGCGTGACACAGTCACATTCTGGGCCATGGTTGTGGGGGGCAGCCCTGCTGCCAGCCTGCAGGGGGCGCTGATGCACGTGATCTGGCCTCCGAGTCAGCGCCTGGCTGTGCCTGTGAGAGCCTTCTGTGGGACCCGGGGAGGAGTCCTCAGGCCAAGGCAGGGCTGAGTCTTCTCCCTTGTAACCAAGCCCAGAGCTTGTGTTGTAAAAGGCAGCACAGATGCTAATCCATTTTGCTTCTCCTGGGGCGACAGAAGCATTAGGCATTGTTCCCCAGGCGGGTCTGTGAGCCAGTGCCCAACGGTGTGGCTTGTCAGGGCTAGTGGTTGTGCTCTTCTCCAGTGCTCACTGCTCTGACTCCTCCTCCAGGTCTCTGATCCTTGGGAAAATCAGAGGCAGGATAAGACAGTGACATGCCATTGGACACCCCATCCCTAGGTAGGAGGGCCATGGGAGAGACCTCAAGCTTTCCCCCATCTCAGCAGGCTATTCCATTCAGCTGTGCTTACTGACAGGACAGGGTGGTCTTATTCCTGGATCACACTCCTTTCTCATTTCAGTACTATTAGAGATAAGTAAACCAGAAACATTTACTTTTGCTTTTTTTTTGGGTGGGGGGTCACACCTGGCGATGCACAGTGTTTACTCCTGGCTCTGCACTCAGGAATTACCCCTTGTTGTGCTCAGTCGACCATATAGGATGCTGGGAATCGAACCTGGGTTGGCTGCATGCAGGGCAAACACACTACCCACTGTGCTATCACTCCAGCCACAGAAGCATTTACTTTTGGAAGCACTAAAATACCAACAATCTAGTTGCCACTCGAATGCTAAAAGCCACTTAGATAGCAAGGCTATAAAATGATCGGTAAGAATTGCCTACTCTGAACTCTGTGTATACCTCCATTCTGGGATTGGTCCATATGCTAGTTTTTATTTTTTTAGATAATATTTTTATTCGGGGACCACCTGGAACTTCTTAGGGGTTACTCTTAGTCAACATTTGGGATGCCAGGGATGGAGATTGAGTTGACCAATTCCAGTGCAATGTACTGTTCCCACCTGATCCATACTTTGCGTTTAAAAATGTGTGTTCCTGAAGCCTCCCCGTGGAACATTCCTTGTAGGTAGGTGTCCAGTGCTTGTGTGTTGTTAGAGGGTAGAGCGTTGAACCTATCGTGTTCTAGATACTCTTAGCAGACTTTTTCTCCTGTTCGAGTTTCTCTCCAACTCTCTAGTGGCTGCTCACAGGGTTGTTCTGTTCCTCTCCTGGGCTGGCTTCGGAGTCACTGTTTTTACTGCCATCTGGATTATTACTTCCCTGAGAAACTCACTGTCCCCACCTGCTACCTATGTGGCAGTTAGTGAAACAACATGCTTCATTTTTCTTGATGGACACGTGTATGAGTGCATTGGCTCGATGTTTGACTGACCCATGCAGGCTCAGGCCACTGCTTACTCCCCGGGGTCCCATGGTGTGACTGGCCTCCCCAGAAGTTGGCTCCCCCTCCTTTTTGTGAGCCCTGCCCCTTGCAGCACAGGATCCCCTGGGTGTCCCGAAAGGATCTCTCTGCACCTGGAGCCTGGCTCTTTAAGGCTGCGGGTGGAAACGGAAGTGATGTCAAAGAGAGGATTTTACGGGTACCTATTTTGTTGCTGACAGAGATAGTTCAGTAGGTCCCACTATTGTTACACGTGGGTGAAGGATGGCCTGGAACTGACTGGAAGCGGTTCTTGAAGGCCGATTTTGGAGCAGGACAGGGGCGACTCTCAGTCTCTGCACTGTGAGTGACGCGCTAGCGTGGGGTACGCTTTCGCGATGCTTCTCACTTGTTCCCCTACATCTAGGTGTTCCTGAGGCGTGGCGGGGCTTTAGGGGGACGCGGAGCTTTGGGGAGCACGGTGGGGGCTATACTGGGGAGCAATGTTGCGGGTGTGAGCATGTGGTCCCGGGGGGCTGCTGAGGCTAGGATGGCCTCCAGCTCCGTGATGGGCCAGTGGCGGGTGGGCGGCTTGGGGGAGGGGCTGAGCTTGGGGCTGAGCACGGGGGGGGGGGGGGGTGCTGGACCTGCACACGGCAGGGGGCTTGGATGTCCCAACCCTCCCAGCAGTCCCATGGTGAAGTTTTGGCCCTAATGTCATAGCTGTAGAACCTCCAGATTTGAAGGGCAGAGCCGCAGCCCCCCCTCACCCCCCGATGGCAAGGGTCCCCTTGCTGTTCATCATTTTCCTTGCGCCCGTGTTGGTCCGTGACATTCGGGGGCAGTGACCCTGCAGGTGGCTGGAGTTTGCCAGTGAACATGTTCTCTTGGGGCTATTTTTTGTTTGGGGTTCTTTGGGGGGTGGTTGGGGCGAGGGCATCCCCGGAAATGCTCAGGGCTTCCTCTGGCTCTGGGCTCAGGTATGATTCCTGCTGGTGTTGCTGCGGGACCTAGGTATGCGGAGAATTTACCAGGTCAGGTCAAGTGCCCTACAGCCTTCATTGTCTGACCAACCACAACATTGTTTTTTTTTTTTTTTCCAGATCACGAGTTTCATCTCCCTCATGTCAAGTTGCAAATCATCCTCCACACTTCATCTCTTCCTGAGCGGGTGACACGTCGCTATTGGGATAAATACTGAGGGTCAAGATTTTGTTGTTTTTTTTTTTTTAATTTTTTCCCTTTTTTTGAAGGAAGATACTTGTTTATTTGTGTGTGTGTGTGTGTGTGTGTGTGTGTGTGAGGGATTTTGTACAGGACTCCTGGTATTTTTGGAAGAAATTTATGTAGGAAGGGGTGGAGCAAAAGTACAGTAAATACTTGCCTTGCTCAAAGTCAAGTTGGGTTCGGTCCCCTGCATACTAGTGATCCCCAAAGCTTCCAGAAGTGAAACCCTGAGTGCAGAGTTAGGAATACCCCCTGAGTAATGCTTGTTCTGGCTCAAAGAAACACACACACACACACACACACACACACGTACACACTTGTACACACAGGAAACGTGTGATTGCAAGAAAAGAGAATAATAAGGATTCTGGGAAACTGTGGCAATGCCAGAAAACATAGTTTTCAGAACCCACTATTTTACTATTTAAATGTTCCTCACTAGTTTGTCTTTGTACATAATTTTTGTTTGTTTGTTTGCTTTGCTTCCTTAGAGTTGTTCTGTTGTTGCTGTAGTTTGATCACTCCTTGTAGGATCTGCCATTACTTCTGACTCAGCTCAGGGATCACTGCACCAAGCCCCATGGTGGTCAAGTATCATACTTGGGTCAGCTGAGTGTAAGACCACTCTATCCCCAAAAGAGAATATTTACAGTATAAGTAGTCTTGAGAAGTTCCAAATGTCAGGCACAGTTCATATTATGGTTCTTAGTAAATAAATGCCTTGATTATTTGGATTTATTTTCTATAAACCTGGGTGATTATACCATTTTCAAATATATTCCTGCACAACAGGAGCGAACATAGGATGAGACCCACGCAGATGTGCTGATGCGGGATTAGAGTAAATCAGGACTCAGATGGGCCCAGGTCCAGTGAGACAGAGCACGGCTGTGCCTCAGGCTCATCTGGACCCAGAAGTGACCTTGTTCCCATGGACAGAGTGCACAGGCGCATGTCCTTGTCCACCCTGCAAGACAGTGGGTGAAGGTTTGTCTACCCTAAGTCCCAGTCTTTCCCCATGGCAGAGCCACATTCCAGGCTGTAGTTCCCAGGGGCAGCACTGCTGCCTGCCTGCAGGGGGGGCTGGTACTCAGGAACTCCTGAGGCCCCTGGATGGGTCTCTAGGGAATTTTTTGTGCTCCATGAAGGAATCTGAGGATCATAGAAGGCTGCCATTTCCAGTTCTTTCACCCCATTTTGATTACTTCCTCACGTAACTCAATGTCAGGTGCCTTGTTCCAGCCTGCCTGTTTGATCTTGAATCAACCCACTTGTGTTTTTCCTGACAGACTGTGTGTGAGAGCATTGTTTCAATGATTGACTGACCAGTGCATTATCAGGAGGCCTCCCCTTATCCCCAGGCCCCCACTGTGTGAGCAAACACTCTAGCAGCTGCCTCTCCACTCCTTTATCCAGTCCATCCCCTTGCAACACGGATTCACCTGGATGGGCACAGAAGGTCTCTGTATCTGGACCATGGCCCTTTAAGGCTCCTGGTGGAAGTAGAAATGATGTCATAGATGGGCCCTTCCGAAATCCTTTCTGTGCTAGTTGTGGTTGCCTGGCTCTGGCCGCCATTGGTCTCCTGGCTAGAGGAGGAACTGGCGCCTGGCATGACAGGGAAACTGTGAGGCCGATTTTCTGCAGAACACAAGTGGCCTCAGGTGAGCGCCCCACATCTTGGCACTTTCAGTGGTGGGGCTGCACCAACTTGGGGGGTGCTTTTGCGCTTGTTTTGCACTGTTCAGGATGTCCAGGTGGTTCCTGAGGTGAGGTAAAGCGAAAGCTTTCAGGGGACCCAGAGACTTTGGATGGTGCAGTGGGGGCTGTGCCAGGCACAGGGGTTGCAGGTGTGAACAAGTGATCCTGGGGGGTCCCTTTGACCAGGATCTCCTCCAGCTCCTGGAAGGGTCAGAGGCCAGTGGGCCTGGGACTGCGGGACCTGCAGAGAGCGGGACTTAGCCCTCCCGAACCTCCCAACATTGGACTGTGCTTGGCCCTGTCCGGAGCCTTTGGCCCTGGCATCCTTAGTGTGGCACCTTCACATTCACTTAGAAGGGCATGGCCCCAGCCCCACTGCAGCAGGTGACCCAGTTTTCCTTTATTGGACTGCCCTGATGGGGTGGAACCACCCAGTGTCTCTGTCCTTGCAGGTGGGTGGGGTTTGCAAATGAAACTTTTTTCATTATCATCATTTTGGTTTGGCTCTTGTACCACATCTGGAGGTGGTCAGGGTTTACTTTCAGCTCTGCAGTCGGGAATTTCTGCCCGTGGTACTATGGGACCATAAGGTATGCTGGGAATTAATCTCTGTTTGCTGCATGAAAGGCAAGTTCCCTACCCACTTTACTGTCTCTGGTCCCAGCTTTATATTTTTTTCCCTAGGTCAAGAATTTCTCCATCCTAGGGTCCAGTTGCAAAGCACTTCATACATGTAATCTCTCCCTGACCAGATGACCCCCAGCTGTTGTTAGTACTGGGGGTCAAGTTTTGTTTTCCTTTTTTAAGAGAAATAGTTGATTCCCGGTGTGGGTGTTTTTGGGGAAGCTTAGTTCAGGGTCATTCCTGATGTGGTGAATATATTTAACTTAGAAAGGACCAGAGCAATAGTACAGCAAGTAGGGTACTTGCCTTCCAAGGAGCCAACCCAGGTCTTTCTATGTCAAGTAATCCATATAGTCCCTGAGCCCCACTAGGACTGAACCCAGATCCCAGAGCTACAATAATCCCTGAGCATTGGTAGTTGGGGTCTAAAATTGAAACATGTGCATGAACACACCCACATACACACAGAAAGGCTATGAAAGCAATTAGAGAGAGGAGTAGTATTCACGAGAAAACATGAATATCTGCAGCATAGAAAAAAACAGATCTACTTAAGGATCTACTTTAAATGTTTCACTCTAGAATTTGTCTGTACCCTAAGTGTTTTAGACTTGATCAGTAAATTTCCACTTTTGATCCCCCCAGAGAAGGTTATAGTGCTCTTATGAGCACTCCTAATCTATCCTTAAATCATAAAGTCAAACCTTCTGGTGACTCTGGACTTTGCATCTGTAGTCACTTATTTGCACTTCTCTTTCCTCTGTAACCTATATAATCAATAATCCATCGCTATAGAGCAATGTTCTTTGCTTCAAAAAGGAAAATACGTTCATGCTAAGCTCTTAATATTTATGAGTTAGTTGACTCTAAAATATATTTACTCCTGGCCATCCGTCATAATTACTTGACTCAGCATTCAGTTGCTATAGTCTCTAACCCCAGAAAGCTGGATCCCAGCCAGCTTTTAACCTTCGCTCGTGGACCCCAGAGAAGTAAGTTTTGGAATGTTTCTCTACTGTGTGTATCGATAATTTCCAATATTAATAAGAAGTAAACTTAATTGTTTAATATGTACGAGCAGGGAAAGAGAAAAGCAACACAGGTGCATATAGCCCCTGAGTGAATTTCTTAGTATAGTCTCAGGCAGAACGTCTTCTTGACTTAATCCCCCCGCAAAAAAATTGTCTCTGTTGAAACGCTTTACCTCTGTAAATGGTAAATCACAATACATGCAGTTCTGTACCGCAAAACTCCTCAGATATTCTATAAGTATGCTATTTGGTTCTGAATTAAAGGTTGACTATGCACTATCCATTGGCCATCAGTTCCTGTGTTCCCTGTGTCTGTCTTTCTTTGGAGACACAGAACACTAAACGTGTTACCATGTGACCTACCAACTCACTATGCTTCACATCTGGCGACCTGGTGTGTATGCCTCAGAATTCATACTTGGGGTATTTTTTGTTGTTGTTCTCTTGTTTCATTAGAGTTATCTTTTGACGTCGCAGTGTTTTTGGTAATCACCCTTCATTGTCCGTGGCTTATTCCTGCCGCTAAACTCAGGGATCATTTCCTACAAGGGTCAGAGGCCCATATATGTTCTAGATTATTGAACCTGAGTCAGCCAAGTGCAAGGTGAATGTCTTAACGATTGTATTACCACTCCAGGCCCCAAGATATTATATTCATGGTTTCAAAGTGGACTCACTCTAGAAACTCCAGTTGTTAGATACATGTAATATTTCGTAATAAACATCCTGGTTATTTGGATACTTTTGTGATACAACACACTGTTTACATGGTTTTCAGAGTGATTCTTGCAAAAATTGGAGCATGTGCTGGATGAGGCTCATGTGCTGATTGGGGATTAGAGTAAATCACGACCAGGATGGGTCCAGGTCCAGAGGGTCAGAGCTGGGACATTCTGGGGCCTATAGGCGCTCAGAAGTAACCTTGATCCCTGGAAACGAGTGCCTAGGCCCGTGTCCCATCCACTCTGCAAGAGGGCAGCTGAAGTTTTGTCCACCCTGAGTCCCTGTGGCTGCTCCCACAGCAGAGCCAATAACGGAGCCGTGGTCACTGGGGCATGCAGGGGCTGCTTCTGTGTGGGAGCTCCTGGCCTCATAGTTATTCTCTGGCCTTTGGGGCCTTCCTTTGTGGTTCCAAGGGTAGAGTCCTGGGGCTCGGGCAGCACTGAGTTTCCTCCCTATAGGCCTCAACCGCTCCTGTCCTGACAGTAGCTGGGTCAAAACCCACTTCTCTGTCCCTTGAGAGACAGGAACATCTGTTAGTGTCTCCCCTTGGATGGTTCTGTGAGCCAGTGTCCAAACATCCGGCTGCTCACTACCTTTCTGGCTCCAATGCAGGGACTTCTTGTCAGTCCTGACAAGACTGGCGATTCTCGGGGCTTACTCTAAGCTCTGTCCATAGGAATCACTCTTTGTGGGTTTTAATGAATCTGGAGTGTTGGGGATCGACCCAGTTTAGCCCCGTGCATAGAAAGCTCCCAACATGTTGTACCATTGCTCAGGTCTCTCTAAAATGCTCCTGGTTCCTGCCAATGCTGAGTTCTCTGATTATTTCTTGTACTACACATAATTTCTATGTATTTTGGTTTTGCTTTTATTTGGGGCACAACTTGAATATTCTTGTCTCTGTGCTGAGGGATCACTCCTGGGGGTGCTCAGGGGCCATGGAGTGCTGAGGATTGAACATGCTTGGTATCCAAAAAGGTTGCTGTCTTAATCCTGGTACTATTGTACCTGGCCCACAACTTCAGTTAATTTATTTTTATTTATTTTATTTTAGTTTAGTTTTTTTTTCATTGTTATTAGTGAAACACCATGACGTACTTTTGTATACTTACAATTTTTGTGCTTGGATTTCAGTAATACAGTGATCAATTACACATCCCTCCACCAGTGCCCATTCTCCACCACCACTAATCCCAGTATCCCTTCCACGCCCATCCCCCCAGTCCACCCTGCCTCTATGGCAAGGCATTCCCTTTTATTTTGTTTTGATTTGGTTTGGGGTTATACTTACAAACACTTAGGGATTATTTCTGGCTGAGTATTCAGTTATTCATCCTGGTTGTGGTCCGGGGCATTGTGTGTTGCTGGGGACCAATCCTGTACGTGTGTGTAGTGTCTGTGTCCTGCCTGCTGAAATATTGCGCCCAACACAGTTCATTTATTTCTTAGGGCCTCACCCCATAAGATGCTGCTCTATTTCAGTGCTCGTGGTCACTTGCAGTGGTTCTCTGTTCACCAGGACCCAGGGTTTGCCTCTGAACTATACAGTCAGGGATCAAGCAGATGACTTGAGAGACCCTACTGAATGTCAGGATCGAACTTTTATTGACCTTGGGCAAGGCCAGTGCCTGACCCTCTGTCCTGTCTGTCTGCATCCTTTTATCTTTATTTTTATAACCAATTTGGGGCTTTTTTCGTCTTTGGCCATCTTTGGATTTGTTAAGCTTTGGGGTTTACTGCACTCAGGCATCAGTTCACGCAGGCTCAGTACATTGCATGTGATGCCGAGCCTTGAGTGGCAGTACAGTGGGTACGGTGCTTGTCTTGCCAGATCTGGACATGCGTTATATCCTTACCATCCCATGTGATGCTCAAGCACCATGAAAGGTTGTTTCTGAGTACACAGTCAGGGAGAAGCCTTGAGCATCCCCAGGTGAAGATCCCAAACTAGAGAAAAACATACTAGGTAATGGGCTGTGATCAAACGCCCATTGGGGTGAGAAACCTGTTGGCCCTTTGCAAGGCCAGGGCTATACTATTTGTGATGTTTTCTGGGGCCCCATATTCTCTTAAATTAAGACCCGAATCTTAGCTCTTGGATAACTCCAAATCTGGAGCATTTTAGAAGTACAGATTCTGTTCATGACATTCCCATAATTGACTCCATTTTTATAGGGAGACATGGGGTTTACTTGGCACCTTTTCCTTGTCACTTATCCATGCTCCATCTCTGAGAGGTTCAGGGCATTCTTGGGTTAAGCCTCTGGTGATCTCCTGGCTGGAAAGAGGAACCCTGAGGCCGGGGAGGAGAGTCATGTATGCAGGTGAGTGTCTGAGAACCCTCCCTGGCTCAGGCCCTCGGCAGTGTGTGGGTGCCCTGAGCACATGTGAAACGAGCTGCTGACCCTGATATCCTTGAGTTCTTGGATCTTGGCATCTGTGTTCTATTCACGCTGCTCTTTGCTCCCACGGATTGTCTGTCATGGAATAATCTTGCGCTTTAATTTCTTGGCTTTGACATTATTTTTCATCTTCTGCCAGAATTTCCATGAAATTCTCACTTCTTGGTCCCCCTGTCTTTTCCTTACCAGCCTTTTTGTACAGCCTGTAATGTTGCTATACTTTCAAAAAATTGCCTCTTTTGTTTAGTTAATAAGTTAATAATAAAGCTATTTTGGCTCTGAGTGATAGTAATGCAGGAAATGTGCTTGTCCTGCACATTGTCCACCTGGTTCAATAACCAGCATCCCAAATAGTTCCCTGAACATCACTGCGTATGTTCAACAAACAAAAAAGAAAAAAATGTCTTGTAGGATTGCCAAGCTTTTCACAGCAATCCTCCCCAGGGACCTTCCCTATTCTTTGGGATCCTTTGGACTGTGAGGACCATAGAGATGTCCTCAAGCTGTACTGCCTGGTTAAGGATGTTTCATTCAGTAATTCTTACATTGTATATTGTGTTTCATTTCAGAACTCAAAGCATGGCTTCAGGATTTGGGAACTCAGTCAGTGAGTATGAGTAAGCCAGTAAGATTTGCAAGTTTGGAATCAATATTATAGTACTAATGGAAAATGTCAGTAGGCCAGCATGTTATTTTTAATGTGCAGTCCGGGAATGGCCAGAAGGAAATTCAGAGTATGATGCTTGAGGTCGAGGACCCTTATCTTCACTGGGTGCTCACATCTCTGCGAAAAACCTAAGGAAAATTGTAATATGTTTCATATAATTGTCGTGCTTTTTCATTTGATTGAAAGCATCTACAATGGTAATCGTGAAAGGAGTTGGTCTTTTAAACTGGTCCATCCACATTGCTCCATGTGTTTCACAGAGACCTACCAGGAATAATCCTTGACACTGCATGGTGTACCCCCTCACCCAAATGAAAACAAACTACAGAACAGAAAAAGTCATTGATCCTGAAAAGAATCTGCCTGTGGTGAGATGTTTTCACTGGCCCCTGTGGTCAGTCTCAGCAGTGTGGGATGCAGCATTTCTTCACAAATGCTTTCCGGGCTCTGCACCACAGTGAGATAGAACTGAACCCAGAGTTTAGTGTGTTTTATTTTTCTTTTGAATCTGGTGCATCAGTTTTCTGTGGAGGGAGTTATTCCTGCCTGTTAATTAAGTTGAAAAAATATTTAAGAAATGAATGGCCTCTCATTCATCAATTTTCCATGTGTGTCTTACAGAAACATTAGGTTAGTCCATGGTAATGCCATCCACCTGCCGGGAATTGCATTGTGTGTTGCGAATGTTAGAAACCAATCTGCAGGTATCAATTTTATTTAACATGGAGACTCTTAAGGCATAGTACGATAATTGGAATCCTCTGCTGTTCTACAGGGAAGCAGCCAGCCCAAGTGGACTGTCTCTGACCCTTCACACTATGAAAAAGTCTTGAGTGTGCATTTGTGCCCTCAGCCACACAGGGATGCCAAGGCAGGCAGGATGGCCTCTGAGGGTGATCAGAATGGAGAGAGCAACCTCACTCTGAACAATCCTTCCCCTGGGAAAAGGTTCACACAGTCTGTTTTTCTCGGTCCACAGACACCAGCCCCAACTTTGGGGCAGTCTCTAGAATGTGGGAGAGGAGCACTGTTTATAGTGAGTCTTTCACACTGAAAGGCCCACAAGCAAAGTCACCATGGATTAATGCTGTCCAAGAGTAAGGAATATGGGGGAGCTTCCCCGTGTTCCCAGGACAGTGATGTTCCCTTTGAAACCCACAGTGGACAGAATCCCCAGGAGTGTCGGCGGCAAGGGCATGGTTTGAATTCAGCGTCACCCCTTTGTGATGACATGAACATCCACACAGGAGGGAAACCAAAAACATGTAAGAACTGTGCGAAGGCCTCCAATAGACCCTCATATCTCTTAAAACATTGTAGAATTCATACTGGAGAGAAAGCATATTGTGAGCAATGTGGGAAGCTCTTTTCTTACTCTTCACACTTTTCCAGACACAGGAAAATTCATAATGGAGAGAAATGTCATAAATATAAGGCACATGGAAAGGCCTTCACTCAATCCTCAATGCTTACTCATACTGAAGAGAGGCCTTTTATATGTAAGGAATGCGGGAAGGCCTTTACTTATTCCTCAAACCTTACTCGCCATATAAAAATTCACAAAGGAGAAAAGCCTTATGGATGTAAGGTATGTGGGAAAGCCTTTTGGTATCCCTCACAACTTACTTGTCATATGAGAAAACACACTGGAGAGAAGCCTTATGGCTGTAAGGTATGTGGAAAGGCCTTTGTTGCATCCACAAGCCTTACTAGGCATATGAGAAGTCACATTGGAGAGAGACCTTATGTTTGTAAGGAGTGTGGGAAGGCCTTTGTTTCTTCCTCAACCCTTACTGGTCATGTGAGAATTCACACTGGAGAGAAACCTTTTGTTTGTAAGTAATGTGGGAAGGCCTTCCATCAGGCCTCCGCCCTAAATGTACATAGGGCAGTTCACACTGGTGTGAAATCTTACATATGTCAAGAATGTGGGAAGGCCTTTCTGTTTATTTCTGGTCTTAGGAAACATCAGAAAATTCATATTGCGTAAGTCAATACCCTAATAACAATTTTTAATGTCAAAACAGCCCCCCTTTGGTAAAGTCTGTTTTCTTTGTACCATGGGATGCTGTGCTACAAAAGTGCAGCTAGGAAAGAAATAATCCTTTAGTCCTTAACAAACATTTTGTGATGTCAGTTTATAAGGGAAAGTCTATGCAAAGTTTCTGGCATTTAAACTTGATGTGTATGTTAACATGTACTTTTTGGATTTTCTGGTGAAAGCCAGGAGGAATGTGAATTAAAAGGCAAAAAATCCCCTGTGCTCAGGGCTGTCAAGACTCACCGCTGTCTCATTCTTTATAGTGACTCTGGCTTGACTTTCTTTTTGCTTTTTGGTTCACACCCAGCGAAGCTCAGGGGTCACTCCTGCCTCTACAATCAGTAATTACTCCTCGTGGTTTCTCAGTACCATATGGGATGGCAGGGATTGAAACTGGGCTAGCCCCATGCATGGAAACAGCCCTCCCCCTGGACTATCGCTCCAGCACCTGTGACTTGGCTTTGAGGCCCTTGGTTTGGGGGATTATAGCAGAGAAACAGCCACACCTTCGTTCTTCAGGCCTCCTGATTCATGTTCTTTGGAGCCAGAACCAGCTGAGTCCTATTCCTCGCTCTCAGCTCAGTCATCCCTACCTGGGGGACTCAGGATCATTATGGGTTACTGTGGTTGGAATCCAGGTGGGCTGTGTTCAAGCTCCTTCCCCCATGCCATCTCTGTCTCCCATGTGTTCAGATACTGGCTAGCATTGTGAAAGTATAAAGAATAAATGTTTCAGAAAGTGTTATCTTAGTTAAATGGCCCTGGCAAGGTTCTTTAATGAAGTGCCGTGAAAACAGTTTGTTTTTAAATTTTGAACTTTTTTCCCGTCTTTTTGGGTCATATCTTGAAATACTCAGATTACTGTTTTTAGAAAGACATATGAAAGGATGAAAGAGGCCCCTTGCATCAAATGTCTGACAAATGCCGGGAATATGGGTCAGCTCCCCACATCCCAGCAGGCTGTTCCATTCATCTATGATTACTCACAAGGTTGGTCACATTCCTGGTTCCCCCCACCAAGTTTAATAATATTACAGAAAAAAATTAAGTGTTGTATTTAGAATTAGCAAAGTCCCCTCAGTGTAGTAGACACCAGAATGATACAAAGGATTCAGATCTGCTTAAAGGACAAAAAAGGCTTTAAGGTGCCCAAAATGGCTTGCTGCCCATTAGCCTCCATTTTTATGGTCGGAATATATGATGATGTTGGTGCAGCCTGGCAGTGTTCAGGGCCTACTCCTGGCTTTGCAATTCAATGGTGCTCAGGGGACCGTTTGGAATTATGAGGGTTGAACCCAAATTGACCACATGCAAGGCAAGCGCCCAAGCCACTGTACTAACCTCTTGCCCCATAGTCTAGATTTAAAACTGTGCTTCTGAAACGGTTTTTCTTGTAGGCAAGAGTCCACTGGTTTGGTATTTTCAAGGGGTAGTGTGTTGACCAGACAGTGCACTCTGATGTTCTTACCATCCCATCCTCCTTTTCCAGTGTCTGTCCAGCTCTCTGGGCTGTTTCTAGGCCCGTTCCTCTCTGCATCTCCAGGGCTGGCTTTGCAGTAACTGCTTCCACCCCATCTTAATTACTTCCCCAAGAAACTCAGCAACCTTCCTGTTTTACCTTGAATCATCTCAGCTGCTTTTTTCCTGATGGACTGTGTGTGAGAGCATTGAGTCATTGTTTGACTGAGCAGTACAGAATCAGGGGTCTTCTTATCCCCACCCTCCCACTCTGTGACCCACCACTCTCCACAGTCACCTCTGCACACCTTTATCCAGTCCATCCCCCTTGATCACAGATTCATCTGGGTGGGCAAAAAGGGTCTGTGCATCTGGAACAGGGCCCTTTAAGGCTCAGGTTCTGGCAGCAGTGGAAGTGGCGTCCCAGGCCAGGAACCTTCACATATTTTTTCTCTTCCCATTGTGTTTGCCTGATCAGGCAGCGATTGGTCTGATGGTAGAGGAGGAAATGGTGGTCCTTTGTGGAAGGGAGACTGTGAAGACCTATTTTTTGTCAGGACGTGTGTGGCGGTCCGCGAGCGACCAGTGCCTCCTGTTCTTTGAACTGTGAGTGCCAGGACCACTCCAGCTTGGTGGGGCCCTTTTGTGCTTGTTTTACTCTCATTTTTGATATCAGCCATTTCCTGAGGCATGAGTGATGCTTTAGGGGAACCCAGAGGTTTTAGGGGGTTCAGGGGTTGCGGTGTCTGTGGGTGATCATGGGAGTCCCCTTTGGCCACCATCACCTCCAGCTCCATGAATGGTCAGCAGCAAGTGGGCGTGGGGCTGAGCGCAGGGGCTGAGCTCGGGGCCTGCGGGTCCTGCAGGACCTGCAGAGGGCAGGGCTTGGGTGTCCTGACCCTCCCAGGATGGGACTTTGCTCTGCACTGTTTCAGAGCACTTGGTCCTGGCATCACTCACTCGTGTAGAACCTTCAGATTCACTTCAGAGTGCAGGGTTCCAGCCCCCCTGTTGTTGTCTGTCCTTTGACTGTTGTGAAATGGCAAGACCACATGATGGCTTGATTCCTGCCAGAGGCTGGGTTTTGCAAATGATACTTTTTCAGTATAATTGTTTTGATTTGGCTTGTGTACCACATTCACAGTTGTTCAGGGTCTACTTTTTTTTTGCTTTTTCGGTCACACCTGGCAATGAAAAGAGATTACTTCTGTCTCTGCAGTCAGGAGTTCCTCCTGTCAGTGCTCACAGGAACCCTATGGGTTGCTGGGAATCAAACCTAGGCAGGCCACATGCAAAGCAAACGTCCTATCTGCTGTGTTACCTCTCCAGCCCCACTCAGGGTTCGGAAACTGCCTCCTGGGTTTTCCTTGTAGATGAGTGTTCACTGCTCGGGTGTTGGTAATCGTAGACCATTGAGTGGACAGTGTTCTCTGATGTTCTTACGAGCCTTTGCTCCTGTTCCAGCGTCTCTCCAGCTCTCTGGGCTGCTACTAGGTCAGTTTCTCTCTGCTCTTGTGCTGGCTTCGAGTGACTGCTTTCACCCTACTTTGATGGATGATTTCCTGGAGAAGCTCATTGTTCCTTGCCCACCTGCCCCCTATCTGCCTCTTTTGTTTTGAATGAACCCCCTTTGCTTTTTTCCTTATGGACTGTGTGTGAGAGCATTGGCTCATATTTGCCCAATAGGACTTCTTACCTGTCACTACCCCTCCACTGTGTGACCGTCCAGGACAGCAGCTGCCTCCATCCCTTTATGTGAGCCCATCCCCCTTGCCCACAGATCCACCTGGGTGGGCATAATGGTTTTCTCCACATCTGGAGTCTGGCTCTTTAAGACTGCTTGTGGAAGCAGAAGTGACATCACAGGGGGCCCTTCCTGGTGATTCTATTCCTGGAAACTGGGTCAGTGTCATTGTTAACATGGGTAAAGGACAGAGTAGTGCCCACAAGAGAAAGTGGGACTCTGAAGGGCCAACTTTGTGGCAGAATGGGGACAATTTCCCGTGACTGCCTGGCAGTTCCCCATGTCCACACTGAGCTGCGGGTCCTCGCCAGCTTGGGGGCACTTTTGCACTTGTTTTTCACTTGTTCCCTGATACCAAGTGGTTCCTGAGTTGCGGTGGATGTTTGACGGGGTCAAGGGAGGAGGATGTGAGTGAGTAATCCTGGGGGGCTGCTGCGGCCACAATAGCCTCCAGCTCTGCGATTGAGCAGCGGCGGGTGGCTACGGGGCTGAGCAAGGGGACTGTGGGCCTTGGGGTGAGGGACCTGCCGAGGGCAGGGGCTTGGCCGTTCTGACCTCCAGCTGGCCTACTTTGGGACCTTGGCCCCAGAATCGCTGCTGCAAAATCTCCAGATTCACTTTTGGCAGAGTTGCAGCTCCTGCAATGCCAAGAGACCCTGTTACCGTCTGACTTTTTCAATGGCTTCCCTGGTATGATAGGGCCATCTGGAGCAGTGGATCTGCAGGTTACAGGGGTTTTAGTTTCCTTTAGGGTCTATTTTTGGTGTGGGGAATGGGGGGCTCTGCATGCCCGACGATACCCTGAGGGCTTCCTCTAGCTCCTGGCTGAAGTATTCTTCCTGGAGTGCTCTGGGGGCCATAGGGATGCGTAGGGATGCAGAGGATTGAGTGGTGTCAACAAGGCAAGCATCTTGCTAGTTTTACTGTCTACCAGAACAGGAATTTCTGCTTCTTCATATCAAGTTGCAAAGCCCTGTCTAGACCCCATTTTATTGAGATGAGTACTGGGGGTAAAGGGTGTGTGTGATTGTGTATGTGTGTGCCTGTAGAAATTGGGTTATTTTAAGAGGAGGAGGACTGTCCCCATAATAGAGCCACATTCTGGGCTATGGTTGTGGGAGGCAGCCCTGCTGCCAGCCTGCAAGGTGCGCTGATGCATGTGATCTGGCCTCTGAGTCAGCCTCTGCTGTGCCTGTGAGAGCCTTCTTTGGGACCCAGGGAGGAGTCCTCAGGCCAAGACAGGGCTGAGTTTTCTCCTTTGTAACCAACCCAGAGCTTGTGTCGTGAAAGGCAACACAGATGCCAACCCATTTTGATTCTCCTGGGGAGACAGCAGCATTAGGCAGTATCCCCCAGGCGGGTCTGTGAGCCAGTGCCCTCATCAGGCCTGGGGGTTGTGCTCCTCTCCAGTGCTCACTGCTCTGACTCCTCCTTCAGGTCTCTGATCCTTGGGAAAATCAGAGGCAGGAGAAGATGTTGACATGCCATCGGACATCCCATCCCTAGATAGGTAGAGAGTGACAAGAGAAGGTGATGCAGTGACAGGAGCACTCAGTCTTCTTGGGCCAGATGTCTCTGAGTTGTTTCAGGAATGATCCTGTATTGTGCCTCCTTTTTGGATGGCCCTATACTTTCTTTATTAGGCTATGTTTATTTCAGTTCTGTTGTATTTGGCTTTTCAACCACACCCAGGTAAAGAGTGCTCATACCTTAGTGCTCAAGGATGACTCCTGACATGTCTCAGGAACCATATGGGATGCTGGGGGTCGAACGCTTGCGTCTGGGTATTTTGTTTTATTTGGAGGGGTATACCCAGTGATTCTGGGGATTATTCTTGGCCCTGCACTCTGGCGTTGCACCTGGCAGTGCTAGGGGGACCATATGGGAAGATTGGGTTCACAGCCTGACCCTCTGTTCTGTTACTCCATCCTGCTGCTTTATTTTCTTTCCTGTTTATTTTTGTTGCACAGTGGAGGTGCCCAGGCCTTCCTTGCTCTGTGCTCTGTATTCGCACTTCATGCACATCATGGGTCCCCTAGGGTGTGCTGGCCCTGTTTACTCCCTAGCAGCTATGGTGACTCAGATCCCAGGACATGTGTTTCCCCTATTTTGTCCTTTCTGCTCTGGAGAGCCGTGCCTGCTCAGTCACACAGTCCTGCATTCATTCACTTCTCTGTTTGCAGTTCTGGGCATGCGCCGTCTTTTGGAGTCACACCTAGAAATACTCATGGATTACTCCTCATAGTGCTCTGGGACCCTGTTAACAGTAATTCAAGAGAAATGTTGTCCCTGCTGTCCTGTCTCTTTGGCCCCTACTCGAAACAGTTTAAATGAACTTTACTGTGCGTAGAAAGACGGTTGAAAGAATGGAAGGAGCCCCTTGATTCAAATGTCTGACACATGTTGGGAATATGGGTCATTTCCCCACATGTCAGCACTCCCCAGGCTCCCCACATCCCAGCCGGCCCTTCCATTTTCCTGTGATTACTCACAAGGTTGGTCAGGTTCCTGGATCCCAACCATCAGTTCAATAATATCAGAGAAATAAAATAAGCATTCTATTTGGAATTAGGAAAGTTACATCAATCATGTAGTCACCCCAATGATAAAAAGGTTTCAGATCTGTGTAAAGGCCATAAAAGGCTCCAAAGTGACCGGAATGCTCTAGGTTTTTATGTGTACATACCTGTACACAGATATGAATTTGATATATATTTAATTTCTATGATATACATTATGTGTTATACAAATACTCCATATATTATATATATATATATATGTATATGTCAAAAAACAAACTGTCCTCCCGTTTTTCATGTATTTTGCTCTAGCAGGCCCAGTAAAGTCACATTTTGAGACTTCTCATTACTGTGTTTAGCATATCGAATACTCCACAGGTAGCTTGCTAGGCTTTGCTGTGCAGGCGAGATACTCTTATTAGCGTGCTTAGCTCTATGAGAGGGGCGGAGAAATCGAACTCGGGTACACTATGTTGGCCGCTTGCAAGGAAAACACTCTACCAACTGTGCTATCGCTATGTTTGCTGGTGGTACACACCTGGCAGTGCGCCTAGCTTAGTCCTTGATTTTCACTTTGACAGTGCTCAGGGGACCATTTGGAATTATGAGAATTGAACCCAGATAGACCACATACAAGGCAAGCACCCACCCTACTGTACTACCTCTCTTGTTCATACTCTGGATTTGAAGGTGTTTCTGAAACTGCCTCCTGTGTTTTTTCTTGTAGGCAAGATTCCACTGGTCAGGCATTTTCAAGAGGTAGCATGTTGGCTGGACAGTGCTCTCTTATGGTCTTAATAGGCTTTTCCCCTTTACAGTGTCTGTCCAGTTGTCTGGGCTGGTGCTAGGCCAGTTCTTCTCTATATCTCCAGGGTTGGGTTCAGAGTCACTGCTTTCACCCCATCTTAATTACTTTCTCACGAATCTCAGTGTCAGGTGCCTTGTACCAACCTGCCTGTTTGACCTTGAATCAACCACATGTTTTTTTTTTTTTTCCCTGATGAACTGTGAGAGCATTGTTTCAATGTTTGAGTAACTGGTACAGGATCAGGGCTCTTGTCCTTACCCCAGCGCCCCACTTGTGACCCACCACTCCAGCAGCTGCCTCTCCACTACTTTATCCAGTCCAGTCCCCTTAAAGCACCAATTTACCGGGATGGGGACAGAGGGTCTCTGCATCTAGACCATGGACCTTTAAGGATCCTGGCAGGTGCGGAAGTGTTGTCACAGAACTGGTACGTTCAGCATCCTTTCTTTTCTAGTTGTCGTTGCCTGGCTCAGACTGCCATTGGTCTCGTGGGTAAAGGAGGAATTGGCTGCTCCTTTGACGTGGACTGTGGAGGCTGATTTTGTGGCAGGATACTAGCGGCCTCCCAGTCGCCTGCACTGTGAGTGGCAGAGCTGGGCCACCTTGGGGGTGCTTTCTCCCTTGTTTTTCACTCGTTCCTGACATCCAGGCGGTTCCTGAGGTATGGCAAAGGCTTTAGGGGGACCCAGAGGCTTTGGGCAGTGGAGCGGGGGCTGTGCCGGGGTGCAGGGTTCGCACGTGTAAGCAAATGATCGTGGGAGGGTCCCCTTAGCCAGGATCACCTCCCGCTCCGGAAAGGCTCAGAGGTGGGCGGGTGCTGGGCTGAGGGACCTGCACAGGGCGGGTCTTAGCCCTCTCAAACCTGCCAGCACTGGGCTGAGCTTGCCTCTTTCCAGAGACTTTGGCCCTGGCTTCACTAGTGTAGAATCTCCAGATTCACTTCAAAGGGCAGGCCCCCAGCCCCGCCGTGCAGCAGGAAACCCAGTTCTCCTCTGTGCTTTGATTTGCTGTTGTGGTGGGAAAGGGTCACCCGGTGGCTCTTCCCTGTGAATGGGTGAGGTTTTGGAAGTTGAAACTTTTTCTTTTCTTTTCTTTTCTTTTCTTTTCTTTTCTTTTCTTTTCTCTTTCTTTCTTTCTTTCTTTCTTTCTTTCTTTCTTTCTTTCTTTCTTTCTTTCTTTGCTGTCCTCACGTTGTTCATCAATTTGCTCAAGCGGGCCCAGTAATGACTTAATGGGAGACTTTGTTGTTACTGTGTTTGGCATATCGAATACAAAACAGCTTGCCAAGCTCTACCGTGCGGGAGAGATGCTCTCCATAGCTTGCCAGGCTCTTTGACAGGGGCGGAGGAATCGAACTCGGGTTCGCCATATTGGCTGCATGCAAGGCAAATGCTCGACCGCTGTGCTATCACTCCAGCCCACTTTACTTATTTATTTTTTTTCGTTTTGGATCACACTCAGCCATGCACAGGGGTTACTCCTGTCTCTGCACTCAGGAATTACTCCTGGCGATGCTCAGGGGAGCAGATGGGATGCTGGGAATTAAATCTGGGTCGGCCGCATGCAAGGTAAATGCTGCGCCAGCTCTGCTTTTCCTCCAGCCCCTTCATTATTTTTTTGGTTTGGCTTCTGTACCATATCTGGAGATGCTCAGGGTTTACTTTTGGCTCTGCAGTTGGGAATTCCTGTTGATGGTACTCAGGGATCATATGGGATGTCAGGAATTGATCTGGGTTGGCAACGTGCAAGGCAAATTCCCTTACCCACTTTACTGTCTCTCGTCCCAACTTTTATGTCTTATTTTCTAGGTCAAGAATTTCTGCTTCCTAAGTGCCAGTTGCAAAGCACTATGAGCATTGTCTCGTGTGACACTGTCCCAACATATAAACATAAAAAACCCAAAACCCTCATTGATCCTGACATTGATTCAATTAGGTTAGATGATTTCAATGGCCCCTGCATTCTCAGCTTTGTGGGGACTCAGCCTTGCCTTCATACATGCATCCCGATCTCCATACTGAGCTACAACAGAACCCAGACTCAGGTGTATTTTTATTTTCTTGAAAGTTGTGCTTCCTTTTTCTGTATAGAAATAATTTCCACTTAATGTGTTCTTCGTTGTGTTGAGAAAAAATTGGACACATGTTAATAGCAACACTTCTGTCAATTTTGCATGAACTTCTTGCAAAACTATTTGGTCATTCTAGAAAAAGCCATATATGTGTCAATAATTGTATTTCCATGGTGGAAATGTTAGACATCAAACCTGCAGGGTTTGACTTTTTTTTGACATGGAGACCCTCAAGAAATCAAGAAATAATTGTAAACCTCCTCTGCTGTTCTCCAGGGAAGCAACCATCCTTAGCAGAATGTCCCTGATCCTGTGCACTGTGACAGTCTCGAGTGAGAGTGGTGCCTGCATCACTGTGGGGATTCTGAGACAGGCAGGAAGTCTTCAGATGCGAAAAATTGCAGGGCTGTTAGCAGCACGGACACAATTTGAGTCACCTGCCACACAAGTGTCATCATCTGAATATACACACAGGAGAGAAATTGTAAACATGTAAAAAATGTGGGAAGGCTTAGATCTATCCTCATACCTGATTATACATAGGAGAATTCATACAGGAGAGAAACGCTATTCATCCAAGGAATATGGGAAGACCTCAAGACTTAGTATGCATAGGAAAATTCATTTAGAGAAACCTTATTCATGTAAGGATAAGGAATGTTTGAAGACCTTTATTTCCTTCTCAGGGGTTTCTGTGCATAGAAAATTCATGTAGTAGAGAAACGTTACTCATGTAAGGACTGTGGGAAGACCTTTACTTTGTACTCAGAACTTACTAAGCACAGGAAAACGCACACTGAAGAGAATCCATATATATATATACTGTTGGAAGGCATTCACTTATCTCTCACTCCTTATTACATATAAGAACATTCATACTGGAAAGAAACATTATGTATGTAAGGCAAGCAGGAAGGCATACATTATATCCTCAAGCCTTAGGGATCACAGAAAAATTCATATGGCAGACAGCTTACATATGGAAGGACTGTGGGAAGGCCTTCATTCAAAATTGATGTCTTACTAAACAGAAAATTTCATACCAGAGAGAAACCCCATACATGTTAAAAAGGCCTTTGCTCTACATTCAAGCCTTAGTATGCATAGGAAAATTCATAGTGGAGAGAAGTCTTCCATATGTCAGGAATGTGCAAAGGCCTTCACTCAACCCTCAACTCTTACGATCCATAGGAAAATACAAACTGGAGGGAAAGCTCATGTTTGTCAATGTAGAAAGGCATTTGTGTGCCTCTCTAACCTTTGTAGTCTTTTTAAAATGCACATGGGATGAGTTGACCCCGAAGAACTGTCCCCAAGTTTAGAACAATCTCCCTAGGGAAGACGAGTTTTATTTAAACCAGGAAGGGTAGGAGGGGGCTACAAAAGTGCAGCCCAGAAGCTAAGAATCTGGCATGACAAGCTTCCCTTGACATCATCCTATAAGGGAAAGGTACTCGGTCATTATTACCAGGGCTATAGTTATGCCAGTGTCACGGCATTTAAACTTCACTGTGTGTTAACTAGTAAATAACAGTCTTGGTGATGGAAGCCAGGAGGAAAGTGACTAAATAAGTACCAAGTATAAAAGGAAAAACCTCTTGGAGCAACAAAAGCTTTTAAAAATTAATAAGACAATCTTACCAACCCTAAAACCATATATAACAATGTTCACATGAATTTGTTTTCTCCACCTATTGCATAGTGGTAGGGCGTTTGCCTTACAAGCGGCCAACATGGCCGACCCGAGTTCGATTCCTCTGCCCCTCTCGGAGAGCCCGGCAAGCTACTGAGAGTATCTCGCCTGCACGGCAGAGCCTGGCAAGCTCCCCGTGATGTATTGGATATGCCAGACACAGTAACAGCAAAGTCTCCAATGGAGACGTTACTGTGCCCGCTCAAGCAAATCGACGATCAATGGGAGGGCCTTTATATTTATCTTATCTCAAATTTTATTTTATTCTTTTTTTGGCCTTTTGAGTTACATCTGGCAATGCACAGAGGGTACTTCTGGCTATGCACTGAGGAATTATTCCTAGCAGTGCTTGAGGGACCATATGGGATACTGGGATTCGAAACTTTGTAGGCTGCACAGGATCCCCTGCGTGTCCTGAAAGGATCTCTCTGCACTTGGAGCCTGGTCCTTTAAGGCTGGAGGTGGAAACGGAAGTGATGTCACAGACAGGGCCTTCCTGGTACCTGTGTTGTTGCTGATAGAGATGGTTCAGTTAGTACCACCATTGTTACCTGGGTGAAGGACGGCCTGGAACTGGCTGGAAGTGGTTCTTAAAGGCGGATTTTGGGGCAGGAGAGGGGTGACTCTCCGTCTCTGCACTGTGAGCAACGCGTTAGCGTGGGGGACGATTTCACACTGGTTTCTCTCTTGTTCCCCAACATCCAGGTGTTCCTGAGGTGTGGCAGAGGCTTTAGGGGGACGCGGAGCTTTGGGGGACGCAGTGGGGGCTGTACTGGGGCGCAGTGTTGTGGGTGTGAGCGCATGGTCCTTGGGGGCTGCTAAGGCCATGATGGCCTCTATCTCCGTGATGGGGCAGCGGCAGGTGGGGGGAGGGGCTGAGCTCGGGGCTGAGCCCGGGGGTGCTTGAACTGCACAGGGCAGGGGTCTTGGCTGTCCCGACCTTCCCGGCAGTCCCATATTGTAGCCGTTGGCCCTAATCTCGTAGCTGTAGAACCTCCAGATTTGAAGAGCAGAGCCACAGCCCCCCTCACCCCGCCCATGGCAAGAGTCCCCTTGCTGTCCATCATTTTCATTGCCGCCATGTTGGTCCGTGACATTCGGGGGCAGTGGACATGCAGGCGGCTGGGGTTTGCCAGTGAACATGTTCTCTTGGGGCTGTTTTTGGTTTGGGGGTTGTTTTGGGGGGCGTTGGGGGGAGGGGGCATCCTCGGAGATGCACAGGGCTTCCTCTGGCTCTGGGCTCAGGTATGATTCCTGCTGGTGTTGCTGCGGGATATAGGTACGCGGAGAATTTACTGACTCAGGGAAAGTTCCCTACAGACTTCATTGTCTGTCCAACCAAAATATTGGTGTTTTTTTTCAGTTCATGAGTTCCATCTCCCTCATGTCAATTTGCAAAGCACCCTTCACTCTTCATCTCTTCCTGAGCAGGTGACCCGTGGATATTGGGATAAATACTGAGGGTAAAGATTTTTGTTGTCGTTTTTTAAATTTTTCCCTTTTTTTGAAGGAAGATACTTGTTTATTTGTGTGTGTGTGTGGGGGGACTTTGTACAGGACTCCTTGTACTTTTGGAAGAAATTTATGTATGAAGGGGCAGAGCGAAAGTACAGCAAATACTTGCCTTGCGCACAGTAAACTCGGGTTTGGTCCCCTGCATCTTAGTGATCCACAAAGCTTCCAGGAGTGAAACCGTGAGTGCAGAGTTAGGAATACCCCCTGAGCAATGCTTGTTCTGGCTCAGAGGAAACACACACACACACACACACACACACACACACACACACATGCACTTGCACACACAGGAAAACATGTGATTGCAAGAAAAGAGAATAATAAGGATTCTGGGAAACTATGGAAATGCCATATATGGAAATGCCAAACTATGCCATACTATGGAAATGCCAAACTATGGAAATGCTATGCTAAACTATGCCATACTATGCCATACTATGGAAATGCCAAACTATGGAAATGCTATGCTAAACTATGCCATACTATGCCATACTATGGAAATGCCAAACTATGGAAATTGGCTGGAGCGATAGCACAATGGTAGGGTGTTCGCCTTACAAGCGGTCAACATGACCGACCCGAGTTCGATTCCTCTGCCCCTCTCAGAGAGCCCGGCAAGCTACCGAGAGTATCTTGCCGGCACCGCAGGGCCTGGCAAGCTCCCCGTGACGTATTCGATATGCCAGACACAGTAACAACAAAGTCTCCAATGGAGACGTTACTGGGCCCGCTCGAGCAAATCGATGATCAACAGGAGGGCCTTTACCCTTACCTTTACCTTATGGAAATGCCAGAAAACAGAGTTTTAAGAACCCACTCTTTTACTATTTAAATGTTCCTCTCTAGTTTGACTTTGCACATGATTTTTGTTTGTTTGTTTGTTTTGCTTCCTTACAGTTGTCCTGTTGTTGCTGTAGTTTTGGCCACTCCCTGTAGTGCTCTGCCCTTACTTCTGACTCACCTCAGGGATCACTGCAGCCAGGGCCTAGCGTGGCCAAGTATTGTACTTGGGTCAGCTGAGAGTAAGACCACTCTACCCCCAAAATAGAATATTTAAAGTATAAGTAGTCTTGAGAAGTTCCAAATGACAGGCACAGTTCATATTATGGTCCTTAGTAAATAAATGCCTTGGATATTTGGATTTATTTTTTATAAACCTGGGTGATTGGACCGTTTTCAAATATATTCCTGCACAAAAGGAGCGAGTATAGGATGAGACTCATGCAGATGTGCTGATGCAGGATTAGAATAAATCAGGACTCAGATGGGCCCAGGTCCAGCAGGACAGAGCACGACTCTGCCTCAGGCTTATTATCTGGACCCAGGAGTGATCTTGTTCCCCTGGATAGAGTGTACAGGTGCTTGCCATTGTCCACCCTGCAAGACAGTGGGTGAATGTTTGTCTAACCTAAGTCCAGGCACAGAGGGTCTCTGCACCTGGACCATGGCCCTTTAAGGCTCCTGGCAGAAGCAGAAATGAAGTCATAGACGGGCCCTTCAGAAATCCTTTCTGTTCTAATTGTGGTTGCCTGGCTCTGGCCGCCATTGGTTTCGTGGGTAGAGGAGGAACTGGCCCCTGGCATTACAGGGAAACTGTGGGGCCGATTTTGTGGTAGAATGCAAGTGTCCTCAGGTGAGCGACCCGCGTCTTGGCACTGTGAGTGGTGGGGCTGCGCCACTTGGGGGGTGCTTTCATTCTTGTTTTCCTCTGTTCGGGATGTCCAGGCGGTTCCTGAGGTGAGGTAAGGCGAAAGCTTATAGGGGACCCAGAGGCTTTGGGCGGTGCAGTGGGGGCTGTGACAGGCGCAGAGGTTGCAGGTGTGAACAAGTGATCCTGGGGTTCCCCTTGGCCAAGATCTCCTCCAGCTCCTGGAAGGGGCAGAGTCCGGTGGGCCTGGGGCTGCGGGACTTGCAGAGGGCGGGGCTTAGCCCGACCGAACCTCCAGCACCGGACTTTGCTTGGCCATGTCCGGAGCCTTTGGCCCTGGCATCCTTAGTGTGGCACCTTCAGGTTCATTTAGAAGTGCGGGGCCCCAGCCCCACTAAAGCAGGGGACCCAGTTGTCCTCTGTCCTTTGTTTGACTGTCTTAATGGGGTGGGGCCACCCAGTGTCTCAGTCCTTGCAGGAGGGTGGCGTTTGCAAATGAAACTTATTCATTATTATCATTTTGGTTTGGCTCTTGTACCACATCTGGTGGTGGTCAGGATTTACTTTCGGCTCTGCAGTCGGGAATTCTTGCTCGTGGTATTAGGGGACCATAAGGGATGCCGGGAATTGATCTCGGTTGGCTGCATGCAAGGCAAGTTCGTACCCACTTACTGTCTCTGGTCCCAGCTTTTGTATTTTCCCTAGGTAAAGAATTTCTCCATCCTAAGGTCCAGTTGCAAAGCACCCCACACATGTAATCTCTCCCTGACCAGATGACCCCCCAGCTGTTGTGAGTACTGGGGGTAAAGTTTTGTTTTCCTTTTTTAAGAGAAATAGTTAATTTTCAGGGCGGGGGGTGTTGTTGGGGAAGCTTTGTTCAGGGTCACTCTTGATGTGGTGGAAATAATTCACTTAGAAAGGGCCAGAGCAATAGTACAGCAAGTAGGGTACTTTCCTTGCAAGCAGCCAACCCAGGTCTCTCTATGTCTAGTAATCCATATGGTCCCTGAGCCCCACTAGGACTGAACCCTGATCCCAGGAGATATTTACTGAGTCTGAGGTTTGTGAAGTTGATGGGACCTTCAGCCAGGCTGAGGGTGAATGCCTGTGTATTAATCCAGGGCTATCAAAACACACTGGTGACTTGGTCCCTAGAGATCAGGGAACTTTCTGATGTGCACATGGACTACAAATTTCTGCCTGAGTTGCAAATGGATCAATTTAGAAAAGTTTTTAATCAAAGTCCCTCAGGTGTGAACTTCATAAGCTTTCCCATTTCATCAGCCTGAGTCCACAGAGTTCTGTAGGAGCAGAGCAGAAATCAAACTTGGGGATAATTGGCCTCTCAGAGAAATCAAAAGTTCCCATAGCCGATCAAATAGGCCTGACAACTTTTGGAGAGTAATTGCTTTTCTCTAAGGCTTCTCTCAATTTGGGGTTTATTGTGGAACAACCAAGTCTGAATTGACTTAGGAAAAGAAGAATTATAAATGATAATTTTTTTTTGCTTTTTTTTTGAGTTACACCCGGCGATGCATAGGGGTTACTCCTGGCTCATACACTCAGGAATTTCTCCTGGTGCTGCTCGGGGGACCATATGGGATGCTGGGAATTGAATCCAGGTCAGTCGCATGCAAGGCAAATGCCCTAGCTGTTGTGCTATCACTCCAGCCCCTGATAATTCTTTTTTAAAAATTCAAAAAAATTTAATGAATCACCTTGAGATACAGTTACAGACTTAGAAAGGTTTCATGTTTGAGTTTCAGTCATATAATGATCGAGCCCACATCCTTCCGCCAGTGCCCATTCTCCACCACCAATGTTCTCATTACCCCTCCTGCCACCCCCACCCTATCCCCCTGGCCCCTGCCTCTGTGACAAGCACAGGCCCTTTTACTTGCTCTCTCTTTTTGGCTGTTATCATTTGCAATACATGTAGTAAGTGTCCATCATGTTTGGCCTATCGTCTACTTTCAGCATGCAGAAATGATAATTCTTAACGATAAAAACTATCAACCTGAATTTTAATGGGATCACTGGACCATATATATATATATATATATATATATATATATATATACATATATATATATGAATTTAATTTTTAATTTATATTTTTGACTATTTTAGGGTCACAGCTGACTATGATCAGGGGTTTCTTCTGGCTCTGGACTCAGGAATGGCAGTGCTCAGGTGACCAAACGGGATGCCGTGGTTCAATCCTGCATTGGCCGCCTGCAAAGTGTGAACACCCTACTTGCTGTACTGTCGCTCATTCTCCCATGGCCAGATCATTCTAAGGATCAAAAGAAACATGCTTTGAAAATGAAAACAATTGAATCTCTACCTTCTATCATTGGGAACTTAGTGCAATGAACAAATAATTCTATTTTACAGTGAATAAAGCAGTGAAATGCTTGTAGAATAAAGCTTGAAATAGTTGCTGGCTTCATACTTCTTACAACATTTTCAATCATCCCTATCTGTATTTTATTTTGTGTCAAACTTCATGTCTAATACTGTAACTTCTTAGGGGTATAGCAGACTCTTTAGTGTTTATCTATTCTTTAAATAGTTTTTTTTTATTTGTTGGCTTGTTTGTCTTGTCTTGTTTAATGTTGGGGCACACCTGATTGTGCTCAGGGCTTACTCCTGACTCTGAACTCATGGATCACTCCTGGCAGGCTTGGAGGACCATATAGGATGCTGGTGTTTGAACCAAGGTTGGTCACAGGCAAGGCAAGTGCCCTCCTCGCTGTACTATTAAACATTTGGATCTGGAAATACTTAACCATTAGACAAAATAATTGTGAACCTTTGTTAATGTGCAACTGTCAGAAATTATTGATAATCCATAGGGTACATACTATTGATGATCTGTCAGTGTTATTAATTTACCATGTAGGGGCTGAAGAGGTATCGTACAGAGGGTAGGGCCCTTGCTCTGCATGAGGTCAACTCAGATTCCATTCCTGGGATCCCAAATGGTCCCACACACATCGCCAGTAGTAATTTCTGAGTGCAAAGTCAGTACTGAACTCTGGTCATTATTGAATGTGGTTCCTCCAAAAAAAAAAAAATTGCCATGTATATGTGTGCAAAAGAGATTAATAAGACCTTTAAGTTCACATTTTCAATGAAAAGGCTATGTTATGTAGCATTTAGAAATTAAATGAACTGTCAAAAGTTTTGTGATCTAGTAACAATGTTTATTTTAAATAGGAAATTGTTAGTGTCATGTTTCAAAGGTGATATTTGGGGAATGCTATGGGAGCAATGGTACTGTGGGTAGGGCATTTGGCAGCTGACCTGGGTTTTGATCCTTGGCACCCCATGAGGTCCCCTGAGCACTGCCAGGAGTAAGCACAGAACCGATAATAAGCCCTGAGAACCGCTGGTTTTTGATCCCCGCAAACCTAAAAATAAATAAGTAAATAAACAAAAGCTGAAGTTTGAACAAAGACTCAGAGGGACTGAGGGCATGAAGTAAGCATTTTCGGAGAGCGACCTTCCAGCAGAGGAGGGATGATAGTTGTTGTGTCCATCTGAATGGCTTTTTCATTCCAGTTCATTCCAGACCAAAAAAAAAAAAAAACAGCATTTCAGGGGTTGGAGAGATAGTGCAGTGAGTAAGGCGCTTGTCTGGCATGTGACTGACCTGGGTTTGATCTTTGACATCCCAAGAAATGCCAGGAGGAATTTCTGAGTGCAGAGCCAGGAGTGAGCCCTCAGTATCATTAGGTGTGACTCCCCAACTAAAACCAAAACTAATATAAAATGGGCTGAACCTTGCTCAAGGAAAATGAGATTCAAGAGAAAAAAATCCCAGCACCCCGACCTGGTACTTAGATCCCTACAGTTCTTGATTAGTGGCGAAAGGCTACACTGAGTAGGGCAGAACCTCTCTGATAAGCTGCTCCTCAGTGATGCCATGTACGCTTAGAGAAAGGGACTGACTCCAATCAGTCTTTAAGCAGGGAAAGAGGAGAGTTTAAAAGGGGAAGGTGTATTGGTTTTTATTTATTTATTTTATGATCATTATTCTTACTTGAAACCACCATGAGCTCCAGTTACAAACTTTCATGTTTGAGTTTCAGTCATACAATCATAGAACACCCATCCCTCCAACAGTGCACATTTTCCAATACCACTGTCACGACGATTCACCCCCTCACCGCATCCCACCTCCACCCCTGCTCTATGGCAGACAATTTCCCTCATACTCTCTCTCTACTTTTGCAATATAGACACTGAGAGGCTATCACACTTTGTCCTTTATCTGCTTTCAACACACATCTTCCATCCCGAATGATCCCTTCACCCTCATTCACTTAGTGATTCCTTCTCTATTCCAGCTGCCTTCTCCCCCAGTTCAAGTGGCAGATTTCCAACAATGGAACGATCTTTCTGGCCCTTGTCTTTACTCTCCTTGGGTGTCAGTCTCATATTGTGTTATTTTATATTCCATAAATGAGTGCAGTCATTCTATGTTTGTCCCTCTCTCTCTGACTCATTTCACTTAGCATGATGCTCTACATGACTATCCACTTAGAAGCTAATTTCATGACTTCATCTTTCCTAAGAGCTGCATAGTATTCCATTGTGTAGATGATATGTTTTTTAAATTATTTTTATATTTTGTTTTCTTTTGTTCTGTTTCATTTTGTTTTCTGGGCCACACTTGGCAATGCTCAGAAATCTCTCCTGGCAGGCTGAGGGGTCAAAGTTGAGTAAGGTTTGACTGCCCGAGCCTAAGCAAAGCTGTTTGAATACACCTGACAATAGGTAGACTGAGAGATATGTGAGACAACATCAAAGGAAACAGGAGATCCAGGAAAAATTAACGGTAAGAGGGAGAAGATATGTTTTTGATGTTGTTTTGTGTTTTTTTTTGTTTTGTTTTGGGGGAGCACACCTGGCTCTGCTCAGGGATCACACCAGAGAGGCTCAGAGGTCCTGAAAGCATCAATTAAACTTAGGTGGACAGGGGCTGGATTACTTAGACAGTGGGAAGGGAACTTGCTTTGAACACTACCGAGGCTGGCCTGGGTTTGATCTCCTGCACCACTTATGGTCCCCGAAGGCCACCAGAAGTGATCTCTGTGCACACAGCAAGGTGTAAGTTCTGAGTATATTGTTTCTAAGTTTTGCCAATGTTCGCACATCTTGGAAATTTGTGTTTTTGTCACACAAATGCTGTGCAGATATTTTCTCCTGTTCATTGAAGGAGTGTTTTAATTTTGGCTGCCATTCTTTGGCAGTGCAGAAGTGTTTAAGTTTGATGTGCTCCCTCTGCTTTGACTTTCTTTTCCATGAAATATAATTATCAAAGACATTCTTTTTCTTTTCTTTTTAAAATTTATTTTCCAACTAAGACATGTAAAAAAACTAAAGCACCATGATTTCCAAAGTTATTCATAGTTGAACTTTAGACATACAACATTACAACACCAATCCCACCACTAGTGCCAAATTCCCCCACCAATGGTCTCAGGTTCCTGCCCGTATCATCTACCCACCTCCAGCCCTGCCCTCTAGACAAGCAGCTTTCTCAGTTTGGCTGTTATAATTTTGGTCTCTTGACTTCATTGTACTTGATACTGTGGATTGGATATTTGGCTCTATCTTTCCTTAATAAAACCTGAATCCCCAGACCTGACCCCCATTCCTTCTCCTCTGACTTTTCTATCCCTTCCCTCCACTCTTGTTTCCCTTCTCCTCCCTCTTGCCTGGGGCTAAGGTTTAATAGAGCATCCTCCTCTTTAAAGCATTGCATTTCAGTCATCCAGTTTTTCTAAATTTCACATACAAGTGATATCGTCCTGTGTTTATCCTTCTTCGGACTTGTTTCATTTAACAATCGTCAAAGACATTTCTAAAGTTGATATGATGGATATTATTATTATTAGCTTTTGAGGTCATACCTGTCGATGCTCAGAGGTTACTTCTGTCTCTGCACTTAGGAATTACTCCTGGTGGTGCATGGGTGGACCATATTGGATACTCGGAATTTAATCCAGGTCAACCATATAATTTACAAACACCCTACCCGTATCAATCTGGCCCCAGGATTCACTCTCGATGCTATACTTTCTAGATGTTTTGAGAAAATCATACTATTTATCCATCATTATAATCATAGAGGAAAATCACTGACCTGAAACTTCTGTGTACATTCTCTTCATTCTTTCTTATTCCTTTGTCACTAGCATCTACTTGTATTTTTTCCCATGGTGCCACACTCATATTGATAGTAGGGCACTGTCTTCAGCCTCTAACAAGAGGAAAACATTTCTTCTGTCTCTGAGATCTAGAAGGACCCTTTGTAGTCAGGCAAAAAAAAAAATTAAAAAGCTAAACTGCCCTTGAGCCTGCAGTTGGGAAAATAGGATCAGATGCCTACTGGATAAAGTGGTATTTCTCTAAATTTATTTAATCTAAATTGACAAATATCAAGCTACATGAATGGTCAGTGGTTGATCAGTGGTATGGAAATTGGATGGTAGTTATGATAGAGGAGGATCCATTTGACAATACTAGTTGGAAATGATCACTCTGGACAAGAGATGAGTGTTGGAAGCAGGTAAAGGGATATACATGATAACCTGTCAGCTTCTGTATTGCAAACCATAATGCCTAAAATGAAAATAGAAAGAGATAGAGAGAGAAAGAGAGAGAGAATTACCTGCCATAGAGACAGGCTGGGGCTGGGGGTGACTTGAAGAAGTAGGAGGGAAACTGAGGACCCTGGTTTTGGGAAAATACACTGGTACAAGGGATGGGTTATGGACTATTCAAACACAATCATCAACAATTATGTAATTCTCTAATTCACCCTGATTCAATAAAAAAATAAATAATTTATAAATTTTGACCCCAGTTCTTACCAAACCAATGTGAACACATTGCCAACTTTACTGAATACAATCTGTAACTGTAATTGTAAATGTAGAAGATAAACCCTATTGCCCCTCAGAGACAGGTTTCTCTGTAGAAAAAAAAAATTATCGTCTTATGAAGGGTTACTAAAGTTTCCATTTAAAATCCTACCATAATAGTGGTTGGAGTGATAGTACAGCAGGTAGGGTGATTGCCTTTAATGCACCTAATCTGAGCATAATCCTGAGCATCCAGTATGATCCACTAAGCCCCACCAGGAGTATTTCTTGACTACTGCCAGGTGAGGCCTCAAAACAAAAGAAAACTACAAAGTATTATTACCACACGCTTTAAAGCATGCAGAGAGTTTACTCTAGGTACTCAGATAGTGCATTTATAGAGGGGGATCCAGCTAACAGGCTTCTGGGGCCTGCTTTGGGACTGAAGACTGTACTTCTATACTGCCTTGCCTCATTGCCAGGGGAGAGGGAACAGGTTTATAAGACCTTGTAGATATTCCCGTAACCAATAGACAAACAATTTAAACTGAACAAAATAACAAAATATATTGAGAAATACATAACTTCTCTGTTACTCCAGTAAAACACCTTAATTATCCTGAGTATTACATTGAGGGTATTAGCATACAACATACCCATAGCTATGAGCTTCCTACAAACCACTTTCTATTTGTCTCAAAAGATTTCAAGATCAAAACACAATCATGAAAGTTTGTAAGTCTGTATCTCATGGTGATTCATTAAAATACAAAATAGATTTCGAGATAAAAGAAAACAAAGATTGAGGCGCTGTGTGTATTCGTTTGAATGTGAAATTCCGGTAACTGTCAGTCACCTTTTATTTTGTTAGCCTGCATCCGTGAAACAGAAATGCTAAGGAAAGACAAGGTTGTCTGAGATTCTTTTTTATTTGAGCCGCAATACTGGGTTTGGCAGAGCCACGTTTGTAATTAGTACATCAAAACTCACTGTGCCAGATGCGAAGTCCAAAGTCCTGGGCTGGCCACATGCAAGGCAAATTTTGTAGAAAGTTCCTTAATTAGGAAATGCTAACTCCTCGTTCCCCCCGCCCCCCCGGCTGCCAATACAAATATGGCAGGTGAATCTTATGGAAACTTGGACAGATCTCTTATTGGCTAAACTAAAACTTCAAATATCCGAAGATTGATCTTAATTTCTAAAACTCTGATATATAGGTCCACTGAGACCTTCTAATGAATTAGAGGCAAGGTCTGGGTATTTGTTCTGGGTTTTGCAAAACATGCGGAAAAGCTTATAAACAGGCATTGGAGGACTAGGTCCGGTGTTGAAGCACAGGGTCTGTAGTCTAACGGTCAGCATCTAACGGTACAGAAGAGAAGCTGGTGGCTGGAGCACAAAGGTTTCCTGGCTATGGAGCACGCACCTTTGAGCCCGCCCCCAGTAACCAGTTCGCAGGGCTCTAGGCCTTAGCAACAGCCAATGAGAGAGGAGCGGGGCAAAACATGGACCAACTGAAGGCGTGTTCATAGATATTTCCTGACCCTGGGGCAGGGTTTGCTCATTGCCTGTCTCAACATCCAAGGGTTAGTCGTGGACTCTGATCTGTGGGGATGAGGTCTAGAAAATTGCACTGTGGATCGCGAGCATCTCGAGTCTCCCAGGAATCCCCAGATGACAGGTCAGCAGGATGGGGGCTGTATTTGCCTTGAGTGGGCCAGGGAGGAAGCGACCCTGGGGACGAAGGAGCTTCACCCAGGACTCAGAGGGTCCCGCTGGCAGGTGGTGGATTAAGTCCTTGGGGGCAAGTTGGATTTGATGGCTGGTGACCAGCGCATTTTAAACCCTGTTGGTAGAGGCGTCTATACTGCCGACATCAGGGATTGGATTCAGATATTCCTGGAGAAACTTTCGCGAGAGTTTCCTTCTGACAGCTATCCGCCCTGCTCTCCATGTTCTGGGAGAGCCACCCAAGTTCTGGGAGAGTCAGGGTCAGTGGTGCGTGTGTCTGAAATGCTTTTGCTGTGGGGATCAGGTGCCAGATTCGGAACTGATAACCCAGGGTGAAATGCCCGTTTCTCACCTGTCCAGCAATTATATTGCTGGACAGAGGCAGGGGGGGATGGAGGGATGGGGGTGGGAGGGATATTATCCATGGTGGTGGAAAATGGGCACTGGTGGAGGGATGGGTATTTGATCATTGTATAATCGAAACCCAAGCACAAAAAAATTGTAAATCTTCAACCTTACCTCACGGTGTTTCACTAATAAAAATAAAATAAATAAAAAAAAAAAACAATTAAAACAACAAAAAAAAAACCCTTATTTTATTTAATTATGTGGGGGGTAATTTTTTGTCATGCTCTACCCAGCAGTGCGTTTCTCCCCCCGCCCCCCACCCCTGCCTCATTTGGACAAAGCAAGAACCAGAGAAATAAACGGGTCAGAGATGTGTTTGTCAATTTCTTCTTTATGACGACTTCAATGAGGGGGAGGGGAGGGGAACTGAGTGGCATCATATTAAAATGTTATCAGTTTCTGAGAATTTAAGTTAGGTTATTTTTAACTTTATGATTTAACTACCGTGTAACCCCAACAACGGCCAGGATCCAGAGATTATCACACCAAGCTCCCGGGAGCACACAGCTGCATTTTTATTTATGTTTATTTATTTTTTCAGGTTACCTTGAATATCCCAACCAAACGGCAGAGCCTGGCAAGCTATCTGTGGCATATTCGATATGCCACATCCAGTAAGAAAATGGATTTCATTCTCTTGATCCTGAATACGGCAGAGTTGAGAAGGATGTGGAAGGAGAGGCTGATAAAATCTCAAGGCCGAACTAGGCTGCCAAAACGAAGAAAGACAAAAATGGTTGTCTGTACTTTCAATGGATGTATTCTGGCATCTGATGCATTCATCGAGGACCTGAAGGTACACGTGCGAAAGATCAAGTATGACATTATTGGTCTGACCGAAACGAGAAGGCATCAATCACATCACGCCATTTTTGACACTGGAGAAGAACTTTTCCTTGGAACATGTGACAAAAGAGGCATCGGTGATGTCGGTATCATTGTCAACACGAATTTAGCCCTGAGCATTGATTCATTCGAATGCCTAACAACTTGAATCGGATGATATCGGATGATATGTGGCTCGCTGCCAGCAGTTTCTATCTTTGTTGCCTATGCACCAACATCCAATTATGGTGAAGGAGAAATTGAGAAGTTCTACATGGAGCTGGAGAAGTTCTATAAAGAAGACCACACCTTCTACAAGATTTTAATGCCAAGATAGGACCAAGAAGATTAGCCGATGAACTCCACATTGGGACCCATAGCATAGAATGGAGTAAACAGGGTGACAGACTGTCTGAGTTCATCATGTCAACCAAGACCATCCATGGTAACTCACAGTTCCAAAAGGCTGAATCTAAATGTTGGACATGGGAGTCTCCTGGTGGACGGTTCCACAATGAAATAGACTACATCATATTCAATTGGCGGTTTTGCCTAACTGATGTTGCTGTTGGCTGAAAATTCCAAAAGGGATCGGACCACCGTCTCCTTCGTGCAAATTTCTACCTCACAGAACGGGGAGAAAAGAATGCAAAGTTTAAGGAGAGAACTCACAGAATGACCACCAAGTGGGAGCTCTTTGGCTCTGTTGCAGCAACATGGAAGGATGCCGTCATTGACAACATTGACAAAGAATATGATTGAATGAATCAGCACCTCCATGATTGTGCGAGGAATGCCAAGAGAGAGATAACCACAAAAAATGCCTTTCTTTGAACACTCTTGAACTTATTCGCCAACGTGATTGGCACATGCCTCAGGCAAGCAAATGTCCGAGCTGGCAAAACAGTGCAGAGAAGTAATCTAGGATGATTTCAAAGACATGATAGCAGCAGTGCTGGTAGATGTGGCAGAAGTTGGGAAAAGCATTTGTAATGCCGCCTGTCCTTCACCAACTACAAGACCAAGATGACTGCCCTCCGACATCCTGATGGATCTGTCACACCTTCCAGAAGGGCAATGGAGATTATTCATGACTTCTACTCAGATCTCTTTAATAGCCACGTTCACTTGCCCACATACCAAATTCCGCGAGATGGATATGCCGTTTCCAATGTTCCCCTCCCGAAATCCAACACGCCATCTCTTCGGTAAAGAAACAAAGAGCATCTGGCCCAGCCACGTTCAGACCTGAACACCTGAAGCACTTACCATCAGTACTCATCAATACATGGGCTTGGCTCTTCACATGCTACCTATTTGAATAAAAGGTTCCATCCCAATGGAAAAGCAGCAGGACTGTACTACTATACAAGAAGGGAGACATTACAACATTAGCAACTATCGCCCAATCTGCCTATTGTCGGTCATCTACAAACTGTTCACTCGAGTCATCCTGAATAGGATTGACAGAACACTAGATGAAGGACAACCATGCGAACAAGCCAGGTTCTGAAAAGGATTCAGAACCATCGACCATATCCACACGATAACCAAAGCTCATTGAGGTTTCTCAGGAGTTCAAGATGCCGCTCTGTCTAAATTTCATTGATTTAAAGAAGGCCTTTGATTCTGTTGAGACGGAAGCGGTCATAGAAGCCCTAACCAATCAGGGCGTACAAACTCAATACATCAGGATCCTCCGTGAGCTCTATTATGAATTCAGTACCAGGATCTCACCATTCTACAAAGAAGTAATCATCCATGTCAAGAGAGGGGTTCGGCACGGTGATACCATTTCACTAAAACTCTTCAGTGCCACCCTCAAGAACATCATGCGAAGACTGGAATGGGAAGGAATGGGAGTGAAGATAGATGTTCGGCAACTACACCACCTCCGCTTTGCTGATGACATCTTTCTAATAACAGAAAACATCAGCGAAGCGGAACAAATGCTGACTGACTTCGACCGTGAGTGCGGAATGGTCGGATTACAACTCAATCTCACAAAGACAATGTTCATGAGAAACAGTCTTGTTTCTGATGTTCCATTCACTCTCAACAGAACCACCATTTCCGAATGCAACATTTATATATACCTAGGTCGAAAAATTAACATGATGAATAACCTGGCACCTGATTTACGCAGGAGGAAGAGAGCAGCTTGCTATGCCTTCAAGAGCGTTGAAGAAATAACTCAGAGGACAAAGAACCTCCAGCTCCGAGCACATCTCTTCGATTCCACTGTTCTTCCTGCATTAACTTATGCCTCAGAGACCTGGACCCTACAAAAATAGGATGAGAACGCCATTCAAGTCTCTCAAAGAGGAATCGAAAGAACTTTGCTTGGAGTATTACGCTTGACTGAGAGATAGAATCCAGAGTTCTGATCTTCATCAACGCTCAAGAATCAGGGACGCTGTCTCATTTGCCAACGCATCAAAAATCAGATGGGCTGGACACGTAATGAGGTTTAGAGATGACCAGTGGACTAGAGCCATTACTGACTGGATTCCACGCAACGTCAAAAGATCGTGTGGACGCCCACCTACAAGATGATCAGACTTCTTCATCAAGATCCTGAATGATTGTTTTGAGGCTCTGCATGTTCTTAGAACGAGCAGATGCCACTGGGCTACGTGAGCACGCAACAGGGATAAATGGAGACGTTACTGGCACCCGCTCGAGTAAACCGATGAGTAACAGGGTATCAAGTGCTCAAGTGATTTGACTTGGCAGTGATTCTGGAGTCCAGAGCCCAGCCAGCTTCCCCACTCTAGTGCGCTGATCTCAACTTTCTATATTGTACTTGGGATACCTCGACTTCAAGGAAACAGTGTGTCTTGGATCTTCACTTGACTCAAGTGGAGAAGCTTCAATTTATGCTATTTCAACTGTAGCAAATACATTCTTCACACCTAATATGAACACTGATAACTTGGTTTTTGTTAGAATTTGAAATGGCTTCGAAACGTTGCCACGGGCCAGGGCAACGACTCAAAGGGCTGGGGCGCATGCCAGACTAGCAAAAGACCCCAAGTTTGAATGCGGGCTCCCTTTGTTCCCCCCTCCCCATGTCTGCCCCACTGGGTGTGACGTCAGCAGCACCAACTCTGGTGGTCCCCAACACTGAAGGTGAACACTGAACTGCACACCAAACCTTTGAACCCAACAAGGGCAGTTTTAAAGAGAGGGGGACCCTGTCAGGCACCTCCATGGAGCTCCTTTCCCGTTCCCAGAAACGGATCAAAATAAAATAAGCTTACAGAAAGGCCCTGGGTAGAGAATACTTACTTGTTTCAATCATTTAGTGTTCCAACACCACCAATGTGACTGTCCTTCGACCAATATCCCCAGTTTCCGTCCCAATCCCAATCTACCCCCTTTGGCACATCAAAAATTTACTTTGTATTATTTATTCCAACAAAACATTGAGAACGACAAATAGAAGCATCAGAAACTTGATCAGTAAGGGCTGATTAGTGCACATCTGAGTCTTTTAATAAATGTATTTGTGGGGCTGGAGCTATAGCACAGTGGTTTGGGCATTTGCCTTGTAGGCGGCCTACCCGGGTTTGATTCCCAGCATCCCATATGGTCCCCAGAGCACCGCCAGGAGTAATTCCTGAGTGCGTAGCCAGGAGTAACCCCTGTGCATCGCTGGGTGTGACAACAAAAAGAAAAAAATTGTTCATTTAAATTTAAATTTTATTTTTATAAATCACTTGATCACTTGACATCCGTTACCCATTGATTTGCTCGAGCGGGCACCATTAACGTCTCCATCCATACTTGACACGTGCTAGTGTAGCCAAATGGCGTCTGTTTGTTCTAGGAACAGGAATGAAGAGCCTCAAACTGATTGTTCACAGTCTTGATGAAGAAATCTGGCCATCTCTTAGGTGAGCAGCCATGTGATCTTTTGACGCCCTGGGAATTCAGTCAGTAATGGCATTAGTCCAGCAGTTATCTCCAAGTCCCATTACATGTCCAGCCCATCTGATTTTTGACACCTTTGCAAATGAGACAGCATCCCTGATTCTTGACCGTTGACGGAGATCTGAACTTCAGATTCATTCATTTGAGTGAAGCTTGATACTCCAAGCATAGTTCCTTCAATTCCTCTTTGGGAGACCTGAATAATGTTCTCATCTTGTTTCCATAGGGCCCAGGTCTCTGAGGCATATGTTAATGCAGGTAAATCAGTGTATTCGAAGAGATCTGCCTGGAGCCAGAGGTTCTTTGTCCTCTTAGCTATTTCTTTGACTCTCTTAAAGGTGTTCCAAGCCACTCTCTTCCTCCTGCGTAACACAAGTGCCAGGTCATTCATCATATTGACTTCTCGACCTATACACATAACTGTTGCATTCGGAGATGATCATTCCATTGAGAGTGAATGGAACGTCAGGAATGGTACTGTTTCTCATAAACATTGTCTTGGTGAGATTCAGCTGTAGTCCAACCTTCCCACACTCACGGTAGAAGTCAGCCAGCCTTTTTGCCAGTTGGTTAATGTTTGTTGTTATTAGAACGATGTCATCAGTAAAACGGAGTTGGTGTAGATGCCAACCGTCTATCTTCACTCCCATTTCTTCCCATTGCAGTCGTCGCATGATGTTCTCGAGTGTGGCATTGAAGAGTTTTGGTGAAACGGTATCACCCTGCCGAACCACTCTATTGACATCCATGATCACTTCTTTGTAGAATGGTGAGATCCTTGTAGTGAATCTGTAAAAGAGTTCACACAGGGTCCTGATGTATTGAGTTTGAACGCCCTGTTTGCAAGGCTAGGCTAGCTGTCTTCGATCACAGCTTCCATCTCAACAGAATCAAAGGCCTTCTTTAAATCAACGAGCGTTAGACAAAGCGTCATCTTGAACTCCCGAGAAACCTCAAAAAGCTTGGTTATCATGTGGATATGGTCAATCGTGCTGAATCCTTTTCGGAAACCGGCTTGCTGGTATGGTTCTCCTTCATCTAGTGTTCTGCCAATCCTATTCAGGATGACTCGAGTTAACAGCTTCTGGATGACAGACAGTAGGCAGATTGGGCAATAGTTGCCAATGTCTTGAATGTCTCCCTTCTTGTACAGTAGTACAGTCCTGCTGGTTTTCCACTGGGATGGAAACTTGCATTCAGATAGGTAGCGTGTGGAGAGCAGAGCCAGTGTATTGATGAGTCCTAATGGCAGATTCTTCAGGGTTTGGTTCTGACTTTGTCTGGGCCAGGTGCTATTCACTTCTTTACCGACGAAATGGTGTGTCGGATATCAGAAGGGAGAACGTTGGGAACGACATATTCATCCAGCAAAATTTGGTATGTGGGCAGGTGGATGTGGCTATCGAAGAGTTCCTAATAGAAGTCATGTATAATCTTCTTCATTGCCCTTCTGAAAGATATGATAGATCCATCAGAACATCGGAGGGCTGTCATCTTGGTCTTGTAGTTGACCATGAACAGCAGGGCTTTGTGAATGCTTTTCCCGTCTTCTGCTGCATCTGCCAGGACTACTGCCCATCTCTCTTCAAGGTCTTCCTTTATCGCTTCTCTTCACTGATTTGCAAGCTCGGGCGTTCGCTTGTGGTTGCCTGAGGCTAGCGCCAAGCCATGTTGGCAAATAAGCTCAGGAGTTTTTGAGAACAGGCATTTTTTTGGCTATCTGTCTCTTGGCGTTTCTCACACAATCATGGAGGTGCTGAACCAGTCAATCATATTCCTCGTCAATATTTTCTATGGCGGCATCTTCCCATGTTGCTGCAATAGTGCCAAAGAGCTCCCAGTTGGTTGTCGTTCTGGATGTTCTCTTCTTAATCTTTGCAGCCCTTTCTCCCCACACCGTGAAGTAGAATTTTGCATGAAGGAGACGGTGGTCCGATCCTGTATGGAATTTTAGAACCACAGCGACGTCGGTCAGGCAAAACCATAGATTGAGTATGATGTTGTCAATTTTGTTGTTAACCATCCACTGGAAGACTCCCATGTCCAACGTTTAGATTTGGCCTTCTGGAACTGTGAGTCACCATGGATGGTCTTAGTCAACATGATGAACTCAGACAGACTCTCACCCTGTTCATTCCATTCTAGGCCATGGGTCCCGACTATGAGTTCTTCATCTAATCTTATTGCTCCTATATTGACATTAAAATCACCAAAAAATATCTTGTAGAAGGTGTGGTATTCTTTATAGAACTTCTACAGCTTTCTGTAGAACTTCTCAATTTCTTCTTCATCATAATTGGATGTTGGTGCGTAGACAATGAAGACAACTACTTTTATAAACTAGTTCACAATATTTGACAACTGCTTTATATTTGACAATTACACTTAATATTTGAACACAGATTCCACCACCAATGGACCTTCCTACCATTTTAGATGTTTCCATTTCGAACCCCAACTTCTGCCCTAAAGCAGAACTAAAGTAATTTATTTTCTATTTTTGTTATCAATAAATAACTGAAAATGCTCAAAAAACTTTCCTTAGGGGAATGTGTGTGAAGATTATTGTATTTCACCCAAGGGCCATTAAACCCTTCTATAAGAGATTACTAATATGCTGTTAAATTAAACCGTATTTAATGTGGTGTGCTACTTTTGGAATATGAGTGGTGTGAGGTATGTGATATTGTGTGGCCACGCAGTCCAGGATTTCAGTGGCCAGGTCTCGGTTTCTTGAGGTGTGGAGGGGCTTCCCCTGCCGCCCTCCCGGGTACCCTGTATGAAACATCCTGGCTTGGGGTCCAGCAGCATGGCTATTGCGTGTGTTGTTTTATGCTGTATTCCAAGAGAGAAGAACAATGAGTCTCTGGATCGTGTCCATTGATGAGATTATCTGGCCCACATTTTATTCTTGAACCCTTCTGAGCACCACGTCAGGAATAGCCTGAGCACTGCCAGATGTGATCCAGCATCCGCCTGACTGCCGACTTTTCCCAAAGAGAGAAATGCTTGAGGATGTTAGTTGCACATCACAACTTCACATTATTGAGGGTTATTTTTTGTTATTTTTTATTTTATAAAGTAGTTCACAATATTTGATTACATTTAATATCCCAACACTAATTCCACCACCATTGTACCTTCCCAACAACATATTTCAGATGTTTCTATCCATCCTGAACCCCAACCCCTGCCCCAAAGCAGAAATGAGATAATATATTTTGTATTGTTTGTTATAAAAAACTGCTGAAAATTCTACAGAAATGTATCCTTAGAGGAAAGAGTGCGAAGATTGTTGTATTTCACCCAGGGACCATAAGTGATAATGTGTTGTTAAAGGTTTAGCCTTCTGTGCGTATATATATATATATATATATATATATATATATATATATAAAACGGACACACACACACATATATCTGTAAAAGAAATATTTCCCTCTAAGATTAGTTGCCTCCTTCTTTGAACTCCATCAAATGTGGTGTAGTATTCTTGGAGTATGGGTAGGGTTGTGTCCTGTGAAGGGTTACACTGCTGTGAATATGGCTACGCAGTCCAGGAATAGGTTCACTCATGGGTGAGGCTTGACCTGAGCATGTGGGGTCAAACCCTGTGCAGGGTCTGGCAGCATTCTTCTGGTGAGTGTCATGTTATGATCTCTTCCGGGAAAGGACATGGGATCTGGATGGTCACCAATGACGAGATTATCTGGACTCAGCCAGAGGTTGTTTATGGGCCTGACTATTGACTTGCTGGAGACAGGGCCATATGGCCAGAGGATCTCTATTCCATTCCTGTATATGGTTATTCAATCACGGGTGAGGCTCAGTCCAAATGTATGGAGTGCGGCCATGAGCATGACGGTGGTTGAGTTCTGGATGTTTTCGGCTGCGAGGACTGGGTCCCTTGGGGCAGGCAGAGGTTTTACCCAACCCCTCTGGGGTGCCCTGGGTGAAATATCGTGGCTCAGGGTCTGGTGCCATAGTTATGTCAAGTGTCATGTTATACTCTCCTCCAGGAGAGAAGGACATGTGACTCTGGATGGTGGCCAATGACGAGATTATCTGTCGCAAACCAGAGGTGGCTTATGGGTGTGACTGCTGAGTTGCTGGGATAGAGAAATATGGGCAGAGGATCTATTGAGGAATTTTTGATATTTTGGTTGGATTAGGCCATGGCAGGATTCAGTTTCCATGTCAGAGTGTATCCAATTCTCATTGAATGATGAGGACAGAATGAGTGGAGGAAAAGCAGATTCATTATAGTATCTGTGGAAAATATCAATCTATGACCATGCAAGTTTTTATTTTTTTATTATTATTTAAAATAATAAAACTGGACAAACTTGCAGGCTACTGAATGTAACCTGTCCGCATGGCAGAGTCTGGTAAACTCCCCATGGCTTACCCAATATGCCAAATACCAGTAACAATGATGGGTCTCATTCTCCTAACCCGGAAAGAGCCTTGAATCTCAGGGCTAGGACGAAGGAGATGTTACTGGGGCCTGCTCGAGGCAATCGATAAACAACAGGATGGTCGTGATCGTGATCGTGATGATTATTTAATTTTTTTAAATTAAATCACCAGGAGATAGGGCATTACAAAGCTGTTCATGATTGGGTTTCAGTCATAAAAAGTTGTAACACCCATCCCTCCACTAGTATAATTTCTTAGCACCAGTGTTCCCAGTTTTCCTCCCACCCCGTCAAGTCACACCCCCCAGCCTGCCTCTATGGTAGACACCTCTCTTCTCTCTCATTCTCTTTCGCTTATTTTAGTCATTATGGTTTGCTATACAGATGCTGAAAAGTTATGTATATCCCTTCACCTACTTTCAACACTCAGTTCTTGTCCAGAGTGATCATTTCTAATTATGCTGTCATGATGAATCCTCCTCTATATTAATTACCCTCTATCTCCAAACCTTTGTGGTAATTCCCAACCATTCACTAGTCCCCATGGCCCCTGTTTTCACTGGCCTCGGATATCAGGTTATTTTAAATTATTTAGATTTTATAAAGTTGTTCACAATATTTGATTACAATTAATATTCAAACACCAATTCCACCACCATGACACCTTCACACCACCATATTTTGGAAGGTTCCATCTCAAATCCCAACCTGGGCCCCAAAAGCAGAACGGAAATAATATATTTGGTATTGCTTGTTATGAAAAACCACTGAACATGATACAAAAAGTTTTCTTAGAGGAAACAATGTGAGGATTGTTGTATTTCACCCACGGGCCATTAAGCTCTTCTATAAGAGATCATTCAAATGTTGTTAAAGGTTGAGCCTTGTGTACTATATACATATGTGTGTGTGTGTGTGTGTAAAAAATATTTTCCTCTAAGATTGGTAAGATTGGTTGCCTCTTACATGAACCCTATCAAATGTGGTGCGTTACTCTTGGAGTTTGAGTGGTGTGTGGTATGAAGTGTTGTACGGATTCAAATGTGGCCTTGCAGTTCAGGAATAGGTTCACTTGTGGGTGAGGCTCGGCCAGAGTGCGTGGGGAGTGGCCATGATCATGGTGGCACTTGAGTTCTGGAGGGTTATGGTTGCCCGGGATAGGTCCTTTGGGGTGGGAAAGGGTCTCAACCGGCCACCCTCTTGGGCACCCCAAGTGAAACAGCCTAGCACGGGATCCAGGGGCATGGTTATGGCAAGTGTCATGTTATGCTCCCTTCTGGGAGAGAAGAACATCTGACTCTGGATGGTGGCCGATGATTAGATTATCTGGCACCAGCCAGAGGTGGCTTATGGGTGTGACTGCTGTTTCTGGAAACAGGGGGATACGGGTGAAGGATCCCCGTTCCTGGTTCCATCGAACCCTGAGTTCTCACTCAAAAAGTCCCGCATAACTGGGTTTTCTGGGGATTCAGTCATATGTGAGGCTGGCCCAAGCGTACGGAGAGTGACAGTGAGCAGGGCGGTGGTTGAGTTCTGGAGGTTTTCAGCTGCTGGAGCTGAGTTCCTTGGGGTGGGTATGCGACAGAGTTTTTAGGTTTGTCAGGATACTCCTATCACAGTGCTCCCATTCCTCTGTGTTTATTTGTGACATATTTCTTTGTGCATTGCTGGGTGTGACCCAAAAAGGAAAAAAATGACAAAAATGAGAAAGAAAGAAATATTGTTATCATGCTAAGTGAAATGAGTCAGAAAGAGCGGAACAGACATAGACTGACTGCACTCATTGTGGAATATAAACATGAGACTGACACCAAAAGGAAGTACACACAAGGCCCAGGAATATTACTCCATGGTTGGTAGCCTGCCTCATGAGCTGGGGACGGGCAGCTGGAATAGAGAAGAGATAACTAAGTCAATGAGGGTTAGAAGGATCACTCGAGATGGGAGGTGTCTGCCGAAAATAGATAAAGGACCATAGGTGATAGCCCCTCAGTATCTGTATTGCAAACCATAATGCCCAGAAGTAAAGAGTATGGGGGAGATTGTTTGCCATAGAGGTAGGGGGGAGACATTGATGGGGGAAAATGGAGGGATGGGTGTTCGATCATTGTACGACTAAAACTCAAACTCAAGCTGCAATGCGGTCACCCTACCTGCTGTGCTATCACTCCAGCTCAGAGTCTCATTTTTGCTTGGACCCTGGTTTGAACAGAGGCCCTGGTTTTCAGGATTTATGGTAGACATCAAGCAGGATGTTGCAGTGAATCCTTTGGAATGGAAAAAGATGTAAACCTCCACACATCAGGCCTTCCTCTGTTATGTGTTGAGGAGCCACACCTGCTTTGCTCAGGCTGTACTCTTGGCTCTGAGCTCATCCATACCTGCGAGGGAGGACTTAGGTGTCCTTATGGGAATCTGGACTTTGAATCCAGATCAGTCTTGTGCAAACAAGCACCTTCCTGCTGTATCAGCTCTGCACTCCTAGCACTGAGATTTTTATTAGATTTCCCTAAGCATTGAGGATAAATATTTCTGAAAAGTTTAGGATAATGGCCCTGTCATTGTTCTTTAATAGAGTGGATTAGAGATAGTTGAAATGGACTTGACTGTGTATAGAAAGATTTCGGATGATTCTACGAAGGATGGAATGGGCCCCTTGGTCAAAATATTTTACAAATAGTGGGAACCTGGCAGAATGCCCAAACTCCCATCTCAGCATGGTTGGTAGGCAATAACATCAGCTGTGATGACTAACTATAAAGGGTGGTCACATTCCTGGATACCACTATCCTCATTTCAGTTATATTAGGAGAAAAGACGACAACACGTTGTGTTTTCAAGTGGTATAATCTCAAACCTACTAGTCACCAGAATGATTAAAACCATTTTTGGTCTGCCCAAAGGACCCGGTCTGGGGATATGGTGTTGCCAGCAGGTCAATCTGTACCTGTGAGGTGAGTGCATCAGCAGCCTGATGGCACAGTCAGACTTTCAGATACTCCAAAATTGCTTCTATGCCTTTGGCCAGACCCCAAAAACTTGGGGCAAAGTTAACCTAGAAAGTAAAGGGCCAAAAGTTAGGTATGTGGGAGACATACCCACAAACCACCTCCGGCTCTGCTATATAATCGGAGGCATGGCCTTTCTGGTTCCTGATCGAACTACTTAACAGCCATGATCCCAGAGGCTCAGAAACAAATCTTGGAACCCAAAAGTTTTTGGCAGAAATGTGTCCTGTTCCTGCAGTAGGTTACTGGGGCTGGGCCACTCCTGGTGGGAATAGGTTTTGTGTCTTGGCCTATTCCCCTTGGCGGCCTGGTGACCGTCATCCCCAGAGGCCACAAGACAGTCAGGCTTGGGCCTACAGTGACGAGACACGCAGGGCCTCACCAGATGGTGGTGGAACCGGCCCTTACCACCCCTCCCCAGCGAGACCTCGAGTCACTGCCTTCTAACGGCCTCTCTGGCTCATGATCAAGCTGATTAATGGCCATGATCCCAGAGACTCAGAAACAAATCTCAAAACCCAGTGGCTTTTGGCAGAAATGCATCTGGACCGCATACACGGCCATGGCTCCAGAGGCAAAAGGACTTAATCCAGAGCCCGACAGCTTGCAGCAGAAAAGTGAATGGGCCCTGTGTTAAACTACGGCACCATACTTCCCCGGGAGAGAAAGGGTGTTGCTCCTTTCCGCCTTTCTCTCCACTGGCAGCAAGGTGGCCGCTGCCTCAGAGCTTATTGGAAAGCCAGGTATGCGCCAGCAGTGATGGGGCAACTGTAGTTTCATGGGAAGGGGATTGGTACTGGCTCGTCCTTCATGCCCTACTGAGGTCACGAGTTGCACCCCACGAGTGGCTCTCTGGCACAGACATGGCTGCAGAGGCAAATGGACTTAGTTCAGAGCCCGGCAGATTGCGGCAGAAAAGTAAATGGACCATGCCTTAAACTACAGCACCATGCCTTCCAGGGGGGGGGAAACGGTGTTGCTCCCTTCCGCCTCCCCACCCCCCCAGCAGCAAGGTGGCCACCGCCTCAGAGCTTATAGGAAAGGAAGGTATGAGACGACAGTGACAGGGCAACTGCAGTCTCTTGGGAAGAGGGGTGGTACCGGCTCGTCTTTCACTCCCTACTGAGGTCCTGAGTTGCCGCCCAAGAGCAGCTCTCCGGCACAGCCATAACATAAGGCACACAGATACCAGTCTCTAAATTATCTGGCTCTTTGCAGAAATCCAAAATTGTGTGGCCACAATAGCGACCCTGCAACATTATATGATTCTCATAACCAGCTATAGAAAATAAAGTATTTCACAATGCCTTTTCAGAAATTCTGATTGTTGGGGGTAAATTCTAAACAATAATAGTGCATCTTATGTCGAAATGATGAATGTAACCAATGTAGAGAAGAGATAAGTAGAAATCATCTGCCTCACAGGCAGGTAATTAAAAGGTTGGGGGGCAATCAACAAAAATAAGCTCCAGAGATCAGGGAGGAACGGCAAACCAATATTATCCTACAATACCTGGTGATGCTCAGGGGTTTCTCCTGGGTCTGCACTCAGGTATTCTTTCTGTTGATGCTCTGGGAGACTCTCCAGGATACTGGGGGTTGAACCTTGGTCGGCCATGTGAAAGCAACACCCTACCCCGATCTACAGTTGCTCTGATCTCAATTGGAGACAGTTTAGATGAATTTTACTGTACACAGAATGTCTTTTGAAGGGATGGAAGGGACCCGGTGATAAAATCTTTTATAAGTGGGAATTCGGGTCAGATCCCAAGCTCCCTACATCCCAGCAGGCCATTCCATTTACCTGTGATTACTCACAAGGTGGGTGACAGTTCTGGATTCTACCCATGTCACTTTACTAATATTAGAAAAAAAAGCACAACATTTATGATTGGACAAAGCAAAATTCCATCCATCTCAGGGTGCATGGTGCTCAGGGGACCATTTGGAATTCTGGACATTGTACCTAGATTGACTGCAAAAAACCCACTGTACTAGCCTGATACTGAAATTATGTTTCTGAAACGGCCTCCTGGAGTTTTCCTTGTAGCTGAGAGCCCACTGCTTGTTTGTTGGCAAGGGGTAGAGCGTTGTCCAAAACGTGCTCTCTGATGTTCTTACCAGCCTTTGATCCTGTTCCATGTCTCCAACTCTCTGGGTTTCTATTAGGCCAGTTCCTCTAGTAATCCACAGGGCTGGCTTCAGAGTCACTGCTTTCACCCCCATCTGGGTTTATTACTTTCCCAAGAAACTCACTGTCCCATACCCCACCAGCTACATACCGGCAGAGCTTGATTTCTTTTGACATGAAAACTCTCATGGCATAAACTACTAGTTGGAATCCTTCTCTGCTATTCTACAAGGAAGCAGCCAGCCCTGGTGGAATATCTCTTCCTGCACACTATGATAAAGGCTCAAGTGAGCAATTTGTCCCCCATCCCCATGGGGATGCCGAGACAGGTGGGACGTCTTCTGAGGGTGATCAGATGATCATTCTTCCCATATCCTCAGCACCATCCCCTTCCCTTAAAAGCCCTTCATGGACAGAATCCCCAGAAATGTAAGCACTAAGGACAAACTTGAATCCAGTGTCACCCCGGTGGGACTATGTGAACATTCACACAGGAGAGAAACCGGTTATATGTAAGGATTGTGGGAAGGCCTTCATAGGATCCTAATACCTTATACACAGGAAATTTAATACTGGAGAGTTTGTATGCATGTAATGAATGTGTTGTGGCCTTTATCTGACTCTTACAACTTAGTATGCACAGAAAAATTCACACTGGAAAGAAACCATATGCATGCACGGAGTGGGAAGCCTTTGCTTATTCCACAAGCATTAGTACACAGAAAAACTCACACTGAAGAGGTAACCTATACATATGAGCAATGTAGGAAAGCCTTTGCTTATTCCCGAAGTCTTAGTTTTCACAATTTCCATTTTGGAGAAAACCCTTATATTTGTGAGGTAGGTGAAAAGGCCTTTTATTTCTTTTCAGGTCTTTCGCAGCATTGAAAAGTTCTTACAGTAATGACACATTATTCATGTCACTATTGTAGGAGGGGCTTCACTTTCTATTCAAACTTTTTTGTCCACAAGAAAACACACTGCAGTGAATCCACATATTTGTAAGGAGTGTGAAAAGGCCTTTGCTTATTTCGCAAACCTTTTGAGGCACAGAAAGTTTCATACTGGAGATGAACCTTATGTTTGTAAAGACTTTGGCAAAGCCTTCACTTCCCCCCTAACTCCTTATTAAACATAGGAAAATTCATACTCGAAAAAAACACATATGTAAGGGTGTGAGAAGAACTTTACTCAATCCTCAAGCTTTGCTGTGTGTAGAAAAATTTATCCTGGATTGAGGCCTTTTATATGTAAGGACTGCAGGAAGATTTTCATGCAATTAGCATAGCTTTCTGAACAAGAAAATTCACAGTGGAGAGAAACCTCACAAGTGTAAGGGATGTAGAAAGGTCTTCAGTTTGTTTTCAGCCCTTCCTGTGCATGTGAAAAGTCATTTTGCAGTGAAACCTTATATATGTCAGGAGTATGGGAAGGACTTTCCTGGATCCTCGGGCCTTATTATGCATAGGAGAATTCACGCTGGAGAGAAACTATATATATGTAAGAACATGGGAAGCCCATTATTCGCACCTGCGGCCTTTAAAGAGAATAACTGGAGAAAATCCTGTTGGGAAGGTATAGAGGAAGGCCATCATGTTCCCTCAAGCTTTAGTAAATATAAAAGTTATGCTGGATCAATCAGTTCCATAATAACAGTGACTGGGGTCAGAACAGGGACATTGGGTAAAACAATTTTAGTTTCAACAAGTGGGTGGAGTATTGATACAAAAGTACAGTAAGGAAGGAAATAATCCTGGTACGTGTGACAGCTTCCTGTGATACTAGTACCATAAGTGAAAGGTACTTGCTGATTATCACCTGGACCATGGTTATGATAACGTCCTGGTTTGTGGACTTCCGAGAATGTTAACTGGTAAATAATGGTTCTCAGTAATAAACCAGGGTGGAAGGAATTAAATAAGACTTAAATCACTTAATCACTTAACTTCCCGTTAGTCGTCGATTTGCTCGAGCAAATCGATTTGCTCGATTTGCCAGTAACGTCTCCATTTGTCCCTGTCATGTGCTAGTGTAGCCCAATGACATCTGTTCGCTCTGGGAACATGAAGAGCCTCAAACCGATCGTTCATAATCATGTCGAAGAAATCTGACCATCTGGTAGGTGGTCCACGCGGTCTTTTGACATCCCGTGGAAAAATAAGACGTAAATAGGTACAAAAATAGCATGTTGATGGGTGTTGTCAAGACTCACCTTGGTTTTATTCTTTGCTGTGACTCTGACTTGGCTCAGAGGCTCTGGTTTGTGGGGTTCATCAACCACGATGCTGTGGTGAACCCTTTTGACATTGAATAGACAGCCAAACCTCCATCCTTCAGGCTCTTCTGTGTTATGTTCTGGGAGCCACATCCTGCTGTGCTGTCCATAATTTGTGTCCAGGTCAGCCACATGCACGGAAGCACTTCACTCGCTGTAGCATATCTGTGCTCAGTGTATTCAGTTTTCCATTTGATTTAGACAAACATTGAGGGTAAATGTTTTGAGACTTACACTTTGGAAGCAGTAAAATCCTAACAATCTATTATATACCAAAATGGTAAACACCATGTAGATCTGTTCAAAAGGCCAAGCCAGTCTATGAATGGACCAGTGTGGTTTGTTGCCTGTTAGCCCCATGTATGCCTCCATTCTGGGGGTTGTTCTGTATGCTGTGTTTTATGTACTTAATTATCTATTTTCGCTTTGAGGGAAATCTAAAAGTTCTTACGGATTTCTCCTGGTGATTCCAGGCCACTATTGGGCATGTCAGGGACTGATGTCAGGTTGACAGAATTGAAGTCAAGTGCCCAAACCACTATACTACCCCTAAGGCTACTGTTGGTTTGAAATATTGTATCTGAAACTGCCTCCTGAGGTATTTCTTGTAGACATGAGTCCATTGCTCTCATGTTGTTAAGGGGTAGAAGCCTTTCCTCCTGTTCTAGTGTCTCTCCGGCAGTCTGGGTTGTTACTAGATCAATTCCTCACTGCATCTCCAGGGCTGGCTTCAGAGTCACTATGCAATACAGGATCGGGGAACTTCTTTCTCCAGACACCCAGTTTGTGACTGAACACTCTTGCTACCACTTCTCCACTCCTTAATGTGAGCCCATTCCACTTGCAGTACACTTTTCTTTTTTTTTTTTGGGGGGGGGGGTGGGTCATACTCAGCGGTGCTCACGGATTTCTCCGGCTCTTCTGCACTCCTGGTCCTGCTTGGGGGACCAGATAGAATGCAGATGATTGAACTGGGTCAGGTGCGTGCAAGGCAAATGCCCTATCCACTGTGCTATTGCTCCAGCCAACAAGCCTTACACATTTACCTGCATTTTCTTAGTTGTTTTCTGCGCTGCTGGTGTCTGGCCCTTTAAGGCGGCTTGCAGAAGCAGAAGTGACATTAAAAGGTAAGGTAAAGGCCCTCCCGTTGATCGTCGATTTGCTTGAGCGGGCCCAGTAACGTCTCCATTGGAGACTTTGTTGTTACTGTGTCTGGCATATCCAATACTCTCGGTAGCTTGCCGGGCTCTCCGAGAGGGGCGGAGGAATCGAACTTGGGTCGGCCATGTTGGCCGCTTGTAAGGTGAACGCCCTACCTGCTGTGCTATCGCTCCAGCCCGGAAGTGACATTACAGCAGGGCATTTTGGTGTGTGCGTGCAATACGCTGGGTCAGCGTCCATTTGTTATGCAGGTGAGGGGCAAAGTGGCTGTCCCGCGTGGAAGGGGTCTGTGAAGGCCGGGTTTGTGGCAGGGCACTAGCTGCCTCCCGGTCTCCGCACTGTGAGGGGCGGGGCCAGGTCAGCTTGGAGGCAACTTTCAGGCTCCTTTTTCAACCGTTTCCCGATATCCAGGTGGTTCCCGCTGCGTGGTGGGGTTTGGTGGGGGAGACGGAGCTTTGGTGAGTGCAGTGGGGGCTTAGCCGGGAAGCAGGGGTCGCGGGTGTGAGTGTGTGGTTCTGGGGATTCCCTGCAGCTCCGCCACGGGGCAGTGATGGGTGGGAGCGGGGCTGCGCACAGAGTCTGCAGAGCGTCGGGGCTTGGCCGTCCTGACCCTCCCAGCACGGGACTGCACCGGGCCCTGGCCTGGACGCTTTGGCCCGGACCTCACTTCTGTAGAAGCTGCAGATTTACTTAGAGGACTTGAGAGATAGCACAGCGGTTAGGGCATTTGCTTTGCATCTGGCCCACCCAAATTCGATCTCCAAGTTGGACCAAATCGGGTTCCTCAGCGCAAAGTCAGAAGTTTCTCGTCCATATCGCCAGTGGTGCCTCCAAAACTATAAAAGGCCTGTTTATTTTTGAGGGGTCGGGGTGGAGGGACGGTAGCTCCCCAATGGCAAATGACACTGTAGCCCTGGGTCACTATTCATTAGTGGCCTGGATGTCCAGAGCCATCCTGTGTGCGTGGATATAGGGGTGGTTGCGGTTTGCAAATGAAAATTTACTTTAGGGGTATTTTTGGTTTTTTGGGCACATCTATGGAAGCTCGGGTTTTATTTCAGGAGCAGCACTCTGCAATTATTATTTTTTTAAATCTTTAGCGGTCACGTGAGATGCCGAGTATCAATCTGGGTCAGCGAGGGAAGCGCCCCTCCCAGCTTGCTATCTCTGACTCCACATTGTTGTTTTTTCTAGCATGTAGAATTTCTGTACCCTAAAATCAAGTTGAAAATTGCACCCCGACTCTTCATCTCTCCCTGATCAGGGCAAAACGCGGCTGTTACACTGAGTGCTGAGAGTTGTGTTCAAATAATGTCTGGGTATGTGCTGCGTGCATTTGGTGGCCATGATTAGTCTCCCCACCCTGACCGGTGAAGGGTGACAGAGGAGCGAAGAAGGAAACAGGCCCAGGCTCTTGGTGATCTGCTGGATATTAACTTAACAATGTTTTAGGCTTCATCTGTGAATTGCCCCTTTTGCTCCTCCCAGAGAAGCGTATCTTTTCCTTGCTAACATCCCTAATTTAGATAAAGTTTATCTTTAACCTTTTCTTTGTATTTTACCTCTCATTGTCTCAGTTCCCCAAGTCAGTCATGATTACTTATATGAGCCATAACTTTCTGGTAATTCTCAAGTTCGTATCTGTACTGCTTTGTAGTTGAAGTGCTGTGTATTTGTACCTGCTTTTCTATTTCTCCTTTAGATTTTTTATGTCTTTACTATGCAACAATGTGTTTGGTTAAACACAGAAAGACCATCAATTCTATGCTCCTAATATTTGGGAGTTGATTGACTCTGAAGTTATTTAATCCTGGGCATAATTGCTTGGTCATCATTACTTGACTCAGGCTTCAGTTACTGTAGTTCCTAACACCCCAAAAGGGAGGTTCTGCTGTGGGACTTGGATGGACCCGGGACAAGTGGCAAAACTACCTGGGTTCCAAAATGGAACATTCTAGAAAGCAGATATGCATTGTCTTGATGCAAACTGTTACAATGTTAGAGACAGGAGCCTCATGGGGAAGGACAAGCTCAACTGGCCTGAGGACTGAGTCTAGGATTTACAGTAAAAGCCTTGCTTGCTTTCAGAGCCCAGAGAATTAAGTGTTAAAATCATTATTTGCTCTCAAAGCCCAGAGAACTAAGTGTTGGGATCTTTGTCTCTTACTGTGTTTATCCAAACAACTGCAAGTATTGATAACTTATACAACTAGGTGAAAAGATAAAAGCAATGTAGATGTCCCTGGGAGACAGAGTGTCTCTTTGAGTGAATCTCTCCCTGAGAATTTCCTCTGCCAAATGTTTATCTGTGTAAATGAACAGTCACTTCTATGTCCTTAGCTCATGCCTCCTCAGACGTTCTATAAGTATGGTAGCTGTTCTGCATTAAACGGGGCATTTTCACCATCAGGGCGTGGTTTTATGTCTCCCTGTCTCTCTGTCTCTGTTGGGAAGGGACCCCCATTTAACTTTGTGGACTCACTGCACCCGCGCATTTTACTTTGTGGACTCACAGTGATCAGTTGCTCTTTATTCCATTCTCCTGCTCACCTATACCAGTCTCCCACTGCTCTTTATCCCGCTCGTCACCCGTGTCCCACAGGCTTTATTCCCCATCCCACAGAGTTAGGGGTAGCAACTACTCAATGCCATAATAACAATTTTAATGTTATTTTAATGTCAAAACAGGCCCCTTTGGTAAAGTCTGTTTTCTTTGTACCATGGAATGCTGTGCTACAAAAGTGCAGCCAGGAAGGAAATAATCCCTTAGTGTGTAACAAAGTTTTGTGATGTCAGTCTATAAGGGAAAGTCTATGCCAGGGTTCTGCAATTTAAACTTGATGTGGATGTTAACATGTACTTTTTGGATTTTCTGATGAAAGCCAGGAGGAATGTGAATTAAAAGGCAAAATAAATTTTCTTTCGCTCAGGGCTGTCAAGGCTCACCCCTGGTGTATTCTTTGTTGTGCCTCTGTCTAGACTTTTTTTTTTTTTTGCTTTTTGATTCACACCTAGTGATGCTCAGTTGTTACCCCTGCCTCCACAATCAGTAATTACTCCTGGCAGTTCCTGTGGACCATATGGGATGGCAGGGATTGAAACTGGGCTGGCTCCATGCAAGGAAAAAGCCCTCCCCCTGGACTATCACTCCAGCCTCTGTGACTTGGTTTTGAGGCCCTTGGTTTGGGGGGATTATGGAAGAGAAACAGCCACACCTTCGTTCTTCAGGGATTCCTGATTCATGTTCTTTGGAGCCACACCCAGCTGAGTCCTAGACCTCACTCTCAGCTGAGTGATCCATACTTGGGGGACTCAGGATCATTATGGGTTACCGTGGTTGGAGTCCAGGTGGGCTGTGTGTTACCGGCTACTTCCACCATGCCATCTCTGCCTCCCATGTGTTCAGGTACTGCTTATCGTTATGTAAGTACAAAGGATAAATGTTTCAGAAAGTGTCATCTTAGTTAAATGGCCCTGGCAAGGTTCTTAAATGGAGTGCCGTGAAGACAGTTTGTTTTTAAATTTTAAACTTTGTTTTTCCCATCTTTTTGGGTCATATCCTGAAATACTCAGAGATTACTCCTGGTGGTACTCCAGGAACCCTGTTAAACCTGGTGCAAGGTAAATGTCCTGTCTGTTGTACCTACTTTTGGGCCCCTATTGGAACCAGTTTAAATGAACATTTCTGTGTTTAGAAAGACAGGAAACGATGGAATGGGACCCTTGAGTCAAATGTCTGACAAATGCTGGGCATATGGGTCAGCTCCCCACATCCCAGAAGGCTGTTCCATTTACCTATGATTACTTACAAGGTTGGTCATGTTCCTGGATTCCCCCCACAAGTTCAATAATATTACAGAAAAAATAAGTGTTTTATTTAGAATTAGCAAAGTCCGCTCAAAGTAGTAGTCACCAGAATGATAAAAAGGATTCAGATCTGTTTAAAGGACAAAAACGGCTCCAAGGTAACCAAAATGGCTTGCTGCCTATTATCCTCCATTTTTAGGGTCGGAATATATGATTTTGGTGCAGCCTGGCAGTGCTCAGGACCTACTCCTGGCTTTGCACTTCGATGGTGCTCAGGGGACCATTTGGAATTCTGAGGGTTGAACCCAAATTGACCACATGCAAGGCAAGCACCGAAGCCACTGTACTAACCTCTTGCCCCATGGTCTGGATTTAAAATTGTGCTTCTGATTCTTTCCTTGTAGGTAAGAGTGACCTGCTTCGGGGTTTTCAAGGGGTAGTGCGTTGATCATACAGTGCTCTCTGATGTTCTTACCAGCCTCTCCTCCTCTTTCAGTGTCTGTCCAGCTCTCTGGGCTGCTGCTAGGTCAGTGCCTCTATGCATCTCCAGGGCTGGCTTGTAGTCACTGCTTTCAACCCATCTTTATTACTTCCCAAAGAAACTCAGCACTCGGTGAATTGTACCAACCTTCCTGTTTTACCATGAATCACCCCAGCTGCGTTTTTCCTGATGGACTGTGTGAGACCATTGGGTTATTGTTTGACTGACCAGTACAGGATCAGGGGTTCTTATCCCCACCCCCCCACTGTGTGACCCACCACTCTCCACAACCACCTCTCTACACCTTTATCCAGTCCATCCCCTTTGAAGCACAGATTCACCTAGGTGGGCAAAAAAGATCTCTGCATCTGGACAAGGGCCCTTTAAGGCTCAGGTTCCTGCAGCAGTGGAAGTAGCGTCCCCGGACAGGGACCTTCGGATATTTTTTTCTCTTCCCATTGTGGTTGCCTGATTAGGCCGCCATTGGTCTGGTGGTAGAGGAGGAAATGGCGGCCCTTCATGGAAGGGGAATTGTGAAGACCTATTTTTTTGTCAGGAAGCGAGTGGCGGTTCATGAGCGCGCAGTGCTTCCCGTTATCCGCCCTGTAAGCACCAGGGCCCCTCCAGCTTGGGGGGCCCTTTTGTTCTTGTTTATCTCTCATTTCTGATATCAGCCATTTCCTGAGGCATGAGGGATGCTTTAGGGGAACCCAGAGGCTTTAGGGGGTGTAGGGGTTGCGGTGTGTGGGGGTGATCATGGGGTCCCCTTTGGCCACCATCACCTACAGCTGCATGAATGGTCAGCAGCAGGTGGGTGTGGGGCTGAGCGCAGGGGCTGAGCTCCGGGTCTGCGGGACATGCAGAGGACAGGGCTTGGGTGTCCCGAACCTCCCAGCATGGGAATTTGCTCTGGCCCGTTCCAGAGCATTTGGCCCTGGCATCACTCATTCGTGTAGAAACTTCAGATTCACTTTGGCCCTGGCATCACTCACTCGTGTAGAAACTTCAGATTCACTTCAAATGGCAGGGCCCAAACCCCCCCCACCCCCCACCCACTGTTGTTGTCTGTCCTTTGATTGGGTTTTATTAAGGCATGCGGGTTCCGGGGCTGAGATCTCCAAGCCTGCTCAGGATCGGGGCTGAGCATCCTCCACCCAGATCCTCCAAATTCCAGTAGGCAAGTGTCAGACCCACCAACTGGCCCCCTGGCGCGGTGTAATCCCATCAACGGCCAAGACCCAGAGACTATAAAACCCAGCTCCCGGAAGAGAACAGCGCAGTCTCCTGCCCCCACGCCTGGCTGTCCTCGCCAGGGCCCCTTGGAAGGGAATGGGTTGAGTTTTCCTCCCCGCCCCGACCAGGGCTCCTGCGGCCGAAGACCTCCAGATCCAGCCACCAGCATGCTGATACCACTCTCCACACGCAGGAAGGTACTGGCAGAGGAACAAAGGCATGCGGGTCCCGGGGCTGAGATTTCCAAGCCTTCTCGGATCGGGGCTGAGCATCCTCCACCCAGATCCTCCAAATTCCAGTAGGCAGGGGTCACAACCACCAACTGGCCCCCTGGCGCTGTGTAATCCCATCACCGGCCAAGACCCAGAGACTATATTATTTATCACGGTCACGGTCCTCCCGTTGTTCATTGATTTGCTCGAGTGAGCCCAGTAACGTCTCCTTCATGAGACTTGTTGTACTGTGTTTGGCATATCAAGTACGTCACGGGTAGCTTGCCAGGCTCTGCCATGCGGGCGAGATACTCTCGGTAGCTTGCCAGGCTCTCTGACAGAGGCAGAGGAATCGAACTCGGGTCTGCCATGTTGGCTGTGTGCAAGCTAAATGCCTTACCCACTGTGCTATCGCTCCAGCCCTATATTATTTATAATTATAAAAAAAGTTTTCATGTTGTAAAATATGGAATATCTTTCCTGTCTTTTACTCATCAGGCATCTTTTCTGCTTTGGTTGTGAAAATAAAGTATTTTCCCATTCAAAAAAAAGGTAATGCAAGAGAAATGTCCTCCTTGCTGTCCTGTCTCTTTGGTCCCTATTCGAAACAGTTTAAATGAACTTTACTGTGCATAGAAAGATGTTTGAAAGGATGGAAGGGGCTCCTTGATTCAAATGTCTGACAAATGTTGGGAATATGGGTCAGTTCCTCACATTCCAACACTCCCCAGGCACCCCACATCCCAGCAGGCCCTTCCATTTTCCTGTGATTACTAACAAGGTTGGTCAAGTTCCTGGATCCCACCCGTCAGTTCAATATTATCAGAGAAATAAAATAAGCATTCTATTTGGAATTAGCGAAGTTCCATCAATCTCGTAGTCACCCCAATGATAAAAAGTATTCAGATCTGTTTAAAGGTCATAAAAGGCTCCAAAGTGACCAGAATGGTTTGTTGCCTATTATCCTCCATTCTTAGGGTCGGAATATACTCTAAGTTTTTATGTGTACATACATGTACATAGATATAAATTTGATATATATGTAATTTATGGGCTGGAGCAATAGCACAGCGGGTAGGGCATTTGCCTGGCACGCAGCCAACATGGCCGGCCCAAGTTCGATTCCTCTGCCCCTCTCGGAGAGCTGCCAAGCTACCAAGAGTATCTCACCCTCATGGCAGAGCCCTGCAAGCTACCCGTGATGTATTCGATATGATTAACACAGTAACAACAAGTCTCATGATAGAGACATTACTGGGCCTGCTCAAGCAAATCGATGAACAAAGGGAGGACTGTGATCCGTGATGTAATTTATATGATATACATTATGTATAATACAAATACTCCATATATTATAGATATGTCAAAAAATCTTTCCTCCCGTTGTTCATCTATTTTGCTTGAGCAGGCCCAGTAACGTCTCCATTTTGAGACTTTTGTTACTGTGTTTGGCATATTGAATACGCCACGGGTAGCTTGCCAGGCTTTGCTGTGCAGGCGAGATACTCTCGGTAGCTTGCCTAGCTCTCTGAGAGGTGCGGAGGAATCGAACTCGGGTACACTATGTTGGCCGCTTGCAAGGCAAAAGCCCTACCCACTGTGCTATCACTATATATATATATATATATAATGTTTGTTGGTGGTACACACCTGGCAGTGTGCAGAGCTTAATCCTTGATTTTCACTTTGATGGTGCTCAGGGCACCATTTGGAAATATGAGGATTGAACCCAGATTGACCACATACAAGACAAGCGTCCACCCCACTGTAATATCCCTCTTGTCCATACTCTGGATTTGAAAGTGTGTTTCTGAAACTAGCTCCTGTGGTTTTTCTTGTAGGCAAGAGTCTTCTAGTCTGGCGTTTTCAAGGGGTAGCATGTTGGCTGGAGAGTGCTCTCTTATGGTCTTATCAGGTTTTCTGCTTTCCAGTGTCTGTCCAGCTCTCTGTGCTGCTACTAAGCCAGTTCCTCTCTGCATCTCCAGGACTGGCTTCAGAGTCACTGCTTTCACCCCATCTTGATTACTTCCTCACGAAACTCAATATCAGGTGCCTTGTACTGACCTGCCTGTTTGAGCTTGAATCAACCCACATGTTTTTTTTTTTCCCTGATGGACTGTTTGTGACAGCATTATTTCAGTGGTTGACTGACCAGTGCAGGATCAGGGCTCTTGTCCTTACCTCAGCCCCCCACTGTGTGACCCACCACTCCAGCAGCTGCCTCTCCACTACTTTATCCAGTCCAGCCCCCTTAAAGCACCAATATACCTAGATGGGGACAGACCGTCTCTCGGCATCTGGACCATGGCCCTTTAAGGATCCTGGCGGGTGTGGAAGTGATGTCACAGAACTGGTCTTTCAGCATTCTTTCTATTCTAGTCATGGTTGCCTGGCTTAGGCTGCCACAGGTCTCGTGGGTAGAGGAGGAATTGGCAGCTCTTTATACAGGGGGGCTGTGGAGGCTGATTTTGTGGCAGGATACTAGCGGTCTCCCAGTCGCCTGCACTGTGAGTGGCAGAGCTGGTCCAGCTTGGTGGCGCTTTCACCTTTGTTTTTCTCTCATTCCTGATATCCAGGAGGTTCCAGAGGTATGACAAAGGCTTTAGGGGGACCCAGAGGCTTTAGGCAGTGGAGTGGGGCCTGTGCCAGGGTGCAGGGTTCGCACGTGTGAGCAAGTGATTGTGGGAAGGTCCCCTTAGCCAGGATCGCCTCCAGCTCCGGGAAGGCTCAGAGGTGGGTGGGTGCTGGACTGAGGGACCTGCACAGGGCGGGGCTTAGCCCTCTCAAACCTGCCAGCACTGGGCTTAGCTTGACTGTTTCCAGAGCCTTTGGCCCTGGCGTCACTAGTGTAGAATCTTCAGATTCACTTCAAAGGGCAGGGCCCCAGCCCCCTTGCAGCAGAAAACCCAGTTCACCTCTGTGCTTTGATTGGCTGTTGTGATGGAAAAAGGCGACCCAGTGGATCATTCCCTGTGGGTGGGTGAGGTTTGCAAGTGAAATTTTTTCTTTTCTTTTTTCTTTCTTTTCTTTTCACATATTTATTTATTTATTTATTTATTTTTTTTAATTTTTGGGTCACACCCGGCGATGCACAGGGGTTACTCCTGGGTCTGACTCAATAATTACTCATGGCGATGCTCAGGGGACCAGGTGGGATGCTGGGAATTAAATCTGGGTCGGCCACATGCAAGGTAAATGCTGTGCTGGCTCTGCTTTTTCGACATCCCCTTCATTATTTTTTTGGTTTGGCTTGTGTACCATATCTGGAGATGCTCAGGGTTTACTTTTGGCTCTGCAGTTGGGAATTCCTGTTGATGGTACTCGGGGATCATATGGGATGCTAGGGATTGATCTGGGTTGGCAACGTGCAAGGCAAATTCCTTTACCCACTTTATTGTCTCTCGTCCCAACTTTTATGTCTTATTTTCTAGGTCAAGAATTTCTGCTTCCTAAGTACCAGTTGCAAAGCATTGTTTCGTGTGACACTGTCCCAACTTATAAACATAAAAAACCCAAAATCCTCATTGATCCTGACATTGATTCAATTAGGTTAGATGATTTCAATGGCCCCTGCATTCTCAGCTTTGTGGGGACTCAGCCTTGCCTTCGTACATGCATCCTGAGCTCCATACTGAGCTACAACTGAACCCAGACTCGGGTGTATTTTTATTTTCTTGAAAGTGGTGCTTCCTTTTTCTGTATAAAAATAATTTCCACTTAATGTGTTCTTCGTTGCGTTGAGAAAAAAATGGACAAATGTTAATAACAACATTTCTGTCAATTTTGCATGAACTTCTTGCAAAACTATTTGGTCATTCCAGGAAAAGCCATATATGTGTCAATAATTGTATTTCCATGGTGGAAATGTTAGACATCAAACCTGCAGGGTTTGACATTTTTTTTTTTTTGACATGGAGACCCTCAAGAAATCAAGAAAGCATTGTAAACCTCCTCTGCTGTTCTCCAGGGAAGCAACCAACCTCAGTGGAATGTCTCTGATCCTGTGCACTGTGACAGGCTTGAGTGAGCAGTGGTGCCTGCATCACTGTGTGGATTCTGAGACAGGCAGGAATTCTTCAGATGTGAGAAATCCCAGGGCTGTTAGCAGCACGGACACAATTTGAGTCAGCCACCACACAAGTGTCATCACCTGAATATCCACACAGGAGAGAAATTGTAAACATGTAAAAAATGTGGGAAGGCTTAGATCTATCCTCATACCTGATTATACATAGGAGAATTCATACAGGAGAGAAACGCTATTCATCCAAGGAATATGGGAAGACCTCAAGACTTAGTATGCATAGGAAAATTCATTTAGAGAGACCTTATTCATGTAAGGATAAGGAATGTTTGAAGACCTTTATTTCCTTCTCAGGGGTTTCTGTGCATAGAAAATTCATGCAGTAGAGAAATGTTACTCATGTAAGGACTGTGGGAAGACCTTTACTTTGTACTCAGAACTTACTAAGCACAGGAAAACGCACACTGAAGAGAATCCATATATATATATATATATATATATATATATATATAGAGAGAGAGAGAGAGAGAGAGAGAGACTGTTGGAAGGCATTCACTTACCGTATCTCACTCCTTTTTACATATAAGAACATTCATACTGGAAAGAAACATTATGTATGTAAGGCAAGCAGGAAGGCCTACATTAGGTCCTCTAGCCTTAGTGATCACAGAAAAATTCATATGGCAGAGAGCTTACATATGGAAGGACTGTGGGAAGGCCTTCATTCAAAATTGATATTTTACTAAACAGAAAATTTCATACCAGAGAGAAACCCCATGCATGTTAAAAAGGCCTTTGCTCTACATTCACGCCTTAGTATGCATAGGAAAATTCATATTGGAGAGAAGTCTTACATATGTCAGGAATGTGTGAAGGCCTTCACTCAACCCTCAACTCTTCTTACGATCCATAGGAAAATACAAACTGGAGGGAAAACTCATGTTTGTAAATGTAGGAAGGCCTTTGTGTGCCTCTCTAGCCTTTGTAGTCTTTGTAAAATGCACATGGGATGAGTTGACCCCCAAGAACTGTCCCCAAGTTTAGAACAATCCCCTTAGGGAAGACGAGTTTTATTTAGACCAGGAAGGTTAGGGGGGCTACAAAAGTGCAGCCCAGAATCTAAGAATCCAGCATGACAAGCTTCCCGTGACATTATCCTATAAGGGAAAGGTACTCCGTGATTATCACCAGGGCTATAGTTATGCCAGTGTCCTGGCATTTAAACTTCACAGTGTGTTAACTTGTAAATAAGTCTTGGTGATGGAAGACAGGAGGAAAGTGACTAAATAAGTACCAAATATAAAAGGAAAAACCTCTTGAAGCAACAAAAGCTTTTAAAAATTAAAGAGACAGTCTTACCAACCCTAAAACCAGATATAACAATGTTCACATGAATTTGTTTTCTCCACCTATTGATACTAATATTGCAAATTTGCTATCTCAAATTTTATTTTATTCATTTTTTTGGCCTTTTGGGTTACATCTGGCGATACACACAGGGTACTTCTGGCTATGCACTGAGGAATTAATCCTAGCGATGCTTGGGGGACCATATGGGATGCTGGGATTCGAATCTTCATAGGCCGCACAGGATCGCCTGGGTGTCCCGAAAGGATCTCTCCGCACTTGGAGCCTGGCCCTTTAAGGCTGCGGTTGGAAATGGAAGTGACGTCACAGACAGGGTCTTCATGGTACCTGTGTTCTTGCTGACAGAGAAGGTTCAGTCAGTCCCAGCATTGTTACCTGGGTGAAGGATGGCATGGAACTGGCTGGAAGCGGTTCTTGAAGGTGGATTTTGGGGCAGGAGAGGAGCGACTCTCCGTCTCTGCACTGTGACCAACGCGTTAGCGTGGGGGATGCTTTCACGCTGGTTTCTCACTTGTTCCCCAACATTCAGGTGTTCCTGAGGCATGGCGGAGGCTTTAGGGGGACGGGGAGCTTTGGGGGGGCAAGATGGGGGCTGTACTGGGGCGCAGTGTGGCGGGTGTGTGCGCGTGGTCCCTGGGGGCCACTGAGGCCTTGATGGCCTCTATCTCCATGATGGGGCAGCGGTGGGTGTGGGAGCGGCTGAGCACGGGGGTGCTGGACCTGCACAGGGCGGGGGTCTTCGCTGTCCCAACCCTCCCAGTCGTCCCATATTGTAGCCTTTGGCCCTAATCTCATAGCTGTAGAACCTCCAGATTTGAAGAGCAGAGCCGCAGTCCCCCTCACCCCCACCCCATGGCAAGGGTCCCCTTGCTGTACATCATTTTCATTGCCGCCGTGTTGGTCCGTGACATTCGGGGGCAGTGGACCTGCAGGAGGTGGCTGGGTTTGCCCATGAACATGTTCTTTTGGGGCTGTTTTTGGTTTGGGGGTTGTTTTAGGGGGCGTTGGGGGGAGGGGGCATCCTCAGAGATGTTCAGGGCTTCCTCTGGCTCTGGGCTCAGGTATGATTCCTGCTGGTGTTGCTGCAGGACATAGGTACGCAGAGAATTTACCGGGTCAAGGCAAGTGCCCTACAGACTTCATTGTCTGTCCAACAACACTATTGGTGTTTTTTTTTTTCAGATCACAAGTTTCATCTCATGTTAAGTTGCAAAGCACCCTCCACTCTTCATCTCTTCCTGAGTGGGTGACCCGTGGCTATTGGGATAAATACTGAGGGTAAAGATTTTTGTTGTCGTTTTTTAAATGTTTCCCCTTTTTTGAAGGAAGATACTTGTTTATTTGTGTGTGTGGGGGGGGGGGACTTTGTACAGGACTCCTGGTACTTTTGGAAGAAATTTATGTCGGAAGGGGCAGAGCGAAAATACAGTAAATACTTGCCTTGCACACAGTAAATTTGGGTTCAGTCCCCTGCATCCTAGTGATCCCCAAAGCTTCCAGGAGTGAAACCCTGAGTGCAGAGTTAGGAATACCCCCTGAGCAATGCTTGTGATGGCTTAAAGAAAAACACACACATACACACACACACATACACACTTGCACACACAGGAAAACATGTGATTGCAAGAAAAGAGAATAATAAGGATTCTGGGAAACTATGGAAATGCCAGAAAACAGTGTTTTAAGAACCCACTCTTTTACTATTTAAATGTCCCTCTCTAGTTTGACTTTGCACATGATTTTTGTTTGTTTGTTTTGCTTCCTTACAGTTGTCCTGTTGTTGCTGTAGTTTTGGCCACTCCCTGTAGTGCTCTGCCCTTACTTCTGACTCAGCCCAGGAATCAGTGCAGCCAGGGCCCAGCGTGGCCAAGTATCACACTTGGGTCAGCTGAGAGTAAGACCACTCCACCCCCAAAATAGAATATTTACAGTATAAGTAGTCTTGAGAAGTTCCAAATGACAGGCACAGTCATATTATGGTCCTTAGTAAATAAATGCCTTGGATATTTGGATTTATTTTCTATAAACCTGGGTGATTGCACCGTTTTCAAATATATTCCTGCACAATAGGAGCGAGTATAGGATGAGACTCATGCAGATGTGCTGATACCTGATTAGAGTAAATCAGGACTCAGATGGGCCCAGGTCCAGCAGGACAGATCACGGTTGTGCCTCAGGTTTATCTGGACCCAGAAGTTACCTTGTTCCCCTGGACAGAGTGTACAGGTACATGCCCTTGTCCACCCTGCAAGAGAGTGGCTGAAGGTTTGTCTACCCTAAGTCCCAGTCTTTCCCCATGTCAGAGCCTCATTCCAGGCTGTAGTTCCCAGGGGCAGTACTGCTGTCTGCCTGCAGGGGGTGCTGGTACTCAGGAACTCTTGAGGCCCCTGGCTGGGCCTCTAGGGAATTTTTTGTGCTCCATGGAGGAATCTGAGGATCATAGAAGGCTGCCATTTCCACTGCTTTCACCCCGTCTTGATGACTTCCTCACGCAACTCAATGTCAGGTGCCTTGTACCAACCTGCCTGTTTGTCCTTGAATCAACCCACATGTGTTTTTCCTGATGGACTGTGTGTAAGATCATTGTTTCAATGTTAGACTGGCCAGTGCAGGATCAGGGGTCTTCCCCCTATCCCCAGGTCCCCACTGTGTGAGCAAACACTTTAGCAGCTACCTCTCCACTCCTTTATCCAGTCCATCCTCCTTGCAGCACGGATTCACCTGGGTGGGCACAGAGGGTCTCTGCATCTGGACCATGGCCCTTTAAGGCTCCTGGCAGAAGCAGAAATGATGTCATAGACGGGCCCTTCAGAAATCCTTTCTGTTCTAATTGTAGTTGCCTGGCTCTGGCCGCCATTGGTCTCGTGGGTAGAAGAGGAACTGGCGCCTGGCATGACAGGGAAACTGTGAGGCCGATTTTGTGGCAGAACGCAAGTGGCCTCAGGTGAGCGCCCCGCGTATTGGCACTGTGAGTGGTGGGGCTGCGCCAACTTGGGGGGTGCTTTCACGCTTGCTTTCTACTGTTCAGGGTGTCCAGGTGGTTCCTGAGGTGAGGTAAGGCGAAAGCTTTCAGGGGACCCAGAGGCTTTGGGCGGTGCAGTGGGGGCTGTGACAGGCGCAAGGGTCGCAGGTGTGAACAAGTGATCCTGGGATTCCCCTTGGCCAAGATCCCCTCCAGGTCCTGGAAGGGTCAGAGTCCGGTGGGCCTGGGGCTCCGGGACTTGCAGACAGCGGGGCTTAGCCCTACCGAACCTCCAGCACCGAACTTTGCTTGGCCCTGTCCGGAGCCTTTGGCCCTGGCATCCTTAGTGTGGCACCTTCAGGTTCACTTAGAAGAGCGGGGCCCCAGCCCCACTGCAGCAGGGGAGCCAGTTGTCCTCTGTCCTTTGTTTGAATGTCCTAATGCGGTGGGGCCAACCAGTGTCTCTGTCCTTGCAAGTGGGTGGCGGTTGCAAATGAAACTTTTTCATTATTCTCATTTTGGTTTGGCTCTTGTACCACATCTGATGGTGGTCAGGGTTTACTTTCGACTCTGCAGTCGGGAATTCCTGCTCGTGTTACTCAGAGACCATAAGGGATGCCGGGAATTGATCTCAGTTGGCTGCATGCAAGGCAAGTTCGTACCCACTTACTGTCTCTGGTCCCAGCTTTTGTATTTTTCCCTAGGTAAAGAATTTCTCCATCCTAAGGTCCTGTTGCAAAGCACCCCACGCATGTAATCTCTCCCTGACCAGATGACCCCCAGCTGTTGTGAGTACTGGGGGTAAAGTTTTGTTTTCCTTTTTTAAGAGAAATAGTTGATTTTTGGGGTGGGGGGGTGTTGTTGGGGAAGCTTTGTTCAGGGTCACTCTTGATGTGGTGGAAATAATTCACTTAGAAAGGGCCAGAGCAATAGTACAGCAAGTAGGGTACTTTCCTTGAAGCAGCCAACCAGGTCTCTCTTTGTCTAGTAATCCATATAGTCCCTGAGCCCCCCTAGGACTGAACCCTGATCCCAGAGCTGCAAATCCCTGAGCACTGCCAGTTGTGGTCTAAAATTGAAATATGTGCATGCACATACACATACACACAGAGAGGCTATTAGAGCAATGAGAGAGAGGAGTAGTATTCACGTGAAAACATGAATTTTTGCAGAATAGAAAAATACAGAAAAAGTGGCTTAAGGATCCACTTTAAGACAAACTCTGGAATTTGTCTTTATCCTAAGTGTTTTAGGTCTGATCAGTAAATTTCCACTTTTGCTCCCCCCAAAGATGGTTATAGTGCTCTTATGAGCACTCCTAATCTATCCTTAAATCATAAAGTGAAACCTTCTGGTGACTCTAGACTTTGTATCTGCAGTCATTTTTTTGCATTTCTCTTTCCGCTGTAACCTGTATAATCTATAATCTATCACTATAGAACAATGTTCTTTGCTTCAAAACAGAAAAACCATTCATGATAAGCTCTTAATATTTATGAGTTAATTGACTCTAAAATATATATACTGCTGGCCATCCATCATAATTATTTTACTCAGGCTTCAGTTGATGTAGTCGCTAACCCCAGAAAGCTGGATCCCAGCCAGCTTTTAACCTTAGCTCCTGGACCCCAGAGAAGTAAGTTTTGGAATGTTTCTCTACTGTGTGTATTGATAATTTCAAAAATAAGAAGTAAACTTAATTGTTTAATATGTATGAGCAGGGAAGGAGAAAAGCAACACAGATGCATATAGCCCATGAGCGAATTTCTCAGCAAAGTCTCCCGAAGAACGTCTCCTTGAGTTAATTCCCCCGCAAAGAATTATCTCTGTTGAAACGCTGGACCTCTGTAAATGGTAAATCACAATACGTGAAGTTCTGTACCTCAGAACCCCTCAGATGTTCTATAAGTATGCTATTCGGTTCTGAATTAAAGATTGACTATGCACTATCCATTGGCCATCAGTTGTTGTAGTCCCTGTGTCTGTATTTCTTTGGAGAGACAGAACACTGAACATGTTACCATGTGACCTACCAACTTACTATTCTTCACATCTGGCGACCTGGTGTGTGTGCCTCAGAATTGACACTTGGGTATTTTTTGTTGTTGTTCTTTTGTTTCACTAGAGTTACCTTTTGAAGTTGCAGTATTTTTGGTAATCACCCTTCATTGGCCGTGGCTTATTCCTGCCTCTGATGTCAGGGATCATTTCCTACAAGGATTAGGGCCCCATATATATTCTAGTATATTGAACCTGGGTCAGCCAAGTGCAAAGTGAATGTCTTATCGACTGTATTAGCACTCCAGACCCCAAGATATAATATTCATGGTTTCAAAGTAGATTCACTTTAGAAATTCCTATTGTTAGACACACATAACATCATGGATCATAGTAAACACCCTAGTTATTTGGATAATTTTGTGATACAACACACTTTTTACATGGTTTTCAGAGTGATTCTTGCAAAATAGGAGCAGGTGCTGGATGAGGCTCATGTGCTGATTGAGGATTAGAGTAAATCAAGACCAGGATGGGTCCAGGTCCAGAGGGTCAGAGCTGGGACTGCCTGGGGCCTACTCGAGCCCAGAATTGACCTTAGTTCCTGAAAGAGAGCTCCCAGGCCAATGTCCTGTCCACTCTGCAAGAGGGAAGCTGAAGTTTTGTCCACCCTGAGTCCCTGTGACTGGCCCCACGGCAGAGCCAATAATGGCGCTCTGGTCACTGGGGCCTGCAGGGGCTGCAGCTACGTGAGAGCTCCTGGCCTCAGAGTTAGTCTCTGGCCTTTAGGACCTTCCTGTGTGGTTCCCTAGGTAGAGTCCCGGGCTTGGGCAGCACCGGGGTTTCCTCCCCTGTAGGCCTCAACCACTCCTGTCCTGACAGCAGCTGGGTCACAACCGATTTCTCTCTCGAGAGAGATACAGGAACATCTGTCAGTGTCTCGCCGTGGATGTTTCTGTGAGCCAGTGTCCAAACATCCAGCTGGTCACTACCTTTCGGGCTCCAATGCAGGGACTTCTGGTCAGGTGGGGGCTGGGACTGGTTGTGCTCCTCTCTGGTGCCCACGGCTCAGGTACTTGCATGGAGCCTCCTGTTGGTCCACAGGAAAAACAGGCAGGAGATGGTGAGATGGCCTCTGCCATAGTAGAGGGCTATCATGCCACCAGTAGGTCAATCTGTACCTGTGAGGTGAGTGCATCAGCAGCCTAATGGCACCGTCTTACTTTCAGATACCCCAAAATTGCTGCAGTGCCTTTGGCCAGACCCCAAAAACTTGGGGCAAAGTTTACCAAGAAAGTAAACGGCCAAAAGTTTGGTATATGGGCGTCACACGCACAAACCACCTCCAGCTCAGCTATATAATTGGAGACATGGCCTCTCTGATTCCTAATTGAACTACTTAATGGCCCTGATCCCAGAGCCTCAGAAACCAATCTCGGAACCCAAAGACTTTTGGCAGAAATGCATCCTGTTCCTGCAATTGGTTACTGGCGCTGGGCCACTCCAGGTGGGAATAGGTTTCATGCCTTGGCCTGTTCCCCCTGGCAGCCTGGTGACCGCCATCCTCCAGAGGCCACTGGACAGTCAGGTTCGGGCCTGCAGTGATGAGACACACGGGGCTTCACCAGATGGGATTGGAACCGGCCCTTTCCTCCCCATCCAAGCGAGACCCCGAGTCGCCGCATACAAATGGCCTCTCCTGCTCCTGATCAAGCTTATTAACGGCCATGATCCCAGAGACTCAGAAACAAATCTTGATACCTAGTAGCTTTTCGCAGAAATGCATCTGGATCCCATATAATGTGGCAACCGTCTCAGAGCTTATTGGAAAGCCAAGTATGTGCCGGCGGTGACAGGGCAACTGTAGTCTCATGGGAAGGGGGTTGGTACCGGCTCATCCTTCACGCCCTACCGAGATCACTGGTTGCCCCCCACGAGCGGCTCTCATTCACAGCCATAACATCAGATGCACAGAAACCAATCTCGTAACCATCTGGCTCTTTGTAGAAATACATAATCGTGGCCCCATGGCATTATATGATTCTCATAACCAGCTATAGAAAACAAAGTATTTCACAATGCCTTTTCAACAATTCTGATTGTTGGGGGGGGGAATTCTAAACAATAATGGTGCATCTTTTGTAGAAATAATTAATGTAATCAATGTGGAGAAGAGGTACGTAGAAATTCTTGCCTCACAGTCATTGGGAGGGTTGGGAGGAGGGTATATTGGGGTTCTTAGTGGTGAAAAATGAGTTCTGGTGAAGGGAAAGGTGTTTGATCATTGTATGACCGAGACAAACCTGAAAGCTTAGTAACTTTTCCCACAGTGATTCAATAAACAAATATAAGAAGAAACATTATGAAAGAAAAAGTAAAAAAATTAATAAAAGTCATAGTAGAGAGAAGTCTTAAATATGTAAGAAAAATGCAAGACCTTCACTCAACCCATGACCCTTACTAGCCATATCAAAACATATACTGGAGAGAAATCTTCTGTTTGTTAATGTGGGAAGGCCTTTGCATACGTCTCAAGCCTTGTAGACATCATAAAATGCACACTGGATGAGTGATCCCTAATAACTATTCCCACATTCAGAGGAGTGCCCCTAGAGAAGACAAGTTTTGTTTGGACCAGGAGTGTTAGGGGGCTGCAGGAGTTCAGCCAAGAAGGAAGTAATCCAGGTAGCGTGGGACAAGCTTCCAGTGACATCAGTACTATAAGGGAAAGGTACTTGCTGATTATCACCCGGGCTTCGGCTTTAGCAGTGTCCCAGCATTTGGACTTCATGTGTATGTTAACTTGTAAATAATGGGTTTTGGTAATGAAAGTCAATAGAAAGCTGACTAAATAAAAATTAAAATCAATATGTAAAAACCACTTGAAGCAACAAAAAGCTCCAAAGATTCTTAGAGTCTTAAAATCCTGCAATCAAATATAACAATGTTCACATAAATTTATTTCTACATCGATTGATATTGCAAGTTTGTTTTCTTATCAATTTTAATCCTAAAATTTTATTAGCAGTTGGGGATTTTTCTCTTTAGTAAATTAAATACATACATATGTCACCACCCCTCACTTTGAACTGCCAAGGTTCACCATTGTCTCAGTCTTTGCTCTGATTCTGGCTTGGCCCAGAGGCCCTGTTTTGAAGGGGTTTATGGCAGAGATCAACCATAATGTTGCTGAGAATCATTGTGAATCAAAAATCAGGCAATTCTTCATTCTTCCCACCTCGCTGTCTTATGCCTGAGGGAGCTGTGGTCAGGCCCTACACCATAGTATGGGGTGGGATGGCCTCACTCCTGTCCCCTGTGTATGTCGGTCAGGACGTGGTGACCTTCCCCGATGTGGCCATGAGCTTCGCCCCAGAGGAATGGACGGGGACCAGAATGCTAAGTATGTGCAAGGAACAAGTGAGCCCCAATTTGCTGGATTATCTCCCCAGTTGTGGGCCTTATTTATTATGAGTCCTACTTATTTTTTTTACTTTGTTTCATTTTGGGGTCCAGCTGGAAATGCACATGGTGACTTCAGGTTCTGCACTCAGGAATCACTACTAGTTTGATACTTGACATCCAATATGGAACCCAGGCATGGCCAGGAGTATTTCCTCAGCCCAGAGCCATGAATATACCGTATACATTGCTGTGTATGTGACTCAAAACAAACGAAATAAATTTACTTCTCTTTCCACATTTAACTTGGGTGTTTTGCTTTTGCTCTTGGTATTGTTTCGGGAACACACTAGGAATTTTAATTTTCTTTCATTTGTAACTTTTAAATTCCATTCATTTATTTTTTGGTTGTTGGGTTGTGGTGTTCAGGGGTTACTCCTGGCTCTTCCCTCAGTATTTACTCGTGGCAGTGCTCAGGGACCATATGGGATGCTGAGATTCGAACGCTGGTGGTTTGCATGCAAGCCGTGCCCGCTATGCTGTCATTACAGCCCCTAAGATCATTTATTTCTTAGGGTCTCACCCTCTCATCTTCTCTTATTCTCAGTGCTTGGGGTGACTTCAAGTGATCTTCGGTGATCAGTTGTCGCCCAGCTTCAAATCAGAGGTTCCTGCATGCAAAGCATGTTTCTGAATCCTTTGCATTGTCGCCCCGCCTTCATCGGACTCTTTTAGGTTTTTTAAAATTTGTTTTGGGCCAAACCAGCAGGACTCAGGGTTTGATCTTTGTCTCTACACTCAGGGATCATGCCTCGCTGGTGGTGGACAGTATGGGGTTGTCGGGGATCATACCTGGTCTGACCATTGACAAGACCATTGCCCCACCTGCTGTAATACCTGCTACCCTCCGTCTTTCCCTTTGTTTTTAGCTTAATATAAATTTGGGGGGATTTCCATCATTGTCCTTGCTTGGATGCTTGGGTTTACTACTGACTCTGCACTCAGTGAGAGTGAACTCAGGACCCTCCAGTTGCTGGTGTCCTGGACACAGGGCCCAGCAGTCATTGTTCTTGTGGATAAAGGACAAAGTAGAGTATCTTCTTGGAAAGCTGACTGTGAAGGTCAATTTTGTGGCAGGAGACAAAGCCTCCTGTGAGCACCCCACACTTCCCTGTCTCTGTACTATAAGAGGGTTACCTGCTCCAGCTTGGGGAGCGATTTCACACATTTTTTCCACTTGTTCCCTGATATCCAGGTGGTTCCTGGGGCGAGGTGGAGGCTCTTGGGGTCACAGCTTTGAGGGGTATGATGGGGGCTGTACCAGGGTGCAGGGTGCGTGGGTGTGAGTGCATGACCTTGGGGGGCCCCTGCAGCCACGATCGCCTCCAGGTCAGTGATAGGCAGAGGCGGGTGGGAGCAGGGTTGAGCAGGGGGACTTCAGGTCTTGGGGTGAGGGACCTACATCAAAGCACTGAAAGCCTTTGTTTTCCACATTGCAGACCGAGGTTCCATCCTGCTAGCAACAACCTGGATTGATTTATGAGTGCAGAGCCAGGAACTACCACTTAGCATCAGCTATGTGGCCTCCAAAAAAATAAAATAGAAGATTTATTTTGATTGGGCTGGAGCGATTTATTTTGATTATGTTGATTGATTATTTTGATTGGGCACAGCAGGTAAGGCATTTGCCTTGCATGTGGCCTACCCGGGTTTGATTCCCAGCTTCCCATCTGGTCCCCCGAGCAACTGCAAGATTAATTTCTGAGTGCAGAACCAGGAGGAAACCCTGAGCATCGCCAGGTGTGACCCAAAAAGAAAAAAAAAAGAGTATATAGGAATATGTTAAGGAGCAAAGCAACTTTCTCATTTCATCTCTCCCTTAGCAGGCTTCCCTCGCTGTTGTTTTGTGTAACGCTGGTAAAGTAAGATACTGGAAGGAAGATATTTGATTTTTAGGTGAATAGGAGCTTTGCCTAGGGCTCACTGCTGGTGTGCTTGAATTATTTAGAAAAGGCAGGGGACTGAAGCAATAGCACAACGGGTAGGGCGTTTGCCTTGCACGTGGCTGACGTGGGTTCGAATCCCAGCATCCCATATGGTCCCCTGAGCACTGCCACGAGTAATTCCTGAGTGCAGAACCAGGAGTAACCCCTATGCATCGCCGGCTGTGACCCAAAAAGCAAAACAAAACAAAAAAATACACAATACTTTTAAAGTTACCTTTATAATACATTAATCATTGAATCACTTAATCCCCGTTATTCATCGATTTATTCGAGCGGGTGCCAGTAACATCTCCATTCATCCCGGTTGCGTGCTAGCGTAGCCCAATGGTATCTGTTCGTTCTAGGAACATGCAGAGCCTCAAACCGATCATTTAGGGTCTTGAGGAAGAAGTCTGACCATCTTGTAGGTGGGCGTCCACGTGATCTTTTGATGTCCCGTGGAATCCAATCAGTAATGGCTCTAGTCTAGCGGTTGTCTGTAAACCTCATTACATGTCCAGCCCATCTGATTTTTGATGTCTTAGCAAATGAGACAGCGTCCCTGATTCTTGAGCGTTGACGAAGATCAGAACTCCGGATTCTATCTCTCATTTGAGTGAATCGTGATATGCCAAGCATAGTTCTTTCGATTCCTCTTTGAGAGACCTGAATAGCGTTCTTATTCTGTTTTCGTAGGGTCCAGATCTCTGAGGCATATGTTACATTAATTAAATAATTAAATAATTATTTATTTATAATTATATATAATTATATATATAATGTATATATAAATATATATAATTATATATAATTATAATTAAATAATTACATATACTACATTATTTACTCAATAATTCAAAACTCTCCCAAATAAAATTTTCTCAAGGACCTAACATTATATTTTGTATTCGTCCAATTTTGTTTTCTTTAGTTTCATTTTTCAGCCACGCCATGAAACTTCGGGGTGACTCTGGATTCTGCACTTATCCGTCTTGGTGTTTTCTTGGGGGATCATATGGGATCCGGGGATTGAATTGGACCAGTTGCGTTCAAGGCAGCAAAAGTGAAGATTGTGTTGTTTGTGTACTTTCAGTAACTTGGCTGGTTATATCAGGGACACATGGGCTAGGACTCTCACCTTTTCATTGTCACTAATCTCTACATTGATTATGTGGGGGCAGGGTATTCTAGGGGGAAGCCAGCTGTAATTCCCTGGATGGTAGGAGGAGCCCTGAGGCCGGGAAGGAGAGGCGTGTATGCAGCTGAGTGTCTGAGGACCCTCCCAGGCTCGGCCCCGGGCATCGTGGGTGTGCCCTGAGTGTGTGTGAAACATGCTGCTGACCCCAGGGGGCCTCAGGCTCCTGCATGCAGGCATCTGTGCTCTACTCATGCTCTACTCACACAACTCTTCGCTCCCCTGGGGTGATCCTGTGCTTTGCTTTCTTGGCTTGTTCCAGTCTTATTCATTAGATTCATGAGATTCAGGGTCCTTTGTACCCCTTTCCCTTACCAGCCTGGCTGCACAGCCTGTATTGTTGGGGTGCCCTTTTCAGGAGCAGCAGAACCACCTTGCACCCCGCCCTCTCTGTCACTAAGCTTGTCTTTGACATCAGGTCATTTGCATGTTTTTTGAGTATATGAAGACATTTTGTTTTGTATCGGTTTGGGGTCTGATGTTGCCAAGGGTTTTATTCCTGGTGGTCCTCAGGGGTTCCTTTGGGCAGTGCTCAGAATCCTGCCCCTGTCAGCCTTTATGAAGGCAGATGCCCTACCTGCTATTCTCTGTCTGACCCATTATGAAATATTCTTTTGGTTTTATGTTAAAAAGTCATTGAGTGAGCCCATAATAAAGCTAGTTTGTGCTGAAGTCATAGTATAGTGGGGAGGGTGCTTGGCTTGCACTGGGTTTGAGTTGCAGTTCCCATAGGATCCTCAAATATCTCTGGTTCTAGTCAAATAGAAAAGCCAAAAGGCTAGTGTGTGATTGCCAGGCTCCTCCTAGCGATACTCCCAAAGGAACGTCCCTGTGCTCTGGGCCTGTTTGGACTGTGAGAACCACAGAGATGTCATCTACCTGCTCGACCTGTTCACCCAAGAGTCATTCGACTAATTCTTACCTGACTTGCTGTGATTTACTTAAGAACTCAAATTACAGCCTCAGGATTTGGCATAGCTGCAATCTGACTTGGGAATAGGGTCACTGAGATTGCGTGAGCTGGTAAGATTTACACATTCAAAAATGAATATCATTATACCCAGCGGGATAGATCAGTGGAACAAGCATGTGACTGGAAAGGTGGGGTTCCGGGCTCTCTCCCTGCCATTACATCTGTGGTCTCTGGACACTGCAAGGAGAAAATCCAGAGTCTTATCCTGGGAGTAAAAGACACTTAGCCTTACTGGGTACTGAAACTGAAAAAAATTCTATTATTTTTCATATCAATAAAGTACTTTAATTTTTCCTTCTACTGAAAGCAAATATAAGTGTTAATTGTTTCAAAGAACTGGTTTGTCAGTTCATGCTGTGTTTACAAAAATGAATATGAAGCCCCCTCTCTCTATCCTCTCTCTCTCTTCTCCCCTCCCCCCACCGCCACCTGAATTTGATGGTCTCAGGCTGCTTCCCCCACCCTTGGCCAGCTGACGACCATGGGTGGATGACGGAAGGAATGAGGGCTAGGCTCATTGGTATCAATTGCAGTTTCTTCCAATCTCCTCTCAGTTCTCCTCTGATTCTCCTTCAATGAATCTCCTTCATTTCGCTTGGATTTTCCCTCTCAGATTCTTTCTTGATTTTTTTTCCCTTGCCAACTCTTATAGCATTAATTATCTCCCAAATCATGAGGGAGTTGGTGTAGCAATTACACATAGGCGAGGTCATACAATCAGTGGATGTATGGTTCCTCTCTCAGAGGAAATTTCTTCTAGGACAAAGTCTTTCAGCAAGAAGCCCCACCTAAAGATGAAATGCCATCTACGGGTGCGTTTTTCCTTCCCTTAGTTCAGGAACCATATAAACATTCATCTTATTTCTACTCCTTAATAAAATTAGTAGTCATATAATATGGATATAGTAATAGATACATTAAGCTGGGGACATCTTACTGTAGATCTCAGATTACAGTGCTCAGGCCAGATTAGTCTTTCTTAGCCCTAGCATGGTACCAATCTAGTTGTTACTCTTTGGATCATGACAGAATTTGTCCATGACCATGCTCTTAACTTATATGGCATTTTGGTCTAGCCCGTTTCGATGCCAGGGTACGTCACAGCTAGCCGTGGGTCCATCCAGTCCCTCATCATGACACTGCCTTTGGGGTGCTAGGGACTAAGGGTAACTGAGGCTTAGATTGAGAAAGCAGATGCCCAGGTATGAAGTATTATTTGGTGTCAATTAACTCCCAAGTTATAATGTCAGAGTATTAACTATCTTCCTATGTGTATACGAAAAGGGTGTTGCTCTAAAGTAATTATGCCAAGGACATAAGGAGAAGAGAAAAGCAGTTTTTCACTCAGATTTCTGAGGATTCAGACCTTACAAGTTAACAGAGTCTGATTAGGAGAAATATGTGACAGACCAGTTGGGAAAGCAAAGCACAGAGAGGGAAGTTACAGAGAAACATAGAAGAATGGGCGTGCCTCAGGAGCACTGTGGTAAGCCTAAGCTCCCTCTGGCAAGGGAGGAAGGACATACCAATGTTAAACCTAAAGTGTTTAGAGCTATATTCCAAGAAATAGAGGAATGGGAGTGCCTCAGGAGCATTGTATGGGTGTAATCCAATAAAACTTAAACTCCCTGTCACAAGGGAGAATGGACATACCAGTGTTAAACCTAAAATGTTTAGAGCTATATTTTCAACAGAACAGTGTAGTAGTTGGTCTGGAGCGATAGCACAGCGGGTAGGGCATTTGCCTTGCATGTGGCCCTTGAGGCTGCTCTAAGTTCGATTCCTCTGCCCCTCTCGGAGAGCCTGGCAAGCTACCAAGAGTATCTCACTCACACGGCAAAGCCTGGCAAGCTCCCCATGGCATATTAGATATGCCAAAGACAGTAACAACAAGTATCACGATGGAGACACTACTGGGCCTGCTCGAGCAAATCGATGAACAATGGGAGGACAGTGTGGTAGTGGGAAGATAGGGGAAGTTGAAGATAGGGGAGGTTGTGCTGCGTCCAGCCTTCTACACCATCCCACAGCTGACTCTCGGGACCAGAGAGTACATCGCCAGTACTAGCAGGTCCTTTGAAGGCTTTCTGTGGACATCCCAGGAATTTGGGATGTTGGGCCCCCATCCCATCAAATCTCGAATGAACTCCAAAATTTGGAGTGTTTGTTCACACCAGGTTACAGACTGTTCTGCCAGGCAAAGCAGCAGCCTCCCAAGAGAAGCACAGTTTGTTGGTTAGAAAAAAGCACATCCTGACTCACCTGTCCATTTCATAAGCACCGACAAAATTAAATTCACCAGACCCACATCCTGGTACCCTGTAATTTTATCTAAGCATAGTGAGGCAAGCACAGTTACCGAAGCAAAGAAAAGCGAATACAGAAATAAATCAGCTATTGATGTTTACTACCTCACTTTGGGGGGACCCTAACCTATTTTTCCTATTTGTACTCTGTGACGATCTGGCATCCTAGTGGAATGGTTACAAGAAATTGAGTATGTTTTTGTAATAACTCCGCTAAAAAGTAAACTTGTAAACTAAATTAATTTCATATTCTTACGGTAACAAGCACCAAATCATCATAGCCAAACAACAGGTCAATAGATCAACATTTCTGAAAAAGAGGCTTTCTTCTGTACTACTACTCTACAGTTATTCTTTCCCACTGGTTCAAATTTTGAAGAATTATAGCTTAATAAATCATCAAGTACTAAAATATTACAAGATTATTTAGCTGCACAGCAGTTAAGGGACTTTCTATTCATTTGTCTGATCCATGTAGAATCACTGCTATGTAGACTTTGAGCACTGTTTGAAGAGTTGCTGTGCATAGCTCTCAAGGAATAACTGGAGAGCACCGTTTGCTCTGAACACACACAAATACAGAAACAGGAATTTTTGTATACACAAATGTCTTCCCAGTCATCACCAATCCCTGAGTCCTCTTCTGGGCTTCCCCTGACTGCTTTCTAAGCCACGTGATTCACTTAGTTTCTGAATCTCTCCTATCATTGTGAAAATAAACAGTTGAAGCTACTCAAGACCTGGACTTTCAGTGTGATATAAATAAACGTGGGGACTCAGAGGTCTGGGTGGCTGTTTGCAAAGAATGTGAATTTTATTTCCTTCATCAAAACAAAGACTTCTGATTGACGCGCTATCTGTTCAGTCCGTCACTCCCCATCTATCCCAGACCTGGCAAATATCAGACGTCCCGATCACCTGATCCTATCCCAGAAACGGGGAAAAATGAACCTTTCTGATCAGGCAAGTACCTGGTCAGGAATATTTGAAGCCTGGCCCTTTAAGGCTCTGGGCGCTCTGCCTATGACGTCACAGAGTCGGGACCCTCTTTCCCTGCGCGTCTTGGAAGTTGGCGGAAGTGCTGGCAGGCGGCTTAGGTGCAGAAGGTGAGGAGCGGGTGAGGGGGCACCCAGGGGGCCAGAGGGGTCCAGGAAGGTCCGTTTCCCCACAGGCCGCCGGTGGTCGCTCTGAGCGCCTGAACCTCCACCGTCTCCGCCTTGTGGGCGGCGGGGTCGCTCCTCGGCGGTGGCCCGGGGTGGCGGCCCCTCACCCGGGTCGCACAGAGAGCTGCTGCCGAAAGGTTTATCTTATTTATAAATTGATTTTTGGGGAAAAAATGATCGTTTTTACTGAGTAGAAGTTACTTAGAAAGATGCGTAAGGGGGGAACGCGGCCGGCCGGGTTCGATCCCGGCACCTCACAGCGTCCGATCACGGCCTGGAGTGAGCCCAGAGCCGGGAGTAACCCCTGACCAAAGCCCCCCAGAGCTCCCAAAAAAGGTGGGTGGGTAGAGGAAGCACGTGTTCGAGGAGAAAAACGAATTTGAAGCACTAAGGTCCTTCTGAAAGCTCCAGACACAAGGACAATAACCGAATGAAGAAAAGTGGAAACAAAAGTTGTTTTAATTTTTTTTATGTGTTTTAGCCCCTTACCCGGTGGCGCTCAGGACTCTTCTCCCTGGGGATCCGAGGACCCTTTGGGGTGTCGGGATGCGGGCCCAGCGCCCTCCCTGCTCACCCGTTGCTCGGGCCTCTCACAAAGGAGAAAGAGTCAGAGCTAGAGGGAGCCTCAGTCTCCCCCAGATATGATGGGGCGGGTCAGGGCACCTCAGCGTTATCTTAGTTTCAGGGCGACGACCATCACCTGGTCAGTCACAGGGGTGGGTGGATCATCCCAGCAGTGTCCCCAGGACATCCCGTTACTGGCCCCTTTCATTCCTTAGGCTGATTGTGGAGTAGTGCTAAAGCGTGGGATTCCCTCATCAAAGGGACCTGGGGGCGCATTCTTTTTCCTCGTGGGGGGGTGTTGAGCCCCTCCTGGCTGTGCTCAGGGGTCACTCATGGGGTTGCTCAGGGTACCCCATATCTGGGTTAGCAGCATGAAGGAAAAAACACTCTACCCTCTGTCCTGTCGTTCTTGGGGGGTGTCAGGTCTGGATGGGGGGTGGGGCTGGGCACATTCTTCATATGCTTGGGGCTTAAAAGCATTTGGCAGAATCTTTGATTTTCACTGGTCCTTGTGCATTCAGTGGGTTCTGGGATTTCAGGGAGGTGGGGAGCTTCTCTTTCATTTTTTTATTTATTTTGCATTTTGGGCCACACCAAGCGAGGCATTATGGTGACTCCTGGTTCTAAATTCAGCAAGCACTCCTAGTGGTGCTAGGAACCATAAGTGATGGCCAGAATTAAACCCACGTTGGCCACCTTCAAAAGAAATGCTCATTTGTCTATGCTGTCACTCAGGCCCCAAGGTGTGGAGCTTTAAGCCAACTCAGGTTGCGGTCTGGAGAGGTGCATCAGGGTGGTGCTACAGTGGGTCTTGCAACCAAATATGCAATCTTAGCAGGAAGTAGCTTGGGCACTTCCAGAGTGTGCCCCAACCCCTCTAATAATGCAATTTAGGATCACTATTGGCCACCACACCTTTATTCGTTTAAATGAAATAATTATTTAGTCTGTAGAAAATACAACTGCAAGACTCAGTTACTTCTCCTACCTTTGCACTCAGGGATCACTCCTGGCGGGTTTCAGGGCACCGTATGGGATGCCAGGATTCAAACTTGATTTGGCCGAGTGCAAGACAAGCACCTCACCTGCTATACTGTGTCTCCAAACTATTTCCACAGAAATTTCTCTTTTTTAGATTTTTAGGGTCACACGCAGCGATGCTCAGGGTATACTCAGGCTTTGCATTCAAGAATCACTCCTGGCAATACTGGGAGACCATATGAGACTTTGGGAATCGAACCCAGGTTGGCCGCATGGAAGGCAAATTCCCTACCTTCTGTACCATCGTTCCGGCCCCAGAAATGTCTTCATTACTTAATTTATTATACTTTTTTTGGCCACAGCAACACTCAGTGCTCAAGGGTTACTCTTGGTTCTGAGTTCATGCATTATTTTTAGCAGTGCTGGAGTGGGTGAGCCTATGTCCTGTTGCATATTGACTCCGGCTTAGCTGCTTGAAAGAAAAGCACCCTGCCAACTTATTAGCTTTGCTAACCCTATGTGATTATATTTCCTCAAAAAAAAAAAAAAAGAATTTCTGCCTCACCTGTCCAGATTCCAAGCATCTCCACTGTACATCTCTCCAAGACCAGGAGTGTGCCCTGCTGTTGAAGTGAGTACTTGCAGAAAGGGGTTTTCCAGGGACCAGCTGCAATAGGTTCTAAATGTCTCACTCTTAGGGGCTGGGGCAGTAGTACAGCCAGGAGGGCGTTTGTCTTTCTTGTGGTTACCAGAGTTATCCCTGCCACAACATCACTAGGTGATATTGTCCCCTGAGCATCACTAGGTATGACTCCAACCCTCCCACTTCAGAATTTGTCTTGACACATGAGAATTTTTTATGCATCTTTTTGGAGTTGGAGTGTTTCTCCTGTCTTTCCCTCTCCCCCTCACCCGCTCCATTTTCTACAAACTTGGAGATAGTCAGAGACTCTCCCCCTCTTGTGTCTGTGTGTCTGAGATGCAGGGGGAGCCATGCCAGGTCCCCCAAAGGTAAATCAGGTGCTCAGCCCTCTGAGCTCCTCTCCTTGGGTGTATCTCACTACTTGGGGAGAAGATGAGGTGAGATTTGGGGCCACACCTGGTAGTACTTGAGGTCTGTGTCCTGCTCTGTGCTTAGGGGACTAGTGGACACTGGATACAAGGGAAGGCCCTCTGGCCTTCCAGGTGGCTGGCATCTGCTTCAGTCTGTTGTGCTCTCTCCTGTTTATACCTTCATGGAAAGTTCTTACATGTGAAATTTCTAGAGCCCTTTCAACAGATGGCTGTTAGGGGAAAATGAAGGAGTTGGAGGTGGAGGCTCTTAGCGAAATTTTGGACTTTAAAATCTCATTTGGGTTAAATTTAATTTTTCTTTTTTCTTTTTGGGACACAGCAGTAATGCTCAAGTGTTATTTCTGGCTTGGCACTCAGGAATCACTCCTGGCAGTGCTTGGGGGACTGTATGTGATGCCAGGGATCGAACATATGCCCTGTAAACTGTACTATCACTCTGGATCCAAGTATAATATTTCATCCTCTTTTTCTTTTGTAATATCATAGTCTGAAAACCTGGCCTGTAAGCTCTGAGCATTTCTGGATGTGGTCCCAAAACAAAACAACAAACCCAGAGGACTGAGCATTCAGAATATATTACTAGAATTCACACCTCTTCTGTTGGCAATTAACTCCTCATTGCCTTTATTTGGGCAGGAGGAGGATTGGCTATGCGGGATTTTGCCAAACTAAGCAGTGCTCCAGGATCATTCATTCCTTGGCAATTCAAGTTCTGAAGTTAAGTCTTTTGCGTTCATGCAAGTGCCCTGCCACTCACTCTCAGCTCTTCCAGACCACTGCAAACCTTTGAAATTGTAGCCTGACTTCTGGCTCAGGTTTGCTCCAGGAGGCCCCAGGTACCAGCAACCCTGCGCTGCCCTCTATCTACCAGCTGGGCCTCATCCCTGCCCCCTGCAATATCTTTCTCACAAAGTTCACATTATTTATATAGAATTTGAATTCCTGCAGTAAGAGATAGGCCAGGAATGCAGGACCTGTCCTTGCAAGCAGTCTGCCATGGTAGTCTCCTGTAAAACGCAGGATTCCCCAAGCACCACTCAGGTAAGGTCAAAGTTCTGCCACCTGTAGCGCCCAAATCCAAACCTGCATTCTACAAAACTGGTTGGTGGAGGTTGACTTGTGAACAAATTAAGTATACATATAGATTTAGATATACACACATGCACACACACACACACACACATATATATATATATATATATATATATATATGTGTGTGTATATACACACACGCACACATACATGAAATGAAATTCTGTCATGAATCAAAAAGGGGGATAACCAGGCTCTTATAGATAAGCATATATAGTCTTTGGGTCTTGGCCATTGATGGGATTACATGGCACCGGGGACAGTTGGTGGGTGTAACGCCTACATACTGGAAGATGGGAGATCTGGGTGGAGGAGGCCCAGTCCCAATACGAGCAGCCTGGAGATCTCAGCCCCAGGTCCTCACACCTGGGTTCCTCTGCCGGTTCCTTCATGCGTGAGGCTCGTCCGATCTTGTGGAGAGTGGTCTTAAGCATGGCTGTGTCTCGAATCATGCTTAACCATGAGCTGCCGGGGCTCTGCTGGGGGTTGGAAGGGAAACTAAACACACCCTCCTCCAAAAGGCACCAGTGAGAAAGCCAGACACGGAGGCAGGAGACTGGGTGTTTTCTTTCAGGAGCAGGGTTTTATAGTCCCTGGGTCTTGGCCATTGATGGGATTACACAGCACCGGGGGCAGTTGGTGGGAAGATAGGGGATCTGGGTGGCGGAGGACCATCTCTTTTCTCAGTCTCCTTCATTCCCCCTGTCTCCCTGAAGCTGCTCTTTTTCTTCTCTCACCACGACCCCAATCCACGCCTCCCCACGGGAAGCGCAATGAAAAATGGTTTTCTAGTCTTCCCCATCACCTGCAGCCCATGAAGAAAAAGCAGCCCTAAAGGTGTGTTACTCCTCTCCTTCGACCAGCAACTTAATTGACATATTTAGTCCTATTGATTACCATTCTGTATGAACATAGTAATAGACACTTTTAGACTTGTTGGTGACTCTCCTGGGGACTTCTCACCACAGATTCAGACTCAGGCCGGATCAATCACTCCCAATCCCAGCAGCGTCCAATCTAGTTATTACTTTTTGATTCGTGACAAAATTTGTCCATGACCAGGCTCTTATAGATAAGCATTATGGTACTTTGGCCAGGCCCATTTCGATGCCAGCGTAGCTAGCTCACCACTTGCCCTGGGTCCATCTAGTCCCTCATCGGACCCTTCTTTATGAGATTGAGGAAGTAAGGGCAGCTGAGGCTTCAGTCAAGAGAGCAGATGTCCAGGAGGTAATATTATCTGGAGACCAACTCTCAAGCTCAGGCTTTTCTTTGGACCTGTCTTCCTGTATCCATACAAAAAGCAATTGCTCTGAAATAGCTAACCATGCAAAAGACATTTAGGAGAAGAGAAAGACAATATTTAAAAGTCAAAATCTGATCAGGAGACAAAGGTAATTGAAAGGTTATGGGCAATCAAGAAACATAAGATCCACAAAACCACAATGAGATACCATCTCACACCTCAGAGACTGGCCCACATTCAAAAGAACAAAAGCAACCGATGCTGGCATGGATGTGGCGAGAAAGGGACACTCCTTCACTGTTGGTGGGAATGTCCACTGGTTCAGCCTTTCTGGAAAACAGTATGGACGATTCTCAAAAAATTAGAAATTGAGCTCCCATTTGACCCAGCAATACCACTCCTGGGAATATATCCCAGAGAGGCAAAAATGTATAGTAGAAGTGACATCTGCACTTGTTTGTTCATTGAAGCACTCTTTACAATAGCCAGAAACTGGAAGAAACCTGAATGCTCAAGAACAGATGACTGGTTAAAGAAACTTTGGTACATCTACACAATGGAGTACTATGTAGCTCTTAGAAAAGATGAAGTCATGAAATTTACATACAAGTGGTACAATATGGAAAGTATCATGCTAAGCGAAATGAGTCAGAAAGAGAGGGATAGACATAGAAAGATTGCATTCATCTGGGGGATATAAAGTAACAAAGTATGAGATTAATACCCAAATATAGCTGAGATCAGCACCAGGAGGATTACTCCATAACTTAGAGGCCAGCCGGGTATCCTAGAGGAAAGGGCAGTTCAGATAGAGAAGGGAGCACCAAATAAAGGATGTTTGGAGGATCCTCCCAGGAGGGGAGATGCATGTCGACAGTAGACTATGGACTGAACATGTTTGCCACTCAATGCCTCTTTTGCAGACCACAACACCCAAAAGGAGAGAGAGAACACAGGGGATTGCCCTGCCACAGAGACAGGGGGGATGGGGGGATGGGGGTGGTAGGGATATTATCCATGGTGGTGGAAAATGGGCACTGGTGGAGGGATGGGTATCTGATCATTGTATAATTGAAACCAATGCACAAAAATTTATAAATTTACAACTGTAAAAAATAAAATAAAGGGAAAAAAAGAAACATAATATCTCACCTGCCAGGGAGCAAGGGCAGACTCTATTATACTACAATACCTGGTGATCCTCAATGGTTTCTCTTGGCTCTGCACTCAGGTATTATTTCTGATGGTGTTCCTGGAAACTACAGGATCATGGGGATTCAACCTAGGTTGGCCATGTGCAAACAACACCCTACCCAGATCTACAGTTGCTCTGGTCTCAGTTGGAGAGTTTAGATACATGTAACTGTGCACAGAATGTTGTTTGAAAGGATAGAAGGGGCGCCTTGATGAAATCTTTTATAAGTGGGAATATGGGTCAGGTCCCAAGCTCTCCACATCCCAGGAGACCATTCCGTTTACCTGTGATTTCTCACAAGGATGGTCACATTCCTGGATCCCACCCACTCTGAAGAAGCCCTCTCCTGGAAAAAGTTCCTTGGAGTGTGTTATTCTCAGTTCACAGACACAAAATTCCCCAATGGGCCACCTGCTAGGGAGAGACGCACTGTGTATCGTGAGTCCCTCACAGCAACATACCCTCAACCACAGTCACCGTGAGCAGAACCCATATAGGTGTAAGGAATGTGGGGGAGCCTCCCCATGTTCTCAGCACTGTGGTGTTCCCTTAGAAAACCGCAGTCGACAGAATCCCCAGAAATGTCAGCCCCAAGAACAAAGTGTGAGTCAAGGGTTACTCCATCATGACCATACGAATATAAATTCAGGAGCGAAACCTTTTGCATGTGAAGCATGTGGGAAGGCCTTCGATCAATCATAACATCTTATTATGCATAGGAGAATTCATACAGGAGAGAAACCTCATGAATGTCAGACATGTGGGAAGGCCTTTATTCAGACCTCTAGACTTAATGGACCTATGAAAACTCATAGTGCAGAGAAGCCTTATATATGTCAGGAGTGTGGCAATGCCTTTACTCGATCCTCAGGCCTCAGTACACATAGAAGTATTCATACTGGAGAGAAACCGTATATATGTAAGGAATGTGGGAAGTCCTTTGCTGAATCCTCAAACCTTAGTGTACATAGGAGAATTCACACTGGAGAGAAACCGTATATATGTAAGGAATGTGGGAAGTCCTTTGCTGGAGCCTCAAGCCTTCGTGTACATAGGAGAATTCACACTGGAGAGAAACCGTATATATGTAAGGAATGTGGGAAGGCCTTTGCTCAATCCTCAAGCCTTGGTGTACATAGGAGAATTCACACTGGAGAGAAACCGTATATATGCAAGGAATGTGGAAAGGCCTTTGCTACATCCTCAAGCCTTAATGTACATAGGATAATTCACACTGGAGAGAAACCGTATATATGTAATGAATGTGGAAAGGCCTTTGCTTTGACCTCAAGACTTAGGGAACATTGGAAAATTCACACTGGAGAGAGACCCTATGTTTGTAAGGAATGTGGAAAGGCCTTTATTTTGTCCTCAAAACTTAGTGTACATAGGAGAATTCACACTGGAGAGAAACCGTATTTATGTAAGGAATGTGGGAAGTCCTTTGCTGAAGCCTCAAGCCTTCGTGTACATAGGAGAATTCACACTGGAGAGAAACCGTATATATGTAAGGAATGTGGGAAGTCCTTTGCTGAAGCCTCAAGCCTTCGTGTACATAGGAGAATTCACACTGGAGAGAAACCGTATATATGTAAGGAATGTGGAAAGGCCTTTGCTCAATCCTCAAGCCTTACTATACATAGGAGAATTCACACTGGAGAGAAACCGTATACATGTAAGGAATGTGGAAAGGCCTTTGCTGGAGCCTCAAGACTTAGTGTTCATAGGAGAATTCACACTGGAGATAAACCATAATATATGTAAGGAATGTGGAAAGTCCTTTGCTGAAGCCTCAAACCTTTGTGTACATAGGAGAATTCACACTGGAGAGAAACCATATATATGTAAGGAATGCGGAAAGGCCTTTACTTCATCCTCGCAATTGACTATACATAGGAGAATTCACAGTGGAGGGAAACCGTATATATGTAAGGAATGTGGGAAGTACTTTGCTGAAGCCTGCTGTTTTTCACTCGGGCTGCACCTATGCCAGTATTCTTGTGGTTGGAATTGCTTGTGTTAATAATGGGTCATGGTGATGAAAATAAGGAGGAAGGTGACTGAATGTTTATTCAGATACAGAAACACCCTCCTGCTCAGAACTGTCATGGCTCACTACTCTGTTATTGTTTGCTATGCTTCTGGCTTGGCCCAGTGGGGCTGGTTAGCGGGAATTATGGCAGAAATCAACCAAGATGCAGCATTGAATACTTTGAAAATGGAAAAATAGGTAATCCTTCATTCTTCAGTGTTTCCTGTGTTAGGATTTGGGATGCCTGAGCACCCTGGTTTGCAACTTGAGTGCCAGGTCAAGCCAGCTTGTATGGTGCATTCACGCTTTTTTATTACTTGTTCTGGATATCCAGGCTTTAGTGGATGTGGAGCTTTTGAGGGGTGCATTGGGTGCTGTTCTGTCGCTCAGGTGTCATGGGTGAGGGTGCGTTATCCTGAGGGACCCTGCAGCCACCATCGATCCAGGTCCAAGACGGCAATGGAGGTTGGGCACATGGACTTCAGGCCTTGGTGTGAGGAGCCTGCAAAGAGTGGGGGTCTTGGTCATCTCGTTCCTCCCTACTGGAGACTGTGAAGGACCCTGTTTGGAGCCTTTGGACTGGACCTAACACTTATCGAAACTCCAGATATGTTCACAGGCAGCCCCCAAATGAAAGGGACAGTTTTGCCGTCAGTCATTTTCATTGGCTTCAGTGCTGGGTTTGGCACTTTGGGGTATGTTTAGACAAGTGAGAGGTATATGCCTTGAAAATTTACTCTTTGGATTATATATATTTTTTTGCTTTTTGTGTCACATTCAGCGTTTCACATGGGTTTCTCCTGACTTATGCACTCAGGAATTACTCCTGGTAAAGCTCAGGGGACCATATTGTTTCTGGGATTCGAACCCGGGTTGGTCACGTGCAAGTCAAACCTCTTACCCGCTCTGCTATCACTTCAGCCCCTCTTTGGATTAATAGCTGCTTTTATTCAGGGGTGTTGGAAGGGATTCTTTGATGCACATGTTTTACTTCTGGTTTTGCATCTCAGGAATTATTCTGTGGTGCTGCTGGGTACCTATCGGATGGGGAGGCTAGCATCCTAGTCACTTCACAGTGATTCCAACCCCACTATTGGTGTTTTTTCCCATATATAGAATTTCTACAACACGGGATTATGGTACCGCCAGAAGGTCAACCTGTGCCTGTAAGGCGATTGCATCAGCAGCCTGATGGCACCATCAGACTTACAGATACTCCAAAATTGATGCTGTGCCTTTGGACAGACTCCAAAAACTTTGGGCAAAGTCTTCCAAGAAAGTAAACAGCCAAAGTTAGGTATGTGCAATACACACCAACAAACCATTTCCTGCTCAGCTATATAATTGGAGGCAAGGTCTCTCTGGTTCCTAATCAAACCTCTTAAAGGCTATGATCCCAGAGACTCAGAGATAAATCTCAGAACCCAGCGGCTTTTTGCAGAGATGTGCCCGATACCCGCAATGAGCTACCGGCGACAGACCACCACAAGGGGCAAAGGGTGTGTGTCTCCGCCTGATCCCACTTGGTGGCTCGGTGGCCACCATCTTCCAGAGGCCATTGGACAGACAGGTTTGGGCCTGCAGTGACAAGACATGCAAGGCCTCATGGGATTGGGCTGGACTCTGCACTTTCCTCCCCACCTCAATGAGATCCCGAGTCGCTGCCCATGTATGAACTCTCTGGCTCTTGATCACTCTGTTTAACGGCCATGATCCCAAAGTCTCAGAAACTAATTTCGGAACCCAGTGGCTTTCAGAAGAAATGTGTTCTGTCCCCACTGTAGGTTACCTAAGCTGGGTATTTCAGGTGGCAATACGTTTTGTGCCTGGCGGTTCAGTGGCCGCCATCTCTTAGGGCTTCTGGACGGTTAGGTTTGGGACTGCAGTAAGGAGACATGCAGGGCCTAATGCGATGGTGGTGGAGCCGGCCCTTTTCCCCCTGCCCAACGAAACCCCGAGTTGTCTGGCGCCTACGATTGACCTCTATGGCTCTTGATCAAGGTGAGTAATGGCCATGATCCCACAGATTCAGAGACAAATCTCAAAACCCAGTGCCTTTTAGCAGAAAAGCATCTGGACCCTGTAGTAGGTTACTGTCCCAGGTCCACCCCAGGGGGAATTGGTGCTGTCCCACCAACTGCTCTTCCTTGGCGGCTTTGTGGCCTCCATCCACCAAAGGCCTTTGGAACATCAAGTTTGGGCCCACACTCAGGAAGATACGTGGGGCCTCGCAGGATGGGTGTGGAGCTAGCCAATTCCTCCCCATCCCAACAAGAGCCTAAGTCATTCCCACGAACCGCCTCTCTGGCTCGTGATTAATCTGTTTAATGGCCATAATCCCAGAGACTCAGGAACAAATCTCGGAACCCAGTAGGTTTTTGCAGAAATTCCTCCAGATTTAGTTGTTAAAATTTCAGAATCCCAAAATTATATGTTATTTATAACCAGCAATTGAAAAAGAATTGTCTACTGTTGAGTTTTCACCAGATCTAAGTGCCGGAATAAAATCCCAAATAATAATGGTGGGTCTTGTGTCAAAATATTGAATGTAATCAAAGTTGAGAGAAGAATTGGAAATTATCTGCCCCACAGGTAGAGGAAGGCTGTGGAATGGCGTTATACTTGGGTTTTTAGTGATGGAAAATGGGCATGGTGAAGGGACGGGTGTTTCATTGTATGACTGAGACTTAAACCTGAAAGTTTTCTAAGTGCTCTCCCATTTTCCCCCGTTTTCTCCCATTTATTTAGAAATGGCCAGAGTAATTGTAGAGCAAGTAGGATGCTTACCTTGCATGTGGCCAACCCAGGAGTCCTCCAGTCCACAACATCTTTTCATTGCTCATTGAACATTGAGCGTCCCCTTCTCATTCCTAGAATATGTAATGTGGGGGTGTGGCATGGGGTAGGGGTGTCTTCTCCCCGGAGCTGTTCATTACGGAGAGATCCAGTGCTTTGCTTTCTTGACTTTGTTGTGATTCTTCCCTATCTGTCAGGTATGTCAAGTAGTCCATGTGTTTCAAGGCTCTTGTTTTCCCAGTTGTATAACTGGCCAGACTGTACAACTAAAGGGTCGGGTCCCCTCTCTGGACACTGCTCGGTCAATCTGACACCATGCATATATTTGCCTTTGAATCATTGTCATGGGTTTTTGAAAATGGGAAGAAATTGAGTTTTCTTTTGTTATGGGGCCTGGGGATGCTCAGCAGTTATCTCTGGTGTTTCTCGTAAGTTGCTTTTAGCAGTGTGTAAGGACCAAACCCTGTCAGCCTCATGCTAGGCAAATGCCTACCTACTGTACGCTTGTACGCACCAAAAAATGTTTTATTGTGTGTATGTTAAAATGTGACTGTGAGCCCATAGTGAAGTTAATTAGGACCAGAACAGCAGTGAATCACGGACGGTGCTTGCCTTACAGATGCCGCCTACCTTCGATGTCCAGCACCCCCTATGGTATCCCAAGCATCACTGGGTCTGATTAAAAACAAAACCCAAAAGGATTTTTTGGGGGATTGCCGAGCTCCTCCCAGCAACACTTCCCGCAGATTTTCCCTTTCTGTAGTCTTGCTTGGACGGTGAGAACTATGGAGATGCCCTCCACCTGTTTGGTCATTCAGCTGCATTCCATTCAACATTGGACTAATTCTCATTGTACATTTTGTTTGATTTCAGAACTCAAATCACAGGTTTAGGATGTGACATTACAGCAATTTCTTTAGGGAACAGGGGTATTGCATACAAGTGTGCTGTAAGATTCTCTTGTTGAAACTATTACGCCATTGGAGTGCTCAGTGGACCGAGCATGCGACTTGAAAGGTGGGGACCGGCTCCATCCCCACAACCACATCTATGGTCTCAGCATCACAGGAAAAATATCGAAGTCTAATGCTGGGAGTAGAGGGTCTTTAACCTCAGTGGGTGCTGAAATCTGGAAATTTATTTTATTGTATTGTTTTTTAAAGTCTTCATTAAAATGCCAGTATTTTCAATGTTATTGATAGTTGTGTTTAGGCGTACAATCATTGAACACCAATTCCTGCATCAGCTTCCCTCCACCGGTGTTCCCGTATTCCCTCCCCACCCAGGTGCCCACTCTGCCCCCACCTGTCATCTGGAGAAGCACTTGACTAGGTTTCAGTGGTTACAGCTTAGATCTCTTGTTTTCAGTTCTGTTGCATCTGTGTTTTGGGTAAATGGCTACACCCCTCACTCAAGTCACTGGCATAAATGGATCCCTGATCCCTGTAAACATCTGGGTCTCTTCCGCCCCAAATTTCTTTCCTTCTTTGTCCGGCTTCTCTCTAAACACTGGAATCAGGGATGATTTAAGCAGCCCCTTTACATTACATTTCCACATCCAGTGTTCAGTACTCCACAGATGAGTGAACAGCATCCTGTTTTTGTTTCTTTTTCTGGCTAACTTCACTGAAGACAGTATCTTCCAGTTCCAACCATGTTGCTGCATAAAAGCAGTAATTCTAAAACCTAAAAAATATATCAATTGATCAATTGATCTCCCTTTTTTCATTGATTTATTCGAGTGGGTGCTATAGCACAGCGGGTAGGGCGTTCGCCTTACAAGCGGCCAACATGGCCGACCCGAGTTCGATTCCTCCGCCCCTCTCGGAGAGCCCGGCAAGCTACCGAGAGTATTCGATATGCCAGACACAGTAACAACAAAGTCTCCAATGGAGACGTTACTGGGCCCGCTCGAGCAAATCGACGATCAACGGGAGGGCCTTTACCTTACCTTTACCTATTCGAGTGGGTGTCAGTAACGTCTCCATGCATGCCTGTTGGGTGCTATTGTAGCCCAATGGCATCTCTTTGTTCTAGGAACATGGAGAGCCTCAAACTGATTTTTCAGGGTCTTGAGGAAGAAGTCTGAACATCTTGTAGGCGGGCGTCCACGCAGTCTTTTGACGTCCCGCGGAATTCAGTCAGTAATGGGTCTAGGCCAGTGGTTGTCTGTAAACCTCATTTCGTGTCTAGCCCATCTGATTTTTGATGCCTTGGAAGATCAGACAGCATCCCTGATTCTTGACCGTTGATGGAGATCAGAACTCCTGATTCTATCTCTCATTTGAGTGATGCGTGATATTCCAAGCATAGCTCTTTCGATTCCTCTTTGAGAGACCCAAGTAGCGTTCTCATCCTGTTTTCATAGGGCCCATGTCTTTAAGGCATATGTTAATGCAGGAAGAACAGTGGAATTGAAGACATGTGCTCAAAGCTGGAGGTTCTTTGTCCTCTTAGTTATTTCTTAAATGCTCTTGAAGGCATTACAAGACACTCTCATCCTCCTGCGAAACTCAGGTGCCAGGTCATTCATCATGTTTCTTTCTCGAACTAGGTATATATAACTTGCATTCGGAGATGGTGGTTCCATTGAAAGCGAATGGAGGATCAGAAACGAGGCTGTTTCTAATAAAACATTGTGTTTGTAATTGTGATGCTTCGTAATTCAGCTGTAGTCCGACCTTTGCACACTCACGGTCGAAGTCGGTCATCATTTCTGCCTCTTGGCTGATGTTGGGTGTTATTAGAACGATGTCATCAGCAAAGCAGAGGTGGTATAGTTGCTAACCATCTATCTTCTCTCCCATTCCTTCCCATTCCAGTCGTCGCATGATGTTCTTAACGGTGGCACTGAAGAGTTTTGGTGAAACGGTGTCACCCTGCCAAACCCCTCTCTTGACATGGATAATTACTTCTTTGTAGAGTGGTCAGATCCTTATAGTGAATCTGTAATAGAGCTCACGGAGGATCCTGATGTATTGAGTTTGTACACCCTGATTGGCTAGGGCTTCTATGACCGCTTCCGTTTCCATAGAAGCAAAGGCCTTCTTTAAATCAATGAACGTTAGACAGAGTGGCATCTTGAACTCCTAAGAAACCTCAATGAGCTTAGTAATCGTGTGGATATTGTAGATGGTACTGAATTCTTTTCGGAAACCACCTTATTCACATGGTTGTTCTTAATCTAGTATTCTGCTAATCCTATTCAGGATGACTCGAGTGAACAGATTGTAGATGAGAGACAATAGGCAGATTGGGCGATAGTTGCCAATGTCGTGGATGCCTTCCTTCTTGTATAGTAGTACGGTCTTGCTGGTTTTCCATTGGGATGGAACCTTGCATTCAGACAGCATGTGAAGAGCCGAGCCAGTGTATTGATGAGTACTGATGGTAAGTTCTTCAAGTGTTCAGCTCTGATCTCGGCTGGGCCAGGTGTTCTTTGTTTCTTTACCGATGAGATGGCATGTTGAATTTTGAAGGGAGAACATTCAGAATGATATATCCATGGTGCAGAATGTGATATGTGGGCAAGTGGACATGGCTATTAAAGAGATCTGAGTAGAAGTCATGAATAATCTTCTCCATTTCCCTTCTGGATGATGTGATAGATCCATCAGGATGTCGGAGGGGAGTGAGCTTGGTCTTGTAGTTGGTGAAGGACAGGCGGGCATTACAAAACCTTTTCCTGGCTTCTGCCGCATCTACCAGCATCGCTGTTCTCCTGTCTTTGAGGTCATCCTTGATGGCTTCTCTGCATTGTTTTGCCAGCTTGGACGTTCACTTCCGGTTGCCTGAGGCATGTGCCAAGCCACATTGGCGAATAAGTTCAAGAGTGTTCAAAGAAAGGCAGTTTTTTCATGGTTATATCTCTCGGCCCCAAGAGTCCCAGCAGCAGGAATCCCTGAGCAATGCTGGTGTGACCCTCTCCCCACGTATGTTAATTAAAATTCTACTTAACACACCCTACTTTCTCTGATTGCTGTTGCCTTCACCCCAGACATCTGGAGATGCTGGAGTTGAATCTGGCTTCTGCCACCCTCCTCCACGGAGAACAGAAGAAATGGGACTTCTCATGTGTATAAGAACCTCAAAACTCAGGATGGAAGATGGCACCCTCAGCATTGCGGGGTGCTGTGATATGTGGAAGTGGGGTCTGGAGACCTTTAGAACTGAGTTGGTTGGATACATCGTACTGCAGGAAGGCAAGCCTCTCCTGTGTCACCCTGTTCGCTCTCGGGTAGCTGGCTCTGGAGCACTGCTAACTGGGTATACTTCCACACATAGAGTGAGTGGGCAAGCCCCAGTCAGCAGGGACACCCGGACACAGATCCCCAGTTTACTCCCTGACCAAGGCCCAGTCAGACGCGGCCAGGGCTGGAAGATGCTGGACTCTCTCATCCCCTCTCTTACTTTGCGGGTGTAAGAGAGTTGAATCCATCAGAGGTGACTCCTCTTGGTACACGGACCCCTCGAGAAAGAATCAGCACCATTGAGGTCTGGGGTCATCCCCCAACCCTCACCCCACCCCACCTGGTCCACACCTCCTGATCTGACTATATTTTTTGAGGGGGTCGGAAGCAGTGTTGGGGGGCCCCACATCATTCTGGAGTTCGACTTTGGTTCCCACACTCGGGGAACCTCCACTTGCCCTGCTCCCACAAATGTCTGGGAAAGCCAATGAGAAGTCTCCCTGGAACAGAAGGGAATCCAATCTAGGCTTTTACCTAGGTCAAAGTCCCGTTGCTAAGGAGGTTGCCTAGTCAGGTTGAGAGCGGTGATGATCTTCTTTGAAATTCTTTTCCTGGCCTTTTGTTTCTGCAGGAGCTTCTCTGGGTCTGTTACTGGCCATAGGTGAGGGTGTGATAAGGCCTTAGTTTCTGTTTTCTTCAAGGTTAGCCTTCACAACTTCAGAGGTATTCCCGGGAAATTTACTGCCTTTACCTTGGGAGGGGGAGCCTTCCCTATCTGCCTGCATGCCTACATTAATTCCCTCCAAACCATTAGGAGTTGCTGGACCTTAGGACGTTAGGAGCCCTCAACCCTGGCCCCAGAGGAGTGACTCCTGAGTGCAGAGGCAGGAATAAATAATCCCTGAGCACTGTTGACTATGTCTCCCTCCCCAAAGATGCAAATCCTAAGGTTCCCGGTGCTTTCCAGGTAGCTGATTACTCCCTGTGGTACCAGGGGACCATGTGATACTGGAGGTGAGCCCAGAAAAACCATTTACAGGCAGAGAAAGCCTTGATCACAGGGATCACTGAAATCGCTCACATCTGTAATTTATAAACCTTATCCCCCTGACATAGCGCTTTCAGTTCAATACACAAAACAAGTACTTTTTTATAGGGGTGGGGATAAGGCACAACCAAAAATGTAGTTACTTCTAGCTCCCCAGGCAGGATAACTCCAGGTGGGCCTGGGAGGGAAAGGGATTATATCCTGTCATCCCCTGCAAGACAAACTCCCAGCAGTCCCTAAAATTTGAATTTCAATTTCCTTGAATGCATCATTCAATCTCCCCCAGCCCTTGGGTGGGATACACAATGCCTCCATTATCCCTGGATTCCTCATGGCTTGCCCTTTGACCATTTTTTTTTCATTTTTGTGTCCCACCTGGGTGATGCTCAGGGGTTTCTCCTGAATATGCACTCAGAAATTATTCTTGAAGTGTGGTGCTTGGGGGATCTTGTGGCAAACACTCTGCTTCAACCTTTTGATGTCTTAAATATGCACTCCTAGTTCATTCTTTAAGTTACAGTTCTCAAGTTCAAATTAAACTGGTGTCTTCAGTACTATGAGGGAAAGGGAATTGCTGATTGCAATTCAAGGAAACACAAAGAACTTCCCATTCTTTAAACTCTTAAGATTTCTTGCCACTGTATATTTTCATACGCCTACTAAGGTCTGGGCTCCTGGTGAACCTGAATTAACCTCCTGAGTTTCCTTATGTAGCAAACCATAATAATAATAGTAATGATTACTATTTCCTATGCCAGTGTCCCAGCACTTGGACTTGATTTGTATGTTGGCCCTCCCATTGATCGTCAATTTGCTCGAGCGGGCCCAGTAACATCTCCATTGGAGACTTTGTTGTTAGTGTGTCTGGCATAGCAAATACTCGGTAGCTTGCCGGGCTCTCCGAGAGGGGCGGAGGAATCGAACTCGGGTCGGCCCTGTTGGCGGCTTGTAAGGCGAACCTGTATGTTAACCTGTAAATATTTGTCCTTTTTTTTTATCACATCCAGAGATGCTCAGGGGATACTCCTGGCTTTGCACTCAGGAATCACTCCTGGCTGTGCTCGGGGGACCATATGGGATGCTGGGAATCGAACCTGGGTCAGCCACATGCAAGGAAAACGCCCTACCCTCTGTGATATTGCTCTATTCCCTGGGAATAATGGGTCTTGATGATGGAATCCAGGGGAAATCTGGTTAATTATGAACTAAGTAAAAGGGTACAAAAACCACCCCTCAATCACAAATATCAGCGTCACTCCTGGGAGTGCTTGGCGGACTGTATGTGATGCCGGGGACCGAACATATGCCCTGCCAACTGTACTATCACTCTGGCTCCAAGTATGATTTTTCATCCTCTAATTTTTCATCCTCTTTTTCTTTTATAAATTCACGTACCCATAGGTAAATCATAGCCTGAAAACCTGACCTGTAAACTCTGAGCATTTCTGGATGTGGTCCCAAAACTCAAACAACAAACCCAGAGGACTGACCGTTCAGAACATATTACTAGATTTTGCACCTCTTCTGTTGGCAGTTAACTCCTCATTGCCTTTATTTGGGCAGGAGGATTGGCTATGTGGGTTTTTGCCAAACCCAGCAACTCTCCGGGATCACTCCTTGGCAATTCAGGTTGTGAAGTCTTTTGCGTTCATGACAAATGCCCTGCCACTCACTGTCAGCTCTTTCGTGCCGCTGATAGCCTTTGAAATTGCAGCCTGTACTTCTGCCTCAAGTTTGCACCAGGAGGCCCCAGATGCCAGCAACCCTGTCCTGAACTCTAACTACCAGCTGGGCCTCAGCCCTGCCCCCTGCTGTAACTTTCTCACAAGGTTCACATTATTTATATAGAATTTGAATTCCTGCAGTCAGAGATAGGCCAGGAATGAAAGACCTGTCCTTGCAAGCAGTCTATCATGATACAGTCTCCTGTACAAAGCAGGATTCCTCCAAGCACCTCTCAGGTAAGCTCAAAGTTCTGCCACCTTTAGCAAAATCCAAACCTGCATTCTACAAAACTGGTTGGTGGAGGTTGACTAGTGAACAAATTACATATATATAAATATATATGTAGATATAGATATACACACATACACAAACACACACATATATGTGTATATATACATATATATGTGTATATATATGTGTGTATATATATACACATATATATGGTCATACCCTGTGGTTGCTGCCAAAAGGTAACAAATGGTACTCAGTGTGGCGCCGGGGTATACAGGTCAGCCATGTACAAGGCCAGTACCCTACCAGACTATAGCTGTGGCACCTAAATTTATTGATTTCTTTTTGGTTGACTACACCCAATGGAGATTAGAGTTTACCTCGGCTCTGTTCTCATTGATAATGGTAGGTTTGGGGACCCTGTGAGGTGGTAGAGATTGAACCTCGGTCAGCTATGTGCCAGACAAGCAACTCGTGGTCTGTGCTTTCTTTGTAGCCATCATAAAAATGCTTCTTTGCTAAGTCGAGATAGTTGTGTTCTTTTTTCTGATTAACTACACAATTCACTTTCATTTTTTTTCTTTTTGGATCACCCCCAGTGATGCACAAGGGTCATTCTTAGCTCATGCATTCAGAAATTACTCCTGGTGGCTCTTGGGGGACCATTGGGGATGCTGGGAATCAAAGCTGGGTTAGTCGTGTTCAAGGTAAACACCCTCCCCACTGTGTTATCGCTCCAGCCCCCCCCAGTTCACTTTTTTGTGTTTTTGTTTTCGGATCACAGCCAGAAGTGCTCTCAAATTACTCCTGACTCTGCACTCAGGAGTCACTCCAGGGGGGCCTGGGGAAACTTATGAGAAGTGGGAGTTTGAACAGGATTTACACGTTAACAGTTGTTCCCGGTCTCTCCTGGTAGCTCTCTCTCACTGTCCACATTTGGTGCTCTTGGGCCACTTCTCCACCCTGGACAGTTGTTGCTTTGGACCGATGAAAGTAGAATGAGGACCAGGCTGCTTGTTGATTACTTGCAGTTTATTCAGTCTCTTGTCTCCCAGCTCTATCCAACCCTCTCTCTAACTCGCTCCCCAATGCTCTCTGTGACTCCTCTCCAATCTCCCCAGCCACTCTTACTCTCAGCTCTCAGCCTTCTCTTTAAGTTGCAGCCGTGTCCTCTAAATCTGTCTCTCTTCTCTCACTATCTCGTTGTCATCCTGTTCTTCATCGATTGACTCAAGCAGGCCCCAGTAATGTCTCCTTCTTCCTATCCCTGAGATTTTAAGAAGTGCCACATTTGAGGCTCTTTCAGGGTAAGGAGAAAGAGAACCATGATTGTTACTGGTTTTTGGCATATTGAATACACCATGGGGAGTTTGCCAGACTCTGCGGAGTGGGCAGGATACTTCTGGTAGCCTGCCAGTTTTTCCAGATTAAGACTAGATAATAAAATTTTGTGTGCCCGTGCACTTCCCAGAGCACGGTTTTATAGTCTTTGTATCTTGGACATTGATGGGATTACACGGCACCAGGGACAGTTGGTGGGTATCACGCCTACATATTAGAAGATGGGAGATCTGAGTGGAGGAGGCCCAGTCCCAATACGAGCAGGTTGGAGATCTCAGCCCCAGGTCCTGCACACTTGGGTTCCTCTGCCGGTTCCTTCATGTGTGAGGCTCGTCCGAACTTGTGGAGAGTGGTCTTAAACATGGCTGTGGCTCGAACCAGAGGACTTGAGCTGCCGGGGCTCTACTCAGGATTGGGAGGGAAACCCAACACACCCTCCTCCAAAAGGCACCAGTGAGAAAGCAAGACACGGAGGCAGGAGACTACTTGTTTTCTTTCAGGAGCAGGGTTTTATAGTCTCTGGGTCTTGGCCATTGATGGGATTACACAGCACCGGGGGCAGTTGGTGGGTGTAACACCTATATACAGGAAGATAGGGGATCTGTGTGGCGGAGGACCATCTCTTTTCTCAGTCTCCTTCATTCCCCCTGTCTCCCTGAAGCTGCTCTTTTTCTTCTCTCACCACGACCACAATCCAGCCTCCCCACGGGAAGCGCAATGAAAAATGATTATCTAGACTTCCCCATCACCTGCAGCCCATGAAGATAACGCAGCCCTAAAGGTGTGTTACTCCTCTCCTTCGACCAGCAACTTAATTGACATATTTAGTTTTACTTCCTAATGATTACCATTCTGTATGGACATAGTAATAGACACTTTTAGACTTGTTGGTGACTCTCCTGGGGACTTCTCACCACAGATTCAGAGTCAGGCCGCATCAATCACTCCCAATCCCAGCAGCGTCCAAGTCTAGTTATTACTTTTTGATTCGTGACAAAATTTGTCCATGACCAGGCTCTTATAGATAAGCATTATGGTACTTTGGCCAGGCCCATTTTGATGCCAGCGTAGCTAGCTCACCACTTGCCCTGGGTCCATCTAGTCCCTCATCGGACCCTTCTTTATGAGATTGAGGAAGTAAGGGCAGCTGAGGCTTCAGTCAAGAGAGCAGATGTCCAGGAGGTAATATTATCTGGAGACCAACTCTCAAGCTCAGGCTTTTCTTTGTAACAGTCTTCCTGTATCCATACAAAAAGCAATTGCTCTGAAATAGCTAACCATGCAAAAGACATTAAGGAGAAGAGAAAGACAATATTTAAAAGTCAAAATCTGATCAGGAGACAAAGGTAATTGAAAGGTTATGGGCAATCAAGAAACATAAGATCTCACCTGCCAGGGAGCAAGGATAGACCACTATTATACTACAATACCTGGTGATCCTCAGTGGTTTCTCTTGGCTCTGCACTCAGGTATTATTTCTGATGTTGTTCCTGAAAACTACAGGATCCTGGGGATTCAACCTAGGTTGGCCATGTGCAAACAACACCCTACCCAGATCTACAGTTGCTCTGGTCTCAGTTGGAGAGTTTAGATACATGTAACTGTGCACAGAATGTTTTTTGAAAGGAAATAGGGGCACCTTGATGAAATCTTTTATAAGTGGGAATATGGGTCAGGTCCCAAGCTCTCCACATCCCAGGAACCATTCCGTTTACCTGTGATTTCTCACAAGGATGTTCACCTTCCTGGATCCCACCCATGTTACTTTACTAATAATAGAGGTAAAAAAAGGAAACATTTACGATTGGATAAAGGAAAATTCAATCCATCTATTAGTCAGAGGGTGCTCAGGGGACCCTATGGAATTCTGGACATTTTACCTAGATTGACTGCATGCAGCGCACTCTACTAGCATGATACTCTCAGTTTGAAATCATGTTTCTGAAACTGCCTCCTGGGGTTTTCTTTGAAGCTGAGAGTCCACTGCTCGCGTGTCGTCAAGGGGTAGAGCGTTGGCCAGACCTTGCTCTCTGATGTTCTTACCAGCCTTTGTTCCTCTTCCATGTCTCCAGCTCTCTGGGTTTCTACTAAGCCAGTTCCTCTCTGAATCCCCAGGGTTGGCTTCGGAGTCACTGCTTTCATCCCCATCTGCATTTATTATTTCCCCAAGAAACTCATTGTCCCGTACCCTACCAGCTACCTACCTACAGAGCTTAATTTCTTTTGACATGAAAACTCTCATGGCATAGACTAATGAGTGCAATCCTCTGTTCTTCTACATGGCAGTAGCCAGCCCTGGTGGAATGTCTCTTCCTGTACACTGTGATAAAGGCTCAAGTGAGCAATTTGGCCCTCATCCCCACAGGGATGCCGAGACAGGTGGGATGTGTTCTGAGGGTGATCAGAAGATCACTCTTTCCATGTCTTCAGCACCATCACTTTCCCATAGAAGCCCATATTGGACAGAATTCCCAGAAATGTAAGCACTGAGGACAAACTTTTGAGTCCAGCATGACCCCGGTGGGACTATGCGAACATCCACACAGGAGAGAAACTGTTTAAGGACTGTGGAAAGGCCTTTGATGGATCCTCATACCTTATACATAGGAGATTTCCTACTGGAGAGTCCGTATGCATGTAAGGAATGTGCTGTGGCCTTTCTCTGACTCATAGATCTTAGTATGCACAGAAAAAGTCACACTGGAAAGAAAACATATGCATATACAGAGTGAAAGTCTTTGCTTATTCCACAAGCCTTAGTACACAGAAAAACTCACACTGGAACACTGGAGAGATAACTTATATTTGGGAGCAATGTAGGAAGGCCTTTGCTTCTTCCTGAAGTCTTAGTTTTCATAAATTCTGTTTTGCAGAAAACCCTTATATATGTGAGGTTGGTGGGAAGTCCTTTCATCTCAGGTCTTTCTGAGCATAGGAATGTTCATACAGGTGAATGAAACACTATTCGTGTCACTACTGTGGGAGGGTCTTCACTTACTATTCAAACTTTTTTCTCCATAAGAAAACGCACATTGCAGTGAATCCATGTATATATGTAAGGAGTGTGGCAAGGCCTTTGCTTATTTCACAATCCTTTTGTGACACTGAAATTTTCATATAGGAGACAAACCTTATGTTTGTTATGACTTTTGCAAAGCCTTCACTTTCCCCTAACTCCTTATTAAACATAGGAAAATTCATTCTCGAAGAGGACATATGTAGGGGTGTGGGAAGATTTTTACTCAATCCTCAAGCTTTTCTGTGTGAGAAAAATATATCCTGGATTGAGGCCTTATATATGAAATGACTGCAGGAAGATTTTGATGCAATTGGCATAGCTTTCTGAACAGGAAAATTCACAGTGGAGAGAAATCTCATAAGTGTAAGGAATGTGGAAAGGTGTTCAGTTTGTCTCCAGCCCTGACTGCACATGTGAAAAGTCATTTTGCAGTGAAAAATTACATCTGTCAGGAGTGTGGGAAGGACTTTCCTGGATCCTCGGGCCATATGCATAGGAGAATTCACACTGGAGAGAAGCTGTATATAAATATACATATTTATATATGTACGAATATATATATTTATGTAAGAACGTGGAAAGTGAATTATTCTCACCTGCAACTTTAAAGACAATCCTGGAGGAAATCCTATAGGTAAGGAATATAGGAAAGCTTTCATGTTCCCTCAAGCTTTAGTAAATATAAAAGTTATGTTGGATAAATCACTTCCATGATAACAATGGCCGGCGTCAGAACAGGGTCCTTAGGTAAAACAATTTTAGTTTCAACAAGTATGTGGGGGATAGATACAAAAGTACAGTAAGGAAGGAAATAATCCTGTTATATGTGAAAGCTTCCTGTGATACTAGTACCATAACTGAAAGGTACTTGCTGCTTATCCCCTGCACCATTGTTATGACAATGTCCTGGCATGTGGACTTCCCAGTATGTTAACTGGTAAATAATGGTTCTTAGTGATAAGGCAAGGTGGAAGGAATTAAATAAGAAGTAAATAGGTACAAACATTGCATTTTGCTGGGTACTGTCACGACTCACCATGGTTTAATTCTTGGCTGTGACTCTGACTTGGCTCAGAGGCCCTGCTTTGCATAGATCATGGCATAGATCAACCAGGATGCTGTGGTTCGCCTTTTTTGATGTTGTATAGACAGCCAAACCTCTATTCTTCAGGCCCTTCTGTGTTATGTTCTGGGAGTCACATCCCGCAGTGCTGTCCATAATTTGTGTCCAGGTAGAGCCACATGCAAGGAGCACTTCATTCGCTGTAGCATATCTGCACTCATTGTATTCAGTTTTCCATTTGATTTACACAAAATTGAGGGTAAATGTTTTGAGACTTACACTTTGGAAGCAGTAAAGTCCTGACAATCTCTTATACACCAAAATGGGACCATATAGAATCCAGATAATTGAACCTGAGTCAGCTGCGTAAAAGGCAAACACCCTATCCACTGTGCTTTCGCTCCAGCCAATCAGCCTTACACATTTCCCTGCATTTTCCTAGTTGTTCTCTGCGCAGCTGGTGTCTGGCCCTTTAAGGCTGCTTGCAGACGCGGAAGTGACGTCATAGCAGGGCATTTACATGTTTGCATGCAAGATGCTGGATCAGGCCTCCATTTGTTAAGCAGGTGAAGGGAGAAGAGGCTGTCTGTCCGTCGTGGAAGGTGTCTGTGAAGGCCGGTTTCGTGGTGGGACACTAGCGGCCCCCCGTGAGCACCCCGCACCGCGCCTCCCAGTTTCTGCACTGAGGGGTGGAGCCAAGCCAGCTCTAAGGACACTTTTAAGCTTTTTCAACTGATATCCACATGGTTCCTGGTTCCTGCCGCCCGGCGGGGTTTTGTGGGGGACTCGGAGCTTTGGTGAGTGCAGTGGGGGCTGTGCTGGGGCTCAGGGGTCGCGGGTGTGAGTGCGTGGTTCTGGGGATCCCCTGCAGCTCCGGCGTGGGATGGTGGCAGGTGGGCGCGGGGCCGAGTGGATGGGGCGGGCGCTGGGCCGTCCCTACGCTCCCAGCTCGGGAATGTGCTGGGCCCTGTCTTGGATGCTTTGGCCCCAACCTCACTGCTGTAGAAGCTGCAGGTTCACTTAGAGGACCTGAGAGATAGCACAGCGGTTAGGGCGTTTGCTTTTCATGTGGCCCACCCAAGATCGATCTCCAAGCTCAACCAGGATGGGTGCCTGAGTGCAGTTAGAAGTTTCTCGTCCATATCGCCTGTGGTGCATCCAAAACTATAAAAGAACTGTTCATTTTTGAGGGGCAGCTCCCTGATGGCAAATGACACTGTAGCCCTCAGTCACTATTCATTAGTAGCCTTGATTTCCAGACCATCCCTTGGGTGGGGTTCTAGGGGTGGTTGCGGTTTGCAACTGAAAATTTACTTTGGGGCTATTTTTAGTTGTATTTGGGTACAAATATGTAATCTCGGGGCTTCCTTAAGGAGCAGCACTCTGGAATTCTTTTTATTTTAAGTTCTTTAGGTTTCATGTGAGATGCTGATTATCAATCAGGGTCAGCATGGGAAGCGCCCCTCCCAGCTTATTATCTCTGACTCCACATTGTTGTTTTTTCTAACGTAGAATTTCTGTATCCTAAAACCAATTTGAAAATTGCACCCCGACTCTTCATCTCTCCCTGATTAGGCAAAACCCGGCTATTACACTGAGAGTTGTGTTCACATAATGTCTGGACATGCGCTGCATGCCTTTGGTGGCTATGATTGGTCTCCCCACCCTGGCCAGTGAAGGGTAACAGAGGATCAAAGAAGGAAACGGGCCAGGCTGTTGGTGATCTGCTGGATATTAACCCAAAGTGTCTTAGGCTTCATCTGTGAATTGCCCCTTTTGCTCCTCCCAGAGAAGCTTATCATGTCCTTGCTAACATCCCTGATTTAGTTAAAGTTTATCTTTAACATTTCCTTTGTATTTTTCTTCGCGTTGTCTCAGTTCCCCAGGCCAGTCTTGATTACTTATATACCATAACTTTCTGGTTATTCTCAACTTTGTATTTGTACTGCTTTGTAGTTGAAGTGGCTGTGGATTTGTACCTGCTTTCCTGTTTCCCCTATAGCATTTTTATGTTTTCATTCTACAGTACTGTTCTTTGGTTAAACACAGAAAGACCATCAATGCTTATACTCCTAGTATTTCGGAGTAGATGGACTCAAGTATATCTACTCCTGGGCATAATTGCTTGGTCATAATTACTTGACTCGGGCTTCAGTTACTGTAGTTCCTAACACCCCAAAAGGGAGGTTCTGCCATGGAACTTGTATGGACCAGGGGCAAGTGGGAAAACTACCCCAGCTTCGAAATGGAACATTCTAGAAAGCACGTGTGCATGGTCTTGATGCAAAGAGTTACAACATTAGAGACAGGATCCCCATGGGGAAGGAGAAGGTGAACTGGCCTGAAGACTTAGTCTGGGATTTACAGTAAAAGCCTTGCTTGCTCTCAGAGCCCAGAGAAGTAAGTGTTAAAAGCCTTATTTGCTCTGGGGGCTGGAGAGATAGCACAGCAGGTAGGGTGTTTGGCTTGCACACGGCCAACCTGGGTTCGATTCCCAGCATCCCATATGGTCCCTTGAGCAATGCCAGGAGTAACTCCTGAGCGCAGAGCCCCGGAGTATCCCCTTGTATCACCAGGTGTGACCCAAAAAAGCAAAAAGGAAAAAAAAAGCCTTATTTGCTGTCAAAGCCCAGAGAACTAAGTGTTGGGATATTTGTCTCTTACTGTGTTTATCCAAACAACTACAAGTTTTGATAACTTATACAACTAGAGGAAAAGATAAAAGCAACGTAGATGTCCCTGGGAGACAGAGTGTCTCCTTGGGTTAATCTCCCCATGAGAATTTACTCTGCCAAATGTTTATCTGCGTAAATGATCAGTCACCCCTCTGGTATGGTGCTTACCTGTCCCTTTTTGATGCCAGGGTAGCTCACAGCTCTCCTGGGTCCATCCAGTCTCTTGCTTTTGGGGTGCTAAGAACAAAGGGCAGATGAGGCTTAAGTCTCATATACATGGCAATGACCGGGAGTATATAGTATCTGCAGTTAATTAACTCTGAAGTTACAGAAGCATAATATTGCCTTCCTTTGTCTAGACAAAGCTGAGGGCTGGGGGCATGGCCATCCCAATCCTCCCAGCACAATCTTCCCAACTTGGGACTTTACTGGTCCTTGTTCAGGAGCAAAAAAGGATATTTTTCTATAGTAAACTGTAGAGGATATAAAGGAAAGAGAAAGTCAACATTTTATTTACAAATACAAAATCCAGAGATCTCTGGAGAATCTGACTTTACAATTCACAGGTTGTGATTAGAGAAAATGGGTGAATAATGTATAGGGGAAGCAGAGCACAGGGAATTAAAGATGAATAGTATGGAAATGGGTGTGATTGGGATGGGTGTTACTCAGTAAGCCTCAGCTCCTTGTAGCAGAGGAGAAATGATGAACCAATGTTAAACCTAAATTGTTTAGAACTAGAATCCAACCAGGGTAAAGGATTTTGTTTTTTTTAAGCAAGAAAGTTTTGGTTTTCCAGTAGTAAGGACATTTGCTCAGGAATCCTACTGGGTGTGCTAGGAGCACGTTTACTTAGACCCGGAGCCATAGTACAGTGGGTAAGGAACCATCCAAGCAATCGACCCAGGTTCTATGCCCTGCATCCCATATGGTCTGTACCAGAGTGATTCCTGCGTGTAGAGCTAGGAATAAGCCCTGAATCTTCCGGTTGTGGCCTCGAAACAAAAATCACACAAAGTCACACTTATATATACACACATATATGCACAATGGTGAAAGACCAACAGGGATTCAGGAGAAACTGTGACTTTCTGTAGCACGGATAGATCAAAAATATGGGATTATTTTTTCTTTTTTGGGTCACACTTGGTGATGCACAGGGATTACTCCTGGCTTTGCACTCAGGAGTTACTCCTGGAAATGCTCAGGAGGTGATATGGGATACTGGGAATCGAAACCAGGTCGGCCGTGTGCAAGGCATACGCCCTACCCGCTGTGCTGTCTCTCCAGCCCCAAGAATAGGGGATTTTTAAGGACCAGAAATTTGACTCTTTTAATGCTTCACTCTCAAATTTGTCTTTGTACATCATTTTCCCCCCTTCCGTAGAATTTGCCTTTTTTCTTGTTATATTTTTCACCATAGCCTACAGTGCTCAGTGTTTACTCTTGTCTCTGAGCTCAAAGATCATTTGAAAAGAGTCAGGGTAACATTCTGTGTTTAGATATCATTGTTCCGATGTTAGGTGACAATGCAGGATCAGAGGACTTCTCCTTACCCCCAGTCCCCTAGTGTGTGACCGACCTGTCCAGCATTTGCCTCTCCACTCCTTTATTCGAGTCCATCCCCCTTGCAGCACATATTCACCTGGGTGGCAAAAAGGTTCTCTGTGCCTAGACTCTGGCTCTTTAAGGTACCTAATGGAAACGGAAGTGATGTCATAAGTGATGTCATAAATGTCATGGTTCATTTTCCATCCCTCACTCAGACACTGGGGCTGTTGCTCACTTGGCAAAGGACAAGTAAATTTGCTCCCCAACCTGTAAGGGGGACTCTGAAGTAGGATTTATTTGCAGGATTCGAGCAACCTCCTGTAAGCACCCTGCGCCTTCCCGTTTCCACACTCTGAGCCGAGCGGCCGAGCCAACTTGGGGGGCACTTTTGCGATGGTTTTTCACTTGTTTGCCAACATCCAGGTGGATCGTGAGGTGTGATGGAGGTTTTAGGGCGACGCAGACCTTTGGGGTGCAGTGGGGGCTGTCTCCGGGTTCAGGTGTGACAGTTGTGAGTTCGTGATTCTGGTGTGACTCTTTTCCCACGATCGTCTCCAGCTCTGGGATTGGGCAACAGTGGGTGAATGCGGGAATCATCCGAGGGCTTGACTATTCCAATCGTCCCAGCAGTCCCATGTTTGAACCATCGGCCCTAAGCTCGCTTCTGTAGAATCCCCAGATTTAAGGTGCAGAGCTTCAGCCCCTCCACCTAATGGCAGGAGACCTGTTGCTGGTCATTTTCATTTTCTGCCGTGATAGCTGCGATCATGCAGGGTATATGGCAGGGAAGGGGGCCTGCAGGTGGCAGAGGTTTGCCAGTGAAAATGTATTTCAGGGGCTATTTTTGGTTCTTTATATTTTAAGGGGAGAGAGAGCACATATGCAGAGATGCTCATGAGTTACTCGAGTCTCTAAGCTCAGGTGTTATCCCTGGTGCTGCTGGGGGCCATATCGGAAACAGAGGATTGGATGGTTCATCTAGTCAAGCACCCATTTCACATTATTGCCTTCTAACCGCAATACCAGTGTATCTTTTTCTGGTTCATGAATTTCAGGTCCCTCACATCAAGCTGCAAAACACCCCTGACTCTTCATATCACCCTGAGCAGACGACACCTGCCATTGTGGTAAATACTGAGGTCCCCAGAACAGAGTGCCCACGTGCATGTCCTTGTCTACCCTGCAAGAGAGTGTCGAAGATTTGTTCACTCTAAGCCACATGGTGTAGCCACATTCCAGGCTACGGTTGCCACGGGGCAGCACTGCTGCCAGCTGCAGGGGGGCGCTAGTATTCGGGAGCTCCTGTGCTGAGAGTCGGCCCCTGAAAAGGCCTACAGGGACTTTCCTGTGGGACCCAGAGAGGAATCTGGGGATCAGAGAAGGCTGTTTTTTCTTCCCCTGTATCCTGGGCCCAGGCTCCTCTCCTGAAAGTGCAGCACAGATGCCAGGAAAATTTGCATCCCCAGCGGAGACAGGAGCTTCTGCCATTGTCTCCCAGAGGCAGAATTGTGAGGCTGTGCCCGAGGGTGTGGCTGGTCTGAGCTAAGGAGTGGGAGAAGGTGCTCCTGTCTGGTGCTCAATGTTCCTACTTCTCCAGGTTTTTGCATGGAGCCTCCTGCTGATCCTCAGAACAACAGTGACAGGAGAAGATGGTGATGCGGCTTCTGATAAACTGTCCTCAGGTAGGAGTAGAGGGATAGAATGACATGAGGTAGTACCAGGAGTGCCCAGGCTTCCTGGACCATCTGTTTTGAGTTTCTTTTGGACGGATTCCAAGATGAGACTTCCGATCAGACCGTACCATTCTGCTGTTTGAAGCTGCTTTTGTGTATGTTTATTTTGTTTTATTTAGCCTTGGGGCCGACCCAGTGGTGCATGAGGAGTACTCAAATCTCAGTGCTCAATGCTCATTCCTAAAAGGTCTAGGTGACGAATGGGATGCTGGAGGTCCAAAGGTTTCATCTTGGGTTTTCTGTTTTCTTTGGGGTGGCAGAGCAAGGATTCTTGCAATCATTTCTTGTGCTGCAATCTGGCATTGCCCCTGGCAGTGATTGTGGACCATATGGGATGTTGGGGACCGCCAGTCCTACATGCTGTCCCTGGAACAGCTATCCTGTTACGCCAACCTACTGCTTCGGCTTCTTTTGCATTGTTTTTGTCATCAGCTTTCCTCTGGAATCTGTGCTCTGGATTCACAACTGACTGGCCTCAAAGCACCCTGGGGTGTGCTGGCCCCATTTGCACCCTGGCAACTACAGTGACTTGGGCCCCCAGACTTGCTTTTCTCCTGTTTTGTCCTTCCTACTTTAGAGAGACTACCTGCTCGGTCATATAGTCTTACGTTCACATAATCTTGTGTGTGGATTTCTGGGCATGCGCTGATTCCAAGGAGAAAGAGCCAAGGATCTCTGCGGCCAGTAGAGATGTTGGGGTCAAGAAACTTCTACCTTATTTGAGCGGGATTTGGGGCGGTACAGTGCAGTGAGTTCCTACAGGCACACATGCCATGCACTGCTCTGAGTAGTTGTCTATACGGACTGTCGAGTTCTAAATCCTAGAGGTCATGAGCTGTGGGGGTGCAGCGGCGAGCGTGCAGTGTTTTTTGCTACACCCAGGGATAGTCTTTTGGATCGTACAAGTCTGTGTTCAGGTGATCCTCTCTACAGTGCTCACTGGACCAGTGGTGCTCGAATTGGCCGGGTGGTTACCAGGAAAGGCAGATACATCCAAGAACCTTCTGTATAACGTTCTCCCACTTTAGCAGATCCAGTTGCCTTACGTGATTTTTGGGGCCCATCAGTCATGCGTGAGCATGGAGGCTGGTTCATTCGAAGTGGAGAGGCCCAGCGACAATATAGGACCCTGGGACCTGGCCTCAGAGTAGTGGGAATGAGGCTAAGATAGACTCTGACTCCCACCCTCTTCGTGTGCTGACTCAGGACGCAGTCACCTTCCATGATGTGGCTGTGAACTTCACCCCAGAGGAATGGTCATGCCTGGAGGCCTCTCAGTGGAAGCTCTACAGGGACGTGATGCTGGAGACCTACCAGAATCTGCAGGCTGTCGGTGAGAGCAGTGTGGAGCCAACCGTGTCTGAACAGACCCGCGTTGGCTCCCTGGGGTTGGGCGGCAGCTGTGTGTCCAACAGTAGCTCTGTGACGGGCGTGCAGTAGCTCTTCCCTCCCTCGTTTTTTTTAGGGTTCACCTGTGGATACTCAGGGCTTACTCTCAGCTTTGTCTTCAGGAATTACTCTTGTGGAGTAGCCGGACTGTATGGGGTGATTCAGATCAACCGTTTTCGACTGTGTCCATGGGAAGATCCCTATCTGCCCAGTTATCACTCAGGTCCCTTTAAATACTTCCATCCATTGGTGCAACAATTTACTTTGTGTACTACACGAAATTTTGTGTGTTTAATTGGTTTAGCTGTTGCCTTGTTTGGGGGGCACAGTCCACAGGTCTCTTGGCTCTGTGCTAAAGGATGACTCCTAAGAGTGTTCAGGGGCCATATGGAGCCATATATTGAAACCTCTTGTCAAGTTAAACTGTCGGTGCCTCACCCCCCGTACTTTTCCACCAGTCACTCAAGTCAGACGGTTTTTGCATTTTCTTTTTTCCTCAGGAATTAGGGATTATTCCTGCCTTTGTATTCAGGATCCACACCTGGCCTTGCTCCAAGACCATATGGGCTGCCTGGGATCAAACCCACATGTGTGTGCAGCGCTTCTGTCTTATCTGCTGTACTATCTCTTTCCCATCATAGAGTATTTGATATCTGGTCTCTCAACTCATTAGACGCTGCCCTATTTCAATGCTTTTATTTACTTCTAATGGTTCTTGTGAGACTTCAGCAAGACTTAGGTTTTGCTTCTGGACTCTGCACTCAGGGATCGCTCCTGGCTGGCATGAGGGACCCTAGGAGATATCGGGTATCGCAACTGGATTGTCCGTGAGAAACTCCTGCTGTGCTCTCTTTCTGGATACATTTTTAGCTTAAAAAATAAGGGTCTCTTGTCACCCTTGGCGATTTCCAGATTTATTATGCACTTAGTTTTACTGAAATCCGTGAAAAGTTCATGAGGGGCTCAGGAAACCCCATGTGCTGCTGGGCCTAGAGAGACAGTACAGGGAGGAAAGTGATTTTCTTGCAAGCGGCGCACGTGGGTTAAATTCCCGGCAACCCATGTCATCCCCAAGCACCAGCAGAAGTGATTTCTGAATACAGAGTCAGGAGTCTCCCCTGATCATTTCAGGTGAGACCCAAAACAAGACAAAAAACAAAAACATACTGTGCTAATCAACCCCCTGTCGGCCATACACAAGGCCAGGTCTAGAGTATTTGTGATATTTTCTTGGGTCTTAACTCTCGAATAACTAGAAATATGTGGAATTTTGGAAATGGACATTCTGTTCATGCTTTTCAGATATATGCCCACTTATATCAGGAAAACATGGGCATTTACCTGTCACCTTTTCCCTGTGACATATCCATGCCTCTGTCTCTGTTGGGGCAGGGCACACTGGAATGAAGCCTGCAGTGATCTCCTGGCTGGAAGGAGGAGCTCTGAGGTCGGGTTGGAGAGGCGTGTGTGCGGGTGAGTGTCTGAGGACCCTTCCTGGCTCAGGCCCTGTGCAGTGTATGGGTGCCCTGAGCATGTGTGAAATATGCTGCTGAGGCCGGGGCCTTGGTGTCCTGGATCCTTGGGTCTGTGCCGCACTCAAGCTGCTCTTCATTTCCCTGGACTGTCAGTCACAGAATGATCCTGTAATTTGCTTCCATGGCTTTCGAATAAGTAAGACCATAACAGAGATTGTTTGGATCTAAACGATAGTACAGCTGGGAGCGCCTTGCAGTGCCTGAATGTGACCTGTTCAATAATCTGCTCAGTAACCTGGTTCCCCGAACATCACCAGGTCTGCTCAAAAACAAAAACATAACCTAGTGTAGAATTGCCAAGATCCTCACAGTTTTCCACTATCCGAATCTTTTGTTTAGTGTGGGAATATTTGGACTTTGAGAACCACAGAGATGTACTCTTAACTACATGGCATCATTTTGCTACATATTGTGACATGTGTGACATGTGTGAATTGCATGTTCTCTTCAGTTTCAGAACTGAAACCGCGACTTCAGGATTTGGCAGTACAGCACTTTGATTTGGGAATGGGGTCAGCAAGTACGAGTGAGTTGGTAAGATTCAGGAATACAGAATAAATATTATTATGCCAGCAGGAGTGGACCAAGTATGTGATTGTAAAGGTGGAAGACTGGGATTGTCAGGGAGAAATTCCAAAACCTGATGCTTGGAGTAGAGGACTCTTAGCTTTGCTAGGTGCTGAAATCAACCATGTATAAAAAATACTGTGAGTTTTGATTGGCTTGACAGTGGTAGTTGTTTAGAAAGCTAATTTGTGCGCCCTAGAGATGGTGCAGTGATAAATATACTTGTTTTGCATAGGGATGGATGGTCCTTACCCAGCACGCCTTATAGACAGCATAGACACACAGAACTGATCCTAGGCCCTGCATGGTGTGCCCCTCCACCCACACAACCACAAGTAAATAGAAATAACAAAACAGAAAGAAAAAAAAACTTCATTGATCCTGAAAGGCATCACTTGTGGTGAGAGCATTGCAATGGCCACGTGGTCTGCTTCAGCTGCGTTACGATGCAGCATAGTCTTCACCACTGCATCACAGGTTCCACACGGAACTTTAACCAAACCGACATGTGGATCTATTCATTTTCTCCTGAAATGGATGTGTCCGTTTTCTATAGAAGGAATTATTTCTAGTTGTATTCCTTCATTAATTTAAAAGGGGGAAAGTCACAGAATTTACTCTCTATCCATCAATGTTGTGCATCCAACTTACGGTAACATGAAGTTATTCAATAGTAAGACAATTCATATGTCAGTAATTGCATTTTGCGGTGCATATGTGTGAAACTACATCTGAAGGGCTCTATTTTTTGACAGGAAGACTCAGTGAATAAGTCAATAATTAGAATCATCTGTTGTTCTACAGGAAAGCTGCCACCCCGAGTGGAATGTCTCTGATCCTGCCCTGTATGATAATGTCTCGAGTGATCAATCCTGCCCTCAGCCCCATGAGGATGACGAGACAGGCGGGATGTCTTCTGAGGGTGATCAGAATGGCGAGAGCTACCTCACTCTGAAGAAGCCCTCTCCTGGAAAAAGTTCCTTGGAGTGTGTTATTCTCAGTTCACAGACACAAAATTCCCCAATTGGGCACCTGCTATGGAGAGAAGCACTGTTTACAGTGAGTCCCTCACAGCAACATACCCTCAACCACAGTCACCATGAGCAGAAACCATATAGGTGTAAGGAATGTGGTGGAGCCTCCCCATGTTCTCAGCACTCTGGTGTTCCCTTAGAAAACCACAGTAGACAGAATCCCCAGAAATGTCAGCCCCAAGAACAAAGTGTGAGTCAAGCGTTCCTCCTTCATGACCATATGAATATAAATTCAGGAGCGAAACCATTTGCATGTGAAGCATGTTGGAAGGCCTTCATCAGTCATCACATCTTATTATGCATAGGAGAATTCATACAGGAGAGAAACCTCATGAATGTCAGACATGTGGGAAGGCCTTTATTCAGACCTCTAGTCTTAATAGACCTATGAAAACGCATAGTGGAGAGAAGCCTTATATATGTCAGGAGTGTGCTAATGCCTTTACTCGATCCTCAGGCCTCAGTATACATAGAAGTGTTCACACTGGAGAGAAACCGTATTTATGTAAGGAATGTGGGAAGGCCTTTGCTCAATCCTCAAGCCTTAGTGTACATAGGAGAATTCACACTTGAGAGAAACCGTATATATATAAGGAATGTGGAAAGGCCTTTGCTCAATCCTCAAAACTTAGTGAACATAGGAGAATTCACACTGGAGTGAAACCGTATATATGTAAGGAATATGGAAAGACCTTTGCTTTGGCCTCAAGACTTAGTGAACATTGGAAAATTCACACTGGAGAGAGACTCTATGTTTGTCAGGAATGTGGAAAGGCCTCAAAACTTAGTGTACATAGGAGAATTCACACTGGAGAGAAACCGTATATATGTAAGGAATGTGGGAAGTCCTTTACTGAAGCCTCGAACCTTAGTGTACATAGGAAAATTCACACTGGAGAGAAACTGTATATATGTAAGGAATGTGGGAATGCCTTTGCTACAGGCTCAAGCCTTAATGTACATAGGAGAATTCACACTGGAGAGAAACCGTATATATGTAAGCAATGTGGAAAAGCCTTTGCTACAGCCTCAAGCCTTAATGTACATAGGAGAATTCACACTGGAGAGAAACCGTATATATGTAATGAATGTGGAAAGGCCTTTGCTTTGGCCTCAAGACTTAGTGTACATAGGAGAATTCACACTGGAGAGAAACCATATATAAGTAAGGAATGTGGAAAGGCCTTTGCTCAATCCTCAAGCCTTACTATACATAGGAGAATTCACACTGGAGAGAAACCGTATACATGTAAGGAATGTGGAAAGGCCTTTGCTGGAGCCTCAAGACTTAGTGTACATAGGAGAATTCACACTGGAGATAAACCATAATATATATAAGGAATGTGGGAAGTCCTTTGCTGAAGCCTCAAACCTTTGTGTACATAGGAGAATTCACACTGGAGAGAAACCATATATATGTAAGGAATGCGGAAAGGCCTTTACTTCATCCTCGCAATTGACTATACATAGGAGAATTCACAGTGGATAGAAACCGTATATATGTAAGGAATGTGGGAAGTACTTTGCTGAAGCCTGCTGATTTTCACCCAGGCTGCACCTATTCCATTATTCTTGTGCTTGGAATTGCTTGTGTGTTACCTTGTAATTAATGGGTCATGGTGATGAAAATAAGGAGGAAGTTGTCTGAATAAACAGGTACAGAAACATCCTCCTGCTCAGAGCTGTCATGGCTCACTACTCTATTATCGTTTGCTATGCTTCTGGCTTGGCCCAGTGGGGCTGGTTAGCAGGAATTATGGCAGAAATCAACCAAGATGCAGCATTGAATACTTTGAAAATGGAAAAATAGGTAATCCTTCATTCTTCAGTATTTCCTGTGTTAGGATTTGGGATGCTTGAGCGCCCTGGTTTGGCAACTTGAGCGCCAGGTCTAGCCAGCTTGTATGGTGCATTCAAGCTTGTTTCTTACTTGTTCTGGATATCCAGGCTTTAGTGGATGTGGAGCTTTTGAGGGGTGCATTGGGTGCTGTTATGTCGCTCAGGCGTCATGGGTGAAGGTGAGTTATCCTGAGGGCCCCTGCAGCCACCATCGATCCAGGTCCAAGACGGCACTGGAGGTTGGGCACATGGACTTCAGGCCTTGGTGTGAGGAGCCTGCAAAGAGTGGGGGTCTTGATCATCTCGTACCTCCCTACTGGAGACTGTGAAGGACACTGTTTGGAGCCTTTAGACTGGAAATAACACTTATCGAAACTCCAGATATGTTCACGGGCAGCCCCCAAAGGAAAGGGACACTTTTGCCGTCAGTCATTTTCATTGGCTTCAGTGCTGGGTTTGGCACTTTGGGGTGTGTTTAGACAAGTGAGAGGTATATGCCTTGAAAATTTACTCTTTGGATTATAATTTTTTTTTTTTTGCTTTTTGTGTCACACTCAGCGTTTCGCATGGGTTTCTCCTGACTTATGCACTCAGGAATTACTCCTGGTAAAGCTCAGGTGACCATATTGTTTCTGGGATTCAAACCCGGGTTGGTCACATGCAAGTCAAACCTCTTACCCGCTCTGCTATCACTTCAGCCCCTCTTTGGATTAATTTTAATAGCTGCTTTTATTCAGGGGTGTTAGAAGGGATTCTTTGATGCACAAGGTTTACTTCTGGTTTTGCATCTCAGGAATTATTCTGTGGTGCTGCTGGGTACCTAGCGGATGGGGAGGCTACCATCCTTGTCGCTTCAAGGTGATTCCAACCCCACTATTGGTGTTTTTTCCCATATATAGAATTTCTACAACACGGGATTATGGTACCGCCAGCAGGTCAATCTGTGCTGTAAGGCGACTGCATCAGCAGCCTGATGGCACCATCAGACTTCCAGATACTCCGAAATAGATGTTGTGCCTTTGGCCAGACAACAAAAAATTTGGGCAAAGTTTTCCAAGAAAGTAAACAGCCAAAGTTAGGTATGTGCAAGACACAACAACAAACCATTTCCTGCTCAGCTATATAATTGGAGGCAAGGTCTCTCTGGTTCCTGATCAAACCTCTTAAAGGCTATGATCCCAGAGACTCAGAGATAAATCTAGGAACCCAGCGGCTTTTTGCAGAGATGTGCCCGATACCCGCAATGAGCTACCGGCGACAGACCACCACAAGGGGGAAGGGTGTGTGTCTCTGCCTGATCCCACTTGGTGGCTCGGTGGCCACCATCTTCCAGAGACCATTGGACAGACAGGTTTGGGCCTGCAGTGACAAGACATGCAAGGCCTCATGAGATTGGGCTGGACTCTGCACTTTCCTCCAAACTTCAATGAGACCCCGAGTCGCTGCCCATGTACAAACTCTCTGGCTCTTGATCACTCTGTTTAATGGCCATGATCCCAGAGTCGCAGAAACTAATTTCGGAACCCAGTGGCTTTCAGAAGAAATGTGTTCTGTCCCCACAGTAGGTTACCAAAGCTGGGTATTTCAGGTGGGAATAGGTTTTGTGCCTGGCGGTTCAGTGGCCGCCAACTCTTAGGTCTTCTGGACGGTTAGGTTTGGGACTGCAGTGAGGAGACAAGCAGGGCCTAATGGGATGGTGGTGGAGCCGGCCCTTTTCCCCCTGCCCCAACGAAACCCCAAGTTGTTTGGCGTCTACGATTGACCTGTGTGGCTCGTGATCAAGGCTAGTAATGGCCATGATCCCAGAGATTCAGAGACAAATCTCAAAACCCAGTGCCTTTTAGCAGAAAAGCATCTGGACCCTGTAGTAGGTTACTGTCCCAGGTCCACCCCAAGGGGAATTGGTGCTGTCCCCCCAACTGCTCCTCCTTGGTGGCTCAGTGGCCTCCATCCGCCAAAGGCCTTTGGAAAGTCAGGTTTGGGCCCACACTCACGAAGATAACGTGGGGCCTCGCAGGATGGGTGTGGAGCTAGCCAATTCCTCCCCACCCCAACAAGAGCCTAAGTCATTCCCACGAACCACCTCTCTGGCTCGTGATAAAGCTGTTTAATGGCCATAATCCCAGAGACTCAGGAACAAATCTCGGAACCCAGCAGGTTTTTGCAGAAATTCCTCCAGATTTAGTTGTTAAAATTTCATAATTCCAAAATCATATGTTATTTATAACCAGCAATCGAAAAAAAATTGTCTACTGTTGCATTTTCACCAGATCTAAGTGCCAGAATAAAATCCCTAATAATTATGGTGGGTCTTGTGTCAAAACATTGAATGTAATCAAAGTTGAGAGAAGAATTGGAAATTATCTGCCCCACAGGTAGAGGAAGGCTGTGGAATGGCGTTATACTTGGGTTTTTAGTGATGGAAAATGGGCACGGTGAAGGGACGGGTGTTTCATTGTATGACGGAGAATTTAACCTGAAAGCTTTCTAAGTGCTCTCCCATTTTCCCCCGTTTTCTCCCATTTATTTAGAAATGGCCAGAGTAATAGTAGAGCAAGTAGGATGCTTAATTTGCATGTGGCCAACCCAGGAGTCCTCCAGTCCACAACATCTTTTCATTGCTCATTGGACATTGGGTGTCCCCTTCTCATCCCTAGAACATGTAATATGGGGGTGTGGCATGGATAGGGGTGTCTTCTCCCTGGAGCTGTTCATTACGGACAGATCCAGTGCTTTCCTTTCTTGACTTTGTTGTGATTCTTCCCTATCTGTCAGGTATGTCAAGTAGTCCATGTGTTTCAAGGGTCTTGTTTTCCCAGTTGTATAACTGGCCAGACTGTACAACTAAAGGGTTGGGTGCCCTTTCTGGATTCCTCTCAGTCAATGTGACACCATGCATATCTTTGCCTTTTGATCATTGCCATGGTTTTTTGAATATGGGAAGAAATTGAGTTTTCTTTTGTTATGGGGCCTGGGGATGCTCAGCAGTTATTTCTGGTGGTTCTCGTAAGTTGCTTTTAGCAGTGTGTAAGGACCAAACCCTGTCAGCCTCATGCTAGGCAAATGCCTACCTACTGTATGCTTGTATGCACCAAAAACTGTTTTATTGTGTGTATGTTAAATTGTGACTGTGAGCCCATAGTGAAGTTAATTAGGACGAGAAAAGCAGTGCATCACGGTGGGTTCTCGCCTTACAGATGCCGCCTACCTTCGATGTCCAGCATCCCCTATGGTATCCCAAGCATCACTGGGTCTGATTAAAAACAAAACCCAAAAGGATTTTTTGGGGGATTGCTGAGCTCCTCCCAGCAACACTTCCCGCAGATTTTCCCTTTCTGTAGGCTTGCTTGGATTGTGAGAAATATAGAGTTGTCCTCCACCTGCTTGGTTATTCAACTGCATTCCATTCAACATTGGACTAATTCTCATTGTGCATTTTGTTTGATTTCAGAACTCAAATCACAGGTTTAGGATGTGACAATACAGCAATTTCTTTAGGGAACAGGGGTGTTGCATACAAGTGTGCTGTAAGATTCTCTTGTTGAAACTATTATGCCATTGGAGTGCTCAGTGGACCGAGCATGCGACTTCAAAGGTGGGGTCCGGCTCCGTCCCCACAACCACATCTATGGTCTCAGCATCACAGGAAAAGTATCGGAGCCTAATGACTGGACTAGAGGGTCTTTAACCTCAGTGGGTGCTGAAATCTGGAAATTTATTTTATTGTATTGTTTTTTAAAGTCTTCATTAAAATGCCAGTATTTTTAATGTTATTGATAGTTGTATTTAGGCGTACAATCATTGACCACCAATTCCTGCATCAACTTCCCTCCACCCGTGTTCCCGTATTCCCTCCCCAACCAGGTGCCCACTCTGCCCCCACCTGTCATCTGGACAAGCACATGACTAGGTTTCAGTGGTTACAGCTTAGATCTCTTGTTTTCAGTTCTGTTGCATCTGTGTTTTGGGTAAATGGCTACACCCCTCACTCATGTCACTGGCATAAATGAATCCCTGATCCCTGTAAATTTCTGTGTCTCTTCCGCCCCAAATTTCTTTCCTTCTTTGTCCGGCTTCTCTCTAAACACTGGAATCAGGGATGATTTAAGCAGCCCCTTTACATTACATTTCCACATCCAGTGTTCGGTATGCCACAGATGAGTGAACAGCATCCTGTTTTTGTTTCTTTTTCTGGCTAACTTCACTCAAGACAGTATCTTCCAGTTCCACCCATGTTGGTGCATAAAAGCAGTAATTCTAAAACCTAAGAAATATATCAATTGATCTCCCTTTATTCATCGATTTATTCGAGTGGGTGTCAGTAACGTCTCCATGCATGCCTGTTGGGTGCTAGTGTAGCCCAATGGCATCTGTTTGTTCTATGAACATGGAGAGCCTCAAACTGATTTTTCAGGGTCTTGAGAAAGAAATCTGAACATCTTGTAGGTGGGCGTCCACGCAGTCTTTTGACGTCCCGTGGAATTCAGTCAGTAATGGGTCTAGGCCAGTGGTTGTCTGTAAACCTCATTTCGTGTCCAGCCCATCTGATTTTTGGTACCTTAGAAGATCAGACAGTGTCCCTGATTCTTGACCGTTGATGGAGATCAGAACTCCGGATTCTATCTCTCATTTGAGTGATGCGTGATATTCCAAGCATAGCTCTTTCGATTCCTCTTTGAGAGACTCAAGTAGCGTTCTCATCCTGTTTTCATAGGGCCCAGGTCTTTAAGGCATATGTCAATGCAGGAAGAACAGTGGAATTGAAGACATGTGCTCGAAGCTGGAGGTTCTTTGTCCTCTTAGTTATTTCTTCAATGCTCTTGAAGGCATTCCAAGATGCTCTCATCCTCCTGCGCAACTCGGTGCCAGGTCATTCATCATGTTTCTTTCTCGAACTAGGTATATATAACTTGCATTCGGAGATGGTGGTTCCATTGAAAGCGAATGGAGGATCAGAAACGAGGTTGTTTCTCATAAACATTGTCTTCGTAATTGTGATGCTTCGTAATTCAGCTGTAGTCCGACCTTTCCACACTCACGGTCGAAGTCGGTCATCATTTCTGCCTCTTGGCTGATGTTGGGTGTTATTAGAACGATGTCATCAGCAAAGCAGAGGTGGTATAGTTGCTGACCATCTATCTTCACTCCCATTCCTTCCCATTCCAGTCGTCGCATGATGTTCTCAAGGGTGGCACTGAAGAGTTTTGGTGAAATGGTATCACCCTGCCGAACCCCTCTCTTGACATGGATAATTACTTCTTTGTAGAGTGATCAGATCCTTGTAGTGAATCCATAGTAGACCTCACGGAGGATCCTGATGTATTGAGTTTGTACACCCTGATTGGCTAGGGCTTCTATGACCGCTTCCGTCTCCATAGAAGCAAAGGCCTTCTTTAAATCAATGAACGTTAGACAGAGCGGCATCTTGAACTCCTGAGAAACCTCAATGAGCTTAGTAATCATGTGGATATTGTAGATGGTACTGAATCCTTTTCGGAACCCACCTTGTTCCCATGGTTGTTCTTCAACTAGTATTCTGCTAATCCTATTCAGGATGAATCGAGTGTACAGACTGTAGATGAGAGACAATTGGTAGATTGGGCTGATAGTTGCCAATGGCATGGATGCCTTCCCTTCTTGAACTAGTAGTATGGTCCTTGCTGGTTTTCCATTGGGACTGAACCTTGCATTCAGACAGGTACGTGTGAAGAGCCGAGCCAGTGTATTGATGAGTACTGATCGGTAAGTTCTTCAGTGTTCAGGTCTGATGCCTTGTCTGGGCTGGGTGCTCTTTGTTTCTTTACCGACGAGATAGCGTGTCTGAATTTCTGAAGGGAGAACATTCGAACTGACTATATCCATCCTGGTGGAATGTGGTATGTGGGCAAGTGGACAGTGGCTATTCAAGAGATTTGAGTAGAAGTCATGAATAATCTTCTCCATTCCATTCTGGATGATGTGATAGATCCATCAGGACTGTCGAGGGGCAAGTCATCTTGGTCTTGTAGTTGGCTGAAGGACAGGCGGGCATTACGAATACCTTTTCCCAGCTTCTGCCGCATCCTACCAGTACTTCTGCTGCTTCTCCTGTCTTTGAGGTCTTCCTTTATTGGCATCTCTGCACTTGCTTTGCGAGCTTCGGACGATTAGCTAGTGGTTGCCTGAGGCATGTCGCCAAACCACGCTGGTGAATTAGCTCAAGAGTTTTCGAAGACAGGCGTTTTTTTTGTGGCTATCTCTCTCTTGGCGTTCCTCGCACATTCATGGAGGTGCTGAACCAGTCGATTGTATTCCTTGTCAATGTTGTCAACAATGGCATCTTCCCATGTTGCCGCAATAGTGCCAAAGAGTTCCCAGTTGGTGGTCGTTCTGGGAGTTCTCTTTTTGAACTTTGCAGCCCTTTCTCCCCGCTCTGTGAAGTAGAATTTTGCACGAAGGAGACGGTGGTCCGATCCCATTCGAAATTTTGGGACAACAGCGACATCAGTCAGGCAAAACCATCGATTGAATATGATGTGGTCTATTTTGTTGTGGAATCGTCCACCGGGAGACTCCCATGTCCAATGTTTAGATTCTACCTTCTGGAACTGTGAGTTACCATGGATGGTCCTGGTCGACATGATGAACTCAGGCAGTCTCTCACCCTGTTCATTCCATTCTAGGCCATGGGTCCCGATGTGAAGTTCTTCAGCTGATCTTCTCGGTCCTATCGAAGATGCTGGACTCTCTCATCCCCTCTCTTACTTTGCGGGTGTAAGAGAGTTGAATCCATCAGAGGTGACTCCTCTTGGCACACGTCCCCTCGAGAAAGAAGCAGCACCATTGAGGTCTGGGGTCATCCCCCAACCCCCACCTCACCCCACCTGGTCCACACCTCCTGATATGACTATATTATTTGAGTGAGGGGGTCGGAAGCAGTGTTGGGGGCCCCACATCCTTCTGGAGTTCGACTTTGGTTCCCACACTCAGGGAACCTCCACTTGCCCTGCTCCCGCAAATGTCTGGGAAAGCCAATGAGAAGTCTCCCTGGAACAGAAGGGAATCCAATCTAGGCTTTTACCTAGGTCAAAGTCCCGTTGCTAAGGAGGTTGCCTAGGCAGGTTGAGAGTGGTGATGATCTTCTTTGAAATTCCTTTCCTGGCCTTTTGTTTCTGCAGGAGCTTCTCTGGGTCTGTTACTGGCCATAGGTGAGGGTGTGATCAGGCCTAAGTTTCTGTTTTCTTCAAGGTTGGCCTTCATAACTTCAGAGCTATTCCCGGGAAATTCACTGCCTTTACCTTGGGAGGGGGAGCCATCCCTATCTGCCTGCATGCCTACATCAATTCCCTCCAAACCATTAGGAGTTGTTGGACCTCAGGACGTTAGGAGCCCTCAACCCTGGCCCCAGAGGAGTGACTCCTGAGTGCAGAGGCAGGAATAAATAATCCCTGAGCACTGTTGACTATGTCTCCCTCCCCAAAGATGCAAATCCTAAGGTTCCTGGTGCTTCCCAGGTAGCTGATTACTCCATCTGGTACCAGGGGACAATGTGATACTGGAGGTGAGACCAGAAAAACCATCTACAGGCAGAGAAAGCCGTGATCACAGGGATCACTGAAATCGCTCACATCTGAAATTTATAAACCTGATCCCCCTGACATAGCGCTTTTTGTTCAATACACAAAACAAGTACTTTTTTGTAGGGGTGGGGATAAGGCACAACCAGAAATGGAGTTACTTCTGGCTCCCCAGGCAGGATAACTCCAGGTGGGCCTGGGAGGGAAAGGGATTATATCCTGTCATCCCCTGCAAGACAAACTCCCAGCAGTCCCTAAAATCTGAATTTCAATTTACCTTGAATGCATCATTCAATCTCCCCCAGCCTTTGGGTGGGATACACAATGCCTCCATTATCTCTGGGTTCCTCATGGCTTGCCCTTTGACCATTTTTTTCATTTTTGTGTCCCACCTGGGTGATGCTCTGGGGTTTCTCCTGAATATGCACTCAGGAATTACTCTTGAAGTGTGGTGCTTGGGGGATCTTGTGGCAAACACTCTGCTTCAACCTTTTGATGTCTTAAATATACACTCCTAGTTCATTCTTTACGTTACAGTTCTCAAGTTCAAATTAAACTGGTGTCTTCACTACTATGAGGGAAAGGGAATTGCTGATGATTGCAATTCAAGGAAACACAAAGATCTTCCCATTCTGTAAACTCTTAAGAGTTCTTGCCACTGTGTATTTTCATACGCCTACTAAGGTCTGAGCTCCTGGTGAACCTGAATTAACCTCCTGAGTTTCCTTATATATAGAAAACCATAATATAATAGTAATGATTACTATTTCCTGGGCTGGAGCGATAGCACAGCGGTAGGGCATTCGCCTTACAAGCGACCAACATGGCCGACCCGAGTTCAATTCCTCCGCCCCTCTCGGAGAGCCCAGCAAGCTACTGAGAGTATTCGATATGCCAGACACAGTAACAACAAAGTCTCCAATGGAGATGTTACTGGGCCCGCTCGAGCAAATCGATGATCAACGGAGGGCCTTTACTTACTTTACTTACTTACTATTTCCTATGCCAGTGTCCAGCACTTGGACTTGATTTGTATGTTAACCTGTAAAAAATTGGTCCTTTTTTTGGTCACACCCAGAGATGCTCAGGGTATACTCCTGGCTTTGCACTCAGGAATCACTCCTGGCTGTGCTCGGGGGGACCATATGGGATGCTGGGAATCGAACCTGGGTCAGCCACATGCAAGGAAAACGCCCTACCCTCTGTGCTATTGCTCTAGTCCCCTGTAAAATAATGCGTCTTGATGATGGAATCCCGGGGAAATCTGATTAAATAGGAACTAAGTAAAACGGTACAAAAACCACCCCTCAATCACAAATATCAGTGTCACTCCTGGGAGTGCTTGGGGGACTTTATGTGATGCCGGGGGACCGAACCATATGCCCTGCCAACTGTATTATCACTCTGGCTCCAAGTATAATTTTTCATCCTCGTTTTCTTTTATAAAATCACGTACCCATAGGTAAATCATAGCCTGAAAACCGGGCCTGTAAGCTCTGAGCATTTCTGGATGTGGTCTCAAAACTGAAACAGCAAACCCAGAGGACTGACCATTCAGAACATACTACTAGATTTTGCACCTCTTCCGTTGGCAGTTAACTCCTCATTGCCTTTATTTGGGCAGGAGGATTGGCTATGCGGGATTTTGCCAAACCCAGCAACTCTCCTGGATCACTCCTTGGCAATTCAGGTTGTAAAGTTAAGTCTTGTGCGTTCATGACAAATGCCCTGCCACTCACTGTCAGCTCTTTCGTGCCGCTGATTAGCCTTTGAAATTGCAGCCTGTACTTCTGCTTCAAGTTTGCACCAGGAGGCCCCAGGTGCCAGCAACCCTGTCCTGACCTCTATCTGCCAGCTGGGCCTCAGTCCTGCACCCTGCTGTAACTTTCTCACAAGGTTCACATTATTTATATAGAATTTGAATTCCTGCAGTCAGAGATAGGCCAGGAATGCAAGACCTATCCTTGCAAGGGAGTCTACCATAATACAGTCTCCTGTACAAAGCAGGATTCTTCCAAGCACCTCTCAGGTAAGCTCAAAGTTCTGCCACCTTTAGCAAAATCCAAACCTGCATTCTACAAAACTGGTTGGTGGAGGTTGACTAGTGAACAAATTACATATATATATATATATATATATATATATATATACACACATATGTAGATATAGATATACGCACATACACAAACACACACATATATGTGTATATATACCATATATATGATATGTATACATATATATGTGTAAAGGTAAAGTAAAAGCCCTCCCGTTGATCATCGATTTGCTCGAGCGGGCCCAGTAATGTCTCCATTGGAGACTTTGTTGTTACTGTGTCTGGCATATCGAATACTCTCGGTAGCTTGTCGAGCTCTCCGAGAGGGGTGGAGGAATCGAACTCGGGTCGGCCATGTTGGCTGCGTGTATATATATATATATATATATATATATATATATATATGTATATATATACATATATATATGGTCATACACTGTGGTTGCTGCTAAAAGGTAACAAATGGTACTCAGTGTTGTGCCGGGGTATACAGGTCAGCCGTGTACAGGGCCAGTACCCTACCAGACTATAGCTGTGGCACCTAAATTTATTGATTTCTTTTTCGTTGACTACACCCAATGGAGATTAGAGTTTACCTCGGCTCTGTTCTCATTGATAATGGTAGGTTTGGGGACCCTGTGAGGTGGTAGAGATTGAACCTCGGTCAGCTATGTGCCAGACAAGCAACTCGTGGTCTGTGCTTTCTCTGTAGCCATCATAAAAATGCTTCTTTGCTAAGTCGAGATAGTTGTGTTCTTTTTTTCTGATTAACTACACAATTCACTTTCATTTTTTTTTTCTTTTTGTATCACCCCCAGTGATGCACAAGGGTCATTCTTGGCTATTCATTCAGGAATTACTCCTGGCGGTTCTTGGGGGACCATTGGGGATGCTGGGAATCAAAGCTGGGTTGGTCGTGTCCAAGGTAAACACCCTCCGCACTGTGCTATCGCTCCCGCCCCCCCCCCCAGAACACTTTTTTGTGTTTTTGTTTTCGGATCACAGCCAGAAATGCTCTGGGCTTACTCCTGACTCTGCACTCAGGAGTCACTCCAGGGGGGCTTGGGGGAACCTATGAGAAGTGGGAGTTTGAACAGGATTTACACGTTAACAGGTCTCTCCTGGTAGCTCTCTCTCACTGTCCACATTTGGTGCTCTTGAGCCACTTCTCCACCCTGGACGGTTGTTGCTTTGGACCGATGAAAGTAGAATGAGGACCAGACTGGTTGCTGATTACTTGCAGTTTATTCAGTCTCTTGTCTCCCAGCTCTATCCAACCCTCTCTCTAACTCACTCTCCAATGCTCTTTGTGACTCCTCTCCAATCTCCCCAGCCACTCTTAGTCTCAGCTCTCAGCCTTCTCTTTATGTCGCAACCGTGTCCTCTAACTCTGTGTCTCTTCTTCTCTCACTCTCTCGTCATCCTGTTGTTCATGGATTGACTCAAGCAGGCCCCAGTAATGTCTCCTTCTTCCTTTTTTCATTTTCATTTCATCATCCTGTTAATCGTCGATTGCCTCGAGCAGGCCCCAGTAACGTCTCTTTCATCCTAGCCCTGAGATTATATTCAGAGCTCTTTAGGAGAATGAGACCCATCATTGTTACTGGTATTTGGCATATTTGGTAGGCCACGGGGAGTTTGCCAGACTCTGCCTATCCCTGAGATTTTAAGAAGTGCCACATTTGAGGCTCTTTCAGGGTAAGGAGAAAGAGAACCATGATTGTTACTGGTTTTTGGCATATTGAATACACCATGGGGAGTTTGCCAGACTCTGCGGAGTGGGCAGGATACTTCTGGTAGCCTGCCAGTTTTTCCAGATTAAGACTAGATAAAAAAAATTTCGTGTGGCCGTACACTTCCCAGAGCACAGTTTTATAGTCTTTGGGTCTTGGCCATTGATGGGATTACACGGCACCAGGGACACTTGGTGGGTGTCACGCCTACATACTGGAAGATGGGAGATCTGGGTGTAGGAGGCCCAATCCCAATGCAATTTGGAGATCTCAGCCCCAGGTCCTGCACACTTGGGTTCCTCTGCTGGTTCCTTCATGCGTGAGGCTTGTCCGAATTTCTGGAGAGTGGTCTTAAGCAAGGCTGTGGCTCGAACCAGAGGTCTTGAGATGCTGGGGCTCTACTCGGGGTTGGGAGGGAAACTCAACACACCCTCCTCCAAAAAGCACCAGTGAGAAAGCCAGACGCGGAGGCAGGAGACTGCGTGTTTTCTTTCAGGAGCGGGGTTTTATAGTCTCTGGGTCTTGGCCATTGATGGGATTACACAGCACCGGGGGCAGTTGGTGGGTGTAACGCCTATATACTGGAAGATAGGGGATCTGTGTGGAGGAGGACCATCCCTTTTCTCAGTCTCCTTCATTCCCCCTGTCTCCCTGAAGCTGCTTTTTTCTTCTCTCACCACGACCACAATCCTCGCCTCCCCACAATGAAAAATGATTTTCTAGACTTCCCCATTACCTGCAGCCCATGAAGAAAAAGCAGCCCTAAAGGTGTGTTACTACTCTCCTTCGACCAGCAACTTAATTGACATATTTAGTTTTACTTCCTAATGATTCCTATTCTGTATGGACATAGTAATAGAAAATTTAGACTTGTTGGTGACTCTCCTGGGGACTTCTCACCACAGATTCAGACTCAGGCCGCATCAATCACTCCCAATCCCAGTAGCATCCAAGTCTAGTTATTACTTTTTTATTCGTGACAAAATTTTTCCATGACCAGGCTCTTATAGATAAGCATTATGGTACTTTGGCCAGGCCCATTTCGATGCCAGCGTAGCTAGCTCACCACTTGCCCGCATCAGACCCTTCTTTATGAGATTGAGGAAGTAAGGGCAGCTGAGACTTCAGTCTAGAGAGCAGATGTCCAGGAGGTAATATTATCTGGAGACCAACTCTCAAGCTCAGGCTTTTCTTTGTAACTGTCTTCCTGTATCCATACAAAAAGCAATTGCTCTGAAATAGCTACCCATGCAAAAGACATTCAGGAGAAGAGAAAGACAATATTTACAAGTCAAAGTCTGATCAGTTGACAAAGGTAATTGAAAGGTTATGGGCAATCAAGAAACATAAGATCTCACCTGCCAGGGAGCAAGGACAGACCACTATTATACTACAACACCTGGTGATCCTCAATGGTTTCTCTTGGCTCTGCACCCAGGTATTATTTCTGATGGTGTTCCTGGAAACTACAGGATCCTGGGGATTGAACCTAGGTTGGCCATGTGCAAACAACGCCCTACCCAAATCTACAGTTGCTCTGGTCTCAGTTGGAGAGTTTAGATACATGTAATTGTGCACAGAATGTTGTTTGAAAGGATAGAAGGGGCGCCTTGATGAAATCTTTTATAAGTGGGAATATGGGTCAGGTCCCAAGCTCTCCACATCCCAGGAGACCATTCCGTTTACCTGTGATTTCTCACAAGGATGGTCACATTCCTGGATCCCACCCATGTTATTTTACTAATAATAGAGGTAAAAAAGGAAACATTTACGATTGGATAAAGGAAAATTCCGTCCATCTATTTGTCAGATCGTGCTCAGAGGACCCTTTGGAATTCTGGACATTGTACCTAGATTGACTGCATGCAGCGCGCTCTACTAGCATGATACTCTCAGTTTGAAATCATGTTTCTGAAACTGCCTTCTGGGGTTTTCTTTGAAGCTGAGAGTCCACTGCTCGCGTGTCGTCAAGGGGTAGAGCGTTGGCCAGACCTTGCTCTCTGATGTTCTTACCAGCCTTTGTTCCTCTTCCATGTCTCCAGCTCTCTGGGTTTCTACTAAGCCAGTTCCTCTCTGAATCCCCAGGGTTGGCTTCGGAGTCACTGCTTTCATCCCCATCTGCATTTATTATTTCCCCAAGAAACTCATTGTCCCGTACCCTACCAGCTACCTACCTACAGAGCTTAATTTCTTTTGACATGAAAACTCTCATGGCATAGACTAATGAGTGCAATCCTCTGTTCTTCTACATGGCAGTAGCCAGCCCTGGTGGAATGTCTCTTCCTGTACACTGTGATAAAGGCTCAAGTGAGCAATTTGGCCCTCATCCCCACAGGGATGCCGAGACAGGTGGGATGTGTTCTGAGGGTGATCAGAAGATCACTCTTTCCATGTCCTCAGCACTATCACTTTCCCATAGAAGCCCACAGAATTCCCAGAAATGTAAGCACTGTGGACAAACTTTTGAGTCCAGCATGATCCCGGTGGGACTATGTGAACATCTACTCAGAAGAGAAACTCTTTAAGCACTGTGGGAAGGACTTTAATGGATCCTCATACCTTATACATGGGAGATTTCCTACTGGAGCGTCCGTATGCATGTAAGGAATATGCTGTGACCTTTCTCTGACTCATAGATCTTAGTATGCACAGAAAAAGTCACACTGGAAAGAAACCATATGCATATACAGAGTGAAAGTCTTTGCTTATTCCACAAGTCTTAATACACAGAAAAACTCACACTGGAACACTGGAGAGATAACATATATTTGGGAGCAATGTAGGAAGGCCTTTGCTTCTTCCTGAAGTCTTAGTTTTCATAAATTCTGTTTTGTAGAAAACACTTATATATGTGAGGTTGGTGGAAAGTCCTTTCATCTCAGGTCTTTCTGAGCATAGGAATGTTCATACAGGTGAATGAAACACTATTCGTGTCACTACTGTGCCAGGGTCTTCACTTACTATTCAAACTTTTTTGTCTATAAGAAAACGCACATTGCAGTGAATCCATGTATATATGTAAGGAGTGTGGCAAGGCCTTTGCTTATTTCACAATCCTTTTGTGACACTGAAATTTTCATATAGGAGACAAACCTTATGTTTGTTATGACTTTTGCAAAGCCTTCAGTTTCCCCTAACTCCTTATTAAACATAGGAAAATTTATTCTCGAAGAAGACATATGTAGGGATGTGGGAAGATCTTTACTCAATCCTCAAGCTTTGCTGTGTTAGAAAAATTTTTCCTGGATTGAGGCCTTATATATGAAATGAATGCAGGAAGATTTTGATGCAATTGGCATAGCTTTCTGAACAGGAAAATTCACAGTGGAGAGAAATCTCATAAGTGTAAGGAATGTGGAAAGGGGTTCAGTTTGTCTCCAGCCCTTACTGCACATGTGAAAAGTCATTTTGCAGTGAAAAACTACATCTGTCAGGACTGTGGGGAGGACTTTCCTGGATCCTCGGGCCTTATGCATAGGAGAATTCACACTGGAGAGAAGCTATATATAAATATACATATTTATATATGTAAGAATATATATATTTATGTAAGAACGTGGAAAGGGAATTATTCTCACCTGCAACTTTAAAGACAATCCTGGAGAAAATCCTGTACATAAGGAATATAGGAAAGCTTGCATGTTCCCTCAAGCTTTAGTAAATATAAAAGTTATGTCGGATCAATCACTTCCATGATAACAATGGCCGGCGTCAGAACAGGTCCCTTAAGTAAAACAATTTTAGTTTCAACAAGTATGTGGGGGATAGATACAAAAGTACAGTAAGGAAGGAAATAATCCTGTTATATGTGAAAGCTTCCTGTGATACTAGTACCGTAAGTGAAAGGTACTTGCTGATTATCCCCTGCACCATGGTTATGACAATGTCCTGGCATGTGGACTTCCCAGTATGTTAACTGGTAAATAATGGATCTTAGTGATAAGGCAAGGTGGAAGGAATTAAATAAGAAGTAAATAGGTACAAACATCGCATTTTGCTGGGTACTGTCATGACTCACCATGTTTTCATTCTTGGCTGTGACTCTGACTTGGCTCAGAGGCCCTGCTTTGCATAGATCATGGCAGAGATCAATCAGGATGCTGTGGTTCGCCTTTTTTGACTTTGTATAGACAGCCAAACCTCTATTCTTCAGGCCCTTTTGTGTTATGTTCTGGGAGTCACATCCAGCAGTGCTGTCCATAATTTGTGTCCAGGTAGAGCCACATGCAAGGAAGCACTTCATTCGCTGTAGCATATCTGCACCCGTTTTATTCGGTTTTCCATTTGATTTACACAAACATTGAGGGTAAATGTTTTGAGACTTACACTTTGTAAGCAGTAAAATCCTAACAATCTCTTATACACCAAAATGGGACCATATAGAATCCAGATGATTGAACCTGAGTCAGCTGCGTACAAGGCAAACACCCTATCCACTGTGCTTTCGCTCCAGCCAACCAGCCTTACTTGCACTGGGGGCTGGAGATATAGCATAGCAGGTAGGGTGTTTGGCTTGCACACGGCCAACCTGGGTTCGATTCCCAGCATCCCATATGGTCCCTTGAGCAATGCCAGGAGTAACTCCTGAGCGCAGAGCCAGTAGTATCCCCTTGTATCACCGGGTGTGACCCAAAAAAGCAAAAAGGAAAAAAAAAGCCTTATTTGCTGTCAAAGCCCAGAGAACTAAGTGTTGGGATATTTGTCTCTTACTGTGTTTATCCAAACAACTACAAATGTTGATAACTTATACAACTAGAGGAAAAGATAAAAGCAACGTAGATGTCCCTGAGAGACAGAGTGTCTCCTTGGGTAAATCTCCCCATGAGAATTTACTCTGCCAAATGTTTATCTGCGTAAATGATCAGTCACCCCTCTGGTATGGTGCTTACCTGTCCCTTTTTGATGCCAGGGTAGCTTCAGCCCCTGCACCTAATGGCAGGAGACTTGTTGCTGGTCATTTTCATTGTCTGCCATGAGAGCCGCGATCATGCGGGGTATGTGAGGGGGAAGGTGGCCTGCAGGTGGCTGAGGTTTGCCAATGAAAATGTATTTGGGCGGGGCTATATTGGTTCTTTATATTTAAGGGGGGAGAGAGGGCACATACCCGGAGATGCTCATGACTTACTCGAGTCTCTAAGCTCAGGTATTGTCCCTGGCCATATGGGATGCAGAGGATTGATCGGTTCATCTAGTCAAGGGCCCAATTCACATTATTGCCATCTAACCACAATACTTGTATATCTTTTTTAGGCTCATGAATTTCAGCTCCCTCACATCAAGCTGCAAAGCACCCCTGACTCTTTATCTCTCCCTGAGCAGACGGCACAGGCCATTGTGGTAAATACTGAGGTCCCCGGGACAGAGTGCCCAGGTTCATGTCCTTGTTAGCCCTGTAAGCGAGTGTCAAAGATTTGTCCACTATAAGTCACATGGTGGAGCCACATTGCAGGCTACAGTTCCCTGGGGGCAGCAATGCTGCCAGCCTGAAGGGGGGTGCTAGTATTAGGGAGCTCCTGGACTGAGAGTCGGCCCCTGGCAGGGCCGATTGGGACTTTCCTGTGGGAGCCAGAGAAGAATCCGGGAATCAGAGAAGGCTGTCTTTTCCTCCCCTGTAGCCTGGGCCCAGGCTCCTCTCCTGAAGTACAGCACAGATGCCAACAAAATTTGCATCCCCAGCGGAGACAGGAGCTTCTTCCATTGTCTCCCAGAGGTGGATTTGTGAGGCTGTACCCGAGGGTATGGCTGGTCTGGCTCAGAATTGGGAGGAGGTGCTCCTCTCTGGTGCTCACTGTTCTGATTTCTCCAGGTCTTTGCATGGAGCCTCCTGCTGATACTCAGAACAATAGTGACAGTAGAAGATGGTGACACGGCTTCTGATAAACCGTCCGCAGGTATAAGTAGACGGATAGAATGATATAAGGTAGTATCAGGAGTGCCCAGGTTTCCTGGGCCTTCTGTTTTGAGTTTCTTTTGGACGGATTCCAAGATGAGACTTATGATCGCGGACTGTCCCATTCTGGTGTTTGAAGCTGCTTTTGTGTATGTTTGTTTTGTTTTATTTGGCTTTGGGGCCAACCCAGTGGTGCATGAGGAGTACTCAAAGCTCTGTGTTCAATGCTCTTTCCTGAAAGGTCTAGGTGATCAATGGGATGCTGGAGGTCCAAAGGTTTCATCTTGGGTTTTCTGTTTTATTAGGGGTGGCAGAGCAAGGATTCTCGCAATCATTCCCTGTGCTGCACTCTGGCATTGCCCCTGGCAGTGCTTGTGGGACCATATGGGATGTCCGGGATCGCCAGTCCTACATGCTGTCCCCGGAATAGCTGTCGTGTTACGCCAACCTGCTTCTTTGGTTTCTTTTGCATTGTTTTTGTCATCAGCTTTCCTCTTGACTCTTTGCTCTGGATTCACAACTGACTGGCCTCAGAGCACCCTGGGGTGTGATGGCCTCGTTTGCGTCCTGGCAACTACAGTGACTTGGGCCCCCAGACTTGCTTTTCTCCTATTATGTCCTTCCTACTTTGGAGAGACTACCTGCTCGGTCATACAGTCTTGCGTTCACATAATCTTGTGTATGGATTTCTGGGCATGCTCCGATCCCAAGGAGAAAGAGCCAAGGATCTCTGAGGCCAGTAGAGATGTTGGGGTCACAAAACTTCTACCTTGTTTGAGCAGGATTTGGGGCAGTCCTGAGCAGTTAGTTCCTACAGGCACACATGCCATGCACTGCTCTGAGTAATTTTCTATATGGACTGTCGAGATCTCAATCCTAGTGGTCATGTGCTGTGGGGTTGCAGCGGTGAGCGTGCAGTGTTTTTTGCTACACCCAGGGATAGTCTTTTGGATCGTACAAGTCTGTGTTCAGGTGATCCTCTCTACAGTGCTCACTGGACCAGTGGTGCTCGAATTGGCCGGGGTGTTACCAGGAAAGGCAGATACATCCAAGAACCTTCTGTAAAACTTCCTCCCACTTTAGCAGATCCAGTTGCCTTATGTGATTTTTGGGGCCTGTCAGTCATGCGTGTGCATGGAGGCTGGTTCATTTGGAATGGAGAGGCCCTGCGACAATATAGGACCCTGGTACCTAGCCTCAGAGTAGTGGGAATGAGGTTAAGATAGACTCTGACTCCCACCCTTTTTGTGTGCTGACTCAGGATGCAATGAGCTTCCATGACGTGGCTGTGAACATCACCCAGGAGGAATGGTCATGCCTGGAGGCCTCTCAGCGGAAGCTCTACAGTGACGTGATGCTGGAGACCTACCAGCATCTGCAGGCTGTCGGTGAGAGCAGTGTGGAGCCAACCTTGTCTAATGCGGTTGGGCGGCAGATGTTTGCAAGCAGCGCACGTGGGTTAAATCCCAGGCATCCCATGTCATCCCCAAGTACCAGCAGCAGTGATTTCTGAATATAGAGTCAGGAGTCACCCCTCAGCATGGCCAGGTGAGACCCCAAAGAACACAAAAACCAACAACATACTGTGCTGATCAACCCCCTGTCGGCCATACACAAGGTCAGGTCTAGAGTATTTGTGGTATTTTCTTGGGTCTTATCTCTCGAATAACTAGAAATATGTGGCATTTTGGAAATGGACATTCTGTTCATGCTTTTCAGATATATGCCCACTTGTATCAGGAAAATATGGGGATTTACCTGTAACCATCTCCCTATCACTTATCCATGCCTCTGTCTCTGTTGGGGCAGGGCACTCTGGGATAAAGCCTGCGGTGATCTCCTGGCTAGAAGGAGGAGCCCTGATGTCGGGGAGGAGAGGCGTATGTGCGGATGAGTGTCTGAGGACCCTTCCTGGCTCAGACCCTGTGCAGTGTATGCGTGCAATGAACATGTAGGAAAGACGCTACTGAGACTGGGGCCTTGGTCTCCTGGATCCTTGGGTCTGTGCCGCACTTATGCTGCTCTTCATTTCCCTGGACTGTCAGTCACAGAATAATCCTGTAATTTGCTTCCATGGCTTTTGAATAAGTAAGACCATAACAGAGCTAGTTTGGATCTGAACGATAGTACAGCAGGGAGTGCCTTGCAGTGCCTGAAGGTGACCTGTTCTATAATTTGTTCAATAATCTGGTTCCCTGAACATTCCCAGGTCTACTCAAAAACAAAAACAAAACCTAGTGTAGAATTGCCAAGATCCTCACAGCTTTCCACTATCCGAATCTTTTCTTTAGTGTGGGACTCTTTGTACTTTGAGAACCACAGAGATGTACTGTTAACTACATGGCATCGTTATGCTACATTTTTTGACATGTGCTTGATTTGCATGTTTTGTTCAGTTTCAGAACGGAAACCGCGACTTCAGGATTTGGCATTACAGCACTTTGATTTGGGAATGGGGTCAGCAAGTACGAGTGAGTTGGTAAGATTCGCTAATTCAGAAAAAATATTATTATGCCAGCAGGAGTGGACCAAGTATGTGATTGTTAAGGTGGAAGGCTGGGAATGGCAGGGAGGAATTCCAAAGCCTGATGCTTGAAGTAGAGGACCCTTAGCTTCACTAGGTGCTGAAATCAACCATGTTTAAAAATACTGTGAGTTTTTATTTGCTTGAAAGTGGTAGTTGTTTAGAAAGCTAATTTCTGCGCCCTAGAGATGGTGCAGTGAGAAATATAATTGCTTTGCACATGGACGGATATTCCTTACCCAGCACACCTTATAGACAGCATAGACTCACAGAAATGATCCTAGACACTGCATGGTGTGCCCCTCCACCAACCCCACCCCCAATAAATAGAAACTACAAAACAGAAAGAACAAAAAACTTCATTGATCCTGAAAGCCATCACTTGTGGTGAGAGCTTTGCAATAGACACGTGGTCTGTCTCAGCTGCGTGACGATGCAGCATTGTCTTCACCCCTGCATCACAGGTTCCACACGGAACTTTAAATAAACCCGCATGTGGATCTATTTCATTTTCTCTTGAAATAGATGCTTCCATTTTCTATAGAAGGAATTATTTCCAGTTGTATTCCTTCATTAATTTAAAGGGGAGAAAGCCTCAGAATTTACTGACTCTGCATCCATCAATTTTGTGTGTTCAACTTACAGTTACATGAAATTATTCTATTGTAAGACAATTCGTATGTTGTAAATTGCATTTGTGTGGTGCATATGTGTGAAACCACAGCTGAAGGGCTCAGTTTTTGTCAGGAAGACTCAGTGAATAAGTCAATAATTAGAATCCTCTGTTGTTGTACAGGAAAACTGCCACCCCAAGTGGAACGTCTCTGATCCTACACTGTGTGACAATGTCTCTAGTGAGCAATCCTACCCTCAGCCCCATGAGGACGCCGAGACAGGCGGGATGTCTTCTGAGGGTGATCAGAATGGTGAGAGCTACCTCACTCTGAAGAAGTCCTCTCCTGGAAAAAGTTCCTTGGAGTGCGTTATTCTCAGTTCACAGGCAAAAAATTTCCCAATGGGGCACCTGCTAGGGAGAGGATCACTGTTTATAGTGAGTCCCTCACAGCAACATACCCTCAACCAAATCACCGTGAGCAGAACCCATCTAGGTGTAAGGAAGGTGGGGGAGCCTCCCCATGTTCCCAGCACTGTGTTTTTCCCTTAGAAAACCACAGTGAACAGAATCGCCAGAAAAGTCAGCCCCAAGAGCAAAGTGTGAGTCAAGGGTTACCCCATCATGACCATATGAATATTAATACAAGAGTGAATCCTTATATATGTGAAGAATGTGGAAAGACCTTCAGTAGATCAGCAAATCTTATTTTGCATAGGAGAATTCATACAGGAGAGAAACCATATAAATGTCAGGCTTGTGGGAAGGCCTTTATTCAGACCTCACATCTTAATAGACACATGAAAACTCATAGTGGAGAGAAGCCTTATATATGTGAGGAGTGTGGCAAGGCCTTTACTCAGTTGTCAAGCCTCAGTAGACATGCAATTATTCACACTGGAGAGAAACTGTATAGATGTAAAGAATGTGGAAAGGCCTTTGTTTGGGCCGCAAGACTTAGTTTACATAGGAGAATTCACACTGCAGAGAAACCGTATATATGTAAGGAATGTGGGAAGATCTTTGCCGTAGCCTCATATCTTAGTGTACATAGGAGAATTCACACTGGAGAGAAACCACATATATTTAAGGAATGTGGAAAGGCCTTTGCTAGAGCCTCAAAACTTACTGAACATAGGAGAATTCACACTGGAGAGAAACCGTATATATGTAAGGAATGTGGGAAGGCCTTTGCTGTAGCCTCAACTCTTAGTGAACATAGGAATGTTCACACTGGAGAGAAACCTTATCAGTGTCTGACATGTGGAAAGGCATTCACACGGTTCTCTTCCCTTACTCTGCACATGAGAATTCATACTGGAGAGAAGTCTTAGATATGTATGGAGTGTGAAAGGGCCTTTACTTCTTCCTCACAATTGACTGTACATAGGAGTATTCATAGTGGCGAGAAACCATATATATGTAAGGAATATGGGAAGGATTTGCTACAACCTCAAATATTAGTGTACATAGGAAAATTCACACTGGAGAGAAACTTTATAAGTAAGGAATGTGGGAAGGCCTTTGTTTGTCCTCAATACTTAATGTACATAGGAGAATACTCATAGGAGAGAAATCATATACATGTAAGAAATGTGGAAAGGCATTTTGAGAAGCCTGAGATTTAGTGTACAGAGTAGCATTCACGCCAGAGAATAACTTCACTTCCTGTTAGTCGTCTATTTGCTCTAGCGGGCGCAAGTAACGTCTCCATTTGTCCCTGTCGCGTGCTAGTGTAGCCTAATGGCATCTGTTCGCTCTGGAAACATGAAGAGCCTCAGACCGATCGTTCATGATCTTCACGAAGAAGTCTGACCATCTGGTAGGTGGGCGGCCACGCGGTCTTTTGACATCTGTGGAATCCAGTCAGTAACAGCTCTAGTCCAGCGGTCGTCTTTAAATCTCATTACGTGACCAGCCCATCTGATTTTTGACACCTTGGCAAACGAGACAGAGTCCCTGATTCTTGATCATCGACGCATGTCAGAACTCCGGATTCTTTCTCTCATTTGAATGAAACGTGATATTCCAAGCATAGCTCTTTCTATTCTTCTTTGGGAGACCTGAATAGCGTTCTCATCTTTTTTGCGTAGGGCCCAGGTCTCTGAGGCATATGTTAATGCAGTAAGAACAGTGGAATCAAACAGATGTGCCCGGAGCCGGAGGTTCTTCGTCCTCTTAGCTATTTCTTCGACGTTCTTGAAGGCGTTCCAAGCTGCTCTCTTCCTCCTGCGCAGCTCGGGTCATTTGTCATGTTGACTTCTCGACCTAGGTACACATGGCTGTTGCATTCGGAGATGGTCGTTCCGTTGAGAGCGAATGGGGTGTCAGGAACGAGGCTGTTTCTCATGAACATTGTCTTTGTAAGATTCAGCTGTAGTCCTACCTTTCCACACTCACGGTCAAAGTCGGCCAGCATTTATGCCGCTTGGCTGATGTTTGGTGTTATTAAAACAATGTCATCAGCAAAGCGGAGGTGGTGTAGTTGCCGACCATCTATCTTCACTCCCATTCCTTCCCATTCCAGTCGTCGCATGATGTTCTCGAGGGTGGCACTGAAGAGTTTCGGTGAAATGGTATCACCCTGCTGCACCCCTCTCTTTACATCAACGACCACTTCCTTGTAGAATGGTGAGATCCTCGTAGTGAATCCGCAACACAGCTCACGGAGGATCCTGATGTATTGGGCTTGAATGCCCTGATTGGCTAGGGCTTCAATGACTGCTTCCTTCTCAACAGAATCAAAGGCCTTCTTTAAATCAATGAACGTTAAACAGAGCAGCATCTTGAACTCCCGAGAAACCTCAATGAGCTTGGTTATCATGTGGATATGGTCGATGGTGCTGAATCCTTTGCGGAACCCAGCTTGCTTGCATGGTTTTCCTTCATCTAGTGTTCTGTCAATCCTATTTAGGATGACTCGAGTGTACAACTTGTACATGACAGACAATAGGCAGATCGGGTGATAGTTGCCAATGTCATGGATGTCTCCCTTCTTGAACAGTAGTACGGTCCTGCTGGTTTTCCACTGGGACGGAATCTTGCATTCAGATAGGTAGCGAGTGAAGAGGCGAGCCAGTGTATTGATAAGTACTGAGGGCAGGTTCTTCAGGTGTTCAGGTCTGACCTTGTCTGGGCCAGGTGCTGTTTGTTTCTTTACTGACGAAATAGCGTGTCGGATTTTGGAAGGGAGAACGTTAGGAATGACATATCCATCCTGTGGAATTTGGTATGTCGGCAAGTGGACATGGCTATCTAAGAGATTTGAGTAGAAGTCATGGATAATCTTCTCCATTGCCATTCTGGAGGATGTGATGGATCCATCAGGACGTTGGAGGGCAGTCATCTTAGTCTTGTAGTTGGTGAAGGACAGGCGGGCGTTACGAATACTTTTCGCGGCTTCTGCCGCATCTACCAGTACTTATGCTCTTCTCTCTTTGAGGTCTTCCTTGATCGCATCTCTGCACTGCTTTGCGAGCTCGGACAAAGTGCGTGCTGCACTGCTTTGTGTGTGTGTTCGAGCACGCCAGTGAAAAACCTTATATATGTGAGAAATGTGGCAAGGCCTTCTGCCATTCTAAATCCTTGCTAAGCACGGGAAAATTCACAGTGGAGGGAAACCTTATTAGTGTCCGACTTGTGGGAAGACCTTCATTTGGTGCTATTCTCTTACTCAGTATGTGAGAATTCATACTGGAGACAAACTGCATATATGTCAGTAATGTGGGAATGGCTTCATGTACCCCTCACGCCGTAATAAACATATAAAAATTCATACCGGATGATTTGATCCTTAATAATGGTCTCTAAGGACAGAACAGGACAAGTCAGACAAGCAAGTTTCCTTTGGACACAATGGTCAAGTGTGTTAAAAAAGTGCAGTTAAGAGGGAAGTAAGCCTTCCTGCTCGGAACAGGCTTCTCTTGTCATTGAAATGTACCTGCTGATTTTCACCCGGGCTGCACCTATGCCAGTACTCTAGGGCTTAGAATTGCTTGTGTGTTATCTTGTAAATAATGGGTCCTGGTGACGAAAATAAGGAGGAAGGTGACTGAATGAACAGGTATAGAAACACCCCCCTGCTCAGAGCTGTCACGGCTCACTACTCTCTTATTGTTTGCTATGCTTCTGGCTTGGCCCAGAGGGGCTGTTTGGTGGGAATTATGGCAGAAATCAACCAAGATGCAGCACTGAATTCTTTGAAAATGGAAAAACAGGTAAACCTTCATTCTTCAGTCTTTCCTGTGTTAGAATTTGGAATGCTTGAGCACCCTGAAAATCCCGGTTTGGGAACTTGAGCGGCAGATCACACCAGCTTGTAGGGCACTTTCATGCTTTTTTACTTGATATGGATGTCCAGGCTTTAGAGGATGTGGAGCTTTTGAGGGGTGCATTGGAGGCTGTTCTTTGGATCAAGTGCCTTGGGTGAGGGTGCGTTATTCTGAGGGCTCCTGCAGCCACGATCGCAACCATGTCCAAGATGGCACTGGAGGGTGGGCACATGGACTTCAGGCCTTGGTGTGAGGAGCCTGCAGAGAACGGGGGTCTTGGCCATCTCATTCCTCCCTAATCGAGACTGCGCAGTACCATGTTTGGAGCCTTTGGACTGGACATAACACTTATCGAAACTCAAGATATGTTCACGGGCAGCCCCCAAAGGAAAGGGACACTTTTGGCGTCAGTCATTTTCATTGGCTTCCGTACTGGGTTTGGGACATTGGGGCGTGTTTGGAAAAGTGAGATATATTTGCCTCTGAAAATTTACTCTTTGGATTATTATTTATTTATTTATTTATTTATTTATTGCTTTTTGGGTCACACCCAGCGTTTCACATGGGTTTCTCCTGGCTTATGCACTCAGGAATTACTCTTGGTAAAGCTCAGGGGACCATATTTTTGCTGGGATTCAAAACCGGGTTGGTCATGTGCAAGTCAAACGTCCTACCTGTTCTGCTATCACTTCAGCCCCACTTTGGATTAATTTTAATAGCTTTTTTTTAATTCAGGGGAGTTGGAAGGGATTCTTTGATGTTAAAAGTTTACTTCTGGTTCTGCAGCTCAGGAGTTATTCTGCAGTGCTGCTGGGTTCCTATGGGATGGGGAAGTTTGACCTGGATCAGCAAGGCAAGCATCCTACTCACTTTATAGTGAGTCCAACCCCAATATTGGTGTTTTTTTTCCATATATAGAATTTCTATTTCCCGGGTGTCTGGTACCACCAGCAGGTCAATCTGTGCCTGTAAGGAAAGTGCATTAGCAGAATGATGGCACCATCAGTCTTCCAGATACTCCGAAATAGATGCTGTGCCTTTGGCCAGACAACAAAAACTTTGGGCAAAGTCTTTCAAGAAAGTAAACGGCCAAAAGTTAGGTATGTGCAAGACACACCAACAAACCATTTCCGGCTCAGCTATATAATTGGAGGCAAGGTCTCTCTGGTTCCTGATAAAACTGCATAAAGGCTATGATCCCAGAGACTCAGAGACAAATCTCAGAACCCAGCGGCATTTTGCAGAGATGTGCCCGGTACCCACAATGAGCTGCTAGTTACAGACCACCACAAGGGGGAAAGGGTGTGTATCTCCGCCTGATCCCACGTGGTGGCTCAGTGGCAACCATCTTCCAGAGGCCAATGGACAGACAGGTTTGGGCCTGCAGTGACAAGACATGTGGGGCCTCATGGAATTGGGGCGGACTTTCCCCTTTCCTCCCCCCCTCAATGAGACCCCAAGTTGCTACCCATGTACGGACTGTCTGGCTCTTGATCACTTGGCAATGATCCCAGAGTCTCAATAACAAATCTTCGGAACCCAGCGGCTCTTAGCAGAAATGTGTCGGGTCCCCACAGTATGTTACCAAAGCTGGGTATTTCAGGTGGCAATAGGTTCGTGCCTGGCGTCTCAGTGGCCGCCATCTCTAATGACTTCTGGACGGTTAGGTTTGGGACTGCTGTGAGGAGACATGCAGGGCCTAACTGGATGGTGGTGGAGCCGGCCCTTTTCTCCCCACCCCAACGAAACCCCGAATTGTCTGGCACCTATGATTGACCTCTGTGGCTCATGATCAAGGTACCTAATGGCCATGATCGCAGAGATTCAGAGACAAATCTTGAAACCCAGTGCCTTTTAGCAGAAATGCATCTGGACCCTGCAGTAGGTTACTGTTCCTGGTCCAACCCAGGGGAAATTGGTGCTGTCCCCCCAACTGCTCCCACTTGGCGGCTCGGTGGCCTCCATTCTCCAAAGGCCTTTGGAAAGTCAGGTTTGGGCCCTCACTCAGGAAGATACGTGGGGCGTCTCAGGATGGGGTGGAGCCGGCCAATTCCTCCCCTCCCCAACAAGAACCTATGTCATTCCCATGAACCGCCTCTCTGGCTCGTGGTAAAGCTGTTTAATGGCCATAACTCCAGAGACTCTGGAACAAATCTCGGAACCCAGCAGGTTTTGACAGAAATCCCTCCAGATTTAGTTGTTACAATTTCAGAATTCCAAAATCATATGTTATTTATAACCAGCAATCGAGAAAGAATTGTCAATTGTTGTGTTTTGGCCAGATCTGAGTGCTGGGGTAAAATTCCAAATAATACTGGAGGTCTCGTGAGAAAATATTGAATGTAATCAAAGTAGAGAGAAGAATGTGGAAATTTTCTACCCCACAGTTAGTGGGAGGCTGTGGAATGGCGGTATACTTGGGTTTTTAGTGGTGGGAAAGGGGACGGTGAAGGGACGGGTGTTTCATTGTATGACCGAGAATTAAACCTGAAAGCTTTTTAATTGCTCTCCCATTTTTTTCCGTTTTCTCCCATTTATTTAGAAATGGCCAGAGAAATAGTAGGGCAAGTAGGATGCTTGCCTTGCATGTGGTCAACCCAGGAGTCCTCCAATCCACAACATCTTTGAGTTTCTCATTGGACATTGAGTATCCCCTTCTCATTGCTAGACCATGTTATGTGGAGGTGTGGCGTGGGGTAGGGGTGTCTTCTCCCCGGAGCTGTTCATTACGGATAGATCCTGTGCTTTGCTTTCTTGACTTTGTTGTCATACTTCCTTATCTGTCAGGTATGTCGAGTAGTCCATGTGTTTCAAGGCCCTTGTGTCCCCGGCTATATAACTAGCCTGACTGTACAGCTAAAGGGTCGGGTGCCCTTTCTGGACTCCTCTCAGTCAATCTGACACCATGCATATCTTTGCCTTTGGATTATTGCCATGTTTTTTGAATATAGGAAGAAATTTAGTTTTCTTTTGTTTTGGGGCCTGGGGATGCTCAGCCGTTATTACTGGTGGTTCTCGTAAGTTGCTTTTGACAGTGTTCAAGGATCAACCACTGTCAGCCTCATGCAAGGCAAATGCCTACCTGCTGTACGCTTGTACGCACCAAAAATTGTTCTATTGTGTGTGTTAAATTGTTACTGTGAGTCCATAGTGAAGTTAATTAGGACGAGAACAGCAGTGCATCACGGTGGGTTCTCGCCTTACAGATGCCGCCTACCATCGATGTCCAGCATCCCCTATGGTATCCCAAGCATCACTGGGTCTGATTAAAAACAAAACCCAAAAGGCTTTTTTAGGGATTGCCGAGATCCTCCTAGCAACACTTCCCGCAGATTTTCCCTTTCTGTAGACTTGCTTGGACTGTGAGAAATATAGAGTTGTCCTCCACCTGCTTGGTCATTCAACTGCATTCCATTCAACATTGGACTACTTCTCATTGTGCATTTTGTTTGATTTCAGAACTGAAATCACAGTTTTAGAATGTGACATTATAGCAATTTCTTTAGGAACAGGGGTATTGCATACAAGTGTGCTGTAAGCTTCTCTTGTTGAAACTAACTATTATCCCATTGGAGTGCTCAGTGGACCGAGCATGCGACATGAAAGGTGGGGTCCGGCTACATCCCCACAACCACATCTATGGTCTCAGCATCACAGGAAAAATATTGGAGCCTAATGCTGGGACTAGAGGGTCCTTAACCTCAGTGGGTGCTGAATGTTGCATTCAGAGATGGTGATTCTGTTGAGAGTGAATGGAACATCAGAAACAAGACTGTTTCTCATGAACATTGTCTTTGTGAGATTTAGTTGTAATCCGACCTTTCGACACTCACGGTCGAAGTCAGTCAGCATTTGTTCCGCTTGGCTGATGTTTATTGTTATTAGAACGATGTCATCAGCAAAGCGGAGGTGGTGTAGTTGCCGACCATCTATCTTCACTCCCATTCCTTCCCATTCCTGTCATCGCATGATGTTCTCAAGGGTGGCACTGAAGAGTTTTGGTGAAATTGTATCACCCTGCCCGACCCTTCTCTTGACATGGATAATTACTTCTTTGTAGAATGGTGAGATCCTGGTAGTGAATCCGCAATACAGCTCATGGAGGATCCTGATGTATTGAGTTTGTACACCCTGATTGGCTAGGGCTTCTATGACCACTTCCATCTCAACTGAAAAAAAAGGCCTTCTTTAAATCAATGAACGTTAGACAGAGCGGCATGTTGAACTCCTGAGAAACCTCAATGAGCTTAGTAATCGTGTGGATATTGTACATGGCACTGAATCCTTTTCGGGACGTGGCTTGTTCACATGGTTGTTCTTCATCTAGTGTTCTGCTAATCCTATTCAAGATGACTCGAGTGAACAGTTTGCAGATGACAGACAATAGGCAGTTTGGGCGATAGTTGCCAATGTCATAGATGTCTCCCTTCTTGTATAGTAGTACAGTCTTGCTGGTTTTCCATTGGGATGGAACTTTGCATTCAGACAGGTAGCGTGTGAAGAGCCAAGCCAGTGTATTGATGAGTACTGATGGTAAGTTCTTCAGGTGTTCAGGTCTGATCTTGTCTGGGCCAGCTGCTCTTTGTTTCTTTACTGAAGAGATGGCGTGTTGAAATTTGAAAGGGAGAACATTGGGAACAATATGTCAATCGTGCAGAATGTGGTATGTGGTTAAGTGGACGTGGCTATTAAAGAGATCTGAGTAGAAGTCATGAATAATCTTCTCCATTGCCCTTCTGGAAGATGTGATAGATCCATCAGGATGTTGGAGGGTAGTCATCTTGGTCTTGTAGTTGGTGATGGACAGGCAGGCATTACGAAGGCTTTTCACGGCTTCTGCCGCATCTACCAGCATCGCTGTTCTCCTGTCTTTGAGGTCATCCTTGATGGCTTCTCTGCATTGTTTTGCGAGCTTGAACGATCGCTTGCTGTTTCCTGAGGCATGTGCCAAGCCACGTTGGCGAATAAGTTCAAGAGTGTTCGAAGAAAGGCGGGTTTTTTGTGGTTATCACTCTCGGCCCCGAGAGTCCCAGCAGCAGGAATCCCTGAGCACTGCTGGTGTGACCCTCTCCCCACCTAAGTAAAGAGAACAAGATAACAGAAAACTTATTGATCCTCGAGAGGAATCTGCTTCAGGTGAGATGTTTTCAAAGGTCTGTCTTGGCTGTGTGGGGATGCATCATTGCCTTAGCACGGGTATCCCACTAAGCTATCCCACTAAGCTTCACACTAAGCTAGTAACAAACCTAGTCTCGGGCCCCTTTTATGTTCACTCTAAACTGGTGCTTCAATTTTCTGCAGAGGGACTTATTTCCACTTACTGTGTCTGTTCTTTGAGTTGGAAAAAAATCACACAGCTATGTGACCTGCCGTCCGTCTATTTTGCTTGTCCATCTTGCTGAAACGTTAGGTCGTTGCCTGGAAAAATCCATCCATGTGTCAGAATTGCAACCGAGTTGGGTAAATGTTAGAAACCAACCTGCAGGTCTAGAATTTTGTTGACGAGAAGACTATCAGGCACAGCCCCTTCAGCACTTGCCTCTCCTCTTTTTTTATTCGAGCTCATCCCCCTTGCAATGGTTCACCTGGGCTGCCATAATGGTCTCTCTGCACTTGGAACCTAGCACTTTAAGGCTCTTCGTGAAATGGATGATGTCACAGACGGGAGTCTTCCATGTGCACCTTTACTTCCTAATGATGTCAAGTGGATCAGGCCTCATACAGACAAACGTTTATAGGACAAACTGATACTTCAGGTGAAAGGGGGAACTGAAGGCCAATCAGTGACAGGACATGAGGACCTCTCAGCTTCAGTGCCTGTAATGTGACCAATGGGATCGTTCCAGCTTTCAGGACAATTTTGTGGTTGTTTATCAGTCCCCCTCATCCATATCCAGTGGGTTCCTGGGGTCTGCCTTGCTCCAGAGGCTTTACAAGAATGTAGAGCTTTGCTGGTTGCATTGGTAGGATTTAACACGGCACGTGGGTCTCGGGTGTGAGCTTGGGGGCATATTCGTCTCCAGCTTTGCGATGGGGCAGCATGGCCCGTGTGCGGAGTTGAACATGGGGGGCTGTGGGTCTCGAGGATGCCCGACCTGCTGATGGAAGAAGTCTTGACCATCCCAGCCTTCTCAAGCAGGGGTTGTACCAGGCCCTGTCCCGCAGCTTTCGGTGTAAACATGTGTGTGTAAAACTGCCAGATCACTTTGAGGGGCAGCTCCTCAGCCCCCAATGGTGAGGGACCTTATTGAAGCCCGTCTTTTTTATTGGCACCTGCCAGAAAGATTCCCGGGGGGCGCATATGCTGCCGGAGCCCATGTGCTGCTTACACCCACATGGCCGAGACATGTGGTTCCCAAGCACATGTGTTGCCCGCATCTCCCCTCTTGGGATGTGTACATTCATGCTTTCATGTCTAACTGTACTCTCTCTCTCTCTTTTTCTTTCTTTCTTTCCCCCCACTCCACAGCTTAAAAATCCTCCAAATGAAATCTATTTACTTAAAAAATAAAGATTCCTGGGGACCTATTTTTAGCATGTGGCTGAGGGTTGTAAATGAATATATAAATGAACATCGGGACTCACAGAGATGGTCTTGGTGGCTGTTTGCAAAGTACTTTTGTGAATTTTATTTCCTTCGTAAATACAAAGACTCTCTGCTCGACATGTTATCTGCTCAGCTCATCCCTCTCTATCTATCCCAGACCTGGCGACCCCCAGCTATCTGGATCACCTGATGCTATCCCGGAAATGAGGAAAAATTAACCTTCCTGAGCAGGCAAGTACCTGGTCAGGGATATTTGAAGCCTGGCCCTTTAAGGCTCTGGGCGAACGTGCAGGTGACATCACAGAATCCACGACCTTTATCTGCCAGGGCTGGGCATTCTGTGGGGAGGTACCAGCGGGTCACCTGGTTACGGAAGGTGAGAAACGGGTGAGGGGGCACCCTGGGGGGCAGGGGGTCCCCGAAGGACAGTGCCCCCACCACCCGCCCGGGTGGTCGCTCTGAGCGCCTGAACCTCCGCCTTCTCCACCTTGTGGGCAGGGGGGTCGCTCCGTGGCAGTGGCCCGGGGTAGCGGCCCCTCACCCGGGGCACACAGAGCGCTCCAGCTGAAAGTTTTATCTTGTTTATAAATTGATTTTGAGGGACACAGGGTCATTTTTCCTAAGTAGAACTTATTTAGGAAGATGCATAACAGGGGAACGCTGCCGGCCGGGTTCAATCCCAGCACCATACATCGTCCCAGTACCAGCCTGGACTGAGCCCAGAGTCCAGAGTAAACCCTGGGCAAAGCCCCCCAGACCCCCCAAAAATATGGGTGGGTAGAGGAAGCACGTGGTCAAGGAGAAAAATGAATTTGAAGCGCTAAGTTCTTTCTGAAAGTTCCAGAAACAAGGACAATAACGAAACAAATAAAAGAGGAAAAAAAGTTTTAATTTTTTAATGTGTTTTAGACCCGTACCTGGTGTCGCTCAGGACTCGCTCCCTGGGGATCTGAGGACCCTTTGGGGTGTCGGGATGCGAGGCCAGCGCCCTCCCTGCTGACACATCGCTCGGGCCCCTCACAAAGCAGAAAGAGTCAGAGCTAGAGGGAGCCTCAGTCTCCCCCCAGATCTGATGGGGCATGTGAGGGATCCTCAGCGTTAATTTAGTTTCGGGGCGACTTCCGCCGCCTGGTCAGTCACAGGGGTGGGTGGATCATCCCAGCAGTGTCCCCAGGACATCCCGTTACTGGCCCCCTTTCATTCCTTAGGCTGCTTGTGGAGTAGGTAAAGCGTGGGTTTCCCTCATCAAAGGGACCTTGGGGCGCATACTTTTTCCTTGTGGGGGGTGTTGAGCCCCACCTGGCAGTGGTTAGGGGTCAAACCTGTGGTTGCTCAGGGTACCCCATATCTGGGTCAGCAGCCTGAAGGAAAAAACACCCTCTCCTCTGTCCTGTCATTCTTGGGGGGTGGCCGGGCTGGATGGGGGGAGGGGCGCAGCATATTCTTTATGTGCTTGGGGCTCAAACGCATTTGGCAGAGCCTTTGATTTTCACTGGTTCTTGTGCATTCAGTGGGTTCTGGGAGTTCAGGGACGTGGGGAGCTTCTCTTTCCTTTTTATTTATTTATTTTGCATTTGGAGTCACACCCAGCGAGGCATTATGCTTACTCCTAGCTCTAAATTCAGCAAGCACTCCTAGTGGTGCTCGGAACCATAGGGATGCCCAGAATTAAACCCAGGTTGGCCACCTTCAAAAGAAATGCTCATTTGCCTATTCTGTCACTCAAGTCCCCAAAGTGTGGAGCTTTAAGCCAGCTCAGGTTGTGGTCTGGTGGGGTGCATCAGGGTGGTGCTACAGTGGGTCTTGCAACCAAATATGCAATCTTAGCAGGAAGTAGCTTGGGCACTTCCAGAGTGTGCCCTAAACCCTCTAATAATGCAATTTAGGATCACTATTGGCCACCATACCTTTATTCATTTGAATGAATTAAATATTCAGTCTGTAGGAAGTACAACTGCAAGACTCAGTTACTTCTCCTACCTTTGCACTCAGGGATCACTCCTGGCGGGGTTCAGGGCACCGTATGGGATTCCAGGATTCAAACTTGGTTTGGCCGAGTGCAAGACAAGCACCTCACCTGCTATACTGTGTCTCCAATCTCTTTCCACAGAAATTTCTCTTTTTTGCATTTTTAGGGTCACACCCAGCGATGCTCAGGGTTTACTCAGGCTTTGCATTCAAGAATCACTCCTGGCAGTGCTGGGGGATGAAATTAGATTTTGAGAATCGGACCCGGGTTGGCCGCATGGAAGGCAAACTCCCTACCTGGTGTACCATCGTTCCGGCCCCAGAAATGTCTTTATTATTTAATTTAGTGTACTTTTTTTAACCAAAGCGGCATTCAATGCTCAGGGGTTACTTTTGGTTCTGAGTTCATGTATCATTTTTAGCAGTGCTGGAGTGGGTGAGTCGATGTCCTGTTGCATATTGGGGTGGGAAACTCAACACACCCTCCTCCAAGAGGCCCCACTAAGACAGCAAGATGCAGAGGCAGGAGACTGTGCTGTTCTCTTTCAGGAGCAGGGTTTTATAGTCTTTGGGTCTTTGCCATTGATGGGAATACACAGAGCCGGGGACAGTTGGTGGTTGTAACGCCTACATACTGGAAGTAGGGGATCTGGGTGGAGGAGGACCATCCCTTTTCTCAGTCTCCTTCATTCGCCCTGTCTCCCTGAAGCTTCTCTTTTTCTTCTCTCACCACGACCGCAATCCATGCCTCCCCACGGGAAGCGCAATGAAAAATGGTTTTCCAGACTTCCCCATCACCTGCATCCCACGAAGAAAAAGCAGCCCTTAAGGTGTGTTACTCATCTCCTTAGACCAGGAACTTAATTGACATATTTAGTTTTACTTCCTAATGATTAACATTCTGTATGGACACAGTAATAGACAGTTTTAGGGTTGTGGGTGACTCTCCTGGGGACTTCTCACCACAGATTAGATTACAGTGCTCAGGCTGGATCAATCACTCCTAATCCCAGCAGCGTCCAATTCTAGTTATTACTTTTTGATACATGACAGAATTTGTCCATGACCAGGCTCATATGAATAAGCATTATGGTACTTTGTCCAGGCCCATTTTGATGCCAGGGTAGCTAGCTCACCACTTGCCCTGGGTCCATCTAGTCCCTCATTGGACCCTTCTTTTGGGGATCGAGGAAGTAAGGGCAACTGAGGCTTCAGTCAAAAGAGCAGATGTCCAGGAGGTAATATTATCTGGAGACCATCTACTCTCAAGCTCAGGCTTGTCTGGTGGGGGACGTGGAGCTTTGGTGAGTGCAGTGGGTGCTATGCCTGGGCGCAGGGGTCGGGTGTGTGAGTGCGTGGTTCCGGGATCCCCTACAGCCACAATCGCCTTTGGCTCCACCGTGGGGCAGTGGCGGGTGGGCACGGGGCTGAGCGCCGGGGCTGCAGAGCGTCGGGCTGGGCCGTCCTGACCCTCCCAGCACGGGACTGCGCTGGGCCCTGTCCTGGACGCTTTGGCCCCGACCTCACTGCTGCAAAACCTGCAGATTCACATAGCGGACCAGAGAAATAGCACAGCGGTTAGGGCGTTTGCTTTGCATCTGGCCCATCCAAGTTTGATCTCCGAGCTCCACCAGGACGGGTTCCTGAGCACAGAGTCAGAAGTTTCTCGTCCATATTGCTGGTGGTGCCTCCAAAGCTATAAAAGGACTGTTCCTTTTTGAGCGGCGGGGAGGTGAGGTTGGGGTGGGGGCAGCTCCCTAATGGCAAATGACACTGTAGCCCTCGGTCACTAGTCATTATTAGCCTTGATGTCAAGGGCCATCCTGGGGCCGTGGTCCTAGTAGAGGTTGTGGTTTGCAAATGAAAATATACTTTTGGGCTATTTTTGATTGTATTTTGGGGACATCTGTGGCAGCTTCGGGCTTATCTTCAGTAGCAGCACTCTGCAATTGGTTTTTTCATCTTTAGGGGTCACGTGAGATGCAGAGTATCAATCTGTGTCTGCGAGGGAAGCGCCCCTCCCAGCTTACCATCTCTAACTCCACTTTGTTGTTTTTTCTAGCATGTAGAATTTTTGTACCCTAAAATCAAGTTGAAAATTGCACCCCGACTCTTCATCTCTCCCTGATCAGGGCAAAACGTGGCTGTTACACTGAGTACTGAGAGTTGTGTTCAAATAATGTCTGGGCATGTGCTGCATGCATTTGGTGGCCATGATTGGTCTCCCCACCCTGGTGGGTGAAGGGAGACAGAGGATCGAAGAAGGATACAGGGGCCAGGCTCTTGCTGATCTGCTGGATATTAACTTAACAGTGTTTTAGGCTTCATCTGTGAATTTCCCCTTTTGCTCTTCCCAGAGAAGCTTATGCTGTTCTTGCTAACCTCCCTAATTTAGTTAAAGTTTATCTTTAACCTTTTCTTTGTATTTTACCTCACATTGTCGCAGTTGCCCAAGTCAGTCATCATTACTTATAAGCAATAACTTTCTGTTAATTCTCAGCTTCGTATTTGTACTGCTTTGTAGTTGAAGTGCTGTGTATTTGTACCTGCTTTTCAATTTCCTCTATAGCTTTTTTTATGTTTTGACTATACAGAATGTTCTTTGGTTAAACAGAGAAAGGCCATCAATACTATACTCCTAATATTTGGGAGTTGATGGACTCTGAAGTATATCTACTCCTAGCCATAATTGCTTGGTCATAATTACTTGACTCAGGCTACATTCGCTGTAGTTCCTAATGCCCCCAAAAGGGAAGATCAGCCGTGGGACTGGGATGGACCTGGGGCAAGTGGCAAAGCAACCTTGGCTTCGAAATGAATATTCTAGAAAGCATAAATGCATGGTCTTGATGCAAACTGTTACAACTTTAGAGACAGGATCCCCTTGGGGAAGGACAAGTTGAACTGGCCTGAGGACTTAGTCTGGGATTTACAGTAAAAGCCTTGCTTGCTCTCAGAGCCCAGAGAAGTAAGTGTTGGGATCCTTGTCTCTTACTATGTTTATCAATACAACTGCAAGTATTGATAACTTATACAACTAGAGAAAAAGATAAAAGCAATGCAGATGTCCCTGGGAGACAGAGTGTCTCTTTGAGTGAATCTCTCCCTGAGAATTCCTTCTGCCAAATATTTTTCTGCGTAAATGATCAGTCACTCCTATGTCCATACCTCATGCCCCCTCAGAAGTTCTATAAATATGGTAGCTGTTCTGCATTAAAAGGGCAATTTTCACCATCAGGCTGTGGTTTTCTGTCTCCCTGTCTCTCTGTCTCTGTTGAGAGGGGCTAAGGAGGTGAGGAGGCAGTGCTGGACCACCAGCACCTCACCACACCCCCACATTTTACTTTGTGGACTCACAGTGATCAATTGCTCTTTATTCCATTCTCCTGTGCACCTATACCACTCTCCCACTGCTCCTCATTCCCTCTCCTCACCCGTCTCCCACAGCCTTTTTACTCCAACCCATCTCACAGAGTGAGGGTTATCAAATAGACAGAGATGTGGTTGTACAATCAAAGGAAGGGGAAAACTTCTAGCATAAAAATCTGACTTGGAAGGAGAGTTCAGCTCAAGGGCAGAATTTTCTCTTAAGGACATATTTTTTCTTCGCTTAGTCCATATTCATTGAAACAGTCATCTTAAATTTACACTTACTCTTTCTATTCATTTTGAATGGACACAGTAAAAGATCTATTAAGTTTATAGGGTGTCTCTATATATTTCCTATAGCTCCCAGACTACACTCCCCAGAACAGTTTAGTCCTTCCTAACCCCAGAATGATCCTTATCCAGTTGCTTATGTTTGGGCCATGATGATGTTGGTGGGCCCCACGGGTGACTTATGTGAATTGGGGAGGAGAAAGATGGTCACTTTCTCCCCAACCGCCTCTGGTACCCGGGACCCAGGGTTACTGGGTTCTTATCTCACCTCTCAGAAAGGAATTTCAGGAATAGACAAGAAGTGAAATAAATAGATTTTATTTAGAGGATTTTTAGGTGTGGAGGGAGAGAGAGGGAGAGAGTGACGTACTCAAGAGACAACACGGGCTTCTCCAAGAGCAGAGAGAGCCCCTAAACACATCCTAGCATTAGACACGAAAGTATGAAAGTACACATCTGAAGAGGGGATATGCGGGTGACAAATGTGCTAGGCCACGTGGGCGGAAGAAGCACATGGGCTCGGCAACATATGCGCGCCCTTCCTTTGTTCAAGGTGGCCTTTATAGGGTTTCTCCAACCTTCCCCCATGTGGGGCTTCTTCCTAGGTAAAAGTCCCGTTACCGAGGAGGTTACCAGGGAGGTTGGGAGTGGTGATGGTCTTCTTTGGGCTGAATCACTAAAGTTAATCAGATTAAGGAAGAGGGCCCAGGTTTTTGAAAAGAGAAACTTCATGGGGAGGGGGCCAATACCCTCAGGGTCTGCTGATGGTCTTATCAGGTCTTTGTTTTCTGTATCCACAAGGTGGATCAGTCCTAGAATTCTTCCATGAAATTTTGTTAATCCAAGTTTCATTGTCAAAGGCCTTTCCCTATCTACCTGTCTACCTCAATGACAGAATTTGTTATGGTGCTTACCTGTCCCATTTCAATGCCAGGGTAGTTCAGAGCTATCCTGGTTCCATCCAGTCTCTTGCTTTTGATGTGCTAGCAACATAGGCCAGCTGAGGCTTAAGTCTCATAAATATGACAATGCCCAGGAGTATATAGTATCTGGAGTCAATTAACTCTGAAGTCACAAAAGCATAATATTGCCTTCCTTTGTCTATGCAAGATCCTCCCAGCACAATCTTCTCTGCACTGGTCCTTGTCCAGGAGCAAAAAGGATATTTGTCTAAAGTAAACTGCAGAGGAAATGAAGGAAAGGTAAAGTCAAAATTTCACTTACGAATACAAAATCCAAATCTCTCTGAAGAATCTGACTTTACAATTCACAGGTTCTGGTTAGGGGAAATGGGTGATTAATGCATAGAGGAAGCAGAAGCACCTGGGAATTAAAAATGAATGCTGCTCTCTGGAAAGAAAGATGGCGGCCGCACGGGAGCCTTGTGGACAGCAGGTTTGAGCCGGGCTCGGCGGGAGCAGCAGAGACCTCATGGGAAGGGGGGCTTTGTGGGCCGTCCCCCACGCCCCACCGAGGTTGCCAGCTGCCCCCCACGAGCGGCTCTCCGGCACGGCCACGACTCCAGGGCACAGAAACCAATCTCTTAACTATCTAACTTTTAATAGAAATTCTTCCAGGGTCAATAAGTAAAATAGCAGAAATTCAAAACCATTTTATTCTTAAACCAAGTTGTAGAAAGCAAATCATTTCACAACGCTGTTTCAGCATATCTGATTGTGGGGGATGGGTCGTAAACTCTAAACAATAATTGTGCATCTTCTATCGAAACAATCTATCTAGTGAAAGTAGATAGAGTATTAACTAGAACTCATCTGCCTCACAAGAATTGGGAGGCGTGGGAAGTGGGGGTCTATTGGGGTTTGGGGTTAAAAATAAGTATTGGTAAAGGGAAATGTGTTTGATATTTACATGACTGAGACCTAAACCCGAAAGCTCTGTAACTTTTCCCATAGTGATCCAATAAATAAATAAATTATAAAAAAAATAAAAATAAAAAAAGAGAAATGAATGCTAAGGAAATGGGAGTGATTCAGAAGCATTGGGATGGATGTTACTCAATAAGCCTAAGCTCCTTGTAGCAGAGGAGAAATGATGGATCAATGTTAAACCTAAATTGTTTAGAACTCTAATCCAACAAGGGAAAGGGCTGTGTTCTTTTAAGCAAGATAGTTTTGTTTTTTCAGGGATAAGGACATTTGCTCAGGGATCACCCTGGGTGTGCTAGGAGCACATTAACTTAGGGCCAGAGCCAGCGAGTAAGCACTTAACCATCCAAGCAATCGACCTAGGTACCCTGCCTCCCTGCATCCCATATGTTCCGTACAAGAGTGATTCCTGAGTATACAGCTAGGAATAAGCCCTGAGTCTGCCAGATTTGCCCTCCAAACAAAAATCACAGAAAGACACATATATATGTACGTACAGTTAAGAAAGATGCAAAATGGAGAAAGAAAAATAGGGATTCAGGAGAAACTGAGTTTCTGTAGCAGGGAAATATCAAGAATAGGGGATTTTAAGGACCAGAAATTTGACTCTTCACTCTAGAATTTGTCTTTGCACATCATTTTCCCCCTTTGGTAGAATTTGCCTTTTTTGTGTTACATTTTTCACCACAGCCTACGGTGTTCAGAGTTCACTATTGTCTCTGAGCTCAGGGATCATTTGGCAAGAGTCAGGGCAGCATTGTGTGTCTAGATATCATTGGTTGAATGTTTGGTGACAACTGCAGGATCAGGGGACTTCTTCTTACCCTCAAGCCCCTTAGTGTGTGACTGACCACTCCAGCATTTGCCTCTCCACGCCTTTTTTTGAGTCCATCCCCCTTGCAGCACAGATTCACTTAGGTGCCAAAAAGGTTCTCAGTGCCTAGACTCTGGCTCTTTAAGGCACCTTATGAAAACGGAAGTGATGTCATAAGTGATGCCATGGCTCAGTATCTGTCCCTGACACAGGCACTGGGGATGTTGCTCACTTGGCAAAGGACAAGTAAATTTGTGCCCCATCCTGGAAGGGGGACTCTGAAGGCGGATTTTGTGGCAGGACTCAAGCAGCCTCCTGTGAGTACCCCACGGCTTCCCATTTCAACACTGTGAGCGGAGGGGCCGAGCCAGCTTGGGGGGCACTGTTGCACTGTTTTTTCACTGTTCCACGGTATTCAGTCGGTTTCTGAGGTGTGGTGGAGTCTTTAGGAGGACATGGAGCTTTTGGGGTGCAGTGCGGGCTGTATCAGGGTTCGCAGCTGTGAGTGCTTGATGCTGGAGAGCCTCTATGGTCGCCATCGTCTCCAGCTCTGGGATGGAGCAACAGCGGGTGAATGCGGGACTCAGCTGGGGGCTTGGCCATCCCAACCCTCTCAGCAGTTCCATATTTGAACCGTCGGCACTAATCTTCCGTAGAATCTCCAGATTTGAGGGGAAGATCTGAAGCCCCTCCACCTAATGGCAGGAGACCTGTTGCTGGTCATCTTCATTGTCAGCTGTGATAGCCAGTGTCATGAAGGGGATGGGGGTGAGGGGACCTTCAGGTACCGGGGGTTTTCCAATGAAAATGTACTTGGGGAGCTGTTTTTGCTTCTTTGTTTTTTTGAGGGGGAGGGGCCACATCCGGAGATGCTCAGGACTTACTCTAGCCTCTAATATCAGGTATTATCCCTGGCGCTGTTGGGGACCATATGGGATGCAGAGGATTGATCGGCCCATCTAGTCAAATGTCCAACTCACATTACTGCCTATCCAAACTCAACACTGTTGTTTCTTTTTCCAGATCAGGAACCTCAGCTCCCTCACATCAGGCTGCAAAGCACCCTTCATCTCTCCCTGAGGTAAAGGAGTTTTAAATGTTTATTTTTTGAAAGAAGATTTTTTTGGGTGGGGAGGGAGAGCTGTGTTCATGACTCTTGGTATTTTTGAAAGAAACTTACATAGAAAGGGGCAGAGCAAAAGTACGGCAGGTAGAGTGCTTTCCTTGCACACAGCCAACCCAAGTTCTGAATCTTGAATCCCACTGGTCCCCAAACCTGCCGGGAGTGAAACCTGAGCGCAGAGCTAGGAATATTACCTGAGCAGTGCTGGTTCTGACTCAAAGAAGAAAAACATGCACATACACCCAGACAGACACACCCACATGCACAAAGAAAACGTGTGATCGCAGAAAAAGAGAATAATAATTCATGGAAAACCATGGCAGAAATACAAAGTTATTTTTTTATAATTTTTATTAGTGAAACACCATGAGGTACAGTTGTAGACTTACAAATTTTGGGGTTTCAGTTATACAGTGATTGAGTACCCATCCCTCCACCAGTGCCCATTCTCCACCACAACTAATCCCAGTATCCCTTTCATGCCCCCATCCCCCCATCCCACCCTGCCTCTGTAGCAGGTCATTCCCTTTTGTTCTCTCTCTTTTTGGGTGCTGTGGTTTGCAAAATAGGCATTGAGTGGCAATCATGTTCAGCCTATGGTCTACTTTCAGCATGCATCTTCCATCCTTGGCGGATCTTCCCAACACCCTTTGTTTGGTGCTCCCATCTCTATCTGAGCTACCTTTATACCTAGCGTGTGCGGCGGGCCTCCACGCAATGGAGTAAACTTTCTGGTATTTATCTTGGCTATTCTTGGGTGTTAGTCTCCTATTTTGTTACTTTATGTTCCCCAAATGAATGCAATCTTTCTATGTCTGTCCCTCTCTTTCTGACTAATTTTGCTTAGCATGATACTTTCCATGTAGTACCACTTGTATGTAAATTTCATGACTTCATCCTTTCTAAAGGGCTGGAGAGATAGCACAGCAGTAGGGCGTTTGCCTTGCATGCAGCCACCCCAGCCAACTCAGGTTCAATTTCTCCACCCCTCTTGGAGAGCCTGGAAAACTACCGAGAGTATCTTGCCCACACAGCAAAGCCTGGCAAACTACCCGTGATGTATTTGATATGCGAAACACAGTAAGAACAAGTTTCACAATGGAGACGTTACTGGGCCCACTCGAGCAAATTAACAAATAACAGGAGGACCGTGACACTTCCTTTCTAACAGCTACATAGTACTCCATTGTGTAGATGTACCAAGGTTTCTTTAACCAGTCATCTGTTCTCGGACACTCAGGTGTTTTCCAGATTCTAGGTCTTGTAAACAATGCTGCAATGAACAAACAAGTGAAGATGTCACTTCGACTATACATATATATATATATATATATATATATATATATATATAGGTTTTTGGGTCACACCTGCCAATGCACAAGAGCAACTCCTGGCTCATTCACTCAGGAATTACTCCTGGCGGTGCTCAGGGGACCATATGGGATGCTGGGAATTGAACCCGGGTCGGTCGCGTGCAAGGCAAACGCCCTACCTGCTGTGCTATTGCTCCAGCCCCTCAACTATAATTTTTTGCCTCTCTGGGCTATATCCTCAGGAGTGGTATTGCTGTGTCAAATGGGAGCTCAGTTTCTAAATTTTTGAGAATCGTCCATACTGTTTTCAAAAAGGGCTGAACCAGTCAGCATTCCCACCAGCAGTGAAGGAGAGTCCCTTTCTCCCCACGTCCGCGCCAACACCGGTTGCTTTGTTGTTTTGGATGTGGGCCAGTCTCTGTGGTGTGAAATGATTGAAATGAAATCTCATTGTTGTTTTGTTGCATCTCCTGGATGATTAATGATGTGGAGCATTTTCTCATATGCCTTTTAGCCATTCGGATTTCTTCTTTGAGAAAGTTTCTGTTCATTTTGTTGCCCCATTTTTTGATGGGGTTGGATGTTTTCTTCTTGTGGAGTTTAACCAGTACTTTGTATATCCTTGATATCAACCACTTGTGGGATGTGTATTTGGCAAATATCCTTTCCCATTCTGTAGACTGTCTTGTACTTTGGTCACTGTTTCTTTTGAGGTGCAGAAGCTTCTTAGTTTAAGATAGTCCCATTTGTCTATCTCTGTTTTCACTTTCTCGGCCAGTGCTGTGATACCGTTTGAAGATACCATTAGCTTCAATGTCATGGAGGGTTTTGTCAACTTTGTCTTCAATGTACCTTATGGATTCCGGTCTGATGTTGAGGTCTTTAATCCATCTTGACCTTACTTTTGTACATGGTGTTAGGCAGAGATCTGAGCCCACTTTTTTGCATGTAGGCGTCCAGTTTTGCCAGCAAAATTTGTTAAAGATGCTTTCCTTGCTCCACTTCATTTTTCCTGGCCCTTATTAAAGATTAGATTATCATATGCTTGGGGGGAGATGTCAGTATATTCAACCCTCTTCCATTGGTCTGCAGCTCTGCCTTTGTTCCAGTACCATGCTGTTTTAATTATTACTGCTTTGCAGTAGAGTTGGAAGTTAGGGAGATTGATTCCTCCCATTTTCTTTTTCCCAAGAATCGTTTTAGCTATCTGTGGGGGCTTATTGTTCCATATAAATTTTAGGAGTGTTTGCTCCATTTCTTTGAAGAATGTCATGGGTATTGTAATAGAGGTCACATTGAATTTGTAAAGTGCTTTGGGAAGTATTGCCATTTTGACAATATTAATTCTCCTGATCCATGAATAGAGGATATTTTTCCATTTCCTAGTGTCCTCTTTTATTTCCTGAAGTAGCATTTTGTAGTTTTCTTTTTACAGGTCCTTTACTTCCTTAGTTAAACTGATTCCTAGGTACTTGATTTTCTGGGGCACAATTGTGATCGGGATTGTTTTCTTTATGTCACTTTCTTCTTGCTCACTATTTGCGTATAGGAAAGCCATGGACTTTTGGGTATTGATTTTATAGCCTGCAACTTTACTATTGAAGTCTTCTTTTTCTAGGAATTTCTTGGTAGAGGCTTTAGGGTTCTCTAAGTATAGTATCATATCATCTGCAAATACTGAGAGCTTGATTTCTTCCTTTCTTACCTGAATGCCCTTCATATCTTTTTCTTCCCTAATCGCTATTGCAAGTACTTCCAGTACCATATTGAACAATAGGGGAGAGAGTGGGCATCCTTGTCTCATCCCTGATCTTAGAGGAAAGGCTCTCAGTTTTTCCCCATTGAGCATGATGCTTGCTGTAGCCTTGTGGTAGATGGCTTTAACTATATTGAGAAAAGTCCACTCTATCCTCATTTTGGTGAGGGTTTTCATCATAAACGGCTGCTGGATCTTGTCAAATGCTTTCTCTGATCTATTGATATGATCATATGATTTTTATCTTTTCTTTTGTTGTTATGATAGATTATGTTGATTGATTTCCAATGTTAAACTATCCTTGCATCCCCAGGATGAATCCCACTTGGTCATGGTGTATGATCTTTTTGAATGAGTTGTTGAATTCTATTTGCTAGTATTTTGTTGAGAATCTTCGCATCCTTGTTCATCAGTGATATCAGCCTGTAGTTTTCTTATGCTGTCTTTGTTTCCTTTTGGTATGAGAGAGATATGGGCTTCATAGAAACTGTTTGTGAGAGTTTCTCTTTCTTCAATTTCCTGAAAACCTTGAGAAGAACTAGCAATAAATAGGTCCTCTTTAAATGTTTGGAAAAAGTCGCTAGTGAATCCATCTGGACCTGGGCTTTTGTTTTGGGGAAGACTTTTGATTACAGTTTCAATTTCCTTGATGTTCATAGTTCTATTCAGGTACTCTAGATATTCTTGATTCTGCTTTGGGAGATTATAGGAATCCAGAAATTTATTCATTTCTTCTAGGTTCTTTTGTTTCGTGTCATATAGACTTTCAAAGTTGTCTCTGATGATCTTATGAATTTCTTTGGTTCCTGTTGTGATATACCCATTCTTATTTCTGATTCGATTTATTCGTGTTCTCTCTCTTTTTTTGTGAGTGTTGCTAGTGGTTTATCTATCTTGTTTATTTTCTCGAAGAATCAGCGCTTGGTTTCATTGATCTTTTGGATTGTTTCTTTGGTTTCCATGTCGTTGATTTCTGCTCTAAGTTTTATGATCTCTTTCCTTCTGCCTGATTTGGGCTCATTCTGTTGATCTTTTATAAGATCTTGAACTGTGAAATCAAATTGTTTATGTGCATCCTTCTTCTGTTCTAAAAAAGTATGCTTTCAGAGCTATGAATTTCCCCCTTAATACAGCTTTAGCTGTATCCCATGAGTTCTGGTAGCTCATGTCTTCATTCTCATTTGTTTCCAAGTATCCTTTTTTTGCTTTTTGGGTCACACCTGGAGATCCACAGGGGTTACTCCTGGCTCTGCACTCAGGATTTTCTCCTGTAAGTGCTCAGGGGACCATATGGGATGCTGGGAGTCGAAACCAGGTCGACCACATGCAAGGTTAACACCCTACCTGCTGTGCTATCTCTCCAGCCACTCCCAGGTATTTTTTGATTTCGTCCTTGACTTCCTTCCTTACTCACTCATTGATCAGCATTGAGTTGTTTAATTTCCAGGTGTTTGATTTGGTTCTCCGTGTCTGTGTGTGATTCATTTCTATCCTCAGTTCATCGTGGTCTTAAAAGATTGTTAATACTAATTCTATCTTCCTGATTCTATTGAGGTATGTTTTGTGGCCTAGCACATGGTCTGTTTTGGAAAATGCTCCGTGCACACTGGAGAAGAATGTGCATTCTTTCTTTTTGGGGTGTCAAGCCCTGTAGAGGTCTATAAGCCCTTTCTCTTATATTTCTTCTTTCAAAGCCAATGTTTCCTTGCTGAGTTTTGTTCTTGTTGATCCATTCAGAGGTGATAAGGCAATGTTGAAGTCTCCAACTACTGTTGTGTTGCTAGCAATGTCCTCCATAAAATCGATTAGCAGTTGTTTTAAATATTTAGCTGTTTCCTCATTAGATGCATATACATTTAAGAGTGTGATTTCTTACTATTGTACATATCCCTTGATGAAGAGAAAATAGCTTTTGCTGTCCTTTCTAATCTTTTTCAGCCTGAAATTAATGTTGTCGGATACTTGTATGATCACCCCAGCTTTTTGAGGGAGCTGTTTGCTTGCAGGATTGTTTTCCATCCTTTCACTTTGAGTCTGTGTTTGCTATGACTGTTGAGATGAGTTTCTTGTAGGCAGCAGAATGTTGGGTTTTGTCTCTGAATCCATTTTGCCACTCTGTGTCTTTTAATTGGTGAATTTAGACTGTTGATATTGAGAGATATTATTGTTGTGGGGTTTTGTATCATCTTTCTGTAAGGGTCTGTTGTGCTTATAGGGGGTTTGTCTTGTCTTATAGTAGACCCTTTAGCCCTTCTTTTAGGTCTGGTTTTGAGTCTATGAAGTTCTGGAGCTGCTATTTATCTAGAAAATAGTGTACCGTTCCTTCAATTTTGAGTGAGAGTTTAGCCAGATAGAGTATTCCTGGTGACGCATTTAAGTGAGTTTTTTCACTATATCCCCCTATTGCCTTTGGGCTTGGAGGGTTTCCTCTGATAGGTCTGCCGTGAATCTAAGGGATGCTCCTTTGTATGTGTTTTCCTTCTTTGACCTTGCTGCTTGCAGTATTGTGTCTCTATTGGCAGCATTGATCATTCTGGCTATGATATGTCTTGTAGTGTTTTTGTTAAGGTCTCTTTTAGCTGGCACCCTTCGGGCTCCTTGAACCTGATGGCTGCATTGTTGAGCTCTGGGAATTTTTCAGCAATGATTTGTTTAACCGTGGCTTTTTCATTGGGATTGTTTCCCTGAGTTTCTGATACTCCAATAATTCTAATGTTGTTCCTCTTGGAATCGTCTCCTAGGACTCTGATTCACTCTAGAGCTATTTTGAGGTCCCTTGCCATTGTTCGTTGTTGCCTGTTGACTTGGTTCAGCTGATCTTCCAGCTCACTGATTCTGTCCTCAGAATCAGTGGGTTATTCTACTATTGAGGTAACAGACTGTGTTTTTTATTTAATCTATGGAATCTTTAATTCATGACATTTCTGTGCATAGCTTTCCAATTTCTACTCTCATTTCTTCCTGTATTTTCTCGAGTGTTTCTTTCATGTCCTTTAATTTACTGGATATATGTCTGACTGTTTCATTGAGTTCATTGAACATCTTCATGACTTCATATCTGAATTCTTTGTCAGAGAGTTCCCTTCGGTGTGTCGCACCTACAGAGGCTTCTGGACTCTTTTCATCGTTCTCCGCATGTAGTGGGAATTTGCGTTGTTTCTTCATGTTGTTGTGTAGGTATGGGTACTAGGTTTCTTGGTATGTCTAAAATACCTGCAACTGCTTAAGGGGCCGCCTGCCTAAAATCAGGCCACGCCCATTTCTAACAAAGGCACGCCAACTTCAGAAGAGGCGACGCCCCCACCGGAACCGGTTGTGGGGGGGGAGTAAAGACTGGGTGGGGAAGAAGACCAGGACAGCTTGGCGGGGGAAGAGGAAGAGCAGAAAAACAAAGTTTTAAGGTCCTGCTATTTGACTATTTAAATGTTCTTCCCTCTTATTTTGCACATGAATTCTGTTTGTTTCTTGTGCTTCGAATTTGCCTTTTTGTTTCAGTATTTTTGTTCATAATCTACAGTGCTCAGGTCTTAATTCCTGACAGTTCATATTATGGTCCTTAGTAAATGTCCGGGCTATTTGAATTATTTTGCTGTACAACCGACTGTTTGCGCGGTTTTCTAATATATTCTTGTAGGACAGGAGCAAGTGTTGGCTGAGGCTCACGCAGATGTGCCATTTTAGGATTTGAGTAAATCAGGACCCATAAGGGCTCAGGTCCAGTGGTAAAGAGCAGGGCTGTGTCTCTGACCCAACTGTACCCAGAAGTGATCTCGGTTCCTGGGACAGAGTGCTCAGGCTCAGGTTCTGTCCACCCTGCAGGAGAGTGGCTGAACATTTGTCCACTATAAGTCCCTGTGTCTTTCCCAGTGGAAAAGACACATTCCAGGCTATAGTTCTCAAGGGGCAGCACTTCTGCGAGCCTGCAGAGGCGCTGGTTTTCGGGAGATGCTGGACTCAGAGTCAGCCCCTACCTGGGCCTGTAGGGACTTTCCTGTGGTATCTAGGGAGGAATTTTGGAGTCAGAGAAGGCTGCCTTTTCCACCCCTGCAGCCTGGGCCCTAGCTCCTATCCTGAAGTTCAGCACAGATGCCAGCAAAATTTGTATCCCCAGCGGAGACAGGAGCTTCTGCCACGGTCTCCCTGAGGTGGGATTGTGAGCCTCTACCCAGGGGTTTGGCTGGTCCGAGCTCAGGGGTGGGAGGAGGTGCTCCTCTCTGGTGCTCACTATTCTGACTTCTCAAGGTCTTTAAATGGAGTCTCTTGCTGATTCTCAGAACAACAGTGGTGGGAGAAGATGGTGACACGGTCTCTGATAGACCGTCCCCAGGTAGGAGTAGAGGGACAGAATGACATGAGATAGTGCCAGGAGTGCCCGGGCTTCCTGGGCCATCTGTTTGGGGTTGTTTCTTTTTTTTTCTTTTCTTTTTTTCTTTTTTTTTTTGCCTTTTGGGTCACACCCGGCGATACACAGGGCTTACTCCTGGCTCTGCACTCAGGAATCACTCCTGGTGGTGCTCAGGGGACCATATGGGATGGGAATCGAACCCGGGTCGGTCGCGTGCAAGGCAGAAGCCCTACCTGCTGTGCTATTGCTCCAGCCCCCAGGGCCATCTGTTTTGAGTTTCTTTTGGACGGATTCCAAGATGAGACTTCCGATCAGACCGTCCCATTCTGCTCTTCGAAGCTGCTATTGTGTATGTTTGTTTTGTTTTATTTGGCTTTGGGGCCGACCCAGTGGTGCATGAGGAGTACTCGAAGCTCAGTGCTCAATGATCATCCCTTAAAGGTCTAGGTGACCAATGGGATGCTGGAGGTCCAAGGGTTTCATTTTAGGTTTTCTGTTTTATTTGGGGTGGCACAGCAAAGGATTCTCACAATCATTCCATGTGCTACACTCTGGCATTGCCAGACATGTCGATTTCTGGGCATGCACTTATCTGAAGGAGAAAGAGCCAAGGATCTCTGAGGCTAGTAGAGATGTTGGGGTCAAGAAACTTCTAACTTTTTTGAGAGGAATTTGGGGCGGCCCTGAGCAGTGAGTTCCTACAGGCACACATGTCCGTACACAGCTATGACTAGTGGTCTATATGGACTGTTGAGTTCTCAGTCCTAGTTGTCATGAGCTGTGGGGGTACAGCAGTGGGCAGGCAGTGGTTTCTGCTGCACCCGGGGATGGTCTTTGGGGTCGTACAAGTCTGTGTTCAGGTGATCCTCTCTACAGTGATCACTGGACCAGTGGTGCTCGAATTGGACCTGGGGTTACCAGGAAAGGCAGATACATCCAAGAGCCTTCTGTATAACGTCCTCCCACTTTAGCAGATCCAGCTGCCTTATGTGATTTCTGGGGCCCGTCAGTCATGCGTGGAGGTTGGTTCATTCGGAGGGGAGAGGCCCAGCGACAATATAGGACCCTGGGTCCTGGCCTCACAGTAGTGGGAATGAGGCTAAGATAGACTCTGACTCCGACCCTCCCCGTGTGCTGACTCAGGACGCAGTGACCTTCCATGACGTTGCTGTGAACTTCACCCCGGAGGAATGGTCGTGCCTGGCAGCCTCTCAGCAGAAGCTCTACAGGGACGTGATGTTGGAGATCTACCAGCATCTGCAGGCTGTCGGTGAGAGCAGTGTGGGGCCAACCGTGTCTGGACAGACCCACTTGGGCTTCCTGGGGTTGGGCCGCAGCTGTGTGTACAACAGTAGCTGTCATTGTGATGGGCTGGGATGTTGGACAGCCGTGTGGAAGCTGTTCCCGCCCTGTTTTTTTTAGGGTTCACCTATGGATAATCAGGGCTTACTCTCAACTCTGTCCTCAGGAATCACTCTGGTGGAGTAGCAGGATCCACCTATTTCACTCTTAAATTGAAACCTGGGTCTTACCTCTCGAATAACTACAAATATGTGGCATTTTGGAAATGGACATTCTGCTGATGCCTTTCAGATATTTGCCAAGTTATATCAGGAAAACACGGGGATTTACCTGTCACCTTTTCCTTGTCTCTTATCCATGCCTCTGTCTCTGTCGATACAGGGCACTCTGGGATGAAGCCTGCGGTCATTTCCTGGCTGGAAGGAGGAGCCCTGAGGTCGGGGAGGAGAGGCGTGTGTGCAGGTGAATGTTTGAGGACCTTTGCTAGTTCAGGCCCTGTGCAGTGTATGGGTGCCCTGAGCATGTATGAAACACACTGCTGAGTCCGGTGGACTCCTGGATCCATGGGTCTGTGACACAGTCATGCGGCTCTTCACTCCCCTGGACTCTCTGTCACAGAATGATCCTGTAATTTGCGCCCATGTCTTTGTTCTTATTTTTGCTCTCTGTCAGTCAATGAGATTCACCGTTTCTGATCCACCCCATCCCCTATCTATGACTTACCTGATTGGATTCACAACCACGGTGTCACTATACCTGTAAAAATATTTTTAGACCTTTTTGTTTAAATCCGAATAAGTGAGCACATAACAGAGCTAGTTTGGATCTGAACTATAGTACATGGAGGAGTGCCTTGCATTTCCTGAAGGTGACCTGTTCAATAACCAGCATCACATATGGTTCCCCGAACGTCACCAGGTCTGCTGAAAAACAAAAACAAAACCTAGTGTAGTTTTGCCAAGATCCTCACAATTTTCCACTAACCGGATCTTTTCCTTAGTATGGGACTCTTTGGACTTTGAGAACTACAGAGATGTACTCTAAATTCGTGGCATCATTTTCCAACTTTTTTTTTCTGACAAGTTCTTGAATTGCATGTTGTGTTCAGTTCCAGAACTGAAACCGTGGCTTCAGGATTTGGCATTACAGCACTTTGAGTTGGGAATGAGGTCAGCATGTACGAGTGCGTTGGTAAGATTCGCTAATTCAGAATAAATATTATTATGCCAGCGGGATAGCTCAGTGGACCAAGTATGTGATTGTTAAGGTGGAGGGCTGGGCGTGGCAGGGAGGTATTCCAAAGCCTGATGCTTGGAGTAGAGGACCATTAGCTTCACTAGGTACTGAAATCAACCATGTATAAAAATACTGTGAATTTTCATTTGCTTGACATTGGTAGTTGTTTACAATGCTAATTTGTGGGTCCTAGAGATAGTGCAGTGAAAGATATACTTGCTTTGCACAGGGATGGATATTCCATGCCCAGCAGTCCTTATGGTCTCCATAAACCCACAGAACTGATACTAGACACTGCATGGTGTGCCCCTCCATCCACACAACCCCCAATAAATAGAAATTACAAAACAGAAAAAAAAAACCAAAAAAATTCTTTGATCCTGAAAGCCATCACTTATGGCCGCTTTGTCTGTCTCAGCTGTGTGACGATGCAGTGTTGCCGTCACTCCTGCATCACAGGTTCCGCAATGAGCATTAATCAAACCCACATGTGATGTATTTCATTTTGTCTTAAAAAGGGTGAGTCAGTTTTCTATAGGAGGAATTATTTCCAGTTTGCTCCTTTAATAAATTGGGGGGGGCGGGAATTCACAGAATTTACTGACTCTGTCCATCAATTTTGTGTGTCCAACTTACAATAACGTGAAGATATTCTATAATAAGAATTCATATGTCGGTAATCCATATGTCAAAATCTCAAGGCCGGACTAGGCTGCCACAATGAAGGAAGACAAAAATGATCGTCTGTACTTTCAATGCACGTACGCTAGCATCAGACAAATCCATCGAGGACCTGATGGTACAAGCGTGGATAATCAAGTACGACATCATTGGTCTGACCGAGACAAGAAGGCACGAATCTCACATGCTGTTTTCGACACTGGAGAAGAATTGTTCCTCGGAACATGCAATAAAAGAGGTGTTGGAGGCGTCAGTGTCCTTGTCAACACAAACTTGGCCAAGAGTATTGATTCATTTGAATGCCTAACAACCCGAATCGAACGTTTACATTTGAATAGATGTGGCTCACTGCCTGCAGTTTCTATCTTCGTTTTCTACGCACCAACTTCTCATTATGATGAAAGAGAAATCGAGAAATTCTACATGGAGCTGGAGAAGTTCTATAAAGAAGACCACACCTTCTACAAGATCATCGTGGGTGATTTTAATGCCAAGATAGGACAGAGAAGATCAGCTGAAGAACTCCACATCGGGACCAATGGCCTAGAATGGAAGGAACAGGGTGAGAGACTGTCTGAGTTCATCATGTCAACCAAGACCATCCATGGTAACTCACAGTTCCAGAAGGCAGAATCTAAACGTTGGACATGGGAGTCTCCCGGTGGACGATTCCACAACGAAATAGACCACATCATAGTCAATCGAAGGTTTTGCCTAAACGATGTCACTGTTGTCCCAAAATTTCGAACAGGATCGGACCACCATCTCTTTCGTGCAAAATTCTACTTAACAGAGTGGGGAGAAAGGGCTGAAAAGTTCAAAAAGAGAACTTCCGGAACGACCACCAACTGGGAACTCTTTGGCACTATTGCGGCAACATGGGAAGATGCCATTGTTGACAACATTGATGAAGAATACGATCAACTGGTTCAGCACCTCCATGAATGTGCGAGGAAGGCCAAGAGAAAGATAGCCACAAAAAAAACACCTGTCTTCGAAAACTCTTGAGCTAATTCACCAGCGTGGTTTGGCACATGCCTCAGGCAACCGCAAGCTAATGTCCGATCTTGCAAAGCATTGCAGAGATGCGATCAAGGAAGACCTCAAAGAGAGAAGAGCAGAAGTACTGGTAGATGCGGCAGAAGCTGGGAAAAGTATTTGTTACGCCCGCCTGTCCTTCACCAACTACAAGACCAAGATGACTGCCCTCTGACGTCCTGATGGATCCATCACATCCTACTGAACGGCAATGGAGAATATTATACATGACTTCTACTCAAATCTCTTTGATAGCCATGTCCACTTGCCGACATACCAAATTCCACAGGATGGATATGTCATTCCAAACGTTCTCCCTTCCGAAATCCGACACACCATTTCGTCGGTAAAGAAACAAACAGCACCCAGCCCATACAAGGTCAGACTTGAACACCTGAAGAACCTGCCATCAGTACTCATCAATACACTGGCTCGGCTCTTCACTCACTACCTGTCTGAATGCAAGGTTTCGTCCCAATGGAAAACCAGCAGGACCGTACTACTGTTCAAGAAGGGAGACATCCATGACATTTGCAACTATCACCCTATCTGCCTATTGTCTGTCATCTACAAGTTGTTCACTCGAATCATCCTAAATAGGATTGGCAGAACGCTAGATGAAGGACAACTATGCGAGCAAGCCGGGTTCCGCAAAGGATTCAGCACCATCGACCATCACGATCACGACCACCCTGTTGTACTTCGATTACCTCGAGCAGGTGCCAGTAACATCTTCGTCCTAGCCCTGAGATTTTTTTTAAAAGTGCCATATTCAAGGCTTTTTCAGGGTTAGGAGAATGAGACCCATCATTGTTACTTGTATTTGGCATATTGGGTATACCACGGGCAGTTTGCTAGACTCTGCCGTGTGGGCAGGTTACATTTGGTAGCCTGCCAGTTTGTCCAAAGTAGGAATGAGATGATAAGATGTCGCATTCGCGGCCGCGCACTACCGGGAGCTGAGTGTGATAATCTCTGGATCCTGGCCGTTGTTGGAGTTACACGGCAGTTGGTGGGTGTAACTGTCTAGTTACTGGCAGGTCCAGTCCCAAACCGTGCAGGCTTGGAGATCGCAGCCCCAGATCCCACACACCTGGGTTCCCCTGCCAGTTCTTTTATGCGTGAGGCTCATCCAAGTGTGTGGAGAGTGGTCCCAGCATGGCCTTGGCTGGGCCCTGGAGGTCTTCAGCTGTTGGGCCCTGGTGGAGACAGTCAGGCACAGGGTAGGAGACTCTGCCTTGTTCTCTCCCGGGAGCTGAGTGTGATAATCTCTGGATCCTGGCCATTGTTGGAGTTACACGGCAGTTGGTGGGTGTAACTGTCTAGTTACTGGCAGGTCCAGTCCCAAACTGTGCAGGCTTGGAGATCTCAGCCCCGGGTCCCATATCCACACATCGACCATATCCACACAATAACCAAACTCATTGAGGTTTCTCGGGAGTTCAAGATGCCGCTCTGTTTAACGTTCATTGATTTAAAGAAGGCCTTTGATTCTGTTGAGACGGAAGCGGTCATTGAAGCCCTAGCCAATCAGGGCATTCAAGCCCAATACATCAAGATCCTCCGTGAGCTGTATTGCGGTTTCACTACCAGGATCTCACCATTCTACAAAGAAGTAATCATTGATGTCAAGAGAGGGGTTCGGCAGGGTGATACCATTTCACCGAAACTCTTCAGTGCCACCCTCGAGAACATCATGCGACGACTGGAATGGGAAGGAATGGGAGTGAAGATAGATGGTCGGCAACTACACCACCTCCGCTTTGCTGATGTCTTTGTTTTAATAACACCAAATATCAGCCAAGCGGCACAAATGCTGGCCGACTTTGAACGTGAGTGTGGAAAGGTAGGACTACAGCTGAATCTTACGAAGACAATGTTCATGAGAAACAGCCTCGTTCCTGATGCCCCATTCGCTCTGAATGGAACGACCATCTCCGAATGCAACAGCTATGTGTACCTAGGTCGAGAAGTCAACATGACAAATAACCTGGCACCCGAGCTGCACAGGAGGAAGAGAGCAGCTTGGAACGCCTTCAAGAACGTCGAAGAAATCGCTAAGAGGATGAAGAACCTCCGGCTCTGGGCACATCTCTTTGGTTCCACTGTTCTTCCTACATTAACATATGACTCAGAGACCTGGGCCCTACGAAAACAGGATGAGAACGCTATTCAGGTCTCCCAAAGAAGAAAAGAAAGAGCCATGCTTGGAATATCACTTTTCACTCAAATGAGAGAAAAAATCAGGAGTTCCGACATCCGTTGATGATCAAGAATCAGGGACGCTGTCTCATTTGCCAAGGTGTCAAAAATCAGATGGGCTGGTCACGTAATGAGATTTAAAGATGACCGCTGGTCTAGAGCTGTTACTGACTGGATTCCACAGGATGTCAAACGACCGCGTGGCCGCCCACCTACCAGATGGTCAGACTTCTTCGTGAAGATCATGAATGATCGGTTTGAGGCTCTTCATGTTCCCAGAGCGAACCGATGCCATTGGGCTACACTAGCACGCGACAGGGACAAATGGAGACGTTACTGGTGCCTGCTCGAGCAAATCTACGACTAACGGGAAGTTAATTCATTAAGTGATGTCGGTATTTGCATTTGTATTATGCGTATGTGAGAAAACACATCTGAAAGACTCAAGTTTTTGACAGGAGACTCGGAGAATAAGTGTTAATTGGCATCCTTTCTGCTGTTCTACAGGGACGCAGCCAGCCTGAGAGGAATGTCTCTGATCCTGCGCTCTGTGACAATGTTTTGAGTGAGCAGTCCTGCCCTTCGTGCCTTGGGGACACCGAGACAGGTGGGATGTCTTCTGAGAGTGATCAGAATGGCGAGAGCGACCTCACTCTGAAGAAGCCCTCACCTGGAAAAAGTTTCTTGGTGTGTGTTGTTTTCAGTTCACGGGCCGAAAATCCCCCAGTGGGGCAGCGTCTAGGGAGAGCAGCACTGTTTACAGTGGGACCCTCACAGCGACGTACCCTCAACCAAAGTCACCATGAGCAGAACACATCTAAGTGTAAGGAATGTGGGGGATCCTCCCCATGTTCTCAGCAACGTGGTGTTCCCTTAGAAAACCACAGTGGACAGAATCCCCGGAAAAGTTGGCACCAACGACAAAGTGTGAGTCAAGGTTTACTCCATCGTGACCATATGAATATAAATGCAGGAGAAAAACCTTATTCAGGTGAAGAATGTGGGAAGGCCTTCACTAAACCATCATATCTTTTTATGCATAGGAGAATTCATACAGGAGAGAAACCACATAAATGTCAGACTTGTGGGAAGGCCTTTATTCAGACCTCACATCTTAATAGACATATGAAAACTCATAGTGGAGAGAAGCCTTATATATGTCAGGAGTGTGGCAAGGCCTTTACTCAATCCTCAAGCCTCAGTAGACATGCAAGTATACACACTGGAGAGAAACCGTATAGATGTAAAGAATGTGGAAAGGCCTTTGCTGGGGCTGCAAGACTTAGTGTACATAGGAGAGTTCACACTGGAGAGAAACCATATATATGTAAAGAATGTGAGAAGGCCTTTGCTGGAGCCTCAGGTCTTATTGTACATAGGACAATTCACACTGGAGAGAAACTGTATGTATGTAAGGAATGTGTAAAGGCTTTTGCTGGAGCCTTGAGACTTACTGCACGTAGGAAAAGTCACACTGGGGAGAAACCATATATTTGTAAGGAATGTGGGAAGGCCTTTGCCATGGCCTCAATTCTTAGTGTACATAGGAGAATTCACACTGGACAGAAACCTTATATATGTAAGGAATGTGGAAAGGCCTTTGCTGGAGCCTCAAGACTTAGTGCACATAGGAGAATTCACACTGGAGAGAAACCATATATCTGCAAAGAATATGGGAAGGCCTTCTGTCAATCTCAGTACCTTAGGAATCATAGGAGAATTCACAGTGGAGAGAAATCTCATCAGTGGCCGACATGTGGGAAATCCTTTACTCTGTGCTCTTATCTTAATGCACATAAAAAATTCATCTTAGAGAGAAACCTCATCAGTGTCAGACATGTGGGAAGGCATTCACACATTTCACTTCCCTTACTATACACATGAGAATTCATACCGGAGAGAATATATATATATATATATATATATATATATATATATATATATATGTAAGGACTGTGGGAAGGCTTTTACTATATCCTCAAAACAGTGTACATAGGAGAATTCACACAGGATAGAAACTGTATATATGTACGGAATGTGGAAAGGCCTTTTCTGGATGCTCAAGACATACTGTACATAGGAAAATTCACACTGGCGAGAAACCGTATATGTAAGAAATGTGTGACGGCCTTTCCTGTGGCCTCAATACTTAATGTACATAGGAGAATTCACACTGGAGAGCAACCTTATATATGTAAGGAATATGGAAAGGCCTTTGCTGGAGCCTCAAGACTTAGTCTATATAGGAGCATTCACACTGGAAAAAAACCTTATATACGTGATGAATGTGGGAAGCCCTGCCATTCTAAATACCTTGCTCAGCACAGTAAAATTCAGTGGAGGGAAAACTTATCAGCGTCAGACATGTGGGAAGGCTATCACTTGGTGCTATTCTCTTAGTCAGTATATCAGAATTCATACTGGAGAGAAACCACATATATGTCAGGAATGTGGGAATGGCTTCATATTATCCTCACACCTTAGTCAACATAGAAAAATTCATACTGGATGATTTGATCCCTTAATAATAGTCTCTAAGGTCAGAACAGAACAGCTCAGTAAAGCAAGTTTCCTTTGGACAAGATGGTCAAGGGTGCTACAAAATGAAGTTAGAGGGAAGTAAGCCTGCCTGCTTGTGACGGCCTTCTCATGTCAGTGAAAGGTACCTGCTGATTTTCACCCAGGCTTCAGCTATGTCAGTGTACTAGTGCTGAGCTTGCTTTTTTATTTAATTTGTAAATAATGGGTCTTGGTGATGAAAATTAGGAGAAAGTTGACTGAATAAACAGGTATAAAAATACCCCCTGCTCATAGCTGTCATGGCTCACCACTGTGTTATTGTTTGCTCTGCTTCTGGCTTGGCCAAGAGGTGCTGGTTAGTAGTAATTATGGCAGAAATCACCCAAGATGCTGATTTGAATCCTTTGAAAGTGGAAATAAGTCAAACTTTCATTCTTCAGTCCTTTCTGTGTTAGGATTTGGGATGCTTGAGCACCCTGTGCCTCGGGTTTGGGAAATTCAGCGTGGATCACGCCAGCTTGTAGGGCACTTTCACCCTTTGTTTTTTCACTTTTTCTGGATAACCAGGCTTTAGGGGATGTGGTGCTTTTGATGGGTGCTTGGGGGCTGTTCAGTGGCGCAGGTATCTTGGGTGAGGGTGCGTTATCCTGAAAGCCCTTGCAGCCACAATCGCAACCAGGTCCAAGATGGTACTGGAGGGTGGGCACATGGACTTTGGGCCTTGGTTTGAGGGACCAGCAGAAAGTGGAGGTCTTAGCCATCTCATACCTCCCTACTCAGGACAGCGTGTGGCCCTGTTTGGAGTCTTTGGACTGGATATAACACTAATCAAAATTCCAGATATGTCGCTGTAATTTTTATTGGCTCCCGTGCTGGGATGGGGCCTTCTGGGTGTGTCTTTACAAGTGAGAGGTATTTGCCTCTTAAATTTGCTCTTTGGATTATATATTGCTTTTTTGGGTCACACCCAGCGATGCACAGGGGTTGCCCCTGGCTTATACACTCAGGAATTACTCCTGGAAGTGCTCAGGGGACATATTGTTGTTGGAAATCAAATCCGAATTGGTCGCGTGGAAGGAAAATGTCCTGTCCTCTCTGCTGTCACTCCAGCCCCTCTTTGGATTAATTTTAGCAGCTCTTTATATTCAGTGGAGTTGGAAGGGAAGAAAAGACATTCTTCGATGTTCAAGGCTTACTTCTGGCTCTGCAGCTCAGTAATTATTCTGGGGTGCTGCCGGGCTTCTATGGGATGGGAAGGTTTGACCTGGATCAGCAAGGCAAACATCCTACTCAATTTACGGTGAGTCTAACCCCAATATTGTTTTTTTTCCATATCAAGAATTTCTACTTCCTGGCGGTGTGGTGCCACCAGCAGGTCAATCTGTGGCTGTGAGGCGAGTGTATCAGCAGACTGATGGCGCCCTCAGACTTCCAGATACCCCAAAATTGCTGCTGTGCCTTTGGCCAGACTCCAAAAACCTGGGGCAAAGTTTACCAGGAAAGTAAACAGCCAAAAGTTAGGTATGTGTGAGACACACCAAGAAACCATTTCTTGCTCAGCTACATATATGGAGGTAAGGCTTCTCTGGTTCCTGATCAAACTGCTTAAAGGACATTATCCCATAGACTCAGAGATAAATCTTGGAACCCAGCAGCCTTTGCAGAGATGCACTCAGTCCCCGCAATGGGCTACCAGTGCCAGACAACGGCAAGGGGGAAAGGGTGTGTCCCTCTGCCTGCTCCCCCTTTGACTTGACGGCTGCCATCTGACATTGGACATTTGCCATTGGACAGTCAGGTTCGGGCCTGCTGTGACAAAACACGCAGGGCCTCATGAGATGGGGGTGACATGGCTCTTTCCTCCCTGCCCCAATGAGACCCTGTATCACTGCCCACCAATGGACTCTCTTGCTTGGGATCAAGCTGCTTAACGGCCATGATCCCAGAGACTCAGAAACAAATTTCAGAGCCCAGCGATTTTTAGCAGAAATGCATCTGTTCCCCATAGTAGGTTACCGGTGCTGGGCCACCCCAGGTGGAAATAGGTTTCGTGCCTTGGCCTGTTACCCCTGGTGGCTCGGTGAACGCCATCTCTAATGGCCTCTGGACGATTAGGTTTGGTCCCGCAGTGATGAGACATGCAGTACCTAAGGGATGGTGGTGGAGCCGGTCCTTTTCTCCCCATCCCAAAGAGCCCCCAAGTTTCCTGGTGCCCATGAATGACCTCTGTGGCTCATGATCAAGCTTCTTAATGGCCATGATACCAGAGATTCAGAAACAAACCTAGAAACCCAGCAGCTTTTGGCCGAAATGCGTTGGGACCACGCAGTAGGTTACTGTCGCCAGGTCACACAGGGGGAAAGGATTCTGTGCCTCCGCCTGCTCCCCTTGGCGGATCCATGGCCACCATCCTCCAGAGGCCATTGGAAAGTCAGGTTTGGGCCCACAGTGACAAGATACAATGGGCCTCACAGTATGGGTGTGGAGGTGGCCCTTTCCTCCAGCCCCGAGACCCTAAGTTGCACCCACGAACCGCCTCTCTTCTGATAAAGCTGCTTAATGGCCTTGATTCCATAGACTCAGGAACAACTATCAGAACCCAGCAGATTTTGGCAGAAATCCCTCCATATTGTTAAATTTTCAAAATTAAAAAATCATACGTTATTTATAACCTGCAATAGAAAATAAATTGTCTATTGTTGCCTTTTCGGCAGATCTGAGTGCTTGGGTAAAATCCCAAATAGTAATGGTGGGTCTAGTGTCAAATATTGAATGTGATCAAAGTAGAGAGAGAGAGAGTAATGTGGAAATCATCTGCCCCACAGGTAGGTGGAGGATGTGGAATGGGGGTATACTGGGGTTTTTGGTGGTAAAAAATGGGCTCAGTGAAGGGATGGGTGTTTCATTGTATGACCGAGATTTAATCCCAAAAGTTTTGTAACTGCTCTCACGGTGATTCAATAAATAAAGTTATGAAAAAAGGGGAAAAAAGTAAGGTGTAGTTCATGCCCATTTCAATCAGCCTACTTAATGGCTGAATAAACAGCAATACTCCTAGGGGAAAAAAAGAATTTCTACTTCCACATGGCCAGTTGCAAAGAGTCCCTTTCTCTTCATCACTCCCTAACAAGGATATCAGGGATACTGGTTCTTGGGGTGGCTACATCGGTAAACTTGTTGTTTTATGTTTTTCTGAAAGGAAGATATGTGAGTATGGGGAAGCATCCTCCACCCAGATCCTCCATATTCCAGTAGGCAGGGGTCACACCCACCAACTGGCCCCCTGGTGCCGTGTAATGTGTAATCCCATCAACGGCCAAGACCCAGAGATTATAAAACCCAGATCCCGGAAGAGAACAGCGCAGAGTCTCCTGGCCCCGTGCCTGGCTGTCCTCGCCGGGGCCCCTTGTAGTGGAGTGGGTTGAGTTTCCCTTCCCCCCCCGACCAGGGCTCTGGCGGCCGAAGACCTCCAGAACCAGCCACCACCATGGTGAGACCACTCTCCACACACCTGAAGGTACCGGCAGAGGAACAAAGGCATGTGGGTTCCAGGGCTGAGATCTCCAAGCCTGCTCAGATCGGGGCTGAGCATCCTCCACCCAGATCCTCCATATTCCAGTAGGCAGGGGTCACACCCACCAACTGGCCCCCTGGCGCCATGTAATTCCATCAACGGCCAAGACCCAGAGACTACAAAACCCAGATCCCAGAAGCGAATGCGGCTGAGCGACATTATTATTTCATGCTTACTTTGGACAAACTGGCAGGCTACCAAATGTAACTTGCCCGCATGGCAGAGTCTGGCAAGCTCCCCGTGGCGTACCCAATATGCCAAATACCAGTAACAATGATGGGTCTCATTCTACTAACCCTGAAATAGCCTTGAATCTCAGGGCTAGGATGAAGAAAATGTCACTGGGGCCTGCTCGAGGTAATCGATGAACAAAAGGATGGTCGTGATCATGATCTGGGAAGGGGAACTTTGCTCAGGGGTCACTCCTAGTGTGCTGAGAAGAAATTCATTTTAGAATTGGCCAGAGCCATAGTACAGCGAGTACAGTGCTTGCCTTGCATGTGGTCAACCCAAGGGTACTCCAGTCCACAGCATCTTTGAGTTGCTCACTGGAAATTGAGTGTCTCCTTCTCATCCCTAGAACAGGTGATGTGGGAGTGTGGCATGAGGGAGGAATGTCTAGTGGTTCGGTCCAACCCAGTGTTGCTTTCTTTTGGTCCTACTGGGTCTGTACTTAGGTATTACTCTGTCTGGTACTCACAGGAGCAGTGTTCATTGGCTTTGTCCCTGGGGTGGCTGTGTGCAAGTCCATCAACTTTCAGTATAGTTCCATTGTAAGAGATCTGGCTTCCATACTGTGATTACTGGGGCGCATCACCCTAAAGTATTGGTGGAGGCCGGTTTCTCCCTTCTGAAGTGGGGAGACGGGAGAGGCCCTGAGCTCCTCTATGGTGTTGCAGTATATCATCCTTTGGCCCTATTGTGTGGAGTGGGATGGCCTCCTCCTCCCCTTGTGTGTGCTGGTTCAAGATGCAGTTACCTATGTCAACATGGCAGAGAGTTTTACCTGAGAGGAATGAACATGCCTGGCTGTGTCTCAGAGGAATCTCTACAGGGACGTGTTGCTGGAGTCAAAAGAGAAACAAAGAGATGGGGGACCACTGACTGATGATCAGAATGACCCATTGAATGCAAAGCTGTTAGCATACTTACAGAGCAATGAAGGGGTTTGAGGTATAGGACTACACGTAGGGGTGACTGCACACGCCCTGCTCGGGTTCCTGCATAAATAGTTCCTTCCATTGATAAGTTAATTTTGCTATACTTCAATTCAGTATGTTTTCATTTCATTTTTTCATCATCCTGTTATTCGTCGATTGCCTCGAGCAGGCCCCAGTAACGTCTCTTTCATCCTAGCCCTGAGATTATATACAAGGCTACTTAGGAGAATGAGACCCATCATTGTTACTGGTATTTGGCATATTTGGTACGCCACGGAGAGTTTGCCAGACTCTGCCCTGTGGGCAGGCTACATTCGATAGCCTGCAAGTTTGTCCAAAGTAAGCATGAAATAATAATGTCGCTCAGCCGCATTGGCTTCTGGGATCTGGGTTTTGTAGTCTCTGGGTCTTCAGTATGTTATTTTGGGATTTGTTTCTGGGCCACAGTGCCCATTCCTCCTGGCTCTGTGATGAAGGATCATTCCTGGCAGTGCTCCAGGACCCACGGAGATGATGTGGATTAACCCAGTCAAACAGCTTATGAGGCTGGTGTCTTATCCACTCTGCACCAGGCCTGCAACTTCATTATTTTTTGGTTTTGATTTTGTTCGGGGGCTACACACAGCAATGCTCTGGATTTCTCCTGGGAATACATTCAGTAATTTCTCCTGGCAGTGCTCTGGTGCCATCTGGAGGTCAGAGATCAAAACTGTGTCAGGCATATGTCCTCCCCCTGGACCTTCCCTCCAGCCACAGGTTCATTTTTTCTAGGGTCCCACCCCATCAGACACAGGATTGTTTATTGGGATTACTTCCAGTGGTTCTTGGGACACTTCAGCATGGCTCATTTCGATCTTAAATTGAAATATGGTTATTCTGCCTACCTGCCAGTTACTGAAACAATCTGCTTCATTCCCCCCCATGGACTTGAGTGTGAGAGCATTGGTTCACCCTATTACAGCATCAGGGCACTTCTCCTTACTCCCAGCCCCACACTGTGTGACCAACCACTCCAGGAGCTTCCTCTCTACTCTTACGTATAAGCCCATCTGCGTTACAGCACAGATTCACCTGGGTTTTCCAAAACAACCTCTCCACACCTGGAGCCTGGCCCTGTATATGCTGCCTGCGGAGCCTGAAGTGACACAGCGCAGAAGCTACTGGGTACACATTTTGTTTCTGACACAGATGCTTCAGTCACGCTGCCCATGAGAACCCGGGGGGAAGGAGGAAGTGGCGTTCTGGGATGGCACAGGGACTCTGAAGGCCGATTTTGTGGCAGGAAGGGAGCGGCCTCCCATGAGCACCCCACACCAACCATCTCTCCACTGTGAGCGGTGGAACCACGTCAGCTTGGGGGATTCTTTCGTGCTTGTTTTTCGCTTATTCCCCTATATCCAGGTAGTTCCTGAGGCGCAATTGCCTCCAGCTCTGTGATGGTGTAGCAGTGGGTGGGTGCAGGCTGGGTGCAGGGGATTGGGCACTGAGGAGCGGGATCTGCGTAGGATGGGGGCTTCACCGTCCCGAGCCTCCCAGCACAGACTGCACTGGGCCCTGTCCTTGAACCTTTGGGCCAGACATAGGAGTCAACCTAGAACCTCCAGACTCACATGAGGGGCATCACTTCAGCCTCTTTCTGGCAAAGGAACCGGTTTTCATCCTTGTTTGTCATTGGCTGCTGCGATGGGGCGAGGCCACCGGGGGCGTGGTGCTTGCAGGTGGCTGGGTTTGCCAATTAAAATTATTTTGTAGCTATTTTTATTTGGTCTTTTTTTTCTGGAGTGGGTGGTCCACCCGTAGATGCTCAGGTTTTATTTCTGTCACTGTACTCAGGAATTATTCCTGACGGTGCTCTGGGGGCTGTACGGGATGCAGAAGATTGATCGGAGTCAACAAGGTAAGCATCCAACCTGTTTTATTGTCTGTCTTATCGCTACATAGTTTTATTTCCAGATCAGGATTTTCTAGTCTCTTAAGTCAAGCAGCAAACCACCTCTCACCCTCATCTCTCCCTGACCAAGTGAACCCTGGTAACTGGTTATTGGGTGAGTACAGTGGATAGACATATCTTTGTATTTTGTTTTTTCGTGTATTTTTTTCTTTTTTGAAGGAACAGGTTTTTTTGGAGACAAGAAGCTTTGCTCAGGAATCACTCCTCGTGTGCTGGGAAGCAATTAACTGATAAATGGCCAGAACCAAAGTACAGTGCTAAGGGCACTTGCCTTGCACAAAGCCAACCAAGGTTTGAGCCCCTGCATCCGAGTAAAAGGCATATAATGAGGCTTTAAACACCCACTGTTTGGGGCTAGATAGAGAACACAGCGGGGAGGGCGTTCGCCTTGCACGCAACCAACCCTGTTCAATTCCCAGCATCTCATAAGGTCCCCTAAGTACCACCAGGAGTAATTCCTGAGTTCAGAGCCAGGAGTAACCCCTGAGCATTGCCAGGTGTGACCCAAAAAGCAAAAAATAAATAAGTAAATAAATAAATAAACACCCACTGTTTGACTCTAACTATAGCAGGCTAGAATTTGTCATTGCACATGACATTGTTTTCTCTTTTCTTTTCTCTCCTGCTTGGTTAGAGTTACCAAGTTGCTGACCTTCTGGGCCACATCCTACAGTTTGTCGGTCTAACTCCTGACTGAACTCAGAGCTCACTGCTGCCAGGGTCAGGGCACCATAAGGTATGCTTGGGTATTTCCTTGGGACAGACAACTGCAAGCTGATAATGTATGCGGTAATATTGATGTGGCACATGAGATAGAAAATGTCTAGTTAGAAAGTAGACTTACACAAGAAGTTCTGACTGTCAGACACAGTTCCTATCATGATCTTTAGTAAACACTCTGGATAATAGGATAATTATGCTCTACAACACACATTTGCGTTGTATTCCAATCTGTTCCTGCAAGACAGGAACGAGTACTGGAAGAGGCTCACGTGGATATGCTGATTCGGGAGTAGAGTAGATCAGGACCCAGAGGAGCCCGGTTCAGCAGGACGGAACTAGGACTGTGCTTTGGGCTCATATGGGCCCAGAAGTGATCCTGGTCCCTGCAGAGAGCTCCCAAATGCATGTTCCTGCCCAGGTTCCAGAAGGCACCTGATAGTTTGCCCATGCTGAGGCCCTTTAGCTGAGCCCATGGCAGTGCCACTTTCAGGCTGAGTGTCACTGGGGCCAGCATTGATGCCGGCCTGCAGGGGGTGCTGATGTGCTTGGGCACCTGGGCTCAGATTCAGCCCCTTGCTGGACCTGTGGGACCTTCCTGTAGTTTTTAGGGTGGAGTCCAGGGACTCAGGCAGGGCTGCAGTTTCCTCTCCTGTATCTGGGACCCAGAGCTTCTGTTTGGACATGTAGCCCAGATTCCAACCCACTTTAACATCCTCATGAGAGGAAGAAACTTCTAGCAGTGTCTTCCTGGAGTGGGTCAGAGTTCTGGTGATAATATTTTCCCCATTGAGAGTATTTCTGCCTCCAAAGCTGGGGCTTCTGGTACGGATTTAGGGGTGGGGTGTGCTCCTCTTTGGTGCTCATGGCTCTGACTTCTCCAGGTCTTTGCACATGGCCTCCTGCCGATCTTCAGGAATAACAGATGCTGGAGATGATGATGACACATCATCTGACACACTGTTGCCAGGAATGAGGTACATGTCAAGATGACATGGTGCAGTGCCAGGAACTTGCTGTCTTCCTGGCCCATCTGTCTCCAGTTGGTTTAGGAAGGAGCCCTGGACTGAGATTCCTGGAAAGGGTTTCCAACTATGCTGTATGAGGTAAATTTTGTCCCTGTTTCTTTTGTTGTATATGGATTGAGTCCTCACCCAGAGTTGCTCCAGAAGTACTCCCAACTCAGTGCTCAAGTGTCACTTCTTTGAGAACTTGGGGATCTTACAGGGTACTCGGGGTCCAAGGCTAACTTTGGGATTTTTGGTTATTTTATATTGGGATGTGATGTGGGACCAGACCTTGTGATGTTCACAATTACTCCTGACTCTGCACTGCAGGATAGCACCTCAGAGTGCATGAAGGACTGGGTGTGACTGAAGAATTGCCAGCCCTACCCCTACAATGCTGCTTGATTCTTTGTTTTCTTTTATATTTATTTTTGTGCCACAGTGGAAGTGCTCAGGGCTTCCTCTTGGCTCTGTGCTCTAGGTTCACACCTGAGGGGCATTAGGGGCCCCTGGTGTGTTGGCCCCATATGTATCCTGGCAGCTACAGTGACTCGGGCCCCAGAATATGTGTTTCCCCTGCCTTGTCCTTCCAGCTCTGGAGGGCTTCGCCTGCTCAGTCACAGTGTCACGTTCACATGCTGCTGTGCATGCAGTTCTGAGCTTGCGCCCGTACCTGGGAGACAAGCAAAGTATGTTGTATCTGGTAGAGGTGTTAAAGATCAAGACATTTTTGCCTCTTGAACAGGGATTAGAGGCAGCCCTGAACCGTGACTTCAGGGTCCTACAGGCACATATGTCCACACAGAGCTTTGAGTTTGCCACTGTACATTGACTGTCCCCTTCTCATACCTAGAAAAGGGCATGTGGAAGTGTGACATGGAGGGTCGTCTGGTGTTTGGTCCAACTCAATGTATCTTCTATGTTTAGTGCTGCTGGTTATGTACTTGGGCGTTACATTCTGCAGTGCTCACCAGAGCAGTATTCATTGGCTTTGTCCCTGGGGTGGCCCTGTGTTAGTCTAGTACCTGCAGGAACCTTGTAGTATAGTGTCATTGTAGCAGATCTGGCTTCTCTCAAGTGATTTCCAGGACCTGTCACCCATCATCCTGAAATGCAGTGGAGGCTGGTTCCTCCCTATGGGAGTGAAGAGAGGAGGAGGCCCTGTACTCCTCTAGGGCACTAGGGTGTCTCATCCTCAGGCCCCATAGTATAGGGTGTGATGTGTGATGGCCTCACTCACACCCCCTGTGTGTACCAGCTTAGGACATGGTGATCATCCCCAATTTGGCCATGAAATTCACCATGGAAGAGTGGCCGTGCCTGGATGCCTCTCAGAGGAAGCTCTACAGGGATGTGATGCTGGAGACCCCACCAGCACCTGTGGGCTGTCGATGAGAGCTGCTGGGCCTGCTTTCAATGCCCAGAGAAACCCATGTGGGCTCCTAGGGGCTGCGCCAGACTGTGATTCTGATTGACTGGTAGGTGTGACAGCCATGCAGATAGCTGTTTCTCTACTTCCTTTCATTTTTTCCTTCCTTCCTTCCTTCCTTCCTTCCTTCCTTCCTTCTTTCTTTCTTTCTTTCTTTCTTTCTTTCTGTCATATTTTCTTTCTTTCTTTCTGGGGCACACTATTGATATTGAGGGGTTCTTACTGATTCTATACTCAGAAATCATTGTTGGTAGGCATGGAGAATCATATTGGATGCCCAGTATCAAACCCGGGTCAGCTAAATGTATTCAAGCACCCTATGAGCTTTTTCTTCCTTTACTAAATGGAATTACTATCAGCCAGAACAATAGTATAATCAGTCTGGCATTTTTTCTTTGTTGCTAGTCCAGGTTCAATCCACGGCATCCAATACGATCCCAAGACACAGCCAAGAGTATTTCCTCTGCCCAGATCCAGGATTAAACCTTGTGCATTGCTGGGTGCAACCCCCAAAATATACGAAGTAAATTTACTTCTATTACCACACTTAACTTTCATGTTTTATTTTGTTTTGGGTATTGTTCCGGGACCACACCCAGCATTTTCTCGGGTTCTGTGCCAAAAGATCACTCCTGGCAGTGATCAGGGGACAATTCGGGTACTGTGGATTGCAATCTGGTCAGGAGTTTGCAGAGTGCACGCCTAGACAGGCCTTCAACTTCATTTATTTTTTCTTTGTTTTTCTTTGGGGCCACACCTGGCGATGTTCAGAGGTTCCTGCTGATAGTACACTCATGAGTTCCTTCTGGTGATGCTCAGGGAATCATATGGGATGCAGGTTCAGAGCACTAAGAGTGTGTAGGGCACAGGCGAGCCCCGACCTTCTGGAGTATCTCCTTAGCACTTGCTTTATTTGCTATGAGTCCAACTTAATTTTTTTGCTTTGTTTGCTTTGTTTGGGGACCCACCTGGTGATGCGCATGGGTGACTCCTGCTTCTGCACTCAAGGATCACTTCTGGAAGAGCTCTGGAGACTATATGGGACGTGGGGACTCGAACCTAGATCAGCCACAGCAAGGCAGCACTGTCCCCACTGTACTGTCTCTCCAGCCCCTATTTTATTATCTGAAATGTCATTTTATTTATTTGAGAGGGGAAGTGTGGGCCACACCCATCTCTGCTCAGGGCTCCCTCCTGTGTCGGCCCAGGGCAAGGTAAGCGCCCTCTGCTCAATATCTTCTCACTAATCCCAAAGATTCTAACTTGAATAATAATTTGTAAAAGTGTGACTCAAGTTTGTTTAGTTCTTTTACTTGTAATTTTTAAATTTTCGTTCATTTAATTTTTGGCTTTTGGGTCACAATCAGTGATGTTTAGGGGTTACTCTGGCTCTGCCTTCAGGAATTACTCTTGGCAGTGCTCAGGGACCTTAAGGGATACATGGGATCAAACCCAGTTGGACTGTGTGCAAGGCACACACCATCCCTGCTGTGCCATCTCTCTGTCCGCTAAGATCATTTATATCTTAGTGCCTAACCCCCTCAGCTGATATTCTGTTCAGTGCTTAGGGTCACTTCCAGTGTTCCCAGGAGACCAGATGGTGCCTGGAATCAAGTCAGAGGGTACCACATGCAAAGCATATTCCCCAATCCTGTGCATTGTCACCCTGCCTCCATTGGACTCTTCTACGGATTTTAAAATTTGTTTGGGACCAAACCAGTCGGACTCAGGGTTTGCTCCTGGCCTCTGCACTCAGGGATCATGGCTGGCTGGTAGGGCACAAACTTGGTTTGAATATGCGCAAGTACTTTGCCCCACCTACTGTACTATCTGCCTACACCGCCTTCTATTTCCCTTTGTTTTTAGCTTAAAATAAAGTTGTAGGTCTTGCCATCCTTGTCCTCACTTGGGTGCTTGGATTTCCTCCTGACTGTGCACTCAGTGATCACTCTGGGAGGGGCTCAGAAACTCCATTTGGTTCCGGGGTGAGAGAGTGTAAGTGCGGAGGGCTCTTCCTTACTCGAAGAAAACCGGGTTCACTCACTGACCTTCCATGGAGCCAATACTCTCAGAAGTGATTCCTGAGTGTGGATACAGGATTAACCCTTGAGCATCACCAAGTGTAACCCCAAAACAAAACTACATACAGTGCTGGGATGACACTTAAGTCAGCCATATGCCTGGCCAAGCCTAGAGTGTTAGTGGTATTATCTGTGGCCCCATTATTTAACTATTAAATTGAAACCTTATCTTATGTCTCACTCCCCACCAATCTCTGGCATATTGAAAGTGGATATTATGATCATGCCTTTTCAGTAATATGGCCGGTTAGACCAGGGGCACATGAGGATTACTTGTCGTCTTTTCCTTGTGGCTAATCCATGCTTCCATCTCTGTGGGGACAGGGCTCTTTGGGGTGAAGCCAGTGTTAGTCTCCTGGTTGGAAGAGGAGCCCTAAAGCCGGGAGGAGAGGTGTGTGTCCCACTGAGTGTCTGAGGACCCTGGCTGAGGCCCTGGGCACTGTGTGGGTGCCTTGAGAGCATGTGAAACATGCTGCTGACCCCGAGATCCTTGGGCTCCTGGATCAGGTGTCTGTGCTGTGCTCATGCTGCCCTACACTCCCCTGAGCTGTCTGTTACCAAACAATCCTACGCTTTGATTTCTTGACTTTGTTGTTATTCTTCCTCATCTGTCAGGTATGTGGAATAGTTTATGAGTTTCAAGGTCCTTGTTCCCCTGGCTGTATAACCAGCCTGACTGTACACCTACAGGGTCGGGTACCCTTTCTGGAGCACTGGACCCCGCTCTTTCAATCAGACACCATGCTTATCTTTGCCTTTGGATCATGCCATGGTGCTTTGAGTATAGAAAGAAATGTAGTTTTCTTTGGTTTCATGGCCTGGGGATTCCCAGCAGTTATTCCTGGTAGTTCTCAGAAGTTGCTTTCAGCGGTGTTCAGGGATCAACCCCTGTCAGCCTCATGCAAGGCTACCTGCTGTACTCTTGACCAACCAAAAATGTTTTATTGCGTGCATGTGAAACTGTGAGTGTGAGCCTATAGTGAAGCTAATTGGAACCAGAATGGCAGTGCATCAGAGAGGGGGTTTGCCTTACAGACACCGCCTCCCTTCGATGTTTGGCATCCCCGATGGTATCCTGAGGATCACTGGGTCTGATCAAAAACAAAACCCAAAACGTTTTTTCGGGGATTGCCGTGCTCCTCCCAGAGACACTTCCAGCAGAGTTTTCCTTTCTATACACTTGTTTGAACTGTGAGAATCATGGAGATGTCTTTCACCTGCTCAGCCATTCAGGGGTGTTGCATTCAACATGGGACTAATTCTTGTGTATTGTTTTTGATTTGAGAATTCAAATCACAGGTTCTGGATGTGGCATTGCAGCAATTTGATTTGGGAACATGGATATTGCATACACGTGTGCTGGTAAGATTCTCTTGTTGAAACTAAATATTATGCCATTGGGGATACTTTGTGAACCAAGCATGTGACTTGAAAGGTGGTCCAGCTACATCCCCCAACCACATCTATGGTCTCAGCACCACAGGAAAAATATCAGAACCTGGGGCTGGAGTGATAGCACAGCAGGTAGGGCATTTTCCTTGCACGCGGCCGACTTGGGTTCGATTCCCAGCATCACATATGGTTCCCCAGGCACCTCCGGGGTAATTCCTGATTGCATGAGCCAGGAGTAATCCCTGTGTATTGCCGGGTGTGACCCAAAAAGCAAAAAAAAAAAAAATTCAGAGCCTAATGCTGGGACTAGAGTGTCTTTAACTTCAGCGGGTGCTGAAATCTGGAAATTTATTTTATTGTATTGCTTTTTTTTAAGTGCCAGGATTTTCAAAGTTATTCGTAGTTGTACTTAGGCATACAATAATTCAACACCAATCCCTGCACCCACGTCAGCTTCCCTCCACCCGTGTTCCCATATTCCATACCCACCCCAGTCCCAACTCCACTCCCGCCTGTTCTGGACAACCACATGACTAAGTTTCAGTGATTGCGGCTTAGATCTCTTGTTTTCAGTTCTGTTGCATCTGTATTTTTGGGTAAATGGCTACACCCCTCACTCATGTCACTGGCATAAATGAATCCCTGATCCCTGTAAAATTCTGGTTCTCTTCTGCCCCCAGATTTCTTTCCTTCTTTGACCGGCTTCTCTCTAAACACTGGAGTCAGGGATGATTTAAGTAGCCCCTTTAGAGTAAATTTCTACATCCAGTGTTGTGTATTCCACAGATGAGTGACATCATCCTGTTTTTGTTTCTTTTTATGGCTAACTTCACTCAACATGGTATCTTCCAACCGTTTGGCAGCACATATACTAAAATTATAAAACCTAAAAAAATTATTAAATTTTTGCTTTTTGAGTTACATCCATTGATGCTCAGGGGTTACTCCTAGATTTCCGCTTAGGAATTATTCCTAGGGGTACTTGGGGGAGCATATGGGATGCCTGGGATTGTAGCTGGGCTGGCTGTGTGCAAGGCAAATGCCTACCCCTGTACTATGGCACCGACTCCCCCAAAATTATTTTTATTACAGGGGAAATACTGTGACTTTACATTTGATAGACAGCAAGGACAAGTGTGTTGAAAAGAACTCAATGGTTCAGCACTAGTGGTTTTGCATTAGGAAGGACATTTGCTTGGCACCAGGAAGAAAACTATGGTTCCATTCCAGCACACCACATGGCCCCCAGTGCCCCAGCAGCAGGAATCCTTGAGCAATGCTTGGTGTGACTCTCTCCCCACCTAAGTAAATATAACAAGATAACAAAAAAACTCAATGATCCTGCAGAAGAATCTGCTTCAGGTGAGATGTTTGCAAAGGTCCATCTCGGCTGTGTAGGGATACATCATTGCCTTCACATGTGAGCCCGGGCTCCAAACTGAGCTAGAACCAAACCCAGTCTCAGGCCCCTTTTAATTTTCACTTTAAACTGAGGCTTCACTTTTCTGCAGAGGGTGTTATTTCCACTTACAGAGTCTGTTCTTTTCAGTTGGAAAATTTTTACACAGCTATGTTGTGGGAAGCTGGCCCTTTAACTGACCAAGAGCCTAGGTGCCTGTGCTAGGTACGGCTATCCTGACCTACGTGACCCTCAGCAGGTAAAGCCTGTGGTATGGTAATCCTGACCTACGTTACCCTCAGCAGGTGAAGCCTGTGGTTTGGTAATCCTCACCTACGTGACCTTTGGCAGTTAAAGCCTGTCCTATGCATGATTATCCCAAGAAAACAATTGTCATGGCTGTAACTGACAATGATTAACTTAGTATAAGCTTTGTAATGCATGGTAGGTTAAACTTATAGACGCTGTAACTTTCCTAATCACATTTTGAGCACGACCCTTTGTGTAGCTGCCTCATTAATATATACCCCCATCACCCTCAATAAAGCCTGTCCCTTTTTCTCTTTGTTTCTAAGCTCCATTTTTTCTCTCGTGTCTTGTGTTCATTCGGTCAGTCTTTCCTTGCACCTACGGATCCTAGGGCCACCTCTGTGGGCCGGAGAGTGGTCTAGCGGGGCCCCCCGCAACTGGCGCCCACACGGGGTGGTGTCTGGGAGACGACTGCCGAACTCCCCTTCAGGAAGCGGTGGCCACCGAGACGCACGGAAAGGTAAGTGCACGCCTAATCAAAAATCCCCGTCTCGTTCAAGGCCGAGTGGGTAGATCCCCATCTCGTTTGAGGCTGAGTGGGTACTAGCCCCTGCCTCATTATAGAGGTCGACGGGGCCGCAACAGGGGAGAATTAAGTGTTCAGTCTCATATGAGGTATATGAGACGGTCACTGGGTTGGATAAGGCCCCCCCATGCCCCTTTGTCGTGTCCTTTGTGGAATGTGTGTGTGAGTGAATGAGCAGTCAGGGGCATCCTCGCCTCTGATTCGAGTCTGTTGTTCCACGGCTGGGCACCCCTAAGATCCCCGAAAAGGCTACGGAATCCGGTTGGGCTGCCTGCGGTTCCACAGGAAACATATGGTCTATGGTGGTGCTGACTTAGACGTTGACCGCAAGTCACCTTTGGCTGATCCACTACGGCTAAGTTTCCCACCAGCCAGACAAGCACCTGAGTGGGCCCCTTTGTTGGGCCTCCCCCGTGTCTCGCGTCTGTTTTTCCCAGGTATTCACGCGGGGGTACAGCCTTCCAGTGACCCATCTCCTGTCTCATCAATCTTTATATCTTGTCTGCCTTCTATTCCTTTCATCTGTCTTACTCCCTCTCTTCTTCCTATATTTCTCATTTTCTGTTTCGTAATCTGTATATTCGTGTGTATCTGTATCTTTGAACGCTGTTTCTCCTGACCTCTGACAATGGGTCAGAGTTTAAGCAAGAAGGAATTGTTTATTCATGGTTTAAAGACATCCCTTAAGCACCGGGGTATCCGGGTCAAGAAAAAGGATCTCGTAGATTTCTTTCTTCTTATTGAGAAGATCTGTCCCTGGTTCCTCAAGGAGGGACCATCGATGAGAAATGTTGGGGCTGTGTAGGAGACTGTCTTAAAGACTATTACAGGACGTTTGGCCCCAAGAGAATCCCCGTTCCGACTTTCTCTTATTGGAATCTCATTAATGAGGTCCTTCGAGTCCGACATGATCAGTCAGATGCCCACCAGATAATTCAAGACTCTGAGACCTTAAAGATTATGGCCCTTCTAACCCTCACTCCCGCACGCCTTCCTGTCCGCCTTCTGTTCTCCCCACCCCCACCGCAGAGACAGAGGAACCTTGTCGGTCCCCGTGTCCCTCTGTGTCAATCCATATGCCCACTGAGGAGCCACCTGAGAAACCTCCTGCAGGCTCTCAGTACGATCCCCCTGAATGTTCGATGCCACGCTTATATCCAGTCATCAGGGATCCCCTCCCCAAGCACTCCCCTCCGCATTCTGTGGACTCTGATGCTCATCCCCCTGAGAATGTTGCTGACCTTGGGGATGCAGCCACATGCTTTCGTGCACCTGAGAGGTCCCCAATGGCCCCCTCGCCCACCCTCGCTGCCCCCCTCCGTACAATCCCGAGGTCTCTTTCGGGGCGAGCGATTGTCTTTCTCCACCCCTTGTGGGTCCTGATCTTCGCCTTGTTACCCACCGCTTGGCGCAGGATACTCAAATGCTCCGCTCCTTTATACAACAAAAGCAGGAATTCCTGGACCTCCTGGGGCAGATGAGGCAGCTTGATCTATCTCCAAATACCCCACCTGACTCACTAAGCCCGCCGCTTAAAGCTCGGCTGCAAGCCCCTCAGATCTTTCCTGCTCTCCGGTCTGGTAGATGCCTCTCACCTCAAGCCCCCTCAGAGGAGGAAAGGGAGGGAGCATCCCAAGAGGCAGACTTCCCAGATGACCATGAGGGCATCGAGGAGGCTCCTAATCCAGGCAGGGATGCAAGGGACTCAGAGCCAGGGGAGACCCACGTGGGAGCCCATGGACGACAGCGCTATGAAAGACTGAAGTTTAGTGATATTAAAGACATTAAGGATGCTGTTGCCTCCTTTGGTCCAAAGGAGGTCCAACTGCCCCCTTTACCCTGAGCCTTTTAGAATCCCTTAGCGAGAGCTGGCTCACCCCTAATGATTGGTTTTCCCTGACCCGTGCCGTTTTAAGCCTAGGAGACTATCTGCTCTGGAAGGTGGATTATCATGATCGCTGTCAGGATATGGCCCGGCGGAATCTCGCTGCGGGAGGGTCCTCCTCCCCCTGAGTACTGAGCAAATTCCTGGGTAATGATTCCTTCTCCGCTAACGAGGTTCAGGCTCAGTTCCCTCCTGGCCTTCTCACACAGATTCAGGCGGCAGCCTTGAAGGCTTGGAAGGGTCTCCCAACCAACAGTTCCATTGTCACCTCTCTTTCCAAAGTCCACCAGGGCCCTAACGAGCCCTACAATGACTTTGTTGGCCACCTGCTGGAGGCTGCTGAGAGCATCCTGGGGGGAGGAGACACTGATAATGACTTTATTTGCCACCTAGCCTATGAAAATGCTAATTCTGTCTGCCAGGACGTCCTTTGTCCTCATAAAGGAGGCAAGACCCTCTCTGACTACCTCCGCCTGTGCGCCGATGTAGACCCCGTCTCTCACAAAATTGGACTGGACATTGGGGCGTCCTTTAAAGTTCTAACCCATACTCCCATGACCGCTCCAATTGACCCTAGATTCTGCTTTGGCTGCAACAAGCCTGGTCATTTCTGGCGCCACTGCCCAGAGCGGGAGAGGGCGCGCATGCCCCATACATTATGCCCCAAGTGTAAGGACGGGTAGCATTGGGCATCAGACTGCCAGGTTGGAGTTACCTCTCGCCCGGGAAACTTGTCGCGGGGCCGGCCCCAGGGCCCCGTAATGCAGCAGGCAGCTGGGGTACCCCCTTTCTTCCTCCCCAAACTCTTCCACCTCTGGCCCTTGTTCCCCATCTGGCTTCGATTCCCTCCTGTGTGCCATCCCAGGAAGCTCCAAATTGGACCTCCGTACCACCTCCCCCACAATCTTAACCCAGGCACAGGGACCTCAGCCCATTCCTAGTTAATTTCCAGGGGCCTCTGTCTGCCGGAATGGTTGACCTCATTATCGGGAGGGGGGATCTTATACTGGAAGAATTCCAGGTCCTTCCCGGCACTATAGATAATACTCTCACTGGCCAGCTTAGCCTTATGGCCATGACTATGTCTTCCTTCCTAAGTATAGATCTGGGTACCCACATTGATAAATTGCTCCTCATCCCGCCTGGCCTTGCTCCTGGTGCCACCGGCCCGTGCCACTGGGGGTGCATTTGGCTCAGGCTATAAAGGAGTGTAAGCCACTCCTGACCCTCACCATCTTAGGCAGGCCCTTTACCGGCCTTATAGATACTGGAGCTGATACTACCATCATTACTACTAGGGACTGGCCGCCCGAATGGCCACTCTCCCCCTCTTTAACACACCTGCAGGGGATTGGCCATTCAAAAAACCCAATATTAAGTTCAGCTGAACTCAAGTGGCGGACTCCCAAAGGAGAGGAAGGCCACGTCCGCCCCTATGTCCTCCCCGACCTGCCTGTTAATCTGTGGGGGAGTGATGTCTTGTCCCAAATGGACCCGATCCTAGTAGATACCAAAGGCCTAGATCTTTTACTTCAGCAGGGCTATCTTCCTAGTCAAGGTCTGGGAAGGCACTCCCAGGGCCTCACTGAACCCATGATGCCTTCCCCCTCTGTAGGACGACAAGTACTGGGAAATTTACCATAATGGCCGTTGACTTGCCTGTACCCCACACTGATAAGATTATCTGACAATCAGATGACGCTGTGTGGGTAGATCAATGGACCCTGTCCTCAGAAAAACTGGCCGCAGCGGAGGCGCTAGTGCAGGAGCAGCTCGCTGTTGGACACATAGAACTGACCAATTCCCCCTGGAATACACCCATTTTTGTGATCAAGAAGAAATCGGGGAAGTGGCATCTGCTCCAGGATCTGAGGGCAATAAACAAGACCATGGTGGTCTTTGGAGCATTACAACCTGGCTTACCATTGCCCGTAGTCATCCCCGCCCTATGGCACAAGATTGTTATTGACCTAAAAGACTGTTTTTTCTCCATCCCCCTCCACCCTGCTGATCACCCCCGATTTTCCTTCAGTGTTCCCGTCACAAATTTCAGAGGCCCGATGAAGCGGTTTCAGTGGAAGGTGCTACCTCAGGGAATGGCCAACAGCCCCACTTTGTGTCAGAAGTTTGTTGCGAGTGTTCTGGCCCCGGTCAGGGAACAATGGCCGGATCTTTACATCGTCCATTATATGGATGTTATCCTGCTTGCTGGCCCGCACCCAGATGAAGTTATGCTTGCTGCTATCATATGATTGACACCCTAAATCACGCAGGGTTTTCCATAGCTCAAGACAAAATTCAGATGAGTGACCCCTACTCCTTCTTAGGCTTTCAGATCGACCGATCTAGAATCAGAGTCCAGAAGGCTCAGCTCATGACTTCCACATTGAGGACTTTAAATGACTTTCAGCAGCTATTAGGCAATATTAACTGGCTCCGACCCTGCCTTAAGCTGACACAAGATGACCTTAAGCCTCTATTTGACACCCTTCGGGGCGATCCCGATTCTAGTTCCCCCCGTACACTTACAGATGACGCCCGACGCACCCTTGCCCTTGTAGAGCGTGCCATTGATGAACAGTTTATCGTTGCCCTGAACTATGAGGTCCCGTTTTCTCTGATAATTTTTGAGACCCCACACTCCCCTACAGGTCTTGTTTGGCAGACCCATCCCGTTTCCTGGTTGTCTCTACCCTCGACCCCCAGACGTGTCCTCACTCCCTATTACCTCCTTGTTTCCTCATTAATCAGCCTAGGGAGGGAATATTGCAGAAAATACTTTGGCTTAGAGCCAACCACCATCATTCAGCCCTACGACCGAGACCAGGTAAACTGGCTACTCCAGAATTCCGATGACTGGCCCATAGCCTGTGTCTCTTTTGAGGGACTCATAGATAATCATTACCCTCCAGACAGACTGGTTCAATTTTGCAAGATACACAGATGGATATTCCCCACTGTCACTAGAAATAACCCCATCCCCGGGGCTCCCACTATCTTCACTGATGGATCTTCTAGTGGGATGGCAGCATACGTGCACCAAGAGAAGGTTGTCTTCTCTCGCACAGACTATACGTCCGCCCAGTTGGTGGAGCTGTCGGCCGTCTATAAAGTTTTTCAGGACTTCCCTCAGACAGCATTTAATCTATACACAGATAGTGCCTATGTAGCCTTTTCCGTTCTGCTCCTTGAAACTGTCAGCTATATTAAGGAATCCTCTCAGGTGACCAGTTTGTTCTTACAGATTCAACAGTGCATCCGCTCCTGCCGTCTCCCCTTTTTCATAGGCCATCTGAGAGCCCACTCTGGGCTCCCTGGCCCACTATCCGAAGGCAATGACAGGGCTGATCGGGCTACTCGGCTGATTGCAGCCTCTGTTTCCAGTCCAGACCCCGTATCCGAGGCCACTAAGGCTCATGCACTTCATCATCTTAACGCTAATACTTTAAGAATGATGTTTAAAATTCCTCAAGAGCAGGCCCGACAAATCATTAAGCAGTGCCAGTCTTGTGTCACCTTTCTGCCTGCACCCCACCTGGGAGTCAATCCCAGAGGCTTGGTTCCTAACGCACTCTGGCAAATGGATGTCACCCACGTCTCCTCTTTTGGACGGCTCAGATATGTCCATGTGGTAATAGATAACTTCAGCGGGTATATCTTTGCATCTGCTCAGACAGGCGAGGCCTCTAAGAATGTTATCGCTCATATCCTTTACTGCCTATCTATCCTGGGGAAGCCTCAGTGCATTAAAACGGACAATGGCCAGGCTATACTGGAAAAAAAATTTCAGAACTTTTTCAAACAATTCCAAATACAGCATACTACCGGAATTCCCTACAATCCACAAGGCCAGGGTATCGTGGAAAGAGCCCACTCTACCCTTAAAATGTATACCTCCAAATTGGTGAAGGATAGAAACCTATATGGTGCCTCTAACTCTCCTAAGACACTGCTGTCCCATGTGCAGTTTGTGCTCAATTTTTTGAGCCTGGATAAGAATGGCCGCAGTGCTGCAGATCGTTTCTGGCACTCTGACTCGAAAACCTCCTATGCAATGCCTAAATGGAAGGATCCACTCACGGCTCAGTGGCATGGCCCGGACCCGGTCCTGATCTGGGGCAGAGGACATGCTTGCATTTTTGATACCCGTGAAGGAGCAGCTCGCTGGCTTCCTGACCACCTTGTCTGACCTATAAATCATGTAACAAATTCCGGAACCTCGCCTGACCCTGAGAACACCTCTATTTTCCCCACAGATGTCCCTGGAAATCCTGCTGATGCTGTTCATGACACTCCACCCAGTCCGGTGCTGACCGTCAAACAGTGAGGCACACCAGCCTATATCCATCTGCTGGAAAGTATTCATCGACCCGATGACAAATGAGAGACAACGCGCTGTGAAGAATGCCACTCGTGTTTTCTGCAAGTGCGCTCCCCAAACCCTTTCCTGGTTCCCTGACTTAGAGGTCGATTACTGCCATGCCATACTCAATGGTTCTTTGCATGCCTTCCCCAATTTACAGTGGCGGCCCTTGCCCAAGTCCCTCTGTGACCACTCGTGGAAGGAAATTACCATTTACATTTGTCCAGAACAACCTCATCGACCTGAGTGCGGGGGTCTGCCTGACTTTTTTGGTAAGAATTTGGGCTGTGAATCTTCCGTAGCGGGCCTTCCTCCCTCGTCTCTCTCTACTCCCCCGCCTCGATTACCTGATTTACAGCCACCAAGCCACGGCCCCCGACTCGTCGGGATGTATTCCCCCCTCTGGGGCTGACATTTGCCGCATGTTCCTCCTATTGTTCACATCCTTGGGGAAACTGCTCCCCAGCTCCCGTTGGGAGGGAGATGGCCTCCGTTGGGGGGTCCGCACTTCGGGCAGCACTCTGACAGGTCAGGCCATCAGATTTTTCTTTCGCGTCTGGCACTACCTTGTCCAGCCGGCTCCCTCAGCTCCACCCGCGACCACCCCCAGTACTCCCATCCCAGTAGTCCCCACAGACCGGGTCCCTTCCCCAGGTCTCGAGCCACACCCGAGTGACTCTCTTCATGGCTTAGTCATGGCCTCTTTTGACTCCCTCAACCGCACCTCCCCAAACCTTACATGCAGCTGCTGGCTGTGCTTGCAACCGTCCCCCCCATTTTTTGACCTCTTAGGCAGCCCCTTGCCTTATTCCATACCTCCCGTGAGTGGGCCTCTGTCCTCTCGAACCTTTCCCTCCTGGATGTATCAGGCCATGGATTTTGTGTTGGTGCCGCACCTCCTTCCCTTGACGCTTCCAAACTATGCGCCACCCACATCCCTGATCCTTTTCCCCAGTTAGACCAGTGGGTTCTCCCTTCATCTGGATCCTGGTGGCTGTGCGTTTGGGCGGGACTTACCCCACATCTGGCCGGATCCGTCTTTCGTCCCGCCCAGGACTTCTGTGTCTCCGTTGTTGTTCTGCCCCGAGCTCTCTACCATCCGGCCAATTCCTTTTTGGACGCTTGGGACAATAGGACTGACCTCCATCGTAATCGTCGCGACCCGTTCACAGTCATCACTGTCGCTACCCTCCTGACCCTGACCCTTGCGGGCGCAGGGATGGGCATCGCGTCCCTGGTGACTCAACACTCTGCACTAGCCTCCCTTCATGCTGCTGTCGAGGCTGACATCAGCTGCTTGGAAGGCTCGATCACCCATTTGGAAGAATCCCTCAATTTGTTGTCTGAAGTTGCCCTGCAGAATCGGAGAGGACTTGACCTTCTCTTTTTGAAAGAGGGTGGACTCTGTTCCGCACTGGGGGAGGAATGCTGTTTCTATGTCAATCATAGTGGAGTCATTCGGGATACCATGCGGGAACTCCGCGAGGGTTTAGAGCTCAGACAACGCCAACGAGAGTCCTCTACCTCTACCTGGGGCTTTCACACTCTTCTCCCATACCTACTCCCCTTCTTGGGCCCCCTTACTTCACTCTTGTTAATTGCTACTATTGGCCCTTGCGTGTTTAACCATCTAATCAGCTTTATCAAACAGCAGGTTGCCTCACTGGCGGCAGCACCTATACAGGTGCATTATCACCGCCTGGCAATGGAAGATGCTCCCCTAGACCATGCGGCCACAAATTCTGCTGCTACAGAAGACGGCTCGCAGGTCGTATTTAGTTGGACCCAACCTTGAGTTGTTCATGGCCAGCTCCCCTGCCCCTCTCTGATCTGACAATCTGGGTATGGAGGAGTCGGACTTTACCCTATTCCATTTTGTTCAGCCGCTAGGCAAAGCACTGCAAGGGAGGCCTCATGGCTGATTCCGACTCCCTGTGGAGTACACTGGGCCTGCATGGAGGTTTCATCTGCCTAACACTGGCCTTTTTCCACGGCTCCCCTCCGCTAGTAGGGTGGGCAGGGGAAAACGGGCTCTGTCTACTTTCCTCCCCTCCACAAAACAAAGATTTTCTTGATATCCCAGAGGGGCCCAGTCAATGCTCCCCCTAGCTGGCATTTTTTATAAAAAAAGGAAGGGGGAGATGTGGGTATGTGGCCCTTTAACTGACCAAGAGCCTACGTGCCTGTGCTAGGTACGGCTATCCTGACCTACGTGACCCTCAGCAGGTAAAGCCTGTGGTATGGTAATCCTCACCTACGTGACCTTTGGCAGGTAAAGCCTGTCCTATGTATGATTATCCCAAGAAAACAATTGTCATGGCTGTAACTGACAATGATTAACTTAGTATAAGCTTTGTAATGCATGGTAGGTTAAACTTATAGACTCTGTAACTTTCTTAACCACATTTTGAGCATGACCCTTTGTGTAGCTGCCTCACTAATATATACCCCCATCACCCTCAATAAAGTCTGTCCCTTTTTCTCTTTGTTTCTAAGCTCCATTCTGTCTCTTGTGTCTTGTGTTCATTCGGTCAGTCTTTCCCTGCACCTACGGATCCTAGGGCCACCTCCATGGGCCGGAGAGTGGTTTGGCGGGGCCCCCCTGCACTATGTGACCTGACGTTGGTCTATTTTGCTTGTGCATCTTGCTGAAATGTTAGGTTCTTGCCTGGAAAATTCATCCACATGTCAGAATTGCAATTGAGTAGGGTAAATGATAGAAACCAACCTGCAGGTCTAGAATTATCTGGGCAAGGACAATCTTAGGCACAGCACAGTAATTGGAATCCTTCCTTACTGTTTTTCAGGGTAGCAGCCAGTCCAGGTGGAATTTTTCTTATCATGCACACTGTGACAAAATCTCGAGTGAGCAATTATGTCCTCAGCCCCATGAGGATGCCAAGACAGGTGGGATGTCTTCTCTGGGCAACCAGAAGGAAGTGAGTGCCCATGCTGCAAAGAAGCGCTCCCCTGGGAAAAGCTACTCGAAGACTGTTCTGCTCAGTCCATGGTCCCAGAATGCCCCAAGTGAGAAGCCCCTGGACTGTGGGAGAGGAGCACTGTTTATAGTGAGTCCAATTATGTACTCCTCAAGATGTTAATGCTGGAATCGAACCCAGGTTACCCAAGTGAAAGAAAGCACTCGCATACTTTGGCCCTCCATACAGCCCCACCATCATGCTGGAAAGCTTCCTGAGTGCAGAGCCAGAAGAACCTCTGCATGTTGCTGGATTTGTGGCCTCCAAACCATGAACAAACCAAATAAAACCAAAACAGCCTCAGTCCCTAATTGGAGGATTCCCTCACCCCAACAAGGGGTTTCTGAGCTGTATCTTGCTGTATACATGCTGCCTCTTCCTTGTAGTAGAGGGTTGGGTGCCCACAGAACATGGGGTGATGCGGTGTGGGTTGCCCATAGCAGGAAATATTTCTAAATGGTTTGGTCACAGACATAACAACGTGACTTCAGATGTTTTTTAGCTCAGAGTGTCACAGTCACTGTCCTCCCATTGTTCATCGATTTGCTCAAGGGTGGCCCAGTAACATTGTGAGACTTGTTACTGTGTTTGGCATATCGAAAACATCACTGGTAGCTTGCCAGGCTTTGCCGTATGGGCAAGATACTCTTGTTAGCTTGCCGAGAGGGTGGAGGAATCGAACCCAGGTGGCCATGTCGGCCACATGCAAGGCAAACGCTCTACCCGCTGTGCTATCGCTCCAGCCTTGCAGATTTGCCTTGCTCTGTCCACGTCAGGTTCAATCCTCTGAACCCCTCGTGGTCCAGAGGAAAAGATGGAGCAGCCCATTCAAGACCCGAGGTGATTCAGCCATGTATCTCAAAATACCTGAAGGCGGGAGTCGAATGCTGGTCACCCATGTCAGAGACTCGCACCCTCAAGGCTCTCCTACCACTGCCCCTTTGAAACCCTGTGCTTGATCTTTAATTACCCCATACTTAACACAGAAACAAACATAAGGGTGGAAAATTCTTAGAGAAATAGGCCTGTAGAAGGACTGAAAAGCTCACAGCTCCATCTCATTTTCAGCCATTCTCTTTGCTTTAATGGGATCATTAAGGATACAGCACGCAGCTTGGGCTGTTACAATAGGAGCAGAGCGGATAGGGCTTTTTGCCTTGCATCCATAGGACCCGGGTATATTCATAGGCTTCCCATGTGGTTTTTCAATTATGTCCATAGTGTTTCCTGAGTGCAGAGCCAGGAGAAGGCCCTGAGCATATCCGGGTGTGACCACAACAATAAAGGAACAAACAAGAAAGAAAAGTAAAACACAGAGCTTCAGTTCCTTGATGGCGAATTCCCTCACCCCAACTTGAGGGTGTCAGAACTGTATATCCTTCCATTCCCCACGTCGGTGTAAAAGAGGGTTCGTGTCCCCTCATAATGTGCGGTGATGTGGTGTGGGTTGCCCATGACAGAAAACATCCAAAGGGCTCGGTCGCAGGCATCACAAAGTGCGTTCAGAACTTTTTTTGTACACAGAGAAAAGAACAATAAATGTAAGAAAATAACCTTACCTTGTTCGTTAAAGATTCAGTTCAATCCACTGCCCCCTTGAGGTTCAGAGACAAAGCTAGGGCAACCCACTCGACCCCCAAGGCGATTCAGCTATCCACTCCACAAAGATCTGAAGGCTGGAATTGAGCCCAGATTACTCAAGTGAAAGACAAGCAACCGCAGGCTTTCCTTCCTACTGCTGCACCTGTGGAAGAGGCTTGCTTGATCCTTTATTACCCCATACTGAAGACTGAAGCAAACCCAAGGGTGGAAAAATTCTTAGAGAAATGAGCACGTTTTGTTACTTTATGTTCCCCAGATGAAAGTGATCTTTCTATGTCTGCCCCTTTCTTTCAGACTAACACCCAAGAATAGCCGAGACAAGTGCCAGGAGGTTTACTCCATGGCATGGAGGCCAGCTGCACACGCTAGGGAAAAAGGCAGGTCAGATAGAGAAGGAGCACCAAATAAAGGGTGCTGGGAGGATCCTCCCAGGATGGGAGATGCATGCTGAAAGTTAAAACTATAGACTGAACATGATTACTCAATGCCTCTTTTGCAAACCACAGCACCCAAAAGGAGAGAGAGAACAAAAGGGAATGACCTGCCACAGAGGCAGGGTGGGATGGGGGGGATGGGAATGGGAGAGACTAACTGGGATTGGTGGTGGTGGAGAATGGGCACTGGTGGAGGGATGGGTACTTAATAATTGTATAACTGAAAACCAAGCACAAAAATATGTAAGTCTACAACTGTACCTAATCGTGATTCACTAATAAAAATGAAAAAAAAAAAAAGAGAAATGATCCCAGAGAGGGACTGAAACGTCCACAGCGCCATCTCGTCGTGTATCGCCAGAACTGCCGTGGCCCACCTTTCCCACACTTTAGATTTCCAGCCCTTTTCTTTGCTACAATGTTAGGCATAGGGTCATTAAGGATCAAGCAAGCCACTTGGGTCCCTGCAGCGGGAGCAGAGTGGTTAGTGCTCTTGGCTTGCAGTCACAGGCTCCGGTTATTTTTCTGGCTCCCCATACAGCTTCACCATCATGCCAGAGTGATTCCTAAATGCAACATCAGGAGAACCTCTGCCGTTGCTGGATTTGTGTCCCCCAAACCATGAACAAACCAAATAAAACCCAAACAGCCCCAGTCCCTTATTGGAGGATTCCCTCACCCCAATGCGGGGGTTTCTGAGCTCTATCTTGCTGTATCCATGCTGCCTCTTCCTTGTAGAAGAGGTTTGGGCTCCCTCAGAATGTGGGGTGCTGGGGTGTGGGTTGCCCATAGCAGGAAATATTTCTCAATGGCTTGGTCACAGACATAAGCAAAGTGGCTTCAGAAGGTTTCTAGCTCAGAGTGAAGAGAACAAAAAATAAAAATAAATGACTTTGCCTTGCTATTTCCACGTCAGGTTCAATGTTCTGCACCCCTCGTGGTCCAGAGACAGAGTGGGAAAAACCCACTCGACCCCCGAGAAGATTCAGTTATGTACGCCACAAGATCTGAAGGCTGGAATAGAACCCAGGTTACTCTAATGAAAGAAAGCACTCGTGGGTTCTTGTACCGCAGCACATGTGGAAGCGGATTGCTTGATCCTTAATTATACCATACTTATTCCTGAAGCAAACCCAAGGGTGGGAAATTCTTAAGAGAAACAGGCCTGGGGAGGCAGGGAAACGCCCACAGCGCCACTTTGTGGCATTTCCCGGAACTGCTGCGGGCCGACATTTCCTACGCTTAAGATTTCCAGCCCTTTTTTTGCTTCAGTGTTAGGTATAGGGTCCATTAATCAGGTAAGCTGCTTGGGTCGCTTCAGTGGGAGCAGAGCAGTTAGTGCTCTTGGCTTCCAGTCGCAGGTCCCTGGTTCTCTCTTTGGCTCTCCATACAGCCCCACCATCATACCGGAGTGATTCCTGAATGTGGCGTCAGGAGAACCTCTGCACATTGCTGGTGTTGGGCACCCAAACCATGAACAAACCAAATAAAACCAAAACAACCTCAGTCCCGTGATGATAGATTCCAGCACCCTAACTTCGTGGGTTCTGAGCTGTATCTTGCTATATCCCTGACCACTTTTCTTTGTAGAAGACGGTTGGGGCATCCTCAGAAAGTGGGGTGATGGCATGTGGGATTGACTATAACTGGAGAACTTTCCAAAGAGCTGGGTCACAGACAGGGCAAAGAGGGCTCATAACTTTTCTTGTTCAAAGTGAACAAAAGAACGACAAAATAATCTCACCCTGCTTGTAATCGACCATGTTCAATCCCAGGTACTCAATGTTTCCCAGAACCCTGTGGGCACACAAGAAAACAGCCCCTTCCCCCCAAAAAAACCCTCGGAACCAGAGCTATAGTATAGCTCGTAGGATGTTTGCCTTGCAAACAGCCAACCCGTGTCCAATCTCTGGCATCCCATATGGTCCCCCAAGTACCACCAGGAGTAATTTCTGAGTGTAGAGCCTGGAGTAACACATGAGCATTGCTAGGTATTAGCCAAAAAGCAAAAGAAAAAAATCCTTGGAAGAAGTGATGTATTTAGATTTTCCAGGGAAGGAGATTGCACAGTCTTACGCTCATTATTCCTGTGTTAATTAAAATTCTTCTTAACACACCCTAGTTCCTCTGATGGCTGTTACCTTCACCCCAGACATCTGGAGATGCTGGAGCTGAATCTGGCCTCTGCCACCCTCCTCCACAGAGAACAGAAGACATGGGAATTCTCAGGTGTACAGGATCCTCAAAACTCGGACAGAAGATGGCACCCTCAGCCATATGGGGTGCTGTGATATGTGGACGTGGGGTCTGGAGACCTTTAGAACTGAGTTGGTTGGACACATCGTACTGCGGGAAGGCAAGCCTCTCCTGTGTCACCCTCTTCGCTCCCGGGTAGCTGGCTCTGGAGCACTGCCCACTGGGTGTGCCTCCACACATAGAGTGAGTGGGACGAGACCCAGGCAGCAGGGACACCCGGACACAGATCCCCAGTTCATTCTCTGACCCAAGGCCCAGTCAGACTCAGGCAGGGCCAGAACATGCTGGCCTCTCTCATCCCCTCCAGCTCTTTGCGGGGGTAAGAGAGTTGAATCCACCAGAGGTGGCTCCTCTTGGCACACGGACCCCTCGAAAATAAAACAGCACCATTGATGTCTGGGGTCATCCCCCAACCCCCACCCCACCCCAACTGCTCCACACCTCCTGATCTGACTATATAATTTGGGGGAGGGGGCCGGAAGCAGTGGTGGGGGGTCCCACATCCTCCTGGAGTCCGACTTTGGTTCCCACACTCGGGGACCCCCCAATTGCCCTGCTCCCGCAAATGTCTGGGAAAGCCAATGAGCAGTCTCCCTCATACAGAAGGGAATCCAATCTAGGCTTTTACCTAGGTCAAAGTCCCGTTGCTAAGGAGGTTGCCTAGGCAGGTTGGGAGTGGTGATGATTTTCTTTGAAATTCCTTTCCTGGCCTTTTGTTTCTGCAGGAGCTTCTCTGGGTCTGTTGCTGGCCATAGGTGAGGGCCTGATCAGGCCTTAGTTCCTGTTTTCTGCAAGGTTGGCTTTCACAACTTCAGAGCTATTCCCAGGAAATTTACTGCCTTTTCCTTGGGAGGGGAACCTTCTCTATCTGCCTGCATGTCTACATCAATTCACTCCAAACCATCAGGGGGTGCTGGACGTTAGGACGTTAGAAGACCTCAACCCTGGCCCCAGAGGAGTGACTCCTGAGTGCAAAGGCAGGAATAAATTAGCCCTGAGCACTGCTGACTGTGTCTCATTCCCAAAAGATGCAAATCCTAAGGCTCCCAGTGCTGCCCAGGTAGCTGATTACTCCCTGTGGTACCAGGAGACCATGTGATACTGGGGGTGAGCCCAGAAAAACCATCTACAGGCAGAGAAAGCCTTGATCACAGGGATCACTGAAATCGTTCACATCTGTCATTCATAAACCTGATCCCCCTGACATAGCGCTTTCTGTTCAATACACAAAACAAGTACTTTTTTGTAGGGGTGGGGGTAAGGCACAACCCGAAATGCCCAGCAGTTACTTCTGGCTCCGCAGGCAGGATCACTGCAGGTGGGCCTGCGAGGGGAAGGGATCATATCCAGTCATCCCCTGCAAGGCAAACGCCCAGCAGTCCCTAAAATCTTAATTTCAATTTACCTTGAATGCATCATTCATTATACTTCAGGCCTTGGGAAGGATACACAATGCATTCATTATCTCTGGGTTCCTCACGGCTTGCCTTTGACCATTTTGTTTTTCATTTTTGTGTCCCACCTGGGTGATGCTAAGGGGTTTCTCCTGAATATGCACTCAGGAATTACTCTGGGAGTGTGGTGCTTTGGGGATCCCATGGCAAACACTGTGCTTCAACCTTTTGATGTCTTAAATATACACTCCTAGTTCATTCTTTATGTTACAGTTCTGAAGTTCAAATTAGATTGGGGACTTCAGTACTATGAGGGAAAGGGAATTGCTGATGATTGCAATTCAGGGAAACGCAAAGTTCTTCCCATTCTGTACACTCTAAAGAGTTCTTGCCACTGTGTATTTTCATATGCCTACTAAGGCCTGAGTTCCTGGTGAACCTGAATTAACCACCTGAGTTACCTTATATAGCAAACCATAATAATAGTAGTAATGATTACTATTTCCTATGCCAGTGCCCCAGCACTTGGAATTAATGTGTATGTTAACCTTTAAATAATGGGTCCATTTTTTCTTTTTTTACTTTTTGGGTCACAGCAGGAGATTCTCAGGGTTTACTCCTGACTTTGCACTCAGGAATCACTCCTGGCTGTGCTCAGGGAAACATATGGGATGCTGGGAATCGAACCTGGGTCAGCCACATGCAAAGAAACGCCCTAGCCACTGTGCTATTGCACTCTTCCCTGTAAATAATGGGTCTTCATGATGGAATCCAGGTGAAAACTTATTAAAATAGGAACTAAGTAAAAGGATACAAAAACCACCCCTCGAACACAATTATCAGTGTCACTTTTTTGTTGTCTTTTGTTTTTTGGTCAAAACCAGAGATGCACAGGGTTTACTCCTGGATCTGCACTCAGGGATTACTCCTGGCTGTTCTTGGGCGACCCTATGGAATGCTGGAAATTGAACCTGGGTTGGCTGCATGCAATGAGAACGCCCTATCCGCTTTGCTATCACTCCAGCCCAGCGTCTCATTTTGACTTGCACTTGAGGCAGAGACCCCGGTTGGTGGGATTTATGATAGACATCAAGCAGGATGTTGCAGTGAATCCTTTGGAATGGAAAAAGAGGCAAACCTCCACACTTCAGGCCTTCCTCTGTTATGTTTTGAGGTGTCACACCTACTTTGCTCAGGCCATACTCTTGGCTATGAGCTCATCCATACCTGCGAGGGAGGACATAGGTATCCATATGGGAATCTGGATTTTGAATCCAGATCAATCTTGTGCAATCAAGCACCTTCCCACTGTATCAGCTCTGTATTCCTAGTATTCAGATTTTTATTAGATTTCCCTAAGCATTGAGGGTAAATATTTCTGAAAAGTTTAGGATAATGGCCCTGTCATTGTTCTTTAGTAGGGTGGATTAGAGATAGTTGAAATGGACTTGACACGCACAGAAAGATTTCTGATGGTTCTATGAAAGGATGGAACAGGCCCCTTGATCAAAATATTTTACAAATGGTGGGAACCTGCCAGAATGCCCAAACTCCCATCTCAACAGGTAATAACATCAGTTGTGATATCTAACTATAAAGGATGGTCACATTCCTGGATTTTACTCTTCTCATTTCAGTTATATTAGGAGAAAAGACAAGAAAACTTTGTGTTTGCAAGTGGTAAAATCTCAATCCTACTAGTCACCAGAATGATTAGAACCGTTTTTGGTCTGCCCAAAAGACAAAGTCTACAAAATGATTTAGTACAGTTTGGTGCCCATTAGCTCCTATGTGCCTCCGTTCTTAGGGTAGGTCCATACATGGATTTATTTATTGAATATGTTTTATATAATTCATGCCATACTTGGCAGTTCTTAGGAGTTTGTGTTGTTTTGGATGCCAGGAATGGAACTCAGGAAAACCATGTTTAACGCAAGCATTAAGCCTCAGTACTAACCTCTTTTGCCATACTCTTGGTTGAAAACGTGTTTCCAGAGCTGCATCCTGGGGTTTCCTTGTAGGTTCTTACACAGCGTGTTTTCTAGGGGTAGAGTGTTCACTGTACAATGCTCTCTGATGTTCTTCCCACCCTTTGCTCCTGTCCAGTGTCTCTCCAGCTCTCTGGGTTGCTGCTATGCCAGTTCCTCTGCATCTTCAGGGCTGGCTTCGGAGACACTGCACCCATCTTGATTAATGACTTCCCAGAGAAACTCACTGTCCCAGGACCCATTCACAACCTTCTTGTCTGTTTTACTTTGAATCAACCTGCTTTTGTTTTCATGATGGACATGTTGGGGAGCATTAGTTCTATGTTTGACCAGTTAAGGGACTCCACCTTAACTCGCTGCCCTGAACTCTGTGACCATACCCTCCAGCACTTCCCTCTCCTCTTTTTGATTCAACTCATCCCCCTTGCACTGATTCACCTGGGCTACCATAATGGTTTGTCAGCACTTGGAACCTGGCACGTTAAGGCTCCTTGGTGAAATAGATGATGTCACAGATGGGAGTCTTCCATGTGCACCTTAACTTCCAAATGATGTCAAGTGGATCAGGCCTCCTCTGGGCACGCGTTTAAAGGACAATGTGATACTTCAGTCGAAGGGGGACACTGAAGGCTAATTAGTGGCAGGACATGAGGACCTTTCACCTCCAGTGCCTACAATGTGATCAATGAGATTGTGCCAGCTCTTGGGGCACTTTTGTGGTTGTTTTTCACCCCCCCCAATCCATATCCAGTGGGTTCCTGCGGTCTGCCTTGCTCCAGAAGCTTTAGGAGGAAATGGAGCTTTGCTGGTTGCACTGGAGGGATTTAGCACGACACAGGGGTCTCGGGTGTTAGTGCATTATCCTTGGGGCATCTTCACCTCCAGCTCTGGGATGGGGCAACCTGTCCTGGGTGTGGAGCTGAATATGGGGGGCTGCGGGTCTTGAGGATGCCGCACCTGCTGATAGCAGAAGTCCTGACCATCCCAAAGTTCTCAACCAGGGGTTGTGCCGGGCCCTGTCCTGCAGCTTTCTGTGTAGACATGTGTAGGTAGAATTGCCAGATCACTTTGAGCCGCCACTCCACAGCCCCCAATAGTGAGGGACCCTGTTGAAGCCAGTCTTTTTCATTGGCACCTGCCAGGAGGAATCCTGGGGGCGTGGTCCTACCATGTATCTGAGGGTTGTAAATGAATAAATAAATGAACATTGGGACTCAGAGAGATGGTCTTGGCGGCTGTTTGCAAAGTATTTTTGTGAATTTTATTTCCCTTGTAAATACAAAGACTCAACATGTTATCTGTTCAGCTCATCTCTCTCCCACCTATCCCAAACCTGGTGACGCCCTGATGTCTGGATCACCTGATCCCATCCCAGAAAGGAGGAAAAATGAACCTTCTTTACCAGACAAGTACCTGTCCAGGAATATTTGAAGTCTGGCCCTTTAAGGCTCTGGGCGACCGTGCAGGTGACGTCACAAAATGCGCGACCTTTATCTACCGGCCTTGGCATTCTGTGCGGAAGTGCAGGCGGGTCTCGTGGTTGCGGAAGGTCAGGAGCGGGTGAGGGGGTACCCAGGGGGGCAGGGGGGTCGGGGAAGGTCGGTTTCCTCGCCAGCCAGTGGTCGCTCTGAGCGCCTGAACCTCCGGGTCTCCGCCTTGTGGGCGGCGGGGTTGCTCCGTGGCGGTGGCCCGGGGTGGCGGCCCCTCAGCAGGGACGCGCTGAGCGCTCCGGCCGAGAGGTTTATCTTGTTTATAAATTGATTTTGAGAGAAAAATGGTCGTTTTTAATGAGTAGAACTTATTTAGAAAGATGCGTAAGAGGGGAACGCGGCCGCGGGGTTTGATCCCGGCACCACACAGCGTCCCGGGACCAGCCTGGTGTGAGCCCAGGGCCCGGAGTAACCCCTGGGCAAAGACCCCCAGGCCCCCAAAAATAAAAGGTGGGTGGGCAGAGGAAGCACGTGGTCGAGGAGAAAAACGAATTGGAAGCGCCAAGGTTGTTCTGAAAGTTCCAGAAACAAGGACAATAACCGAACAAAGAAAAGTGGAAAAAACGTTTTAATTTTTTTATGTGTTTTAGACCCTTACCCGGTGGCGCCCAGGACTCCCTCCCTGGGGATTCGAGGACTCTTTGGGGTGTCGGGATGCGAGGCCAGCACCCTCCCTGCTGACCCATCGCTCGGGCCCCTCCCAAAGCAGAAAGCGCCAGAGCTAGAGGGAGCCTCAGTCTCCCCCAGATCTGATGGGGCGGGTGAGGGCAGTTCAGCGTTATCTTAGTTTGGGGGCGACTCCAGCAACTGGTCAGTCACAGGGGTGGGTGGGTCATCCCAGCAGTGTCCCCAGGACATCCCGTTACTGGCCCCCTGTCGTTCCTTAGGCGGATTGTGGGGTAGGGCTAAAGCATGGGATTCCCTCATCAAAGGGACCTGGGGGGCGCATTTTTTTCCTCCTGGGGGGTGTTGAGCCCCACATGGCTGTGTTCAGGGGTCACTCCTGGGATTGCTCAGGGTACCACATATCTGGGTCAGTAGCATGAAGGAAGAAGCACCCTCCCCTCTGTCCTGTCGTTCTTGGGGGGTGGCGGGGCTGGATGGGGGGAGGGGCTGGGAATATTCTTCATGTGCTTGGGGGTCAGAAGCATTTGGCAGAGCCTTTGGTTTTCACTGGTTCTTGTGCATTCAGTGGGTTCTGGGAGTTCACGGAGGTGGGGAGCTTCTCTTTCCTTTTGATTTATTTATTTTGCATTTGGGGTCACACCCAGCGCGGCATTATGGTTACTCCTGGCTCTAAATCCAGCAAGCACTCCTAGTGGTGCCAGGAACCATGAGAGATGCCCAGAATTAAACCCAGGTTGGCCACCTTCAAAAGAAATGCTCATTTGTCTGTGCTGTCACTCAGGCCCCAAGGTGTGGAGCTTTAAGCCAAATCAGGTTGTGGTCTGGAGGGGTGCATCAGGGCGGTGCTACAGTGAGTCTGGCAACCAAATATGCAGTCTTAGCAGGAAAGAGCTTGGGCACTTCCAGAGTGGCCCTAAACCCTCTAATCATGCAATTTAGGATCACTATTGGCTACCACACCTTTATGCGTTTAAATGAATTAATTATTTAGTCTGTAGGAAGTACAACTGCAAGACTCAGTTACTTCTCCTGCCTTTGCACTCAGGGATCACTCCTGGCTGGGCTCAGGGCACCGTAGGGGATGCCAGGATTCAAACTTGGTTTGACCGAGTGCAAGACAAGCACCTCACCTGCTATACTGTGTCTCCAATCTCTTTGCATAGAAATTTCTTTTATTTGGATTTTTAGGGTCACACCCAGCAATGCTCAGGGTTTACTCAGGCTTTGCATTCAAGAATCACTCCTGGCAGTGCTGGGGGACCATATGGTATTTCTGGAATCGAACCCAGGTTGGCCACATGGAAGGCAAGCTCCTTACCTGCTGTACCATCGTTCCGGCCCCAGAAATGTCTTCATTGCTTAATTTATTGTACATTTTTGGCCACAGCAGCACTCAGTGCTCAGGGGTTACTCGTGGTTCTGAGTTCATGTATCATTTTCAGCAGTGCTGGAGTGGGTGAGCCTATGTCCTGTTGCATATTGACCCCAGCTTAGCTGCTTGAAAGAAAAGCACCCTATCAATTTATTAGCTTTGCTAACCCTATGTGATTATATTTCCTCAGAAAAAAGAATTTCTACCTCACCAGTCCAGATTCCAAGCATCTCCACTGTCCATCTCTCCAAGACCAGGGGTGTGCCCTGCTGCTGAAGTGAGTACTTGCAGAAAGGGGTTTTCCAGGGACCAGTTGCAATAGGTTCTAAATGTGTCACTCTCAGGGGCTCATGCAGTAGTACAGCCAGGAGGGCGTTTGTCTTTCTTCCGGTCTCCAGAGTTATCCCTGCCACAACATCACTAGGTGATATTGTCCCCTGAGCATCACTAGGTATGACTCCAACGCTCCCACTTCAGAATTTGTCTTGACACATGAGCATTCTTTGAGCATCTTTTTGGGGTTGGAGTGTTTCTCCTGTCTTTCCTTCCCCCCCACTCCATTTACTACAAACTTGGAGATAATCAGAGACTCTCCCCCTCTTGTGCCTGTGTGTTTGAGATGCAGGGGGAGCCATGCCAGGTCCCCCAAAGGTAAATCAGGTGCTCATCCCTCTGAGCTCCTCTCCTTGGGTGTATCTCACTACTTGGGGAGCAGATGAGTTGAGATTTGGGGCCACACCTGTTAGTACTTGAGGTCTGTGCCCTGCTCTGTGCTCAGGGGACTAGTGGACAGTGGATACCAGGGAAGGCCCTCTGGGCTTCCAGGTCGCTGGCATCTGCTTCAGTCTGGTGTGCTCTCTCCTGTTTATTCCTTCATGGAAAGTTCATACACGTGAAATTTCTTGAGCCCTTTCAACAGATGGCTGTTAGGGGAAAATGAAGGAGTTGGAGGCTCTGAGCAAAATTATGGACTTTAAAATCTCGTTTGGGCTAAATTTAATTTTTCTTTTCTTTTTTTTTCTTTTTTCTATTTGGGACACAGCGGTAGTGCTCAGGTGTTATTTCTTGCTTGGCACTTAGGAATCACTCCTAGGAGTGCTTGTGGCACTGTATGTGATGCCGGGGACCAAACATATGCCCTGACAACTGTACTATCACTCTGGCTCCAAGTATAATTTTTCATCCTCTAAATTTTCATCCTCTTTTTCTTTTATAAAATCACATACCCATAGGAGTCAATTCATAGTCTTAAAACCTGGCCTGTAAGCCCTGAGCATTTCTGGATGTGGTCCCAACACAAAACAACAAACCCAGAGGACTGACCGTTGAGAATATATTACTAGATTTCACACCTCTTCTGTTGGCAATTAACTCCTCATTACCTTTATTTGGGCAGGAGGCGGATTGGCTATGCAGGATTTTGCCAAAGCCAGCAGTGCTCCGGGATCACTCCTTGGCAATTCAGGTTGTGAAGTTAAGTCTTTTGCGTTCATGACAAGTCCCCTCCCACTCACTGTCAGCTCTTTTGCACCGCTGCAAACCTTTGAAATTGCAGCCTGTACTTCTGGCTCAGGTTTGCACCAGGAGGCCCCAGGTGCCAGCAACCCTGCCCTAACAACTATCTACCAGCTGGGCCTCATCCCTGCCCCCTGCCGGTATCTTTCTCACAAGGTTCACATTATTTATAAAGAATTTGAATTCCTGCAGTAAGAGATAGGCCAGGAATGCAGGACCTGTCCTTGCATGCAATCTGCCATGGTACACTCTCCTGTACAACGCAGTATTCCCCAAGCACTACTCAGGTAAGCTCAAAGTTCTGCCACCTGTAGCAAAATCCAAACCTGCATTCTATAAAATGGGTTGGTGGAGGTTGACTTGTGAACAAATTAAATATATAGATATATATGTAGATATAGATATACACACACATACACACATATATAATATACGTCAAGCTACTGAGAGTATTCAATATGCCAGACACAGTAACAACAAAGTCTCCAATGGAGACGTTACTGGGCCCGCTCGAGCAAATCGATGATCAACGGGAGGGCCTTTACTTTACTGTATATACATATATATATATATATATATATATATATATATATATATATATATGGTCATGCCCTGTGGTTGCTGCCAAAAGGTCCCAAACGGTACTCAGTGTGGCGCCGGGGTATACAGGTCAGCCGTGTACAAGGCCAGTACCCTACCAGACTATAGTTCTGGCACCTAAATTTATTGATTTATTTTTGGTTGACTTCACCCAATGAAGATTAGAGTTTACCCCGGCTCTGTTCTCATTGATAATGCTAGGTTTGGGGACCCTGTGAAGTGATAGGGATTGAACCCTGGTCGCTATGTGCCAGACAAGCAACTCGTGCTCTGTGCTATCTCTGTAGCCATCATAAAAATGCTTCATTGCTAAGTCAAGAAAGTTGTGTTCTTTTTTCTGATTAACTACACAATTCACTTATTTTTTTGGTTTTTCGGTCACCCCCAGTGATGCACAGGGGTTATTCTGGGCTCATGCATTCAGGAATTACTCCTGGCAGTTCTTGGGGACCATTTGGGTTGTGGGAATAAAACCTGCATTGGTCGTGTCCTAGGTAAACACCCTACCAGCTGTGCTATCACTCCAGCCCCCCAAAGTTCACTTTTTGTGTTTTTGTGTTCGGATCACAGTCAGAAGTGCTCTGGGCTTACTCCTGACTCTGCACTCAGGAGTCAATCCAGGGGGCCTGGGGGACCTATGAGAAGTGGGGGTTTGAACAGGATTTACACTTTAACAGATGTTCCCAGTCTCTCCTGGTGACTCTCTCTCACTGTCCACATTTGGTGCTCTCGAGCCACGTCTCCACCCTGGACAGCTGTTGCTTTGGACCGACGAAAGTAGAACGAGGACCAGACTGGTTGCTGATTAGTTGCCCTTTATTCAGTCTCTTGTCTATCCCCGATCTATCCAACCCTCTCTCTTACTCGCTCTCCAATGCTCTCTGTGACTCCTCTCCAAACCCCAGCCACTCTTACTCTCAGCTCTCAGCCTTCTCTCTAAGTCACAGATGTGTCCTCTAACTCTGAGTCTCTTCTTCTCTCACTGTATCATTGTCATCTTATTGTTCATCGATTGACTCAAGCAGGCCCCAGTAATGTCTCCTTCTTCCTATCCCTGAGATTTTAAGAACTGCCATATTTGAGGCTCTTTCGGGTCAGGAGAATGAGAACCGTCATTGTTACTGTTTTTTGGCATATTGAATATACCACGGGGAGTTTTCCAGACGCTGCAGTGTGGGCAGGATATTTCTGATAGCCTGCCAGTTTTTCCAGAGTAAGACTAGATAATAAGATTTTGTGTGTCCGTGCACTTCCCAGAGCACGGTTTTATAGTCTTTGGGTCTTGGCCATTGATGGGATTACGCGGCACCCGGGACAGTTAGTGGGTGTAACGCCTACATACTGGAAGATGGGAGATCTGGGTGGAGGAGGCCCCGTCCCAATACGAGCAGCTTGGAGATCTAAGCCCCAGGTCCTGCACACCTGGGTTCCTCTGCCCGTTCCTTCATGCGTGAGGCTCATCCGAACTTGTGGAGAGTGGTCTTAAGCATGGCTGTGGCTCGAACAGAGGTCTTCAGCTGCCAGGGCTCTGCTCGGGATGGGAAGGGAAACTGAACACACCTAGTAAGACAACCAGACGCTGAGTCAGGAGACTGGGCTGTTCTCTTCCAGGAGCAGGGTTTTATAGTCTCTGGGTCTTGGCCATTGATGGGATTACACAGCGCTGGGGGCAGTTGGTGGGTGTACCACCTACATACTGGAAGATAGGGGATCAGGGTGGAGGAGGACCATTTCTTTTCTCAGTCTCCGTCATTCCCCCTGTCTCCCCGAAGCTGCTCATTTTCTTCTCTCACCATGACCCCAATCCCCGCCTCCCCACGGGAAGTGCAATGAAAAATGGTTTTCCAGACTTCCCCATCACCTGCAGCCCACGAAGGAAAAGCAGCCCTTAGGGTGTATTATTCCTCTCCTTAGACAGACCAGCAACTTAATTGACATATTGAGTTTTGCTTCCTAATGATTACCATTCTATATGGACACAGTAGTAGACACTTTTAGCATTGTGGGTCTCCTGGGGACTTCTCACCACAGATCAGACTACAGTGCTCAGGCTGGATCAATGACTCCTAATCCCAGCAGCGTCCAAGTCTAGTTATTTTTGATTCATGACAGAATTTGTCCATGACCAGGCTCTTATAGATAAGCATTATGGTACTTTGTCCAAGTTCGTTTCAATGCCAGGGTAGCTAGCTCACCACTTGCCCTGGGTCCATCTAGTCGCTCATCGGATCCCTCTTCTGAGGACCGAGGGAGTAAGGGCAATTGAGGCTTCAGTCAAGGGAGTAGGTGTCCAGGAGGTAATATTATCTGGAGACCATCAACTCTCAAGCTCAGGCTTGTCTTTCTAACTGTCTTCCTGTATCCATACAAAAAGCAATTGCTCTGAAATAGCTAACCATGCAAAAGACATTAAGGAGAAGAGAAAGACAATATTTACAAGTCAAAGTCTGATCAGGAGACAAAGGTAATTGAAAGGTTATGGGCAATCAACAAACATAAGTTCTCCCAGGCCAGGGAGCAAGGGCAGACCACTGTTATGCTACAATACCTGGTGATCCTCAGCGGTTTCTCCTGGCTCTGCACTCAGGTATTATTTCTGATGGTGCTCCTGGAGACTCTACAGGATCCTGGGGATAGAACCTTGGTTGGCCATGTGCAAGCAACACCCTACCCCAATCTACAGTTGCTCTGGTCTCAATTGGAGAGTTTAGATGCACGTAACTGTGCACAGAATGTCGTTTGAAAGGATGGAAGAGGCGCCTTGATGAAATCTTTTATAAGTGGGATTATGGGTCAGGTCCCAAGCTCCCCACATCCCAGCATACCATTCCGTTTATGTGTGATTACTCACAAGGTTGGTCACATTCCTCGATCCCACCCATGTCACTTCACTAATATTAGAGGAAAAAAAAGGAAACATTCGTGATTGGATAGACCAAAATTCCATCCATCTATGAGTCAGATGGTGCTCAGGGGACCATTTAGAATTCTGGACATTGTACCTAGATTGACTGCATGCAACACACTGTACTAGCCTGATACTCTCAGTTTGAAATCATGTTTCTGAAACTGCTTTCTGGGGTTTTCTTTGTAGCTGAGAGTCCACTGCTCGCGTGTTGTCAAGGGGTAGAGCATTGGCCGGGCCTTGCTCTCTGATGTTCTTACCAGCCTTTGCTCCTGTTCCAAGTCTCCAGCTCTCTGGGATTCTACTAGGCCAGTTCCTCTCTGAATCCCCAGGGTTGGCTTTGGAGTCACCGCTTTCATTCCCATCTGGATTTATCACTTCCCCAAGAACCTCATTGTCCTGTACCCTACCAGCTACCTACCTGCAGAGCTTGATTTCTTTTGACATGAAAACTCTCATGGCATAGACTAATAATTTGAATCCTCTGTTCTTCTACATGGTATAGACTAACGATTGGAATCCTTCTCTGTTCTTCTACATGGAAGCAGCCAGCCCTGGTGGAATGTCTCTTCCTGCACACTGTGATAAAGGCTCAAGTGAGCAATTTGGCCCTCATCCCCACAGGGATGCCGAGACAGGTGGGATGTGTTCTGAGGGTGATCAGAAGATCACTCTTCCCATGTCCTCAGCACCATCACTTTCCCATAGAAGCTCATATTGGACAGAATCCCCAGAAATGTAAGCACTGAGGACAAAGTTTTCAGTCCAGCATCACCCGGGTGGGACTATGTGAACATCCACACAGGAGAAAAACCGTTTAAGTGTAAGGACTGTGGGAAGGTCTTTGATGGATCCTCATACCTTATACACAGGAGATTTCATACTGGAGAGTCCGTATGCATGTAAGGAATGTGCTGTGGTGTTTCTCTGACTCATACATCTTAGTATGCACAGAAAAAGTCACACTGGAAAGAAACCATATGCATATACAGAGTGAAAGTCTTTGCTTATTCCACAAGCCTTAGTACACAGAAAAACTCACACTGGAGAGATAATTTATACTTGTGAGCAAAGTTGGAAGGCATTTGCTTATTCCTGAAATCGTAGTTTTTATAATTTCTGTTTCATAGAAAACCCTTATATATGAGAGGTAGATGTAAAGGCCTTTCATTTCTTCTCAGGTCTTTCTGAGCATAGGAAAGTTCATACAGGGGAATAAAATACTATTCGTGTCACTACTGTGGTACTGTGGTAGGGTCTTCACTTATTATTCAAACTTTGTTGTCCATAAGAAAACGCACATTGCATTGAATCCATATATACCTATATAAATATATACATATACATAAATATATATATATATATATATATATATACATGTAAGGATGTGGCAAGGCCTTTGCTTATTTCACAGTCCCTTTGTGACACTGAAATTTTCATACTGGAGACAAACCTTTTGTTTGTAAGGGCATTGGCAAAGCCTTCACTTTCCCCTAACTCCTGTTTAAAGATAGGAAAATTCATACTCGAAGAAAACATATGTAGGGGTGTCGGAAGATTTTTACTCAATCCTCAAGCTTTGCTGTGTGAGAAAAATTTATCCTGGATTGACGCCTTATATATGAAATGATTGCAGGAAATTTTGATGCAATTGGCATAGCTTTCTGAACAGGAAAATTCACAATGCAGAGAAACCTCATATGTGTAAGAAATGTGGAAAGGTGTTCAGTTTGTCTTCAGCCCTTACTGCGCATGTGAAAAGTCATTTTGCAGTGAAACCTTATATCTGTCGGAGTGTGGGAAGGACTGTCCTGGATTCTCGGGCCTTATGCATAGGAGAATTCACAATGGAGAGAAGCTATATATAAATACACATATTTATATATATATGTAAGAATATATATATTTATGTAAGAATATGGAAAGTGCATTATTCGCACCTGCGACTTTAAAGAGAATCCTGGAAAATATCCTGTAAGTAAGGAATATAGGAAGGCCTTTATGTTCCCTCAAGCTTTAGTAAGTATAAAAGTTATGCTGGATCAGTCACTTCCATAATAACAATGGCCAGCGTCAGAACAGGGCCCTGAGGTAAAACAATTTAGTTTCAAAAAGTGGGTGGCGGGTTGATACAAAAGGACTATAAGGAAGGAAATAATCCTGTTACGTGTGAAAGCTTCCTGTGATAATAGTACCACAACTGAACGGTACTTGCTGATTATCCCCTGCACCATGGTTATGACAATGTCCTGGCATGTGGACTTCCCAGTATGTTAACTGGTAAATAATGGTTCTTAGTGATAAAGCAAGGTGGAAGGAATTAAATAAGAAGTAAATAGGTACAGACATTGCATTTTGCTGGGTACTGTCAAGACTCACCATGGTTTCATTCTTTGCTGTGACTCTGACGTGGCTCAGAGGCCCTGGTTTGCAGAGGATCATGGCAGAGATAAACCAGGATGCTGAGGTGAACTCTTGACGTTGGATAGACAGCCAAACCTCCATTCTTCATCCCCTTCTGTGTTATGTTCTGGGAGCCACATCCCGCAGTGCTGTCCATAATTTGTGTCCAGGTAGAGCCACATGCAAGGAAGCACTTCACTCGCTGTAGCATATCTGCACTCATTGTATGCAGTTTTCCATTTGATTTACACAAATACTGAGGGTAAATGTTTTGAGACTTAACATTTTGGAAGCAGTAAAATCCTAACAATCTATTATACACCAAAATGTTAAATACCATGTAGATCTGTGCAAAAGGCCAAGCTAGTACGCAAAGTGACCAGTGTGCTTTGCTGCCTGTTAGCCCCATGCATGGCTCCATGCTGGGGGTTGTTCTGTACGTGGTGTTTTATGTACTTAATTATGTATTTTTTTAAAAAATTTATTAGTGAAACACCATGAGGTACAGTTGTAGACTTACAAATTTTTCTGCTTGGATTTCAATTATGCAATGATCAAATATCTATCCCTCCACAATTGCCCATTTTCCACCACCACGGGTCCCAGTATCCCTCCCACCCCCATTCCCCCTATCCCACCCTGCCTCTGTGGCAGGACATTCCCTTTAGTACTCTCTCTCCTTTTGGTGTTGTGGTTTGCAAAAGAGGCATTGAGTGGCAATCATGTTTGGTCTATAGTCTACTTTCAGCATGCTTCTCCCATCCTGGGAGGATCCTCCCAATTACCTTTATTTGGTGCTCCATTCTCTATCTGAGCTCCCTTTTCCTCTAGAATGTGTGTTGGGGAAAACCTGACAGTTCTTAAGGGTTACTTCTGGTGGTTCCCATGCCACTATTGGGGATGTCAGGGACTGAATTCAGGTTGACCGAGTTCATGACAAGTGCCCAACACACTATACTACCCCTCGGGCCACTGTTGGTTTGAAATATTGTTTCTGAAACTGCCTCCTAGGGTTTTTCTTGTAGGCATGAGTCCACTGCTCTGGTGTTGTTAAGGGGTAGAAGCCTTTCCTCCAGTTCCAGTGTCTCTCTGGCTCTCTGGGTTGTTTCTAGAGCAGTTCCTCTCTGCATCTCCAGGGCAGGCTTCAGAGGCACTGTGCAATACAGGATCAGGGGACTTCCTCTCCAGACCCCCACTTTGTGACTGAGCTCTCTAGCCACCACTTCTCAGTCCTTTATGTGAGCCCATTCCATGTGCAGTACACTTTTTTTTTTTCTTTTTGGGTCACACCCAGCAGTACTCAGGGGTTTCTCCTGGCTCTTCTGCACTCCTGGCCCTGCTTGGGGGACCATATAGAATCCAGATGTTGAACCTGGGTAAGCTGCGTAGAAAGCAAACCCCATATCCACTGTGCTATCGCTCCAGCCAACCAGCCTTACACATTTACCTGCATTTTCCTAGTTTTTCTCTGCGCAGCTGGTCTCTGGCCATTTAAGGCTGCTTGCAGAAGCGGAAGTGACATCACAGCAGGGCATTTTGGTGTTTGCTTGCAAGAAGCTTGATCAGCCTCCATTTGTTGTGCAGGTGAGGGGTGAAGTGGCTGTTCCGCGTGGAAGGGGTCTGTGAAGGCCGGTCTCCTGGCAGAACACTAGCGGCCTCCCGTGAGTGCCCCGCCCTGCGCATCCCAGTCTCCACACTGTGAGGGGTGGGGCCAAGCCAGCTCTAAGGATACTTTTCCGCTCCTTTTTCAACTGATATCCAGGTGGTTCCTGAGGCACGCCAGGGTTTTGTGGGGGACGCGGAACTTTGGTGAGTGCAGTGGGGGCTGTAAAGGGGTGCAGGGGTCATGGGTGTGAGTCCATGGTTCTGGGGATCCCCTGCAGCCACAGTCGCCTTCAGCTGCGCCGTAAGGCAGTGGCGGGTGGGTACGGGGCTGAGCGTGGTGGCTACAGAGCATCAAGGCTGGGTGGTCCTGACCCTCCCAGCACGGGACTGTGCTGGGCGCTGTCCTGGACGCTTTGGCCCCGACCTCAGTGCTGTAGAACCTTCAAATTCTCTTAGAGGACTGGAGAGATAGAACAGAGGTTAGGGTGTTTGCTTTGCATCAGGCCCACCCAAGTTCGATCTCCGAGCTCCACCAGGACGGGTGCCTCAGCGCAGAGTCATTAGTTTCTCGTCCATATCGCCATTGATTCCTCCAAAACTATAAAAGGCCTGTTCATTTTTGAGTGGTGGGAGTGGCAGCTCCCAAATGGCAAATAACACTGTAGCCCTCAGTCACTATTCATTAGTAGCCTTGATGTCCAGACCATCCTGTGGGCGTGGTTCTAGGGATGGTTGCGATTTGCAAATGAAAATTTACTTTGGGGCTATTTTGGTTGTATTTTGGGCGCTTCTGTGGAAGCTCGGGGCTTACTTCAGGAGCAGCACTCTGGAATACTTTTTTTTTAAGTTCTTTATGGTTCATGTGAGATGCCGAATATCGATCTGGGTCAGCATGGGAATCGCCCCTCCCAGCTTACTATCTCTGACTCCACATTGTTGTTTTTTTCTAACGTAGGATTTCTGTATCCTAAAATCAAGTTGAAAATTGCACCCCGACTCTTCCTCTCTCCCTGATCAGGCAAAACTCGGCTATTGCACTGAGTACTGAGAGTTGTGTTCCAATAATGTATGGGCATGCGCTGTGTGCCTTTGGTGGCTATGATTGGTCTCCCCACCCTGGCCGGTGAAGGGTGACAGAGGATCGAAGAAGGAAACGGGCCCAGGCTCTTGGTGATCTGCTGGATATTAACCCACAGTGTTTTAGGCTTCATCTATGAATTGCCCCTTTTCCTTCTTCCAGAGAAGCTTATCATGTCCTTGCTAACATCTCTAATTTAGTTAAAGTTTATCTTTAACATTTCCTTTGTATGTAACAGTTCCCTCGCGTTGTCTCAGTTCCCCACGTCAGTCTTGATTACTTATAAACCATAACTTTCTGGTAATTCTCAACTTTGTATTTGTACTGCTTTGTAGTTGAAGTGGCTGTGTATTTGTACCTGCTTTCCTGTTTCCCCTATAGTTTTTTATGTTTTTACTCTACAGCACTGTTCTTTGGTTAAACACAGAAAGACCATCGATGCTTATACTCCTAATATTTGGGAGTTGATGGACTCAAGTATATCCACTCCTGGGCATAATTGCTTGGTCATAATTACTTGACTCGAGCTTCAGTTGCTGTAGCTCCTAACACACCAAAAGGGAGGTTCTGCCGTGGGACTTGGATGGACCCGGGGCAAGTGGGAAAACTACCCTGGCTTCGGAATGGAACATTCTAGAATGCATGGTCTTGATGCAAACTGTTACAACGTTAGAGATAGGACCCCCATGGGGAAGGACAAGCTGAACTGGCCTGAAGACTTAGTCTGGGGTTTACAGTAAGAGCCTTGCTTGCTCTCAGAGCCCATAGAAGTAAGTGTTAAAAGCTTTATATGCTCTGGGGGCTGGAGAGATAGCACAGCAGGTAGTGTGTTTGCCTTGCAGGCAGCCGACCGGGGTTTGATTTCCAACATCCCTTATGGTACCCTGAGAAGTGCCAGGAGTAACTCCTGAGCGCAGAGCCAGGAGTATCCCCTTGTATCACCGGGTATGACCCAAAAAAGAAAAAAAAAGCCTTATTTGCTGTCAAAGCCCAGAGAATTAAGTTTTGGCATCTTTGTCTCTTACTGTGTTTATCCAAACAACTACAAGTGTTGATAACTTATACAACTAGAGGAAAAGATAAGAGACAGAGTGTCTCCTTGGGTGAATCTCCCCCATGAGAATTTCCTCTGCCAAATATTTATCTGCGTAAATGATCAGTCATTCCTATGTCCTTACCTCATGCCCCCTCAGATGTTCTCAAAGTATGGTAGCTGTTCTCCAATAAACAGGTCACTTTTACCATCAGGATGTGATTTTCTGTCTTCCTTTCACTCTTTCTCTGTTGGGAAGGGTTCCAGAGTTGTGGAGGGAGCGCTGGGCTACCAACACCTCACCGCACCCTAACATTATACGTTGTGGACTCACAGTGATGAGTTGCTCTTTATTCCGTTCTCCTGTGTACCTATACCAGTCTCCCACTGCTCCTCATTCCCTCTCCTCACCTGTCTTCCACAGCCTTTATTCTACAGCCCATCCCACAGAGTTAGGGGTAGAAAATACACAGAGATGTGGTTGTACAATCAAAGGATGTAAAGCCCTTCCCTCAGGGGAAACTTCTAGGACAAAAATCTAACTTGAAGGAGAGATCAGCTCAAGGGCAGGATTTTCTCTAAGGACATATTTTTTCTTTGCTTAGTTAATATTCATTGAAACAGTCATCTTAAATTTACACTTACTCTTTCTTTTCATTTTGAATGGACACAGTAAGAGCTATATTAAGTTTATAGGGTGTCTCCTATAGCTCCCAGACTACACTCCCCAGGACAGGTTAGTCCATCCTAAGCACAGAAGGATCCTTATCCAGTTGCTTATGTTTGGATCATAATGGAATTTGTTATGGTGCTTACCTGTTCCTTTTCAATGCAAGGATAGCTCACCTCTATCCTGTGTCCATTTAGTCTCTTGCTTTTGGGGTGCGAAGAACAAAGGGCAGCTGAGGTTTAAGTCTCATAAACATGACAATGCCCAGGAGTATATAGTGTCTGCAGTCAATTAACTCTGAAGTTACAAAAGCATAATATTGCCTTCCTTTTTATATACAAAGCTGAGGGCTGGGGACATGGCCATCCCAATCCTCCCAGCACAATCTTCCCAACCTGGGACTGCACTGGTCCTTGTTCAGGAGCAAAAAAGGATATTTTTTTCTAAAGTAAACTGTAGAGGATATAAAGGAAAGAGAAAGTCAGCATTTTATTTACAAATACAAAATCCAGAGATCTCTGAAGAATCTGACTTTACAATTCACAGGTTGTGGTTATGGGAAATGGGTGAATAATGTATAGGGGAAGCAACGCACAGGGAAGTTAAAGATGAATACTAAGGAAATGGGAGTGATTGGGATGGTTATTACTCAGTTAGCCTCAGCACCTTGTAGCAGATGAGAAACGATGAACCAATATTAAACCTAAATTGTTTAGAACTAGAATCCGACCAGGGTAGAGGGTTTTGTTTTTTTAAGCAAGAAAGTTTTGGTTTTCCAGGAGTCAGGACATTTGCTCAGAAATCTCACTGGGTGTGGTAGGAGCACATTTACTTAGGGCTGTAGCCATAGTACAGTGAGTACGAATTTAACCATCCAAGCAATCGACCCAAATTCTATCCCCTGCATCCCATAATGTCTGTACCAGAGTGATTCCTGCATATAGAGCTAGGAGTAAGAACTGAATCTGCCGGTTGTGGCCCCAAAACAAAAATCACACAAAGTCACAGTTATATATACAAATATATATGCACAAACAATGGTGAAAGAACAATAGGGGTTCAGAAGAAACTGTGAGTTTCTGTAGCAGGGATAGATCAAAAATAGGGGATTTTTTTTTTCTTTTTTGGGTCACTCCTGGCGATGCACAGGGATTACTCTTGGCTTTGCACTGACGAGTGCTCAGGGGACCACATGGGATGCTGGGAATCGAACCTGGGTTGGTCGCGTGCAAGGCAAACACACTACCCGCTGTGCTGTCTCTCCAGCCCCAAGGATAGGGAAGTTTTAAGGACCAGAAATTTGAGTCTTTTAATGTTTCACTCTCAAATTTGTCTTTGTACATCATTTTTCCCTGCTTCGGTAGAATTTGCCTTTTTTCTTGTTATATTTTTCACCGCAGCCTACAGTGCTCAGTGTTTACTCTTGTCTCTGAGCTCGGGGATCATTTGACAGGAGTCAGGGTAACATTCTGTGTTTAGATAACATTGATTCGATGTTAGTTGACAACTGCAGGATCAGGGGACTTCTCCTTACCCCCAATCCCACAGTGTGTGACCGACCAGTCCAGCATTTGCCTCTCCACTCCTCTATTCGAGTCCACCCCCCTTGCAGCACAGATTTACCTGGGTGGCAAAAAGGTTCTCAGTGCTTAGACTCTGGCTCTTTAAGGTACCTAATCGAAATGGACGTGATGTCATAAGTGATGTCATAAATGTCATGGTTCATTTTCCATTCCTGACTCAGACACTGGGGCTGTGGCTCACTTGGCAAAGGACAAGTATATTTGCTCCCCATCCTGGAAGGGGGACTCTGAAGAAGGATTTAGTTGCAGGATTCGAGCAACCTCCTGTGAGCAACCTGCGCCTTCCCGTTTCCACACTCTGAGCCGAGGGGCCGAGCCAACTTGGGGGGCACTTTTGCGCTGGTTTTTCACTTGTTCGCCAACATCAAGGTGGATCGTGAGGTGTGATGGAGGTTTTAGGGGGACGCAGAGCTTTGGGGGTGCGGTGGGGGCTGTCTCAGGGTTCAGGAGTGACAGTTCTGAGTTTGTGATTCTGGGGTGCCTCTTTCGCCACGATTGTCTCCAGCTCTGGGATGGGGCAACAGTGGGTGAATGCGGGAATCATCTGAGGGCTTGGCTATTCCAATCGTCCAGCAGTCCCATGTTTGAACCATTGGCCCTAAGCTCGCTTCTGTAGAATCTCCAGATTTGAGGAGCAGAGCTTCAGCCCCTCCACCTAATTGCAGGAGACCTGTTACTGGTCATCTTCCTTGTCTGCCGTGATAGCCGCGATCATGCGGGGTATATGGGGCGGGGGGGAGGGGGCCTGCAGGTGGCAGAGGTTTGCCAATGAAAATGTATTTGGGGGGCTATTTTTGGTTCTTTATATTTTAGGGGGGAGAGAGAGCAAGTACGCGGAGATGCTCATGAGTTACTCGAGTCTCTAGGCTCAGGTATTATCCCTGGCAATGCTGGGGGCTATATGGGATACAGAGGATTGATTGGTTCATCTAGTCAAGCACCCAGTTCACATTATTGCCTTCTAACCACAATACCAGTGTATCTTTTTCTGGTTCATGAGTTTCAGGTCCCTCACATCAAGCTGCAAAGCACGCCTGACTCTTCATCTCTCCCTGAGCAAACGACACCTGCCATTGTGGTAAATACTGAGGTCCCCAGGACAGATTGCCCAGGTGCATGTCCTTATCCACCCTGCAAGTGAGTGTCGAAGGTTTGTTCACTCTAAGTCACATGGTGGAGCCACATTCCAGGCTACGGTTCCCATGGGGCAGCACTGCTGCCAGCCTGCAGGGGGGCGCTAGTATTCGGGAACTCCTGGGCTGAGAGTCGGTCCCTGGAAGGGCCTACAGGGACTTTCCTGTGGGAGACAGAGAGGAATCCGGGGATCAGAGAAGGCTGTCTTTTCCTCCCCTGTAGCCTGGGCCCAGGCTCCTCTCCTGAAGTGCAGCACAGATGCCAACAAAATTTGCATTCCCAGCGGAGACAGGAGCTTCTGCCATTGTCTCCCAGAGGTGGAATTGTGAGGCTGTGCCCGAGGGTGTGGCTGGTCTGAGCTCAGGAGTCGGAGGAGGTGCTGCTCTCTGGTGCTCACTGTTCTTACTTCTCCAGTTCTTTGCACGGAGCCTCCTGCTGATCCTCAGAACGACATTGACAGGAGAAGATGGTGACGCGGCTTCTGAAAAACCGTCCCCAGGTAGGAGTAGATGGATAGAATGACATGAGATAGTACCAGGAGTGCCCCGGCTTCCAGGGCCATCTATTTGGATTTCTTTTGGATGGATTCCAAGATGAGACTTCCGATCGGATCGTCCCATTCTGCTGTTTGAAGCTGCTTTTGTGTATGTTTGTTTTGTTTTATTTGGCTTTGGGGCCGACCCAGTGGTGCATGAGGAGTACTCAAAGCTCAGTGCTCAATGCTCATTCCTGACAGGTCTAGGTGACCAATGGGATGCTGGAGGTCCTAAGGTTTCTTCTTGGGTTTTCTGTTTTATTTGGGGTAGCAGAGCAAGAATTCTTGCAATCATTCCTTGTGCTGCACTCTGGCATTGCCCCTGGCAGTGCTTGTGGGACCATATGGGATGTTGAGGATCGCCAGTCCTACATGCTCTCCCCGGAACAGCTGTCCTGTTATGCCAACCTGCTGCTTTGGTTTCTTTTGCATTGTTTTTGTCATCAGCTGTCCTCTTGACTCTGTGCTCTGGATTCACAAATGACTGGCCTCAGAGCACCCTGGGGTGTGCTGGCCCTGTTTGTACCCTGGAAACTACAGTGACTTGGGCCCCCAGACTTGCTTTTCTCTTGTTTTGTCCTTCCTACTTTGGAGCGACTACCTGCTCAGACATATAGTCTTACATTCACATAATTTTTTGTGTGGATTTCTGGGCATGCGCCGATCCCAAGGAGAAAGAGCCAAGGATCTCTGAGGCCAGCAGAGATGTTGGGGTCAAGAAACTTCTACATTCTTTGAGCGGGATTTGGGGCAGTCCTGAGCAGTGAGTTCCTACAGGCACACATGCCATGCACTGCTCTGAGTAGTTGTCTATATGGACTGTCGAGTTCTCAATCCTAGTGGTCATGTGCTGTGGGAGTGCAGTGGTGAGCGTGCAGTGGTTTTTGCTGCACGCAGGGGTAGTCTTTTGGATCGTACAAGTCTGTGTTCAGGTGATCCTCTCTACAGTGCTCACTGGACCAGTGGTGCACAAATTGGTCCTGGGGTTACCAGGAAAGGCAGATACATCCAAAAACCTTCTGTATAACGTCCTCCCACTTTAGCAGAACTAGCTGACTTATGTGATTTCTGGGACCCGTCAGTCATGCGTGTGTATGGAGGCTGTTCATTCGGAGGGGAGAGGACAAGCGACAATATAGGACCCTGGGACCTGGCCTCAGAGTAGTGGGAATGAGGCTAAGATAGACTCTGACTCCCACCCTTCCTGTGTGCTGACTCAGGACGCAGTGACCTTCCATGACGTGGCTGTGAACTTCACCCCGGAGGAATGGTCATACCTGGCGACCTCTCAGCAGACGCTCTACAGGGACGTGTTGCTGGAGACCTACCAGCATCTGCAGGCTGTCGGTGAGAACAGTGTGGAGCCAACTTTGTCTGAAAAGACCCACGTGTGCTCCCTGGGGTTGGGCGGCAGCTGTGTGTCCAACAGTAGCTCTGTGACAGGTTGGGATGTTGGACAGCCGTGCAGTAGCTGTTCCCTCCCTGGTTTATTTTTAGGGTTCACCTATATATACTCAGGGCTTCCTCTCATCTTTGTCCTCAGAAATCATTCTTGTGGGGTAGCGGTACTCTATGGGGTGATTCAGATCAACCCGTTTCAACTGTGCCCATGGGAATATCCCTATCTGCCCAGTTATCGCCCAGGTCCCTTTAAATAGTTCCATCCATTGGTGAATCAATTTACTTTGTGTACTACACGAATTTTTGTGTGTTTAATTGGTTTTGCTGTTGCCTTTGTTTGTGAGGCACAGTCCACAATTCTCCTGGCTCTGTGCTAACGGATGACTCCTAAGAGTGCTCAGGGGCCATGGGGTACCGTGGACTTGGCAACTTAAAATGTTGGTGCCTTACCACAGGATTTGCTATCTCGTCTCTCAACTCATTACTCGCTGCCCTATTTCAGTACTTGGATTTACTTCTAATGGTTCTTGTGAGACTTCAGCAGGACTTAGGGTTTGCTCCTGGACTCTGCACTCATACAGGAAAGAAACCTCATGAATGTCAGGCATGTGGAAAGGCCTTTATTCAGAACTCGAGTCTTAATAGACCTATGAAAACTCATAGTGGAGAGAAGCCTTCTATATGTCCGGAGTGTGATAATGCCTTTACTCGACCCTCAGACCTCAGTATACATAGAAGTGTTCACACTGGAGAGAAACCATATATATGTAAGGAATGTGGAAAGGCCTTTGCGAAAGCCTCAAGTCTTAGTGTACATAGGAGAATTCACACTGGAGAGAAACCGTATATATGTAGGGAATGTGGGAAGACCTTTGCTGTAGCCTCAAGTCTTAGTGTACATAGGAGAATTCACACTGGAGAGAAACCGTATATATGTAAGGAATGTGGAAAGGACTTTGCTAGAGCCTCAAGACTTAATTTACATAGGAGAATTCACACTGGAGAGAAACCATATATATGTAAGGAATGTGGGAAGGCCTTTGCTGAATCATCAAGACTTAGTGTACATAGAAGAATTCACACTGGTGAGAAACCATATATATGTAAGGAATGTGGAAAGGCCTTTGCCAGAGCTTCAGGACTTAGTGTACATAGGAAAATTCACACTGGAGTGAAACCGTATATATGTAAGGAATGTGGAAAGGCCTTTGCTGTAGCCTCAAACCTTAGTGCACATAGGAGAATTCACACTGGAGTGAAACCGTATATATGTAAGGAATGTGGAAAGGCCTTTGCTTTGGCCTCAAGACTTAGTGAACATAGGAAAATTCACACTGGAGAGAGACCATATATATGTAAGGAATGTGGGAAGGCCTTTGCTATAGCCTCAAAACTTACTGTACATAGGAGAATTCACACTGGAGAGAAACCGTATATATGTAAGGAATGTGGGAAGTCCTTTGCAGAAGCCTCAAGCCTTAGTGTACATAGGAGAATTCACACTGAAGAGAAACTGTATATATGTAAGGAATGTGGGAAGGCCTTTGCTACAGCCTCAAGACTTAGTCTACATAGGACAATTCACACTGGAGAGAAACCGTATATATGTAAGGAATGTGGGAAGGCCTTCGCTGGAGCCTCTACACTTCGTGAACATAGGAAAATTCCACACTGGAGAGAAACTATATATATGTAAGGAATGTGGGAAGGCCTTTGCTGGAGCATCAAGACTTACTGCACATATGAAAATTCATCTCAGAGCGAACCCTCATCAGTGTCAGACCTGTGGGAAGGGATTCACATGGTTCTCTTCCCTTACTCTACAGATGAGAATTCATAATGGAGAGAAGCCTTAGATATGTCTGGAGTGCGAAAAGTTCTTTAATTCATCCTCACAATTGACTGTACATAGGAGAATTCACAGTGGAGAGACACCGTATATATGTAAGGAATGTGGGAAGTCCTTTGCTGAAGTCTCAAGCCTTAATGTACATAGGAGAATTCACACTGGAGAGAAACTATATTTGTAAAGAATGTGCGAAGGCCTCTGTATGTCCTCAATACTTAATGTACATAGGAGAATACACACAGGAGAGAAACCGTATACATATAAGAAGTGTGGAAAGGCCTTTTGAGAACCCTCAGATGTAGTGTACATAGGAGCATTCATGCCGGAAAAAAACCTTATATATGCGAGGAATATTGGAAGGCCTTCTGCCATTCTGAATCCTTGCTAAGTACAGGAATATTCACAGTGGAGGGAAACCTTATCCGTGTCAGACTTGTGGGAAGGCCTTCATTTGGTGCTATCCAGAAATACAAAGACAAATCTCAAAACCCAGCGCCTTTTAGCAGAAATGCATCTGGACCCTGCAGTAAGTTACTGTCCCCGGTACACTCCAGGGGGAATTGGTGCTGTTCCCCCAACGACTCCCACTTGGTGGCTCAGTGGCCTCAATCCTCCAAAGGCCTTTGGAAAGTTAGGTTTGGACCCACACTCACGAAGCAACGTGGGGCCTCTCAGGATGGGGTGGAGCCGGCCAATTCCTCCCCACCCCAACAAGAGCCTAAGCGATTCCCACGAACCGCCTCTCTGACTCATGATAAAGCTGTTTAATGGCCATAATCCCAGAGACTCAGGAACAAATCTCGGAACCCAGCAGGTTTTGGCAGAAATCCCTCCAGATTTAGTTGTTAAAATTTCAGAATTTCAAAATTATATGTTATTTATAACCAGCAATCGAAAAAGAATTGTCTACTGTTGCGTTTTCGCCAGACCTGAGTGCTTGGGTAAAAATCCCAAATAATAATGGTGGGTCTCGTGTCAAAATATTGAATGTAATCAAAGTAGTAAGAAGAATGTGGAAATTATCTGCCCCACAGGTAGGGGGAGGCTGTGGAATGGCAGTATACTTGGGTTTTTAGTGGTGGAAAATAGGCACGGTGAAGGGATGGGTGTTTCATTGTATGACGAAAAATTAAACCTGAAAGCTTTGTAATTGCTCTCCCATTTTTTCCCATTTTCTCCCATTTATTTAGAAAAGGCCAGAGGAATAGTAGAGCAAGTAGGATGCTTGCCTTGCATGTGGCCAACCCAGGAGTCCACCAGTCTACAACATCTTTGAGTTGCTCATTGGACATTGAGTATCCCCTTTTCATCCCTAGAACATGTGATATGGGGGTGTGGCATGGGGTTAGGGGTATCTTCTCCCAGGATCTGTTTATTATGGAGAGATCCTGTGCTTTCCTTTCTTGACTTTGTTGTCATTCTTCCTCACCTGTCAGTTATGTCGAGTAGTACATGTGTTTCAAAGCCCTTGTGTTCCTGGCTATAACTAGCCTGACTGTACACGCAAAGGGCCGGGTGCCGTTTCTGGACTCTGCTCAGTTAATCTGACACCATGCATATCTTTGCCTTTGGATCATTGCCATGTTTTTTTGAATATGGGAAGAAATTAAGTGTTCTTTTGTTTTGGGGCCTGGGGATGATCAGCAATTATTCCTGGTGATTCTCGTAAGTTGCTTTTGGCAGTGTTCAAGGATCAACCCCTGTCAGCCTCATGCAAGTCAAATGCCTACCTGCTCTACGCTTGTACGCACCAAAAATTGTTTTATTGTGTGTATGTTAAATTGTGACTGTGAGCCCATAGTGAAGTTAATTAGGACCAGAAGAGCAGTGCATCACTGTGGGTGCTCGCCTTACAAATGCCACCTACCTTCGATGTCCAGCATCCCCTATGGTATCCCAAGCATCACTGGGTCTGATTAAAAACAAAACCCAAAAGGATTTTTTGGGGATTGCCAAGCTCCTCCTAGCAACATTTCCCACAGATTTTCCATTTCTCTAGGCTTGTTTTGACTGTGAGAACTATGGAGATGTCCTCCACCTGTTTGGTCATTCTACTGCATTCCATTCAACATTGGACTAATTCTCATTGTGCATATTGTTTGATTTCAGAACTCAAATCACAGGTTCAGGATATGGCATTACAGCAATTTCTTTAGGAAACAGGGGTATTGCATACAAGTGTGCTGTAAGATTCTCTTCTTGAAACTAACTATTATGCCATTGGATTGCTCAGTGGACCGAGCATGCGACTTGAAAGGTGGGGTCCGGCTCCATCCCCACAACCACATCTATGGTCTCAGCATCACAGGAGAAATATCGGAGCCTAATGCTGGGAATAGAGGGTCTTTAACCTCAGTGGGTACTGCAATCTGGAAATTTATTTTATTGTATTGTTTTTTAAAGTTTTCATTAAAGTGCCAGTATTTTTAAAGTTTTTAGTAGTTGTATTTAGGCGTACAATAATTGAACACCAATCCCTGCATCAGCTTCCCTCTACCCATGTTCCCGTATTCCCTCCCCACCCCAGTCCCCACTCTACCCCCGCCTGTCATCTGGACAAGCACATGACTAGGTTTCAGTGGTCACAGCTTAGATCTCTTGTTTTCAGTTCTGTTGCATCTGTGTTTTGGGTAAATGGCTACACCCCTCACTCATGTTACTGGCATAAATGAATCCCTGATCCCTGGAAACTTCTGGTTCTCTTCCGCCCCAAATTTCTTTCCTTCTTTGTCCGGCTTCTCTCTAAACACTGGAATCAGGGATGATTGAAGCAGCCCCTTTACAGTACATTTCCACATCCAGTGTTCGGTATTCCACCAATGAGTGAACATCATCCAGTTTTTTTTTGTTTTGTTTTTATGGCTAACTTCAGTCAAGACAGTATCTTCCAGTTCCAACCGTGTTGCTGCATGAAAGAAGTAATTCTAAAACCTAAAATATAGATTACTTGATCCCCCTTTATTCATCGATTTATTCGAGTGGGTGCCAGTAACATCTACATGCATGCCTGTTGCGTGCTAGTGTAGCCCAATGGCATCTGTTCGTTCTAGGAACATGCAGAGCCTCAAACTGATCATTCAGGGTCTTGACGAAGAAGTCTGACCATCTTGTAGGTGGACATCCACGCGATCTGTTGACGTGCTGTGGAATCCAGTCAGTAATGGCTCTAGGCCAGTGGTTGTCTGCAAACCTCAGTACGTGTCCAGCCCATCTGATTTTTGATGCCTTGGCAGATGAGACAGTGTCCCTGATTCTTGACCATTGACAGAGATCAGAACTCCAGATTCTATCTCTCATTTGAGTCATGCGTGATATTCCAAGCATAGCTCTTTCGATTCCTCTTTGAGAGAACCGAGTAGCGTTCTCATCCTGTTTTCATAAGGCCCAGGTCTCTGAGGCATATATTCATGCAGGAAGAAAAGAGGAATCAAAGAGATGTGCTTGTAGCTGGAGGTTCTTTGTCCTCTTATTTATTTCTTCAGCGCTCTTGAAGGCATTCCAAGCCGCTCTCTTCCTCCTTCGCAACTCAGGTACCAGGTCATTCATCATGTTGATTTCTCGAACTAGGTATATATATCTGTAGATTCGGAGATGGTGGTTCCATTGAGAGTGAATGGAGCATCAGGAACGAGGCTGTTTCTCATAAACATTGTCTTTCTAGGATTCAGCTGTAGTCCGATATTTCCACACTCACGGTCGAAGTAGGGCAGCATTTGTGCCTCTTGGCTGATGTCTGGTGTTATTACAACGATGTCATCAGCAAAGCGGAGGTTGTGTAGTTGATGACCATCTATGTTCACTCCCATTCCTTCCCATTCCATTCATCGCATTATGTTCTTGACGGTGGCACTGAAGAGTTTTGGTGAAATGGTATCACCCTGCCGAACCCCTCTCTTGACATGGATGCTTACTTCTTTGTAGAATGGTGAGATCCTGGTAGTGAATCCATAATAGAGCTCAAGGAGGATCCTGATGTATTGCGTTTGTAAACCCTGATTGGCTAGGTCTTCAATGACCGCTTCCATCTCAACAGAATCAAAGGCCTTCTTTAAATCAATGAACGTTAGACAGAGCGGCATCTTGAACTCCTGAGAAACCTCAATGAGCTTAGTAAACGTGTGGATATTGTAGATGGCACTGAATCCTTTTCAGAACCCGGCTTGTTCACATGGTTGTTCTTCATCTAGTGTTCTGCTAATCCTATTCAGGATGACTCGAGTGAACAGTTTGTAGATGACAGACAATAGGCAGATTGGGAGATAGTTGCCGATGCCGTGGATGTCTCCCTTCTTATATAGTAGTACAGTCTTGCTGGTTTTCCATTGGAATGGAACCTTGCATTCAGACAGCGTGTGAAGAGCCGAGCCAGTGTATTGATGAGTACTGATGGTAAGTTCTTCAGTTGTTCAGGTCTGATCTTGTCTGGCCCAGGTGCTTTTTATTTCTTTACCGACGAGATGGCATGTTGAATTTCGGAAGGGGGAACATCGGGAACTATATATCCATTGTGCGGAATATGGTATGTGGGCAAGTGGACGTGCCTAATAAAGAGATATGAGTAGAATTCATAAATAATCTTCTGACTGCCCTTCTGGAAGATGTTACAGATCCATCAGGATGTCGGAGGGGAGTCCTCTTGGTCTTGTAGTTGGTGAAGGATAGGCGGGCATTACAAATGCTTTTCCCAGCTTCTGCCGCGTCTACCAGCATCAGTGTTCTCCTGTCTTTGAGATCATCCTTGATGGCTTCTGTGCATTGTTTTGCCAGCTCAGACGTTCGCTTGCGGTTGCCTGAGGCATGTGCCAAGCCACGTTGGTGAATAAGTTCAAGAGGGCTCGAAGAAAGGCAGTTTTTTCGTGGTTATCTCTTGCGTTCCTGAGAGTCCCAGCAGCAGGAATCCCTGAGCACTGCTGGTGTGACCCTATCCCCACCTAAGTAAATAGAGCAAGATAACAGAAAACTCATAGATCCCCGAGAGGAATCTGTTTTAGGTGAGATGTTTTCAAAGGTCTGTCTCGGCTGTGTGGTGATGCATCATTGCCTTTGCACGTGTATCCCACTAAGCTATCCCACTAAGCTCCACACTAAGCTAGTACCAATCCCAGTCTCGGGCCCCTTTTATTTTCACTCTAATGTGGTGCTTCAATTTTCTGCAGAGGGAGTTATTTCCATTACTGTGTCTGTTCTTTGAGTTGGAAAAAAATTACACGGCTATGTGACCTGCCGTCGGTCTATTTTGTTTGTCCATCTTGCTGAAACATTAGTTCGTTGCCTGGAAAATCCATCCACGTGTCAGAATTGCAACCATGTTGGGTTAATGTTAGAAACCAACCTGCAGGTCTAGAATTTTTTTGACGAGAAGACTATCAGGCACAGCACAGTAATTGGAATCCTTCTCTGCTGTCCCTTGGGTAGAAACAGCCCAGGTGGAATTCTTCTGGTCATGCACACTGTGACAAAATCTCGAGTGAGCAGTTATGCCCTCAGCCCCATGAGGATGCCAAGACAGGTAGGATGTCTTCTGTGGGTTACCAGTAGGAAGTGAGAAACCACGCTGCAAACAAGCGCTCCCCTGGGTAAAGATACTCGGAGACTGTTCTGCTAAGTTCATGAACACAAACCGCCCCAGGAGAGAAGCCCCTGGACTGTGGGAGAGGAGCACTGTTTATAGTGAGTCCAGTTATGTGTCCCACAAGATATGAAGACTTGAATCGAACCCAGGTTACCCAATTGAAAGAAAGCTCTCACACACTTTGGCTCTCCATACAGCCCCACAATCATGCCAGAGTGCTTCCTGTGTGCAGAGCCAGGAGAACCTCTGCGCCTTGCTGAATTTGTGGCCCCCATACCATGAACAAACCAAATAAAAACAAAACAGCCTCAGTCCCTTATTGAAGGATTCCCTCACCCCAACGTGGACGTTTCTGAGCTGTATCTTGCTGTATCCATGCTGCCTCTTCCTCGTAGAAGAGGGTTGGGTACCCTCAGAAAGTGGGGTGATGAAGTTTGGGTTGCCCATAGCAGGAAATATTTCTAAATGGTTTCGTCACAGACATAACAAAGTGGCTTCAGATGTTTTTCAGCTCAGACTCTCACTGTCACTGTCCTCGCGTTTTTCATCGAGTTGCTTGAACGGGCCCAGTAACATTGTGAGACTTGTTACTGTGTTTTGCATATCAAATATGTTACGGGTAGCTTGGGAGGCTTTACCGTGTGGGCAAGATACTCTCGGTAGCTTGCCGAGAGGGGTGGAGGAATGAAACTTGGGCCGGCCATGAAGGTCGCCTGCACGGCAAACTCCCTACCTGCTGTGCTATGGCTTCAGCCTTGCAAATTTGCCTTGCTGTTTCCACGTCAGGTTCAATACTCTGCACCCATCGTGATCCAGAGGCAAAGATGGAGCAGCCCCCTGGACTCCCAAGGTGATTCAGCTATGTACACAAGATCTGAAGATGGAAATCAAATGCTTGTTACCTGTGTTAAAGACTAGCAACCTCAAGGCTCTCCTACCACTCCCCTTTGAAGCTCCGTGATTGATCTTTAATTACCCTATACTTAACACAGAAGCAAACTTAAGGGTGGAAAATTCTTAGAGAAACGGGCATGGAGAGGAACAGAAACACCCACAACTCCATCTCTTGGCGTTTCAGCATAACTTCCGTGGTCTAAATTTTCCCAAATTTAAGATTTACATCCCTTCTCTTTGCTTAAATGGGGTCATTAAGGATCAAGCACTGCAGCTTGGTCTACTGCAATGGCAGCAGATAAGATAGGGCTCTTGCCTCGTATCCACAGGACCCGGGTATATTCATAGGATCCCCATATTGTTCTTCAGTCATGTCCGAAGTGTTTCCTGAGTTCAGAGCCAGGAGAAGGCCCTGAGCATATCCATTCTGGCCACAATCATAAAGGAACATACAAAAAAAAGTAAAACACAGAGCTTCAGTTCCTTGATGACGAATTCCCTCACCCCGACTTGAGGGTGTCAGAACTGTATATTCTTCCATTCCCCACGTTGGTGTAGAAGATGGTTAGAGTACCCTCATAATGTGGGATCATGGGGTGTGGGTTGCCCATAAAAGGAAACCTTAAAAGGGCACGGTCACAGGCATCAGAAGGTGCATTCAGAACTTTTTTTGTACAGAGAGAAAAGAACAATAAATGTAAGAAAATAACCCTGCCTTGCTCATCAAAGGCTCAGTTCAATTTGCTGCACCCCTCAAGGTTTAGAGACAAAGCTAGGGAAACCCACTCGACTCCCGAGGAGATTCAGCTATCCACCCCACAAAGATCTGAAGGCTGGGATCGAACCCAGATTACTCAAGTGAAAGACAATAAAACGCAGGCTCCCCTAACGCTGCACCTGTGGAAGCTGCTTGCTTGATCCCTAATTACCCCATACTGAACACTGAAGATAACCCAAGAGTGGAAAATTCTTAGAGAAATGAGCCTGGAGAGGAACAGAAACGTCCACACCGCCATCTCGTGGTGTGTCGAAGGAAATACCGCTGCCCGACTTTCCCCAAGCTTAAAATTTCCAGCCCATTTATTTGCTTCAATGTTAGGTATAAGGTCATTAAGGATCAAGCAAGCTGCTTGGGTCGCTGCAGCGGGAGCAGGACGGTTAGTGCTCTTGGCTTGCAGCACAGGCCCCTGGTTCTTTCTCTGGCTCTCCATACAGCCCCACCATCATGCAAGAGTGATTCCTGAATGCAACTTCAGGAGACCCTCTGTGTGTGGCTGGATTTGTGTCCCCCAAACCATGAACAAACAAAATAAAACCAAAACAGCCTCAATCCCTTATTGCAGGATTCCCTCACCCCAACGTGGGCGTTTCTGAGCTATATCATGCTGTATCCATGCTGCGTCTTCCTTGTCGTAGAAGTTAGGGCACCCTCAAAATGTGGGGTGATGGGGTGTGGGTTGCCCCTAGCAGGAAATATTTCTCAATGACTTAGTCACAGACATAGCAAAGTGGCTTCAGAAGGTTTCTAGCTCAGAGAGAAGAGAAAAAAAAATAAAAATAAATGACTTTGTCTTGTTCTTTCCACGTCAAGTTCAATCCTCTGCACCCCTCGTGGTGCAGAGACAAAGCGGAGGCAACCCACTCGACCCCCGAGAAGATTCATTTATGTACCCCACAAGATCTGAAGGCTGGAATCAAATCCAAGTTTCTCTAGTGAAAGAAAGCACCTGCGCGGTTCTCGTACAGCAGCACCTGTGGAAGCGGTTTGCTTGATCCTTAATTATACCATACTTATCAATGAAGCACACCCAAGTTTGGAAAACTCTTAAGAGAAACGTGCCTGTTGAGGAACGGAAACTCCCACAGCGCCATCTTGTGGCGTTTCTGCGGAACTACCGTGGCCTGACTTTTCCCACGCTTAAGACTCACTGCCCATTTCTTTGCTTCAGTGTTAGGTATAGGGTCATTAAGGATCAAGCAAGCAGTTTGGGCCGCGGGAACAAGAGCAGAGCGGTTAGTGCTCTTGACTTGCAGTCATAGGCCCCTGGTTCTTTCTTTGGCTCTCCATACAGCCCCACCATCATGCAAGAGTGATTCCTGAATGCAGCGTCAGGAGAACCTCTGCGTGTGGCTGAATTATTGTTCCTCAAACCATGAACAAAACAAATGAAACCAAAACAGCCTCAGTCCCTTATTGGAGGATTCTCTCCCCTAAACGTGGGAGTTTCTGAGCTGTATCTTGCTGTATCCCTGACCTCTCTTCTTTGTTGAAGAGGGTTAGGGCATCTTCAGAACGTGGGGTGTTGGCACGTGGGACTGACTATAACTGGAAACCTTTCTAGAGAGCTCGGTCATGAACAGAGCAAACAAGTATAACTTTTCTCGTTCAAAGTAAACAGAACAACAACAAAATAATCTCACCCTGCTTGTAGCCAACCAGGTTCAATCCCAGGTACTCAATGGTCCCCAGAACCTTATAGGCACACACCAAAGCAGCCCCCCAAAAAATCCTCGGAGGCAGAGCTATAGTACAGCATGTAGGATGTTTGCCTTGCATGCAGGCAACGTGGGTCCAATCTCTGGCATCCCCTATGGTTCCTCAAGTACTGCCAGGAGTAATTTGTGAGTGCAGAGTCTAGAGTAACCCTCGAGCATTGCTCAATGTTACCCAAAAAGCAAAAAAAAAAATGCTTGGCAGAAGTTATGTATTTCAGATTGCTAGGGAAGGAGATTGCTGGGTCTTAGGCTCATTATTCCTGTGCTAATTAAAATTCTCCTTAACCTAACTCCAGTCTGTCTGATGACAGTTTCCTTCACCCCAGACATCTGGAGATGGTGGAGTTGAATCTGGCCCCTGCCACCCTCCTCCACGGAGAACAGAAGACATGAGACTTCTCATATGTATAGGAACCCCAAAACTCAGGACGGAAGATGGCACACTTAGCAATGTGGGGTGCTGTGATGTGGGGACCTGGGGTCTGGAGAACTTTAAACTGAGTTGGTTGGAAACATTATACTGCGGGATGGCACAGGCTCTCCTGTGTCACCCTGTTCCCTCTCTGGTGCTGGCTCTGGAGCACTGTCCACTGGGTGTGCCTCCACAGAGAGAGTGAGTGGGGAGAGCCCCAGGCAGCAAGGACACCCAGACACAATTCACCAGTTTATTCTCTGGCCCGAGGCCCAGTAACTGGGCGTGGGCAGGGCCGGAAGATTCTGGACTCTCATCCCCTCCAGCCCTTGGCGGGTGTAAGTGAGTCGAATCCACCAGAGTTGGCTCCTCTTAGCACACTGATCCCTCGAGAATTAAGGCAGCACCATTGGGGTCTGGAGTCATCCTCCAACCCCCATCCAACCCCTCCTGATCTGGCTATATGATTTGGGGGAGGGGGTCTGAAGCAGGGGTGGGACAGCGTCTGGACTTGGGCTGAGGTGAGGTTCACACAGCTCTGCCAGGGTGTCCCACATCCTTCTGGGAACCCCAAACCGGCCCTGCCCCTGCAAATGTCTGGGGAAGCCAGTGAGTAGTCTCCCTCAAACAGAAGGGAATTCAGTGGTCAACAAGGATTTCTGGAAGCACCAGATTTTTTTTTTGCTTTTTGGGTCACACCGGCAATGCACAGGAGTTACTCCTGGTTCATGCACTCAGGAATCACTCCTGGCGGTGCTCAGGACCATATAGGATGCTGGGAATCGAATCTGGGTCGACCGCGTGCAAGGCAAATGCCCTACCCACTGTGCTATTGCTCCAGCCCCAGGAAGCACCAGATTTTTGCGAGTCAGGGCGAGAGGCTGGTTTGGGGTGGCTGTATCAGCTCCAAGCTGGAAGTCCTTTGTATGGGGTGCAGAGGTGCTAAACATCCAGCTAAACTTCCGCTGCGCCCCCCAAGGTCAGCTGAACACTGCTCACTGGGGCGCCAACCACGTCCACTTAGGAGAACTGTGGATGCCCAAGCAGGAGTTCAGGACCAGCGGGTCGCCAGGGGCAGGCCGGACAGCCCGATTTCTTCCTCCTGGTTGCATTTGGTTTTGTTTTCCACACCTGGCGGTGCTCAGGGATCACTACAGGTGTGCCTGGGGGGGCACTGTGGGGTGCCTGGGATCGAACCCCAATCGACATGATGCAAGGCATCATGGTCTTGATGCAAACTGTTACGACCTAAGCGACAGGACCCCCATGGGGAAGGACAAGCTGAACTGCCCCGAGGATTTAGTCTGGGATTTACGGTAAAAGCCTTGCTTGCTCTCAGAGCCCAGAGAACTAAGTGTTGGGATCTTTGTCTCTTACTCTGTTTATCCAAACAACCCATGTATTGATCACTTATACAACCAGTGGGAAAGATAAAAGCAATGTAGATGTCCCTGGAGACAGTGTCTTCTTAGGTTGATCTCCCCAAGAGAGTTTCCTCTGACAAATGTATATCTATGTACATGACCAATCACACCTATGTCCTTACCTCAATCCCCCTTCAGATGTTCTATAAACATGCTAGCAACTAAGCATCAAAGGTGCGTTTTTCAACATCAGACTGTGGTCCCACATCTCTCTGTCTCTCTGTTTGGTAGCCCTGTGAAGGAGGGGAGGTGAGTACCCAGTTCAGGGTCACAGAACACACACACACAAACATGCATCGTAGCAGTAGCCCCAGCGTTTCACCTTGTAAACTCAAACACTTGATGATGCTTGGAGCTGAGTATTGAAAGCAGGTAAAGGGATATACATGATAACCTGTCAGCATCTGTATTGAAAAACATAATGCCTTAAATTAGAAAGAGAGAGAGAGAGAGACAGAGACAGAGAGGAGAAGCACCTGCCATAGAGACAGGCTGGGGTCGGGAGTGACTTGAAGAAGTGGGAGGGAAACTGAGAACCCTGGTTTTGGGAAAAAAACATGGTAGGAGGGATGGGTATTGGATTATTGTATGACTGAAACACTATCATGAACAATTTTGTAATGCTCTGATTCACCCTGATTCAATAAAAACATAAATAATTTATAAATTTTGACCCCAGTTCTTACGACACCAACGTGAACCCATTGCCAAATTTACTGAATACAATCTGTGACTGTAATTGTAAATGTGGAAGGGGAACCATATTGCCCCTCAGAGATAGGTCTCTCTGTAGAAAAAAATTATCGTCTTATGGAGGGTTACTAAAGTTTCCATTTAAAATCCTACCATAATAGTGGTTGGAGTGATAGTACAGCAGTAGGTGGCTGTCTTACATGCACCTAATCTGAGCATAATCCTGAGCATCCCATATGATCCACTGAGCCCCGCCAGGAGTATTTTCTGAGTACTACCAGGTGAGACCTCAAAACAAAAGAAAAATCCAAAGTATTATTACCACATCCTTTAATGCATGCAGTGAGTTTACTCTAGGTACTCAGATAGTGCATTTACAGAGGGAGATCCAACCAACAGGCTTCTGAGGCCTGCTTCTGGACCCAAGGCTGGACTTCTCTACTGCCTTGCTCATTGCCAGGGGAGAGGGAACGGGTTTATAAGACCTTGTAGATATCCCTGTAACCAAGAGACAAACAATTTAAACTGAACAAAATAACACTATATATTGAGAAATACATAAATTCTCTGTCACACCAGTAAAACACCTTAACCTTCCTGAGTATTACATTGAGGGTATTACCATACAACATACCCAGAGCTATGAGCTTCCTACAAACCACTTTCTATTTAACTCAAAAGATTTCAAGATCAAAACGCAATTATGAAAGTTTGTAAGTCTGTATCTCATGGTGATTCATTAAAATAAATATATATATATATATATAAATTTCGAGATAAAAGAAAACAAAGATTGAGGCGCTGTGTGTATTAGTTTGACTGTGAAATTCTGGTAACTGTCAGTCACCTTTTATTTTGTTAGCCTGCATCCGTGAACCAGAAATGCTAAGGAAAGGCAGGGTTGTCTGAGATTCTTTATTATTTGAGCCACAATACTGGGTTTGGCAGAGCAAGTTTTGTAATGAGTACATCAAAACTCACTGTGCCAGATGCCAAGTTCAAAGTCCTGGGCTGGCCACATGCAAGTCAAGTTTTATAGAAAGTTCCTTAATTAGGAAGTGCTAACTCCCTTCCCCCCCCCCACCACCAATACACATGTGGCAGGTGAATCTTATGGAAACTTGGACAGATCTCTTATTGGCTAAACTTAAACTTCAAATATCCTAAGATTGATCTTAATATTTCTAAAACTCTGATATATAGGTCCACTGAGACCTTCTAATGAATTGGAGCCAAGGTCAGGGTATTTGTTTTGGGTTTTGCAAAACACACGGAAAAGCTTATAAACAGGCATTGGAGGACTAGGTCCGGAGATGAAGCACAGGGTATGTAGTCTAACGGTCAGCATCTAAAGGTACAGAAGAGAAGCTGGTCTCTGGAGCACAAAGGTTTCCTGGCTAAAGAGCATGCGCCTTTGAGCCCGCCCCCAGAAATCAGTCTGCAGGGCGCTAGGCCTTAGCAACAGCCAATGAGAGAGGAGCGGGACAAAACGTGGACCAGTAGGAAGCGTGTCCATAGGTATTTACTGGCCCTGGGGCAAGGTTTGCTCATTGCCTGTCTCGGCATCGAAGGGTTAGTCGTGGACTCTGATCTGCTAGGATGAGATCTAGAAAATTGCATTGTGGATCCCGGGCATCCTGAGCATCCCAAGAATCTCAGAAATCCCCAGATGACAGGTCAGCAGGATGGGGTCTGATTTTGCCTACAGCGGGCCAGGGAGAAAGCGACCGTGGGGAGGGAGGAGCCTCACCCAGGACTCAGAGGGTCCCAATGGCAGGTGGAGGGTTAAGTCCTGCGGGGCGAGTCGGATTTGATGGCTGGTGACCAGCGCAGTTTGGAGCCGGTTCGTAGAGGTGTCTATACTGGCGACAAGAGGGATTGGGTTTGGATCTTCCTTGAGAAACTTTAGGGGAGTATCCTTCTGACAGCTCCTCGCCCTGCTCTCCACGGTCTAGGAGAGCCACCCTTGAGTCAGGGTTGGAGGTTTGTGTGTCTGAAAAGCTTTTGCTGTGGGGATCAGGTGCCAGATCGGAACTGATAACCAAGGGTGAAACGCCCGTTTCTCACCAGTCCAGTGATTCTAAGTAAAAAAAAAAAAACCCTTATTTTAACTAATTTGGTGGGGGATAATTTTTTGTCATGCTCTAAGCAGCAGTGTGTTCCTCCCCCCAATCCTGCCTCTTTTGGACAAAGCAATAAACGGATCAGAGTTGTGTTTGTAAATTTCTTGTTTCTGACGACTTCAATGAGGGGTAGGGGAGGAGAATTGAGTGGCATCATATAAAATCGTTATCAGTTTCTGAGAATTTAAGTTAGGTTAATTTTAACTTTATGATTTAACTTGGCCGTGATTCAGAGCCCAGCCAGCTTCCCCACTCTAGTGCATTGATCTCAACTTTCTATATTTTAACTGGGATGTCTCAATTTCAGGGAAACTGTGTGTCTTGTATCTTCACTTGACTCAAGTGGAGAAGCTTCATTTATGCTATTTCAACTACCGCAAATACATTCTTCACACCTAAGATGAACACCAATAACTTGGTTTTTGTTTGATTTTGAAATGGGTTCAAAACGCCACCACGGGCCAGGGCAACAACTCAAAGGGCTGGGGCGCATGCCAGGCTGGCAAAAGACCCCACGTTTGAACGCGGGCTCCCTTTGTTTCCCCCTCCCCGCATCTGCCCCACTGGGTGTGACGTCAGCAGCATCAACCCTGGTGGCCCTCAACACTGAAGGTAAACTCTGAACTGAACCCCAATCCTTTGGACCCGCACCTGGGCAGTTTTCCAGAGAGGGGGACTCTGTCAGGCACCTCCGTGGAGCTCTTCCCTCATCCCCAGGAATGGATCAAATTAAAATAAGCTTACAGAAAGGCCCTGGGCAGAGAATACTTACTTGTTTCAATCATTTAGCGTTCCTACACCACCAGTTTGACTGTCCCTCCACCAATATCACCAGTTTCCTTCCCAATCCCAATATACCCCCTTTGGCACGTAACAAATTCACTTTATATTGTTTATTCCAACAAAACATTGAGAACGACCAATAGAAACATCAGAAACTAGATCAGTAAGGGCTAATTAGTGCACATCTGAGTCTTTTAAAAATGTATTTGTGGGGCTGGAGCGATAGCACAGCAGGTAGGGCATTTGCCTTGCAGCAGCTTACTCAGGTTTGATTCCCAGCATCCCATACAGTCCCCTGAGCACCGCCAGGAGTAATTCCTGAGTGCAGAGCCAGGAGTAACACCTTTGCATCGCTGAGTGTGACCCAAAAAGAAAAAAAATTGCTCATTTAAATTAAAATTTTATTTTTATAACTCACTTGATCACTTGACATCCGTTACTCATCGTTTTGCTCAAGTGGGCGCCAATCACGTCTCCATCCATACGTGTCACGTGCTAGCGTAGCCCAATGGAGTCTGTTCGTTCTAGGAACAAGAACGAAGAGCCTCAAACTGATTGTTCAGAGTCTTGATGAAGAAATATGGCTATCTCGTAGGTGAGCAGCCATGCGATCTTTTGACACCCTGGGAACTCAGTCAGTAACGGCTTTAGTCCAGCAGTCATCTCCAAATTTCATTACATGTCCAGCCCATCTGATTTTTGACGCCTTTGCAAATGACACAGCATCCCTGATTCTTGACTGTCAACGGAGGTTGGAACTTCCGATTCTTTCAATCAGTTGAGTGAAGTGTGATACTCCAAGCATAGTTCTTTCAATTCCTCTTTTGGAGACGTGAATAGCGTTCTCATTCAGTTTTCATAGGGCTCAGGTCTATGAGGCGTATGTTAATGCAGGTAGAACAGTGGATTCAAAGAGATGTGCCCGGAGCCAGAGGTTCTTTGTCCTCTAAGCTGTTTCTTCGACGCTCTTAAAGGTGTTCCAAGCCACTCTCTTCCTCCTGCGCAACCCAGGTGCCAGGTCATTCGTAATGTTGACTTCTCGACCTAGGTACACATGACTGTGGCATTCGGAGATGGTCATTCCATTGAGAGTGAATGGAACGTCAGGAACAAGACTGTTTCTCATAAACATTGTCCTGGTGAGATTCAGCTGTAGTCCAACCTTTCCATGCTCACGGTCAAAGTCAGCCAGCCTTTTTGCCACTTGGCTAATGTTTGGAGTTATTAGAATGATGTCATCAGCAAAGCGGAGGTGTGTAGTTGCCGACAGTCTATCTTCACTCCCATTTCTTTCCATTGCAGTCATTGCATGACGTTCTCGAGGGTGGCACTGAAGAGTTTCGGTGAAATGGTATCACCTGCCGAACCCCTCTCTTGACATCGATGATCACTTCTTTGTAGAATGGTGAGATCTTTGTAGTGAATTCATAATACAGCTCATGCAGGATCCTGATGTATTGAGTTTGAAAGCCCTGTTTGGCTAGGGCTTCGATGAGAGTTTCCATCTCAACAAAATCAAAGGCCTTCTTTCAATCAATGAACATTAGACAAAGCCGCATCTTAAACTCCCGAGATACCTTAATGAGCTTGGTTATCATGTGGTTATGGTTAATAATGCTGAATCTTTTTCGGAAACTGGCTTGCTCATATGGTTGTCCTTCATCTGGTGTTATGCCAATCCTATTCAGGAAGACTCAAGTTAACAGCTTGTAGATGGCAGACAATAGGAAGATTGGGCAATAGTTCCCAATGTCTTGGATGTCTCCCTTCTTGTACAGTAGTACAGTCCTGATGCTTTTCCACTGGGAGGGAAACTTGCATTCAGATAGGTAGCATGTGGAGAGCAGAGCCAGTGTATTGATGAGTCCTAATGGCAAATTCTTCAGGTATTTGGGTCTGACCTTGTCTGGGCCAGGTGCTGTTCACTTCTTTACCAACGAAATGGCGTGTCGCATATCAGAAGGGACAACATTGGGAACGACATATCCATCCTGCGAAATTTGGTATGTGGGTAGGTGGATGTGGATATCGAAGAGGTCTGAGTAGAAGTCATGGATAATCTTCTCCATTGCCCTTCTGGAAGACTTGCTAGAACCATCAGGATGTCGGAGGGGAGTCATCTTGGTCTTATAGTTGGCCATGAAAAGGAGGGCGTTGTGAATGTTTTTCCTGTCTTCTGCTTCGTCTGCCTGGACTTCTGCTCATCTCTCTTCAAGTTCTTCCTTTCTCACTTCTCTGCACTGCTTTGCGAGCTCGGACATTCGATTGTGGTTGCCTGTGGCTAGCACCAAGCCATGTTGGCAAATAAGCTCAAGAGTTTTCGAAGACAGGCATTTTTGTGACTATCTCTCTCTTGGTGTTTCTCACACAATCATGGAGGTGGTGAACCAGTCGATCGTATTCCTTGTCAATGTTTTCTACGATGGCATCTTCCCATGTTGCCGCAATAGTGCCAAAGAGCTCCCAGTTGGTGGTCGTTCTGGGAGTTCTCTTCTTAAACTTTGCAGCCCTTTCTCCCCATTCTGTGAAGTAGAATTTTGCATGAAGGAGATGGTGGTTCGATCCTGTATGGAATTTTGGGACAACAGCGACATCAGGCAAAAGCATCAATTGAATATGATATGTTCAATTCTGTTGTGGAACCATCCACTGGGAGACTCCCTTGTTCAACGTTTAATTTCGGCCTTCTGGAACTATGAATTATCATGGATAGTCTTGGTCAACTTGATGAACTCAGACAGTCTCTCACCCTGTCTGTTCCATTCTAGGCCATGGATCCCGATGTTGAGTTCTTCTTCTGATCTTATTGATCCTATCTTGACATTAAAATCACCAAAATGATCTTGTAAAAGGTGTGGTCTTCTTTATAGAACTTTTCAGCTTTCTGTAGAACTTCTCAATTTCTCCTTCATCATAATTGGATGTTGGTGCGTAGACAACGAAGACAACTACTTTTATAAAGTAGTTGACAATATTTGACAACTGCTTTATATTTGCCAATTACACTTTATAGTTGAACACCAATTACACCACCAATGGACCTTCCCACTACCATATTTTAGATGTTTCCATTTCGAACCCCAACCTCTGCCCGAAAGCAGAACTAAAGTAATTTATTTTCTATTGTTTGTTAGCAATAAATCACTGAAAACTCTCCAGAAAACTTTACTTAGGGTAGTGTGTGTGAAGATTATTGTATTTCACCCAAGGGCCATTAAACCCTTCTATAAGAGATGACTAATATGTTGTTAAATTAAACCACATTTAATGCGGTATGCTACTTTTGGAATATGAGTGGTGTGAGGTATGTGATAGTGTGTGGCTGCACAGTCCAGGATTTCAGTGGCCAGGTCTGGGTCCCTTGGGGTGGGGAGGAGCTTCCCCTGCCCCCTTACCAGGTACACTGTAAGAAACAGCCTGGCTTGGGGTCCAGCAGCATGGCTATTACGTGTGTTGTTTTATGCTGTCTTCCAAGAGAGGACAGTGAGTCTCTGGATCACGTCCATTGATGAGATTATCTGGCCACATTTTATTCTTGAGCACTTCTGAGCACTAAATCAGGAATAGCCTGAGCACTGCCAGATGTGCTCCAACATCCCCTGACTGCCAACTTTTCCCAAAGAGAGAAATGCTTGAGAATGTTAGTGGCACGTTCAGAACTTCACATTATTGAGGCTTATTTTTTTGTTAATTTTTTATTTTATAAAGTAGTTTACAATATTTGATTACATTGAATATCCCAACACTAATCCCACCACCATTGTACCTTCCCAACAACATATTTCAGATGTTTCTATCCATCTCGAACCCCAACCCCTGCCCCAAAGTCAAAACAAAATAATATATTTTGTAAAGTAAAGTAAAGTAAAGTAAAGACCCTCCCGTTGATCATCGATTTGCTCGAGCGGGCCCAGTAACGTCTCCATTGGAGACTTTGTTGTTACTGTGTATGGCATATCAGATACTCTCGGTAGCTTGCCGGGCTCTCCGAGAGGGGCGGAGGAATCGAACTCGGGTCGGCCATGTTGGCTACGTGCAAGGCAGACGCCCTACCCGCTGTGCTAGCGCTCCAGCCCTATATATTTTGTATTTTGTTATAAAAAAAACTGCTGAAAACTCTAAAGAAATGTATCCTTAGAGGAACGAGTGTGAAGATTGTTGTGTTTCACCTAGGGACCATTAATTCTTCTATAAGAGATAACATGTTGTTAAAGGTTTAGCCTTCTGTGCATATATATATATATATGTATATATATATATATATATGTACACACACACACATATATATATATGTAAAAGAAATATTTCCCTCTAAGATTCGTTGCATCCTTCTTTGAACCCCATCAAATGTGGTGTGATATTCTTGGAGTATGGGTAGGGTGTGTCCTATGAGGCGTTGCACGGCTGTGAATGTGGCCATGCAGTCCAGGAATAGGTTCACTCATGGGTGAGGCTTGACCTGAACATGTGGAGTCAAACAGCTCTGTGTGAGGTCTGGTAGCATGCTTCTGGTGAGTGTCATGTTATGATCTCTTCCGGGAGAGAAGGAGATGTGATCTGGATGGTGACCAATGACGAGATTATCTGGCGTCAGTCAGAGGTGGCTTATGGGCATGCCTATTGACTTGCTGGAGACAGGGCCATATGGCCAGAGGATCTCTATTCCCGGTCCCATTGAACCCAGAATTCTCAGTGACAAAGTCCTGCATCTGGGAATTCAATCATGGGTGAGGCTCAGTTCAAATGTATTGAGTGGCCATGAGCATGACCGTGGTTGAGTTCTGGAGGTTTACGGCTGCCAGGATTGGGTCCCTTGGGGCAGGGAGAGGTTTCACCCAACCCCTCTGGGGCGCCCCGGGTGAAATAGCCTGGCTCAGGGTCTGGTGGCATACTTAGGTCAAGTGTCATGTTATACTCCCCTCCAGGAGAGAAGGACATACGACTCTGAATGGTGGCCAAAGACGAGATTATCTGCCGCCAACCAGAGGTAGCTTATGGGTTTGACTGCTGAGTTGCTGGAGATAGGGAGATATGGGCAGAGGATCTAGTGAGGAATTGTTGATATTTTGGTTGGGTTAGGCCATGGCAGGATTCATTTTCCATGTCAGAGTGTATCCAATTCTCATTGAATGATGAGGACAGAATGAGTGGAGGGAAAGCAGATTCATTATAGTACCTGTGGAAAATATCAATCCATTACCATGCAAGTTTTTATTTTTTATTATAATTATTTAATTTTTTTAATTGAATCACCATGAGATAGAGCATTACAAAGCTCTTCATGATTGGGTTTCAGTCATACAATGTTCTAACACCCATCCCTCCACCAGTATAATTTCCCAGCACCAGTGTTCCCAGTTTCCCTCTGACCACTTCAAGTCACCCTCCCAGCCTGCTTCTATGGCAGGCACCTCTCTTCTCTCTCATTCTCCTTTTAGTAATTATGGTTTGCTACACAGACGCTGAAAAGTTATGTATATCCCTTTATATACTTTCAACACTCAGTTCTTGTCCAGAGTGATCATTTCTAACTATGCTGTCATGATGAATCCTCCTCTATATTAACTACCCTCTATCTCCAAACCTTTGTGGTAATTCCCAACAATTCACTAGTCCGCGTGGCCCCTGTTTTCACTGGCCTCGGATATTAGGTTATTTTAATTTTTTAAAATTTTATAAAGTAGTTCACAATATTTGATTACAATTAATACTCAAACACCAATTCCACCACCATGACACCTTCCCACAACCATATTTTGGAAGGTTCCATCCCAAACCCCAACCCAGGCCTCAATAGCAGAACTGAAATAATATACTGTGTATTGTTTGTTATGAAAAACCACTGACCATGATACACATGTCCACTTGCCGACATACCAAATTCCACAGGATGGATATGTCGTTCCCAACATTCTCCCGTCCGAAATCCGACACGCCATTTCGTCGGTAAAGAAACAAACAGCACCCGGCCCAGACAAGGTCAGACCTGAACCCCTGAAGAACCTGCCGTCAGTACTCATCAATACACTGGCTCGGCTCTTCACTCGCTACCTGTCTGAATGCAAGGTTCCGTCCCAATGGAAAACCAGCAGGACCGTAGTACTGTTCAGGAAGGGAGACATCCATGACATTGGCAACTATCGCCCGGTCTGCCTATTGTCTGTCATCTACAAGTTGTTCACTTGAGTCATCCTAAATAGGATTGGCAGAACACTAGATGAAGGCCAACCATGCGAGCAAGCCGGGTTCTGCAAAGGATTCAGCACCATCGACCATATCCACACAAAAACCAAGCTCATTAAGGTTTCTTGGGAATTCAAGATGCCGCTCTGTTTAACGTTCATTGATTTAAAGAAGGCCTTTGATTCTGTTGAGACGGAAGCGGTCATTGAAGCCCTAGCCAATCAGGGCATTCAAGCCCAATACATCAAGATCCTCTTTGAGCTGTATTGCGGATTCACTACCAGGATCTCACCATTCTACAAAGAAGTGATCGTTGATGTCAAGAGAGTGGTTCGGCAGGGTGATACCATTTCACCGAAACTCTTCAGTGCCACCCTCAAGAACATCATGCGAAGACTGGAATGGGAAGGAATGGGAGTGAAGATAGATGGTTGGCAACTACACCACCTCCGCTTTGCTGATGACATTGTTTTAATAACACCAAACATCAGCCAAGCGGCACAAATGCTGGCCGACTTTGACCATGAGTGTGGAAAGGTAGGACTACAGCTGAATCTTACGAAGACAATGTTCATGAGAACCAGCCTCGTTCCTGATGCCCCATTCGCTCTCAATGGAACAACGATCTGCGAATGCAACAGCTATGTGTACCTAGGTCGAGAGGTCAACATGACAAATGACCTGGCACCCGAGCTGCGCAGGAGGAAGAGAGCGGCTTGGAACGCCTTCAAGAACGTCGAAGAAATAGCTAAGAGGATGAAGAACCTCCAGCTCCTGGCACATCTCTTTGATTCCACTGTTCTTCCTGCATTATCATATGCCTCAGAGACCTGGGCCCTACGCAAAAAAGATGAGAACGCTATTCAGGCCTCCCAAAGAAGAATAGAAAGAGCTACGCTTGCAATATCACATTTCACTCAAATGAGAGAAGAATCCGGAGTTCTGACATCCGTTGACGATCAAGAATCAGGGACGCTGTCTCTTTTGCCAAGGTGTCGAAAATCAGATGGGCTGGTCACATAATGAGATTTAAAGATGACCGCTGGACTACAGCTGTTACTGACTGGATTCCACGGGATGTCAAAAGACCGCGTGGCCGCCCACCTACCAGATGGTCAGACTTCTTCGTCAAGATCATGAACGATCAGTTTGAGGCCCTTCTTTTTCCCGGAGCGAAGAGATGCCATTGGGCTACACTAGCACGCGACAGGGACAAATGGAGACGTTACTGGCGCCCGCTCGAGGAAATCGACGACTAATGGGAAGTTAAGTGATTAAGTGAAGTGATGATACAAAAAGTTTCCTTAGAGTAAAGAATGTGAGAATTGTTTTATTTCACCCACAGGCCATTAAGCCCTTCTATAAGAGATTATTCACATGTTGCTAAAGGTTGAGCCTTGTGTACTATATCACTTAATCACTTAGCTTCCCGTTAATCATTGATTTCCTCGAGCGGGCACGAGTAACATCTCCATTTGTCCCTGTCGCGTGCTAGTGTAGCCCAATGGCATCTGTTCGCTCTGGAAACATGAAGAGCCTCAAACCGATCGTTCATGATCTTGATGAAGAAGTCTGACAATCTGGTATGTGGGCGGCCACGCGGTCTTTTGACATCCTGTGGAATCCAGTCAGTAACAGCTGTAGTCCAGCGGTTGTCTTTAAATCTCATTACGTGACCAGCCCATCTGATTTTCGACACCTTGGCAAATGAGACAGCGTCCCTGATTCTTGATCGTCGCCGGATGTCGGAACTCCGGATTTTTTCTCTCATTTGAGTGAAACGTGATATTCCAAGCATAGCTCTTTCTATTCTTCTTTGGGAGACCTGAATAGCGTTCTCATCTTATTTGCGTAGGGCCCAGGTCTCTGAGGCATATGTTAATGCAGGAAGAACAGTGGAATCAAAGAGATGTGCCCGGAGCCGGAGGTTCTTCGTCCTCTTAGCTATTTCTTCAACGTTCTTGAAGGCGTTCCAAGCCGCTCTCTTCCTCTTGAGCAGCTCGGGTGGCAGGTCATTTGTCATGTTGACTTCTCGACCTAGGTACACATAGCTGTTGCATTCGCAGATGGTCGTTCCATTGAGAGCGAATGGAGTATCAAGAACGAGGCTGTTTCTCATAAACATTGTCTTCGTAAGATTCAGCTGTAGTCCTACTTTCCCACACTCATGGTCAAAGTCGGCCAGCATTTGTGCCGCTTGGCTGATATTTGGTGTTATTAAAACAATGTCATCTGCAAAGCGGAGGTGGTGTAATTGCTGACCATCTATCTTCACTCCCATTCCTTCCCATTCCAGTCTTCGCATGATGTTCTCGAGGGTGGCACTGAAGAGTTTCGGTGAAATGGTATCACCCTGCCGAACCACTCTCTTGACATCAACGATCACTTCTTTGTAGAATGGTGAGATCCTGGTAGTGAATCCGCAATACAGCTCACAGAGGATCTTGATGTATTGGGCTTGAATGCCCTGATTGGCTAGGACTTCAATGACCGCTTGCGTCTCAACAGAATCAAAGGCCTTCTTTAAATCAATGAACATTAGACAGAGCGGCATCTTGAACTCCCGAGAAACCTCAATGAGTTTGGTTATTGTGTGGATATGGTCAATGGTGCTGAATCCTTTGCAGAACCCGGCTTGCTCGCATGGTTGGCCTTCATCTAGTGTTCTCTCAATCCTATTTAGGATGACTCGAGTGAACAACTTGTAGATGACAGACAATAGGCAGATAGGGCGATAGTTGCCAATGTCATGGATGTTTCCCTTCTTGAACAGTACTACGGTCCTGCTGGTTTTCCATTCAGATGGAACCTTGCATTCAGACAGGTAGCGAGTGAAGAGCCGAGCCAGTGTATTGATGAGTACTGATGGCAGGTTCTTCAGGGGTTCAGGTCTGAACTTGTCTGGGCCGGGTGCTGTTTGTTTCTTTACCGACGAAATGGCGTGTCAGATTTCGGAAGGGAGAACGGTGGGAACGACATATCCATCTTGTGGAATTTGGTATGTTGGCAAGTGGACATGGCTATCGAAGAGATTTGAGTAAAGTCATGGATAATCTTCTTCAATGCCATTTTGGAGGATGTGATGGATCCATCAGGACGTCGGAAGCTAGTCATCTTGGTCTTGTAGTTGGCGAAGGACAGGCGGGCGTAACGAATACTTTTCCCAGCTTCTGCCGCATCTACCAATACTTCTGCTCTTCTCTCTTTGAGGTCTTCCTTGATCGCATCTCTGCACTGCTTTGTGAGCTCAGCGTTAGCTTGCGGTAGCCTGAGGCATGTGCCAAACGATGCTGGCGAATTAGCTCAAGAGTTTTCGAAGACAGGCGTTTTTTTGTGGCTATCTTTCTCTTGGCGTTCCTCACACATTCATGATATATATATATATATATATATGTATATATATATACATATATATATATGCGTGTGTGAAAATATTTTCCTCTAAAATTGGTAAGATTGGTTGACTCTTACTTGAACCCCATCAAATGTGGTTTTTTACTCTTGGAGTTTGAGTAGTGTGTGGTATGAAGTGTCGTACGGATTCAAATGTGGCCGTGCAGTGCAGGAATAGGCTCACTTGAAGGTGAGACTCAGTCAGAGTGCGTGGAGAGTCACCATGACCATGGTGGCAGTTGAATTCTGAAGGTTTTTGGTTGCCAGGTATAGGTCCTTTGGGGTGAGGAGGGGTCTCAACTAGCCACCCTCTGGGGTACCCCAAGTGAAACAGTCTAGCACAGGATCCTGTGGCATGGTTATGCAAGTGTCATGTTATGCTCCCTTCTGGGAGAAAAGAACATGTGACTCTGCATGGTGGCCGATGATGAGATTACCTGGCACCAGCAAGAGGTGGCTTATGGGTGTGACTGCTGTTTCTGGAAACGGGGATACGGGTGAAGGATCCCCATTCCTGGTTCCATCAAACCCTGAGTTCTCTATCACAAAGTCCAGCATACCTGGGTTTTCTGGGGATCCAGTCATACGTGTGGCTTGTCCCAAGTGTACGGAGAGTGACAGTGAGCAGGGTGGTGGTTGAGTTCTGGAGGTTTTCAGCTGCCCGCGCTGAGTCCCTTGGGGTGGAGATGTGACAGAGTTTTTAGGTTTGTCAGGCTACTCCTATCACAGTGTTCCCATTACTCTGTGTTTATTTGTGACCTTTTTCTTTGTGCATTCCTGGGTGTGATCCAAAAAAGGAAAAAAATGACAAAAAAGAGAAAGAAAGAAATATTGTTTGTTTTCATGCTAAGTGAAATGAGTCAGAAAGAGCGGAACAGACATTGACTGCACTCATTGTGGAATAAAAACATGAGACTGACACCAAAGGGCAGTACACACAAGGCCCAGAAATATTACTCCATGGTTGGTAGCCTGTCTCATGAGCTGGGGAGAAGGCAGCTGGAATAGAGAAGATATCAGTAATTCAATGAGGGTTAGAAGGATTGCTGGGATGGGACGTGTGTGCCGAAAATAGATAAAGGGCCAAAGGTGATAGCCCCTCAGTGTCTGTATTGCAAACCATAATGCCCAGAAATAGAGAGTATGGGGGAGATTGTCTGCCATAGAGGTAGGGGGGAGACATTGATGGTGGAAAATGGAGGATGGGTGTTCGATCATTGTATGACCGAAACTCAAACTCAAACTCAAGCTGCAATGCGGTTGCCCTACCTGCTGTGCTATCACTCCAGCCCGGTGTCTAATTTTTGCTTGGACTCTGGTTTGAACAGAGGTCCTGGTTTTCAGGGTTTATGGTAGACATCAAGCAGGACGTTGCAGTGAATCCTTTGGAATGGAAAAAGATGCAAACCTCCGCACTTCAGCCTTTCCTCTGTTATATTTTGAGGAGCCACGCTTTCTTTTCTCAGCCCGTACTCTTGGCTCTGAGCTCATCCATACCTGCAAGGGAGAGCATAGGTGTCCTTAAGGGGATCTGGAATTTGAATCCAATTCAGTCTTATGCAATCAAACACCTTCACGCTGTATCAGCTCTGCACTCCTAGCATTCAGATTTTCATTAGATTTCCCTAAGCATTAAGAATAAATATTTCTGAAAAGTTTGACAATGTTTATGAGAAACAGCCTCGTTCCTGATGCCCCATTCGCTCTCAATGGAACAACGATCTGCGAATGCAACAGCTATGTGTACCTAGGTCGAGAGGTCAACATGACAAATGACCTGGCACCCGAGCTGCGCAGGACAAAGAGAGCGGCTTGGATTGCCTTCAAGAACGTCGAAGAAATAGCTAAGAGGACGAAGAACCTCCGGCTCCGGGCACATCTCTTTGATTCCACTGTTCTTCCTGCATTAACATATGCCTCAGAGACCTGGGCCCTATGCAAACAAGATGAGAATGCTATTCAGGTCTCCCAAAGAAGAATAGAAAGAGCTATGCTTGCAATATCACGTTTCACTCAAGTAAGAGAAAGAATCCGGAGTTCTGACATCCGTCGACGATCAAGGATCAGGGACGCTGTCTCATTTGCCAAGGTGTCGAAAATCAGATGGGCTGGTCACGTAATGAGATTTAAAGACGACCGTTGGACTAGAGCTGTTACTGACTGGATTCCACGGGATGTCAAAAGACCACGTGGCCGCCCACCTACCAGATGGTCAGACTTCTTAAACCCAGGTTTAATTAAATCCAGGTCGGCCACCGTCAAAACAAATGCATATTTATCTATGTTATCACTCAGTCCCCAAGGTGTAGAGCTTTAAGACAACTCAGTATTGGGGCGTAGGTCCAGACGGATGCATCAGGGTTGTGCTATGCCACCGTGGGTCTTGCAACCAAATATGCAATCTTAGCAGGAAGTAGCTTGGGCACTTCAGAGTGTGCCCTAAACCCTCTAATAATGCAATTTAGGATCACTACTGGCCACCAAACCTTGATTGATTTAAATGAATGAATTATTTAGTCTGTAGGAGTACAACTGCAAGACTCATTTACTCCTCCTGCCTCAGTAGTCATGGATCACTCCTGGATGAGCTCAGGGCACCATATGGGATGCCAGGATTCAAACCTGGGTTGACCGTGTGCAAGACAAGCATCTCTCTTGCTCTACTATCTCTCCAATCTCTTTTCACAGAAATTTTTTTTTTATTATTTAATTTATTGTACTTTTTGAGGCCACAACATCACTCAGTGCTCAGGGCTTACTCCTTGTTTCTGAGATCAGGTATCATTTTTAGCAGTGCTGGGGTGGGTGAGTCTATGTACTATTGCATATTGACCCTGGCTTAGCTGCTTGATAGAAAAGCACCTTAGCAACTTATTATCTTTGCTAACCCTATATGATTATATTTCCTCAGAAAAAAGAATTTCTGCCTCAACTGCCAAGATTCCAATCATCCCCCACTGTCCATCACTCCCAGACTAGAGGAGTATCCTGCTGTTGAGTGAGTACTTTCAGAAAGGGGTTTTCCAGGGACCAACTGCAATAGGTTCTAAACCTCTTACTCTTAGGGGGCTGGTGCAGTAGTATAGACAGGAAGGTGTTTGTCTTTCTTGCCATGACCAGAGTTATCCCTGCCACACCACAGGGTCCCTTGAGCATCATTAGGTATGACTCCAACTCTCCCACTCCAAAATTTGTCTTGACGCATGAGCATCCTTTGAACAGCTTTTTGGTGTTGGAGTATATCTCCTGTCTTCCCCGCTCCATTTGCTACAAACTTGGAGATAGTCAGAGACAACTCTCCCCCTCTGTGTCTGTGTGTCTGAGATGCAGGGGGAGCCATGCCATGAACCCCAAAGTTAGATCAGGTGCTCAGTCATCTGAGCTCCTCTCCTTAGGTGTATTTCACTACTTGGGGAGCAGATGAGGTGAGGTTTGGGGCCACACCTGGCAGTGATTGAGGTCTGTTCCCTGCTCTGTGCTCAGGGGACGAGTGGACACTGGGTACCAGGGAAGGCCCTCTGGGCTTCCAGTTGGCCGGTATCTGCTTCAGTCTGGTGTGCTCTTCCCTGCCCCTGTGTTCATAACTTCATTGAAAGTTCTTAGATGTGAACATTCTTGAGTCCTTTAAACAAGTGGTTATTAGGAGGAAAGGAAGGAGTTGGAGGCTCTGAGCAACATTATGGACTTAAAATCTCATTTGGAATAAGCGTAATTTTTCTTTTCTTTTTTCTTTTATCTTTTTTTGGGACACAGTGGTGATGTTCAGGTGTTAATTCTGGCTTGGCACTCAGGAATCACTACTGGCAGTGCTTGGGGAACCGGTTGGGATTCCGGGGACCGAACAAATACCCTTCCTGCTGTACTATCACTCTCGCTCCAAGTGTAATTCTTCATCCTCTTTTTCTTTTATAAAATCACTTACCCGCAGGAGTAAAATCATAGTCTGAAAACGTGGCCTGTGTACTCTGAGCACTTCTAGATGTGGTCCCAAAACAAAATAACAAACCCAGTGGACTGACCCTTGAGAACATATTACAGGTTTCACACTGCTGCTGTTGGCAGATAACTTCTCATTGCCTTTATTTGGGCAGAAGGAGGATTGGATATGCGGGCTTTTGCCAAACCCAGCAGTGCTCCGGGACAATTCAGGATGTGACGTTGAGTTTTCTGAATTCATGACAAGTGCCCTGCCACTCACTGTCAGCTCTTTAAGGCCCCTGCAAACATTTGAAATTGCAGCCTGTACATCTGGCTCAAGTTTGCACTGGGAGGCCCCAGGTGCCAGCAGCCCTGCCCTGACCTCTACTAGCTGGGCCTGATCCCTGCCCCCTGCCTGTATCCTTCTCACAAGGTTCGCATTATTTGTATAGAATTTGAATTCCTGTGATCAGAGATAGTCCAGGAGTGCAGGAACTGTCCTTGCAAGCAGTCGTCCACGGTAGAGTCTACTGTTCAACACAGGATTCTCCAAGCACCAATCAGGTAAGCCCAAAGTTCTGCCACCTGTAGCCCCAAAACCCAAACCTGCATTCTACAAAACTGGCTGGTGGAGGAGATTGACTTGTGAACCAATTATATATATATATATATATATATATATATATACATATATATATTTATACACAAAAAACACACATGTATATTTATATATTTAATGTCTACCCTGTGATCTCTGCCAAAAGGTACCAAAATATACCTAGTGTTGTGTGGTGCTAGGGTATACAAGTCAGCCGTGTACAAGGCCAGTAACTTACCAGACTATAGTTATGGCACCTAAATTTGTAGATTTATTTTTGGTTGGCCACACCCGATGAAGATTAGAGTTTTCCCCGGCTCTTTTCTCATTGATAATGCTAGGTTTGGGGACCCTGTGAGGTGATAGGGATTGAACTCTGGTCAGCAATGTGCCAGACAAGCAACTCATGGTCTGTGCTATCTCTGTGGCGATCATAAAAATGCTTTTATGCTAATTTGAGAAAGTCGTGGTCTTTTTTTCCTTATTAACTACAGTATTCTATTTTTTTTGGGGGGGTCATACCTGGTGATGCACAGGGGTTACTCCTGGCTCATGCATTCAGGAATTACTCCTGTCTGTGTTTGGGGAACCATATGGGGTGCTGGGATCAAATGTGGGCTAGTGGCGTGCAAGGTAAACGCCCTACCTGCTGTGCTATTGCTCCAGCCCCCCACAATTCAGTTGTTGTGTGTTTTTGTTTTCGGGTCACAGCCAGAAGTACATTTGGCTTACTTCTGACTCTGCATTCAGGAATCACTTCAGTGGAGCTTGGGGTACCTATGGAAATTGGGGGTTGAACTAGATTGACATGTTAACAGATGTTCCTGGACTCTCAGCGGCTCTCTCTACCTGTCCGCATTTGGTGTTCTCAAGCCACTTATCGACCCCGGACAGCTGTTGCTTTGGACTGGCAAAAGAAGAATGAGGGCCAAGCTGGTTGCTGAGTATTTGCAGTTTATCAAATCCCTTGACGCTCCCAGCTCTATCCAACCATCTCTCTAACACTCTCTACAATGCTCTCCGTGACTCCTCTCCAATCTCCCCAGCCACTCTTACTCTCAGCTCTCAGCCTTCTATCTAAGTCGCAACCATCTCTAACTCTGTCTCTTCTTCTCTCAGTCTCCTTCAATCGCTCTGTCTCCCTGAAGCTGCTCTTTTTTCTCCTCTCACCATGCCCCCCCAACCACGCCTCCCCACGGGAAGTGTAATGAAAAATGTTTTTACAGACTTCCCCATCACCTGCAGCCCACGGGGGCAAAGCACACCTTAAGGTGTGTTTCTCCTCTCCTTAGACCAGAAAATAACTTAACATATTTAGCACAGCAGTTGGGCGTTTGCCTTGCACAAGGTCTGGCAAGCTACCCATGACATATTCAATATACCAAACACAGTAAGAACAAGTCTCAAAATGGAGACAATACTGGGCCCGCTCGAGAAAATCAATGAACAGTGCTCAAGCCGGATCAATCACTCCTAATCCCAGCAGGATTCAATTCTAGTTATAAGTTTTTGATTTATGACATAATTTGTCCATGACCATGCTTTTAACTTATATATAAGCATTATGATACATTGGCCAGGCCCATTTCGATGTCAGGGTAGCTAACTCACCACTTGCCCTGGGTCCATCCAGTCCCTCATCGGGACCCTGATTTGGGGGATCAAGGAAATAAGGGCAACTGAGGTTAGTCAAGAGAGAAGATGTCCAGGAGGTAATATTATCTGGAGACTATCAACTCCCAAGCCACTGTCTTGTCTTAGTAACTATCTTCCTATATGCATACAAAATGCAATTGCTCTGAAATTGCTAATCACGCAAAGGACATTAAGGTGATGAGAAAGACAATATTTAAAGTAAAAGTCTGATCAGGAGACAAAGATAATTGAAAGGTTTAGGGGCAATAAACAAAGACAAGCTCCCAGACACCAGGGAGGAAGGGCAAACCAATATTATCCTACAATACCTGGTGATGCCCAGGGGTTTCTCCTGAGTTTGCACTCAGTTGGTGCTCTGGGAGACTCTTCAGGATCCTGGGGGTTGAACCTAGATTGGCCATGTGAAAGCAACACCCTACCCTGAACTACAGTTGCTCTGGTCTCGATTGGAGACAGTTTAGATGAACTTTACTGTACACAGAATGTCATTTGAAAGCACGGAAGGGACCCCTTGATGAAATCTTTTATAAGTGGGAATATGGGTCAGCTCCCAAGCTCCCCACATGCCATCAGGCCATTCCATTTACCTGTGATTACTCACAAGTTTGGTCACAGTCCTGGATTCCATACATGTCACTTTACTAATATTAGAAGAAAAAAGTGCAACATTTATGATTGGATAGAGCAAAATTCTATCCGTCTCAGGATGGATGGTGCTCAGGGGACCATTTGGAATTCTGGACATTGTACCTAGATTAACTGCATATAGCCTACTGTACTAGCCTGATACTCAGTTTAAAATCATGTTTCTGAAACTGCCTCCTGGGGTTTTCTTTATAGCTGAGAGTCCACTTCTTGTGTGTTGTCAAAGGGTAGAGTGTTGTCCAGACTGTGCTCTCTGATGTTCTTACTAGCCTTTACTCCTGTTCCCTGTCTCCAACTCTCTGGGTTTCTACTAGTCCAATTCCTCTCTTAAGCCCAGAGCTGGCTTCGGAATAACTACTTTCACCGCCATCTGGATTTATTACTTCCCCAAGAAACTTATTGTCCCATGCCCCATCAGCTACCTACCTGCACAGCTTGATTTCTTTTGACATGAAAACTCTCATGGCATAGACTACTAATTAGAATCTCTCTCTGCTCTTCTACAAGGAATCCGCCAGCCCTGGTGGAATATCTCTTCCTGCACATTGTGATAAAATCTCAAGTGAGCAATTTATCCCCCATTCCCATGGGGATGCTGACACAGGTGCAATGTTTTCTGAGGGTGATCAGAAGATCACTCTTCCCATGTCCTCAGCACCATCATCTTCCCTTAGAAGCCAATAATGGACAGAATCCCCAGAAATTTAAGCATTGAGGACAAACTTGAGTCCAGTGTCACCCCGGTGGGACTGTGTTAACATCGACACAGGAGAGAAACCGGTTAAGTGTAAGGATTGTGGGAAAGCCTTCATAGCATCCTAATACCTTACACACAGGAGATTTCATACTGGAGAGTTCGTATGCATGTAAGGAATGTGTCGTGGCCTTTATCTGACTCTTACAACTTAGTATGCACAGAAAAAGTCACACTGGAAAGAAACCATATGCATGTACGGAGTGGGAAGTCTTTGCTTATTCCACAAGCCTTAGTACAGAGAAAAAAGTCACCTATACATGTGAGCAATGTAGGAAAGCCTTTCATTATTCCTGAAGTGTTAGTTTTCACAGTTTTCATTTTGCAGAAAACACTTATATTTGTGAGGTAGGTGAAAAGGCCTTTCATTTCTTATCAGATCTTTCTGAGCATTGGAAAACAGTAATGACACATTATTCTTGTCATTACTGTAGAAGGGTCTTCACTTTCTATTCAAACTTTTTGTCCACAAGAAAACACACTGCAGTGAATCCACATATATGTAAGGAGTGTGACAAGGCCCTTGCTTATTTCACAAGTCTTTTGAGGCACAGAAAATTTCATACTGGAGACAAACCTTATGTTTGTAAAGACTTAGGCAAAGCCTTCGCTTCCCCCTAACTCCTTATTAAACATAGGAAAATTCATACTAAAAAAAAAACATATATAAGGGTGTGAGAAGAACTTTACTAAATCCTCAAGCTTTGCTGTGTGTAGAAAAATTTATCCTGGATTGAGACCTTTTATATGTAAGGACTGCAGGAAGATTTTTATGCAATTAGCATAGCTTTCTGAAGAAGAAAATTCACAGTGGAGAGAAACCTCATCCGTGTAAGTAATGTAGAAAGGTCTTTAGTTTGTCTTCAGCCCTTCATGCGCACGGGAAAAGTCATTTTGCACTGAAACCTATATATACCAGGAGTATGGGAAGGACTTTCCTGGATCCTTAGGCCTTATTATACATAAGAGAATTCACACTGGAGAGAAACTATATATATGTAAGAACATGGAAAGCCAATTATTCACACATGTGGCCTTTAAAGAGAATACTGTAGAAAATCCTTTAGGGAAGGAATAGAGGAAGGCCGTCATGTTCCCTCAAGCTTTAGTAAATATAAAAGTTATGCTGGATCCATCAATTCCATAATAACAGTGACCGGGGTCAGAACAGGGACCTTTGGTAAAGCAATTTTAGTTTCAACAAGTGGGTGGGGGATTGATACAAGAGTACAGTAAGGAAGAAAATAATCCTGGTACGTGTGACAGTTTCCTGTGATACTAGTACCATAAGTGAAAGGTACTTGCTGATTATCACCTGGACCTTGGTTATGATAACGTCCTGGTATGTGGACTTCCGAGTATGTTAACTGGTAAATAATGGTTCTTAGTAATACACCAGGGTGAAAGGAATTAAATAAGACGTAAATAAGTACAAAAATTGCATTTTGGTGGGTGCTGTCAAGACTCACCTTGGTTTCATTCTTTGCTATGACTCTGGCTTGGCTCAGAGTCCTGGTTTGCGGGGTTCATCAACCATGATGCTACAGTGAACCCTTCTGACATTGAATAGACAGCCAAACCTCCATTCTTCAGGCTTTTCTGTGTTATGTTCTGGGAGCCACATCCCGCTGTGCTGTCCACAATCTGTGTCCAGTTCAGTCACGTGCAAGGAAGCACTTCACTCGCTGTAGCATATCTGCACTCATTGTATTAAGCTTTCCATTGGATTTCCACAAATATTGAGGGTAAATATTTTGAGACTTTTACTTTGGAAGCAGGAAAATCCTAACAATCTCTTATACACCAAAATGGGACTATATAGAATCCAGATGATTGAACCTGGGTCAGATGCGTACAAGGCAAACACCCTATCCACTGTGCTTTCGCTCCAGCCAACCAGCCTTACACATTTACCTGCATTTTGTGAGTTGTTTTCTGCACAGCTGGTGTCTGGTCCTGTAAGGCTGCTTGCAGAAGCGGAAGTGACATCAAAGCAGGTCACTTAGGTGTTTACGTGCAAGATGCTGGATCAGCCTCCACTTGTTACGCAGGTGAGGGGCGAAGTGGCTGTCCCGCGTGGAAGGGGTCTGTGAAGGCCGGTTTAGTGTCAGGACACCAGCAGCATCCCGCCAGCACCCCGCCCCGTGCCTCCCGGTCTCTGCACTGAGGGGCGGGGCCAAGTCACCTTAGAGGACGCTTTCACACTCCTTTTTCAATTGGTTCCGATATCCAGGCCGTTCCCGCAGAGGGGTTTGGTGGGGAATGCGGAGCTTTGGTGAGTGCAGTGGGGGCTGTTGCCCGGGCGCAGAGTTGGGGGTGTGAGTGCGTGGTTCTGGGATCCCCTGCAGCCACAATCGCCTTTGGCTCCGCCATGGGGCAGTGGCGGGTGGGCTCGGGGCTGAGCGAGGGGGCAGCAGAGCATCGGGGCTGGGCTGTCCTGACCCTCCCAGCACGGGACAGCGCTTGGCCCTGTCCTGGACGCTTTGGCCCCGACCTCACAACTGTAGAACCTGCAGATTCACTTAGAGGATCAGAGAGATAGCACAGCGGTTAGGGCGTTTGCTTTGCATCTGGCCCACCCAAGTTCGATCTCCAAACTCGACCAGATTGGGTTCCTGAGCGCAGAATCAGAAGTTTCTCATCCCGATCTCCACTGGTGCCTCCAAAACTCTAAAAGACCTGTTCATTTTTGAGCGGGGCGGGGGTGGGGGGGGTGGGGGTGGGGCAGCTCCCTATGGCAAATGACACTGTAGCCCTAGGTCACTAGTCATTAGTAGCTTTGATGTTCATTGCCATTATGGGGCCGTGGTCCTAGTAGTGGTTGCGGTTTGCAAATAAAAATTTACTTTTGGGCTATTTTTGGTTGTATTTTGGGCACATATGTGGAAGCTCAGAGCTTACTTCAGGAGCAGTACTCTGGAATTCTTTTTTTTTTTCAGTTCTCTAGTGGGTCATGTGAGTTACCGAGTATCTGGGTCAGCATGGGAAGCACCCCTCCCAGCTTACTATCTCTCTGACTCCACATTGTTTTTTCTAACATATAGAAATTCTGTACCCTAAAATCAAGTTGAAAATTGCACCCCGACTCTTTATCTCTCCCTGATCAGGGCAAAACCCGGCTGTAACACTGAGTACTGAGAGTTGTGTTCAAATAATGTCTGGGCATGTGCTGCATGCATTTGGTGGCCATGATTGGTCTCCCCACCCTGGCCAGTGAAGGGTGACAGAGGATCAAAGAAGGAAACGGGGCAGGCTCTTGGTGACCTGCTGGATATTAACTTACAGTGTTTTAGGCTTAATCTTCCCCTCTTGCTCCTCCCAGAGAAGCTTATCATGTCCTTGCTAACATCCCTAATTTAGTTCAAGTTTATCTTTAACCTCTTTTTTCTATTTTTCCTCTCATTGTCTCAGTTCCCAAGTCAGTCTTGATTACTTATAAGCCATAACTTTCTGTTAATTCTCAACTTCATATTTGTACTTCTTTGTAGTTGAAGTGCTATGAATTTGTACCTGCTTTTCTATTTCCCCTTTAGATTTTTTATGTTTTTACTATACAACAATTTGTTTGGTTAAACACAGAAATACTATCAATGCCATGCTCCTAATATTTGGGAGTTGATTGACTCTGAAGTTATCTACTCCAGGGCTTGATTGCTTGGTCATCATTACTTGTCTCAGGTTACAGTTGCTGTAGTTCCTAACACATCAAAATGGAGGTTCTGCCGTGGTACTTGGATGGACCTGGGGCAAGTGGCAAAACTACCCCGACTTTGAAATGGAAAATTCTAGAAAGCAGATATGCATGGTCTTGATGCAGACTGTTACAACGTTAGAGACAGGACCCCCACGTGGAAGGACAAGCTGAACTGGCCTGAGGACTTAGTCTGGGATTTTCAGTAAAAGACTTGCTTGCTCTCAAAGAATTAAGTGTTTTAAGTTTTAGCATTTAAGTTTTAGCATCAAGTGTTAAAAGCCTTATTTGCTCTCAGAGCCCAGAGAATTAAGTGTTGGGATCTTTGTCTCTTACTGTTTATCCAAACAATTGCAAGTTTTGATAACTTATACAACTAGAGGAAAAGATAAAAGCAAAAGCAATGTAGATGTCCCTGGGAGACAGACTGTCTCCTTGGGTGAATCTCCCTATGAGAATTTCCTTTGCAAATGTTTATCTGTGTAAATGACCAGTCACTCCTATGTCCTTACCTCATTCCCCCTCAGATGTTTTATAAGTGTGGTAGCTGTTCTGCATTATATGACCATTTTCACCATCAGGCTGTGGTTTTCTGTCTCCCTGTCTCTCTGTCTCTGTTGGGAGGGGCTCAGGAGGTGAGGAGGCAGCGCTGGGCCACCAACACCTCACCACACCCCCACATTTTACGTTGTGGACTCACAGTGATGAGTTGCTCCTTATTCCGTTCTCGTGCATACCTATACCAGTCTCCCACTGCTCCTCATCCCCTCTCCTCACTCGTCTCCCACAGGTTTTATTCTCCAGCCCATCCCACAAAGTTAGGGGTAGCAAATACTCAGAGTTGTAGTTGTACAATCAAAGGATGTAAAGCCCTTCCCTCAGGGGAAACTTCTAGGGCAAAAATCTGACTTGGAAGGAGAGATCAGCTCAAGGGCAGGATTTTCTCTATGGACATATTTTTTTTTCTTCGCTTAGTTCATATTCATTGAAACAATCATCTTAAATTTACACTTCATCTTTCTGATCATTTTGAATGGACACAGTAAGAGACCTATTAATCTTATAGGGTGTATCTGTTGGGGATATTTACTATAGCACCCAGACTACACTCTTCAGGACAGGTTAGTCCTTCCTAATCCCAGCAGGATCCTTATCCAGTTGCTTATGTTTGGGTCATAATGGAATTGGTTATGGTGCTTACCTGCCCTTTTTCAATGCCAGGGTAGCTCACAGCTATCCTGGGTCTATCCAGTATCTTGCTTTTGGGGTGCTAGAAACATAAGGCAGCTGAGGCTTCAGTCACAATCACAATCATCCTGTTGTTCGTGGATTGCCTCGAGCAGGTGCCAGTAATGGCTCCTTTGTCCTAGCCCTCAGATTTTAAAAAGTGCCATATTCAAGGCTCTTTTAGGGTTAGGAGAATGAGATCCATCATTGTTACTGGTATTTGGCATACTGGGTATGCTATGGGTCCTTTGCCAGACTCTGCCCTGTGGGCAGGTTACGTTCGGTAGCCTGACCGGTTGTCCAAAGTAAGAACGAGATAAGATGCTCCACTTCTGGGAGCAGGATGTTATAGTCTCTGGGTCTTGGTGGAGGATTCTGGGTGAAGGATCTGGGTGGAGGATACTCAGCCTCGATCCGAGCAGGCTTGGTGATCTCAGCCCCCGGACCGCATGTGTGTGTTAAGCTGAGGCTTAAGTCTCATAAATATGACAATGCCCAGGAGTAAATAGTACCTGTAGTCAATTAACTATGAAGTTACAAAAGCATAACGTTGTATTCCTTTGGCTCTATAAAGCTGATGGTGGGGGGCATGGCCATCCCGATCCTCCCAGCACAGTCTTCCCAACATGGGACTGAATTTGTCCTTGTCTAGGAGCAAAATGGATATTTGTCTAAAGTAAACTGCAGAGGACATAAAGAAAAGAGAAAGTCAAAATTTGACTTACAAATACAAAATCCAGAGATCTCTGAAGAATCTGACTTTACAATTGACAGGTTCTGGTTAGGGGAAATGGGTATTTAATGCATAGTGGAAGCAGAGCACCTGGAAGTTAAAGATGAATACTAAGGAAATGGGAGTGATTCAGCAGCATTGAGATAGCCATTATTCAGTAAGCCTAAGCTCCTTATAGCAGAGGAGAATTGATGGACCAATGTTAAACCTAAATTGTTTAGAACTCTAATCTAACAAGGGTAAAGGTTTTTTTTTTAAAGCAGTAAAGTTTTGGGTTTTCAGGAGTAAGGACATTTGCTCAGGGATCACCCTGGGTGTATAGGAGCACATTTACTTAGGACCGGAGTGAGTAAGTACAGTAAGTGAGTACAGTAAGTAAGTGAGTAAGTACACTCCTTACAGTGAGTAAGGACTTAACCAAGCAGTCGACCCAGGTTCCATCCTCTGCATTCCATATGGTCTGTACCAGAGTGATTCCTGAATGTTAAGTGAGGAGTAAGCCCTGAATCTGCCAGTTGTGGCCCCCAAACAAAAATCACACAAAGAAACACTTGTGTATACACACTTATATGCACGTATAATTAAGAAACATGCAAAATGGAGAAAGAACAATAGAGATTCAGAAGAAACTGTGACAAACTGTAGCAGGGAAGGATCAATAATAGGGGATTTTTAAGGACCAGTAATTTGACTCTTTAAATGTATCCCTCTAGAATTGTCTTTGCACATCATTTCCCCCCCTTTGGTAGTATTTGCCTTTTTTTGTATATTTTTCGCCACAGCCTACAGTGCTCAGTGTTTACTCTTATCTCTGAGCTCAGTGATCATTTGGCAAGAGTCAAGATAACATTTTTGTCTAGATATCATTGGTTCAATGTTTGGTGACAAATTCAGGATCAGGGGACTTCTCCTTATTCTCCTTAACCCCAGTCCCTCAGTGTGTGGCTGACCAATCCAGCATTTGCCTCTCCACTCCTTTATTCGGTTCCATGCCCCTTGCAGCACAGATTCACCTGGGTGGCAAAAAAAAGGTTCTCAGTGCCTAGATTCTGGCTCTTTAAGGCACCTTATGGAAACGGAAGTGATGTCATAAGTGATGTCATAAAATCATGGTTCATTTTCCATCCCTGACACAGATACTGGGGCTGTTGCTCACTTGGCAAAGGACAAGTAAATTTGTGCCCCATCCTGGAAGGGGGACTCTGAAGAAGGATTTAGTTTCAGGACTCGAGCAACCTCCTGTGAGTACCCCACGCGATGCCGTTTCCACACTATGAGCCGAGGGGCTGAGCCAGCGTGGGGGGCACTTTTGCGCTGGTTTTTCACTTGTTCCCCAACATCCAGGTGGATCCTGAGGTGTGGTGGAACTTTTAGTGGGACCCAGAGCTTTGGGGGTGCAGTGGGGGCTGTATCAGGGTTCAGGGGTGGCAGTTGTGAGTTTGTGATCCTGGGGGGCCTCTTTGGCCACGATCGTCTCCAGCTCCAGGATGGGGCAGTAGTGGGTGAATGCGGGAATCAGCCGGGGGCTTGGCCGTCCCAACCCTCCTAGCAGTCTCATGTTTAAACCATAGTCCCTATCCTCGCTTCTGTAAAATCTCCAGATTTGAGAGGCAGAGCTTCAGCCCCTCACTTAATGGCAGGAGATCCTTTGCTGGTCATCTTCATTGTCTGCCGTGATAACCTGGGTCATGCGGGGTATGTGGGGGGAAAGGGGGCCTGCAGGTGGCTGAGGTTTGCCAATGAAAATGTATTTGGGGGGCTATTTTTGATTCTTTGGATTTTTGGGGGGAGGGAGAGCACACCTGGAGATGCTTATGACTTACTATACCCTCTAAGGTTAGGAATTATCACTGGTGCTGCTGGGGGCTATATGGGATGCAGAGGATTGATCAGTTGATCTAGTCAAACGCCCAACTCACATTATTGCCTGTCGAACAATACTGGTGTATCTTTGTCCAGATCATGAATTTCACCTCCCTCACATCAAGCTGTAAAGCAGCCCTGACACTTCATCTCTCGGTGAGCAGGGTTTTTTAATGTTTATCTTTTGAAAGAAGATTCTTGTGTGTGGGTGGGGAGGGAGAGCTGTGTTCATGACTCACTCATGGTATTTTTGGAAGAAATTTACATAGGAAGGGGCAGAGCCAAAGTACAGCAAGTAGGATTATTGCCTTGCACACAGCCAACGCAAGTTCTGTGTCTTGAATCCCACTGCTGGGAGTGAAACGAGTTCAGAGCTAGGAATACTCCCTGAGCAATGCTAGTTCTGACGGAAAGAAGAAAAACGCACACACACACACCCACACAGACACATACACATGCACAGAGAAAACATGTGATCGCAGAAAAAGAGAATAATAAGAATTCATGGAAAATCGTTCAGAAAAACTTGGTTTTAAGGACCTGCTATTTGACTATATAAATGTTCTTCCCTCTTATTTTGCACATAGAATTCTGTTTGTTTCTTGTGCTTCGTATTTGCCTTCTTGTTGCAGTATTTTTGGTCATAATCTGCAGTACTTAGATCTTAATTTCTGACAGTTCATATTATGGTCCTTAGTAAAAGCCCTCACTATTTGAATTATTTTGCTATACAAACAAGTGTGCGATTTTCCAATGTATTCTTGCACAACAGGAGCAACTGTTGGCTGAGGCTCACGCAGATGTGCCGTTTCAGGGTTAGAGTAAATCAGGACCCATAAGGGCTCCAGTGGGACAGAGCAGGGCTGTGTCTCTGACCCAACTGTACCCAGAAGTGATCTTGGTCCCTGGGACGGAGTTCCCAGGCGCATGTTCTTGTCCCTTCTGCAAGAGAGTGGCTGAAGCTTTGTCCACTCCATGTCCCTGTGGCTGTCCCCATTGGAGAGCCACATCCAGGCTACAGTTCCCAGGGGCAAGCTCTGCTGCCAGCTGCAGGAGCACTAGTACTCGGGAGTACCGTAACTCAGAGTTAGCCCCTGGCTGGGCCTGTAGGGATTTTCTTGTGCAATCCAAGGAGGAATCCGGGGGTCAGAGTAGGCTGCCGTTTCCTCCCTTGTAGCCTGGGCCTGAGCTCCTATCCTGAAGTGCAGCACAGATGCCAACAAAATTTGCATCCCCAGCTGAGACAGGAGCGTCTGCCATTGTTTCCCTGAGGTGGGATTGTGAGGGTGTGGCTGGTCTGAGCTCAGGGGTGGGAGGAGGTGCTCCTCTCTAGTGCTCACTGTTCTGACTTCTCCAGTACTTTGCACAGGGCCTCCTGCTGATCCTCAGAACAACATGGCGGGAGAAGATGGTGACACGGATTCTGATAAACCGTCCAAAGGTAGGAGTAGAGGGACAGAATGGCATGAGGTAGTGCCAGGAGAGCCCGGGCTTCCTGGGCGATCTGTTTTGAGTTTCTTTTGGACGGATTCCAAGATGAGACTTCCGATCGAACGCCCCATGTTTGGCTTTGGGACCGACCCAGCGGTGCATGAGGAGTACTCAAAGTTCAGTGCTCAATGATCATTCCTGACTTGTGTAGGTGACCAATGGGGTGCTGGAGGACCAAAGATTTTGTCTTGGGTTTTCTGTTTTATTTCGGGTGGCAGAGCAAAGGATTCTTGCAATCATTCTTTGTGCTGCACTCTGGCATTGCCCCTAGCAGTGCTTGTGGGACCATATGGATTGGCGGGGATCACCAGTCCTACACACATTCGCCAGAACAGCTGTCCTGTTACGCCAAACTGCTGCTTCTTTTTCTTTTGCATTGTTTTTGTACTCAGCCATCCTCTTGACTCTGTGCTCTGGATTCTCAACTGATGGGCATCAGAACACCCTAGGGTGCGCTGGCCCCATTTGCGCACTAGCAACTACAGTCACTTGGGCTCCAGGACTTGCTTTTCCTGTTTTGTCCTTCCTGCTCTGGAGAGCCTCGCCTTCTCAGTCATACAGTCTTACGTTCACATAATGTTATGTGTGGATTTCTGTGCATGTCTCAGGCCCCTTTTATTTTCACTCTAAACTCCTGCTTCAATTTTCTGCAGAGGGAGTTATTTCTACTTACTGTGTCTGTTCTTTGAGTTGGAAAAAAAATTACACAGCTATGTGACCTGCCGTCGGTCTATTTTGCTTCTCCATCTTGCTGAAACGTTAGGTCGCTGCCTGGAAAATCCATCCACATGTCCAAATTGCAATCGGGTTGGGTAAATGTTAGAACCCAACCTGCAGATGTAGAATTTTATGGACAAGGAGACTCTCAGGCACAGCACAGTCATTGGAATCCTTCTCTGCTATTCTTTAGGGTAGCAGCCAGCCCAGGTGAAATTTTTCTGATCATGCACACTGTGACAAATGCTCGAGTGAGCAGTTATGCCCTCAGCCCCATGAGGATGCCAAGACAGGTGGGATACCTTCTGTGGGCGACCAGAAGGAAGTGAGCGCCCACACTGCAGGGATCGCTCCCCTGGGAAAAGCTTCTCGGAAACTGTTCTGCTCAGTCCATGGTTCCAGACTGCCCCAGGTGAGAAGTCCCTGGACTGTGGGAGAGGAGCACTGTTTATAGTGAGTCCAATTATGTACCCCACAAGATATGGAGGCTGGAATCGGACCCAGGTTACCCAAATGAAAGAAAGGACTCACAATCTTTGACTCTCCATACAGCCTCACCCTCACGCTGGAATGCTTCCTGAGTCAGACCTTCTGCACATAGCTCGATTTGTGGCCCCCATTCTTAGGCTCATTATTCCTGTGTTCATTAAAATTCTTCTTAACACATCCTACTTCTTCTGATGACTGTTATCTTCATCCCACACATTTGGAGATGCAAGAGTTGAATCTGGCCTCTGCCAACCACCTCCACGGAGAACAGAAGACGTGGTACTTCTCATGTGTATAGGAACTCCAAAACTCAGGATGGAAGATTGCACTCTCAGCAATGTGGGGTGCTATGATATGGGCACTTGGGGTCTTGAGACCTTTAAATCCGAGTTGTTTGGAGATATCATACTGCGGGTAGGCAAGCCTCTCCTGTGTCACACTGTTCGCTCTCGGGCAGCTGGCTCTGGAGCACAGCCCAATTGTGTCTCTCCATGCAGAGGGTTAGAGGGGCGAGCTCCAGGCAGCATAGACACCCGGACACATTTCACCAGTTTATTCTCTGACCTGAGGTCCAGCAGGGCTCTGCAGGGCTGGAAGTTGCTGGACTCTCATCCCCTCCAGCCCTTGGCGACTCGAATCCACCAGAGGCGGCCTCCTCTTGGAACATGTATCCCTCTACCCCCACTCCACCCCAACTGGTCCACACCTCCATTTCTGGCTAAACGATACAGGGAGGGTTCAGAGGCAGAGGTGAGGCAGCATCTGGAGTTGGGCTGAGGTGGGAGGGCACACAACTCGTCCAGGGGGCCCTACGTTGTCTGGAGTCCGACTTTGGCTCCCACACTCGGGGACCCCCCACCTGCCCTTCTCCCAGAAATTTCTGGGGAATCCAATAAGCAGTCTACCTGGAACAGGAGGGAATCCAGTGGTCAAAAAGGAGGTCCAGCAGCACCAGGTATTTGGGGGAACAGGATGGGAGGCAGGTTTAGGAGGGCTGTATCAGCTCTGAGCCTTAAAGTGTTTGTATGCGGTGCAGAGGTGCTAAACTTCCAGCTAAACTTCCACTGTGCACCCCCAAGAGAGGAGGGGGAGAGGCTTGGGGGTCCCCCGGGAGGCTGAAGAAGGAAGGAGATTCCTTTCGTCTGACCATGAATCAGTTGCAGGAGAAGGTAAATGGGGCGGCTAGAGGCCTCATCACCATTAGTGCCCCCGTGGGGGTGTCTCATCTGTACCCCCTTCACCTCCGTGACCACCGAGACTCTCAGCTATTGAAGCAGAGAGCCCCTGTTGGAAGCCGAACTTCTGGTCGGGCTGTCTGAATTCAGCAGCTGCCATATTGAGCAGCAACAGGATCCGTCCCTGGGAGCACTGAATGCCAGCAGGGTCTCTGCTGGCCCTCCCCAGAACTGTGGGGGTGTGGGCAGGGCTTGTCAGGGGCACGGCTAGCGTGTGCGGGGACCCCCATGCGTGCTCCCACCGCCTGCTCCACGGATCCACCAGTGGTTCTGGGGGACTGGAGTGCAGCCACCACCATCTGGTTGAGCCCAGCTCCTAGCCCACAGACCCCCGCAAGTGCAGCTCTTGGCCCTGGCCCCCAGTGGCCTCAGTCTGGTAGCAGAGTTCTGGCACAGGCAGGCAAAGGTCTGCCGTCAGCAGGGACAGAAAGGTGAGCTGCACGCGGAAATAACCCTTTAGTGTGTAACAAATATTTTGTGATGTCAGTTTATAAGGGAAAGTCTATGCCAGGGTTCCGGCATTTAAACTTGATGTGTATGTTAACATGTACTTTTTTGGATTTTCTAGCGAAAGCCAGGAGGAATGTTAATTAAAAGGCAAAAAAATCCCCTGTGCTCAGGGCTGTCAAGGCTCACCACTGCCTCATTCTCTGCAGTTATTCTGGCTTGACTTTCTTTTTGCTTTTTGGTTCACGCCCAGCGATGCTCAGGGGTTAGTCCTGCCTCTACAATCAGTAATTACTCCTGGTGGTTTCTTGGTACCATATGGTATGGCAGGGATTGAAACTGGACTGGCCCCATGCAAGGAAAAGTCCTCCCCCTGGACTATCACTCCAACCCCTGTGAATTGGCTTGAGGCCCTTGGTTTGTGGGATTATAGCAGAGAAACAGCCACACCTTCGTTCTTCAGGGTCTCCTGATTCATATTCTTTGAGCCACACCCAGCTGAGTCCTACTCCTTGCTCTCAGCTGAGTCATCCCTACCTCAGGGACTCAGGATCATTATGGGGTCCTGTGGTTGACATCCAGGTTGGCTGTCAGTGACCAGCTTCATCCCCCATGCCATCTCTGCCTGCCATGTGTTGAGGTACTGGTTAGCATTGTGTAAGTATAGAGGATAAATGTTTCAGAACGTGTTGTCTCAGTCAAATGGCCCTGTCAAGGTTGTTTAATGGAGTGCCGTGAAGACAGTTTGTTTTTAAATTTTAAACTTTGTTTTTCCCGTCTTTTTGGGTCATATCCTGAAATACTCAGATATTACTCCTGGTGGTACTCCGGGAACCCTGTTAAACCTGGTGCAACTCAAATGTCCTGTCTGTTGTACCTACTCTTGGCCCCTATTGAAACAGTTTAAATGAACATTCCTGTGTTTAGAAAGACATGGAAAGATGGAAGCGGCCCCTTGAATGAAATGTGAGACAAATGCCTGGAATATTGGACAGCTCCCCATATCCCAGCAGGCCGTTCCATTTACCTATTATTACTCACAAGGTTGGTCACGTTCCTGGATTCCCACCCCCCAAGTTCAATAATATTACAGAAAAAAGTAAGTGTTGTATTTAGAATTAGCAAAGTCCCCTCAATGTAGTAGTCACTAGAATGATAAAAAGGATTCGGATCTGCTTAAAGGACAAAAAAGGCTCCAAGGTGACCAAAATTGCTTGCTGCCCACTAGCCTCCATTTTTAGGGTCAGAATATATGATGTTGTTGGTGCAAACGGGCAGTGTTCAGGGCCTACTCCTGGCTTTACACGTAGATGGGGCTCAGGAGACCATTTGAAATTCTGAGGGTTGAACCCAGATTGACCACATGCAAGGCAAATGCCGCAAGCGCCCAAGCCACTGTACTACACTCTTGCCCAATACTGTGGTTTTAAAATGTGCTTCTGAAATTGTTTTCCTTGTAGGCAAGAGTCCGCTGGTTTGGTGTTTTCAAGGGGTAGTGTGTTGACCAGACAGTGCTCTCTGATGTTCTTACCAGCCTCTCCTCCTGTTCCAGTGTCTGTCCAGCTCTCTGGGCTGTTGCTAGGCCAGTTCTTCTCTGAATCTCCAGGGCTGGCTTTCCAGTGACTGCTTTCACCCCTTCTTGATTACTTCCCCAAGAAACTCAGCATCCAGTGAATTGTACTAACCTTCCTGTTTTACCTTGAATCATCCAAGCTGCATTTTTCCTGATGGACTGTGTGTGAGAGCATTGGGTCATTGTTTGACTGACCATTACAGGATCAGGGGTATTCTTATCCCCACCCTCCCACTGTGTGACCCACCACTCCACAGCCACCTCTGCACACCTTTATCCAGTCCATTTCCCTTGAAACACAGATTCATCTGGGTGGGCAAAAAGGGTCTCTGCATCTGGACCAGGGCCCTTTAAGGCTCAGGTTCCAGCAGCAGTGGAAGTGGCGTTCCAGGCCAGGGACCTTCAGATCTTTTTTTCTCTTCCCATTGTGGTTGCCTGATCAGGCCACTATTGGTCTGTTGGTAGAGGAGGAAATGGCGACCCTTCGTGGAAGGAGGACTGTGAAGACCTATTTTTTGTCAGGACGCGAGTGGCGGTCCATTAGCGCCCAGTGCCTCCCGTTCTCCGAACTGTGAGTTCCGGGCCACTCCAGCTGCAGAGTCCCTTTTGTCCTTATTTTTCTGTCATTTCTGATATCAGCCATTTCCTGAGTCATGAGAGATGCTTTAGGGGAACCCAGAGGTTTTAGGGGGTGCAGGGGTTGTGGTGTGTGTGGGTGATCATGTGGGTCCCCTTTGGCCACCATCACCTTCTGCTCCATGAATGGTTAGCAGCAGGTGGGCGTGGGGCTGAGCGCAGGGTCTGAGCTCGGGGCCTGCGGGACCTGCAGAGGGCAGGACTTGACTCTCCTGACCCTCCCAGCATGGGAATTTGCTCTGCCCCGTTTCAGAGCACTTGTCCCTGGCATCACTCACTCGTGTAGAACTTTAAGATTCACTTCAAAGGGCAGGGTCCCAGCCTCCCTGTTGTTGTCTGTCCTTTGACTGTCATGAAATGGCAAGACCAGATGATGGTTTAATCCCTGCCAGAGGCTGGGTTTTGCAAATGACACTTTTTCAGTATCATTTTTTTGATTTGGCTTGTGTACCACATCCAGAGTTGCTCAGGGTCTACTTTTTTTTTTCTTTTTGGGTCACACCTGGCAATGAAAAGGGATTACTTCTGTCTCTGGAGTCAGGAGTTCCTCCTGGCAGTGCTCATGGTACCCTATGGGTTGCTGGGAATCAAACCTAGGCAGGCAGCATGCAAGAGAAACATCCTACCTGATATGTTATTTCTCCAGCCCCACTCAGGGTTTGGAAACTGCCTCCTGGGTTTTCCTGGTAGATGAGTGTTCACTGCTCGCGTGTTGGCAATCATAGACTGTTGACTAGACAGTGTTCTCTGATGTACTTACGAGCCTTTGCGCCTGTTCCAGCATCTCTCCAGCTCACTGGGCTGCTACTAGGCTAGTTTCTCTCAGCTCTTGTACTGGCTTCGAGTCACTGCTTTCACCCTACCTTGATGGATGATTTCCTGGAGAAGCTCATTGTCCCGTGCCCCACCTGCTCCCTATCTGCCTCTTTTGTTTTGAATGAACCCCCTTTGCTTTTTTCCTGATGGACTGTGTGTGAGAGCATTGGCTCATATTTGCCCAGTAGGACTTCTTACCTCTCACTAGCCCTCCACTGTGTCACCGGCCAGTACAGCAGCTGCCTCCATCCCTTTATGTGAGCCCATCCCCCTTGTGCCACAGATCCAATTGGATGGGCATAATGGTTCTCTCCACATCTGGAGTCTGGCTCTTTAAGGCTGCTTGTGGTAGCAGAAGTGACATCACAGGGGTCCCTTCCTGGTGCTTCTATTCCTGGAAACTGGGTCAGTGTCATTGTTCAGTGGGTAAAGGACAGAGTAGGGCCCCTGGGAGAAAGTGGGACTCTGAAGGCCAACATTGTGGCAGAATGGGGACAGGTTCCCGTGAGCGCCTGGCAGTTCCCTGTGTCCACACTGAGCTGCGGGTCCTCGCCAGGTTGGGGGCAATTTTCCACTTATTTTTCACTTGTTCCCTGATACCAGGTGGTTCCTGAGGTGCGGTGGATCTTTGACAGGGTGAAGGGAGGAGGATGTGAGTGAGTGATTCTGGGGGGCTCCTGCAGCCACAATCGTCTCCAGCTCTGTGATGGAGCACCAGTGGGTGGGTACGAGGCTGAGCAAGGGGGCTGTGGGCCTTGTTGGTTAGGGACCTGCCGAGGTCAGGGGCTTGGTCATCCTGATCTCCAGCTGACCTACGTTGGGACCTTGGCCCCACACTCTCTGCTGTAAAATCTCCAGATTCACTTTGGGCAGAGTCGCAGCACCCGCAATGCCAAGAGACCCTGTTACTGTCCAGCTTTTTCAATCGCTTCCCTGGTATGATTGGGCCATCCGGAGCAGTGGATCCGCAGGTGACGGGGGTTTTAGTTTCTTTTGGGGGCTATTTTTGGTGTGGGGAATGGAGGGTTCTGCATTCTCTAAGATACCCTGAGGGCTTCCTCTGGCTCCTAGCTCAAGTATTCTTCCTGGAGTGCTCTAGGGGCCATAGGGATGCGTAGGGATGCAGAGGATTGAGTAGTGTCAACAAGGAAAAAATCTTGCTAGATTTACTGTCTGCCAGAACAGGAATTTGTCCTTCTTCACATCAAGTTGCAAAGCCCTATCTAGAGCCCTGTTTATCGAGGTGAGGTCTGGGGATAAGGGTGTGTGTGTGAGTGTGTATGTGTGTGTGTAGAAATTGGGTTCTTTTAAGAGGAGAAGGGCTGTCCCCATGATAGAGCCACATTCTGGGCTATGGTTGTGAGGGGGCAGCCCTGCTGCCAGCCTGCAGGGTGCGCTGAGTCATGTGATCTGGCCTCTGAGTCAGCCTTTGGCTGTGCCTGTGAAAGCCTTCTGTCTGATCCAGGGAGGAGTCCTCAGGCCAAGACAGGGCTGAGTTTTCTCCTTTGTAACCAAGCCCAGAGCTTGTGCCGTGAAAGGCAACACAGATGCCAACCCATTTTGCTTCTCCTGGGGAGACAGAAGCATTAGGCAGTATCCCCCAGGAGGGTCTGTGAGCCAGTGCCCGAGGATGTGGCTGGTCAGGATTGGGGGTTGTGCTCCTCTCCAGTGCTCAGTGCTCTGACTCCTCCTTCAGGTCTCTGATCCTTGGGAAAATCAGAGGCAGGAGAAGGTGGTGACATGCCATCAGATACCCATCCCTAGGTGGGAGGAGAGTGACAAGAGAAGGTGATGCAGTGACAGGAGCGCTCAGTCTTCTTGGACCAAATGTCTCTGAGTTGTTTCAGGAAGGATCCTGCATTGTGCCTCCTTGTCAGAGGGCCCGGGTCTTTCTGTATGTGGCCATGTTTGTTTCAGTTTTGTTGTTTTTGGCTTTTGAACCACACCCGGATTAAAGAGTACTCATACCTTAGTGCTTAAGGATGACTCTTGACATGTCTCAGGAGCCATATGGGGTGCTGGGGGTCAAACGATTGCGTCTGGGTATTTGGTTTTATTTGGAGGGCTACACCCAGTGATTCTGGGGATTATTCTTGGCCCTGCACTCTGGCCTTACACCTGACAGTGCTTGGGGGACCATATGGGAAGATTGGGTTCACAGCCCGACCTTTTTTTTTATTACTCCAAACTGCTGCTTTATTTTCTTTCCTGTTTATTTTTGTGCCACAGTGGTGGTGCCCAGGCCTTCTTGGCTCTGTGCTCTGGATTCCCACCTGATGCACATCATGGGTCCCCTAGGATGTGCTGGCTCTGTTTTCGCCCTAGCAGCTATGGTGGCTCGGATCCCAGGACATGGGTTTCCCCTATTTGGTCCTTTCTGCTCTGGAGAGCCTTGCCTGCTCGGTCACACAGTCCTGCATTCACTCGCTTCTCTGTTTTCAGTTCTGGGCATGTGCTGTCTTTTTGAGTCACACCTAGAAATACTCATGGATTACTCCTAGTGTTGCTCTGGAACCCTGTTAAAGGTACTGCAAGAGAACTGTCCTCCCTGCTGTCCTGTCTCTTTGACCCCCTACTCGAAACAGTTTAAGTGAACTTTACAGTGTGTAGAAAGATGTTTGAAAGGATGGAAGGGGATCCTTGATTCAAATATCTGACAAATGTTGGGAATATGGGTCAGTTCCGCACATCCCAACACTCCTCAGGCTCCCCACATCCCAGCAGGCCCTTCCATTTTCCTGTGATTACTCACAAGGTTTGTCGGTTCCTCGATCCCACCCGTCAGTTCAATAATATCAGAGAAATAAAATAAGTATTCTATTTGGAATTAGGAAAGTTCCATCAATCTCGTAGTCACCCCAATGATAAAAAGGATTCAGTTCTGTTTAAAGGCCATAAAAGGCTCCAAAGTGACCGGAATGTTTTGCTGCCTATTATCCTTCATTCTTAGGGTCGGAATATACTCTAGGTTTTTATGTCTAGATACGTGTACGTAGATATAAATTTGATATATATTTAATTTCTATGATATGCATTATGTATTATACAAATACCCCATGTATTATATATATGTGTGTCAAAAAAAAAAAAAACTGTCCTCCTGTTGTTCATGTATTTTGCTCTAGCAGGCCCAGTAATGTCACATTTTGAGACTTCTTGTTACTGTGTTTGGCATATCGAATACGCCGCAGGTAGCTTGCTAGGCTTTGCTGTGCAGGTGAGATACACTCGGTAGCTTGCCTAGCTCTCCGAGAGCGACAGAGGAATTGAACTCGGGTATGCTATGTTGGATGCTTGCAAGGGAAATGCTCTACCCACTGTGCTATCGCTATGTTTGTTGGTGGTACACACCTGGCTGCCGCAGACTGGCTCGGTCGAAGACCACCAGGCTGAGGGAAAAACAGGGGAGAAGGTCTGCAGGAAAGCAGGAGATTCGACGCGATGGACAGACAGACACCAACACAAGAGAGGTTGAGTGCTGCTGCGAGTTTATTGAGCCCAGAGTTCCTCTTATTATACAGTTACAGAACAAAGAACCAGGGGTCCTTATCAGACATTATGTTAGTCTCTTCATAAGTTCCCAAAATCGGTACAGAGGCATCTGCTGCAAATCTTTACATAGGTCTTTCATGTTCAAGGGTGTTTAACCACAATCCAATTTACAGAGTTCTTTATCCTTTTCTTTCCCAATACAAGTTCTGCTTTATTTTTTAACCAGGTCAGTACATTAAAGAGACAGGGAAGGTCATTAGGTTACCAAACTGTGTTTAGCATTATCACTTTAATGAATTAAGGGGTGCACCTGCAGGGGCTGACGTCTGCAGTGTACGTGCAGGGGTTTGATGTTCACAAAAGAGGGCATAGGGGTCCTTCAACATCCCCTCTCTCCCACACGTAGGCCTGCTGTTTGTTCATTAATGACTGCGTTGTAAGCTGAGGCTGGCACTCTTCCAAGGATAACTTTCAGTGGCCTTGACTGGCTCTGCTTTTGCCTAGCTTCAAAATGAACTCTGACTTTATTTAAAACCTCTTTTCCATGAGCTAAGGTAACTGACAATAAAGTAATTTAAACTGCAACTACAGCACCTCTTCTTATAAGTCTTAACCCAGTCTTATATTCCTATATTCCTATTGTCCTAAGACCATGAACTTATTTCCCTACATTTCTGTGGTTAGTGATTATGTTTTCTGCAGTAGTCGATACTTAAGCTAAAAGTAAGACTGGCAGGCAAATATTAAAAAGCTCCATTTGGGAGGCTAGAGAACCGCATACCAGAAGCGTCATGGGCGCTTGTTAGGCCCAGGCAAACAAGGGGGGCTGCCAGAGGCATAGACCCATGGGCCGCGAACCTCCCATTCCCAGGAACCTGAGGCCTGCCCAGGTTCCCCCGTAACATATTGCTACGCGGGCGACACAGTTGACGGCGTGGCACCTGGCACTGCGGAGAGCTTTGTCCTTGATTTTCACTTTGACGGTGCTCAGGGGTCCATTTGGACTTATGAGGATTGAACCCAGATTGACCACATACAAAGCAAATGCCCACCCCGCTGTGCTACCTCTCTTGTCCATACTCTGGATTTGAAAGTGTGTTTCTGAAACTGCCTCCTGTGTTTTTTCTTGTAGGCAATATTCCACTGGTCAGGCATTTTCAAGAGGTAGCATGTTGGATGGACAGTGCTCTCTTATGGTCTTAACAGGCTTTCCCCCTTTCCAGTGTCCGTCCAGTTGACTGGGCTGATGCTAGGCCAGTTCTTCTCTGCATCTCCAGGGCTGGCTTCAGAGTCACTGCCTTCACCCCATCTTTATTACTTCCTCATGAAACTCATTGTCACCTGCCTGTTTGACCTTGAATCAACCCACATGTTTTTTTTTTTTTTTCTGATGGACTGTTTGTGAGAGCATCGTTTCAATGTTTGACTAACTGGTACAGGATCAGGGCTCTTGTCCTTACCCCAGCGCCCCACTGTGTGACCCATCACTCCAGCAGCTGCCTCTCCACTACTTTATCCAGTCCAGCCCCCTTAAAGCACCAATTTACCTAGATGGGGACAGAGTGTCTCTCTGCATCTGGACCATGGCCCTTTAAGGATCCTGGCGGGTGCGGAAGTGATGTCACAGAACTGGTACTTTCAGCATCCTTTCTTTTCTAGTTGTGGTTGCTTGGCTCAGGCTGCTATTAGTCTCGTGGGTAGAGGAGGTATTGGCGGCTCCTCTGACGGGGACTGTGGAGGCTGATTTTGTGGAAGGAGACTAGAGGCCTCCCAGTTGCCTGCAATGTGAGTGGCAGAGCTGGGCCAGCTTTAGGGCGCTTTCTCCCTTGTTTTTCACTCGTTCCTGACATCCAGGCGGTTCCTGAGGTATAGCAAAGGCTTTAGGGGGACCCAGAGGCTTTGGGCAGTGCAGCAGGAGCTGTGCCGGAGTGCAGGGTTCGCACGTGTGAGCAAATGATCGTGGGAGGGTCCCCTTAGCCAGGATCTCCTCCTGCTCCGGAAAGGCTCAGAGGTGGGTGGGTGTTGGGCTGAGGGACCTGCACAGGGCGGGGCTTAGCCCTCTCAAACCTTCCAGCACTGGGCTGAGCTTGCCTCTTTCCAGAGACTTTGGCCCTGGCTTCACTAGTGTAGAACCTTCAGATTCACTTCAAAGGGCAGGCCCCCAGCCCCCCTGCAGCAGGAAACCCAGTTCTCCTCTGTGATTTGATTGGCTGTTGTGGTGGGAAAACGCCACCCAGTGACTCATTCCCTGTGAATGGGTGAGGTTTGCAAGTTGAAACTTTTTCTTTTCTCTCTTCTCTTCTCTTCTCTTCTCTTCTCTTCTCTTCTCTTCTCTTCTCTTCTCTTCTCTTCTCTTCTCTTCTCTTCTCTTCTCTTCCTTCCTTTCTTTCTTTCTTTGCTGCCCCCCCTTGTTCGTCGATTTGCTCGAGCGAGCCCAGTAATGTCTCCGTTGGAGACTTTGTTGTTACTGTGTTTGGCATATCGAATACATCACAGGTAGCTTGCCAGGCTCAGCCGTGCGGGCGAGATACTCTCGGTAGCTTGCCAGGCTCTCTGAGTGGGGCGGAGGAATCAAACTCGGGTTGGCCTTGTGGGCTGCGTGCAAGGCAAATGCCCGACCGATGTGCTATCGCTCCAGCACAAATTATTTATTATTTTTATCGTTTTCGGTCACAGTCAGTGATGCACAGGGGTGATTCCTGTCTCTGCACTCAGGAATTACTCCTGGTGATGCTCAGGGAGCAGATAGGATGCTGGGAATTAAATCTGGGTCGACCACATGCAAGTAAATGCTGTGCCGCCTCTGCTTTTCCTCCAGTCCCTTCATTTTTTTCTGGTTTGGCTTGTGTACCATATCTGGAGATGCTCAGGGTTTACTTTTGGCTCTGCAGTTGGGAATTCCTGTGAATGGTACTCGGGGATCATATGGGATGCCAGGGATTGATCTGGGTTGGCAACGTGCAAGGCAAATTCCCTTACCCGCTTTACTGTCTCTCGTACCAACTTTTATGTCTTATATTCTAGGTCAAGAATTTCTGCTAAGTGCCAGTTGCAAAGCACTATGAGCACTGTTTCATGTGACACTGTCAAAACATATAAACATAAACAAAAAAACCCAAAATCTTCATTGATCCTGACATTGATTCAATTAGGTTAGATGATTTTAATGGCCCCTGCATTCTCAGCTTTGTGGGGACTCAGCCTTGCTTCGTACATGCATCCTGAGCTCCATACTGAGCTACAACTGAACCCAGACTCGATTATATTTTTATTTTCTTGAAAGTGGTGCTTCCTTTTCTGTATAGAAATAATTTACTGTATAGAATAATTTTCTGTATAGAATTAATTTGTTCTTAATGTGTTCTTCGTTGAGTTTAGAAAAAAAATGGACACATGTTAATAACAACACTTCTGTCAATTTTGCATGAACTTCTTGCAAAACTATTTGATCATTCCAGGAAAAGTCATATATGTGTCAATAATTGTATTTCCATGGTGGAAATGTTAGATATCAAACCTGCAGGGTTTGACTTTTTTTGACATGGAGACCCTCAAGAAATCAAGAAAAAATTGTAAACCTCCTCTGCTGTTCTCCAGAGAAGCACCCAGTCGCAGTGGAATGTCGCAATGTCGCTGATCCTGTGCACAGTGACAGTCTCGAGTGAGCAGTGGTGCCTGCATCACTGTGGGGATTCTGAGACGGCAGGAAGTCTTCAGATGGGAAAAGTCCCAGGGCTGTCAGCAGCACGGACACAATTTGAGTCAGCCGCCACACAAGTGTCATCATCTGAATATCCACACAGGAGAGAAACTGTAAACATGTAAAGAATGTGGGAAGGCTTAGATCGATCCTCATACCTGATTATACATAGGAGAATTCATACAGGAGAGAAACGCTATTCATCCAAGGAATATGGGAAGATCTCAAGACTTAGTATGCATAGGAAAATTCATTTAGAGAAACCTTATTCATGTAAGGATAAGGAATGTTTGAAGACCTTTATTTCCATCTCAGGGGTTTCTGTGCATATAAAATTCATGCAGGAGAGAAACCTTACTCATGTAAGGACTGTGGGAAGACCTTTACTTTGTACTCAGAACTTATTAAGTACAGGTAAACACACACTGAAAAGAATCCTTATATATAATGACTGTTGGAAGGCATTCACTTACTTCTCACTCCATATTGCATATAAGAACATTCATACTGGAAATAAACGTTATGCATTATGTACGTAAGGCAAGCAGGAAGGCATTATGTCCTCAAGCCTTAGTGATCACAGAAAAATTCATATGGCAGACAGCTTACGTATGGAAGGACTGTGGGAAGGCCTTCATTCAAAATTGATGTCTTACTAAACAGAAAATTTCATACCAGAGAAGAACTCCATACATGTTAAAAAGGCCTTTGCTCTACATTCAAGCCTTAGGGCTGAAGCGATAGCACAGCGGTAGGGTGTTTGCCTTGCACACAGCCAATATGGCCCACCCAAGTTTGATTCCTCCGCCCCTCTCGGAGAGCCCGGCAAGCTACCGAGAGTATCTCGCCTGCACAGCAGAGCCTGGCAAGCTCCCCGTGATGCATTCGATATGCCAAACACAGTAACAACAACGTCTCTAATGGAGACGTTACTGGGCCCGCTCGTGCAAATCGATGATCAACGGAAGGGCCTTTACCTTTTACCTTTTAGTATGCATAGGAAAATTCATAGTGGAGAGAAGTCTTACATATGTCAGGAAAGTGTAAATGCCTTCACCCAACCCTCAACTCTTACAATCCTTAGGAAAATACAAACTGGAGGGAAAACTCATTTTTGTAATTGTAGGAAGGCCTTTGTGTGCCTCTCTAGCCTTTGTAGTCATTGTAAAATGTACATGGCATGAGTTGACCCCGAAGAACTTTCCCCAAGTTCAGAACAATCCCCCTAGGGAAGACAAGTTTTATTTAGACCAGGAAGGTTAGGAGGGGGCTACAAAAGTGCAGCCCAGAAGCTAAGAATCTGGCATGACAAGCTCCCCGTGACATCATCCTATAAGGGAAAGGTACTCGGTGATTATCACCAGGGCTATAGTTATGCCAGTGTCTCGGCATTTAAACTTCACAGTGTGTTAACTTGTAAATTACAGTCTTGGTTATGGAAGTCAGGAGGAATGTGACTAAATAAGTACCAAATATAAATAGAAAAAACCTCTTGGAGCAGCAAAAGCTTTTAAAAATTAATGAGACAATCTTACCAACCATACAACCAGATATAACAATGTTCACATCAATTTGTTTTCTCCACATATTGATAATAATATTGCAAACTTATTAACTCAAATTTTATTTTATTCATTTTTTTTGCCTTTTGGGTCACATCTGGCAATCACAGAGGGTACTTCTGGCTATGCACTGAGAAATTATTCCTTGCGGTGTTTGAGGGACCATATGGGATGCTGGGATTCGAACCTTTGTAGGCCGCATGAAAATAAATTACCCTACCCACTGAACTATTGTTCCAGCCCTGACTCATCGATTTTAATATACAATTGTATTAACAATTGGTGTTTTCTTTTTCTTTAGTAAATTAAATAAATAACCACCCTTCAGTCTGGACCGTCAAGGTTCATCACTGGACCATTCTTTGCTCTGATCCTGGCATGGACCAAAAACCCTATTTTCTGCGGAGGGGGGGGTGGTTGGCAGAGAACAACCACAGTGCTGCACGGAATCGTCTTCAATCAAAAATCAGCCAAACCTTCATTCTTCAGGCCTTTCTGTGTTTTGTTGTAGGGCGCTGTACTCAGGCGCTACACCTGGCATTAAGCTCAGAACTATATACCTGGGGAATTCTCATATGTTGTGCAGTACTGAGGTTGGAATACAGATCGGCGTATCTGATAAGCACCTTTTCGAATGTTGCATCTTTGCATATCTCGTATTCTGGGATTTTTTTATTTTTGAAGACTCAACCCAGTATTGAGGATGTGTATTTCCAAAAACTATCATCTTAAGAAAATGTTCCTGGAAATCTTCTTTCATAGGGTGGATGGGAGACAGTTTAATTACATTTTATTGTGCATAGAAGAACTTGTGCCAGTTTTCTGAAAGAGTAAAAGGGGTCCCTGGAGTGAAATATTTTACAAATGGTGTGGCCATTGGAGGGAACTCAACTTTCCCCCATCTCAGCAGGTAATTCCATTCAGCTGTGCTTACTGACAGTACTGGGTGTTCACATTCCTGGATCACACTCCTTTCTCATTTTAGTACTATTAGAGATAAGGAAAGCAGAAACATTCATTTACTTTTCTTTTTTTGGGGGGAGGGTCACACCTGGCGTTGCTCAGGGGTTACTCCTGGATCTGCACTCAGGAATTACCGCTAGCGGTACTCAGGCGACCATATGGGATGCTGGGAATCGATCCCGGGTTGGCCGCGTGCAAGACAAATGCACTACCCGCTGTGCTATCACTCTAGCCCCAGAAACATTTACTTTTGGAAGCACTAAAATCCCAACAATTTAGTGGCCACTCGAATGCTAAAAGCCACTTAGATAGCAAGGCTATAAAATGATCAGTAAGATTTGCTAACTCTGAACTCTGTGTATACCTCCATTCTGGGATTGGTTCTTATGATAGGTTTTATTTTTTTAGATAATATTTTTATTTGGGGGGGCACACCTGGCACTTCTTAGGGGTTACTCTTAGTTAACATTTGGGATGCCAGGTATGGAGATCAAGTTGACCTAGTCCAGTGCAATGTACTGTTCCCACCTGATCCATACTTTGTGTTTGAAAATGTGTGTTTCTGAAGCCTCCCCATGGAACATTCCTTGTAGGTAGGTATCCACTGCTTTCGTGTGTCAGAGGGTAGAGCGTTGAACCTTTAGTGTTCTAGATACTTTTCGCAGCCTTTTCCTCATGTTCCAGTTTCTCTCCAAATCTCTGGTGCCTGCTCTCAGGGTTGTTCTGTTCCTCTCCAAGGATGGCTTCAGAGTCACTGTTTTCACTCCCATCTGGATTATTACTTCCCTGAGAAACTCACTGTCCCCACCTGCTACTTACGTGCCAGTTAGTGAAACAACCTGCTTCATGTTTCTTGATGGACACCTGTGTGAGTGCATTGGTTCAATGTTTGACTGTCCAGTGCAGGCTCAGGGCACTTCTTACTCCCCAGGGTCCAATGGTATGACTGGCCTCCCCAGCAGTTGCCTCCCTGTCCTTTTGTGTGCCCTGCCCCTTGCAGCACAGGATCACATGGGTGTCCCAAAAGGATCTCTCAGCACCTGGAGCCTGGCTCTTTAAGGCTGTGTGTGGGAACGGAAATGACATCACAGACAGGGCCTTCCTGGTACCCGTGTTCTTGATGACAGAGATAGTTGAGTCAGTCCCACTATTGTTACTGGGTGAAGGAAGGCCTGGAACTGGCTGGAAGCGGTTCTTGAAGGCGGATTTTGGGTCAGGACAGCAGCGACTCTCCTCTACACTGGGAGTGATGTGCTAGCGTGGGGGACGCTTCCGCGCTGGTTTCTAACTAGTTCCTCGACTTCCAGGTGTTCCTGAGGCGTGGCGGAGGCTTTAGGGGGATGCGCGCTTTGGGGGGCGCTGTGGGGGTTGTACTGGGGCGCAGTGTTGCGGGTGTGAGCGCGTGGTCCTGGGGGGCTGCTGAGGCCATGATGGCCTCTAGCTCCGTGATGGGGCAGCGGCGGGTGGGCTGGTGGGGGGAGGGGGCTGAGCTTGGGGTTGAGCACAGCGATGCAGGACCTGCACAGGGCAGGGGCTTGGCTGTCCCGATCCTCCTGGCAGCCCCATGTTGAAGTTTTGGCCCTATTCTCGTAGCTGTAAAACCTCCAGATTTGAAGGGCAGAGTCGCAGCCCCCCCTCGTGCCCCCCCCGCCCCATGGCAAGGGTCCCCTTGCTGTTCATCATTTTCATTGCCGCTGTGCTGGTCCGTAACATTTGGTGGCAGTGGACCTGCATGTGGCTGGGGTTTGCCAGTGAACATGTTCTCTTGGGGCTATTTTTGGTTTGGGGTGAGGGGGAGGGGATATCCCTGGAGATGCTCAGGGCTTCCTCTGGCTCTGGGCTCAGGTATGATTCCTGCTGGTGTTGCTGCAGGACATAGGTACGCGGAGAATTTACCGGGTCAAGGCAGGTGCCCTACAGACTTCATTGTCTGTCCAACCACAATATTGTTTTTTTTTTTCAGATCACGAGTTTCATCTACCTCATGTCAAGTTGCAAAGCACCCTCCACTCTTCATCTCTTCCTGAGCGGGTGACCCGTGGCTATTGGGATAAATACTGAGGGTAAGGGCTGGAGCGATAGCACAGCAGGTACGGCGTTTGCCTTGCACGCAGCCAACATGATGAACAACGGGAGTACCGTGACTGTGACTTGAGGGTAAAGATTTTTGTTGTTGTTTTTTTATTTTTTTCCTTTTTTTTTGAAGGAAGATACTTGTTTATTTTTGAGTGTGTGTGGGGGCGGGGCGGACCTTTGTACAGGACTCCTGGTATTTTTGGAAGAAATTTATGTAGGAAGGGGCAGAGCAAAAGTACAGCAAATACTTGACTTGCACACAATCATCTTGGGTCCGGTCCCCTGCATCCTAGTGATCCCCAAATTTTCCAGAACTGAAACCCTGATTGCAGAGTTAGGAATACCATTGAGCAATGCTTGTTCTGGCTCAAAGAAAAACACACACACATACACACACACTTTACACACAGTAAACGTGTGATTTCAAGAAAAGAGAATAAGAAGGATTCTGGAAAAGTATGGAAATGCCAGAAAACAGAGTTTTCAGAACCCACTCTCTTACTATTTAAATGTTCCTCTCAGGTTTGACTTTGCACATGATTTTTTGTTTGTTTGTTTTGCTTCCTTAGAGTTGTCCTGTTGTTGCTGTAATTTTGGCCACTTCCTTTAGTGCTCTGCCACTACTTCTGACTCAGCTCAGGGATCACTGCAGCCAGGGCCCAGAGGGACCAGGTATCGTACTTGGGTCAGTTGAAAGTAAGACCATTCTGCCCCCAAAATAGAATATTTACAGTATAAGTAGTCTTGAGAAGTTCCAAATGTCAGGCAAAGTTCATATTATGGTCCTTAGTAAATAAATGCCTTGGTTATTTGGATTTATTTTCTATAAAACTGAGTGATTGCACCGTTTTCAAATATATTCCTGCACAACCGGAGCGAGAATAGGATGAGACTCACGCAGATGTGCTGATGCGGATTAGAGTAAATCAGGACTCAGATGGGCCCAGGTCCAGCGGGACAGAGCATGGCTGTGCCTCAGGCTCATCTGGAACGAGAAGTGCCCTTGTTCCCCTGAACAGAGTGCACAGGCGCATGTCCTTGTCCACCTTGCAAAAGAGTGGCTGAAGGTTTGTCCACCCTAAGTCCCAGTGGCTTTCCCCATGGCAGAGCCACATTCCAGGCTCTAGCTCCCAGGGGCAGCACTGCTGCCTGCCTGCAGGGGGTGCTGGTACTGAGGAACTCCTGAGGCACCTGGCTGGTACTCTAGCGAATTTTTTGTGCTCCATGGAGGAATCTGAGGATCATAGAAGGCTGCCATTCCCACTGCTTTCACCCCATCTTGATGACTTCCTCCCGCAACTCAATGTCAGGTGCCTTGTACTAACCTGTCTGTTTGACCTTGGATCAGCCCACATGTGTTTTTCTGATGGACTGTGTGTGAGAGCATTGTTTCAATATTAGACTAAACATTACAGGATCAGAGCTCTTGGCCTTACTTCCAGGCCCCCACTGTGTGAGCAAACACTCTAGCAGCTGCTTCTCCACTCCTTTATCCAGTCCATCCGCCTTGCACCAAAAATTCACCTGGGTGGGCACAGAGGCTCTCTGCATCTGGACCATGGCCCTTTAAGGCTCCTGGCAGAAGCAGAAATGATCATAGACGGGACCTTCAGAAATCCTTCCTGTACTAGTTGTGGTTGCCTGGCTTTGGCCGCCATTTGGTCTCCTGGGTAGAGGAGGAACTGGCGCCTGGCATGACAGGGAAACTGTGAGGACGATTTTGTGGCAGAACGCAAGTGGCCTCAGGTGAGCGCCCCAAATTTTGGCACTGTGAGTGGTGGGGCTGTGCCAGCTTTTGGGGCTCTTTCGCACTTGTTTTCCACTGTTCAGAATTTCCAGGCGGTTCCTGAGGTGAGGTAACGTGAAAGCTTTCAGGGGACCCAGAGGCTTTGGGCGGTACAGCAGAGGGCTGTGCCAGGTGCAGGGGTCACAGGCGTGAACAAGTGATCCTGGGGGTCCCCTTGGCCAGGATCTCCTCAAGCTCCTGGAAGGGTCAGAGTCCAGTGGGCCTGGGGCTGCGTAACCTATAGAGAGTGGGGCTTAGCCCTCCCGAACCTGCTAGCACCATTACGAAGCCTTTCGCCCTGGCATCACTAGTGTAGAAGGGCAACTGAGGCTTAGATTTAGAAAGCAGATGCCAAGGTATGAAGTATCATTTGGAGTCAATTAACTCCCAAGATACAAAGTCAGAGCATTAACTATCTTCCTATGTTTATACATAAAGGACATTGGTCTAACGTAACTATGCAAAGGACATAAGGAGAAGAGAAAAGCAGTTTTTCACTCAGATTTCTGAGGATTCAGACCTTACAAGTTAACAGAGTCTGATTAGGAGAAATGCTGACAGACCAGTTGGGAAAGCAAAGCACAGAGAAGGAAGTTACAGAGAAACACAGAAGAATGGGAGTGTCTCAGGAGCACTGTGGTAAACCTAAGCTCCCGGTGGCAAGGGAGGAAGGTAAAGTGTTTAGAGCTATATTTCCAACAGAATAGTGTAGTAGTTAGACTCGAGTGATAACACAGCAAGTAGGATGTTTTCCTTGTATGCGGCCCTTGAGGCTGACCCAAGTTCGATTCCTCTGCCCCTCTTGGAGATACCGGCAAGCTACCGAGAGTATCTCGCCCACAGAGCAAAGCCTGGCAAGCTCCCGATGACGTATTCGATATGCCAAACACAGTAAAAACAATCTGATGATGGAGACTTTACTGGGCCTGCTCAAGCAAATTGATGAGCAGCGGGAGGACAGTGTAGTCGTGGGAATATAGGGGTGGTTGAAGATAGGGGAGGTTGTGCTGCGTCCAGCCTTCTACACCATCCCAGAGTTGTCTCACGGGACCAGAGAGAAGATTGCCAGCACTAACAGGTCATGTGAAGGCTTTCTGGGGACATCCCTGGGACTTGCGATGTTGGGCCCCAACACCATCAAATCTCAATCACGATCCCGACCATCCTGTTACTCGTCTATTGCCCCCAGCAGGCCCCAGTAGCATCTCCTTCGTCCTAGCCCTGAGATTTTTTTAAAAAGTGCCATGTTCAAGGCTCTTTCAGAGTTAGGAGAATGAGACCCATCATTGTTACTGGTATTTGGGATATTGGGTACGCCACAGGGAGTTTGCCAGACTCTGCCGTGTAGGCAGGTTACATTCGGTAGCCTGCCAGTTTGTCCAAATCAAATCTCAATGAACTCCAAAATTTGGAGTGTTTGTTCACATCAGCTGGCGGGCTGTCCTGCTAGGCAAAGCAGCAGCCTCCCAAGAGAAGCACAGTCTGTTGGTTAGAGAAAAGCACATCTTGACACACCTGTCCTTTTCATAAGCACCCACAAAATTAAATTCACTAGGCCTACATCCTGGTACCCCGTAAATTTATGTAATCATATTTACTGAAGAAAGGAAAAGCAAATACACAAAGAAATCAGCTATTGATACTTACTACCTCACTTTGGGGTGACCCTAACCTATTGTTCCTATTTGCACTCTGTGACGATCTGGCACCCTAGTGGAGTGGTTACAAGAAATTGAGTATGTTTATGGAATAATTCCGCTAAGAAGTAAACTTGTGAACTAAATTCCATATTCTTATTGTAACAAACACCAAATAATCGTAGCCGAATAATAGATCAACATGTCTGAAAAGGAGGCTTTCTCCTGTACAACTGCTATACAGTTGTTCTCGGCGACTGGTTCAAATGTTGAAGATTTATAGCTTAATAAATCATCAAGTACTAAAATAAAAAGAATATTTAGCTGCACAGAAGTTAAGGGACTTTCCGTTCATTTGTCTTATCCATGTAGAATCACGGTTATGTGGACCTTGAGCACTGTTTGAAGAGTTCCTACACACAGCTCTCAAGGAGTAACTGGAGAGCACCATTTGTTCTGAACACACACAAACACAGACACAGGAATTTTTGCTTACACAAATATCTTCCCAGTCATCACCAATCCCTGAGTCCCCTTCTGGGCTACCCCTGGCCCCTTTCTGAGTCACGTGATTCACTTAGTTTCTAGCTCTCTCCTATCATTGTGAAAATAAACAGTTGAAACTACTCAAGACCTGGACTTTTAGTGCGATATAAATGGGGACTCAGAGAGATGGTCTGAGTGGCTGTTTGCAAAGTATTTTTGTGAATTTTATTTCCTCGTCAAAACAAAGACTTCTGATTGACATGCTATCTGTCCACTGTCCAGTCTGTCACTCTTCATCTATCCCAGACCTGGCAAACATCAGATGTCCTAATCACCTGATCCTATCCCAAAAAAAGGGGGGGGATTAACCTTTCTGAGAAGGAACATACCTGGTCAGGAATACTTGAAGACTGGCGCTTTAAGGCTCTGGGTGGCCATGCAGCTGACATCAAGGGATCCGATTTCCCTGGGGGTCTTGGAGGTCAGGCAGAAGGGCGGAAGTTCTGGCAGCCACGTTGCCGCAGAAGGTGAGGAGCGGGTGACAGGGCACCCAGGGAGGAAGGGGGGTCCGGGAAGGTGGGTTTCCACATTGCCCCTCCGGGTGGTCGCTCTGAGCACCTGAACCTCCGCGGGCTCCGCCTGTGGGCAGCAGGGTCGCTCCGTGATGGTGGCCCGGGGTGGCGACCCCTCACCCGGGACGCACTAAGTGCTTCTGCCAAAAGCTTTATCTTGCTTATAAATTGATTTTGAGGGAAACAAGGTTGTTGTTACTGAGAACTTACTTAGAAAGATGCGTAAGGGGGAACGCGACCGGCTGGGTTCAATCCCGGCACCCTACAGCATCCCGGGACCAGCCTGGAGTGAGCCCAGAGCCGGGGACCAGTGATGGGGTGGGTGGGAGGAGGGGCGGGGCACATTTATGTGCTTAGGGCTCAAAAGCATTTGGCAGAGACTTTGCTTTTCACTTGTTCCTTGTGCATTCAGTGGGTTCTGGGAGTACAGGGAGGTGGGGAGCTTCTCTTTACTTTTTCGTTTTTTTTATTTTCCTTTTTGGGTCACACCAAGCGATGCACGTGGGTTACTCCTGGCTCTCCGCTCAGCAAGCACATCTAGTGGTGCCAGGAAGCATGAGGGAAGCCCAGAATTAAACCCAGGTTGGCTGCCTTGGAACCAAATGCTCATTTGTCTATGTTATCATTCTGGCCCCAAGGTGCAGAGATTTAAGACAACTCAGGACTGGGAGGAGGGGGATTGGCAGGGGGTGCATCAGGGCTGTGCTATGACACAGTGGGTCTTGCAACCAAGTGTGCAATCTTAGCAGGAAGTAGCACAGAGACTTCTAGAGTGTGCCCTAACCCATCTAGTAATGCAATTTAGGATCATTATTGGCCACACCCCTTTATTCATTTAAATGAATTAATTATTTTATCTGGAGGAGTAGAACTGCAAGACTCAGTTACTTCTCCTCCCTCTGCACTCAGGGATCATTTCTGGCTGGGCTGAGGGCACCATATGGGATGCCAGGATTCAAACTTGGTTTGGCCTAGTGCAAGACAAGCATCTCACCTGCTATACGATCTTTCCAATCCCTTTATAATTTATTTTATTGTAGGTTTTTGGGCCACAGTACCACTCAGTCCTCAGGGCTTATAACGCAGGCATCATTTTTAACAGTGCAGGGGTGGGTGAGCATATGTACTGTTGCATATTGACCCCGGCTTTGCTGCTTGAAAGAAAAGCACCCTATCAATTTACTATCTTTGCTAACCTTGTATGATTATATTTCCTCAGAAAAAAGAATTTCTGAGCTCGAAGCCAGGAGTAACTCCTGTGCATTGCTGGATGTGACCCAAAAAGCAGAAAAAAAACATTACTAAAAAATTAAAGTGGGAGAGCGCTAAGGGGCTGGAAACCACCGAACTCCTTGGCAAAGCTGTTTTTTCGATGATGTTTTCTCCTTTGCTTCCCTCCGAAGCACCCAAGTGGAGGATAGGGGGTGACCATGATGCTTTCTGTTGAGAATGCAACAGCAGTCCTCAAGAAATCGACTGGGGTCCCCACTGGCAATCCCTGGTCAATTGGGTGGCAGTTCATTGCAAGGTCTCCAGGATGAGGTATTGGAGGTCACCTGGGTCACCCTGGGCCAACACCCAAAAGGGCCTTTAGAGGACCTGTCCATCACTGGGGGATCGAGTCTCTGTGTAGAACTGCGGATTGAACCCACACATACCAAGCTTGCAACCTCACTCCTGTATCATCTCCCAGTCCCTGCAATGACACATGTAGAGAGGAGAAAATGCAGGCCCAGTGACATGCAGCAGCTTCCCTGAGGTCACACAGCACGAAGAAGTATCTTTGCTCTGGGGATCCTCAGGGCAACAAGAAGCAGGAAGGATGGACACGAACCCCAACCACCACCCCACCCTGTCCCCAGGTCCAAGAGGAATTCTCCCACAAGGAGGCTCTGTGCAGGGCGTCCAAGCCGGGATCCCCCTGTTGTCAGAGGGTGGTTGTGCTCACTACCTCATCCAAAACGGTGCCCTACATGCTCATCCCCCTGGAGACCGGTCAGGTAGATGTGGAGGTGAAGGTCGTGAGCATCGAAACCTGGGACCATGTGAGGAAGACCAACCTGGTCCAGGTAATGAACCAGAGCAGAGATGGGGGGAGTGGAGGGACCCTCCCCAGGCTACCGGCTAGACTCCAGGTGGGACAATTGGGACCTGGGCCTTGGGTCAAGTAACAGGCCCCTGGATGGGAGTGAGAGGGCGCACCAGGGCACACAGTCCAGCACAACCCTCATGCAGCACCAGGCTCTGCATTCTCTTACAGTTTCCTGTGAGACTTCCAGAACCTATTTATGAGTGGGAGCATGTGAAAGTCAAATAGGTCCACCAAATACTATTGCGCCCCAAGCAAATAAAGAATCATCCCCTGAATCTCCCATGGGGCAGGAGGCTAGTACACCAAGAGGACATTTTCCTTGTATGCTGCTGACCAGGATTGAAGCCAGCATCCTATAGGATACCCTGAGTGCAGAACCAGGTATTAGCCATGAACAAATTTTTTTTTTAAAAAAGGAAAAGAAGAGGGGCTGGAGCAAGCGGGTAGGGTGCTTGTCTTGCATGTGGCTGCCCAGGTTCAATTCCCAGCATCCTATATGGTCCCCTGAGCACAGACATTGGTAATTCCTGAGTGCAGCGCCAGGAGTAACCCCTATGCATCACCACGTGTGACCCAAAAAGCAAAAAAAATAAATAAAAATGAAGAGCACTTGTCACTTTACTAATATTAGAGGGGGGGGGAATCCTGACACTTTGCTTTTGGAAGCAGTAAAAATCCCAATAATCTAGTAGTCACTAGGATGCTATACATCATTTAGGTTTTCGAAAAGGCTAAATAAGGCCTTTTCATCAGGAAAGTTTGCTAACTGTGAGCTCAGTATACACCTCCATTCTAGGATGGGCCCTTATGCTGGGTTGTTTTCTTTCAATAATGTTTCTTATTTGGAACCACACCTGACACTTCCTAGTGTCTGGTGGTGCTCAGGTAACCATTTGGGATGCCCAGGATGGAACTCAAGTTGACCAAGTTCACTGCAAGTGCTAACCCACTGTACTCATCACTCCTGGTCTATACTCTGGTTTGAAAATGTATTTCTGAAGCTTCCCCATTGAACTTTCCTTGCCGGTGACTTTCCATTTCTCCTGTGTTGTCAGGGGTAGAGCATTAACGCATAAAGTGCTCTCAGATGTCCTTAGCAGCCTTTCTTTCCTTTCAGTTTCTGTCCAGCTCTCAGGTGGCTGCTCTCTGTCTGGGTTGTTTCAGTTCTTCTCCAGGGCTGGCTGCCCAGTCACTACTTTCACCCCCATCTTGCTTTGTTACTTCGCTGAGAAACTCACTGTCCTGTGCCTCACCCACTCCCTACCTGCCTGTTTTACCCGGATCAACCCTGTTTTAGTTTTCCTGATGGCCTTGTGTGTGAAAGCATTGACTCCACACTTGACTGACCAGTAAAGCATCAGGGGACTTCTTACCCGAGCTCCCAATCCAGCAGCTGCCTCTCCACTCTCTTATGCAAGTCCATCCCCCTCCCACCACTGATTCACCTGGGTGGGGATAATGGTTATCTGGTGTCTGTCCCTTTAAGGCTACTTGCAGGACCGGAAGTGACATCACAGCGGGGCCTTCCTGGTGCTTCTCTTCCTGGAAACAGGGTCAGAGAGTCCTTGTTCACCTGGGTGAAGGTCAAAGGGGGGCCCAGCGAGAAAGCAGGACTCTGAAGGCCGATTTTGCCTTGCTGCAGTTCGGGGGTGGCTTCCTGTGAGTTCCCTGCACCTCCCCATTTCCATGCTGTGAGCCGCGGGACTGCGCCAGCTCAAGGGGCCTCTCGCGCTTGTTTTTCTTATGTTCCCCGATATCCAGTGGTTCCTGAGGTATGATGGATTCTTTTGGGGGGCGCGGAGCTTTGGGAGGTTCCTCGGGGTCTGTAGTGGTGATGTCGGTGGGCCCCACGGGTGACTTATGTGAAGTGGGGAGGAGAAAGGCAGTCACTTTCTCCCCACCCGCCTCTGTCTCGCGGGACCCTGGGTAGGCTAGGACCGGTAACGTCTGCAGTGAGCACCTGCTCTGCACGGGCCTAAGCCCCGCCAGCCCCACAAGGTGGCCGTCAACCACACGTGAAGTCCGCTTGATCTTCTCCACACGGGAGTTAATCACCGCCAGCGGATTGCTCGGGGAGCCACGGACTCAAGTTGGGGCGAGAATTCGCTCTTTGCAGGAAAGGAGAGACCAGTCCCAAGCCTTACCCGAGGTTTCTGGGGTTCTTGTCTTGCTCGCAGAAAAGAATTTCAGGAGTAGACGAGCAGTGAAGTAACAGGTTTTATTTGGAGGCTTTTGGAGAGGGAGAGAAAGGGATAAGCAGATAGTAAGAGAGAGAGAGAGTAATGCTGTTGGGATCGGGAGTTCCCTAGCCCTGGGAGGCACGGAGAGACCAGATAGACACAATTCCTGCAGGAGTAAAAACGGGGTTTATGTAGACCAGCATGCTGGGGCTCCACAGTACACCCCAGAGAGAGCAGTGGCTGAGAGCCCCGATCTTCTTCAAAGGGGATCTTATATAGGCCTTCACTGGCCGTTACAGCAAGGCCCACACATGTCATAGCCAATAGATTTGTAACAACATTTACTTTCTTAACCAATCCATTTAAAAGTACCTCACTCCCTAGCCTATAGATTCAAAGATCAGCATTTACGTACATAGATTGTCAGCACAAGCAAGGTTATAGCTGGAATCATTAAGCCTTAGGTAATCTCCCTTGACCATCCACATTTTGAGTAACCCAAGTCTGCAGAGTGCTTTATTGAGACAATACATTCCAGGAAAGGGCAATTTCCCCCAACCACCTCCATCCTGAGTTATCCTTTACCCAAATCTGCAGGGTGCTTTACTGAGACAATACATTTCAGGGACAGTAAATACACCTGAATACTGTCACACTTGGTTTAGAAATAAGTTATGCCCTGTTCACTTTCCAAGTCCCCTCTCCCCCAGGTGCAAAGCAGCCAAGCAGTTTTACAGAAAGCAATGTTGCAAGTTAGCTGAAGCACGCAAAAAATTTGATGCCCTAATATGAATTCTTTCAACGCGTCCAGAGGGAACGCGGGCTTCTCCGAGGGTGGAGAGACCCCCAAGTGGGCTCTCAAGCTGGCTCTTACAGATCCTTCTGACTCAGAATGTTCTGGAATCTCCTTGGGGCTGGGTCACTGGAGTTAACCGGATTGAGAGGGGGTTCGAGAATCATCTGGATTGGAGTGTCCTGGAATCTCCTTGGGGCTGGGTCGCTGGAGTTAACCGGATTGAAAGGGGGTTTTCGGGAAGGAGGAATTTCATGGGGAGGAGACCCATATTTTCAGGGTCTGGGGGTGGTCTTATCAAGTCTTTATTCTCTGTGTCCACAGGGTAGGTTGGTCCTAGAATTCTTCTATGAGACTTTGTTTCATTGCAGAGAGCCTTTCCCTATCTACCTGCCTACATCAAATCCCCCCTAGAGATTTCACCACCTTAAATCTTTAAGAGAAAATGGCAGAAGGTCCATCTTCTGGAGCTGCTTCATGCTGACAATGGGGTGCTGGCTCTTCCTACACAAGGGGTGAAATCTCATACTATCTCAGCTTTTAGTGGCCCTCAGCAGTGAATTGGTTGGGTTTCTGGAGTTATCTGAAAAAGAAGATTGGATCTATTAGACTGAGCGATATCACTTGAGATGATTAGACCCTAGAGTAGAATGCCACCTCTGATCTAGCAAAGGCAGAATGGTCTGTGGCTTTAGATAACATTCTGTCTGGGATGGTGAGACAGAAATTAAAACAGCAGACCCCGAAGCAGCATAATCCTATACTTATGCCTATGATCATAAGGATGGAAAGTAATAATTGCTCCACCCACGTCCACCCTCCTCCAAACCATGAAGTGATCCGGTCCCAGAAACTTGGAGAGGAGTCCTCAAGAGACTGTACCTGTGCTTTCATTTCATCCAGAAAGTTAGATATGTTAGCATTATAGTCTGGGATATACACACAACACTCAGTTTTTATGACAGCACAAGTTCCTCCCTGAGCAGCAGTGAGTATATCTAGGGCCATCCGGTTTTGGAGAACTGCCCTTCTCCTTTGAGACATTTCTGAGTTAATGAGGGAGAGACTATTGTGGGTATCATTTAATGATTTTTGCACGTACTTTGTCAGGGTCTCTATATATAGAGCAATGCCTTCTATTCCAATTTGTGGGGCAAAGAAAAAACCCAAATGATCATACCAGTGGAAAGCTGACCTAGTCCAGCGGTGGACCATATGTCGGTAGTTAGCTGGTTTGTGTGGATGAAGTGTCTGCACATATCTGCCTTACATCCAGGCGAAGCCTAAAGTACATCGGCCACTCCAGCCGGGAGGAAGCCAGGGCCTTAAATTCTGTCCACATAACCAGTGAGACCCATTTGGTGCAAACCATCTAATCCCTGGACTCCTTGTCCAATCTGTTGCAAACCAATCAGTAGGTTGTAGGATTTGAACCTGCTCACACATGAAAGGTTGGAGCCACCCCATATCTAGGGAACGGGTGTAGTATTTAGAAGCCCGTGGCCGATTTTGTTCCCAGCATAATGGGGCCTTTTTACTTAGAGCCCTTGTTGAGGGAGTCTTCCATGTATGTTGATCCCAGACCTGGTATAGTCCTTCTTCGGTATGTCTAACTCTCTTAGAAGGTGCTACGTGTCTTGATATATTTGATGGCTGTTTGGCATAAGCATTGGCCTCTCTTTGAGTCTGGTTAATGGAGAAGGACATGTTGTGTCCTGGCTCTCTTATGGATATAAAAACACCAGGCCATTTGCTTACATTGGATCTGGTGATAGGGATATCTGAAGAAAGAAACAGTATCTTATATGAGTTAATAAAATCCTGGAGAGAAGCCCAGTCTGTCCCTTGAAATGGGGACACCCACCAGGGTAACCCCAAGGTGCTGGATGAACCCCGAGGTGCTGGCATGAGGCCACATACCCAGCATGCACTCTAATTTCTTTCCTTTGCATACTGGTGGGTCCACTGTAAGAACAGGTCAGGCCCTGCTTCTATTAGCTGCATTTCAATTATGGCTATTAAGAGCAATTTCAAACAAAGAGACATGGTACTTGGCTTTTGATAGGAACACTCTCTCTCGAAGTGTCCTCTCTAGTTCTTCTTGAAGAGGAGCTTTAGGTCTTCAATAGGCTCACAGGAATAGGTCACTTCTTCCTCTGCCTGGGTTTCATCGCTGTGTGATGTAGATGAAACTGGTTTTATCCTGGAAAGATGAACCCAACTAGAAATTCCGTTAAGTTTTACAGCCATAGGAGTGCGTAGGATAACCTGGTAAGGTCCCTTCCACTTAGGCAGCAGGTGATCTGAAGGGGACCCAGCGTTCCAGGTTTTTAGCAAGACCCAGCTACCGGGCTGAATTTTACTTGGAGGTAATTCTTTATTTGGGTGGGGTAGAACAGCATTCCCATATTCCTGAATCGCCTGTTGTACTCGTCCCAGGTTAACAACATATTTGGTCAGTTCTAGACTTTTTGAGTCCAGTAAGAGATCTGTAGTTAAAAAGGGTCTGCCATAGAGCAGTTCAAAGGGACTGAGTTGAAGTTTTGTTCTTGGAGCCATTCAGTGTCTGAGGAGGGCTATTGGCAAGAGGGACAGCCAGGACTCAGATGTTTCTTTACACAATTTCCCTAAAATCTTCTTGAAGGTGTGGTTGAATTTCTCCACCTTCCCTGATGATTGAGGGTGCCAGGCTGCATGAAGTTTATTCTTAATCTTTAGAGCAGAGGATAGATCCTGGGTCACCATAGAAACAAAGGACGGTCCATTGTCACTCTGTAATGACCTAGGCAGGCCGAATCTAGGGATTATTTCCTTAAGTAATGCCTTAGATACTTCTCTGGCTGTGGTAGTGCGTATTAGGAAGGCCTCTGCCCATCCAGTGAAGGTGTCAATGAAGACCAGCAAATACCGGTACCCTGAGCATTTAGGCATCTGTGTGAAGTCAAGCTGCCAATCTTCCCCTGGATAAGTTCCTCGATGCTGAACAGTTGGTGTCAGAAGGGGAGGCCTGGGATTCCCACCAGGCTCGTTAACAGCACACAAAGCACAATTTTGAGTCACTTCTCTTACTGTCTTATTTAGTCCTTTTCCTTGGAAAATGATTTTCACCAGTGTTGTTAGAGCATCTCTTCCCATGTGGGAAGCTTCATGTAGCCCTTTAATGACCTTCCACTGCATTGGCCCTGGAATCAACAATTTTCCTTGTTTGGTAAACCATCCATCTACTTCCTTTTGGAAACCTCGTTCTAGTGCCCATTTTTCCTCTTCTGCTGTATATTCTGGCTTAGAGGGAATGTCTTCAGAATGGGGTATCAGTCCCATGATGGAACAAGAATCAAGGGCTGTCTTTCTAGCTACAGTATCTGCATGGCGATTTCCTCTAATAATCTCAGTGTCTCCTCTTTGATGTCCTTTGCAGTGCATAACAGCGATCTCTTTAGGGGCATGCACAGCTTCCAGTAGTCTTAGAATTTCTTCCCCATGTTTTATTGGACAATTTTTAGCAGTTAAAAATCCTCGTTCCTTTCAGATCGCAGCATGTACGTGCAAGACTAAGAAAGCATATTTAGAGTCAGTGTAGATGTTCACTCTCAGTCCCTCAGCCAGCTGGCAGGCTTGGGTGAGAGCAATTAATTCTGCCTTCTGAGCTGATGTTCCCCCTGGTAAGGCCTCAGCTTCCACTACCCTAGTCAGGCTAACAATGGCGTATGCAGCTTTTCGAGTCCCTTCAGGTACTAGGCTGCTTCCATCAGTAAACCAGGTTTCATCTGGATTGTCCAGGGGTGTCTGCTTTAAATCAGTTCTGCTGGAATAGACTTGCTCAATCACCTCTACACATCTATGGTCTAAGGTCTCACAGGTCTCCTCAGGGAGGGGAATAAAGTTTGCCAGGTTCAGGGTCTGACAAGTTCTGTGGGTCACTTCTGGAGAATCTAAGAGTAAGGCCTGGTATTTCGCTAGCCTTCCACCCGTTAGCCATTGATGGCCTTTTATTTCTAGGACGCTCTAGACCTGATGAGGAGTCATAACTTCTAGCGGTTGTCCAAGAGTGAGCTTAATGGACTCCTCTACCATAAGGGCAGTTGCTGCTACTGCTCGCAGACATCCGGGCCAACCCTGGGCCACGCTATCAAGCTGTTTAGATAAGTAGGCAACAGGTCTAGGAGTCTCTCCCAACTTTTGAAGTAGCAACCCCAGCGCTGTTCCCTGTTTTTCAGCTACGTACAAAGTAAAAGGCTTTTCCAGATCAGGTATTGCTAGGACTGGGGCTGCGACCAGCTGGTCTTTTAGGTTCTGAAATGCTGATTGGCAACTCTTATTCCAGTTTAGAGGCTCAAAATCCGTTCCCTTTAGAGCCTCATAAAGAGGTTTAGCTATGATTCCATAATTGGGGATCCAGAGTCTACAGAATCCTGTCATGCCCAAGAAGCCTCTCAACTGTTTCTTAGTTTGTGGTTCCGCAAGCTTTAAAATGACATCCTTCCTGTCACTAGATAGTGTTCGGCCTTCAGGAGTGAGCACATATCCTAGATACTTAACTTTTTGCTTGACAATCTGCGCCTTAGAGGGGGAGACCTTATATCCTCTTTCCCCCAAGAAGTTTAATACTTGGATTGTATGGCTAATGGAGGCTTCCCTTGTTGGACTGCAAATAAGAATATCATCCACATACTGTATGACAGCTCCATCCTTTAACTGTAACTCTCTGAGTTCTTTACCCAGTGCATTCCCAAAAATGTGGGGGCTGTCTCTAAAGCCTTGAGGAAAAACAGTCCAGGTATATTGCTGTGTTTCGTTAGAATTAGGGTCAGTCCATTCGAAGGCAAAGAGGAACTGAGAATCAGGATGCAGGGGAATGCAAAAGAATGCATCTTTTAGGTACTGTGAACCAGGCAGAGTTACCAGGGACCTGATTTAGGATGTTATATGGATTGGGCACAATAGGGTGGATTGGAACCACTGCTTCGTTAACAGCTCTGAGGTCCTGTACTAGTCTGTATTAACCATTTGACTTCTTTACGGAAAGGATTGGAGTATCACAAGGTGACTGGCAAGGCACTATCAGTCCATATTTTAAGAACTTCTCTACCAGCGGCTGTAGCCCTTTTCTGGCTTCAGGTTTAATTGAATATTGACACTTATGTGGGTAACCTGCATTTTCCTTGAGGCTAATCTTTACTGGAGATGCTCTTAAGGCTCTTCCAGGCATTCCTTGATCCCATACCACAGGGTTTACAGCGCTTCTAATCTCAAGGGGAATGCCTGGGAGGTCTGTGTCAGAGTTATCCAATAAAATCGCTATAAAGATCCTTTCCCTCGAGGGGAAGAGCTGAAGGGTGCTTCCTAAAACCTGCATTATGTCTCTTCCTAATAGGGGGGTTGGGCACTCTGGGACAATTAGGAAGGCATGAGTAAAGACAATATCTCCATAGCTGCAGCTCAATGGTTGAGTAAATACCCTTTTCACAGGGACACCTCCTACCCCTATTATTACACAGGAGTTGGCCTAGAGTGGTCCTGGAGATTGGCAAAGGACAGAGTAGGTGGCTCCTGTATCGACCAAAAAGTCGATATCCCTACCTGCTATGTCAAATGTAACCCGAGGCTCAGCTTTTGTTATCACCAAGTTGGAGTCAGGAGCCAGTGATGACCTTGGGCTTCTTCAGTCTTCTTGCACTGGGGCCTCTAGAGCAGGAGCTGGCCGCAGCCCTTTCTGGAGCTGAGGACAATTCCTTTTCCAGTGGCCCTCCTGCTTGCAGTTATGGCACGGCCCGTGATGTGGTTGTAGATCTGGACATTGCCATTTCTGATGTCCCACTTTTACACAGTTGAGGCACTCCCCTTCAGACGGGCACATCTAGGATCTTCCAGCTGAGGGCCTGCCTCTAGGGTTACTTTGAGGTCTCAGGACTTTATCGATAGCAACTGCTATCAGCTGAGCCTGATCTCGTCGTTTGAACCGATCTCTCAGGACTTTCTCGGCCTTCTCTACCTGTTCTCGACTGTTATATACGCTGGAAGCGATTTCAAGAAGCTGACTTAGAGTGGTCGGGGGTCCCATGGCTGACTTTTGAAGCTTCCTCCTTATGTCAGGGGCACACTGACTTATAAAGTAAGAGGCGATCAGGACTTTTCCTGCCTCATATTGGGGATCTATGTTCGTATACTTTCTCATTGTTTCTATCAGCCTCCCCTGGAATTGGTAGGGATTTTCATTTCTCTCCTGCATAATTGCCTTCACCTTGTTCACAGCCTTAACGACACACTTCTTCATGCCGGATATTAGATAGTTAATCATGTGGTCTCACCTTTTCTTGCCTCCCCTAGTTTGATAATCCCATTCTGGGTCTGTTAAGGGAATTGCTGTTAAACCCACAGGGTAATCAGGGTCATTAGCCCGGAGCTCATCTGCATAGGCCTGTGCAGCTGTTATAATCTGTCCCTTTTCATCTGGGGTGCAACAATTGGATAGAATTACTTGTATGTCATCCCAGGTGAGCTCATAAGAATAAATCAGGGCCTGAAATTCCTCTGTGAACTTTGAAAGATCTTCCCAAAATCTCCCCAGCTGTTGTTTGCATCGGTGAAGGTCACTCATTGAGAAAGGCACATGAACCTTCACTATGCCTGCTTCTCCGTTAGGCACTTCCCTTAGGGGAAACATTTGGGCCAGCCTATCAGGACTGGGGTCAGGTTTGGGATGATAGCAAGCACTGCTCCAGGTGCACCCTGCTGGACTTGCTTCTGACAGGGAGGGGCATGCCTGAGTTGCATGAGCTGCTTTGGGCTGGCAGCAAGCTCCTTTGCTAGCACACTCCTCTGCACTAGCCCCTTCATCTGAAGGGGGGCTACTCTCCTGAACTGTTCTATGATCATGGCGAGCTAACCCACTAGCACTTTTCTCTAAACCTTTCTTTTCTTGTGTGGATTGCTCCTGGGCTGCCAGACCAGGAAGCCTGGAACTAGACCACATTGGTGGTGATTCTGGTGAGGGAGAGAACTCATTAGAGGCCGCCCCAGCCAGCCCATCAGGCAGAGGTGGAAATGGAGATAGAGGCACAGTTGAGAATGGAGGTGGGGGCACCTTTGGGGCAGTTCCTGGGGAGTTCAACATTAGAATATCATCTATAGGGTCTGATTCTGGCTCTCTTACTTCTGAAACATGCGCGTAGCAGATGCAACAGGTTTCCCTTTTCTCTGAATCCTCATATAGTGCCATGAAGGCCTGGATATAAGGAATTTCATCTCACTTCTTTTCCTTTTTGCAGAAACGATCTAAATGTGAAATGGTCTGGTAATGCAAACTGCCATTTACTGGCCATGTTTTCCCATGCTCTAGCTTATATTCAGGCCATGTGATGTTACAGAGGTTGACAAGACGTTCCTTATTTAAACTACCTAAATGGAAGCTCTTCCAATGTCTTAATAAGCAACCCAGAGGGGAATCTTTAGGTATTGAAGTTGAGTTGCCCATGTCTCTGATTACCAGCAACGACCTATGGAACAGAAAAACCTAAGACAGGATGGTTCTCAAGCAGAACTTTTCCCAGGTCTATCCCAAGGGGACTCTAACCCCTCGTGGATAGACCTCCACTTTGGCTTCTCCCAAGGGGACTCTAACCCCGTGTGGATAGGCCTTCACTCAGAGGCTCATTGGATTTGGACCGTGTCCACCAATGGCCTCTGCTTCCACCGCAGGCGTCCCTGGGCGGGCCTGGCATCGGGCAGAGCCACAGCTGTGTGCCCGAGCCTAACCTAGTGCTGTGGTCTTAAAACTCTGCTCCTTGAAAAAGTTCTGCCTTTTCTTAGCTTGTTACATCTTCCCTGCTTCTTGCTGGTTCTCTGCTTTTCTCAGGCTTCTTACCTGCCTGTTACCCTTTTTTTTTCTTTCTGCCTTACCTCTGGACTGCCTTCATTAGCATTTCAAATGACCTCTAGCTGATTTTCTAGTTAGGCTGGGGAAAAGGATTTTCTAGTTAGACTGGAGAGATTTTCAGTCTGGAAATTGATCTGCTTTAGTTTCCCAGAATCTTCACACTATTGGGCTTTCCTCCCATTCCTCCCATAGTGGACGGTGACGCAAGACAGGCAAAGGAGGGGTGCCTTTTTGCAGAGACCATTCAGATGCATGCCTGGCCTTTGGAGAACTTAGCCTTAGTGGTTCAGCATTGTGACTTGCGACCGGCATCTATGCCAGTGCCACCATTGACCGTATGTTCTCCGTGGAATCGCAAGCAGCCCACTCGAGTTCCGTGACTTTAGAGGGACTTTAAGAGTGCCAGGTCGTGGATCTACAAAATCACGCCTGATAGGAGGACCTATCAGGGTGCTCATGCACACACACATTCACACAGCGGTTATCACATTCCTCCCCCTTTCCCCCTAGAGATTTCCAAGGGAGCATACTTCCACAGCAGATTTTCCACAGATTACCTCCTTCCTCGTGGATTTCTTCACTGCATCTGTCCCTTCGTGGTCGCCATCTGATGTCGGTGGGCCCCACGGGTGACTTATGTGAAGTGGGGAGGAGAAAGACAGTCACTTTCTCCCCACCCGCCTCTGTCTCGCGGGACCCTGGGTAGGCTAGGACCGGTAACGTCTGCAGTGAGCACCTGCTCTGCACGGGCCTAAGCCCCGCCAGCCCCACAAGGTGGCCGTCAACCACACGTGAAGTCCGCTTGATCTTCTCCGCACGGGAGTTAATCACCACCAGCCGATTGCTCGGGGAGCCACGGACTCAAGTTGGGGCGAGAATTCGCTCTTTGCAGGAAAGGAGAGACCAGTCCCAAGCCTTACCCGAGGTTTCTGGGGTTCTTGTCTCGCTCGCAGAAAAGAATTTCAGGAGTAGACGAGCAGTGAAGTAACAGGTTTTATTTGGAGGCTTTTGGAGAGGGAGAGAAAGGGATAAGCAGATAGTAAGAGAGAGAGAGAGTAACACATCAGAGGGAACGCGGGCTTCTCCGAGGGTGGAGAGACCCCCAAGTGGGCTCTCGAGCTGGCTCTTATAGATTCTTCTGACTCAGAATGTTCTGGAATCTCCTTGGGGCTGGGTCACTGGAGTTAACCGGATTGAGAGGGGGTTCGAGAATCATCTGACTTGGAGTGTCCTGGAATCTCCTTGGGGCTGGGTCGCTGGAGTTATCCGGATTGAAAGGGGGTTTTGGGGAAGGAGGAATTTCATGGGGAGGAGGCCCATATCTTCAGGGTCTGGGGGTGGTCTTATCAAGTCTTTATTCTCTGTGTCCACAGGGTAGGTTGGTCCTAGAATTCTTCTTCTATGAGACTTTGTTTCATTGCAGAGAGCCTTTCCCTATCTACCTGCCTAAATCATCCTCATCTCCCCCAAAGACTGAGACCCTGTTGCTGTCCAACTTTTTTATTCCTGCCCTCCAGCGTCAGGCAGGGGTAGTGGATCTGCAGTTGGCCGGGGTTTCCCAGTGACACTTTCCTTTTGGGGCTATTTTTGGCGTGAAGAATGGGGGGGCTCTGCATTCCCAGAGATACCCTGAGGGTTTTCTCTGGCTCTGGCCTCAGATTTTATTCCTGGCAGTGCTCTGGGGCCCTGGGGATGCAGAGGATTAGTGGCAGCAACACAAGCATCCTAACAGGTTTACTGTATGTTGAAATAGGAATATCTGCTTCCTCACATCAAGTTGCAAAGTCCTGCCTTGACCGCTGTCTATCGAGGTGAGTACTGGGGGTAAAAGGTGTGTGTGTGTGTGTGTGTGTGTGTGTGTGTGTACACTTGTGGGTTCGTGTCTTTGTGTATTGCTGGTAAAACTGTATGTCTGTAGACACTTTTTTAAAAAAAATTATTTACTTTTCGTGTCACAGCTGGCGATGCAAGGGATTACTCCTGGTTCACCTCTGAACAATTACTTCTGTGGTCGTCATGGGACCATATGGGATGCTGGGAATCGAATCCAAGTCAACCACTTGCAAAGCAAACTATCCTACCCACTGTTGTTTGTTTGTTTGTTTTTGTTTTAGAAAAGAGGGGCTTTCCAGGGCAATCATAGTCCAGAATGTGGCTCTATCACGGGGGGGGGGGGGAGCCCCACTGGTGGCTGGAACGGGGCGCTGATGCACGTGATTTCCTGGCCTCAGTCTTTCCTGATTTGGCCTGTGAGAACCTGCTGTGGGATCCGGGAGGAGTCCCCAGACCAAGGCAGGGCCAACTTTTCTCTCTTGTAGCCAAGCCCAGAACTTGTGTCGTGAAAGGCACCACAGATGCCAACCCATTTGGCTTCTGTTGGGGAGAAAGAAACATTTGACAAGTGTCGCCCAGGCGGGTCTGTGAGCCAGTGCCCCAGGGTGTGGCTGGTCAGAACTTGGGGATTTTGCTCCTGTCCAGTGCTCACAATTCTGACTTCTACAGTTCTCTGATCCTCGGGAAAACTAGAGCAGGAGAAGATGGTGAGATGCCATCAAACACACCGACCCCAGGTAGGAGTGACAAGATGAGGTGAAGCAGTGACAGGAGCGTCAGGCTTACTGGGCTTTCTGTCTCTGACTTGCTTCAGGAAAGTTCCTGCCGCCTTGTGAGGGCACCTAACTCTGCAGTATGAGGCCACGTTTGTGTCAGTTTTGTTGTATTTGGCTTTTGGACCACAACAGCTCAAAGATTACTGGTACTCAAGGATGGCTCCTGACGTGTCTCAGGGACCATTTGGGGTGCTGGTCATCAAAGGCTGGTGTCTGGGTATTTTATTTTGTTTTCGCAGCAACACACAGTGATTCTGGGGATTATACTCTTGGCTATACACTCTGCCATTGTACCTGGCACTGCTTAGGGGACCCTATGAGATGGTGGTGATCACCAGCACCACCCACTGTCGTGTTACACAGTCATGCTGCTTTGTTTCTTTTCGTATTTATTTTTGTGCCACAGGGGAGATGCTCAGGGCTTCCTCTTGGCTCTGTGCCTGATGTGCATCATGGGTCCCCAGCTGTGCTGGACCTGTTTGTGCCCTTGCAGCTCAAGTGACTGTGGGATACAAGGGGTGTATGTTTAGTGTTTTGAGCTGAAAGCAGGGTCACTCATTTGGGTCCCACTGATTGTGTGCTCAGAGAGTAAACTCTGTGGTGCTCATAGGAGCAGTGCTGGAATTCTCTGGCATCAGGAGCAAGTCTGCCACCTTCAGGAACCTTCTAGTAGAGCATCCTCACATTTTCATAGATGCAGCTGTCTTAGAAGTTGGGACCCTGATGATTAATGATGTAGAGCATTTTCTCATGTGCCTTTTTGCCATTCGGATTTCTTCTTTGAGAAAGTTTCTGTTCATTTCATTGCCCCATTTTTGGATGGGGTTGGATGTTTTCTTCTTGTGGAGTTTAACCAGTATTTTGTATATCCTGGATATCAACCCCTTGTCAGATGTGTATTCGGTGAATATCCTTTCCCATTCTGTAGACTGTCTTTGTATTTTGGTCACTGTTTCTTTGGAGGTGCAGAAGCTTCTTAGTTTAAGATAGTCCCATTTGTCTATCTCTGTTTTCACTTGCTTGGCCAGTGGCGTGGCATCTTTGAAGATACCATTAGCTTCAATGTCATGGAGGGTTTTGCCAACTTTATCTTCAATGTACCTTATGGTTTCTGGTCTGATGTTGAGGTCTTTAATCCATTTTGATCTTACTTTTGTACATGGTGTTAGGCAGAGTTCTGAGCCTATTTTTTTGCATGTAGCCGTCCAGTGATGCCAACACAATTTATTAAAGAGGCTTTCCTTACTCCACTTCACATTACTTGCACCTTTATCAAAGATTAGATGAGCATATGATTGAGGAGAGATGTCAGTGTATTCAACCCTGTTCCATTGGTCTGCAGTTCTGCCTTTGTTCCAGTACCATGCTGTTTTAATTATTACTGCTTTGTAGTACAGTTTGAAGTTCGGGAGGTTGATTCCTCCCATTTTCTTTTTCCCAAGAATTGCTTTAGCTATTCGTGGGGGCTTATTGTTCCATATAAATTTCAAGAGTGTTTGCTCCATTTCTTTGAAGAATGTCATGGGTATCCTTATAGGGATTGCATTGAATTTATACAATGCTTTCGGTAGTATTGCCATTTTGACAATGTTAAGTCTCCCGACCCATGAGCAGGGGATATCTTTCCATTTCCTCATGTCCTCTTTTATTTCCTGAAGTAGCGTTTTGTAGTTTTCTTTGTACAGGTCCTTTACTTCCTTAGTTAAGCTGATTCCTAGGTACTTGATTTTCTGGGGCACAATTGTGAATGGGATTGTTTTTTTCATGTTGCTTTCTTCTCTCTCACTGTTTGCGTATAGGAAAGCCATGGACTTTTGGGTATTGATTTTATAACCTGCAACTTTACTATACGAGTCTATTGTTTCTAAGAGTTTTTTGGTGGAAGTTATTGGGTTCTCTAAGTAGAGTATCATATCATCTGCGAATAGTGAGAGCTTGATTTCTTCCTTTCCTACCTGAATGCCCTTAATATCTTTTTCCTGCCTAATCGCTATTGCAAGTACTTCCAGTACTACATCATTAATCATCAGGGAGATGCAGATCAAAACCACAATGAGATACCATCTCACACCTCAGAGACTGGCCCACATTCAAAAGAACAAAAGCAACCGATGCTGGCGTGGTTGTGGCGAGAAAGGGACACTCCTTCACTGTTGGTGGGAATGCCGACTGGTTCAGCCCTTCTGGAAAACAGTATGGACGATTCTCAAAAAATTAGAAATTGAGCTCCCATTTGACCCAGCAATACCACTCCTGGGAATATATCCCAGAGAGGCAAAAATGTATAGTCGAAGTGACATCTGCACTTGTTTGTTCATTGCAGCCCTCTTTACAATAGCCAGAAACTGGAAGAAACCTGAATGCCCAAGAACAGATGACTGGTTAAAGAAACTTTGGTACATCTACACAATGGAGTACTATGTAGCTCTTAGAAAAGATGAAGTCATGAAATTTACATACAAGTGGTACAATATGGAAAGTATCATGCTAAGCGAAATGAGTCAGAAAGAGAGGGATAGACATAGAAAGATTGCATTCATCTGGGGGATATAAAGTAACAAAGTATGAGATTAATACCCAAGAATAGCTGAGATCAGCACCAGGAGGATTAATCCATAACTTAGAGGCCAGCCGGGTATCCTAGAGGAAAGGGCTATTCAGATAGAGAAGGGAGCACCAAATAAAGGATGTTTGGAGGATCCTCCCAGGAGGGGAGATGCATGTCGAAAGTAGACTATGGACTGAACATGTTTGCCACTCAATGCCTCTTTTGCAGACCACAACACCCAAAAGGAGAGAGAGAACACAGGGGATTGCCCTGCCACAGAGACGGGGGGATGGGGGGATGGGGGTGGGAGGGATATTATCCATGGTGGTGGAAAATGGGCACTGGTGGAGGGATGGGTATCTGATCATTGTATAATTGAAACCAAAGCACAAAAAATTGTAAATCTACAACTTTAAAAAAAATAAAATAAAATAAAGGGGAAAAAAAAAAAAAAAAAAAAAGAAGTTGGGACCCATCTGCCAGAGTTTGGGTGGAGGCTGTTTCCTCCCGAGTGGACAGACACTGAGCCCCTCTAGGGCCCTGGGGTCCTGGCCTCACAGCCCAGGGAGCAGGGTGGTGACAGACCCTGACTTCTGCCCCGTTTGTATGCTGGTTTAGGACACGGTGACCTTCCACGACGTGGCTGTGATCTTCACCCCAGAGGAGTGGACGTGCTTGAATGCCTCTCAAAGAAAACTCTACAAGAACGTGATTCTGGAGACCTACCAGAACCTGTGGGCCATTGGTGAGAGCAGTGAGGGGCCAACCTTGTCTGGGCAGGCCCGTGTTGGCTCCCTATGCCTGGCTGTGAATGTATGCCCAACAGTAGCTGTGACTGTCCTGGCGAAGACAGCCATGCAGTAGTTGTTTATCTAGCTCCTTCCCTGGTTTTCTTGTTGGTGCTCACCTAGCGATGCTCGGAGCTTACTCTAAGCTATGTCCATAGGAATCACTCTCTGTGGGTTTGCATGAGTCTGGAATGCTAGGGTTCAACTCAGGTTAGCCCCGTGCATGGCAAGCTACCCACGTGTTGTACCATCGCTCAAGTCTCTCTAAAAGCTTCCTGGTTCCTGCCAGTGCTGAGTTCTCTGATCACTTCTTGTACTACATATAATTTCTAGTATTTGTTTTAGTTTTGCTTTTATTTCAGGCACAACCTGAATCCTCTTGTCTCTGTGCTGAGGGATCACTCCCGGGGGTGCTCAGGGGCCATGGGATTCTGAGGATTGAACACACTTGGCAGCTTAAAAGGTTGCTATCTTAATCCCGGTACTATTGCATCAGGCCTACAACTTCAGTTAATTTATTTTTATATGTATTCTTTTTCTTTAATTTTTTACAATTTTTTATTATTGAAACACCATGAGAAACAGTTGTAGACTTAAAAATTTTGTGCTTAGCTTTCAGTTATACAGTGATCAAGTACCCATCCCTCCACCAGTGCCCTTTCTCCACCACCACTAATCCCAGTGTTCCTCCCACCCCCCACCCCCCTGCCCACCCTGCCTACCCTGCCTCTGTGGCAGGGCATTCCCTTTTATTTTGTTTTGATTTGGTTTGGGTTTATACTTACAAATACATAGGGATTATTTCTGGCTGAGTATTCATTTATTCATCCTGGTTGTGGTCTGGGGCATTGTGTGCTGCTGGGGATCAATCCTGTACGTGTGTGCAGTGTCCGTGTCCTGCCTGCTGTAATATCGATCCCAACATAGCTCATTTATTTCTTAGGGTCTCAGCCCATCTGATGTTGCTCCATTTCAGTGCTCGTGGTCATTTCTAGTGGTTCTTGGTTCATCAGGAGTCAGGATTTGCCTCTGGATTATGCAGTCACGGTTCACATCTGATGGCTTGAGAGACCCTACTGAATGTCAGGATCAAACTTTAATTGACCTTGAGGAAGGCCCGTTCCTGACATACTGTGCCGTCTTTCTGCATCCTTTTATGTTTATTTTTAAAACCAATTTGGTGCTTTCGTCGTGTTTGGCCATTTTTGGATTTGTTAAGCTTTGGGGCTTGCTGCACTGAGGCATCAGTTCACGCAGGCTCAGTACATTGCATGTGATGCCAAGACTAGAGTGAGAGTACAGCGGGCACATTGCTTGTCTTGCAAGTTCTGCACATGCGTTCTATTATCACCATCCCATGTGGTCCTCAAGCAACATCAAAGGTGATTTCTGAGTACTCAGTCAGGGAGAAGCCTTGAACATCCCCAGCTGAGGATCCCAAACTGGAGAAAAAAATACTACGTGCTGTGCTGTGATCAAACCCCTGTTGGCCCTTTAAGACCCGGGCTATACTATTTGTGGTGTTTTCTGGGGCCCCATATTTCACTCTTAAATTAAGTCCTGAATCTTAGCTCTTGGATAACTCCAAATCTGGAGCATTTTAGAAGTGCAGATTCTGTTCATGCCTTTCCAGTAATTGACTCCATTTTTATAGGGACACATGGGGTTTCCTTGTCACGTTTTCCTTGTCACTATTCCATGCTCTATCTCTGTGACTTTCAGGGTATTCTGGGGTGAAGCCTGCGGTGATCTCCTGGCTGGAAGGAGGAACCCTGAGGCCGGGGAGGAGAGGCATGCGTGCAGGTGAGTGTCTGAGAACCCTCCCTGGCTCAGGACCGGGGCAGTGTGTGGGTGCCCTGAGCACATGTGAAATGCGCTGCTGACCCTGATATCCTTGGGTTCCTGGATCCAGGCATCTGTGCTACATTCACACTGCCCTTCGCTCCCAAGAATTGTGGCGTAATAATCTTGTGTTTTACTTTCTTGGCTTTGACATTATTTTTCCTCTTCTGGCAGTCCATGAAATTCTCACTCCTTGGTACCCCTGTCTTTCCCTTACCAGCTGTCTGTACAGCCTATAATATCGCTGTATCTTCAATAATTTTTTTTGCGTTTTTATGCTTAGTTAATAAGTGAGGCCATAATTAAGCTCTTTGACTCTGAGTGATAGTAATGCAGGAAATGTGCTGTCCTGCACACTTTCCACCTGGATCAATAACCAGCATCCCATATAGTTTCCTGAGCATCACTGCGTATGTTCACCAAACTAAAAAGAAAAAAATACATCTTGTGGGATTGCCAACCTTTTCACAGCAATCCTACCTGGGATCTTCCCTGTTCTGTGGGATACTTTGGACTGTGAGGACCATAGAGATTTCCTCAAGCTGTACTGCCTGGTTAAGTATGTTTCATTCGAAGACTTCTTACATTGTGTATTGTGTTTGATTTCAGAACTCAAAGCACGGCTTCAGGATTTGGGAACTCAGTCAGCGAGTATGAGTGATACGGTAAGATTTGCAAGTTTGGAATCAATATTATAATACTAAGGGAAAATGTCAGTGGACCAGCATGTTATTTTTAAAGTGCGGGGCCAGGAATGGCCAGGAACAGATTCATAGTATGATGTTTGAGGTCCAGGACCCTTATCTTGACTGGGTGCTGACATCTCTGCTCAAATCCTAAACAAAATTGTATTGTGTTTCATGTAAATGCTGTGATTTTTCATTTGATTTAACAAATTAATGGCCCGGCATTCATCAATTTCCCATGTGTTTCTTACAGAAACATTAGGTTAGTCCATGGTAATGCCATCCACCGGTCGGGAATTGCATTGGTGTGGTGCAAATGTTAGAAACCAATCTGCAGGTATCAATTTCAGTTAACATGGAGACTCTTAAGGCATAGAACGATAATTGGAATCCTCTGCTGTTCTACAGGAAAGCAGCCAGCCCGAGTGGAATGTCTCTGACCCTTCACACTGTGAAAAAGTCTCGAGTGTGCATTTATGTCCTCAGCCACACGGGGATGCCAAGGCAGGCAGGATGGCCTCTGAGGGTGATCAGAATGGAGAGAGCAACCTCACTCTGAAGAATCCCTCCCCTGGGAAAAGGTTCACACAGTCAGCTGTTCTCAGTCTACAAACCCCAACATTGGGGCAGACCCTTGAATGTGGGAGAGGAGCACTGTTTAGAGTGAGTCTTTCACACCGAAAGGCCCACAAGCAAAGTCACCATGGATTGACCCTGTCCAAGAGTAAGGAATGTGGGGGAGCTTCCCCATATTCCCAGGACCGTGATGTTCCCTTAGAACCCCACAATGGACAGAATCCCCAGGAGTGTCAGCAGCAGGGGCATGGTTTGAATCCAGCGTAACACCCTTTGTGATGACATGAACATCCACACTGGAGGGAAACCACATACATGTAAGGACTGTGTGATGTCCTTCATTCAATCCTCAGACCTCTTAAAACATAGGAGAATCCATGCTGGAGAGAAAGCATATGTGTGTCAGCAATGTGGGAAGGTCTTTGCTTGCTCCTCACACCTTTCTATAGGAAAAATCATACTGGAGAGAAACCTCATAAATATAAGGCACGTGGAAAGGCCTTCACTCGATCATCAACCCTTAGAGGGCATATGAAATCTCATACTGAAGAAAGACCTCATATATGTAAGGATTGCGGGAAGGCCTATATTTATTCCTCAGAACATACTCGGCATATGAGGATTCACAATGGAGAGAAGCCTTATGGATATAAGGTATGTGGTAAAGCGTTTGTTAATTCCTCAAGACTTACCTTTCATATGAGAATTCACACTGGAGAGAGACCTTATGTTTGTAAGGAATGTGGGAAGGCCTTTGTTGAATCCTCAGGCCTTACTCGGCATATGAGAATTCACAATGGAGAGAGACCTTTTGTTTGTAATGAGTGTGGGAAGGTCTTTGTTTCTTCCTATAACCTTACTGGTCATGTGAAAATTCATACTGGAGAGAAACCTTTTGTTTGTAAGGAATGTGGGAAGGCCTTCCGTCTGCCTTCAGGCCTTACTGTACATAGGGCAGTTCACACTGGAGTGAAATCTTATATATGTCAAGAATGTGGGAAGGTCTTTGTGCTTCTTTTTCGTCTTAGGAGACATCATAAAATTCATATTAGATAACTCAATCCCCTAATATCAATGTTCAATGTCAAAACAGGCCCCTTTGTTAAAGCCTATTGTGTTTGGACCATGGGATGCTGTGCTACAAAAGTGCAGTCAGGAAGGAAATAATCCTGGAAGTGTGTAAGTTTCTGTGATATCAGTCTATAAGGGAAAGTATATGCAGCATTTGAACTTGATGTGTATGTTAACATGTAACTTTCGGATCTTCTGGCGAAAGCTGGAGGAATGTGAATTAAAAGGCAAAAAAAAATCCCCTTTGCTCAGGGCTGTCAAGGCTCACCACTTTCTCATTCTTTGCTGTGACTCTGGCTTGACTTTTTTTTTTTTTTTTGCTTTTTGGTTCACACCCAGCTATGCTCAGGGGTTACTCTTGCCTCTACAATCAGTAATTACTCCTGGCGGTTTCTCGGTACTATATGGGATGGCCGGGATTGAAACTGGGCCGGCCCTATGCAAGGGAAAAGCCCTCCCCATGGACTATCGCTCCAGGCCCTGTAGCTTGGCTTTGAGGCCCTGGGTTCGGTGGATCATGGCAGAGAAACAGCTGTGCCTTCGTTCTTTGGGGCCTCCTGATTCATGTTCTTCGGAGCCACACCCAGCTGAGCCCTACTCCCTGCTCTCAGCTCAGGCAGCCATACCTGGGGGACTCCATCATTATGGGGTACTTGGCTGGAATCCAGGTGGGGCCGTTTGTGACCAGCTCCTTCCCCCATGTCATCTCTGCCTCCCTTGTGTTCAGGTACTGGTTAGCATTGTGTAAGTGTAAAGGATAAATATTTTTTAAATGCCATCTTAGGAAAATTGCCCTGGCAAGGCTCTTTAATGGAGTGGAATGAGGAGAGTTATTTATTTATTTGTTTTGCTTTTTGGGTCACACCCGGCAATACATCTGGGTTTATTCCTGGTTCTGAACTCAGGAATTACCCCTGGCAGTGCTCAGAGGACCATATGGGATACTAGGAATCAAACCTGGGTTGGCCGCATGCAAAGAAAATGCCCTACCTGCTGTGCTATTGCTCCAATCCTGTTTTTTTTTTTAATTTTTAAACTTTGTTTTTCCCGTCTTTTTGGGTTGTACCCTGAAATACTCAGGAATTATTTATGGTGGTGCTCCAGTGTCTTGTTAAACCTGGTGCAAGACAAATGTCCTATCAGCTATACCTACTCTTTGGCCCCTATTGGAAACAGTTTAAATGAACTTTAATGTGTGCAGAAAGACATATGAGCGGATGGAAGGGGCCCTTGAATCAAATGTCTGAGATATGCTGGGAATACGGGTCAACTCCCCACATCCCAGCAGGCCATTCCATTTACCTGTGATTACTCACAAGGTTGGACACATTCCTGGATCCCCCCATCAGTTCAATAATATTACAGAAAAAAAGTAAATGTTGTATTTGGTATTAGCAAAGTCCCATCAATGTAGTAGTCACCAGAATGATAAAAAGGATTCAGCTCTGCTTAAAGGACAAAAAAAGGCTCCAAGGTGACCAAATTGGCTTGCTGCCCATAGACTCCATTTTAGGGTCAGAATATATGATGTTGTTGTTGGTGCAACCTGACAGTGCTCAGGTCCTACTCCCGGCTTTGCTCTTCGATGTTGCTCAGGGGACCATTTGGAATTCTGAGGGTTGAACCCAGATTGACCACGTGCAAGGCAAGCACCCAAGCCACTGTACTACCCTCTTGCCCCATACTCTGCAGTTGAAATTTTGCTTTTGAAACTGCCTCCTGCTGTTTTCCTTGTAGGCAAGAGTCTACTGGTTCAGTGTTTTCAAGGGGTAGTGCATTGACCAGACAGTGCTCTCTGATGTTCTTATCAGCCTCTGCTCCTGTTCTGCATAAAAATGACGGGCAAAAGGACGGCAGCGTTCTATCTCTCCCGCCGCCCGTTTTTGCCAGTCTCAACTCGTTTTTACCACTCCAGGGAGGTCGATGGCAATGGTCAGGCGGAGGAAGGAAACGAGGGCCAAGCTCGTTGGTCTTAGTAGCAATTTATTACATGGAAGAGATGTATGTCTTGGAGTCCTTAAGAGTTCTCAAGCACACACTTTCCCCGAGAGATCCCCAAAAATCCCCTTATATAGATCATGGTACCTCTAAAGGGCACAATATAGTGATGTCACCAAAAGGAGTTACAGAAAGAACATTGAGGAGGCAAACCATACATTGTTTCTTTACATCAGCAGGCCAATAATCTTGCCTCACCTTTTATAAGCTACAAGCACTTGGATTAACACATCTGCTAGAGCTTGGAATCTACATCTCCAAGATCCGCCTTCCTGGAGCCAGGCATCTGCATCCCCTAGATCAGGCCTGGCTTAGCACCTGGGATCTGCATATCTAAGACCAGCTAGGTTCCTGTGAGATAAGGGAAACTGCCTGTTACAATATACTGAATTTACTGAAGCAGTTTGAAGGGGAGAAATATTCAGTCTCATCCAAGCTAGTCAGGACCCATGAGAAAGCTGCTTCTAGGACAGATTCTCATTTAGCAGATCAACCTACCCTAGAACAGATTTCCCTGGATGTGTTTCTCCTCTCCCTGTCCAACCAACATATAAGCATACATACTATAAATCATTTTTATGGACACAGTAATAAATATTTAAAGTTCATAGAATTGCTCTCTTAGGGCCATCTTGATCTCGGACTGCAGTGCTCAGGCCAGATATCTTTCCTATTCTTAGCAGTAGGGTCCTAGTCTGATCGTTACTTTTGGATCATGACAGCATTTGCCTATGATCAAACTCTTAACCTATAGTTAAGAATCGTGGCACCTTGGCCGGGCCCATCATGATGCCAGGGTAGCACATAACCAACCAGCTTGTCCTGGTTCCTTCCAGTTCCACGTCAGGACTCTGCCCTTGGAGTGCTAGGAAGTGAGGGCAACTGAGGCTTAAATTGAGAAAGCAGATGCCCAGGAGCGAATAATATTCAAGGCCAATTAAATCCTAAGTTATAAAGCATAATATTAATTATCTTCCTGTATCTATACAAAAAGGACATTGCATTAAAGTAATCAAAAGACATAAGGAGAGGAGAAAGGCAATATTAACTTACAGTACAAGTTCAGTGTCGTAGAAGGATGAGACCTTACAAATTGGTTGGGGAAGAGAGCAAAAAGTAGTAGTTACAGACAAATTAATGGGAGTGACTCCAGAGCACTGTGATGGGTGCAACCTGCTAAACCTAAGATCCTTGTACTCCAACACTATTCCAGAGTCTGTCCAACTCTCTGGGCTCCTGCTAGGCCAGTTGCTCTCTGCATCTCCAGTACTGGATTTGCAGTCACTGCTTTCACCTCATCTTGATTACTTCTACAAGAAACTCAGCATCCGGTGAATTGTACCAACCTTCCTGTTTTACCTTGAATCAACCCAGCTGCGTTTTTCCTGATGGACTGTGCGTGAGAGCATTGGGTCATTGTTTGACTGACCAGTACAGCAACAGGGGTCTCCATATCCACAGCCCCCCACTGTGTGACCCATCACTCTCCACAGCTGCCTCTGCACACTTTTATCCAGTCCATCCCCCTTGAAGCACACATTCACCTGGGTGGGCAAAAAGGGTCTCTGCCTCTGGACCATGGCCCTTTAAGGCTCAGGTTCCCGACAGATGTGGAAGTGGCATCCCAGGCTGGGGTCCTTCAGATATTTTTTCTATTCCAGTTGTGTTTGTCTGGCTCAGGTCACCATTGGTCTTGTGGTAGAGGAGGAAACGGTGGCCTTTCGTGGAAGAGGGACTGTGAAGACCTATTTTTTGTCAGGGCGCAAGTGGCAGTGCGCGGACGCCCAGTGCCTCCTGTTCTCCACAGTGTGAGTGCCGGGGCTGCTCCAGCTTGGGGGGCCCTTTTGTGCTTGTTTTTCTCTCATTTATGATATCAGCGATTTCCTGAGGCATGAGGGATGCTTTAGGGGAACCCATAGGCTTTAGGGGGTGCAGGTGTTGCAGAGTGCATGGGTGATAGTGGGGGTCCCCTTTGGGCACAATCACCTCCAGCTCCATGAGATTGGGGTGAGCTTGGGGCCTGCAGGACCTTCAGAGGGCCGGGCTTGGCTGTCCCGACCCTCCCAGCATTGGACTTCGCTCTACCCTGTTCCGGAGCATTTCGCCCTGGCACCACTCATGTAGAACCTTCAGATTCACTTCAAACCGCAGGGCCCTAACTCCCCTGTAGTAGCAGACCCAGTTGTTATCTGTCCTTTGTCGTGATATGCAGGGTCACATGGTGGTTTGGTCCCTGCTGGAGGCTGGGTTTTGCAAATGACACTTTTTCAGTATCATTGTTTTGGTTTGACTTGTGTACCACATCCAGAGATGCTCAGGGTCTACTTTTTTTTTTCTTTTTTGGTCACACTCAGCGATGCAAAGGGGATACTCCTGTCTCTGCCCTCAGGAGTTACTCCTGGCAGTGCTCAAGGGACCATATAGGATGCTGGGAATTGAACCCAGGTAGGCCGCATGCAAGACAAACGTCCTACCCGCTGTGTTATCTCTCCAGCCCCACTCAGGGTTCGGAAACTGCCTCCTGGGTTTTCCTTGTAGATTAGTGTTCATTGCTTGTATGTTGGCAATCATAGAGCGTTGACTGCACAGTGTTCTCTGATGTTCTTACAAGCTTTTGCTCCTGTTCCAGCGTCTCTTCAGCACTCTGGGCTGCTGCTAGGCCAGTTCCTTTCTGCTCTGGTGCTAGCTTCGAGTCTCTGCTTTCTCCTCACCTTGAAGGATGATTTCCCGGAGAAACACATTTTCCCATGCACCATCTGCTTCCTATCTGCCTGTTTTACTTTGAATGAATCCCCTTTGCGATTTTTCTGATGGACTGTGTGTGAGTGCATTGGCTCATTGTTTGCCTGTACAAGACCAGAGGACTTTTTACCCCTCGCTAGCCCTCCACTGTGTGATCGGCCAGTACAGCAGATGCCTCTCCACTGTTTTATGTGAGCCCATCCCCCTGGTGTGACAGATTCACCTTGTTGGGCATAATGGTTCTCTCCACATCTGGAGTCTGGCTCTTTAAGGCTGCTTGTGGAAACAGAAGTGACATCACAGGGGTCACTTCCTGGTGCTTCTATTCCTGGAATTTGTGTCAGTGTTATTGTTCACATGGTAAAGGACAGATTAGGGCCCCTGTGAGGAAGTGGTACTCTGAAAGCCAACTTTGTGGCTGAACGGGAGTGATCTCCCGTGAGCACCTGGTGGGTCCCCATGTCCACACTGAACTGTGGGTCGTCCTCAGCTTGGGGGGCACATTTGCACTTGTTTTTCCCTTGTTCCCTGATATCAGGCGATTCCTGAGGTGCAGCGGATCTTTGAGGTGGTGTAGCGGAGGAGGATGTGAGTGAGTGATCCTGGGCCACGATTGCCTACAGCTCTGCGATGGGGCAGCGGCGGGTGGGTATGGAGCTGAGCAAGGGGGCTGTGGGCCTTGGGGCTGAGAGACCTGCCAAGGGCAGGGGCTTGGCCGTTGTGACCTCCAGCTGGCCTACATTGGGACCTTGGCCCCAGACTCGCTGCTGTAAAACCTCCAGATTCACTTTGGGCAGAGTCACAGCTCCTGCAATGCCAAGAGACCCTGTTACCATCTGGCTTTTTCAATGGCTTCCCTGGTATAATGGGGCCATACGGAGCAGTGGATCCGCAGGTGACAGGGGTTTTAGTTTCCTTTTGGGGCTATTTTTGGTGTGGGGAATGGCGGGCTCTGCATGTCCGAAGATACCCTGAGGGCTTACTCTGGCTACTGGCTCAAGCATTTTTCCTGGAGTGCTCTGGGTGCCAAAGGGATGCATAGGGATGCAGAGGATTGACTGGTGTCAACAAGGCAAGCATCTTACTAGTTTTATTGTGTGTCAGATCAGGAATTTCTGCTTCCTCACATCAAGTTGCAAAGCCCTGTTTAGACCACTGTCTATTGAGGTGATTACTGGGGGTAAAGGGTGTGTGTGTGTATGTGTGTGTGTGTGTGTGTGTGTGTGTGTGTGCAGAAATTGTTTTTTAAATTTATTTTATTTATTTTATATTTTTTATTATAGCTACAGTTACAGACTTACAAACTTTCCTGCATGCATTTCAGTCATACAATGATTGAGTACCCATCCCTCCACCAGTGCCCATTATCCACCTCCAATAGTCCCAGAGGCAGAGTGGGGAGGGGGCATGGGAAGAATGTGTTTTTTTTTTTAAGAGGAGAAGGGCTGTGGCGTGACACAGTCACATTCTGGGCCATGTTTCTGGGGGGCAGCCCTGCTGCCAGCTTGCAGGGGGCGCTGATGCACGTGATCTGGCCCCTGAGTCAGCGCCTGGCTGTGCCTGTGAGAGCCTTCTGTGGGACCCAGGGAGGAGTCCTCAGGCCAAGGCAGGGCTGGGTCTTCTCCCTTGTAACCAAGCCCAGAGCTTGTGTTGTAAAAGGCAGGACCAGATGCTAACCCATTTTGCTTCTCCTGGGGCGACAGAAGCATTAGGCATTGTTCCCCAGGCGGGTCTGTGAGCCAGTGCCCAACGGTGTGGCTTATAGGGCTAGTGGTTGTGCTCTTCTCCAGTGCTCACTGCTCTGATTCCTCCTCCAGGTCTCTGATCCTTGGGAAAATCAGAGGCAGGATAAGACAGTGACATGCCATTGGACACCCCATCCCTAGGTTGGAGGAGATTGAGGAGATAAGGTGATGCAGTGACAGGAGCGCTCAGTCTTCTTGGGTCAAATGTCTCTGAGTTGTTCCAGGAAGAATCCTGCACTGTGCCTCCTTGTCGGAGGGCCCGACTCTTTCTGTACGAGGCCATGTTTGTTTATGTTTTGTTGTTTTTGGCTTTTGAACCACACCCAGCTTAAAGAGTACTCATACCTTAGTGCTCAAGGTTGACTCCTGACATGTCTCAGGGACGATATGGAGTGGTGGGGGTCAAAGGCTGGCATCTGGGTATTTTATTCTGTTTGGAGGGCTACACCCAGTGATTCTGGGTATTATTCTTGGCCCTGCACTCTGGCATTGCACCTGGCAGTGCTTGTGGGACCATATGGGAAGATTGGGTTCACCAGCCCGACCTTCTGTTCTGTTACTCCATCCAGCTTCTTTATTTTCTTTTGTGTTTATTTTTGTGCCACAGTGGAAGTGCCCAGGCCTTCTTGGCTCTGTGCTCTGGATTCCCACCTGATGCGCATCACTGGTACCCTGAGGTGTGCTGGCCCTGTTTTCTCCCTGTCAGCTATGGTGACTCAGATTGCAGGACATGTGTTTCCCCTATTTTGTCCTTTCTGCTCTGGAGAGCCTTGCCTGGTTGGTCACAATGTCCCACATTCACGTACTTCTCTGTTTGCAGTTCTGGGCATGTGCCGTCTTTTTGGGTCACACCTAGCAATACTCATGGATTACTCCTGGTGGTGCTCTGGGACCCTGTTAAAGGTAATACAAGAGAAATGTCGTCCATGCTTTCCTGTCTCTTTGGCCCCTAATTGAAACAGTTGAAATGAACTTCACTGTGCATAGAAAGATGTTTGAAAGGATGGAAGCGGCCCCTTGATTCAAATGTCTGACAAATGTCGGGAATATGGGTCAGTTCCCCACATCCCAGCACTCCCCAGGCTCCTCACATCCCAGCAGGCCGTTCTATTTACTTGTGTTTACTCACAATTTTGGTCAAGTTTTTGGATCCCATCCGTCAGTTCAATAATATTAGAGAAAAGAAATAAGCATTGTATTTGGAATTAGCAGAGTTCCATTAATCTCATAGTCACCAGCATGATAAAAAGGATTCAGATTTGTTTAAAGGCCAAAAAGGCTCCAAAGTGACTGGAATGATTTGCTGCCTATTATCCTCCATTCTTAGGATTGGAAAATATACTCTAGGTTTTTATGTGTACATACATGTATATAGATATAAATTTTATGTATATGTAATTTATATATCTTATGTATAGGCTGGAGCGATAGCACAGCGGGTAGGGCGTTTGCCTTGCAAGTGGCCAATTGACTGACCCAAGTTTGATTACCCCGCCCCTCTTGGAGAGCCCGTCAAGCTACCAAGAGTATCTCACCCACGCGGCAAAAGCCTGGCAAGCTATCCGTGACGTATTCGATATGCCAAACACAGTAACAAGTCTCACAATGGAGATGTTATTGGGCCTGCTCAAGCAAATTGATGAACAACAGGAGGACAGTGACAGTGACAGTTAATGACAACACTTCTGTCAATTTTGCATGAACTTCTTGCAAAAATATCTGGTAATTCCAGGAAAAGCCATATGTGTGCCAATAATTGTATTTGCATGGTGGAAATGTTAGACATCAAACCTGCAGGGTTCGACATTTTCTTTTGACATGAAGTCTCTCAAGAAATCAAGACGTAATTGGAATCCTTTTCTGCTGTTCTCCAGGGAAGCAGCCAGCCTCAGTGGAATGTCTCTGATCCTGGGCACTGTGACAGTCTCAAGTGAGCAGTGATGCCTGCATCACCATGGGGATTCTGAGACAAACAGGAAGTCTTCGAATGGGAAAAGTCCCAGGGATGTTAGCAGCACGAACACAATTTGAGTCAGCTGCCACACAAGTGTGATCATCTGAATATCCACACAGGAGAGAAACTGTAGAAATGTAAAAAATGTGGGAAGCCTTAGATCGATCTTCATACTGCATACACATAGGAGAATTCATACAGTAGAGAAACGCTATTCATCCAAGAAATATGGGAAGACCTCAAGACTTAGTATGCATAGGAAAATTCATTTAGAGAAACCTTATTCATTTAAGGATAAGGAATGTATAAAGACCTTTATTTCCTTCTCAGGTGTTTCTGTGCATAGGAAAATTCATGCAGGAGAGAAACCTTAGTCATGTAAGGACTGTGGAAAGACCTTTATTTTGTACTCAGAACATACTAAGCAAAGGAAAACGCACACTGAAGAGAATATATATATATATATATATATATATATATATATATATATATATATATATCTCAAAAGTATCCTGCCCGCATGGCAGAGTCTGGCAAACTTCCTGTGTCATACACAATATGCTAAATACCAGTAACAATGATGTGTCTCATTCTCCTAATGCTGAAAGAACATTGAAATGGCTCTTTTAAAATCTGAAGGCTACGTGTGCCGCTTGTGTCCATGTGGCCGAGCACATGTTCCTGAGCACATATGTTGCCCGCATCTACCCACTTGAGATATGTACTTTCATGCTTTTGTGTCTAGCTGATAAGATGCTTTCTTGATGTATGGGAACGGGGAATGTCTTCTTAATTGGGAATGTTTGTCTTTTTGATAATTTGCTTTTGTATGCTTTTGTTGGCTTTGGACTCTTTGTAAGTTCCTTTTGCCTTTGGAATTGTTTTGCGTCGAGCTCCGACCTGAGTCAGTATGTCTCAGCCCCAGCTAGCTGGTAAAATAAAATCTCGATGTGTGGTTTGCAAAAAAAAAAAAAAAAATCTGAAGGCTAGTAAGAAGGAGACGTTACTGGTGCCTGCTCGAGGAAATCGACAATTCTGATCTTGTGAGATATATATATATATATATATATATATATATATATTTATATATACTGTTGGAAGACATTCACTTACCCCTCACTCCTTCCATATAAGAACATTCATACTGGAAAGAAACCTTATGTGTGTAAGGCAAGCAGGAAGGCCTACATTATGTCGTCAAGCCTTAGTGATCACAGAAAAATTCATATGGCACACAGTTTACATATGGAAGGACTGTGGGAAGGCCTTCATTCAAAATTGATGTCTTACTAAACAGAAATTTTCATACCAGAGAGAAACCGCATGCATGTTCAAAAGGCCTTTGCTCTACATTCAAGCCTTAGTATGCATAGGAAAATTCACAGTGGAGAGAAGTCTTACATATGTCAGGAATGTGCGAAGGCCTTCACTCAACCCTCAACTCTTCGGAATCATAGGAAAATACCCCTAGGGAAGACAAGTTTTATTTAGACCAGGAGCATTAGGGTGGCTTCAAAAGTGCAGCGAAGAAGCTAAGAATCCAGCATGACAAGCTTCCCGTGACATTATCCTATAACGGAAAGGTACTCTGTGATTATCCCCAGGGCTATAGTTATGCCAGTGTCCTGGCATTTGAACTTCACATGTATGTTAACTTGTAAATAGCAGTCTTGGTGATGGAAGCCAGGAGAAAAGTGACTAAATAAGTACCAAATATAAATAGTAAAAACCTCTTTGAGCAACAAAAGCTTTTAAAAATTAATGAGACAATCTTACCAATCCTACAACCAGATATAACAACGTTCACACGAACTTGTTTTCTCCACCTATTGATATTAATGTTGCAAATTTGTTATCTCAAATTTTATTTTATTCATTTTTTTTGCATTTTGGGTCACATCCAGCGATGCACAGAGGTTACTTCTGGCTATGCACTGATAATTATTCCTAGTTGTGCTTGGGGGACCATATGGGATGCTGAGAATCGAACCTTCGTAGGCCGCATGCAAGGCAATTGCCCTACCCACTGAACTATCGTTCCAGCCCTGTTTAAATATAGAATTGTATCAAAAATTGTTGTTTTCTTTTTCTTTAGTAAATTAAATAAATAACCACCCCTCACTCTGGACCGTCAAGGTTCACCGCTGGACCATTCTTTGCTTTGATCCTGTTTTCTGGGGGTTTTGGCAAAGACCAACCACAGTGCTGCAGGGAATCATCTTCAATCAAAAATCAGCCAAACCTTCATTCTTCAGGCCTTTCTGTGTTACATTGTAGGGCACTGTGCCCTACACCTGGCTCTATTCTCAGAGCTACATACCTGGGGGAATTCTCATATGTTGTCGAGCACTGAGGTTGGAATACAGGTTGGCGTATCTGATAAGCACATTTTCCACTGTTGCATCTTTACATATCTCGTATTCTGGGATTTTTGTTTTTTGAAGACTCAACTCAGTATTGAGAATGTGTATTTCCAAAAATTATCATCTTAAGAAAATGTTCCTGGAAATCTTCGTTCATAGGGTGGATGGGAGACCGTTTAAATACATTTTATTGTGCATAGAAGAACTTGTGCCAATTTTTTTAAAGGGTGAAAGGGGTCCCTGGAGTGAAATGTTTTACAAATGGTCGGGCCATGGGAGAGACCTCAAGCTTTCCCCCATCTCAGCAGGCAATTCTATTCAGCTGTGCTTACTGACAGGACAGGGTGGTCTTATTCCTGGATCACACTCCTTTCTCATTTCAGTACTATTAGAGATAAGTAAACCAGAAACATTTACTTTTGCTTTTCTTTTTGGGTGGGGGGTCACACCTGGCGATGCACAGTGTTTACTCCTGGCTCTGCACTCAGGAATTACCCCTGATTGTGCTCAGGCGACCATATTGGATGCTGGGAATTGAACCTGGGTTGGCTGCGTGCAGGGCAAACACACTACCCACTGTGCTATCACTCCAGCCACAGAAGCATTTACTTTTGGAAGCACTAAAATACCAACAATCTAGTTGCCACTCGGATGCTAAAAGCCACTTAGATAGCAAGGCTATAAAATGATCGGTAAGAATTGCCTACTCTGAACTCTGTGTATACCTCCATTCTGGGATTGGTCCTTATGCTAGGTTTTATTTTTTTAGATAATATTTTTATTTGGGGACCACCTGGAACTTCTTGGGTTACTCTTAGTCAACATTTGGGATGCCAGGGATGGAGATTGAGTTGACCAATTCCAGTGCAATGTACTGTTCCCACCTGATCCATACTTTGCGTTTGAAAATGTGTGTTCCTGAAGCCTCCCCGTGGAACATTCCTTGTAGGTAGGTGTACAGTGCTTGTGTGTTGTCAGAGGGTAGAGCGTTGAACCTATCGTGTTCTAGATACTCTTAGCAGCCTTTTTCTCCTGTTCGAGTTTCTCTCCAACTCTCTAGTGGCTGCTCACTGGGTTGTTCTGTTCCTCTCCTGGGCTGGCTTCGGAGTCACTGTTTTTACTGCCATCTGGATTATTACTTCCCTGAGAAACTCACTGTCCCCACCTGCTACCTACGTGGCAGTTAGTGAAACAACATGCTTCATTTTTCTTGATGGACACGTGTATGAGTGCATTGGCTCGATGTTTGACTGACCCATGCAGGCTCAGGCCACTGCTTACTCCCCAGGGTCCCATGGTGTGACTGGCCTCGCCAGAAGTTGGCTCCCCCTCCTTTTTGTGAGCCCTGCCCCTTGCAGCACAGGATCCCCTGGGTGTCCCGAAAGGATCTCTCTGCACCTGGAGCCTGGCCCTTTAAGGCTGCGGGTGGAAATGGAAGTGATGTCAAAGAGAGGATTTTACGGGTACCTATTTTGTTGCTGACAGAGATAGTTCAGTCGGTCCCACTGATGTTACAGGTGGGTGAAGGATGGCCTGGAACTGGCTGGAAGCGGTTCTTGAAGGCCGATTTTGGAGCAGGACAGGGGCGACTCTCAGTCTCTGCACTGTGAGTGACGCGCTAGCGTGGGGTACCCTTTCCTGATGCTTCTCACTTGTTCCCCGACATCTAGTTGTTCCTGAGGCGTGGCGGGGCTTTAGGGGGATGCGGAGCTTTGGGGAGCACGGTGGGGGCTATACTGGGGAGCAATGTTGCGGGTGTGAATGCTCCTGGGGGGCCGCTGAGGCCAGGATGGCCTTCAGCTCCGTGATGGTGATGGGGTAGCGGGCGGTGGGTGGGTTGGGGGAGGGGCTGAGCTTGGGGCTGAGCACGGGGGTGCTGGACCTGCACACAGCAGGGGGCTTCGATGTCCCAACCCTCCCAGCAGTCCCATGTTGAAGTTTTGGCCCTAATGTCATAGCTGTAGAACCTCCAGATTTGAAGGGCAGAGCCGCAGCCCCCCCTCATCCCCCAATGGCAAGGGTCCCCTTGCTGTTCATCATTTTCCTTGCGCCCGTGTTGGTCTGTGACATTCAGGGGCAGTGACCCTGCAGGTGGCTGGAGTTTGCCAGTGAACATGTTCTCTTGGGGCTATTTTTTGTTTGGGGTTCTTTGGGGGTGGTTGGGGACGGGGGCATCCCCGGAAATGCTCAGGGCTTCCTCTGGCTCTGGGCTCAGGTATGATTCCTGCTGGTGTTGCTGCGGGACCTAGGTATGCGGAGAATTTACCAGGTCAGGGCAAGTGCCCTACAGCCTTCACTGTCTGACCAACCACAACATTTTTTTTCCAGATCACGAGTTTCATCTCCCTCATGTCAAGTTGCAAATCATCCTCCACCCTTCATCTCTTCCTGAGCGGGTGACACGTCGCTATTGGGATAAATACTGAGGGTAAAGATTTTGTTGTTTTTTAAAATTTTTTCCTTTTTTTGAAGGAAGATACTTGTTTATTTGTGTGTGTGTGTGTGTGTGTGTGTGTGTGGGATTTTGTACAGGACTCCTGGTATTTTTGGAAGAAATTTATGTAGGAAGGGGTGGAGCAAAAGTACAGCAAATACTTGCCTTGCACACAGTCAACATGGGTTCGGTCCCCTGCATACTAGTGATCCCCAAAGCTTCCAGAAGTGAAACCCTGAGTGCAGAGTTAGAAATACCCCCTGAGCAATGCTTGTTCTGGCTCAAAAAACACACACACACACACACACGTACACACTTGTACACACAGGAAACGTGTGATTGCAAGAAAAGAGGATAATAATGATTCTGGGAAACTGTGGCAATGCCAGAAAACAGAGTTTTCAGAACCCACAATTTTACTATTTAAATGTTCCTCACTAGTTTGTCTTTGTACATAATTTTTTGTTTGTTTGCTTTGCTTCCTTAGAGTTGTCCTGTTGTTGCTGTAGTTTTGACCACTCCTTGTAGGATCTGCCATTACTTCTGACTCAGCTCAGGGATCACTGCACCAAGCCTCAGGGTGGCCAAGTATCATACTTGGGTCAGCTGAGTGTAAGACCACTCTATCCCCAAAAGAGAATATTTACAGTATAAGTAGTCTTGAGAAGTTCCAAATGTCAGGCACAGTTCATATTATGGTTCTTAGTAAATAAATGCCTTGGTTATTTGGATTTATTTTCTATAAACCTGGGTGATTGTACCATTTTCAAATATATTCCTGCACAACAGGAGCAAGCATAAGATGAGACCCACGCAGATGTGCTGATGCGTGATTAGAGTAAATCAGGACTCAGATGGGCCCAGGTCCAGTGAGAGCGAGCACGGCTGTGCCTCAGGCTCATCTGGACCCAGAAGTGACCTTGTTCCCATGGACAGAGTGCACAGGCGCATGTCCTTGTCCACCCTGCAAGACAGTGGGTGAAGGTTTGTCTACCCTAAGTCCCAGTCTTTCCCCATGGCAGAGCCACATTCCAGGCTGTAGTTCCCAGGGGCAGCACTGCTGCCTGCCTGCAGGGGGGATTGGTACTCAGGAACTCCTGAGGCCCCTGGATGGGTCTCTAGGCAATTTTTTGTGCTCCATGAAGGAATATGAGGATCATAGAAGGCTGCCATTTCCAGTTCTTTCACCCCATTTTGATTACTTCCTCACGTAACTCAATGTCAGGTGCCCTGTTCCAGCCAGCCTGTTTGACCTTGAATCAACCCACATGTGTTTTTCCTGATGGACTGTGTGTGAGAGCATTGTTTCAATGATTGACTGACCAGTGCATTATCAGGAGTCTTCCCCTTATCCCCAGGCCCCCACTGTGTGAGCAAACACTCTAGCAGCTGCCTCTCCACTCCTTTATCCAGTCCATCCCCTTGCAGCACGGATTCACCTGGATGGGCACAGAAGGTCTCTGCATTTGGACCATGGCCCTTTAAGGCTCCTGGTGGAAACAGAAATGATGTCATAGATGGGCCCTTCCGAAATCCTTCCTGTGCTAGTTGTGGTTGCCTGGCTCTGGCCGCCATTGGTCTCCTGGCTAGAGGAGGAACTGGCGCCTGGCATGACAGGTTCTGAATTAAAGGTTGACTATGCACTATCCATTGGCCATCAGTTGCTGCGTTCCCTGTGTCTGTCTTTCTTTGGAGACACAGAACACTAAACATGTTACCATGTGACCTACCAACTCACTATGCTTCACATCTGGCGACCTGGTGTGTATGCCTCAGAATTCATACTTGGGGTATTTTTTGTTGTTGTTCTCTTGTTTCATTAGAGTTATCTTTTGAAGTTGCATTGTTTTTGGTAATCACCCTTCATTGTCCGTGGCTTATTCCTGCCTCTAAACTCAGGGATCATTTCCTACAAGGGTCAGAGGCCCATATATGTTCTAGATTATTGAACCTGAGTCAGCCAAGTGCAAGGTGAATGTCTTACCGATTGTATTACCGCTCCAGGCCCCAAGATATTATATTCATGGTTTCAAAGTGGACTCACTCTAGAAACTCCAGTTGTTAGATACATGTAATAGTTCGTAATAAACATCCTGGTTATTTGGATACTTTTGTGATACAACACACTGTTTACATGGTTTTCAGAGTGATTCTTGCAAAAATTGGAGCATGTGCTGGATGAGGCTCATGTGCTGATTGGGGGATTAGAGTAAATCACGACCAGGATGGGTCCAGGTCCAGAGGGTCAGAGCTGGGACATTCTGGGGCCTATAGGTGCTCAGAAGTAACCTTGATCCCTGGAAATGAGTGCCTAGGCCCATGTTCCATCCACTCTGGAAGAGGGCAGCTGAAGTTTTGTCCACCCTGAGTCCCTGTGGCTGCTCCCACAGCAGAGCCAATAACGGAGCCGTGGTCACTGGGGCATGCAGGGTCTGCTTCTGTGTGGGAGCTCCTGGCCTCATAGTTATTCTCTGGCCTTTGGGGCCTTCCTTTGTGGTTCCAAGGGTAGAGTCCTGGGGCTCGGGCAGCACTGAGTTTTCCTCCCTGTAGGCCTCAACCGCTCCTGTCCTGACAGTAGCTGGGTCAAAACCCACTTCTCTGTCCCTTGAGAGACAGGAACATCTGTTATGTCTCCCCTTGGATGGTTCTGTGAGCCAGTGTCCAAACATCCGGCTGCTCACTACCTTTCTGGCTCCAATGCAGGGACTTCTTGTCAGGTGGGTGCCAGGGCTGGTTGTGCTCCTCTCTGGTCCAATGGCAAAGGTCCTTGCACGGAGCCTCCTGTTGGTCCACAGGAAAAACAGGCAGGAGATGGTGAGATGGCCTCTGCTACACCATCTTCAGGCAGGAGAGTGAGAAGATGACGCAGTGCAGTGACATGTAGCACAAACTTCCCAGGCCAATAGACTCTGTTTCAGGAAGGAGATGTGGGATCCGGCTCCTGGCATGATGGATCAGCTCTCTGTTTGAGGCCACTGTTATATTTATTTTGTTGATTTGAATGGGTCACAGTAATGGTACTCAAGGATCATCCCTCTCAGGACTGGGGGAATCAACCGTATAGGGTGCCAGGGGTCCAACGCTGATTAGACTTATTTGTTTGTTTATTTGTTTGTTTTTGATAGATGTTGAAGGGGAGGGGCTAAACCCAGTGATTCTCATGTTATTTCTGGTTCTGTACGAAGGATTTCCAGCTGCCAGTTTTTGAGGAAGTATAAGGGATGGCGGTATTGCCAGCCCTAATCGCTGTCCACAGACCCACATTCCTGTTACTCCATCCTGCTGCTTTGTTTCCTTTCATGTTTATTTTTGTGCTACAGTGGAGGTACTCAGGGCTTCCTCTTGGCTCTGTGCTCCAGATTCACCCCTGACAGGCATCAGGGGAACCCAGGTGTGCTACTTCTGTATGTACCCTGATGGCTACAGATGTCTCAGGCCCCAGGCCATGTGTTTGTCCTATTTTTTCCTTCCTGCTCTGAGAGCCTCACCTGCTCAGTCACACAGTCTCATGTTCAGAGAATGCTGTATGTACAGCTCTGGGCATATGCCTGTTCCAGGGATTTGGAGCAGAGAACCTTAGGATCGAATCACTTTTACCATCTTTGAGATGAATTTGGGGCATCACTTATATATGTCAGGACTTTGGGAATTCGTTCACTTACTCCTCCTTATTACACATAGTAATATTCATAATGGAAAGAATACATGTATCAGCAATGTGGAAAGGCCTGCATAATTCCCTCAAGCCTTAGAATCACAGGGAAATTGGTCTTGGAGACAGATTTTCTCTCTCTCTCTCTCTCTCTCTCTCTCTCTCTCTATATATATATATATATATATATATATATATATAGATACAGCGATAGCACAGCGGTAGGGCGTTTGCCTTGCACGCAGCCAACATGGCCGACCCGAGTTCCATTCCTCCGCCCTTCTCGGAGAGCCCAGGAAGCTGCTGAGAGTATCTCACATGCACGGCAGAGCCTGGCAAGCTCCCCGTGATGTATTGGATATGCCACACACAGTAACAACAAAGTCTCCAATGGAGACGTTACTGGGCCCGCTCGAGCAAAATATATATATATATATATATATATATATATATATATATATATAATCTGTGGAAGGCTTTCACTCAAACTTGGTGTTTTACTAAGAACAGAAAAAATCACACTGGAAAGAAACCACATAAATGCCTCACATATGAGAAGACCTCCAGGACCAGCCACCACCATGCTGAGACCACTCTCCGCACACATGAAGGTACTGGCAGAGGGACAAAGCCACGCGGGTTCCGGGCCCGTGATCTCCAGGCCTACTCGGATTGGAGTCGAGCATATTCCACCCAGATCCTCCAAATTCCAGTAGGCGAGGGTCACACCCACCACCTGGCCCCCTGGCGCCTTGTAATCCCATCAGCGGCCAAGAATCAGAGACTATAATATCCAGCTCCCGGAACCGCGTGGCCGCATTTGCGGCCGCGCGACATCTTATCAGGACATCTTTTATGACATCTTATTATCTCATTCCTACTTTGGACAAACTTGCAGGCTATCGAATGTAGCCTGCCCACAGGGCAGAGTCTGGCAAACTCCCCGTCACGTACCAAATATGCCAAATACCAGTAACAATGATGGGTCTCATTCTCCTAAAGAGCCTTGAATATAATCTCAGGGCTAGGATGAAAGAGACGTTACTGGGGCCTGCTCGAGGCAATTGACGAATAACAGGATGCTGAAATGAATGAAATGAAATGAATGTGAGAAGGTCTTCACTCTATCCTGTAGCCTTACTATGCATTTTAAGTCATAGTGAAGATAAGTCTTAAATATGTAAGAAAAATGCAAGATCTTCACTCAACCCGTAACCCTGACTAGGCATATGAAAACATATACTGGAGAGAAATCTTATGTTTGTCAATGTGGGAAGGCCTTTTCATACCTCTCAAGCCTTTTAGAAATCATAAAATGCAGACTGGATGAGTTGATCCCTAATAACTAACCCCGCATTCAGAGGAGTGCCCCTAGGGAAGACAAGTTTTGTTTGGACTAGGAGTGTTAGAGAGCTGCAGGAATGCAGCCAAGAAGGAAGGAATCCAGGTAGCATGTGATAAGCTTCCAGTGACATCAGTACAATAAGGGAAAAAAATACTTGCTGATTATCACCCGGGCTTCGGCTTTAGCAGTGTCCCAGCATTTGGACTTCACATGTATGTTAACTTGTAAATAATGGGTTTCAGTGATGAAAGTCAAGAGGAAGCTGACTAAATAAAAATTAAAAATCAATACGTAAAAACCTCTTGAAGCAACAAAAAGCTTCAAAGATTCTTAGAGTCTTAAAATCCTGCAAAGGAATATAACAATTTAACATAAATTGATTTTCTACATCTCTTGATATTGCAAGTTTGTTTTCTCATCAATTTTAATCCTAAAATTTTATTAGCAGTTGGGTATTTTTCTCTTTAGTAAATTAAATACATATATAACCACCCCTTACTCTGTACTGCCAGGATTCACCATTGTCTCAGTCTTTGCTCTGATTTTGGCTTGGCCCAGAGGCCCTGTTTTGGAGGAGTTTGTGGCAGAGATCAACCATAATATTACCGAGAATCATTGTATATCAAAAATGAGGTAAATCTTAATTCCTCTCGCCTTCCTCTCTTATGCCTGGGGGAGCTGTGGTCAGCCCTGCGGCATAGTATGGGGTGGGATGGACAAGCGTGTGCAGGTTACAGGTGAGCCCCGACGTACTGGAGTTATCTCGCCAGTTGTGAGATACTGACAGCTGTGAGTTTCTTATGCGTCCAACTTTATTTTTTGCTTTGTTTGTTTCATTTTGGGGTCCAGCTGGTGATGCACATGGTGACTCCATATTCTGCACTCAGGAATCACTGCTGGTTTGATCCTCGACATCCAATATGGTCCCCAGGCATGGCAAGGTGTATTTCCTCAGCCATGAATAAATCCTATATATTGTTGTGTGTGATTCAGAACAAACCAAATAAATTTACTTCTCTTTCCACACTTAACCTGTTTTGCTTTTGCTCTTGGTATTGTTTCGAGGACACACTTGGAATTTTTATTTTCTTTCATTTGTAACTTTTACATTCCATTCATTTATTTTTTGGCTGTTGGGCCACACTCTGGTGTTCAGGGGTTACTCCTGGCTCTTCCCTTAGTATTCACTCGTGGCAGTGCTCAGGGGCCATATGGGATGCTGAGATTAGAACTCCAGTGATTTGCATGCAAGCCCTGCCCACTATGCTGTCATTACAGTCCCTAAGGTCATTTATTTCTTAGAGTCTCACCCCCTCATCCGCTGTTATTCTCAGTGCTTGGGGTTACTTCAAGTGATATTTGGAGATCAGGTGGCGCCCAACATCAAATTAGAAGTTCCTGCATGCAAAGCATGTTTCTGAATCCTGTGCATTGTCGCCCTGCCTTCATTGGATTCTTTTAGGTTTTTAATTTTTTGGGGGGGTGGGGGCAAACCAGCAGGACTCGGGGTTTGTTCCTGGTCTCTGCACTCAGGGATCATGCCTGGCTGGTGGTGGACAGTATGGGGTTGTCGGGGATCAAACCTGGTCTGATCATTGGCAAGACCATTGCCCCACCTGCTTTAATACCTGCTAACCTCCGTCTTCCCCTTTGTTTTTAGCTTACTATAAATTTGGGGGGATTTCCATCATTGTCCTTGCTTGGATGCTTGGGTTTACTACTGACTCTGCACTCAGTGATAGTGAACTCAGGGCCTCCAGTTGTTGGTATCCTGGACACAGGTCCCAACAGTCATTGTTCTCGTGGATAAAGGACAAAGTAGGGTCTCTTCTTGGAAAGCTGACTTTGAAGGCCAATTTTGTGGCAGGAGACGAGGCCTCCTGTGAGTACACCACACTTCCCTGTCTCTGCACTATAAGTGGGGTAGCTGTACCACCTTGGGGGGGGGGCGCTTTCACACTTGTTTTTCACATGATCCCTGATATCCAGGTGGTTCCTGAGGAGCGGTGGAGGCTTTTGGGGGGCACAGCTTTGCGGGGTATGATGGGGTCTGTTTCAGGGTGCAGGGTGCGTGGGTGTGAGTGCATCATCATAGGGGGGACCTGCAGCCAAGATCGCCTCCAGGTCAGCAATAGGCAGAGATGGGTGGGAGCGGGGCTGAGCACCGAGGGACCTATATCAAAGCACTGAAAGCCTTTGTTTTCCACATTGCAGACCCAGGTTCCCTCCTGCTAGTACGACCTGGATTGATTTCTGAGTGCAGAGCCAGGAATAACCACTTAGCATCAGCTGTGTGGCCTCCAAAATATAAAATAGAAGGCAGATTTATTTTGACTGGGCTGGAGCAAGAGCATAGCAAGTAGGGCATTTGCCTTGCATGCGGCCGACCCGGGTTCAATTGCCAGCATCCCATATGGTCCCCTGAGCACCGCCAGGAGTAATTCCTGAGTGCGTGAGCCAGGAGTAACCTCTGTGCATCACCGGGTGTGACCCAAAAAGTAAAAAAAAAAAGAATCCTTCTGGGGCAGTAGTGATAATACGGCAGGTAGGACATTTTTCTTGCACATGGCCAGCCCAAGTTTGATCCTAGCATACCATATGGTCCCCTGAGCAACTGCAGGGAGTAATTTCTGAATGCAGAGCCAGGAGGAAACCCTGAACATCACCAGATGTGACCCAGAAAGTAAAAAAGAGTATATAGGAATACGTGCTTCTTAAAGTCAAGGAGTAAATCACCTTCCTCGTTTCATCTCTCCCTTAGTAGGCTACCCCAGATGTGTTTTTGAGTAGTGCTGGTAAAGTAAGATATTTGAAGGAATATATTTGATTTTTGGAGGCGTTGGTGGTGAATAGGAGCTTCTCCTAGAGTTCACTGCTGGTATGCTGGAAATAATTTATTTAGAAAGGACCAGAGAACAGCAAGTAGGGCGCTTGCCTTGCAAGCGTCCAACCCAGGTTCTATGTATGTGTGGCATTGCATATGGTCCCCGAACCACACCATGACTGATCCCTCATCCCAGACTAGGAATAATCCTTGACCACTGTTGGTTATTGCCCAAAAACTGAACACATACAAACACACACGCAAACACACACACAATATATGAGAGAAGAGAAAAAAGAATGTGTATTCAGGATAAATCATGGGGTTTGATTCCTCTGCCCCTCTCAGAGAGCCTGGCAAGCTACCGAGAGTATCTCGCCCGCATGGCAAAGCCTGGCAAGCTACCCGTAACGTATTCAATATGCCAAACACAGTAACAACAAGTCTCACGATGGAGATGTTACTGGGCCCACTCGAGCAAATCGATGAATAACGGGAGGGCGGTGATACCGTGATACCGTGATATTTATTTATTGAGTCACTGTGGGAGAAGTTACTAAGCTTTCAGGTTTAAGTCTCAGTCATACAATGATCAAACACCTCTACCTTCACTAGTACTCATTTTCCCCACCAAGAACCCCAATATACCTTCCTCCCACCACTCCCAATGCCTGTGAGGCAGAGGTCCGGATGCATTTCTGCCACAGGCCACTGGTTTTCAAGATCTGTGTCTGAGTCTCTGGGATCATGGCTTGTTCCATTCTTCTTCATTAGTCATGTGTTCATGAGATTCAGGGTCCTTTGTACCCCTTTCCCTTATCAGCCTGGCTGCACAGCCTGTATTTTGGGGGTGCCCTTTTCAGGAGCAGCAGAACCACCTTGCAACCCGCCCTCTCTGTCACTAAGCATGTCTTTGACCTCAGATCATTTGCATGTTTTTTGAGTATACGAAGACATTTTGTTTTGTTTCGGTTTGGGGTCTGATGTTGCCAAGTGGTTTATTCCTGGCGGTCCTCAGGGGTTCCTTTGGGCAGTGCTCAGAATCCTGCCACTGTCAGCCTTATGCAAGGCAGATGCCCTACCTTCTATTCTCTGTCCTGACTCACTCTGAAATATTCTTTCGTTTTTATGTTAAAAAGTCATTGAGTGAGCCCATAATAAAGCTAGTTTGTGCTGAATTTATAGTATAGTGGGGAGGTTGCTTGCTTGCACTGAGTTTGAGTTGCAGTATCCCATAGGATCCTCAAATATCCCTGGGTCTAGTCAAATAGAAAAAACAAAAGGCTAGTGTGTGATTGCCAGGCTCTTCCCAACTATACTCCCAAAGGATCTTCCCTTTGCTCTGGGCCTGTTTGGACTGTGAGAACCAAAGAGATGTCATCCACCTGCTCAGCCTGTTCACCCAGGGTCATTCGACTAATTCTTACCTGACTTGCTGTGATTTATTTCAGAACTCAAACCACAGCTTCAGGATTTGGCATAGCTGCAATCTGACTTGGGAATTGGGTCACTGAATATACGTGAGTTGGGAAGATTCACACATTCAAAAATGAATATCATTATACCCAGTGGGATAGCTCAGTGGAGCAAGCATGTGACTTGAAAGGTGGGGGTCCGTGTTCTCTCCCTGCCATTACATTTGTGATCTCTGGACACTGCAAGGAGAAAATCCAGAGTCTTATCCTGGGAGTAAAAGGCACTTAGCTTTATTGGGTACTGAAAATGAAAAAAATTTGATTATTTTTCATATCAATAAAGTACCTTAATTTTTTCTTCTCTTGAAAGCAAATACAAGTGGTAATTGTTTCAAAGAACTGGTTTGTCCGTTCATGTTGTGTATTCAAAAATGAATATGAAGTCCCCTCTCTCTCCTCTCTCTCTTCTCCCCCCTCCACCCCGCCGCTGCCTGAATTTGATGGTCTCAGACTGCTTCCCCAACCCTTGGCCAGCCGCCGGCCATGGGTGGATGATGGAGGGAATGAGGGCCAGCTGGTTGGTATTAATTCTCCTCTGATTCTCCTTCCATGAATCTCCTTCATTCTTCTTGGACATTCCCTCTCGGATTCTCTCTTGATTTTTTTTCCCTTGCAGACTCTTACAGCCTTAGTTATCTCCCAAATCATGAGGGAGTTGGGGTAGCAATTACACATAGGCGAGGTCATACAATCAATGGATGTATGGTCCCTCTGTAGGGGGAAGCTTCTTCTAGGACAAATAGTGAGGCAAGCATAGTTACCGAAGCAAAGAAAAGTGAATACACAAAGAAATCAGCTATTGATGTTTACCATCTCACTTTGGGGGAACCCTAAGCTATTGTTCCTATTTGCCCTCTGTGGATCTGGCACCCTAGTGGAATGGTTACAAGAAATTGAGTATGTTTATGGAATAACTCTGCTAAGAAGTAAACTTGTAAACTAAATAAATTTCATATTCTCACTGTAACAAACACCAAATCATCATAGCCAAACAATAGATCAATCGATCAACACGTCTGAAAAAGAGGCTTTTTCCTGAACAACTACTTTAGAGTTATTCTTGCCCACTGGTTCAAATTTTGAAGAATTATAGCTTAATAAATCATCAAGTACTAAAAAATTCAAATATTATTTAGCTGCACAACAGTTAAGTGACTTTCCGTTCATTTGTCTGAGTCATATAGAATCACGGCTATGTAGACCTTGAGCACTGTTTTAAGAGTTGTTGCGCATAGCTCTCAAGGAATAAGTGGAGAGCACCATTTGCTCTGAAAACACACAAAAAGAGACACAGGAATATTTGCTTACACACATATCTTCCCAGTCATCACCAATCCCTGAGTTCCCTTCTGGGTTACCCCTGACCCCTTTCTGATCCACGTGATTCACTTAGTTTCTAGCTCTCACAACTCTTTATTGTGAAAATAAACAGTTGAAGCTACTCAAGACCTGGACTTTCAGTGCAATACAAATGAACTTGGGGATCAGAGAAATGGTCTGGGTGGCTGTTCGCAACGTATCTTTGTGAATTTTAGTTCCTTCGTCAAAACAAAGATTTCTGATCAACATGCTATCTGTTCAGTCGATCACTCTCCATTTATCCCAGACCTGGCAAACAGCAGATGTCCTGATCACCTGATCCTATCCCAGAAAAGGGCAAAAATGAACCTTCTGACCAGGCAAGTACCTGGTCAGGAATATTTGAAGCCTGGCCCTTTAAGGCTCTTGGCCAATGTGCCAATGACGTCATGGAATCAGGATCCAATTTCCCAGTGCGTCCCAGCGGTTGGGGCCACAGTGCTGGTGGGCCATCCGTCGCTGTGGAAGGTGAGGAGCGGGTGAGGGGGCACCCGGGGGCAGGGGGGTCTGGGAAGGTGGGTTTCCCGCTGGCTGCCGGAGTGGTTGCTCTGAGCGCCTGAACTTCAGCGGTCTCCGCCTTGTGGGCCGTGGGGTCGCTCCGTGGAGGTGGGCCAGGGTGGCGGACCCTCACCCGGAATGCATGGAGCGCTCCTGCCAAAAGTTTTATCTTGCATATAAATTGATTTTGAGGGAAACAAGGTCGTTGTTACTAAAGGAGAATTTATTTAGAAAGATGCGTAAGGAGGGGACCACAGCCGGCCGGGTTCAATCACGGCCACCCACAGCGTCCCGGTACCAGCCTGGAGTGAGCCCAGAGCTGGGGGCCAGTGATGGGGTGGGTGGGGGGAGGCGCAGGGCACATTTTTGTCCTTGGGGCTCAAAAGCATTTGGCAGAGCCTTTGCTTTTCACTTGTTCCTTGTGCATTTAGTGGGTTCTGTGAGTATAGGGAGGTGGGAACTTCTCTTTGCTTTTTCTTTCTTTTTTTTAAATTTTGCTTTTTGGGTCACACCCAGCGATGCACATGGGTTCTTCCTGGCTCTCCGTTCAGCAAGCACTCCTAGTGGTGCGAGGAACCACGAGGGATGCCCAGAATTAAACCCAGGTTGGCTGCCTTCAAAACAAATGCTCAATTGTCTATGCTATCACTCAGCCCCCAAGATGTAGAGCTTTAATACATCTCAGTGTTGAGGGGTGGGTCCAGAGGGGTGCATCAGGTTGTGCCATGTCGTAGTGGGTCTTGCAGCCAAATGTGCAATCTCAGCAGGAAGTAGCTCGGAGACTTCTAGAGTGTGCCCTAAACCCTCTAGTAATGCAATGTAGGATCAGTGTTGGCCACACCCCTTTATTCATTTAAATGAATTAATCATTTAATCTGGAGGAGTAAAACTGCAAGACTCAGTTACTTCTCCTCCCTCTGCACTCAAGGATCATTTCTGGCTGGGCTCAGGGAACCATATGGGATGCGAGGATTCAAACTTGGTTTGGCCGATGGAAAGACAGGCACCTCACCTGCTTTACGATCTCTCCAATTCCTTTATAATATTTTTTATTGTAGTTTTTGGGCCACAGTACCACTCAGGGCTCAGGGGTTACTCTTGTTTCTGAGCTTAGGCATCATTTTTAAAAGTGCTGGGGTGGAAGGAATGGCTGAGATTAGTACCAGGAATTTTGCTCCATGAATGGAAGGCTAGCCACACGTTCTAGGTGAAAAGGAAGCTCAGATAGAGAAGAGAACACCAAATGAAGGGTGTTGTGAGGACCCTCCCAGGGTGGGAGAAGCATGCTAAAAGTAGTCTATAGACCAAACATGATTGCCACTCGATGCCTCTCTTGCAAAACACAGTACCCAAAAGAAGAGAGAGAGAAAAAGGGGGAATACCCTGCCACAGAGGCAGGATGGGACGGGGGGATGGGGGGTGGGGGGATGCTGGGACCCATGGTGATGGATGAAGGGCACTGGTGGAGGGATGGGCACTTGATCATTGTATAACTGAAACCCAAGCACAAAATTTGTAAGCCTATAACTGTACCTCATGGTGTTTCACTAATAAAAAAGAAAAAAAAAAGTGCTGGGGTGGGTGAGCATATGCATTGTTACATATTGACCCAGGCTTAGCTGCTTGAAAGAAAAGCACCCTATCAACTTACTATCTTTTTAACCCTATATGATTATATTTCCTCAGAAAAAAGAATTCCTGCCTCAACTGTCAAGATTCCAAGCACCCCTCACCGTCCATCTCTCCCAAACCAGGGTTGCACCCTGCTGTTGAAGTGAGTACTTGCAGAAAGGGGTTTTCCGGGGATCAGCTGCAATAGGTTCTAAATGTCTCACTCTTAGGGGCTGGTCAGTAGTATAGTCAGGAGGGCATTTGTCTTTCTTGCAGTGACCAGGGTTATCCCCGACACACCACAGGGTCCACTGACCATCAGTACGTATGACTGCAACCCTCCCACTCCAGAATTTGTTTTGACACACAAGCATTCTTTGAACTTCTTTTTGGGTGTTGGGGTATTTCTCCTGTCTTTCCCCCTCAACCCCCATTTGCTACAAACTTGGAGATAGTCAGAGACTCTCCCCCCTCAGTGTCCGTGTGTCTGGGATGCAGGGGGAGCCATGCCATGTCCCCCAAAAGTAAAGCACGTGCTCAGCCCTCTGAGCTCCTCTCTCTGGGTCTATCTCACTGCTTGGGGAGCAGATGAGATGAGATTTGGGACCACACCTGGCATTGCTTGAGGTCCGTGCCCTGCTCAGGGGACTAGTTGGTAAGGGGTACCAGGGAAGGCCCTCTGGCTTTCAGTTGGCCAGTATCTGCTTCAGTCTGGTGTATTCTCTCCTACACCTCTATTTACACCTTAATTGGAAGTTCTTATATATGAACATTCTTGAGTCCTTTGAACAAGAGGCTGTTAGGAGAAAAGGAAGGACTTGGAGGCTCTGAGCGAAATTATGGACTTTGAACTTTCATTTGGGATAAGTGCATTTTTTTCTCCGCTTTTTGGGTCACACTGGCAATGCTCAGGGCTTAATCCTGGCTCTGCACTCAGCCTCTGTACTCAGGAATCACTCCTGGCAGTGATTGGGGAACCATATGGGATGCCAGAGACCAAACCCAGGTCAGCTGTGTGCAAGTCAATCGCCCTGCCCACTGTACTGTCACTCTGGCCCCAAGTGTAATTTTTTATCCCCTTTTTCTTTTATAAAAGCATATACCCATAGGAGTACATCCATGCGACCAACTCGGGTTCAATTCCCAGCATCCCATATGGTCCCCTAAGCACTGCCAGGAGTAACTCCTGACTGCATGAACCAGGAATAACCCGTGTGCATTGCCAGGTGTGACCCAAAATTTTTTTAAAAAAAGTATAGAAGAGCACTTCTCGCTTCACTAATATTAGAGGGGGAGAAAAGCCTGAAACTTTTTTGTTTTGGGAAGTAGTACAAATCCCAATAATCTAGGAGTCATGTGATACTAGAAATCATTTAGGTTGTTGAAAAGGCCTTTTTACCAGTAAAGTTTGCTAACTGTAAGCTCAGTATATACCTCCATTTTAGGATGGGTCTTTATACTCTTTCAGTAATATTTTTTATTTTGGAAGCACACCTGACACTTCTGGTGGTGCTACGGCAACCATTTGGGATTCCAGGGATGGAACTCAAGTAGACCAAGTTCAGTGCAAGTGCTAACCCACTGTACTCCTGGTCCATACTCTGGGTTTGAAAATGTATTTCTGAAGCCTCCCCATCGAACGTTCCTTGCCAGTGACTTTCCATTGCTCCTGTGTTGTCAGAGGTTGAGAATTAACGCGTAAATTGCTCTCAGATGTCCTTAGCAGCCTTTCTTCCTGTTCTCGTATCTGTCCAGCTCTCAGGTGGCTGATCTCTGTCTGGGTTGTTCCAGTTCCTCTCCAGCGCTGGCTTCCCAGTCACTGCTTCAACCCCATTTTGATTTGTTACTTCCCTGAGAAACTCACTGTCCTGTGCCCCACCCACTCCCTACTTGCCTGTTTTACCTGGATCAACCCTGTTGCAGTTTTCCTGATGACCTTGTGTATGAGAGCATTGACTCCACACTTGACAGACCGGTAAAGCATCAGGGGACTTCTTACTTGAGCTCCCACGCTGACCAGCTACTCCAGCAGCTGCCTCTCCACCCCTTTATGGGAATCCATCCCGCTCCCGCCACTGATTCACCTGGGTGGGGAAAAAGGTTTTCTGCTCATCTCCAGTCTGGCCCTTTAAGGCTGCTTGCAGCACCGGAAGTGACATCACAGAGGGGCCTTCCTGGTGCTTATCTTCCTGGAAACTGGGTCAGAGAGTCCTTGTTCATGTGAGTAAAGGACAAAGTGGGGCACCAGCGAGGAAGCGGGACTCTGAAGGCCGATTTTGTCTTGCTGCAGGATGGGGGTGGCCTCCGGGGAGTGGCTGTGCCTCCCCAAGTCCACACTGTGACCCTGAGGGACCGCGCCAGCTCTAGGTGCCTCTTGCGCTTATTTTTCTTGTATTCCCCGATATCCAGGTGGTTCCTGAGGTATGATGGAGTCTTTTGGGGTTGTGGTGCTTTGGGAGTTTCGTCGGGGGCTGTAGTGGGAAGCGGGGGTCGCGGGTGTGAGTGCGTGATCCAGGGGGGCCACTGTGGCCACAGTCACCTTCAGCTCCGCGTTGGAGCAGCCGCAGCTTGGCGCGGGGCTGAGCGCAGGGGCTGCGGGCCTTGGGGTGCAGGACCTGCTGAGGACGGTGTCTTGTGCGTCCGGACCCTCCGAGCTGACCCATGTTGGGTCCTTTCTCCAGTTTCGCTGCTGCAGTATCTTCAGATTCACTTTGAGGGGCACAGCTGCAGCCCCCATCCCCCCAAAGGCTTGAGACCCTGTTGCCATCCAGCTTTTTCATCGGCTACAGTCGTGGGTCAGGCCAGGACGGTGGATCTGCAGGTGGCCGGGGTTTGCCAATGATAATTTCCTTTTGGGGCTACTTTTGGCGTGTGGAATGGGGGTTCTGCATTCCCGGAGATACCCTGAGGGCTTTCTCTGGCTCTGGCCTCAGATATTATTCCTGGCAGTGCTCTGGGGCCCGTGGGGATGCAGAGGATTGATTCGTGCCAGCAACGCAAGCATCCTAACAGGTTTACTGTATGTTGGAATAGGAATATCTGCCTCTTTACATCAAGTTGCAAAGTCCTTCCCAGATCCCTGGCTATCGAGGTGAGTACTGCGGGTAAAGGGTGTGTGTGTTCGTGTGTTTGTGTACTGCTGGTAAAAGTCTATGTCTGTACAAAGTTTTTGTTTATTTTTTTGGTTTTTGGGTCTCACCCAGCCGATGCTCAAGGGTTACTACTGGATCTGTACTCAGGAAGCACTCCTTGCGGTGCTTGGGGGACCATGTGGGATGCTGGAATTGAATCCGTGTTGGCTGCGTGCAAGGCAAACACCCTTCCCACTGTGCTATTGCTCCCGCCCCTTCAGAAATTTTTTTAAAAAATTTTATTTGCTTTTTGGCTCATACCCGGCGATGAAAGGGGTTACTCCTGGTTCTGTCTCAAGAATTACTCCTGTGGTGCTCAGGGGACCATATGGGTTGCTGGGAATCCAACCCAAGTCGACCACTTGCAAACCAAATCGCCCTACCCTCTGTTCGACCACTCCAGCCCCTGATTTTTTTTTATTTTTTTAAGAAGAGAGGGGCTTCCCTAGGCAATCATAGCCCAAACTGTGGCTCTCTCATGGGGCCAGAAGATGACACTGATGCACGGGATTTCCTGGCCTCAGAGGCCTTCCTGGCTGGGCCTGTGAGCACCTTCTGTGGGATCCGGGAGGAGTCCCCAAAACAAGGCAGGCCCGAATTTTCTCTCTTTTAGCCAAGCCCAGAACTTGTGTCACGAAAGGCAACACAGATGCCAACCCATTTTTCTTCTCCTGGGGAGACTGAAGCATTAGGCAGTGTCTCCCAGGCAGGTCTTTGAGCCAGTGCGCGAGGATGTGGCTGATCAGAACTTGGGGGTTTTGCTCCTTCCAGTGCTCACAGTTCTGACTTCTCCTTCAGTTCTGATCCTCGGGAAAATCAGAGGCAGGAGAAGATGGTGAGATGCCGTCGAACACACAAACCCCAGGTAGGTTTGACAAAATGAGGTGATTCAGTGACAGGAGCTACAGGCTTCCCACGCTGTCTGTTAGTTTCATTGTATTTGGCTTTTGTATCACAACATCTCAAAGATTACTGATGCTCAGAGATGACTCCTGACATGTCACGGGGACCATATGGGGTGCTGGGCATCAAAGGCTGGTGTCTGGGTATTTTATTTTGTTTTTGGAGCCACATGCAGTGATTCTGGGGATTATACTCTTGGCTCTGCACTCTGGCATTGCACCTGGCAGTGCATAGAGGACCCTATGGGATGGCAGGTATCACCAGCCGTACCCACTATCCCCACCCCACTCTCCTGTTACACAGTCATGCTGCTTTGTTTCTTTTCGTATTTTTTTTTATTTTTGTGCCACAGGGGAGATGCTCAGGGCTTCCTCTTGGCTCTGTGCTCCGAATTTCCACCTGATGTGCATCATGGGTCCACGGGTGTGCTGGCCCTGTTTGTGCTCTGGCAGCTACAGTAACTCAGGCCCCAGGATATGTGTTTCCATTATTTTGTCCTTCTCGCTCTGTAGAGCTTCTTCTGCTCTATCACACAGTCCAGCATTCATTGGCTGCTCTGTTTGCAGTTATGGGCATGTGCTGGTCCCAGGGAGACAGAGCAAAGGATCTCTGGGGCTGTCTGAGCTGTTGGCTGTCTGAGCTGTTGGTCTCCGGGGCTGTCTGAGCTCTTTGAGAGGCATTTGGGGTGGCCCTGAACCATGATCAGATTCCTACAGCCTCATATGTGCATGCACATCTTTAACTCGGTGGCTGGACATTGAGTGACCCTTCTCCCTAGAACATGGGCTGTGGGATGCAGGGGGTGTATGTTTAGTGTTTTGAGCTGAAAGCAGGGTCACTCATTTTGGTCCCACTGATTGTGTGCTCGGTTGTTACTCTCTGAAGTGCTGATAGGAACAGTGGTGGAATTCCCTGGAGTCAGGAGCTAGACCACCACCTTCAGGAACCTTCTAGTAGAGCATTTCTCACATTTTCATATATGCAGTTGTCTTAGAAAGAAGTTGGGACCAGTCTGTCAGGATTTCAGGTGGAAGCTGGTTCCTCACGAGGGGACAGACCCTGAGCCCCTCTAGGTCCCTGGGGTCCTGACCTCACATCCCAGGGAAAAGGGTGGGGAAAGACCCTGACTCCTGTCCCCTTTGTATGCCGGATCAGGACATGGTGACCTTCCACAACGTGGCTGTGATCTTTACCCCAGAGGAGTGGACGTGCTTGGATGCCTCTCAAAGAAAGCTCTGCAAGGACGTGATGCTGGAGACCTATCAGCACCTGTGGGCCATTGGTGAGAGCAGTGCTGGGTCAACCTTGCCATGTGGGCTTCCTGTGCCAGGCCGTGACTGTGTGTCCAACAGTAGCTTTGACTGTCCTGGTGAGGACAGAGATTCAGTAGCTGTTTATCTAGTTCCTTCTCCTGGTTTCCTTGTTGGTACTCACCTGGCGATGCTCGGGGCTTTCTGTAAGCTCTGTGCATAGTAATCATTCTCTGTGGGTTTGCATGAATCTGGAGAGTTGGGGATTGACCCAGATTAGCCCCATGCATGGCAAGCTCCCAATGCGCTAAGCCATCACTTAGGTCCCTCTAAATCGTTCCTGATTCCTGCCATTGCTGAGTTCTCTGATTACTTCTTGTACTACATATAATTTCTGTGTATTTGTTTAGGTTTTACTTTTATTTGGGGGACAACCTGAATATTCTTGTCTCTGTGCTGAGGGATCACTCCGGGGGGTGTTCATGGGCCATGGGGTGCTGAGGATTGAACACGCTTGGCAGCTTAAAAAGTTGCTGTCTTAATCCTGGAACTATTGCACCAGGCCCACAACTTCAGTTAATTTATTTTTATTTATTTTTTTAAATTTTTATTAGTGAAACACCATTAAGTACAGTGGTAGACTAATGAATTTTTGTGATTGGGTTTCAGTTATACAGTGATTGAGTGCCCATCCCTCCACCGTGCCCATTCTCCACCACCACTAATCCCAGTATCCCTCCCACCCCCCATCCCCTCAGCCCACCCTGCCTCTGTGGCAGGGCATTCCCTTTTATTTTGTTTTGATTTGGTTTTCACGTTATACTTACAAATACTTTGGGATTATTTCTGGCTGAGTATTCAGTTATTCATCCTGTTTGTGGTCCGGGACATTGTGTGCTGCTGGGAATCAATTCTGTATGTGTGTGCAGTGTTAGTGTCCTGCTTCCTGTAATATCGCTTCCAACACAGTTCATTTATTTCTTAGGGTCTCACTCCATAAGATGCTGCTCTATTTCAGTGCTTGTGGTCACTTTCAGTGGTTCTAGGTTCATAAGGACTCAGGTTGCCTCTGGACTATACAGTCAGGGATCACAGCTGATGGCTTGAGAGACCCTACTGCATGTCAGGATGAAACTTTTATTCACCCTGAACAAGGCCCTTGCATGACTTTCTGTGCTGTCTGTCTGCATCCTTTTGTGTTTGTGTTTTTTTTTTCCCTTTATTGTATTTTATTTTTTTTTAAAGTTGTAGATTTACAATTTTTTGTGCTTTGGTTTCAATTATACAATGATCAGATACCCATCCCTCCACCAGTGCCCATTTTCCACCACCATGGATAATATCCCTCCCACCCCCATCCCCCCATACCCCCTGTCTCTGTGGCAGGGCAATCCCCTGTGTTCTCTCTCTCCTTTTGGGTGTTGTGGTCTGCAAAAGAGGCATTGAGTGGCAAACATGTTCAGTCCATAGTCTACTTTCGACATGCATCTCCCCTCCTGGGAGGATCCTCCAAACATCCTTTATTTGGTGCTCCCTTCTCTATCTGAACTGCCCTTTCCTCTAGGATACCCGGCCGGCCTCTAAGTTATGGAGTAATCCTCCTGGTGCTGATCTCAGCTATTCTTGGGTATTAATCTCTTACTTTGTTACTTTATATCCCCCAGATGAATGCAATCTTTCTATGTCTATCCCTCTCTTTCTGACTCATTTCGCTTAGCATGATACTTTCCATATTGTACCACTTGTATGTAAATTTCATGACTTCATCTTTTCTAAGAGCTACATAGTACTCCATTGTGTAGATGTACCAAAGTTTCTTTAACCAGTCATCTGTTCTTGGGCACTCAGGTTTCTTCCAGTTTCTGGCTATTGTAAAGAGTGCTGCAATGAACAAACAAGTGCAGATGTCACTTCGACTATACATTTTTGCCTCTCTGGGATATATTCCCAGGAGTGGTATTGCTGGGTCAAATGGGAGCTCAATTTCTAATTTTTTGAGAATCGTCCATACTGTTTTCCAGAAGGGCTGAACCAGTGGACATTCCCACCAACAGTGAAGGAGTGTCCCTTTCTCGCCACATCCACGCCAGCATCGGTTGCTTTTGTTCTTTTGAATGTGGGCTAGTCTCTGAGGTGTGAGATGGTATCTCATTGTGGTTTTGATCTGCATCTCCCTGATGATTAATGATGTAGAGCATTTTCTCATGTGCTTTTTTGCCATTCGGATTTCTTCTTTGAGAAAGTTTCTGTTCATTTCATTGCCCCATTTTTGGATGGGGTTGGATGTTTTCTTCTTGTGGAATTTAACCAGTATTTTGTATATCCTGGATATCAACCCCTTGTCAGATGTGTATTCGGCGAATATCCTTTCCCATTCTGTAGACTGTCTTTGTATTTTGGTCACTGTTTCTTTGGAGGTGCAGAAGCTTCTTAGTTTAAGATAGTCCCATTTATCTATCTCTGTTTTCACTTGCTCGGCCAGTGGCGTGGCATCTTTGAAGATACCATTAGCTTCAATGTCATGGAGGGTTTTGCCAACTTTATCTTCAATGTACCTTATGGTTTCTGGTCTGATGTTGAGGTCTTTAATCCATTTTGATCTTACTTTTGTACATGGTGTTAGGCAGAGTTCTGAGCCTATTTTTTTGCATGTAGACGTCCAGTGATGCCAACACAATTTATTAAAGAGGATTTCCTTACTCCACTTCACATTACTTGCACCTTTATCAAAGATTAGATGAGCATATGATTGAGGAGAGATGTCAGTGTATTCAACCCTGTTCCATTGGTCTGCAGTTCTGCCTTTGTTCCAGTACCATGCTGTTTTAATTATTACTGCTTTGTAGTACAGTTTGAAGTTAGGGAGGTTGATTCCTCCCATTTTCTTTTTCCCAAGAATTGCTTTAGCTATTCGTGGGGGCTTATTGTTCCATATAAATTTCAGGAGTGTTTGCTCCATTTCTTTGAAGAATGTCATGGGTATCCTTATAGGGATTGCATTGAATTTATACAATGCTTTTGGTAGTATTGCCATTTTGACAATGTTAAGTCTCCCGACCCATGAGCAGGGGATATCTTTCCATTTCCTCATGTCCTCTTTTATTTCCTGAAGTAGCGTTTTGTAGTTTTCTTTGTACAGGTCCTTTACTTCCTTAGTTAAGCTGATTCCTAGGTACTTGATTTTCTGGGGCACAATTGTGAACGGGATTGTTTTTTTCATGTTGCTTTCTTCTCTCTCACTGTTTGCGTATAGGAAAGCCATGGACTTTTGGGTATTGATTTTATAACCTGCAACTTTACTATACGAGTCTATTGTTTCTAGGAGTTTTTTGGTGGAAGTTATTGGGTTCTCTAAGTAGAGTATCATATCATCTGCGAATAGTGAGAGCTTGATTTCTTCCTTTCCTACCTGAATGCCCTTAATATCTTTTTCCTGCCTAATCGCTATTGCAAGTACTTCCAGTACTATATTGAACAACAGTGGAGAGAGTGGGCATCCCTGTCTCGACCCTGATCTTAGAGGGAAGGCTCTCAGTTTTTCCCCATTGAGGATGATGCTTGCTGTAGGCTTGTGGTAGATGGCTTTAATTATGTTGAGGAAGGTCCCCTCTATACCCATTTTGGCTAGGGTTTTCATCATAAAGGGGTGCTGGATCTTATCAAATGCTTTCTCTGCATCTATTGATATGATCATATGCTTTTTATCTTTTCTTTTGTTGATATGGTGGATTATGTTGATTGATTTCCGAATGTTAAACCATCCTTGCATCCCTGGGATGAATCCTACTTGGTCATGGTGTATGATCGTTTTGATGAGTAGTTGGATTCTATTTGCTAGTAGTTTGTTGAGGATCTTTGCATCTGTGTTCATCAGGGATATCGGCCTGTAATTCTCTTTCTTTGTGGTATGTCTGTCTGCTTTTGATATCAGTGTGATATTTGCTTCGTAGAAACTGTTCGGAAGTGTTTTTGATATTTCAATTTCGTGGAAAAGCTTAAAGAGCATCGGGAGTAAGTCCTCTTTAAAGATTTGGAAGAATGCACTAGTGAATCCATCCGGGCCAGGACTTTTGTGCTTGGGGAGACTTTTTATTACCATTTCAATTTCCTTGATGGTGATAGGTCTGTTCAGGTATTCCAGGTCTTCTTGGGTCAGCCTTGGGAGTCTGTAGGAGTCTAGGAATTTATCCATTTCCTCGAGGTTTTGATGTTCCGTGGCATAAAGCTTTTTAAAGTACTCCCTGAGGATCCTCTGAATTTCTGTGGTTTCTGTTGTAATGACCCCCTTTTCATTTCTGATTCGGCTTATTAGGGTTTTCTCTCTCCCTTTCTTTGTGAGTTTTGCTAGAGGCTTATCGATCTTGTTAATTTTCTCAAAGAACCAGCTTTTGGTTTCATTGATCTTTCGGATTGTTTTTTGGGTTTCCATCTCGTTAATCTCTGCTCTGAGTTTTATTATTTCCTTTCTCCTGTTCGGGTTGTGCTCCTTTCTTTGGTCCTTCTCCAAGCTCTTAAGCTGTGAGGTTAGGTTACTTATGTGTGCTCACTCCTCCTTCCTGAGGAATGCTTGTAGAGCTATAAACTTTCCTCTTAACACAGCCTTTGCTGTGTCCCATAAGTTTTGGTAACTCGTGTTCTCATTTTCATTCGTTTCTAGGAATCTTTTGATTTCCTCTTTGATTTCCTGTCTAATCCACTCGTTGTTCAATAGTGCACTGTTTAATTTCCAGGTGTTTGATTTAGTTTTCTGTTTTTGTGTGTGATTTACTTCTAATTTCAGCGCATTATGGTCTGAGAAGATTGTTGATACAATCTCTATCTTCTTAATTTTATGGAGGCATGTTTTGTGGCTCAGCATGTGGTCTATCTTGGAGAATGTTCCATGTACGCTTGAGAAGAATGTGTATTCAGCTTTTTGTGGATGAAGTGTCCTGTATATATCTACTAAGTCCCTTTCTTCCATTGTTTCCCTCAAATGAAGTATGTCCTTGCTAAGCTTGAGTCTGGTTGATCTATCAAGAGGTGACAAAGCAGTGTTGAAGTCTCCCACTAGTATTGTGTTGCTATTGATGTCTTTTTCCAAATCTATGAGTAGTTGTTTTAAGTACTTTGCTGGTCTCTCATTAGGTGCATATACATTTATTATTGTAAGTTCTTCCTGTTGTACAGATCCTTTGATCAATAAGAAATGGCCTTCACTCTCTCTTATGACCTTTCTCACTCTGAAATCGATGTGGTCTGATATAAGGATGGCTACCCCAGCTTTTTTATGGGAGCTGTTTGCCTGTAGGATTGTTTTCCAGCCTTTGACTCTGAGTCTGTGTTTGCTTTGACTATTGAGATGCGTTTCTTGCAGGCAACAGAATGTTGGGTTCAATTTTCTAATCCATCCTGCCACTCTATGTCTTTTAATTGGTGCGTTTAGCCCATTGACATTGAGAGAGATTATTGTTATGGGATTTTGTCCCATTGTTCTGTTAAAATTTGGTGTATTTGAGGGGCCTTTCTTGCCTTAAAGTAGCCCATTTAGTTGTTCTTGTAACCATGGTTTTGAGTCTATGAAGTTCCTGAGCTGTTGTTTGTCTGTGAAACTGTGTGTTGTTCCTTCTATTATGAATGAGAGTCTTGCTGGGAAAAGTATTTTGGGGGAGGCATTTATTTCATTGAGTTTTTTTACTATGTCCCACCACTGTTTTCGGGCCATGAGGGTTTCATCAGAAAAATCAGCTGTGAATTTTAAGGATGCTCCTTTGTAAGAGATTTCTTTCTTCGATCTTGCTGCTTTCAGAATTTTGTCTCTGTCTAAGGTTTTGGTCATTTTGATCAGAATGTGTCTTGGGGTATTTTTATTCGGATTTCTTCTAGCTGGTACCCTTCGGGCCTCCTGAATGTGCTCACAAGTTTTCTTCAGCTCTGGAAATGTTGTAGCAATGATTTCTTTGACAGTTTCTTCTTCATCGAGGTTTTCTTCCTGTACCTCTGGGACTCCAATAATTCTTATGTTACCCCTCTTGGCTTCATCACGATCTTCTCTTGCCATCTGTTCCCGAATTGTGAGTCTCTTTTCCATTTTCTGCTCTTTTCTGGAGAGTCTCTGAACTTCATCTTCGAGCTCACTGATTCTGTTCTCAGCAGCTGTTACTCTGCTGCTGAGGCCTTCCACTGAGCTTTTCAATTCGCCTATGAGATTTTTCAGGTCTGACATTTCTGATTGCATTTTCCTCATTTCTGCCTTCAGATCCTCTTGTCTTCTATTGGCATTGCTTTCCATTGTTTCTTTTAATTCCCTAAGCATCCTAAGTAGCTCCCTTCTGAATTCCTTGTCAGAGAGGTTGTCTAACACTACAGTACTGTTGGTGTCATCTGGGCTAGACTCTTCAATATGAAAGTTTGGTGGGCTTTTGCGTTGCTTTACCATTGTGAGAGGTGTGGTTTAGTCCTTCACGTTCACTGTTACTATTCTGCTTTGATATGCAGTGTGAGTTAAGATAGGCTTATGAGTTATTGGCTACTGTGCTTCTAGTGGCTGAGCTAAAATAGAGAAGCTTCCATCTAAGAAGTTAGCTTATGGTTCCTATGGCATATGTAGTGGGAAAATATTTCGCGGCCGCATTAGCGGCCGCGGCTCCGGAAAGAGTCCCTGGCACTAGGCGAGGAGATGGGAAAGTCTCCTGTTTGGAATTGGAGCCGTTCAGCTTTGTTGCCCAGAGCTGGGCCACTGTGTCCGTCCCACGCAGATCAGGGGTTGAAAACCGGCTGTCTAGGGGCTGTTTCTAGCTGCGCGTGCCCAGAGAGGGACCTGAGCCCTTGGGGGCGGGCTGTACCTGTTGGAATTGGAGCCGTTCAGCTTTGTTGCCCAGAGCTGGGCCTCTGTGCCCATCCCACGCAGATCAGGGGTTGAAAACCGGCTGTCTAGGGGCTGTTTCTAGCTGTGCATGCCCAGAGAGGGACCCGAGCCCTTGGGGGCGGGCTGTACCTGTTGGAATTGAATCCGTTCAGCTTTGTTGCCCAGAGCTGGGCCTCTGTGCCCGTCGCACGCAGATCAGGGGTTGAAAACCGGCTGTCTAGGGGCTGTTTCTAGCTGCGCGTGCCCAGAGAGGGCCCCGAGCCCTTGGGGGCGGGCTGTACCTGTTGGAATTGGAGCCGTTCAGCTTTGTTGCCCAGAGCTGGGCCTCTGTGCCCGTCCCACACAGATCAGGGGTTGAAAACCGGCTGTCTAGGGGCTGTTTCTAGCTGTGCATGCCCAGAGAGGGACCCGAGCCCTTGGGGGCGGGCTGTACCTGTTGGAATTGGAGCCATTCAGCTTTGTTGCCCAGAGCTGGGCCTCTGTGCCCGTCCCACGCAGATCAGGGGTTGAAAACCGGCTGTCTAGGGGCTGTTTCTAGCTGCGCGTGGCCAGAGAGGGACCCGAGCCCTTGGGGGCGGGCTGTACCTGTTGGAATTGGATCCGTTCAGCTTTGTTGCCCAGAGCTGGGCCTCTGTGCCCGTCCCACGCAGATCAGGGGTTGAAAACCGGCTGTCTAGGGGCTGTTTCTAGCTGCGCGTGCCCAGAGAGTGCCCCGAGCCCTTGGGGGCGGGCTGTACCTGTTGGAATTGGAGCCGTTCAGCTTTGTTGCCCAGAGCTGGGCCTCTGTGCCCGTCCCACGCAGATCAGGGGTTGAAAACCGGCTGTCTAGGGGCTGTTTCCAGCTGCGCGTGCCCAGACAGGGACCCGAGCCCTTGGGGGCGGGCTGTACCTGTTGGAATTGGAGCCGTTCAGCTTTGTTGCCCAGAGCTGGGCCTCTGTGCCCGTCCCACGCAGATCAGGGTTTGAAAAGCGGCTGTCTAGGGGCTTTTTCTAGCTGCGCGTGCCCAGAGAGGGACCCGAGCCCTTGGGGGCGGGCTGTACCTGTTGGAATTGGAGCCATTCAGCTTTGTTGCCCAGAGCTGGGCCTCTGTGCCCGTCCCACGCAGATCAGGGGTTGAAAACCGACTGTCTAGGGGCTGTTTCCAGCTGCGCGTGCCCAGAGAGGGACCCGAGCCCTTGGGGGCGGGCTGTACCTGTTGGAATTTCTGTGTTTGTGTTTAAAACCAACTGGGGGCTTTGATCATCTTTGGCCATCTCTGGATTTGTTAAGCTTTGGGGTTTACTGCACTCAGGTATCAGTTCACGCAGGCTCAGTACATTGCATGTGATGCTGAGCCTAGAGTGACAGTACAGCGGGCATGGTGCTTGTCTTGCAAGTTCTGGACATGCATTCTATCCTCACCATCCCATGTGATCCTCAGGAACCGCCAAAGGTGATTTCTGAATACACAGTCAGGGAGAAGGCTTTAGCATCCCCACGTAAAGATCCCAAACTAGAGAAAAAAAGTACTACGTACTCTGCTGTGATCAGACCCCTGTTGTCCCTATAAGACCCGGGCTATTCTGTTTGTGGTTTTTTCTGGGGCACCATATTTCACTCTTAAATTAAGACCTGAATCATAGCTCTTGGATAACTCCAAATCTGGGGCATTTTAGAAGTGCAGATTCTGTTCATGCCTTTCCAGTAATTGACTCCATTTTTATAGGGACACGTGGGGTTTAATTGTCACGTTTTCCTTGTCACTAATCCATGCTGCATCTCTGTTAGGTTCAGGGCGTTCTGGGGTGAAGCCTGCGGTGATCTCCTGGCTGGAAGGAGTAACCTTGAGGCCGGAGAGGAGAGCCATGCATGCAGGTGAGTGTCTGAGAACCCTCCGTGGCTCAGGCCCTGGGCAGTGTGAGGGTGCCCTGAGCACGTGTTGCCCTGCTGACCCTGGTACCCTTGGGTTCCTGGATCTAGGCATCTATGCTGTATTTACGCTGCCCTTCGCTCCCACAGATTGTCTGTCATGGAATAATCTTGCACTTTACTTTCTTGGCTTTGACATTATTTTTCCTCTTCTGCCAGACCTTGAAATTCTCACTCTTTGCTCACCCTGTCTTTTCCTTAACAGCCTGTCTGTTCAGCCTATAATGTCGCTGTACCTTCAAAAAATTTTTTGCCTTTTTTCTTTAGTTAATAAGCGAGTAAATTATAAAGCTATTTTGGCTCTCAGTGATAATAATGCAGGAAATGTGCTTGTCTTGCACACTGTCCACCTGGTTCAATAACTAGCATCCCATATAGTTCCCTGAGCATCACTGTCAATGTTCAACAGACAAAACCCCAAAAACTCCCTTTTAGGTTTGTCCAGCTTTTCCACAGCAATCCAACCCATGGACCTTCCCTTTTCTTTGGGATTCTTTGGACTGTGAGAACCATAGAGATGTCCTCAAGCTGTACTACCTGGTTAAGGATGTTACATTTGACGAATTCTTACGTTGTGTATTGTGTTTGGTTTCAGAACTGAAAGCATGTCTTCAGGATTTTGGAACTCAGTCACCGAGTATGAGTGAGCCGGTAAGATTTGCAAGTTTAGAATCAGTATTATAATACTAATGGAAAATTTCAGTGAACCAGCATGTTATTTTTAAAGTGCAGGACTGGGAATGGCCGGAAGAAAATGCAGAGTATGATGCTTGAGGTCGAGGACCCTTATCTTCACTGGGTGCTGGCATCTCTGCTTAAAACCTAAAGTAAATTGTAATATGTTTCATGTAAATGCTGTGGTTTTTCATTTGATTGAAAGTATTTACAAATGGTAACCATGAAAAGAGCTTGTATTTTAAACTGATCCATCCACATTGCTCCATGTGTTTCCCAGAGACCTACCGGGAATAATCCCTGAGAACTATATGGCGTGTCTCCGCCCCCAAATGAAAACAAAATACAAAACAGAAAAATTCATTGATCCTGAAAAGAATCTGCCTGTGGTGAGATGTTTTCAGTGGCCCCTGTGGTCCGTCTCAGCAGTGTGGGATGCAACATTTCTTTACAAATGCTTTCTGTGCTCTACTCCACAGTGAGCTAGAACTGAACCCAGAGTTCAGTGTGTTTTATTTTTCTCTTGAACCTGGTGCATCAGTTTTCTGCGGAGGGAGGTAATTTTGCCTGTTCATTGAATTGAAAAAAATATTTAACAAATCAATGTCTCCTCATTCATCAATTTTTCATGTGTGTCTTACAGGAACATTAGGTTAGTCCATGTTAATGCCATCCACCTTTCTGGAATTGCATTGGTGTGTTGCAAATGTTAGAAATCAATCTGCAGGTATCAATTTCTTTTGATGTGGAGACTCTTAAGGCATAGAACGATAATTGGAATCCTCTGTTGTTCTACAGGGAAGCAGCCAGCCCGAGTGGAATGCCTCTGACCCTTCACACTGTGCAAAAGTTTCGAGTGTGCATTTGTGCCCTCAGCCACACGGGAATGCCAAGGCAAGCAGGATAGCCTCTGAGGGTGATCAGAATGGAGAGAGCAACCTCACTCTGAAGAATCCCTCCCCGGGGAAAAGTTTCACACAGTCTGTTGTTCTCAGTCAATTTACATAAACCCCAACATTGGGGCAGACCCTTGAATGTGGGAGAGGAGCACTGTTTACAGCGAGTCCTCCACACCGAAAGGCCCACAAGCAAAGTCACCGTGGGTTCACCCTGTCCAAGAATAAGAAATGTGGGGTAGCTTCCCCGTGTTTCCAGGACCGTGATGTTCCCTTAGAAACCCACAGTGGACAGAATCCCCAAGAGTGTCATCAGCAAGGTCGTGGTCTGAATCCGGCATCACCCCAGTGTGATGACATGAACATCCACAAAGGAGGGAAACCACATACATGTAAGGACTGTGTGAAGGCCTTCACTCGACCCTCAGACCTCTTAAAACATTGTAGAATCCATACTGGAAATAAAGCGTATGTGGGTGAGCAATGTGGGAAGGTCTTTGGTTATTCCTCACACCTTTCTAGACACAGGAAAATTCATACAGGAGAGAAACCTCATAAATATAAGGCACGTGGAAAGACCTTCACTCGATCGTCAACCCTTACTGGGCATATGAAAACTCATACTGAAGAGAAGCCTTATATTTGTAAGGAATGTGGGAAGGCCTTTAGTTATTCCTCAACCCTTTCTCGGCATAGGAGAATTCACAATGGAGTGAAGCCTTATGGATGTAAGGTATGTGGAAAGACCTTTGTTTATTCCTCAAGACTTACCTGTCATATGAGAATTCACACTGGAGAGAGACCATATTTTTGTAATGAATGTGGGAAGGCCTTTGTTGTATCCTCAGGCCTTACTCGACATATGAGAATTCACAATGGAGAGAAGCCTTATGGATGTAAGGTATGTGGAAAGGCCTTTGTTTATTCCTCAAGCCTCAATATGCATATGAGAATTCACAGTGGAGAAAAGCCTTATAGTTGTAAGGTATGTGGAAAGGCCTTTGTGGAATCCGCAACCCTTATTTGGCATATGCGAAAGCACACTGGAGAGAGACCTTATGTTTGTAAGGAGTGTGGGAAGGCCTTTGTTTCTGCCTCAAACCATAATTGTCATGTGAGAATTCACACTGGAGAGAGACCATTTGTTTGTAAGGAATGTGGGAGGGCCTTCCGTCTGGCCTCCGGCCTATATGTACATAGGGCAGTTCACACTGGGGTGAAATCTTATATATGTCAAGAATGTGGGAAGGCCTTTGTGTTTCTTTCTGGTCTTAGGAAACATCGTAAAATTCATACTAAATAACTCAATGCCGTAATAACAATTTTTAATGTCAAAACAGGCCCCTTTGGGAAAGTCTGTTTTCTTTGTACCATGGGATGCTGTGCCACAAAAGTGAAGCCAGGGAGGTAATAATCCTGTCTATGTGTAACAAACTTTCTGTGATGTCAGTCTATAAGGGAAAATCTATGCCAGGGTCCCCGAATTTGAACTTGATGTGTACGTTAACATGTACTTTTCAGATTTCTCCTGAAAGCTAATAGGAATGTGAATAAATATGCAAAAAAATCCCCTTTGCTCAGGGCTGTCTAGATCAAGAGTGGCCGAGATTAGTACCAGGAATTTTGCTGCATGGCTTGGCGACCAGCCACACATGCTAGGGGAAAAGGCAGCCCAGGTAGAGAAGGGAGCACCAAATAAAGGGTAATGGGAGGATCGTCCCAGGATGGGAGAAGCATGCTGAAAGTAGACTATAGACCAAATATGATTGCCACTCAATGCCTCTTTTGCAAACCACAACACCTAAAAGGAGAGAGAGAACAAAGGGGAATGCCCATACAAAGAGGCAGGGTGGGATGAGGGGGTGAGGGTTGGGAGGGATACAGGGATGCGTGGTGGTGGGAAATGGGCACTGGTTGAGGGATGGGTATTTGGTTATTGTATACTTGAAACCCAAGCACAAAAATTTGTATGTCTACAACTGTATCTCATGATGTCTCACTAATTACAATTAAAAAATAAAAGAATGAATAAAAAGGCAAAATAAAATCACTTCACTCAGGGCTGTCAAGGCTCACCACTGTCTTATTCTTTGTTGTGACTCTGGCTTGACATTTTTTTTTGCTTTTTGGTTCACACCCAGTGATGCTCTAGGGTTACTCCTGCCTCCACAATCAGTAGTTACTCCTGGCGGTTCCTGATGACCATATGGGATAGCAGGGATTGAAATTGAGCTGCCCCGTGCAAGGAAAAAGCCCTCCCCTCTGGACTATTTCTCCAGCCCCTGTGACTTGGCTTTGAGGCTCTGGATTTGGAGGATTATGGCAGAAAACCGGCCACACCTTCGTTCTTCAGGGCCTCTTGATTCATTTTCTTTGAAGCCACACCCAGCTGAGTCCTACTCCTCGCTCTCAGCTCAGTCATCCATACCTGGGGGACTCAGGATCATTATGGGGTACTGTGGTTTGAATCCAGGTGGGCTGTGTGATCAGCTTCTTCCCCCATGTCATCTCTGCCTCCCAGATGTTCAGGTAGTGGTTAGCGTTGTGTCAGTATAAAGGATAAATATTTCAGAAAGTGTTATCTTAGTTAAATGGCCCTGGCAAGGTTCTTTAGTAGAGTGCCATGAAGGCAGTTTTTTTTTTTTTAAATTTTAAACTTTGTTTTTCCCATCATTTGGCGTCATACCCAAAATACTCAGGGATTATTCCTGGTGGTGCTCCGGGAACCCTGTTAAACCTGGTGCAAGCCAAAGTTCTATCTGTTGTACCTATTCTTTGGCCCCTATTGGAAATGGTTTAAATCAACATTACTGTGTTTAGAAAGACATATGAAAGTGGCCTCTTGAATCAAATGTCTGACAAGTGCCGGGAATATGGGTCAGCTCCCCACAACCCAACAGGCCGTTCTGTTTACTTGTGATTTTTCACAAGGTTGGTCATGTTCCCCTTGAGTTCAATAATAATACAGAAAAAAGTGTTGTATTTAGATTTAGCAATTAGTCACTGCTATCACCGCATCTTGATTACTTCCCCATGATACTCAGTATCCGGTGAATTGTACCAACTTTCCTGTTTTACATTGAATAAACCCAGCTGTGTTTTCCCTGATGGACTGTGTGTTGGGACATTGTTTGACCAGTACAGAATCAGGGGTCTTCTTATCCCCAGCCTCCCACTGTGTTGCCCACTACTCTCCACAGCTGACTCTCCACACCTTTGTTCCGTCCATCCCCCTTGAAGCACACATTCACCTGGGTGGGCAAAAAGGGTCTCTGCATCTGGACCATGGCCCTTTAAGGCTCAGGTTCTGGCAGCAGTGGAAGTGGCGTCCCAGGCCAGGGACCTTCGGATGTTTTTTCTCTTCCCATTGTGGTTGCAAGACTCAGGCCGCCATTGGTCTCATGGTAGAGGAGGAAATGGCGGCCCTTTGTGGAATGTGGACTGTGAAGACCTATTTTTTGTCAGGACGCGAGTGGCGGTTCGTGAGCGGTTCGTGAGCGCCCAGTGCCTCCCATTCTCTGCCCTGAAAGAGCCGGGGCCACTCGAGCTTTAGGGGCGGAACCTTTTGTGCTTGTTCACTGCTCGCATGTTGTCAATCATAGACTGTTGACTGGACAGTGTTCTCTGATGTTCCTATGAGCCTTTGCTCCTGATTCACCATTTCTCCAGCACTCTGGACTGCTACTAGGCCAATTCCTCTCTGCTCTTGTTCTGGCTTGGAGTAACTGCTTTCATCCTACCTTGATTGATTATTTCCTGGAAAAACTCATTGTCACGTGCACCACCTGCTCCCTATTGTCTGTTTTACTTTGCGATTTTCCTGATTCACTGTGTGTGAGAGCATTGGCTCATTGTTCGCCCAGTATGAGACTAGGGGATTCTTACCCGTCGCTAGCCCTCCACTGTGTGACTGGCAAGTACAGCAGCTGCCTCTCCACCCCTTTGTGTGTGTGAGCCCGTCCCCCTTTCACAACAGATTCTCCTGGTTTGGCATAATGGTTCTCTCCACATCTGGAGTCTGGCTCTTTAAGGCTGCTTGCGGAAACAGAGTGATATCACAGGAAGCCCTCCCTGGTGCTTCTATTCCTGGAAACTGGGTCAGTGTCATTGTTCAAGTCGGTAAAGGATAGAATCGAGCCTCTGAGAGGAAGTGGGAATCTGAAGGCCGACTTTTTGGCAAAATAGGGGTGATCTCTTGTGAGCGGCTGGCGGTTCCCTGTCTCCACACTGAGCTGCGGCTCCTTGTCAACTGGGGGCACTTTTGCACTTGTTTTTCACTTGTCCCTGATATCAGGCGATTCCTGAGGCGAGGCGTATCTTTGACGGGGTGCAGGGGAGGAGGATGTGAGTGAGTGAGTGACCCTGGGCCAGGATCGCCTAAAGCTCTGTGATGGAGCATCGGAGGGTGGGTACTGGGCTGAGCACGGAGCTGTGGGTATTGGGGGTGAGGGACCTGCCGACAGCAAGGGCTTGGCCATCCTGATCTTCAGCTGACCTACATTGGGACCTTGGCCCCAGTCTCACTGCCATAAAATCTCCAGATTCACTTTGGGCAGAGTCACAGCTCCTGCAATTGTAAGAGACCCTATTACCGTCCTGCTTTTTCAATGGCTTCTGAGGTATAATGGGGCCATCCGGAGTAGTGGATCTGTAGGTAACTGGGGTTTTAGTTTCCTTTTGGGGTTATTTTTGGTGTGGGAAATTGGGGCTTCTACATGTGTGAATATACCCGGAGGGCTTACTCTGACTCCTGGCTCAAGTATTTTGCCTGGAGTACTCTGGGGGCCATAGGGATACATAGGGATGCAAGGGATTGACTGGTGTCAACAGGCAAACATCCTATTAGTTTTAGAGTCTGGCGGAACAGGAATTTCTGCTTCCTCGCATCAAGTTGCAAAGCCCTGTCTAGACCTATGTCTATTGAGGTGAGTACCTGGGGTAAACGGTGTGTGTATTTGTGTGTGTGTGTGTGTGTGTGTGTGTAGAAAGTGGTTTTTTTAAGAGGAGAAGGGCTGTCTCCGTGATAGAGCCACTATTCTGAGCTATGGTTGTGCGGGGCAACCCTGCTGCCAGCCTGCAAGGGGCGCTGTGTCACGTGATCTGGCTTCAGAGTCAGCGCCTGGCTGTGCCTGTGAGAGCCTACTGTGGGACCCAGGGAGGAGTCCTCAGGCCAATGCTGGGCTGAGTTTTCTCCCTTGTAACCAAGCCCAGAGCTTGTGTTGCGGAAGGCAGCACAGATGCCAACCCATTTTGCCTCCCCTGGTATACAAAAGCATTAGGCAGTGTCCTCTAGGTGTGTCTGTGAGCCAGTGCCCGAGGGTGTGCCTGGTCAGGTCTGGGGGTTGTGCTCCTCTCCAGTGCTCACTGCTCTGACTCTTCTTCTAGGTCTCTGATATTCAGAAAAATCAGAGTCAGGACAAGATGGTGACTTGCCATCAGACATCCCATCCCTAGGTAGGAATAGAGTGACAAGATAAGGTGATGCAGTAACAGGAGCGCTCAGTCTTCTTGGGCCAAATGTCTCTGAGTTGTTCCAGGAAGGATCCTGCATTGTTCCTGCTTGTCGGAGGGCCCAACACTTAATGTATGAGGCCATGTTTGTTTCAGTTTTGTTGTATTTGGCTTTTCAACCACACCCAGCTTAAAGAGTACTCATACTTTAGTGCTCAAGGATGACTCCTGACATGTCTCAGGGACCATATGTGATGGTAGGGGACGAAGGCTTGCCTCAGGGTATTTTGTTTTGTTTGGAGAGCTACACCCAGTGATTCTGGGAATAATTCTTAGTTCTTAACTGTAGCATTGCACCTGGCAGTGCTTGGAGGACCATATGGGAAGATTGGGTTCACAGCCCGACCTTCTGTTCTATTACTCCATACTGCTGCTTTATTTTCTTTCCTGTTTATTTTTGTGCCACAGTGGAGGTGCCCAGACCTTGTTTTCTCTGTGCTCTGGATTCCCACCTGATGCACATCACGAGTCCCCAACTGTGCTGGCCCGTTTTCGCCCTGTCAACTGCGGTGACTCAGATCCCAGGACATGTGTTTCCCGTAATTTGTCCTTTCTGCTCTGGAGACCTTGCCTGCTTGGTCACACAGTCACGCATTCACGAGCTTCTCTGTTTGCAGTTCTGGGCATGCACCGTCTTTTTGAATCCCACCCAGAAATACTCAGGGATTACTCCTGGTGGAGCTCTGGGACCCTGTTAAAGGTAAAGCAAGAGGAATGTCTTCTCTGCTGTCCTATCTCTTTGGCCCCTACTGGAAACAGTTTAAATGGACTTTATCGTGCGTAGAAAGACAGTTGAAAGGATGGAAGGGGCCCCTTGATTCAAATGTCTGACAAATGTTGGGAATATGGGTCATTTCCCCACATCCCAGCACTCCCCAGGCTCCCCACAACCAGCCCGCCCTTCCATTTACCTGTGATTACTCACAAGGTTTGTCAAGTTCTTGGATTCCACCTGTGAGTTCAATAATATCAGAGAAAAAAAAATAAGCACTGTATTTGGAATTACCAAAGTTCCATCAATCTCGTAGTCACCCGAATGATAAAAAGGATTCAGATCTGTTTAAAGGCCAAAATAGGCTCCAAAGTAGGTCAGAAAATATACTCTAGGTTTTTATGTGTACATACATGTATATGCATATAAATTTGATATATATAGCACAGCGGTAGGGTGTTTGCCTTGCACGCAGCCAACATGGCTGACCCGAGTTTGATTCCTCTGCCCCTCTTGGAGAGCCCAGCTAGCTACCGAGAGTATTCGATATTCCAGACACAGTAACAACAAAGTATCCAATGGAGACGTTACTGGGCCCGCTCGAGCAAATGATTTTATTATGTATAATACAAATACTTCGTATATTATATATCACTTAACTTCCCGTTAGTTGTCGATTTGCTCGAGCGGGCGCCAGTAACGTCTCCATTTGTCCCTGTCACGTGCTAGTGTAGCCCAATGGCATCTCTGCGCTCAGGGAACATGAAGGGCCTCAAACCGATCGTTCATGATCTTGACGAAGAAGTCTGACCCTCTGGTAGGTGGGCGGCCACGCGGTCTTTTGACATCCCGTGGAATCCAGTCAGTAACAGCTCTAGTCCAATGGTCGTCTTTAAATCTCATTACGTGACCAGCCCATATGATTGTTGACACCTTAGCAAATAAGACAGCGTCCCTGATCCTTGATCGTCGACGGATGTCAGAACTCCGGATTCTTTCTCTTCTTTGCGTGAAATGTGATATTCCAAGCATAGCTCTTTCTATTATTCTTTGGGAGACCTGAATAGCGTTCTCATCTTGTTTGCATAGGGCCCAGGTCACTGAGGCATATGTTAATGCAGGAAGAACAGTGGAATCAAAGAGATGTGCCCAGAGCCGGAGGTTCTTCGTCCTCTTAGCTATTTCTTCGACGTTCTTGAAGGCGTTCCAAGCCGCTCTCTTCCTCCTGCGCAGCTCGGGTGCCAGGTCATTTGTCATGTTGACCTCTCAACCTAGGTACACATAGCTGTTGCATTCAGAGATGGTCATTCCATTGAGAGCGAATGGGGCGTCAGGAACAAGGCTGTTTCTCATAAACATTGTCTTCGTAAGATTCAGCTGTAGTCCTACCTTTCCACACTCACGGTCAAAGTCGGCCAGCATTTGTGCCGCTTGGCGGATGTTTGGTGTCAACAATGTCATCAGCAAAACGGAGGTGGTGTAGTTGCCGACCATCTATCTTCACTCCAATTCCTTCCCATTCCAGTCGTCGCATGATGTTCTCGAGGGTGGCACTGAAGAGTTTCTCTTGGATAGCCATGTCCACTTGCCTACATACAAAATTCCACAGGATAGATATGTCGTTCCCAACATTCTCCCTCCCGAAATCCGACACGCCATATCGTCGGTAAAGAAACAAACAGCACCCGGCCCAGACAAGGTCAGACCTGAACACCTGAAGAACCTGCTGTCAGTACTCATCAATACACTGGCTCGGCTCTTCACTCGCTACCTATCTGAATGCAAGGTTCCGTCCCAATGGAAAACCAGCAGGACCGTACTACTGTTCAAGAGGGGAGACATCCATGACATTGGCAAATATCGCCCGATCTGCCTATTGTCTGTCATCTACAAGTTGTTCACTCGAGTCATCCTAAATAGGATTGTCAGAACACTAGATGAAGGACAACCATGCGAGCAAGCAGGGTTCCACAAAGGATTCAGCACCATCGACCATATCCACACAATAACCAAGCTCATTGAGGTTTCTCGGGAGTTCAAGATGCCACTCTGTTTAACGTTCATTGATTTAAATTAGGCCTTTGATTCTGTTGAGACGGAAGCGGTCATTGAAGCCCTAGCCAATCAGGGCATACAAGCCCAATACATCAGGATCCTCCGTGAGCTGTATTGCGGATTCACTACCAGGATCTCACCATTCTACAAAGAAGTGATCGTTGATGTCAAGAGAGGGGTGCGGCAGGGTGATACCATTTCATATTATATATATGCATATTTAAAAAAAAACTGTCCTCCCATTGTTCATCCATTTTACTAGAGCGGGCCCAGTAACATCTCCATTTTAAGACTTCTTGTTACTGTGTTTGGCATATCGAATATGCCACGGGTAGCTGGCCAGGCCTTGCCGTTGCAGGCGAGATACTCTCGGTAGCTTGCAGGGCTCTCAGAGAGGCGCAGAGGAATCGAACCTGGCTTGGCCGGGCTGGCTGCGTGCAAGGCAAATACCCCACCGCTGTGCTATCGCTCCATATATATGTATATATGTTTGTTGGTGGTACACACCTGGCAGTGCGCAGGGATTACTCCTGGATTTCACTTTGATGGTGCTCAGGGGACCATTTGAAATTCTGAGGATTGAACTCAGATTGACCATATACAAATCAAGCGCCCACCCCACTGTACTACCCCTCTTGTTCATTCTCTGTATTTGAAATTGGGTTTCTCAAACTGCCTCCTGTGTTTTTTCTTGTAGGCAAGACTCCACTGGTCAGGCGTTTTCAAGAGGTAGCGTGTTGGCTGGACAGTGCTCTCTGATGATCTTACCAGGCTTTTCCCCTTTCCAGTGTGTTCAGCTCTCTGGGCTGGTGCTAGGCCAGTTCCTCTCTGCATCTCCAGGGCTGGCTTCAGAGTCACTGCTTCACCCATTCTTGATTACTTTCTCACGAAAGTCAATGTCAGGTGCTGTGTACCAACGTGCCTGTTTGACCTTGAATCAACCCACATATGTTTTTCCTGATGGACTCTGTGTGAGAGCATTGTTGTAATGGTTGCGTGACCGGTACAGGATCAGGACTATTGTCCTTACCCCCAGCCTCCCACTGTGTGATCCACCACTCCAGCAGCTGTCTCTCCACTACTTTATCCAGTCCAGCCACCTAAAAGCACCAATTCACCTGAATGGGCACAGATGGTTTCTCTGCATCTGAACCATGGCCCTTTAAGTATCCTGGCGGGTGCAGAAGTGATGTCACAGAGGTGGTACTTTCAGCATCCTTTCTATTCTAGTTGTGGTTGCCTGGCTCAGGCCACCATGGTTTTGTGGGTAGGGGAGGAATTGATGGCTCTTTTGACAGGGGGACTGTGGAGGCCCATTTTGTGGCAGAACACATGCGGCCTCCCAGTCTCCTGCACTGTGAGTGGCAGAACTGGGGTACCTGGGGGCACGATTTTGCACTTCTTTTTTTTCTTGTTCCTGATATTTAGGCGGTTCCTGATGTATGTCAAAGGCTTTAGTGGGATCCAGAGGATTTGGGCAGTGGAGTGGGGTCTGTGCCGGGGTGCAGGGTTCGCACATGTGAACAAGTGATCATGGGAGGTTCCCCGTAGTTAGGATTCCCTCCAGGTCCGGGAAGGGTCAGAAGTGTTTGGTTGCACGGCTGAGAGACCTACACAGGGCGGGACTTAGCCCTCTGAAATCTGACAGCACTAGCAGCAGGAGACCCAGTTCTTCTCTGTGCTTTGATTGACTGCTGTAATGGGAAAAGGCCACCCAGTGGCTCATTTCCTGTGGGTGGGTGAAGTTTGCAAGTGAAACTTTTTTTTTTTTGCTTTTTGGGTCGCACCCGGCAATCCACAGAGGTTACTCCTGGCTCTTCACTCAGGAGTTACTCCTGGCGGTGCTCAGGGGACCATATGGGATGCTGGGAATCGAATCCGGGTCGGCCGCGTCTAAGGCAAATGCCCTTCTCACTGTGCTATCTCTCCAGCCCCTATGTGTCTTTTTAAAAGAGAAATAGTTGACTTCTGGTGTGTGGTGTTGCTGTGGTGTTGCTCAGGGTCACTCCTGATGCGGTGGAAATAATTAACTTAGAAAGGGCCAGAGGAATAGTACAGCCAGTATGGTGCTTGCCTTATAAGCGGCCAACCTAGGTTCGATGTACGTCTGGTATTTCACATAGTCCCTGAGCCCCAGTAGGACTGAGCCCTGATCCCAGAGCTGCAATAACCCCTGAGCACTGCCAGTTGTGGTCCAAAATTGAAACACCTGGACACACACAGATATACACACACATACAATGTGAGAACAATGAAAGATATTATTAGTATTTAAGAGAAAATATGGATTTCTGCAGCATAGAAAAAGACAGAAAAGGGGGCTTAAGGACCCGCTTTAAATGTTTCACTCTAGAATTTGTATTTACACATGAGTGTTGGATATTAACCCTAAGTGTTTTAGGGTTGATCAGTGAATTGCCAACTTTTTTCCCCTCAGAGAGGGTTACAGTACTCCTATGAGCACCCCCAATCCCCCGAGGTTATCTTTAAGTCATAAACTCAAACATTCTGGTGACTCTGGTTTTGTATCTGTAGTCATTTTTTGCATTTCTCTTTCCCCTCTCACCTATATAATCTATAATCTATTACTATAGAGCAACGTTCTTTGCTTCAAAACGGAAAAAAGTTAATATGAAGTGCTTAATATTTGAGGTTTAACTGACTTTAAAATATATTTACTTCTGGGCATCCATCATAATTACTTGACTCAGGCTTCAGTTGCCGTATTTTCTAACCGCAGAAAACTGGATCCCACTGAGAATCTCTGGTTTGACCTGCGCCAAGCATCAAAGCTAATTTGGCTTCAATAAGGGACAGTCTAGAAATCATAAAGCATGGTCTTCTTTCCAAGCCTTCATGACCTAAGAGATCGAACCCCATGGGGTAACTGCGCCAAGGACCCCATGTGGAATTTATGGAAAAAGCACAGTCATCTTTTAACATTAGTTCCTGAACCTAGAGAAGTATGTTTTGAAATGTTTTTTACTATGTGTATGCAGATAACTGCACATATTAGTAAGAAGTGAACTTAATTCTTTAATATGTACAAACAAAGAAAAAGCGAAGCAATACAGATCTAATAACCCCTGAGTGAATTTCTCAGACAGAACGTCTTCTTGAGTTAATTCCCCCCCACAAAGAATTGCCTCTGTTGAAAAGCTTGACCTCTGTAAATGGTAAATCACAATAAATGCAGTCCTGTACCTTGATCACCCTCAGATGTTCTATAAATATGCTATTCGGTTCTGAATCAAAGGCCCACTGTGCACTGGCCATCAATTGTTGTGGTCCCTGTGTCTTTGTTTCTCTGGAGAGATGGAACACCAAACGCCTCGTACTATGGGACCTACTGACTCACTATACTTATCATCAGGCAACCTGGGAAGTTGCCTCAGAATTCACACTTGAGTATTTGTTGTTGTTGTTTTTTTTCACTAGAGTTACCTTTTGAAGTTACAGTATTTTTGGTAAACACCCTTCATTGTCCTTGGCTTATTTCTGCCTCTGAGCTCAGGGATCACTTCTGGCAGGGGTCAGGGGCCAATATATGTGCTAGTGTATTGAACCTGGGTCAGTCAAATGCAAGGTGAATGTTTTACCTGCTGTATTACCACACCAATCCACAAGATATAATATTCATGGTTTAAAAGTAGACTCACTCCTTGGGGCTGGAGATATAGCACAGCAGGTAAGGCGTTAGCCTTGCACGCTGGCGACCCAGGTTCGATTCCCAGCATCCCATATGGTCCCCTAAGCACCTCCAGGAGTAACTCCTGAGTGCAGAGCCAGGAGTAAACGCTGTGCATCGCCAGGTGTGACCCAAAAAGAAAAAATAAAAGTAGACTCACTCCAGAAATTCTAGTTTCCAGACACACATAAAATCATGGTTCATAGTAAACACCCTGACGATCTGGATAATTTTGTGATACAAGACACTGTTTACATGGTTTTCAGAGCTGATCCTACAAAATAGGAGCAAGTGCTGGAGGAGGCTCATGTGCTGATTCGGGATTACAGTAAATTATGACCAGGATGGCCTAGATCCAGCAGATCAGACATGGGACTGCCTGGGGCTCACGCGAGCCCAGAAGTGACCTTGTTCCCTGGAAGAGAGTTCCCAGGCACATGTCCCCATCCATTCTGCAAGAGGGCAGCTGAAGTTTTTTCCACCGAGTCCCTGTAGCTGTCCCCACAGCAGAGCCACTAATGGGCCTGTTGTCACTGTGACCTGCAGGGACTGTCTCTGCACGGGACCTCCTGGCCTCAGAGTTAGTCCCTGGCCATAGGGACCTTCCTGTAGGACCTATAGTGGATTCCCGGGGCTCTGGCAGGGCTGTAGTTTCCTCCCCTGTAGGCTGAGACTAGCCCTCCTATCCCAACAGGCAGCCTGGTCACAACCCACTTCTCTGTCCCCTGGAGAGGTAGGAGCATCTGGCAGTGTATCCCTGTGGATGGGTCTGTGAGCCAGTGACCAAGTATCTGGCAAGTCACTACATTTCTTGCTCCAATGCAGGGACTTCCTTTTGGGGGAAGGGGCTGGCTGTGCTCCTCTGGTGCTCACGGCTCAGGTCTTTCCATGGAGCCTCCTGCTGATCAACAGGAAAAACAAAGGCAGAAGATGGTGACGCACCCTCTGACACACCATCCTAAAGAATGAGAGCGACAAGATGACCCAGTGCAGTGACCAGAGCGCACAGGCTTCTCAGGTCTTTGGTTGTTTTAGGAAGAAGATGTGGGATTTGGCTACAAGCCTGAGTGTCCGGCTCTCTGCTGTTTGAGGCCATGGGGCCTCAAGCTCCTGGATCCAGGCATCTGTGCCAAGTTTGTCCTGCCCTTCATCCCCCTGGACTGTCCATCATGGAATAATCTGCGCTTTAATTTCCTGGCTTTGTCGTTAATCTTCCTTATCTGTCAGGTGTGTACAATAGTCCATGGGAGTCTCGGCCTTTAGTCTTCCTGTATGTGCCTCACCAGGGTGGATGTTCAGCCTGAATCTCCAGGTCCCGTTTTCTGGAGCAGCCGGACCCCCTCTGCCCTCTCTAACACCATGGTTATCTTTGCGCTCGGATCATTAGATGTTTTTGAGTATCTAAGAAGTTTATCGTCGTTTAGGTTTTGGGCCCAGGCATAGTCACACGTGACTCATCGTGGGTCTCAGGTGTAACTCCTGGCCGTGCGCTCAGGAATTGTACCCAAGGTGTTCAGGGATCTGAGACCTGAGTCTGTCTCCCTCAAGCTAAGCACATGGTCTCTCTGCTGTTCTCTCGTGTTCCTCTTAGTCATATTTTGCCTTTGTTTTAAAATAATGAATAAGTCCGTATCAAAATTAGTTTGGATCAGGACATGGATAGCAGGGAGCGCACTTGCATTTTAGGCCGCTGACTGATTTTTGATCCCCTGGATTCCATGTGGTCCCAGTATCTGGTCTGGTCAAAATACAAAACCCAAAAGCTAGTTTGGGTAATACCTAGCTTATGGTGATCAACCATAAGATCTACCCTTTTCTGTGGGCCTGTTTGGACTGTGAGAACTACCAAGATGTCCGCTATCTGCTGGACCTCATTCTACTATCCACTGAGTAACTCTTACATTCTGTATTGTTTGATTTCAGAACTCAAACCCCAAATTTGGGATTCAGTTTACCACATTTTCATGCAGTACAACAGGGTTATCGATTACAATTGAGCTGGAAATATTTTCATGTTCAGAATAAATATTACTATGCCGGTGGTATTTTCAGTGGACCAAGCATGTGGCTTGAATGGGGGCACCTGTCATCCTTTGCTGTCAGCAGATCTCCAGACTCTTGACACCGCAGGGAGGAAATCCACAGCATTATGACAAGAGTCATAGACTCTTAGCCTCATTGGGTGCGAAAATCAGTAGTTTCGAGATTTAAAGACATTCATTTTTTTTAAATACCAACATGATACTGAATTTTTCTTTTATAGAATGTAAGCACAGGTGGTCATTGTTGAAAAGAACTGGTTTGTTGGTCCTAGTAGTAGTGCAGAGGGAAGTGCACTGCTTGGTCCAGGGATGGAACCAGGTTCTATACCCAGCACCCAATATGGTCCCCACAGCCCCACTAGGAGTAATCTATGAGCACTCTTTTGTGTGACACTGCCCCAACAAATAAATACAAACAAAAAAACCTCATTGATCCTGACATTAATTCATTAGGTTCGATGTTTTGAATGGCCCCTGCGTTGTCAGCTTTGTGGGAATTCAGCCTTGCCTTCGTACATGCATCCTAAGTTCCATACCAGAACCCAGACTCGGGTGTATTTTTATTTGCTTGAAACTGGTGCTTCCTTTTTCTGTATAGAAATCGTTTCCACTTAATGTGTTCGTCATTGAGTTGAGAAAAAAATGGACACACGTTAATGACCAACACTTCTCTTAATTTTGCATGTCCTTCTTGCAGAAACATTTTGTCATTCCACGAAAAGCCATACATGTATCAGTAATTGTATTTGCCTGGTGGAAATGTGAGACACGAAACCTGCAGGGCTCGACAATTTTTGACATGGAGACTCAAGAAATCAAGAAATAATTGGAATCCTCCTCTGCTGTTCTCCAGGGAAGCAGCCAGCCTCGTTGGCATGTCTCTGATGACAGTCTCTAAACACTGGAATCAGGGAATGATTTAAGCCCACCCTTTACAGTAAGTTTCTGCATCCATTGTTACACATATGAGTGACATCATTTTGTTTGTATTTCTTTTTCTGCCTAACTTCACGCAACACAGTATCTTTGCATTCCAACACTGTTTCTGCATAAAATCAGTAATTCCAAAACCTAAAAAATATCTTTGTATTTATTTATTTTTTTGCTTTTTGGGTCATATCCAGCGATGCTTAATGGTTACTCTGGGCCCTCCACTCACTAATTACTCCTAGCGATGCTTAAGGGACCATATGGGATATTCGGGATTGAACCTGGGTCAGCTGCGTGCAAGACAAACACCCTAATCCTGTACCATGCTTCTGACCCCCATAATAACTTTTTAATATAGGTGTAATACTGTGATTTTACATTTGATAGACAGCAAAGACAAGTGGCGGTTGTTGAAAAGAACATGATGGTGCAGCACTATTGATTTTGCATTAGGAATGGCGCTTGCTTTGCACCAGGAAGGAGACCTGGACTCCATATCAGCACCCCACATGTCCCTCAGAGCCCCAGCAGCAGGAATCCCTGAGCAATGCTTGGTGTGACCCTCTCCCTTACCTAAGTAAACAGAACAAGAAACAAAAAACTCATTAATCCTGGAGAGTAATCTGCTTCAGGTGAGGTGTTTTCACAGTGTCCGTCTTGAGTGTGTGGGGATGCATCTTCACCTTTTCACATGTACCCTGGGCTCCACACTGAGCTGGAACCAAACCCAGTCTCAGGTCCGTTTTATTTTCCGTCTAAACTGGTACTTCATTTTTCTGCAGAGGGAGTTATTTCCACTTACTGTGTTTGTTCATTGAGTTGAAAGAAAATTTATATAGCTATGTGACCCCGCATCGGTCAAGTTTGCTTGTCCATCTTATTGAAACATTAGTCGTTGCTTGGAAAATCAGGTCACATGTCAGAATTTCAGTCAAGGGGGTTAAATGTTAGAAACCAACCTGCAGACGTAGAATTTCCGGGACAAGGTGACTCTCAGGAACAGCACACTAATTGGAAGCATTCTCTGCTGTTCTTCAGGGAAGCAGCCATCCAGGATGGGTTGTCTGATCATGCACACTGTGACAGAATCTCGAGAAACTAGTTGTATCCTCAGCCCCATGAGGATTCCAAGACAGGTGGGATGTCTTCTCTGGGTGACCAGAAGGAAGTGAGTGCCCTTGCTGCAAAGAAGCTCTCCCCTGGGAAAAGCTACTCAGAGACTGTTCTGCTCAGTCCATGGACACCAACCGCCCCAGGGTAGAAGCCCCTGCACGGTGGGAGAGGTCAGTTTATAGAGAGTCCTTTACACTGACAGTCTCATAAGCAAAGTCACCATGGTACAAACCCGTCCAAGTGTAAGAAATGTGGGGGAGCCTTCCCAGGTCCTCAACACCTTGACATTTCCTTAGAAACCCACACAGGTGGACAGAATCCTCAGGAATGTCAGCAGTAAGGACAGACTTTGAGTCCAGCATCACCCCAGTGTGACCATATGAACATCCACACAGGACAGAAACCATATACATGTCAAGAATGTGGGAAGGTCTTTCATCAATCCTCATACCTTCTTATACATAGCAGAGTTAATACTGGAGGGAAACAATATGTATGTATGGACAGTGGGAAGCCCTTTGCTTCTTACTCAAGCCTTTTTTAAGCACAAGAAAATACATACTGGAGAAAAGCCTGTTATATGTGAGGTCTGTGGGAAAGCTCTTCAGTACCCATCACTCCTCATTACACATGAAAATTCAGAGTGGAGAGAAACCTCATAAATGTTGGTGTTTGGTAACGCCTTCACTCAGTCCTCAGCCCTGACCATGCATGTGAAAACTCATTCTGGAAAGAAGCCATATATGTCAGGATTATGGGAAGGCCTTTACTTGATCCTCAAAACTTACAGTACACAGGAGAATTCACACTGGGCAGAAACCATATACATGTACAGAATGCGGGGAGACCTTTATTTACATCTCCAGCCACTTTACTAGATCCTCAGACCTTACTGCTCGTATCAAAGGCTTACACAACAAAACTTTATGTATGTAAAGAATGTGGAAAGACCTCTGATCTTTGGAAACATGGTAAAATTCACATTGAATGACTAATAAAAATTTACAATGTCAGAACGGGATTTCTCAGTGGAACCTATTTTGTTTGGACAAGGTTGTGGGGAGTGCAGAAAGTGTACTTTGTGGCTACTACTAAAGTGCCACAAGCATAATGTTTTGAACATCTCAAATCTAAGGAATCCCCAGAACTCTGGCAGGGAGTAAGAGAATGTTTGGTGTCCTTTCAAATGCACAGCGGGTTGGGTGTTTGCTTTGCACGTGGTCGACACAGGGTTGATATGCAGCATCCCATATGGTCACCTGAGCACCGCGACAAGTAATCCCTGAGTACCGGGCCAGGGGTATCTCCTGTGCAATATCCCGTGTGACCCCAAAGAGCAAAAAATGTATGGAGGGGGAAGATGTGTGAGGATGACCATGATGGGGAAAAGGGTCGGGAAAAGGAGACAGAATTCTGAGGAATCTCTTGGCTTCTCTTGGCCAACCTGAGTTCCATCCCCCACACCATAAAAAGCCTTGCACCCCCCACAGCTTTAGTTCTGCTTTGGCCACCCCCAAATAAAGCCAGGGCACTGGTGTGGCAGTGTTGGGGCTGCAGACTTGGGCAAGGATCTGGGGTCTCTCTGCAGAGAGCGTGGAGAGTCCTGGGGAGCTTCAGTAGGTTATGGAAGGGGGTGAGGCCAGGGGTGGACATTCCTTAGAGAAAGGACCCTGGGCAAAGACAGAAACACTCCACAGTGCCAACTGTGGCGACGGAGAGGAAGTGTCTCTTCCCGGGTTTACAGGGAAGATTTCCAGAGCTGGGTTTTGCTTCATTGATTACGGATCAAGCCTCAGGCAATAGAGTAGGAGGAAAGTGGATAGAAAAGCCCTCCCCTTGCAGCAGTTAAACCGGGTCTGAACCCAGGCCCCCCCATATAGTTCCCTGAGCACCTACAGGAGTAATTAAGGAAAGAACAGCCAGGAGTCACCCCGGCACATTTCCAGGTGTGGCCCCTAACCAGAAACTAGCAAACAAAAACCATAACCTCAGTTTCTTTGTCAGGGGATTCCTTCACCTCAGGCCCGGGGTAACGATCTGAATCTTGCTTCGACCTCATCAGCTGCACATGGAACAGAGGAAGGACTTTTATTGAAATGTAGGGTGATGAGGTATGGGGTGACCAAGAGAGGAAACCTTTCAGATGGGGTTCTTCGAGACAGAAGATGTGGGGGGAGGCAATGCTTTGTGCTCAAGACAGGTCAATTCCCGGCATTATTTAAGGTGAGTGCCCGCAGAAGGTTTGCTGTGGCCACCAAACCCCCTCCCCAATGAAGAACCCAGTGTCACTTGCCCAGAGAGTCAGTATGGTGGGTGGGGAGGGGTCGAAGATCATGTTTCTTTATGTTCCGTCAAACCCCACTAGGAATAGCAACTTCTGAACACTAATTAAGAAGCCAGAGACTCTTGCGGGGTCTGTCAGTGTGTGCTGGGGGGGGGGGGGAACCTGGACGGCGGAAAGCATCTGGTTGGGGGGGTCCACACAGAGCAATGCTCAGTGATTGTTCACGCCAATTGTTAAATATTCCTGTCGGTGCGCAAGAGCTCCAAACTGATGCAAGGCCTTACCCACTGTTATCCCACTATGGTCCCAGGCTGCATACTTCATTCTTAATGACCCGCAGCATTGAATCAAACCCAAGGGCTGGAAATCTTAAGGGTGGGGAACTCGGCAATGGCAGTTCCCCCTACACGCCAGGAAATGCCGCTTCGAGGGAGTTTCTGTTCCTCCGTAGGCCTGTTTCTGTAAGAAATTTCCACCCTTGGGTTTGCTTCCATTTTAGATATGGGGAATTAAGGATTAACCATGCGGCCTGGGGCCTGGAGCAGTTGCAGAGCCCTTAGGGCACTTACCTTGAATTCTGCAGACTTGGGTACCTTCGCCGGTATCCCATAAGATCCCCCAATTATGCCAAGAGTCATTCCTGAGTATAGAGCCAGTAGTCACCCCTGAGCATTGTCAACTGTGACCCCCAAAACATAAAAAAAGGAAAGAAATCAGAACAGCCTCAATTTGATGATTCGGCAGATTCCTTCAGATGCAACCTTAGTGGAGTACCGAGATGAATCTTGCTTCCACATCACTCATTATCACAGAATGGGAGGAGAACACTGGCAGAAATTTGGGGTGTCAGGTTGTGGGGTGTACAATTACAGGAAACTTTTATGAAGTAGTTCAGCCAGAGAATAAACAGAGGGGGTTTAGAACTTGCTTTACTCAGAGAGAGAACATAACATTTTAATTTAATTTTCTTTTTGCTTTTTGGGTCACATCGGCGATATACAGGGGTTACTCCTGGTTCTGCACACAGAAGTACTGCTGACCGTGCTCAGGAGACCATATGGGATGCTGGGAATTGAACCCGGGTTGGGCAAATACAAAGCAAACGCCCTACCCCCTGTGCTATCTCTCCAGCCCTTTATTTAATTTTTTTTAAAAATGGAAACTTGCCTTCCTTGTGGCAGATGAGCTTCAATCCTAGGCTTTTCTAATGGTCCTCAGAACCTTGCGGGCCCACACCAAACCCCCATAAAAAATCAAAATCCTGAGAAACTCACTGTCCTGTGCCCCACCCACTCCCTACCTGTCTGTTTTACCTGGATCAGCCTGTTTTAGTTTTCCTGAGGGCCTTGTGTGTGAGAGCATTGACTCTACACTTGACTGACCAGTAAAGCATCAGGGGACTTCTTCTTTTTCCCAAGCTCCCAATCCAGCAGCTGCCTCTCCACTCTCTTATGTGAATCCATCCCCCTCAAGCCACTGATTCACCTGGGTGGGGATAATGGTTCTCTGCACATCTGGAGTCTGGCCCTTTAAGGTTGCTTGTAGAACCGGAAGTGACATCACAGTGGGGCCTTCCTGGTGCTTCTCTTCCTGGAAACGGGGTCAGAGAGTCCTTGTTCACGTGGGTGAAGGATGAAGTAGGACCCAAGCGAGGAAGCGGGACTCTGAAGCCCGATTTTGTCTTGTTGCAGGTTGGGGGTGGCCTACCATGAGCGTCCCATGCCTCCCCATGTCCACACTGAGCCGCGGGACCACGCCAGCTCAAGGGGCCTCTCACGCTGGTTTTTCTTGTGTTCCCCGATATCCAGGCAGTTGCTGAGGTATGATGGAGTCTTTTGGGTGCGTGGAGCTTTTGGAGGTTCATCGGGGGCTTTAGTGGGATGTGGGGGTCGCAGTGAGTGCGTGATCCTGGGATGCCACTGTGGCCACGGTCACCTTCAGTTCCGTATTGGGGAAGCAGAGGGTGGGTGCGGGGCTGAGCGTGGGGGTTGCGGCCTAGGGATACAGGACCGGCCGAGGTTGGGGACTTGGCAGTCCGGACCCTCCAGCTGACTCATGGGACCTTGCCCAAGTTTCACTGCTGTAGAATCTTCAGATTCACTTTGAGGAGCAGAACCAAAGTCCCCCCCTCCACAATGGCAAGAGACCCTGTTGCCGTCCAGCTTTTTCATTGGCTGCCTTCGTGGTTCGGGCTGGGGCAGTGGATCTGCAGGTGACCAGGGTTTGCCAGTGATACTTTCCTTTTTGAGCTATTTTTGGTGTGGGGAATGGGGTGCTCTACATTCCTGGAGATACCCTGTGGGCTTACTCTGGCTCTGGCCTCAGTTGTCATTCCTGACAGTGCTCTGAGGGCCATGGGGATGCAGAGGATTGATTAGTGTCAGCAACACAATAATCCTAACAGGTTTACTGTATGTTGGAATAGGAATATCTGCTTCCTCACATCAAGTTGCAAATTTCTGTCCAGACCCCTGGCTATCAAAGTGAGTACTGGGGGGTAAAGGGTGTGTGTGTGTGTGTGTGTGTGTGTGTGTGTCTGTGTATACTAGAGTAAAAGGGTTTATAGAAATTTTTTTTAAAAAAATGTTTATTTATTTATTTGCTTTTTGGCTCACACCCGGGATGCAAGGGGTTACTCCTGGTTCTGCTCTCAACAATTACTACTGAGGTGCTCAGGGGACCATATGGGATGCTGGAAATCGAACCCAGGTTGGCCACTTGCAAAGCAAATGCCCTACCCACTGTTCTAGAACTCCAGCCCCTGTTTTTTTTTTTAAGAAGAGAGGGGATTCCACAGGCAATCATAGCCCAGAATGTAACTCTCTCAGGATGACAGAAGGGGTTGCTGATGCATGTGATATCCTGGCCTCAGAGTCCTAACTGGCTGAGCCTATGAGAAACTTCTGTAGGATCCGGGAGATATTAGATCCCAGATCAAGGCAGGGCCGACTTTTCTCTCTTGATGCCAAGCCTAGAACTTCTGTTGTGAAAGACAGCACAGATGCCAACCCATTTTGCTTCTCCTGGGGAGACAGAAGCTTTAGGCAGTGTCTCCCAGGCGGGTCTGTGAGCCAGTGCCCGAGGCCGTGTCTGTTCAGAAATTGGGGTTTTTCTCCTCTCCAGTGCTCACAATTCTGACTTCTCCTCCAGGTCACTGATCTTTTGGAAAAACCGGCAAGAGAAGATGGTGGTGAGGTGCCATCGGACACACCTACCCCAGGTAGGAGGAAAGTGACAAAATGAGGTGATGCAGTGACAGGTGCATCAGGCTTCCTGGCCTATCTGGATCTCAGTTTCCTCAGGAAGGATCCTGCTGCCATGTGGGAGCACCCGGCTCTCTGCTGTATGAGGCCACGTGTCAATTCCGTTGTATTTGGCTTTTGGACCACTCCCACCTCATAGATTACTGGTGCTCCTCTTTACAATAGCCAGAATCTGGATAAAACCTGAGTGCCCAGGAACAGATGACTGGTTAGAGAAACTTTGGTACATCTACACATTATTTGGTACATCTAAACAGGATCATGTAGCTGTTAGAAAAGATGAAGTCATGAAATTTACAAACATCTACACAATGGAGTACTATGTAGCTGTTAGAAAAGATGAAGTCAGGAAATTTGATATACAAGTGGTACTACATGGAAAGTATCATGCTAAGAGAAATGAGTCAGAAAGAGAGGGATAGACATAGAAAGATTGCATTCATCTGGGGAACATAAAGTAAAAAAATAGGAGACTAACACCCAAGAGTGGCCGGGATTAGTACCAGGAGGTTTGCTCCATGGCTTGGAGGCCAGCCACATATGTTAGGGGAAAAGGGAGCTCAGATAGAAAAGGGAGCACCAAATAAAGGGTGTTGGGTGGATCCTCCCAGGATGGGAAAAGCATGCTGAAAGTAGACTATAAACCAAACATGATTGCCTCTCAATGCCTCTTTGAGAAACCACAACACCCAAAAGGAGAGAGAGATCAAAGGGGAATGCCCTGCCGCAGAGGCAGGTGGGGATGGGGGGATGGGGGATGTGAGGGATACTGGGACCCGTGGTGTTGGAAAATGGGCACTGGTGGAGGGATGGGTATTTGATCATTTATATATTTGAAATCCAAGCACAAAAAAATTGTAAATCTACAACTGTACCTCATGGTGTTTCACTAATAAAAATAAAAAAAGAAAAGATTACTGATGCTCAAGGATGACTCAGGGACCATATGGGGTGCTGGGCGTCAAAGGCTGGTGTCTGAGTATTCTGTTTTGTTTTTGGAGCCACACGCAGTGATTTCGGGGATTATACACTTGGCTCTGCACTCTGGCATTTCACCTGGCAGTGTTTAGAGGATCCAATGGGATGACGGGGATCACCAGCCCTACCCAATATCCCTAACCTACAGTCCTGTTACGCAATCATGCTGCTTTTTTTCTTTTCATATTTATTTTTGTGCCACAGGGGAGATGCTCAGGGCTTCCTCTTGGCTCTGTGCTCGGGATTTCCACCTGATGTGCATCATGGGTCCCCAGGTGCGCTGGCCTTGTTTATGCCCTTGCAGCTACAGTGACTCCGGCCCCAGAACAATTTTTCCCCTATTTTGTCATTTTCACTCTGGAGAGCTTGGCCTGCTCTCTCACATAGTCTAGTATTCACTCACTGCTCCTTTTGCAGTTCTCGGCATGCGCCGGTCCCAGGGAGACAAAGCAAAGGATCTCTGAGGCCAGCAGAGCTGTTGGTCTTAAGACACTTTTGAGAGGCATTTGGGGTGGCCCTGAATCATGATCAGATTCCAACAGGCACATATGTGCATGTACAGCTTTCACTAGGTGCTGGACATTGAGTATCCCCTTCTCCCTAGAGCATGGGCTGTGGGATGCAGGGGGTGTATGTTTAGTGTTTTGAGCGAAAGCAAGTTCACTCATTTGGGTCCCACTGATTGTGTGCTCATTTGTCTCTCTATGCAATGCTCATAGGAGCAGTGGTGGAATCCTCTGGGGTCAGGAGCAAGTCTGCCACCTTCAGGAACCTTCTGGTAGAGCGTCCTCACATTTTCGTAGATGCGCTGTCTTACAGAGAAGCTGGGACCCGTCTACCAGGAGTGCGGGTGGAGGCTGGTTCGTCCCGAGGAGACAGACATTGAGCGCCTCTAGGGCCCAGGGCCCGGGCTTCATAGCCCAGGGAACAGGGTGAGGACAGACCCTGACTCCTACCCTCTTTGTATGCCGGCTCAGGACACGGTGACCTTCTCCGACGTGGCTGTGCGCTGCACCCCAGAGGAGTGGACGTGCTTGGATGCCTCTCGAAAAAAGTTCTACAAGCATGTGATGCTGGAGACCTATGAGCACCTGTTGGCCATTGGTGAGAGCAGTATGGGGCCGACCTTGTCTGGAAAGACCCGTGTTGGCTCCCTGTGCCGGGCCGTGACTGTGACTGTCAGGCAGTAGCTGTGACTGTCCTTGCAAGGACAGCCATGCAGTAGCTGTTTCTCTAGCTCCTTCCTTGTTTTCTTGTTGGTGCTCACCTGGCGATGGCCGGGACTTACTCTAAGCTCTGTCCATAGGAATCACTCTCTGTGGGTTTGCATGAATCTTGAGTGTTGGGGATTGACCCAGATTAGCCCCGTGCATGGCAAGCTCCCCACATGCTGTACCATCGCTCAGGTCTCTAAAAAGTTCCTGGTTCCTGTCAATGATGAATTCTCTGATCACTTCTTGTTCTACACATAATTTATGTGTATTTATTTTGGTTTTGCTTATATTCGGGGCACAACCTGAATTCTCTTGTCTCTGTGATGAGGGATCACTCCCGGGGGTGCTCAGGGGCCATGGAGTTCTGAGGATTGAACACGTTTGGCAGCTTAAAAGGTTGCTGTCTTAATCCTGGTGATATTGCACCAGGCCCACAACTTCAGTTAATTCATCTTCATTTTGTTTATTTTATTTTTTAAAAATTTTTATTAGTGAAACACCATGAGGGACAGTGCAGACTTAAATTTTTTTTTGCTTGGATTTCAGTAATACAGTGAGCATGTACCCATCCCTCCACCAGTGCCCATTCTGCACCACCACTAATCCCAGTATCCCTCCCACCCCTACCCCCTGCCCAACCTGTCTCTGTGGAGGGCATTCCCTTTTGTTTTGTTTTCATTTGGTTTGGGGGTTATACTCATAAACACTTAGGGATTATTTCTGGCTGAGTATTCAGTTCTTCATCTTGGTTGTGGTCCTGGACATTGTGTGCTGGTGGGCATCAATTCTGTATGTGTTTGCAGTGTCTGTGTCCTCCCTGCAGTAATATTGCTCCCAACATAGCTCATTTATTTCTTAGGGCCTCACCCCATCAGATGTTGCTCTATTTCAGTGCTCGTGGTCACTTCCAGTGGTTCTTGGTTCATCACGAGTCAGGATTTGCCTCTCGATTATGCAGTCAGGGATCACAGCTGGTGGCTTGAAAAACCCTGGTGAATATCAGGATCGAACTTTAACTGACCTTGAGAAAGGCCGGTGCCTGACCTGCTGTGCTGTCTGTCTGCATCCCTTTATGTTTATTTTAAAAACCAATTTGGGACTTTGGTCGTGTTTGGCCATCTTTGGATTTGTTGAGCTTTGGGGTTTACTGCACTCAGGCATCAGTTCACGCAGCACAGTTCATTGCATGTTATGCCGAGCCTTGAGTGACAGTACACAGGGCATGATACTTTTCTTGAAGTTCACCATCCCATGTGGTCCTCAAGCAACACCAATGGTGATTTCTGAGTACACAGTCAGGAAGAAGCCTTGATCATCCCCAGGTGAGGATCCCAAACTAGAGAAAAAAAATAATACATACTGCAATGTGATCAAACCCCTGTTGGCCCTTTGCGAGACCAGGGCTATACTATTTGTGGTGTTTTCTTGGGCCCCATATTTCACTCTTAAATTACGACCTGAATCTTAGCTCTTGGATAACTCCAAATCTGGAGCATTTTAGAAGTGCAGAATCTGTTCAAGACTTTCCAGTAATTGACTCTATTTTTATAGGGACACATGGGGTTTACTTGTCACGTTTTCCTTGTCACTAATCCATGCTCCATCTCTGTGAGGTTCAGGGCATTCTAGGGTGAAGCCTGCAGTGATCTCCTGGCTGGAAGTAGGAACCCTGAGGCTGGGGAGGAGAGGCATGCATGCAGGTGAGTGTCTGAGAACACTCCATGGCTCAGGCCCTGGGCAGTTTGTGGGTGCCCTAAGCACATGTGAAACTCCATGCTGACCCTGATATCCTTGGGTTCCTGGATCCAGGCATCTGTGCTGCATTCACGCTGCCCTTTACTCCCATGGATTGTCTGTCACGGAATAATCTTGCGCTTTACCTTCTTGACATTATTCTTCCTCATCTGCCAGTCCATGAATTCTCGCTCCTTGTCCCCCCCCCCCCCCCGTCTTTGCCTTACCCGCCTGTCTGTACAGCCTATAATGTCGCTGTACTTTCAAAATATTTTGTGCCTTTTCCAGTTAATAACTGAGGCCATAACAATGCTATTTGGCTCTCAGTGATAGTAATGCAGGAAATGCCCTTGTCCTATGCACTGTCCACCTGGTTCAATAACCAGCATCCCATTTAGATCCTTGAGCATCACTGTGTAGGTTCAACAGACAAAAACACAAAAGATGTCTAGTAGAATTGCCAGTCTTCGCACAGTGATTCTGCCCAGGGATCTTCCCTTTTCTGTGGAATACATTAGACTGTGAGAACCATAGAGATATCCTCAGGCTGTACTGCCTGTTTAAGGATGTTCCACTCGAGGAATTCTTACATTTTATGTTGTGTTTGTTTTCAGAACTCAAAGCATGGCTTCAGGATTTGGCCTTTCAGCAATTTGATTTGGGAACTCAGTCACAGAGTGTATTTAAAAATACCAGCATGTTATTTTTAAAGTGCAGGGCTGTGCATGGCCAGGAGGAAATTCAGAGTATTATGCTTGAGGTAGAGGACCCTTATCTTCACTGGGTGCTGACATCTCTGCTCAAAACCTAAAGAAAATTATAATATGTTTCATGCAAATACCGTGTTTTTTCATTTGATTGAAAGTATCTACAAATGGTAATCATGAAAATACCTGTTCTTTTAAACTGGTCCATCCAAATTATTCCATATGTTTCCCAAGACCTACCAGGAATAATCCTTGAGCACTGCATGGTGTACCCCCGCCCCCAAAAGAAAACAAACTACAGAACAGAAAAAGCCATTGATCTCGAAAGGAATCTGCTTGTGGTGAGATGTTTTCAATGGCCTCTGTGGTCAGTCTCAGCAGTGTGGGATTCACCTTTTCTTCACAGATGCGTCCCAGCCTCCACTGCACATTGAACTAGAACTGAAAGCAGAGTTTAGTGTGTTTTATATTCTCTTGAAACTGGTGCATCAGTTTTCTGCGGAGGGAATTATTTGTACCTGTTCATTGAGTTGAAAAAATATTTAAACAAATAATGGTCCCTAATTCATCAATTTTGCATGTGTGTCTTACAGAAACATTAGGTTACTCCATGGTAATGTCATCCACCTGTCGGGGCTTGCATTGGTGTGGTGCAAATGTTAGAAATCAATCTGCAGGTATCAGTTTCTTTTGACATGGAGACTCTTAAGGCATAGAACGATAATTGGAATCCTCTGCTGTTCTACAGGGAAGCATCAAGCCTGAGTGGAATGTCTCTGACCCTTTGCACTGTGAAAAAGTCTCGAGTGATCATTTGTGCCCTCAGCCCCATGGGGATGCCAAGACACACAGGATGGCCTCTGAGGGTGATGAGAATGGAGAGAGCGACCTCACTCTGAAAAAGCCCTCCACTGGGAAAAGGTTCACACAGTCTGTTGTTCATGGTCCACGGACACAAACCCCAACATTAGGGCAGACCCTAGAATGTGGGAGAGGAGCACTGTTTATAGTGAGTCCTTCACACTGAAAGGTACACAATCAAAGTCACCGTGGATTGACCCTGTCCAAGAGTAAGGAATGAGGGGAGCGTCCCCGTGTTCCCAGGACTGTGATGTTCCCTTAGAACTTCACAGTGGACAGAATCCACAGAAGTGTCAGCAGCAAGGGCATGGTTCGAATCCAGAGTCATACTTTGTGATGATATGAACATCGACACTGGAGGGAGACCACATACATGTAAGGACTGTGTGAAGGACTTCACTCGACCCTCAGACCCCTTAATACATCGGAGAATTCATACTGGACAGAAAGCATATTTGTGTGAGCACTGTGGGAACGTCTTTGCTTACTCCTCACACCTTTCTAGACACAGGAAAAGTCATACTGGAGAGAAACCTCATAAATATAAGGCACATGCAAAGGGCTTCACTCGATCTTCAACCCTTACTGGGCATATGAAAACTCATACTGACGAGAGGTCTCATATATGTAAGGGATGTGGGAAGGCCTTTACTTATTCCTCAATCCTTACTGGGCATATAAGAATTCACAGTGGAGAGAAGCCTTATGGATGTAAGGTTTGTGGAAAGGCCTTTGTTAATTGCTCAAGACTTACCTGCCATATGAAAATTCACACTGGAGAAAGACCAGTTTGTAAGGAATGTTGGAAGGCCTTTGTTGAATAATCTGGCCTTACTCGGCATTTGAGAATTCGCAATGGAGAGAAGCCTTATGGATGTAAGTTATGTGGAAAGGCCTTTGTGGAATCCTCAAGCTTTACTTATCATATGAGAAATCCCACTGGAGAGAGACCTTATGTTTGTAAGGAATGTGGGAAGGCCTTCACTATATCCTCAGACTTTACTTATCATATGAAAATTTACACTGGAGAGATGTAAGGAATGCGGAAATGCATTTGTTTATTTCTCACAGCAAACTGTTCACATGAGTAATCACACTGGAGAGAGGCCTTATGTATGTAAGGAATGTGGGAAGGCCTTCACTATGTCCTCAAACCTTACTGAACATATGAGAATTCACACTGGAGAGAGACCTTTTGTTTGTAAGTAATGTGGGAAGGCCTTTTGTCTGTCCTCAGGCCTTACTGAACATAGGGCAGTTCACACAGGAGTGAAATCTTTTATATGTCATAAATGTGGGAAGGCCATCGTGTGTCTTTTGCGTCTTAGGAAACATCATAAAATTCATATTGGATAACTCAATCCCGTAATAACAATTTTCAGTGTCAAAATAGGACCCTTTGGTAAAGTCTGCTGTGTTTGGACCATGGGATTCTGTGCTACAAAATGGCAGCCAGCAAGGATATAATCCCTTAATGTTTAACAAACTCTCTGTGATGTCAGTCTATAAGGGAAAATCTATGCCAGGGTCCTGGCATTTAAACTTAATGTGTATGTTAACAAATACTTTTTGGATTTTCTGGTGAAAGCCAGGAGGAATGGGAATTAAAAGGCGAAAGAAAAATCCTCTTTGCTCAGGGCTGTAAAGGATCACCATTGACTTATTCTTTGTTGTGACTCTGTCTTGACTTTTTTTTTTCTTTTTGGTTCACACCCAGGAGTTACTTCTTCCTCCACAATCAGTAATTATTCCTGTTGGTGCCTGGGGACCATACGAGATGGCAGGGATTGGAACTGGGCTGCCCCTTGCAAGGAAAAAGCCCTCCCCTCTGGACTATTGCTCCAGCCCCTGTGAATTAGCTTTGAGGCCCTGGGTTTGGGGGATTATGGCAGAAAACCAGCCACACCTTAGTTCTTCAGGGCCTCTTGATTCATGTTCTTTGGAGCTACACCCAGCTAAGTCCCACTCCTCACTCTCAGCTCAGTCATCCATACCTGGGGGATTCAGGATCATTATGGGGTACTGTGGTTGGAATCCAGGTGGGCTGTGTGTGACCAGCTCCATCTCCCATGCCATCTCTGCCTGCCATGTGTTCAGGTACTAGTTAGCATTGTGTAAGTATAAAAGATAAATGTTTCAGAAAGTGTAATCTTAGTTAAATGGCCCTGGCAAGGTTCTTTAATGGAGTGCCGTGAAGACAGTTTGTTTCTTGAATTTTAAACTTTGTTTTTCCCGTCTTTTGGGGTCATACCCTGAAATATTCAGGCATTACTCCGGGTGGTGCTCCGGGAACCCTGTTAAACCTGGTGCAAGGAAAAAGTCCTGTCTGTTGTACCTTCTCTATGGTCCCTATTGGAAACAGTTTAAATGAACATTACTGTGGAAGGGGCCCCTTGAATCAAATGGCTGACAAATGCCGGGAATATGGGTCAGCTTCCCACACCCAAGCAGGCTGTTCCGTTTATCTATGATTACTCACAAGGTTGGTCACGTTCCTGGATCCCCCTCTCCCAAGTTCAATAATATTACAGAAAAAAGTAAATATTGTATGTAGAATTAGCAAAGTCCCCTCAATGTAGTAATCACCAGAATGATAAAAAGGATTCAGATCTGCTTAAAGGACAAAAAGGCTCCAAGGTGACAAATATGGCTTGCTGCATCTCCAGGGCTGGCTTCAGAGTCACTGATTCACCCATTATTGGTTACTTCCTCACGAAACTCAATGCCAGGTGCCTTGTACTAACTTGCCTGTTTGACCTTGAATCAACCAACATGTGTTTTTCCTGATGGACTGTGTGTGAGGGCATTGTTTCAATGGTTGGCTAACCAGTACAGGATCTGGGCTCTTGTCCTTAACCCCAGCCCCCCACTGTATGACCCACCACTCCAGCAGCTGCCTCTCCACTACTTTATCCAGTCCAGACCCCTTAAAGCACCAATTCACCTGGATGGGCACAGAGTGTCTTTTCATCTGGACCATGGCCCTTTAAGGATCCTGGGGGGGTGTGGAAGTGATGTCACAGAACTGTTACTTTCAGCATCCTTTCTATTCTAGTCGTGATTGCCTGGCTCAGGCCACCATTGGTCTCGTGGGTAGAGGAAGAATTGGCGGCTCATTTGACAGGGGGACTGTGGACGCCAATTTTGTGGCAGGACACATGCGGCCTCCCAGTCTCCTGCACTGTGAGTGGCAGAGCTGGGCCAACTTGGAGGGCGCATTCATGCTTGTTTTTCACTTGTTACTGATATCCAGGCGGTTCCTGAGGTATGGCAAAGGTTTTAGGGGAACCCAGAGTCTTTGAGCACTGGACTGGGGGCTTTGCCGGGGTGCAAGGTTTGCACGTGTGAGCAAGTGATCGTGGAAGGGTCCCCTTTGCCAGGATCACCTCCAGATCCAGGACGGGTTAGAAATGGGTGAATGTAGGGCTGAAGGAAAAGTAAAGCAACACAGATCTTATAACCCCTGAGTGAATTTCTCAGACAGAACGTATTCTTGAGTTAATCCCCTCCCCCCCAAAAATTGTCTCTGTTGAAAAGCTTGACCTGTGTAAATGGTAAATCACAATACATGCAGTCCTGTACCTTGATCACCCTCAGATGTTCTATAAGTATGCTATTCGGTTCTGAATTAAAGGTCCACTGTGCATTGGCCATCAATTGTTGTGGTTCCTGTGTCTTTGTTTATCTGGAGAGATGGAACACCAAACGCCTCATACCATGGGATCTACCGACTCACTATTCTTAATATCAGGCAACCTGGGAAGGGCGCCTCAGAATTCACACTTGAGTATTTGTTGTTGTTTCATTTCATTAGAGTTACCTTTTGAAGTTGAAGTATTTTTGGTAAACACCCTGCTTTGACTGTGCCTTATTTCTGCCTCTGAGCTCAGGCATCACTTCTGCAGGGGTCAGGGGCCAATATATGTGCTAGTGTATTGAACCTGGGTCAGTCAAGTGGAAGGTGAATGTTTTACCTGATGTATTACCACCCCAATTCACAAGATATAATATTCATGATTTAAAAGTAGACTCACTGCAGAAATTCCAGTTGTCAGACACACGTAAAATCATGGTTCATAGTGAACACCCTGGATATTTGGATAATTTTGTGACACAAGACTCTGTTTACATGGTTTTCAGAGCTATTCCTGCAAAACAGGAGCAAGATCTCAAGGAGGCTCATGTGCTGATTTGGGATTACAGTAAATCATGACCAGGATGGCCTACGTCCTGCAGATCAGACATGGGGCTGCCTGGGGCTCACCCAAACGCAGAATTGATCTTGTTCTCTGGAAAAGAGCTTGGAGGCCCATGTCACCGAACATTCTGCAAGGGTAGCTGAAGGTTTTTCCACCCTGAATCCCTGTGGCTGCCCCCACAGCAGAGCCACTAATGGGCCTATTGTCACTGTCACCGGAAGGGGCCGTCTCTGCACGGGAGCTCCTGACCAGAGTTAGTCCCTGGCCATCAGGACTTCCTGTAGGGCCCCAAGTGGATTCCCGGTGCTCTGGCAGGGCCCTAGTTTCCTCCCCTGTAGGGTGAGACTAGCCTTCCTGTCCCAACAGGCAGCCTGGTCACAGCCTACTTCTCTGTACCATAGAGAGGCAGTTGCATCTGGCATTGTGTCCCTGCCGATGGGTTTGTGAGCCAGTATCCAAGCGTCAGGCAAGTCAGTACATTTCTGGCTCCAATCCAGGGACTTCTGGTCAGGTGGGGGCGGGCAGCTGGCTGTGCTCCTCTGGTGCTCACAGCTCAGGTCTTTCCATGGAGCCTCCTGCTGATCCGCAGGAAAATCAAAGGCAGGAGGTGGTGATGCATATCTGCACACCATCCTCAGGCATGAGAGCGACAAGATGACGCAGTGCAGTGACAGGAGCGCACAGGCTTCTCACGTTTTAGGTTGTTTCAGGAAGGAGACGTGAGATGTGACTCCAAGCCTGAGTGCCTGGCTCTCTGCTGTTTGAGGCCGACGGGCTTCAAGCTCCTGGATCCAGAAATCTGTGCAAAGTTCATGCTGCCCTTCCTGCCCCTGGACTGTCCATCATGAAATGAGGTGTGCTTTAATTCCCTGGCTTTGTAGTTAATCTTTCTTATCTGTTAAGTTTGTAGAATAGTCCATGGGAATCTCAGCCTTTGGTCTTCCTGTATGTGCCTCAGCAGGGTAGCTGTGTAGCCTGCAACTCCAGATCCCCTTTTCTGGAGCAGCCGGACCCATTCTGCCCACTCTAACACCATGATTATATTTGCCCTCGGATCATTATATGTTTTTGAGTATCTAAGAAGTTTATCCTTGTTTAAGTTTTGGGCCCAGCCATAGTAATACGGAATTCCTCGTGGGTCTCACCTTTAACTTCTGGCCGTGCGCTCAGCAAATGTACCAGAGGTGTTCAGTGATCTGACACCTGAGCCTATCTGCCTCAAGATAAGCACATGGTCTCTCTGCTGTTCTCTCGTGCTCCTCTTAGTCATATATTTGCCTTTCTTTTTAAATGAAGAATGAGTCCATATCAAAATTAGTTTGGGTGAGGACATGTATAGCAGGGAGCACACTTGCATTTTAGGCCGCTGACTGATTTTTGATCCCTTGCATTCCATATGGTCCCATTATCTGGTCTGGTCAAAATACAAAACCCAAAAGCTACTTGCAGCTACTTTGGGTAATGTCAAGCTCCTCACAGTGATCACCCAAAAGATCTACCCTGTTCTGTGGGCCTGTTTGGACTGTGAGAACTATCAAGATGTCCGCTATCTGCTGGGCCTCATTCTACTATCCACTGAGTAACTCATACATTCTGTTTTCTTTGATTTCAGAACTCAAACCCCAAATTTGTGATTTAGTATTACCACATTTTGATGCAGTACAACAGGGTCATCGATTACAATTGAGCTGGAAAGATTTTCATGTTCAAAATAAATATTATTATGCTGGTGGGATTTTTATTGGACCAAGCATGTGGCTTGAATGGGGGCACCTGGCATCCTTTGCTGTCAGCAGATCTCCAGACTCTGGACAGGGCAGGGGGGAAATCCACAGACTTATGTCAAGAATCATAGGCTCTTAGCCTCAGTGGGGCTAAACTCAGTAGTTTTAAGATTTAAAGAAATTGTTTTTTTAAATACCAAAATAATACTAAGGTTTTTTTTATAGAATGTAAGCACAGGTGGACATTGTTGAAAAGAACTGCTTTGTTGGTCTTAGTAATAGTGCAGTGGGAAGTGCACTTCTTTGTCCAGGGATGGAAAACCAGATTCTATACCCAGCACACAATATGGTCCGCACAGCCCCAATAGGAGTGATCTATGAGCAGTGTTTCGTGTAACACTGTCCCAACAGATAAATACAAACAAATGAGAAAAAAAAACCTCATTGATCCTTACATTGATCCAATTAGGTTAGATGCTTCAATGGTCCTTGCCTTCTCAGCTTTGTGGGGACTCAGCCTTGCCTTCATACATGCATACCAAGCTCCATACTGAGCTACAATCGAACCCAGACTTGAGTGCATTTTTATTTGCTTGAAACTGGTGATTTCTTTTTCTGTATAGAAATTATTTCCACTTAAGTGTTCTTCATTGAGTTGAGAAAAAATGGACACATGTTAATGACAACACTTCTGTCAATTTTGCATATCCTTCTTGCAAAAATATTTGGTCATTCCAGGAAAGGCCATATATGTGTCAATAATTGTATTTGCTATTTGCATGGTGGAAACGTTAGTCATCAAACCTGCAGGGTTCGACATATTTTTTGGACATGAAGACTCTCAAGAAATCAAGAAATAATCAGAATCCTCCTCTGCTGTTCTCCAGGGAAGCAACCAGCCTCAGTGGAATGTCTCTGATCCTGTGCACTGTGACAGGCTCGAGTGAGCAGTGGTGCCTGCATCACCATGGAGATTCTGAGATAGGAAGGAAGTCTTCGGATGGGAAAAGTCCCAGGGCTGTTAGCAGCATGGACACAATTTGAGTCAGCCGCCACACAAGTGTGATCATTTGAAAATCCACACAGGAGAGAAAGTATAGACATGTAAAAAATGTGGGAAGGCTTAGATCGATCCTCATACCTGATTATTCATAGGAGAATTCATACAGGAGAGAAACGCTATTCATCCAAGGAATATGGGAAGACCTTAAGACTTAGTATGCATAGAAGAATTAATTTAGAGTAACCCTATTCATTTAAGGATAAGGAATGTATGAAGACCTTTATTTCCTTCTCAGGGGTTCCTGTGCATAGGAAAATTCATGCAGGAGAGAAACCTTACTCATGTAAGGACTGTGGGAAGACCTTTACTTTGTACTCAGAAATTATTAAGCACAGGAAAACACACAATGAAGAGAATCCTTATATATTTAAGGACTGTTGGAAGGCACTCACTTACCTCTCAATCCTTATTACATATAAGAATATTCATACTTGAAAGAAACCTAAATTATGTAAGGCAAACAGGAAGGCCTGCATTATGTCCTCAAGCCTTAGTGATCACAGAAAAATTCATATGACAGACAGCTTACATATGGAATGACTGTTGGAAGGCCTTCATTCAAAGTTGATGTCTTACTAAACAGAAAATTTTATACCAGAGAGAAACCCCATACATGTTAAAAAGGCCTTTGCTCTACATTCAAGCCTTAGTATGCATGGGAAAATTCATAGTGGAGAGAAGTCTTACATATGTCAGGATTGTGCGAAGACCTTCACTCAACCCTCAACTCTTACGATCCATAGGAAAATTCAAACTGGAGGGAAAACTCATGTTTGTAATTGTAGGAAGGCCATTGTGTGCCTCTCTAGCATTTGTAGTCATTGTAAAATGCACATGTGATGAGTTGACCCCGAATAACTATCCCCAAGTTCAGAACAAACCCCTAGGGAAGACAAATTTTATTTAGACTAGGAAGGTTAGTAGGGGGCTACAAAAGTGAAGCCAAGAAGCTAAGAATCTAGCATGACATGCTTCCCGTGACATCATCCTATAAGGGAAAGATACTCGGTGATTATCACCAAGGCTATAGTTATGCCAGTGCTCTGGCATTTGTGCTTCACATGTATGTTAACTTGTAAATAACAGTCTTGGTGATGGAAGCCAGGAGGAAAGTGACTAAATAAGTACTAAATATCACTTAAGCACTTAACTTCCCATTAGTCGTCGATTTGCTCGAGCAGGCGCCAGTAACATCTCCATTTGTCCCTGTCACGTGCTAGTGTAGCCCAATGGCATTTGTTCGCTCCGGGAACATGAAGAGTCTGAAACAGATTGTTCATGATCTTGACGAAGAAGACTGACCATCTGGTAGGTGGGCGACAACTTGGTCTTTTGACATCCCGTGGAATCCAGTCGGTAAAAGCTCTAGTCCAGCGGTCGTCTTTAAATCTCATTACGTGACCAGCCCATCTGATTTTCGACACCTTGGCAAATGAGACAGCGTCCCTGATTCTTGATCGTCGACGGATGTCAGAACTCCGGATTCTTTCTCTCATTTGAGTGAAACGTGATATTCCAAGCATAGCTCTTTCTTTTCTTCTCTGGGAGACCTGAATAGCGTTCTCATCTTGTTTGCGTAGGGCCCAGGTCTCTGAGGCATATGTTAATGCAGGAAGAACAGTGGAATCAAAGAGATGTGCCCAGAGCCGGAGGTTCTTCGTCCTCTTAGCTATTTCTTCGACGTTCTTGAAGGCGTTCCAAGCCGCTCTCTTCCTCCTGCGCAGCTCGGGTGCCAGGTCATTTGTCATGTTGACTTCTCGACCTAGGTACAGATAGCTGTTGCATTCGGAGATGGTCGTTCCATTGAGAGCGAATGGGGTGTCAGGAACGAGGCTGTTTCTCATAAACATTGTCTTCGTAAGATTCAGCTGTAGTCCTACCTTTCCACACTCACGGTCAAAGTTGGTTAGCATTTGTGCCGCTTGGCTGATGTTTGGTGTTATTAAAACAATGTCATCAGCAAAGCGGAGGTGATGTAGTTGCCGACCATCTATCTTCACTCCCATTCCTTCCCATTCCAGTCGTCGCATGATGTTCTCGAGGGTGGCACTGAAGAGTTTCAGTAAATGGTATCACCCTGCTGCATCCCTCTCTTGATATCAACGATCACTTCTTTGTAGAATGGTGAGATCCTGGTAGTGAATCCGCAATACAGCTCACAGATCCTGATGTATTGGGCTTGAATGCCCTGATTGGCTAGGGCTTCAATGACTGCTTCTGTCTCAACAGAATCAAAGGCCTTCTTTAAATCAATGAACATTAAACAGAGCGGCATCTTGAACTCCCGAGAAACCTCAATGAGTTTGGTTATCGTGTGGATATGTGCCACGCCGGCTACGGCGTCACCCATGTAGCAACATGCTGCAAGGGGGCTCAGGCAAGGGCCTGGGTCCCTGGGAATGGGAGGTACGCGGCCCACGGGTCTATGCCTCCGGTAGCCCCCTTTTTCTGTTTTCTAGGTGCCTCTGACATGCAGTCTTCACTTGCCATTCTGTGGGAATCGGAGCCTGCCTGTTAGTTAATTTTGATGATTAATAATATAGTTTGTAATAAGATGCTTGCTAGTAGAGTTAATATTAGTTTTTGTAAAGTCCTGATTTTTATATGCTTGCTAGTAAAGTAGAGTTAATATTAGCTTTTGTAAAGTCCTGATTTTTTTTTTTTTAGTTTATGGGTAGGCGTTTTTAGGGAAGTAAAAACTTAAATGTCAGTAAAAGTAGACAATAAAGGAATTATAAGGAACATAATATTTCACCCAGATATTTTATTGGGACAAGCGGATCTTCTGCCCTAATCTTAAAGTGGAACGTGTACGTGCCCCTTGATGTTTTGGGAACATGACCCATGGTCTGATGTAATGTGTGCTTTGCCACGTTGTTTCTGTAACTGTATAAAAAGAAGAACTCTGGATGCAATAAACCGCAGCAGCACTCAACCTCTCTTGTGTTGGTGTCTGTCTGTCCAACGCGCCGAATCTACTGCTTTCCTGTGCACTTTCGCCTGGTCTCCCCTCAGCCTGGTGGTCTTCGACCGAGCCAGTCTGCGGCAGGTGGCACCCCAACAGGGACCAGAAGGACAGGTAATCCCCCCCTCTTTCTTTGTTTTCTCTCTCCAAAGCGGGGATCGGCTCCTGCCAGGATTCTGCGGATCCGCCGGTAAAGGCTCACCGGTTAAGTGCAGGTAATCAGGTAATCATGGGTGTACAAATGTCAGAAGACGACAAGCTCTTTGTAGCTGTCGTGCGGCGCATGTTATTAGAAAAAGGTTTAAAAGTTACTGATTCAGCTCTGTCAGAATTTTTGTGTGTGGTCAAACACCTTGTCCTTGGTTCCCAGGAGATGGTAGTCTAACGCTGTCTGAATGGCGGAAAGTGTGTCGTGGGAGCCACAGTAAGTTCCTCCATTTTAACCTGGAGGGCAGATGGGAAAGAAGGGACTATCCAGCCTTATGTTATTGCCTCCCTACCCTTTACGTTGTGGGGACGAGATCTGCTAAAGGCACTAGGCTGTGTCCTGACTGCTAAAGAACATGAGTCAGAACGAGAACAAAGTTTTTTTTATAGGGGCCACTGCAGTTAACATCTTTGCAGATCCTATTATTTCGAAGAATGATCAGCCTGTGTGGGTGAGTCAGTGGCCCCTACCTGATGAAAAATTACAGGCTTTAGAAATATTAGTGCAGGAACAATTAGATAAAAGACATATAGAGGAATCTAATAGCCCTTGGAATACCCCTGTATTTGTAGTAAAGAAGAAATCAGGAAAATGGAGACTGTTGCAGGATTTAAGAGCCATTAATGTAACTATGGAGGATATGGGGGCTTTGCAACCTGGGTTGCCATCACCGGTTGCCGTTCCTAAAAATTGGAAAATTATTGTTACTGATTGGCAGGATTGCTTTTTTACTATTAAGTTACAACCCCAGGATTGTCAAAGATTTGCTTTTAGTATCCCCTCAACCAATTACAAGAGGCCTTACAGACGTTATCAATGGAAGGTTTTGTCGCAAGGAATGAAAAATAGCCCTTCCCTATGTCAAAAATATGTTGATATGGCTCTTTCTCCAATTCGACAGCAATACCCAGAGGCCTATATCATTCATTATATGGATGATATTTTGCTAGCTCATCCAAAGGAGCATATGGCTCGGCAACTTCTGTATGATACCATTGAACAATTAACAGCTCAAGGGCTAGTCATTGCTCCTGATAAAGTCCAATGTGACAAGCCCATAGGATATCTGGGACAGTGGTTCCAAAATGACTTTATTGTCCCTCAAAAGGCCTCGATAAAAACTGATAAATTAAAAACCCTAAATGATTTTCAGAAGTTGTTGGGTAATATTCACTGGATTAGAAATTATTTACATATTACCACAGGAGACTTGGATCCCCTATATGACATCTTAAAGGGGGACAGTCACCCAACATCAAAAAGGGAATTAACACCTGTTGCTTTGAAAGGCATTCAGCTGGTGGAACAGGCATTGGAAAAGGCTAAGGTTAAACAGATTATAATCAACCATGGTACTTGCTCGTGTTCGCCACACCTTACTCTCCAACTGCCTGCCTGTGGCAGCAAGGTATCCTGGAATGGCTGCACTTGCCTCACCATCAGAAAAAGACAGTAGCCTCTTTGCCCTTTATGGTGTCTCAAATAATCTATAAAGGTACAGTCAGATCTAGGGAATTGTTTGGGCAGGAGCCCCACATAATTGTTACTCCTTTTAATAAAGATCAAGTCGAAATGTTATATAAGGAATCAGATGATTGGGTATTGGCTGTAATGGGTTATACAGGACAAATTCTATATCATTATCCCCAGGATCCTCTACTAGAATTTATAAAGTCAGTTGATTTAATTTTTCCAAAAATATGTTCTCCTGTCCCGCTAGCAGGGGGTATAGTTGTGTTTACAGATGGCTCCTCCAGTGGCATCTCCGCTGTGTATATTGAAGGTCAAGACCCCATTGTAGAACACGGAGAGCAGACTTCTGCTCAGCAAGCAGAGATTAAAGCAGTGAACCTTGCCTTAGCCCATTTCCTCAAACTTTGAATCTTTATACTGATTCCAAATATGTTGTTAATTTATTCCCACACATTGAGACTGCTTTGCTCTCAGGACCTTCAACAATTCTCCCCTTACTTAAACATTTACAGGCCATCTTGCAAAACCGGACTAACCGGATCTATGTGGGACATATTAGAGGCCATACTAAGCTGCCCGGGGCTCTTTCTCAGGGCAATCACATGGCTGATTTATTAAGTAGGAGTCACATACTGTCAGTGACAGAGGCTCAGGAGAGCCACGCGCTACATCATCAAAATGCCAATGCTTTAAGACACATGTTTAAAATCACGAGAGAGCAGGCACGGAAAATTGTCAAAGAATGTGCTCATTCTCCCGCTCCTTCAGGGGGGCCAAAAATGGGGGTAAACCCCCGAGGCCTACGACCTCTGAGCCTCTAGCAAATGGATGTAACCCATGTCCCCTCTTTGGGAAGGATGAAGTATGTTCATGTAACTATTGATACTTATTCTCATTTTATGTTTGCCTCTGCAAGAACAGGAGAGAACTTGAAGGATGTGATTCAACACCTCTTACAATGCTTTATGATCATGGGAAGGCCATTACATATCAAGACAGATAATGGAAATGCTTATACCTCTAGGTTCTTTGCCTCTTTTCTCCAGCGATGGGATATCTTACATACCACTGGCATTCCTTACAATCCTCAAGGGAAGGCTATTATTGAGCGAGCTCATCAAGTGTTAAAAATACAACTGCAGCGTCTACAAGACACACAGCAGTATCACTCGCCACATCATCTTTTGAGCCATGCCCTCTTTGTGATCAATCACCTGAATGCCGACTCTGATGGGCAGACTCCTGCTCAAAGGCACTGGCAGATGCCCCCCATGGCACAAGCAAACGTGCTCTGGAAAGACCTCCTTACGGGCCAACGGAAAGGGCCCGATCCTTTACTGGCTTCAGGCCGAGTCTATGCTTGTGTTTTTCCTCAGGATGCCGAGTCTCCCATCTGGATCCCAGACTGCCTTGTCAGGCCGGCATCGCAGGCGCAAGGAAAAAAGGAAGAAAAAGCAGACGGAAGCGTCCCTGGTCAAGCAGATGGTAAGGCTGTCGCCCCAGGCACAGGACCTGCCGACTTGAACGCAATTCCGGAGACTGATGCAGCATGCCAAAGCCCTAGCGAGGAAGAAGATGCCTAAACCAACAGCTGAGTGTGTTTTCCCGGCAATCCTGTCCTTACTGTCAGCTGGACAGGCCTTGCCTTCTCCCCCTGCGGGTTCATCATCAACTGCTTATTGGGCCTATGTGCCCAGTCCCCCATTGTTACACCCTGTGGGATGGCTTGACAAAACCTCCCTTAAATTACTTACTAATCATTCTGAGATCATGGGAGGCCTTCAGGATTCTTCTGATAGAAAACATGTGTCTAGATTGACTGATTTTTCTGGTCACTCAGATTCTCTTCCCATTTGCTTTGCCTTGGGGAATTATGGTGCTCAGGGTTGTATGATTGTCAGCTATCGTACCTTCTTGACTGATTCCCCTCGCAGAGTGAAAGGTGAAACCCCCGATAAGGGCAAGCGTTGGGTGTGGGAAGCGAAAATGTCAACATTGGGTGGTGTGCCATCTCTTAAGGATGTCTTTGTCTCAGATCCAAATATGCCTCTGGAAAAATGTGTAGAGAAATATCGGGATATTGATCAATTCTGGGACAGTAACCTTTCTCCTTTTCCCAAATGGTTGGATTGTGGTTTTGACTCAACCGCCGTACAGTATACTCCCACTGCTATTTCTAATGTTACTATTTGGGATTATTCCTCCTCCACTAATAATAGATCATGTATTAGGCAGCAATTACAAAATAATCCTAACAAGTATCATGGTTTTGTACTCTCCTCTCCAACCAACGAGCCTTTATCTCGTTGGTTTTCGCCCGGCTATTTGGAGCCCGTTTGGGTGGCTAAGACTCCTGCCGGGCAAAAAGTCCATCGTGATCTGTTCCGCCTTATAGCCGCCTATAATATGATTCTTCAGAAACGCCCTAGACAGGCCTCTTATATTGTACTGGCAGTGAGAAGTTGTGTATCCTATCCATATGTTTTATTATTGGCAAATCATGATGATATGTATATTATTCCTTTTGGCTCCAATTCTTATCATGTGGCCTGTCGAAATTGTGAATTAATCAATTGTGTTTCTCCTAACCATGATGCTAATAAGGATATTGTGTTGATTGTCCAGAGGCCATCTTTTGTCATGCTGCCCGTACATTTGCCCAACATGACCTGGTATGATAATTCTGCTATCCAGGTCCTCAAGGAATTACATGCTTTAATTTGACCCAAACGGTTTGTGGACGCTTTGATTCTTGGCATTACGGCCTTAAATATCTATCATTACCACCTTTGCTATTACCACAGCTGTTTAGTTGAGGAAATTCATACTGCTCATTTTGTTAATGAATTGAATAAGAATGTTACATTTGCCTTATCTGAACAAGTATTTATTGATAAGAAATTAGAAGCAAAGGTTAATGTTTTGGAAGAAGTGGTCCTGGCTCTTGGTCAGGATCTTGAAAATCTTAAAAGAGTGATACATACTCGTTGTCATGAACAATTCAGGGCCATCTGTGTCACTCCTTTGCCTTATAACACTTCTTCTGGTTGGAATAAGGCTAAACATCACCTGCTGGGAGTCTGGCAGGATCAATCTATTACTCATGACCTGGAGAGCATACAGAGGGATATTGCAGCTATGAGCCAGGCTTATGATAATACATCTGAATTAAGTGATCTGGCCTCTAGTCTGACTAAAGGCATCAAGGCCTTCAATCCATTTGATTGGATTCATTATATTATTGTTTTTGCCCTATTGGCTTTAGTAGTTGGAGTAGTTATTTTTATTCTTCCCTGTTTTTTCCGAAGCGTGCTTCGTTCTATGCAGAAGGTTCGGGTTGACATGTATGCCATGCGTCTAAAAAATAAAAAGGGAGGAATTGCCACGCCGGCTACGGCGTCGCCCACGTAGCAACATGCTGCAAGGGGGCTCAGGCAAGGGCCTGGGTCCCTGGGAATGGGAGGTTCGCGGCCCACAGGTCTATGCCTCCGGTAGCCCCCTTTTTTCTGTTTTCTAGGCGCCTTTGACATGCAGTCTTCACTTGCCATTCTGTGGGAATCGGAGCCTGCCTGTTAGTTAATTTTGATGATTAATAATATAGTTTGTAATAAGATATTTTTATTTAACTTTTGGCCTTGGAAATATGCTTGCTAGTAGAGTTAATATTAGTTTTTGTAAAGTCCTGATTTTTATATGCTTGCTAGTAAAGTCAAGTTAATATTAGCTTTTGTAAAGTCCTGATATGTTTTTAGTTTATGGGTAGGTGTTTTTAGGGAAGTAAAAACTTAAATGTCAGTAAAAGTAGACAATAAAGGAATTATAAGGAACATAATATTTCACCCAGATATTTTATTGGGACAAGCGGATCTTCTGCCCTAATCTTAAAGTGGAACGTGTACGTGCCCCTTGATGTTTTGGGAACATGACCCATGGTCTGATGTAATGTGTGCTTTGCCACGTTGTTTCTGTAACTGTATAAAAAGAAGAACTCTGGATGCAATAAACCGCAGCAGCACTCAGCCTATCTTGTGTTGGTGTCTGTCTGTCCAACGCGCCGAATCTACTGCTTTCCTGTGCACCTTCGCCTGGTCTCCCCTCAGCCTGGTGGTCTTCGACCAAGCCAGTCTGCGGCAATATGGGATGCCCGAGATTGGACACAAGTTGGCTTTATGCAACACAAACATCCTATCAGCTACACTGTAGCTCTGGCTCCGAGGAGTTTTTTTTTGGGGGGAGGGACTGTTTTGGTGCGTGCCCACAGGGTTCTGGGAAACATTGAGTACTTGGGATTGAACCTGGTTGGTTACAAGCAGGGTGAGATTATTTTGTCATTGTTCTGTTCACTTCGAACAAGAAAAGTTATGAGCCCTCTTTGCTCTGTCTGTGGCCCAGCTCTTTGGAAAGGTCTCCAGTTATAGTCAACCCCACGTGCCATCACCCCACTTTCTGAGGATGCCCCAACCCTCTTCTACAAAGAAAAGGGGTCAGGGATACAGCAAGATATAGCTCAGAACCCACCAAGTTAGGGTGGGGGAATCTGCCATCACGGGACTGAGGCTGTTTTGGTTTTATTTGGTTTGTTCATGGTTTGGAGGCCCAACGCCAGCAATGCTCAGGGTTACTCCTGGCTCTGCACTCAGGAATCACTCCGACATGATGGTGGGGTTGTATGGAGATCCAGAGAAAGAATCTTCTTGAGGATTGAATTGATTGTTCTCGCTTTGTTTCTGAACCACGAGGGGTGCAGAGGATTGAACTGACGTGGAAAGTGCAAGGCAAAGTCATTTATTTTCAATTTTGTTCTCTTCACTTAGCTAGAAACCTTCTGAAGCCACTTTGCTATGTCTGTGACCAAGCCATTGAGAAATATTTCCTGTTATGGGCAACCCACACCCCAGCACCCCACATTCTGAGGGAGCCCAAACCTCTACTACAAGGAAGAGGCAGCATAGATACAGCTCAGAAACCCCCACGATGGGGAGAGGGAATCCCCCAATAAGGGACTGGGGCTGTTTTGGTTGTATTTGGTTTCTTCATAGTTTGGGGGACACAAATGCAGCAACAACAGAGGTTCTCCTGATGTTGCATTCAGGAATCAGGCATGATGGTGGGGCTGTATGGAGAGCCAGAGAAAGAACCGGGGTCTGTGAGTGCAAGCCAAGAGCACTAACCGCTCTGCTCCCACTGCAGCGACCCAAGTGGCTTCCTTGATCCTTAATGACCCTATACCTAACACTGAAGCAAAGAAATGGGCTGGAAATCTAAAACGTGGGAAAGGTGGGCCGCGGCAGTTCTGCCGATAGACCACGAGATGGCGCTGTGGGCGTTTGTGTCCCTCTCCAGGATCGTTTCTTTGTTTTTATTTATTTGTTTCTGTTTGTATTTATTTATTTATTTTTAAATTAGTGAACTACCATGAGGTATACTTATAGACTTACAAATTTTTGTGCTTGGGTTTCAGTTATACAATTATCGAGTACTTCCCTCCACCACCACTGATCCCAGTTAATCCCTCCCCTTCTCATCCCACCTTGCCTATGTGGCAGGGCATTCCATTTTGTTCTCTCTCTCCTTTTGGGGGCTGTGGTTTGCAAATGAGGCATTGAGTGGCAATCATGTTCGGTCTATAGTTAACTTTCAGCATGCATCTCCCATCCTGGGAGGATCATCCCAGCACCCTTTATTTGGTGCTCCCTTCTCTATCTGAGCTGCCTTTTTCCCTAGCGTGTGCGGCTGGCCTCCATGCGATGGAGTAAACCTTCTGGCACTTGTCTCGGCTATTCTTGTGTGTTAGTCTGAAAGAAAGGGACAAACATAGAAAGATTGCTTTCATTTGGGGAACATAAAGTAACAAAACGTGCTCGTTTCTCTAAGAATTTTCCATCCTTGGGTTTGCTTCAGTGTTGAGTATGGGGTAATAAAGGATCAAGCAAGCCTCTTCCACAGGTGCAGCAGTAGGAAGGAAAGCCTGCGGTTGCTTGTCTTTCACTTGAGTAATCTGGGCTCAATTCCAGCCTTCAGATCTTTGTGGGGAGGATATCTCAATCGCCTTGGGGGTCGAGTGGGTTGCCCTAGCTGTGTCTCTAAACCTCGATGGGGTGCAGAGAATTTAACTGAACCTTTAATGAGCAAGGCAAGTTTATTTTCTCGCATTAATTCTTCTTTTTTCTCTGTACAAGAAAGGTTCTGAATGCAACTTGTGATGCCTGTGACCAAGCCCTTTGAATGTTTCCTATTATGGGCAACCTACATCCCATCACCCAACATTAGGAGGGTACTCTGTCTTCAACACGGTTGTGGGGAATGGAAGAATATATAGTTCTGACACCCTCTAGTCTGGGTGATGGAATTCGCCATCAAGGAACTGAAGCTCTGTGTTTTACTTTTCTTTCTCGTTTGTTCCTTTATGGTTGTGGCCACACCCGGATATGCTCAGGGCCTTCTCCTGCCTCTGCACTCAGGAATCACTATGGACATGACTGAAGAATCGTAGGGGAAATCTATGACTATACCCGGGTCCTATGGATGCAAAGCAAAAGCCCTATCCACTCCGCTCCCGTTGCAGCAGCCCAAGCTGCGTGCTGGATCCTTAATGACCCCATACTTAACATTTAAGCAAAGAGAAGGGCTGAAAATCTTAAACGTGGGAAAATTTGGACCGTCGAAGTTATGCTGAAACGCCATGAGATGGAGCTGTAAGCGATCCCGTCCCTCTCCAGGCCCATTTCCACCCTTAGGTTTGCTTCTGTGTTAAGTATGGGGTAATTAAAGATCAAGCACGAAGCTTCAAAGGGGCAGTGGTCGGAGAGCCTTGAGGGTGCGGGTCTCTCACATGGGTGACCAGCATTCTATTTCCGCCTTCAGATCTTGTGGGATACATGGCTGAACCACCTCGGGGGTTGAGTGGGTTGCTCCATCTTTGCCTCTAGACCCAGAGGGGTGCAGAGGATTGAACCTGACGTGGACAGAGGAAGGCAAAGCTACAAGGCTGGAGCCATAGCACAGCGGGTAGGGCGTTTGCCTTGCATGCACCCGGCATGGCCACCTGGTTCGATTCCTCCACCCTCTCGGCAAGCTAACAAGAGTACCTTGCCCACACGGCAAAGCCTGACAAGCTACCAGTGATGTATTCGATATGCCAAACACAGTAACAAGTCTCACAATGTTACTGGGCCCCCCTTGAGCAAATCAATGAAGAATGGGAGGACAGTGACTGAGACACTCTGAGCTAAAAAAAATATCTGAAGCCACTTTGTTATGTCTGTGACGAAACCATTTAGAAATATTTCCTGATATGGGCAACCACACCTCATCACCCTACGTTCTGAGGGTACCCAACCCTCTTCTACGAGGAAGAGGCAGCATGGATACAGCAAGATACAGCTCAGAAACACCCACGTTGGGGTGAGCTAATCCTTCAATAAGGGAATGAGGCTGTTTTGGTTTTATTTGATTTGTTCTTGGTTTGGGGGCCACAAATCCAGCAACGCACAGAGGTTCTCCTGGCTTTGCACTCAGGAAGCACTCAGGCATGATCATGGGGCTGTATGGAGAGCCAGAGTGTGAGAGCTTTCTTTCACTTGGGTAACGTGGGTTCTATTCCAGTCTTCATATCTTGTGGAGTACATAACTGGTACATAACTGGATTCACTATAAACAGTGCTCCTTTCCCACAGTCCAGGGGCTTCTCCCCTGGGGCAGTTTGTGTCCATGGACTGAGAAGAACAGCCTCTGAGTAGCTTGTCCCAGGGGAGCGCTTCTTTGCTTTATGGGCACTCACTTCCTACTGGTAACCCACAGAAGACATACCACTTCTCTTGGCATCCTCATGGGGCTGAAGGCATAACTGCTCACTCGAGACTTTGTCACACTGTGCATGACCAGAAGAATTCCACCTGGGCTCTTGCTACCCGAAGAAAAGCAGAGAAGGATTAAAATTACTGTGCTGTGCCTGATAGTCTTCTCGTCAAAAAATTTTAGACCTGCAGGTTGGTTTCTAACATTTACCCGACTCGGTTGCAATTCTGACACATGGATGGACTTTCCAGGCAACAACCTGACCTTTCAGCAAGATGGACAAGTAAAATAGACTGACTGCAGGTCACATAGCTGTGTAATTTTTTCCAACTCAAAGAACAGACACAGTAATTGGAAATAACTCCCTCTGCAGAAAATTGATGCACCAGTGTAGAGTGAAAATAAAAGGGGCCCGAAACTGGGCTTGGTACGAGCTTAGTGTGGAGCTTAGTGGGATAGCTTAGTGGCATACATGTACGAAGGCAGAAGGCAATGATGCGTCCCCATATAGCCGAGACAGACCTTTGAAAATATTTCACATGAAGCAGATTCCTCGCGAGGATCAATGAGTTTTCTGTTAACTTGTTCTATTTACTTAGGTGGGGAGAGGGTCACACCAGCATTGCTCAGGGATTTCTGCTGCTGGAACTCTCGGGGCCGAGACAGATAACCACGAAAAAACCGCCTTTCTTTGAACTCTGTGGAACTTATTCGCCAACATGGCTTGGCACATGCCTAGGGCAACCCCAAGTGAACGTCCGAGCTGGCAAAGAAATGCAGAGAAGCCATCAAGGATGACCTCAAAGACAGGAGAACAGCGATGCTGGTAGATGTGGCAGAAGCCGGGAAAAGCATTCATAATGTCCGCCTGTCCTTCACCAACTACAAGACCAAGATGACTGCCCTCCGACATCCTCCTGGATCTATCACATCTTCCAGAAGGGCAATGGAGAAGATTATTCATGACTTCTACTCAGATCTCTTTAATAGCCACGTCCACTTGCCCACATATCACCTTCTGCATGATTGACATATCGTTCCCAATGTTCTCCCTTCCAAAATAAAACACGCCATCTTGTCGGTAAAGAAACAAAGAGCACCTGGCCCCGACAAGATCAGACGTGAACACCTGAAGAACTTATGATCAGTACTCATCAATACACTGGCTCGGCTCTTCACACGCTACGTGTTGAATGCACGATTCCATCCTTCTTGTACTATACAAGAAGGGAGACATCCACGACATTGGCAACTATCGCCCAAACTGCCTATTGTCTGTCATCTGCAAACTGTTCACTCGAGTCATCTTGAATAGGATTAGCAGAACTCTAGATGAAGAACAACCATGTGAACAAGCCGCGTTCCGAAAAGGATTCAGTGCCATCTACAATATCCACACGATTACTAAGCTCATTGAGGTTTCTCAGGAGTTCAAGATGCCACTCTGTCTAAAGTTCATTCATTTAAAGAAGGCCTTTTTTTCTGTTGAGATGGAAGCCAAGCCAAGCCAGAAATAACACCTGAGCATTACCGCCGTGTCCAAAAAAGAAAAAAGAAAAGAAAAATTAAATTTAGCCCAAACAAGATGTTTGGTCCCTGGCGTCACATATAGTTCCCCAAGCACTGCCAGGAGTGATTCCTGAGTGCCAAGCCAGAAATAACACCTGAGCATTACCGCTGTGTCCAAAAAAGAAAAAAGAAAAAAAACAAAAGAAAAATTAAATTTAGCCCAAACAAGATGTTAAAGTCCATAATTTTGCCCAAAGCCTCCAACTCCTTCATTTTCCCCTAACAGCCATCTGTTGAAAGGGATCAAGAAATTTCACGTGTATGAACCTTCCATGAAGGTATAAACAGGAGAGAGCACACCAGACTGAAGCAGATGCCAGCCACCTGGAAGCCCAGAGGGCCTTCCCTGGTATCCAGTGTCCACTAGTCCCCTGAGCACAGAGCAGGGCACAGACCACAAGTACTACCAGGTGTGGCCCCAAATCTCAGCTCATCTGCTCCCCAAGTAGTGAGATACACCGAAGGAGAGGAGCTCAGACGGCTGAGCACCTCATTTAACTTTGGGTACCTGGCATTGGCTCCCCCTGCATCTCAGACACATACACAAGAGGGGGAGAGTCTCTGACAATCTCCAAGTTTGTAGCAAATGGAGTGGGGGGGAGGGAAAGACAGGAAAATCACTCCAACCCCAAAAAGATGCTCAAAGAATACTCATGTGTCAAGACAAATTCTGGACAGGGAGGGTTGGAGTCATACCTAGTCATGCTCTGGGGAAAATATCACATAGTTATGTTCTGGCAGGGATAACTCTGGTCACCGCAAGAAAGACAAACACCCTCCTGGCTGTACTACTGCACCAGCCCCTAAGAGTGAGACATTTAGAACCTATTGCAGATGATCCCCGGAAAACCCCTTTCTGCAAGTACTCACTTCAACAGCAGGGCACACCCCTGGTCTTGGAGAGATGGACAGTGGAGATGCTTGGAATCTGGGCAGGTGAGGCAGAAATTCTTTTTTCTGAGGAAATATAATCACATAGGGTTAGCAAAGCTAATAAGTTGATAGGGTGCTTTTCTTTCAAGCAGCTAAGCCGGGGTAAATATGCAACAGGACATAGGCTCACCCACTCCAGCACTGCTAAAAATGATACATGAAATCAGAACAAAGAGTAACCCCTGAGCACTGAGTGCTGCTGTGGCCAAAAAAAAGGTACAATAAATTAAGTAATTAAGACATTTCTGGGGCCAGAACGATGGTACAGCAGCTAGGGAGTTTGCCTTCCATGAGGTCATCCTGAGTTCGATTCCTGAAATCCCACATGGTCCCCCAGCAATGCCAGGAGTGGTTCTTGAATGCAAAGCCTGAGTAAACCCTGATCATCCTAGGTGTGACCTTAAAAATCCAAAAAAAAGAAATTTCTGTGTAAAGAGATTGGAGACACAGTATAGCAGGTGAGGTGCTTGTCTTGCACTCGGCCAAACCAAGTTTGAATCCTGGCATCCCCTACGGTGCCCTGAGCCCAGCCAGGAGTGATTGCTGAACGCAAAGGCAGGAGAAGTAACTGAGTCTTGCAGTTGTACTTCCTACAGACTGAATCATTATTTCATTTAAACAAATAAAGCTGTGGTGGCCAATAGTGCTCCTAAATTGCATTATTAGATGGTTTAGGGCACACTCTGGAAGTGTCCAAGCTACTTCCTGCTAAGATGGCATATTTGGTTGCAAGATCCACTGTAGCACCATCCTGATGCACCCCTCCAGACCGCAACCTGAGTTGGCTTTAAGCTCCACACCTTGGGGCCTGAGTGACAGCATAGACAAAAGAGCATTTCTTTTGAAGGTGGCAAACCTGGGTTTAATTCTTGCCATCCTTTATGATTCCTAGCACCACTAGGAGTGCTTGCTGGATTTAGAGCCAGGAGTAACCATAATGCCCCGCTGGGTGTGACCCCAAATGCAAAACAAATAAATAAAAAGAAAAGAGAAGCTCCCGATCTCCCTGAACTCCCAGAACCCACTGAATGCACAATAACCAGTGAAAATCAAAGGCTCTGCCAAATGCTTTTGAGCCCCATGCATATGAAGAATGTGCCCATTCCCACCCCCCATCCAGCCCCGACACCCCCCAAGAATGACAGGACAGAGGGGAGGGTTTTTTTCCTTCATGCTGCTGACCCAGATATGGGCTACCCTGAGCAACCCCAGGAGTGACCCCTGAACACTGCCAGGTGGGGCTCAACACCCACCACGAGGAAAAAGAATGCGCCCCCAGGTCCCTTTGATGAGGGAATTCCATGCTTTACCTACTCCACAATCACCCTGAGGAATGACAGGGGGCCAGTAACGGGATGTCCTGGGGACACTGCTGGGATGATTCACCCACCCCTGTGACTGACCAGGTGCTGGTCGTCATCCCGAAACTAAGACAACGCTGAGCTGCCCTCACATGCCCCATCAGATCTGGGGGAGACTGAGGCTCCCTCTAGCTCTGGCGCTTTCTGCTTTGTGAGGGTCCAGAGCGATGGGTCAGCAAGGAGGGCGCTGGCCCCGCATCCCAACACCCCAAAGGGTACTCGGATCCCCAGGGAGGGAGTCCTGAGCGCCACCAGGTGTAAAACACATAAAAAAAATTAAAACTTTTTTCCCACTTTTGCTGGTTCGGTTATTGTCCTCGTTTCTGACGCTTTCAGAACGACCTTTGCGCTTCAAATTCATTTTTCTCCTCGACCACGTGCTTCCTCTGCCCACCCACCTTTTATTTTTGGGTGCATGGCTATTTTCAGGGGTTACTCTGGGCTCTGGGCTCACTCCAGGCTGGTCCCAGGACACTGTGGGGGGGGGCGGGATCGAACCCGGGCAGCCGCGTTCCCTCCTCATGCATCTTCCTAAATAAGTTCTACTCAGTGAAAACAACCTTCATTCCACCAAAATCAGTTTATAAACAAGATAAACCTTTCGGCAGGAGCGCTCGGTGCGTCCTGGGTGAGGGGCCGCCACCCAGGGCCACCTCCACGGAGCGACCCCGCCGCCCACAAGGCGGAGACCGTGGGGGTTCAGTCGCTCAGAGCAACCACCCGGGTGGGCGGCAGGGAAACCGACCTTCCAGGACCCCGCTGCCCGCCTGGGTGGCCCCTCACCCGCTCCTCACCTTCTGCAACCACACGACCTGTAGGCACTTCCGCACAGAACGCCAAACCTGGAGGATAAAGTCCTCGGATTTTGTGACGTCACCCCCACGTTCGCCCAGAGTCTTAAAGGGCCAGGCTTCAAATATTCCTGACCAGGCAATTCCCTGCTCAGAAAGGTTCATTTTTCCTCGTTTCCGTGGTAGTATCAGGTGATCCAGACATCAGGAGGTCGCCAGGTTTGGGATAGATGGGAGAGAGATGAGCTGAACAGATAACATGTCGAGCAGAGAGTCTTTGTATTAACGAAGGAAATAAAATTCACAAAAATACTTTGCAAACAGCCGCCAAGACCATCTCTCTGAGTCCCGACGTTCATTTATTTATTCATTTACAACCCTCAGCCACATGCTAGAAATAGGTCCCCAGGATTCTTTCTGGCAGGTGCCAATGAGAAAGACGGGCTTCAACAAGGTCTCTCACCATTGGGGGCTGAGGAGCTGCCCCTCAAAGTGATCTGGCAGTTTTACACACACATGTCTACACCAAAAGTTGCGGGACAGGGCCTGGTACAAGCCCTGGTTGAGAAGGTTGGGATGGTCAAGACTTCTGCCATCAGCAGGTCCGACATCCTCAAGACCCACAGCCCCCATAATCAGCTCTGCATCCTGGCAATGCTGCCCCATCGCAGAGCTAGAAGTGAAGATGCCCCCCAAGGATAATGCACTCACAGCCAAGACCCCTGTGCCGTACTAAAATCCCGCAGAATACCTAGCAAATCTCCATATCCTCCTAAAGCCTCTGGAGCAAGGCAGACCCCAGGAACCCACTGGATATGGATAAGGGGGAGTGAAAAACAACCACAAAAGTGCCCCAAAAGCTGGCACGATCCCGTTGGTCACATCACAGGCACTGGAGGTGAGAGACCCTCATATCTTGCCACTAACTGGCCTTCAGTGCCCCCCTTCGACTGAAGTATCACTTTGTCCTTTAAACGTGTGCCCAGTGGAGGCCTGATTCACTGGACATCATTAGGAAATAAAGGTGCATATGGAAGACTCCCATCTGTGACATCATCCATTTCACCAAGGAGCCTTAAAGTGCCAGGTTCCAAGCGCAGACAGACAAGTGCCAGACCAGGTGATTCAGTGCAAGAGAAATGAGCTCAGATAAAGGAGAGGAGAGGTAAGTGCTGGAGGGGCTGGTCACAGAGTTCAGAGCAGTGAGTTAAGGCAGAGTCCCTTGGTCCTATACTTGTCAAACATGGAACCAATGCTCCCACACACATGTCCATCATAAAAACAAAAGCAGATTGATTCAAAGTAAAACACTCAAGTAGATTGTTAATGGGTCATGGGACAGTGAATTTCTCTGGGAAGTCATTCATCAAAATGGGTGCAGTGACTCTGAAGCCAGCCCTGGAGATGTAGAGGAACTAGCCTATCACCAACCCAGAGAGCTGGAGAGACACTGGACAGGAGCAGAGGCACAGCGGGTAGGGCGTTCACATTGCATGCAGTCAACACGGGTTCAATTTCCAGCATTCCATAGGGTCCCCCAAGAACACCAGGAGTAATCCCTGAGTGCAGAGCCAGGAGTAAAACCTGTGCATCTCTGGGTTTGACCAAAAATCAAAAGAAAACAAAAAGAGTGGCACTGACAGCTGTGATCGAGGGGTGGTTTTTGTACCCATTTACTTAGTTCCTATTTAATCAGTTTTCACCTGGATTCCATCATCAAGACCCATTATTTACAGGGGCTAGAGCAATAGCACAGCGGGTAGGGCGTTTTCCTTGCATGCGGCCGACCCAGGTTCGATACCCAGCATCTCGTATGGTCGCCCGAGCACAGCCACGAGTGATTCCTGAGTGCAAAGCCAGGAGTAACCCCTGTGCATCTCCGTGTGTGACGGAAAAAAAAAAGAAAAAAAGGATCCATTATTTACAGGTTAACATACCGATCAAGCCCAACTGTGGGACACTGGCATAGGAAATAGTAATCATTACTATTATTATTATTATGGTTTGCTATATACGGTACCTCAGAAGGTTAATTCAGCTTCACCAGGAACTCAGGCATTAGTAGGCGTATGAAAATACACAGTGGCAAGAACTCTTAAGAGTGTACAGAATGGGAAGATCTTTGTGTTTCCCTGAATTGCAAACATCAGCAATTCCCTTTCCCTCATAGTACTGAAGTCACCAGTTTAATTTGAACTTGAGAACTGTAACAAAAAGAATGAACTAGGAGTGTATATTTAAGACATCAAAAGGTTAAAGCACAGTGTTTGCCATGGGATCCCCCAAGCACCACACTCCCAGAGTAATTCCTGAGTACATATTCAGGTGAAACCCCTGAGCATGACCCAGGTGGGAAACAAAAATGGAAAAAAATGGTCAAAAGGCAAGTTGTGAGGAACCCAGAGATAATGGAGGCCTTGTGTATCCCACCCAAGGCTTGGGGGAGATTGAATCATGCATTCAAGGTAAACTGGAATTCAGATTTTAGGAACTGCTGGGTGTTTGTCTTGCAGGGGATGATGGGATATGATCCCTTTCACTCCCAGGCCCACCTGGAGTGATCCTGCCTGGGGAGCCAGAAGTAACTCTTGGGTATTTGTGGTTGTGCCTTACCCTCACCCCTACAAAATAGTACTTGTTTTGTGTATTGAACAGAAAGCGCTATGTCAGGGGGATCAGGTTTATGAATGACAGATGTGAGCGATTTCAGTGATTCCTGGGATCAAGGCTTTCTGTGACTGTAGGTGGTTTTTCTGGGCTCACCTCCAGTATCACATGGTCCCCTGGTACCACAGAGAGTAATCAGCTACCTGGGCAGCACTAGAAGTCTTAGGATTTTCATCTTTGGGGAGGGAGACACAGTCAGCAGTGCTCAGGGCTTATTTATTCCTGCCTTTGCACTCAGGAGTCATTCCTCTGGGGCCAGGGTTGAGGGCTCCTAACATCCTAAATTCCAGCACATCCTAATGGTTTGGAGGGAATTGATGTAGGCATACAGGCAGATAGGAAGGTCCCCCCTCCCAAGGCAAAGACAGTAAATTTCCTGGGAATAGTTTTGAAGTTGTGAAGGCCAACCTTGCAAAAAACAGGAATTAAGGCCTGATCACGACCTCACCTATGGCCAGCAATAGACCCAGAGAAGCTCCTGCTGAAACAAAAGGCCAGAAAAGGAATTTCAAAGAAGATCTTCACCACTCCCAACCTGCGTAGACAAACTCCTTAGCAACGGGACTTTTACCTAGGTAAAAGCCTACATTGGATTCCCTTCTGTTCGAGGAAGACTGCTCATTGGATTCCCCAGACATTTGTGGGAGCAGGGCAAGTGGGTGGTCCCCGAGTGTGGGAACCAAAGTCGGACTCCAAACGGATGTGGGGCCACCCACCACTGCTTCTTACCCCCTCCCCCAAATCATATAGTGAGATCAGGAGGTGTGGACCAGGTGGAGTGGGGTGGGGGTTGGGGGATGACCCCAGACCTCAATGGTGCTGCTTCATTCTCAAGGGGTCAGTGTGACAAGAGGAGGTCGCCTCTGGTGGATTCAACTCTCTTGCACCCACAAAGGGCTGGAGGGGATGAGAGAGTCCAGCATCTTCCGGCCCTGCCTGTATCCGACTAGGCCTTGGGTCAGAGAATGAAATGGGGATCTGTGTCCCGGTGTCCCTGCTGCCTGGGGCTCGCCCCACTCACTCTATGTGTGGAGGCACACCCAGTGGGCAGTGCTCCAGAGCCAGCTACCCGAGAGCGAACAGGGTGACACAGGAGAGGCTTGCCTTCCCGCAGTAAGAAGTGTCCAACCAACTCAGTTCTAAAAGTCTCCAGACCCCACGTCCACATATCCCAGCAACCCACATTGCTGAGGATGCCTTCTTCTGTCCTAAGTTTTGAGGTTCCTACACACATGAGAATTCCCATGCCTTCTATTCTCTGTGGAGGAGGGTAGCAGAGGCCAGATTCAAGTCCAGCATCTCCAGATGTCTGGGGTAAAGGTAACAGCCATCTGAGGAACTAGGGTGTGTTAAGAAGAATTTTAATTAACACATAAATATTGAGCGTAAGAATGGGCAATCTCCTTCCCTGGAAAATCTAAATACATCACCTATTCCAAGGTTGTTCAGTTCCAAGTTGTTCAGGTCATTTCAAACAAGAAAAGTTATGAGCCCTCTTTGCTCTGTCTGTGGCCCAGCTCTTTGGAAAGGTATCCAGTTATAGTCAACCCCACGTGCCATCACCCCACGTTATGAGAATGCCCCAACCCTCTTCTACACTGAAAAGGGGTCAGGGATACAGCAAGATACAGCTCAGAACCCACCAGTTAGGTGGGGGAATCTGCCATCATGGGACTGAGGCTGTTTTGGTTTGATTTGTATTGTTCGTGGTTTGGGGACCCAACACCAGCAATGCTCAGGGTTATTCCTGGCTCTGCACTCAAGAATCACTCCAAAATGATGGTGGGCTGTACGGAGAGCCAAAGAAAGAACCAGGGACCTGTGTCTGCAAACCAAGAGCAATAACCGCCATGCTACGGCTGCAGCGACCCAAGCGGCTTACCTGATTAATGACCCTATATCTAACACTGAAGCAAAGAAAAGGGCTGAAAATCTTAAGCGTGGGAAAGGTCGACCCGCAGCAGTTCTGCGAAGCGCCACGAAGTGGAACTGTGGACATTTCCGTCCCTCCCCAGGCCGGTTCCTCTTAAGAATTTTCCACCCTTGGGTTTGCTTCAGGGATAAGTATGGCATAATTAAGGATCAAACAAGCCGCTACCACAGGTGTTGCTGTACAAGAACCACGTGTGTGCTTTCTTTTACTAGAGTAACCTGGGTTCGATGCCAGCCTTCAGATCTTGTGGGGTACATATCTGAATCTTCTTGGGAGTTGAGTGGGTTGCTCACGCTTTGTCTCTGGACCAGAAGGGGTGCAGAGGATTGAACCTGACGTGGAAAGAGCAAGGCAAAGTCATTCATTTTTATTTTTTGTTTTCTTCACTGAGCTAGAAACCTTCTGTAGCTACTTTGCTATGTCTGTGACCAAGCCATTGAGAAATATTTCCTGTTATGGGCAACCCACACTCCAGCACCCCACATTCTGAGGGAGCCCAAACCTCTACTACAAGGAAGAGGCAGCATGGATACAGCAAGATACATCTCAGAAACCCCTCGTTGGGGTAAGGGAATCCTCCAAGAAGGGATTGAGGCTGTTGTGGTTTTATTTGGTTTGTTCATGGTTTGGAGGCCACAAATCCAGCAATATGAAGAGGTTCTCCTGGTTCTGCACTCAGGAAGCACTTCGGCATGATGTTGGGGCTGTATGGAGAGCCAAAAACTGCGAGTGCTTTCAATCACTTGGGTAACCTGGGTTAGATTCCAGCATTCAGATCTTCTGGGGTACATATCTGGACTCACTATAAACAGTGCTCCTCTCCCACAGTCCAGGGGATTCTCACCTGGGGCAGTCTTGAACCATGGACTGAGCAGAGCAGTCTCTGAGTAGCTTGGCCCAGGGGAGAGCTTCGTTGCAGGGTGGGCGCTTACTTCCTACTGGTAATCCACAGAAGACTTCCCACCTGTCTTGGCATCCTCATGGGGCTGAGGGCATAACAGCTCACTCGAGATTTTTTCACAGTGTGCATGACCAGAAGAATTATACCTGGGCTGGTTGCTACCTGAAGAACAGCAGAGAAGGATTCCAATGACTTTGCTGTGCCTGATAGTCGTCTCATCAAAAAAAATTCTAGACCTGCAGCTTGGTTTCTATCATTTACCCAACTTGCTTGCAATTCTGACACATGGATGGATTATCCAGGCAACAACATAACGTTTCAGCAAGATGGACAAGCAAAATAGACCGACGACAGGTCACATAGCTGTGTAATTTTTTTCCAACTCAAAGAACAGACACAGTAAGTGGAAATAACTCCCTCTACAGAAAATTGAAGCAGCAGTTTAGAGTGAAAATAAAAGGGGGCTGAGACTGGGCTTAGTTCTAGCTCAGTTTGGCGCCCGGGATACACGTGCGAAGGCAATGATGCATTCCCACACAGCCGAGACAGAAGACCTTTGAAAACATCTCACCTGAATCAGATTCCTCTCCATGATCAATGAGTTTTTTTGTTATCTTGTTCTATTTACTTGGTGGGGAGAGGGTCACACCAGCATTGCTCAGGAATTCCTGCTGCTGCGACTCGTGGGGGCATGTGGGGTGCTGGGATGGAAACAAAGTTTTCTTCCTGGTGCCAAACAAGTGCCTTTCCTAATGCAAAACTACTAGTGCTGAACCATCAAGATCTTTTCAACAGTCACCACTTGTCATTGTTGTCTATCAAATGTAAAGTCACAGTATTTACCCTAGAATAAAAAGAATTTTGGTTCGGTTGGTTTCATAGTAGAAAGATAAGCATTTGCATTGCACACAGCCGGCCCAGGTTCAATCCCAGGCATCCCATACGGTCCCCCAAGTACCAGTAGGAATAGTTCCTGAGCGGAGAGCTAGGATTAACCCCTGAGCATCGCTGAATGTAACCCCAATAGAAAAAAAATTAATAAATAAAAATATATATACTTTAGGTTTTAGAATTACTGCTTTTATGCAGCAACACGGTAGGCACTGGAAGATACCGTCTTGAGTGAAGTTAGCCAGAAAAAGAAACAGAAACAGGATCCTGTCACTCATCTGTGGAATACCGAACACTGGATGTGGAAATGTACTGTAAAGGGGCTGATTAAATCATCCCCCATTCCAGTTTTTAGAGAGAAGCCAAAGAAGGAAAAAGAAAGAAGGGCAAAGAAGGACAAAGAAGGAAAGAAATTTGAGGCGGAAGAGAACCAGAAGTTTACAGGGATCAGGGATTCATTTATGCCAGTGACATGAGTGAGGGGTGTAGCCATTTACCCAAAACACAGATGCAACAGAACTGAAAACAAAAAATCTAAGACATAAGCACTGAAACCTAGTCATGTGCTTGTCCAGATGACAGGTGGGGGTAGAGTGGGGACTGGGGTGGGGAGGGAATACGGGAACATGGGTGGAGGGAAGCTGATGCAGGGATTGGTGCTCAATTATTGTACGCCTAAGTACAACTATCAATGACTTTGAAAATCCTGGCACATTAATGAGAACTTTAAAAAATAATAAAATAAAATAAATTTTCAGATTTCGGCACCCACTGAGGTTAAAGACCCTCTAGTCCCAGCATTAGGCTCCGATATATTTCCTGTGATATTGAGACCATAGATGTGGTTGTGGGGATGGAGCCAGACACCACCTTTCAAGTCGCATGCTCGGTGACTGAGCACTCCAATGGCATACTATTTAGTTTTAACAAGAAAATCCTACAGCACACTTGTATGCAATTCCCCTGTACCCAAAGCAAATTGCTGTATTGCCACATCCGGAACCTTGATTTGAGTTCTGAAATCAAACAAAATGCACAATGAGAATTAGTCCAATGTTGAATGGAATGCAGTTGAATTACCAAGCAGGTGGAGGACATCTCCATAGTTCTCACAGTCCTAGCAAGCCTACAGAAAGGGAAAATCTGTGGGAAGTGTTGTTGGGAGGAGCTCGGCAATTCCCTAAAAAGCCTTTTGGGTTTTGGTTTTAATCAGACCCAGTAATGAATGGGATACCATAGGGGATACTGGACATCGAAGGTAGGCGGCATCTGTAAGGCGAGCACCCTCCGTGATGCACTGCTGTTCTGGTCCTAATTAGCTTCACTATGGGCTCACAGTCACAATTTAACATACACACAATAAAACAGTTTTTGGTGCACACAAGCTTACAGCAGGTAGGCATTTGCCTTGCATGAGACTGACAGGGGTTAATCCTTGAACACTGCCAAAAGTAACTTACGAGAACCACCAGGAATAACTGCTGAGCATCCCCAGGCCCCCCAAAAAAAGAAAACTAAATTTCTTCCCATATTCAAAAAACCATGGCAATGATCCAAAGGCAAAGATATGCATGGTGTCAGATTGACTAACCGGGGCCCAGATAGGGCAGCTGACCCTTTAGGTGTACAGTCAGGCTAGTTATAAAGCCGCTAAAACAAGGGCCTTGAAACACATGGACTACTCGACATACCTGACAGATGAGGAAGAATGAGGAAGAATGACAACAAAGTCAAGAAAGCAAAGCACAGGATCCCTCCGTAATGAACAGTTCCGGGGAGAAGAAACCCCTACCCCATGACATACCCCCACATCACATGTTCTAGGGATGAGAAGGGGACACTCAATATCCAATGAGCAACTCAAAGATGTTTTGGAATGGAGGACTCCTGGGTTGGCCACATGCAAGGCAAGCATCCTACTTTCTCTACTATTTCTCAGGTCATTTCTAAATAAATGCACGGAAACGGGAAAAAAATGGGAGAGCACTCACAAAGCTTTCAGGTTTAAGTCTCGGTCATACAATGAAACAGCGGTCCCGTCACCGTGCCCATTTTCCACCACTAAAAACCCAAGTATACCGCCATTCTACACCCTCCCCCTAACTGTGGGGCAGATAATTTCCACATTCTTAACTCTACTTTATTACATCAATATTTTTACATGAGACTCACCATTATTATGTGGGATTTTACCCTAGCACTCAAATCTGGCAAAAACACAACAGAAGATAATTCTTTATCGATTGCTGGTTATAAATAACATGATTTTGAAATTCTGAAATTTTAACAACTAAATCTGGAGGGATTTCTGCCAAAATCTGCTGGGTTCCAAGATTTGTTCTTGAGTCTCTGGGATTATGGCCATTAAACAGCATTATCACGAGCCAGAGAGGCGGTTCGTGGTAATAACATAGGCTCTTGTTAGGGAGGGCAGGAATTGGCCGGCTCCACCCCATCCTGAGAGGCCCCATGCATATTCGTGAGTGTGGGCCCAAACCTGACTTTACAAAGGCCTTTGGAGGATGGAGGCCACCGACCCGCCAAGTGGGAGCAGTTGGGGGGACAGCACCAATTACCCCTGGGGTGAACCGGGGACAGTAACCTACTGCAGGGTCCAGACGCATTTCTGCTAAAAGGCGCTGGGTTTCGAGACTTGTCTCTGAATCTCTGGGATCATGGCCATTACGCACCTTGATCACGAGACACCGAGGTCAATCGTGGGCACCAGACAACTCGGGGTTTTGTTGGGGTGGGGAAAAAAGGACCGGCTCCACCACCATCCAGTTAGGCCCTGCATTTCTCCTCACAGCAGTCCCAAACCTAACCATCCAGAAGCCATAAGAGATTGCGGCCACTGAGCCGCCAGGCACAAAACCTATTCCGACCTGAAATACCCAGCTTTGGTAACCTACTCCTGGGACCAGACACATTTCTGCTGAAAGCCGCTGGGTTCCAAGATTTGTTTCTGAGACTCTGGGAGCATGGCCGAGCGATCAAGAGCCAGAGAATCCGTACGTGGGCAGCGACTCGGGGTCTCATTGAGGTGGGGAGGAAAGGGCAGAGTCCACCCCTATCCCATTAGGCCCTGCATGTCTTGTCATTGCAGGCCCAAACCTGTCTGTCGAATGGAAGATGGTGGCCACCAAGCCACCAAGTGGGATCAGGCGGAGATACACACTCTTTCCCCCTTGTGGTGGTTCGTCGCTGGTAGCTCATTGTGGGAACCGGGCACATCTCTGCTAAAAGCTGCTGGGTTCTGAGATTTGTCTCTGAGTCTCTGGGATCATAACCTTTAAGGAGTTTCATCAGGAACCAGAGAGACTTTGCCTCCAATTATATAGCTGAGCCGGAAATGGTTTGTTGGTGTGTCTTACACATACCTAACTTTTGGCCGTTTACTTTCTTTGAAGACTTTGCCCAAAGTTTTTGGAGTCTGGCCAAAGGCAGAGCAGCAATTTTGAGGTATCTGAAAGTCTGATGTTGCCATCAGGCTGCTGATGCACTCGCCTTACCAGCACACATTGACCTGCTGGCAGCACCATACTCCCAGGAAGTAGAAATTCATTATATGTAAATAAAAACAATAGTGTGGTTGGACTCACTGTAAAGATAGCAGGATTCTTGCCTTGCTGATCCAGGTCAAACCTCCCTATCCCATAGGAACCCAGAAGCACCACAGAATAATTCCTGACCTGCAGAATCAGAAGTACACCTTTAGCTTCAAAGAGTCCCTTCCGACTCCCCTGAATAAAAAAAACTTATTAAAATTAATATAAGAGGGGCTAAGGTGAGAGCAGAGCGGGTAGTCCGTTTGACTTGCATGTGACCAACCTGGGTTTGAATCCCAGCAACAATATGGCCCCCTGAGCTTTACCAGGAGTAATTTCTTAGCGAATAAACCAGGAATAACCCCATGTGCAACGCTGAGTGTGACCCAAAAAGAAAAAAAAATCCAAAGAGTAAATTTTCAGAGGCAAAGTATCTCTCACTTGTCCAAACACGACCCAAAGTCCCAACCCCAGAATGGAAGCCAATGAAAATGACCAACTGCAAAAGTCTCCCTTTCCTTTGAGGGCTGCCCGGGAACATATCTGGAGTTTCGATAAGTGTTATGTCCAGTCCAATGGCTCCAAACAGGGTCCTTCGCACTCTCGAGTAGGGAGGAATGATATGGCCAAGACCCCCACTCTCTGCAGGCTCCTCAAACCAAAGCCTGAAGTCCACGTGCCCACCACCCAGTGCAATCTTGGACCTGGATGTGATCGTGGCTGCAGGGGCCCTCAGGATAACGCACCCTCACCCATTACACCTGTGCCACAGAACAGTGTCCAATGCACACCTCACAAGCTCCACATCCTCTAAAGCCTGGATATCCAGATCAAGTAAGAAACAAGCGTGAAAGCGCACTACAAGCTGGCGTGACCTGGCACCCTGGCACTCAAGTTCGCACCGGGATTTTCAGGGCGCTCAAGCATTCCAAATCCTAACACAGGAAAGAATGAAGAATGAAGGTTTTCCTGTTTTTTTCATTTTCAAACTATTCAATGCTGCATCTTAGTTGATTCCTGCCATAATTCCCACTAACCAGGCCCTCTGGGCCAAGCCAGAAGCATAGCAAACAACAAAAGAGTAGAGAGCCGTGACAGCTCTGAGCAGGGGCTGTTTATGTACCTGTTTATTCAGTCACCTTCCTCCTTATTTTCATCACCAGGACCCATTATTTCCAAGTTAACACACAACCAATTCCAAGCACTAGAATATTGGCATAGGGGCAGCCACGGTGAAAATCAGCAGGTACCTTTCAATGACATAAGGAGAACCTGTCCCAAGCAGGCAGGCTTACTTCCCTCTTAACTGTACTTTTTTTTAACACCCTTGACCATCGTGTCCAAAGGAAATTTGCTTGACTGACTTGTCCCGTTCTGTCCTTAGAGACTGTTATTAAGGGATCAAACCATCCAGCATGAACATTTATATGTTTATTAAAGTGTGAGGGGTACATGAAGCCCTTCCCACATTCCTGACATATATGCAGTTTGTCTCCAGTATGAACTCTCACATACTGAGTAAGAGAACAGCACCAAATGAAGGACTTCCCAAAAGACTGACACTGATAAGGTTTCCCTCCACTGTGAATATTCCTGTACTTAGCAAGGATTCGGAACGGCAGAAGGACTTCCCACATTCCTCGCATATAAAAGGATTTTCTCCGGCGTGAATGCTCCTATGTACACTAAATCTGAGGCTTCTCAAAAGGCCTTTCCACATTTCTTACACGTATATGGTTTCTCTCCAGTGTGTATTCTCCTATGTACATTAAGTATTGAGGACATACAGAGGCCTTCCCACATTTTTACATATACAATTTCTCTCCAGTGAATTCTCCTAAGTACTCTAAGGCTTGAGGCTTCAGCAAAGGACGCCCCACATTCCTTACCTATATACAGTTTCTCTCCACTGTGAATTCTATGTACAGTCAATTGTGAGGATGAAGTAAAGGACTTTCCACACTCCAGACATATCTAAGACTTCTCTCCATTATGAATTCTCATGTGTAGAGTAAGGGTAGAGAACCGTGTGAATGCCTTCCCGCATGTCTGACACTGATGAGGTTTCCCTCTGAGATGAATTTTCATATGTGCAGTAAGTCTTGAGGCTCCAGCAAAGGCCTTCCCACATTCCTTACATATATACGGTTTCTCTCCAGTGTGAATTCTGCTATGTACACTAAGGCTTGAGGCTTCAGCAAAGGCCTTGCCACATTCCTTACATATATACGGTTTCTCTCCAGTGTGAATTCTGCTATGTACACTAAGGCTTGAGGCTTCAGCAAAGGCCTTCCCACATTCCTTACATATAAATGGTTTCACTCCAGTGTGGATTTTCCTATGTACACTAAGCTTTGAGGCTACAGCAAAGGCCTTGCCACATTCCTTACATATATACGGTTTCTCTCCAGTGTGAATTTTCCTATGCGCATTAAGTGTGGAGGCCCAAGCAAAGGTCTTTCCAAATTCCTTACATAGATGTGGTTTCTCTCCAGTGTGAATTCTTCTATGTACAGTAAGTTTTGAGGCTCTAGTAAAGGCCTTCCCACATTCCTTACATATATATGGTTTCTCTCCAGTGTGAATTCTCCTATGTACAGCAAGTCTTGCGGATTCAGCAAAGGCCTTCCCACATTCCTTACATATATATGGTTTCTCTCCATTGTGAATACTTCTATGTACAGTAAGTTTTGAGGCTCTAATAAAGGCCTTCCCACATTCCTTACATATATAAGGTTTCTCTCCAGTGTGAATTCTCTTATGTACACTAAGACTTGAGGCTACAGCAAAGGTCTTCCCACATTCCTTACATACATATGGTTTCTCTCCAGTGTGAATTCTCCTATGTATACTGAGGCCTGAGGATTGAGTAAAGGCCTTTCCACATTCCTTACATATATATGGTTTATCTCTAGTGTGAATACTTCTATGTATACTGAGGCTTAAGAATCGAGTAAAGGCATTACCACACTCCTGACATATATAAGGCTTCTCTCCACTATGAGTTTTCCTATGTCTATTAAGACTAGAGGTGTGAATAAAGGCCTTCCCACATGTCTGACATTCATGAGGTTTCTCTCCTGTGTGAATTCTCCTATGCATAATAAGATGTGATGATTGATCGAAGGCCTTCCCACATGCTTCACATGCAAAAGGTTTCACTCCTGAATTTATATTCATATGGTCATGATAGAGCAACCGCTGACTCACACTTTGTTCTTGGGGCTGACGTTTCTGGAGATTCTGTCGACTGTGGTTTTCTAAGGGAACACCACAGTGCTGAGAACATGGGGAGGCTCCCGCACATTCCTTACATGTAGATGGATTCTGCTCACGGTGACTGTCATTGAGGGTATGTTGCTGTGAGGGACTCACTTTAAACAGTGCTCCTCTCCCTAGCAGCTGCCGCACTGGGGATTTTGTGCCTCTGAACTGAGAATAACACACTCCAAGGAACTTTTTCCAGGAGAGGGCTTCTTCAGAGTGAGGTAGCCCTCGCCATTCTGATCACCCTCAGAAGACATCCCGCCTGTCTCGGCATCCTCATGGGGCTGAGGGCAGGAGTGCTCACACGAGACATTATTGTACAGTGCAGGATCAGAGACATTCCACTTGGGGTGGCAGCTTTCCTGTAGAACAACAGAGGATTGTAATTATTGACTTATTCACTGAGACTTCCTGTCCAAAAACTGAGCCCTTCAGATGTGGTTTCACACATATGCACCGCACAAATTCAATTACTGACATATGAATAGTTTTACTATAGAATAACTACAAGTTACTGTAAGTTGGATGCACAAAATTGATGGATGCAGAGTCAGTAAATTCTGTGACATCATCCCCTTAAAATTAATGAAGGAACACAACTGGAAACAATTCTTTCTATAGAAAACGGACGCATCCATTTCAAGAGAAAGTGAAGTACAACCTCATGTGCGTTTTGTTAAAGTTTAGTGTGGAATCTGTGCTGCAGGGGTGAAGACAACTCTGCATCATCACACAGCTGAGACAGACCATGTGGCCATTGCAAAGCTCTCACCACAAGGGATGACTTTCAGGATCAATGAAGTTTTCTTTTCTTTCTGTTTTGTAGTTTCTATTTATTGGGGGTTGTGTGGATGGAGGGGCACACCATGCAGTATCTAGGATCAGTTCTGTGGGTCTATGGTATCTACAAGGCGTGCTGGGTAAGGACCATCCATTCCTGTGCAAAGCAAGTATATTTCTCTCTACACCATCTCTAGGGCGCACAAATTAGCTTTCTAAACAACTACCACTGTCAAGCAAATCAAAACTAACCGTATTATTATACATGGTTGATTTCAGCACCTAACAAAGCTAAGGGTCCTCTACTCCAAGCATCAGGCTTTGGAATTCCTCCCTGCCATTCTCAGGCTTCCACCTTAACAATCACATACTTGGTCCGCTCCTGCTGGCATAATAATATTTATTCTCAATTAGCGAATCTTAACAACTCACTCGTACTTGCTGACCCCATTCCCAAATCAAAGTGCTGTAATGCCAAATCCTGAAGTCGCGATTTCCGTTCTGAAACTGAACAAAACATGCAATTCAAGCACTTGTCAAAAAAACGTAGCAAAATGATGCCATGTAGTTAAGAGTACATCTCTGTGGTTCTCAAAGTCCAAAGAGTCCCACACTAAACAAAATATTTGAATAGTGGAAAACTGTGAGGATCTTGGCAATTCTACACAAGTTTTTGTTTTTGAGCAGACCTGGTATTGTTCGGGGAACCAGGTTATTTAACAAATTATTGAACAGGTCACCATCGGGCACTGCAAGGCACTCCCTGCTGTACTATCGTTCAGATCCAGCCTAGCTCTGTTATGATCTTACTTATTCGAAAGCCATGGAAGCAAATTACAGGATCATTCTGTGACTGACAGTCCAGGGGAATGAACAGCAGCGTGAGTATGGCACAGACCCAAGGATCCAGGAGACCAAGGTCCCGTTCTCAGCAGCGTGTTTCATACATGCTCAGGGCACCCATGCACTGCACAGGGCTTGAGCCAGGAAGAGTCCTCAGACACTCACCCGCACACACGCCTCTACTCCCCGACCTCAGGGCTCCTCCTTCCAGCCAGGAGATCACCGCGGGCTTCCTCCCAGAGTGCTCTGCCCCGACAGAGACAGAGGCATGGATAAATGACATGGAAAAGGTGACAGGTAAATCCCCATGTTTTCCTAATATAACTGCGCAAATATCTGAAAGGCATGAACAGAATGCCTATTTCCATAATGCCACATATTTCTAGTTATTCGAGAGGTAAGACCCAAGAAAATTCCACAAATACTCTAGAATGGGCCTTGTGGATGGCTGACAGGGGGTTGATCAGCACGGTATGTTGTTGGTTTTTGTCTTGTTTGGGGTCTCCCATGGCAATGCTCCGGGGAGACTCCTGACTCTCTGTCAAGAAATCACCGCTGGTGGAGCTCGGGGATGACATAGGATGCCGGGGATTTAACCCACGTGCGCCCCTTGCAAGAAAATCACTTTACTCCCTGTACTGTCCCTCGATGCCCAGCAGCATATGGAGTTTCCTGAGCCGCTCATGAACTCGTCACGGATTTCAGTAACACTAAGTGCATAATAAATCTGGAAATGGCCAAGGGTGGCAAGAGACCCTTATTTTTTAAGCTGAAAAATTTATCAGAAAGAGAGCACAGCAGGAGTTTCTCACAGACAATCCAGTTGCAATACCCGATATCACCTAGGGTCCCTCATGCCAGCCAGGAGTGATCCCTGAGTGCAGAGTCCAGGAGCAAACCCTAAGTCCTGCTGAAGTCTCACAAGAACCATTAGAAGTAAATCCAAGCACTGAAATAGGGCAGCGTCTAATGATTTCAGACGAGATATCAAATCCCCTGTGGTGGGAAAGATAGTACAGCACATAGGACAGAAGTGCTGCACACACATGTAGGTTTGATCCCAGGCAGCACATAAGATCTTGGAGTAAGGCCAGGTGTGGATCCTGAATACACAGGCAGGAATAATCCCTAATCCCTAAGGAAAAAAGAAAATGCAAAAACCGTCTGACTTGAGTGACTGGTGCAAAAGTACTGGGGGTGAGGTTTCAGTCCACGGTACCCCATGGCCCCTGAGACTCTTAGGAGTCATCCTTTAGCACAGAGCCAGGGGAACTGTGGACTGTGCCCCCCAAACAAAGGCAACAGAAAACCAATTAAACACACAAAATTTCGTGTAGTACACAAAGTAAATTGATGCACCAATGGATGGAACTATTTAAAGGGACCTGAGCGATAACTGGGCAGATAGGGTTCTTCCCATGGACACAGTCGAAACGGGTTGATAGGAATCACCCCATAGGATCTGGCGACCCTACAAGACTAATTCCTGAGGACAAGGCTGAGAGTAAGCCCTGAGTATCCACAGGTGAACCCTAAAAAAAAACGAGGGAGGGAAGAGCTACTGCACGGCTGTACAACATCCCAGCCTGTCACAGAGCTACTGTTGAACACACAGCTGCCTCCCAACCCCAGGGAGTCCACCCGGGTCTGTTCAGACACGGTTGGCTCCACAGGGCTCTCACCGACAACCTGTAGATGCTGGTAGGTCTCCAGCATCACGTCCCTGTAGAGCTTCTTCTGAGAGGCCGCCAGGCATGACCATTCCTCCGGGGTGAATTGCACAGCCACGTCCTGGAAGGTCACTGCGTCCTGAGTCAGCACACGGAGAGGGAGGAGTCAGATTCCATCTTAGCCTCATTGCCACTACTGTGAGGCCAGAAGCCAGGGTCCTATATTGCCGCTGGGCCTCTCCACTCCGAATGAACCAGCCTCCATGCACATGCATTGTTGACGGGCCCCAGAAATCACATAAGGCAGCTGGGTCTGCTAAAGTGGGAGGACGTTATACAGAAGGTTCTTGGATGTATCTAAATTTCCTGGTAACCCCAGGGCCAATTCGAGCACCACTGGTGCAGTGAGCACTGTAGAGAGGATCACTTGAACACAGACTTGTACTTTAGAAAAGACTATCGCTGAGTGTAGCAAAAACCACTGCACACTCACCGCTGCACCCCCAGAGCTCATGACCACTAGGATTGAGAACTTGGCAGTCCGTATAGACAACTACTCACAGCGGTGCATGGCATGTGCACATGTAGGAACTAACTGCTCAGAACCACCCCAAATCCCGCTCAAAGAAGGTAGAAGTTTCTGGACCCCAACATCTCTACTGGCCTCAGAGATCCTTGGCTCTTTTTCATTGGGATTGGTGCATGCCCAGAAATCCATACACAAGATTATGTGAATGTAAGACTATATGACCGAGCAGGTAGTCTCTCCAACGCAGGAAGGACAAAACAGGGAAAAGCAAGTCTCGGGGCCCAAGTCACAGTAGTTGCCAGGGCGAAAACGGGGCCAGCACACCCCAGGGTGCTCTGAGGCCAGTAAGCTTTGAATCCAGAGCCCAGAGTCAAGAGGACAGCTCATGACAAAAACAATGCAAAAGAAACCGAAGCAGCAGTTTGGCGTAACAGGACAGCTGTTCCCGGGACAGCACGTAGGACTGGCGATCCCCAACATCCCATATGGTCCCACAAGCACTGCCAGGGGCAATGCCAGAGTGCAGTGCAAGGAGTGATAGCGAGAATCCTTGCTCTGTCACTCCAAATGAAACAGAAAACCCAAGATGAAGCCTTTGGACCTCCAGCATCCCATTGGTCACCTAGACCTGTCAGGAATCAGCATTGAGCACTGAGCTTTGAGTACTCCTCATGCACCACTGGGTCAGCCCCAAAGCTAAATAAAACTAAACAAGCATACACAAAAGCAGCTTCAAACAGCAGAATGGGATGGTCCAATCGAAGTCTCATCTTGGAATCCATCCAAAAGAAACTCAAAACAGAAGGCCCAGGAAGCCTGGGCACTCCTTTTACTAACTCATTTCATTCTCTCTGTCTACTCCTACCTGGGGACGGTTTACCAGAAGCCGCATCACCATCTTCTCCTGTCACTGTTGTTCTGAGGATCAGCAGGAGGCTCCGTGCAAAGACCTGGAAAGTCAGAATAGTGAGCACCAGAGAGGAGCACCCCCTCCCACTCCTGAGCTCAGACCAGCCACACCCTCCCGCACAGCCTCACAATTCCACCTCAGGGAGACAATGGCATAAGTTCCTGTCTCCACTGGGGATGCAAATTTTGTTGGCATCTGTGCTGCACTTCAGGAGAGGAAGCTGGGCCCAAGCTACAGGGGAGGAAAAAACAGCCTTCTCTGATGCCGGATTCCTCTATGGCTCCCAAAGGAAAGTCCCTATAGGCCCTGCCAGGGGCCGACTCTCAGCCCAGGAGCTCCCAAATAGGCTGGAAGCAGTGCTGCCCTGTGGGAACCGTAGCCTGGCATGTGGCTCCACCATGTGACTTAGAGTGGACAAACCTTCGACACTCTCTTGCAGGGTGGACAAGGATATGCCCCTGGGCACTCTGTCCTGGGGACCTCAGTATTATCCACAAATGCAGGTGTCGTCTGCTCAGGGAGAGATGAAGAGTCAGTGGTGCTTTGCAGCTTGATGTTAGGGAGCTGAAATTCATGAACCAGAAAAAGATACAGCGGTATTGTGGTTAGAAGGCAATAATGTGAGTTGGGTGCTTGACTAGATGAACCCATCAATCCTCTGCATCCCATATGGCCCCCAGTAGCTCCAGGGATAATACCTGAGCTTAGAGACTCGAGTAAGTCATGAGCATCTCTGTGTATGTACCGTCTCCCCCCCAAAATCTAAAGAACCAAAAATAGCCCTCCAAATACATTTTCATTGGCAAATCGCAGCCACCAGCAAGTACCCTTCCCGATCCCCAGCCTGACCCGGGCTCTCACAGCAAACAATGAAAATGACCAGCAACAGGTCTCCTGCCATTAGGTGGAGGGGCTGAAGCTCTGGCCCTCGAATCTGGAGATTCTACAGAAGCGAGCATAGGGCTGATGTTTCAAACATGGGAGTGTTGGGAGGGTTGGTACGGCCAAGCCCCTGGCTGAGTCCCACATTCACCCACTGTTGCCCCATCCTGAGCTGCAGAGGATCGTGGCCAAAGAGGCACCCCAGAATCACGAACTCACAACTGTCACTCCTGAACCCTGAGACAGCCCCCACTGCACCCACAAAGCTCTGCCTCCCCCCAAAACCTCCATCACACCTCACGATCCACCTGGATGTTGGCGAATAAGTGAAAAACCAGCGCAAAATTCCCCCAAGTTGGCTCGGCCCCTCGGCTCAGAGTGTGGAAACGGGAAGGCGCGGGGTGTTCACAGGAGGTTTCTCGAGTCCTGCAACTAAATCCTTCTTCAGAGACCCACTTCCAGGATGGGGCGCAAATTTACTTGTCCTTTGCCAAGTGAGCAACAGCCCCAGTGTCTGAGTCAGGGACGGAAAATTAACCGTGACATTTATGACATCACTTCTGACATCACTTCCGTTTCCATTAGGTACCTTAAAGAGCCAGAGTCTAGGCACTGAGAATCTTTTTGCCACCTAAGTGAATCTGTGCTGCAAGGGGGATGGACTAGAATAAAGGGGTGGAGAGGTATATGCTGGACTGGTCGGTCACACACTGGGGGCCTGGGGGTAAGGAGAAGTTCCCTGATCCTGCATTGTCAACGAACATCGAACCAATGATATCTAAACACAAAATGTTACCCTGACTCTTGTCAAATGATCTCTGAGCTCAAAGACAAGAGTAAAACCTGAGCACTGTAGGCTGTGGTGAAAAATATAACAAGAAAAAAGTCAAATTCTACCGAAGAGGGGGGGAAATGATGTAAAAAGACAAATTCGAGAGTGAAACACTAAAAGAGTCAAATTTCTGGTACTTAAAAATCCCCTATTATTGCAGCTGGAGATACAGCACAGCGGGTAGTGTGTCTGCCTTGCACGCGACCAACCCAGATTCGATTCCCAGCATCCCATATGGTCCCCTGAGCATTGCCAGTAGTAACTCCTGAGTGCAAAGCCAGGAGGAAACCCTGTGCATTGCCAGCTATGATCCAAAAAAGAAAAAAAATCTCCTATTTTTGATCTATCCCTGCTACAAAAACTCACCGTTTCTCCTGAATCCCTATTGTTCTTTCACCATTGTTCATGCATGTATATGTGTATATATAAGTGTGACTTTGTGTGATTTTTGTTTCGGGGCCACAACCGGCAGATTCAGGGCTTACTCCTAGCTCTACACGCAGGAATAAATCTGGGACAGACCAGATGGGATGCAGGGGATAGAACCTGGGTTGATTGCTTGGATGGTTAAGTCCTTACCAAATGTACTGTGGCTCTGGCCCTAAGTAAATGTGCTCCTAGCACACCCAGTGGGATTCCTGAGCCAATGTCCTGACTCCTGGAAAACCAAAACTTTCTTGCTTAAAAAAAAAAAAAAACATTTACCTTGGTTGGATTCTAGTTCTAAACAATTTAGGTTTAACATTGGTTCATCATTTCTCCTCTGCTACAAGGAGCTGAGGCTTACTGAGCAACACCCATCCCAATACCCCTGAATCACTCCCATTTCCTTAGTATTCATCTTTAACTTCCCTGTGCTCTGCTTCCCCTATGCGTTAATCACCCATTTCCCAGAACCACAACCTGTGAATTGTAAAGTCAGATTCTTCACAGATCTCTGGATTTTGCATTTGGAAGTGAAATGTTGACTTTCTCTTTCCTTTATATCCTCTGCAGTTTACTTTAGACAAATATCTCTTTTTGCTCCTGGACAAGGACCAGTGCAGTCCCAGGTTGGGAGGATTGTGCTGGGAGGATTGGCATGGCCATGCCCCCAGCCCTCAGCTTTGTATAGACAAAGGAAGCCAATATTATGCTTTTGTAACTTCAGAGTTAATTGACTGCAGATAGTATATAGTCTTTGGGATTGTCATGTTCATGAGACTTAAGCCTCAACTGCCTTTTATTCTTAGCACCCCAAAAGCAAGAGATTGGATGGACCCAGGAGAGCTGTGAGCTACCCTGGCATTGAAAAGGGACAGGGAAGCACCATAACATAGGAGTGACTGATCATTTACGCAGATATTTGGCAGAGGATATTCTCATTCACCCAAGGAGACACTCTGTCTCCCAGGGACATCTACGTTGCTTTTATCTTTTCCTCTAGTTGTATAAGTTATCAACACTTGTAGTTTGGATAAACACAGTGAGAAAGATTCCAACACTTAGTTCTCTGGGCCTTGACAGTAAATAAGGCTTTTTTTTGGCTTTTTTGGGTCACACCCGGTGATTCAAGAGGGTTACTCCTGGCTCTGTACTCAGGAGTTACTCCTGGTGTTGCTCAGGGGACCATATGGGATGATGGGAATCGAACCCAGGTTGGCCGCGTGCAAGGCAAACACCCTAACCACTGTGCTATCTCTCCAGCCCCAAGAGCAAATAAGGCTTATAACACTTACTTCTCTGGGCTCTGAGAGCAAACAAGGCTTTTACTGTAAATCCCAGACTAAGTCTTCAGGCCAGTTCAGCTTGTCCTTCCCCATGGGGTCCTGTCTCTAATGTTGTAACAGTTTGCATCAAGACCATGCACATGTGCTTTCTAGAATGTTCCATTTTGAAGCCAGGGTAGTTTTCCCACTTGCCCCGGGTCCATCCAAGTCCCACGGCAGAACCTCCCTTTTGGACTGTTAGGAAGTACAGCAACTGAAGCCCGAGTCAAGTAATGATTACCAAGCAATTATGCCCTGAAGAAGATGACTTGAGAGACTATCAAATCCCAAATATTAGGAGTACAAGCATTGATGGTCTTTCTATGTTTAACCAAAGAGTAAAAACGTAAAAAAGCTATAGGGGAAACAGGAAAGCAGGTACAAATACACAGCACTTCAACTACAAAGCAGTACAAATATAAAGTTGAGAATTACCAGAAAGTTATGGTTTATAAGTAATCAAGACTGACCTGTGGAACTGAGACAACAGGAAGGAAAATACAAAGGAAATGTTAAAGATAAACTTTAACTAAATTAGGGATGTTAGCAAGAACATGATAAGCTTCTCTGGGAGGAGGAAAAGGGTCAATTCAGAGATGAAGCCTAAAACAATTTGGGTTAATATCCAGCATATCACCAAGAGCCTGGCCCCTGTTTCCTTCTTCGATTCTCTGTCACCCTTCACTGGCCAGGGTGGGGAGACCAATCATAGTCACCAAAGGCACGCAGTGCATGTCCAGACATTATTTGAACACAACTCTCAGTACTCAGTGCAATACCGAGGTTTGCCTGATCAGGGAGAGAGGAAGAGTCAGGTGCAATTTTCAAGTTGATTTTAGGATACAGAAATTCTCATTAGAAAAAAAAAACAATGTGGAGTCAGAGATAGAAAGCTGGGAGGGGCGCTTCCCATGCTGACCCGGATCGATATTCGGCATCTCACATGACCCAAAAAAAAAAACTTAAAAAAAAATTCCAGAGTGCTGCTCCTGAAGTAATCCTTGAGATTCCACACATGTGCCCAAAATACAAGCAAAAATAGCCCCAAAGTAAATTTTCATTTGCAAACCGCAACCACCCCTAGAACCACGCCCAAGGGACGGTCTGGAAAACAAGGCTACTAGTGAATAGGGACCGAGGGCTACAGTGTCATTAGCCATTAGGGAGCTGCCCCCCCACCCCTCAAAAATGAACAGTTCTTTTATAGTTTTGGAGGCACCACCGACAATATGGACGAGAAACTTGACTCTGCGATCAGGCACCCATCCTGGTGGACCTCCGAGATTAAACTTGGGTGGGCCAGATGCAAAGCAAATGCCCTAACCGCTTTGCTATCTCTAAGAGAAACTGCAGGTTTTGCAGCAGGGAGGTCCCTGCCAAAGCATCCAAGACAGGGCCCAGCGCAGACCCGTGCTCGGAGGGTCAGGCCAGCCCAGCCCCATTCACTCTGCAGCCCCCGCGCCCAACGGCCACCGCCCCAAGGCGGAGCTGCAGGGGATCCCCAGAACCACGCACTCACACCCGTGACCTCTGAGCCCCGGCACATCCGCCACTGCACTCACCAAAGCTCCAAGTCCCCCACCAAACCCTGCCACGCCGCAGGAACCACCAGGATATCGGTTGAAAATGGAGCTTAAAAGTGTCCTTAGAGCTGGCTTGGCCCCTCCCCTCAGTGTAGAGACCTGGAGGCACGGGGCAGGGCGCTCACAGGAGGCCACTAGTGTCCTGCAAACGAAACCGGCCTTCACAGACCCCTTCCACGTGGAACAGCCTCTTCTCCTTTCACCTGTGTAACAAATGGACACAAATGTGTATGCAAACACATAAATGCCCTGCTGTTAGGTTACTTCTGCTTGTGCAAGCAGTCTTAAAGGGCCAGACACGAGCTTCGCAGAGAACAACTAGAAAAACGAAAGTAAATCTGTAAGGCTCCTTGGCTGGAGCGAAAGCACAGTGGACAGGGTGTTTGCCTTCTACGCAGCTGACCCAGGTTCAATCATCTGTATTCTATGTGGTCCCATTTTGTTGTGTAATAGATTGTTAGGATTTTACTGCTTCCAAAGTATGAGTCTCAACACATTTACCCTCAATATTTGTGTAAATCCAATGGAAAACTGAATACAATGAGTGCAGATATGCTACAGGGAGTGAAGTGCTTCCTTGAATGTGCCTGACCTGGACACAAATTATGGGCAGCACAGCGGGATGTGACTCCCAGAACATAATACAGAAGATCCTGAAGAATGGAGGTTTGGCTGTCTATCCAACGTCAAAAGGGCTCACCACAGCATCCTGGTTGATCTCTGCCATGATCCTCTGCAAACTAGGGCCTCTAAGCCAAGTCTGAGTCACAGCAAAGAATGAAAGCATGGTGAGTCTTGACAGTACCCAACAAAAGGCAATGTTAGTACCTATTTACTTCTTATTTAATTCCTTCCACCTTGCTTTATCACTAAGAACCATTATTTACCAGTTAACATACTGGGAAGTCCACATGCCAGGACATTGTCATAACCATGGTGCAGGGGATAATCAGCAAGTACCTTTCAGTTGTGGCACTAGTATCAGAGGAAGCTTTCACACATAACAGGATTATTTCCTTCCTTACCACAGTAATTGTATCAATCCCCCACCCACTTGTTGAAACTAAAATTGTTTTACCTCAGGGCCCTGTTCTGATGCCACCCATTGTTATTATGGAAGTGACTGATCCAGCATTTGCTCGAGGCCCTCCCGTTTATCATCAATTTGCTCGAGCAGGCCCAGTAACGTCTCCATTGGAGACTTTGGTGTTACTGTGTCTGGCATATCGAATACTCTCAGTAGCTTGCCGGGCTCTCCGAGAGGGGCAGAGGAATCGAACTCGGGTCTGCCATGTTGGCTGCGTGCAAGGCAAACTGCCCTACCTGCTGTGCTATCGCTCCAGCATAACTTTTATATTTACTAAAGCTTGAGGGAACATGAAGGCCTTCCTATATTCCCTACCTACAGGATTTTCTCCAGGATTCTCTTTAAAGCCACAGGTGCAAATAATGCTCTTTCCACGTTCTTACACACACACACACAAACACACACACATATATATATACACACATATAGATATTCTTACATATATATATACATATGTATATTTATCTATAGCTTCTCTCCTGTGTGAATTCTCCTATGCATAAGGCCCAAGGATCCAGGACAGTCCTTCCCACACTCCTGACAGATGAAAGGTTTCACTACAAAATGACTTTTCACATGCGCAGTAAGGGCTGAAGACAAACTGAACACCTTTCCACATTCCTTACACTTATGAGGTTTTTCTCCACTGTGAATTTTCAAGGTTCAAAAAGCTATGCCTATTGCATCAAAATCTTCCTGCAGTCCTTTCATATATAAATCCTCAATCCAGGATAAATTTTTCTCACATGGCAAAGCTTGAGGATTGAGTAAAAATCTTCCTGCACCCCTACATATGTTTTCTTCGAGTATGAATTTTCCTATGTTTAAAGTTAGGGGGAAGTTAAGGCTTTGCCAAAGTCTTTACAAAGATAAGGTTTGTCCCGGTATGAAAATTTCAGTGTCACAAAAGGATTGTGAAATAAGCAAAGGCCTTGCCACACTCCTTACATATATATGTGTGTGTGTGTGTGTGTGTGTGTGTGTGTGTGTGTTTGTATTCACTGCAATGTGCGTTTTCTTATGGACACAAAAGTTTGAATAGTAGGTAAAGATCCTCCCACAGTAGTGACACGAATAGTGTTTCATTCCTATATGAAATTTCCTATGCTCAGAAAGACCTGAGAAGAAATGAAAGGCCTTTCCACCTACCTCACATATAAGGGTTTTTTTACGAAACAGAAATCATGAAATCTAAGACTTCAGGAAGAAGCAAAGGCCTTCCTACACTGCTCACAAGTATTAGTTATCTCTCAAGTGTGAGTTTTTCTGTGTACTAAGGCTTGTGGAATAAGCAAAGACTTTCCACTCCTTATATGCATATGGTTTCTTTCCAGTGTGACTTTTTCTGTGTATACTAAGATGTATGAGTCAGAGAAAGGCCACAGTACATTCCTTACATGCATACGGACTCTGCAGTATGAAATCTCCTGTTTATAAGGTATGAGGATCCATTGAAGGCCTTCCCTCAGTCCTTATACTTAAACGGTTTCTCTCCTGTGTGGATGTTCACATAGTCCCACCGGGGTGATGCTGGACTCAAAAGTTTGTCCTCAGTGCTTAAATTTCTGGAGGTTCTGTCCATTATGGGCTTCTATGGGAAAGTGACGGTGCTGAGGACATGGGAAGAGTGATCTTCCGATCACCCTCAGAAGACATCCCAACTATCTTGGTATCCCTGTGGGGACGAGGGCCAAATTGCTCACTTGAGCCTTTATCAAAGTGTGCAGGAAGAGACATTCCACCAGGGCTGGCTGATCCCATGCAGAAGAACAGACAAGGATTCCAATCATAGAACTATGCCATGAGAATTTTCATGATAAAAGAAATCAAGCTCTGCAGGTACGTAGCTGGTATGGTATAGGACAATGAGTTTCTTGGGGAAGTAATAAATCGAGAAGGGGATGAAAGCAGTGACTCCGAAGGAAACCCTGGGGATTCAGAGAGGAACTGGCCTAGTAGAAACCCAGAGAGTAGGAGACATGGAACAGGAGCAAAGGCTAGTAAGAACATCAGAGAGCAAGGTCCGGCCAACGCTCTACCACTTGACAACACGCGAGCAGTGGACTCTCAGCTACAAAGAAAACTCCAGGAGGAAGTTTCAGAAACATGACTTCAAACTGAGAGTATCAGGCTAGTGCAGTGCGTTGCATGCAGTCAATCTGGTACAATGTCCGGAATTCCAAAGAGTCCCCTGAGGACCATCTGACTAATAGATGGATGGAATTTTGCTCTATCCAATCATAAATGTTTCCTTTTTTTACCTGTAATGTTAGTAAAGTGAAATGGGTGGGACCCAGGAATGTAAGCAACCGTGTGAGTAATCACAGGTAAACGAAATGGTCTGCTGGGATGTGGAGAGCTTGGGACCTGACCTATAATCCCACTTATAAAAGATTTCATCAAGGCTCCCCTTCCATCCTTTCAAACGACATTCTGTGCACAGTTACCTGCATGTAAACTCTCCAATTGAGATCAGAGCAACTGTAGATCTGGGTAGGGTGTTGCTTTCACATGGCCAACCTAGGTTCAATCCCCAGGATCTTGTAGAGTCTCCCGGAGTACCATCAGAAATAATACCTGAGTGCAGAGCCAGGAGAAACCACTGAGGATCACCAGGTATTGTAGGATAATAGTGGTCTGCCCTTGCTCCCTGGCAGGTGAGAACTTATGTTTGTTGATTGCCCATAACCTTTCAATTACCTTTGTCTCCTGATAAGACTTTGACTTGGAAAGATTGTCTTTCTCTTCTCCTTAATGTTTTTTGCATGGTTAGCTATTTCAGAGCAACTGCTTTTTATATGGATACAGGAAGACAGTTACAAAGATAAGCCTGAGCTTGAGATTTGATGGTCTCCAGATAATATTACCTCCTGGACATCTGCTCTTTTGACTGAAGCCTCAGTTGCCCTTACTTCCTCGATCCCCAAAAGAAGGGTCCGATGAGGGACTAGATGGACCCAGGGCAAGTGGTGAGCTAGCTACTCTGGCATCAAAATGGGCCTGGACAAAGTACCATAATGCTTATCTATAAGAGCCTGTTCATGGACAAATTCTGTCATGAAACAAAAAGTAATAACTAGACTAGGACACTGCTGGGATTAGGAGTGATTGATCCGGCGTGAGCACTAGTCTCAATCTGTGGTGAGAAGTTCCCAGAAGAGTCACCCTCAAGCCTAAAAGTTTCTATTGCTGTGTCCATACACAATGGTAATCATTAGGAAGTAAAACTAAATATGTCAATTAAGTTGCTGGTCTAAGGAGAGGAGTAACACACCTTAAGGGCTGCTTTTCCTTCGTGGGCTGCAGGTGATGGGGAAGTCTGGAAAACCATTTTTATTGCGCTTCCCGTGTGGAGGCATGGATTGGGGTCGTGGTGAGAGAAGAAAAAGAGCAGCTTCAGGGAGACAGGGGGAATGAAGGAGACTGAGAAAAGAATTGATCCTCTACCACCCTGATCCCCTATCTTCCAGTATGTACGTGTTACACCCACCAACTGTCCCCGTTGCCACGTAATACCATCAATGGCCAAGACCCAGAGACTATAAAACCCTGGTCCTGGAAGAGAACAGCCCAGTCTCCTGACTCTGCGTCTGGTTGTCTTACTAGGTGTGTTCAGTTTCCCTTCCCATCGCGAGCAGAGACCCGACAGCTGAAGACCGCTGGTTCAAGCCACAGCTATGCTTAATACCACTCTCCAAAAGTTCGGACGAGCCTCACTCATGAAGGAACCGGCAGAGGAACCCAGGTATGCAGGACCTGGGGCTTAGATCTCCAAGCTGCTCGTATTGGGACTGGGCCTCCTCCACGCATATCTCCCATCTTCCAGTATGTTGGCGTTACACCCACCAACTGTCCCCGGTGCCGTGTAATCCCATCAATGTCCAAGACCCAAAGACTATAAAACCGTGCTCTGGGAAGTGCGCGGACACACGAATTCTTACTATCTACTCTTACTCTGGAAAAACTGGCAGGCTACCCAAAGTATCCTGCCCACACCGCAGAGTCTGGCAAACTCCCCATGGTGTATTCAATATGCCAAAAACCAGTAACAATCATGGTTCTCTTTCTCCTGACCCTGAAAGAGCCTCAAATGTGGCACTTCTTAAAATCTCAGGAATAGGAAGAAGGAGACATTACTGGGGCCTGCTTGAGTCAATTGATGAACAACAGGATGATAATGATACAGTGAGAAAAGAAGAGACATAGAGTTAGAGGACACGGTTCCGACTTAGAGAGAAGGCTGAGAGCTGAGAGTAAGAGTGGCTGGGGAGATTGGAGAGGAGTCACAGAGAACACTGGAAAGCGAGTTAGAGAGAGGGTTGGATAGAGCTGGGAGAGACAAAAGACTGAATAAACTGCAACCAATGAGCAACCAGCCTGGTCCTCATTCTACATTCATCAGCCCAAAGCCAGAGCTGTTCAGGGTGGAGAAGTGGCTCGAGAGCACCAAATGTGGACAGTGAGAGAGAGCTGCCAGGAGAGACTGGGAACATCTGTTAACGTGTAAATCCTGTTAAAAGCCCCACTTCTCATAGGGTGCCCCAAGCCCCCTCGAGTGACTCCTGAATGTAGAGTCAGGAGTAAGCCCAGAGCACTTCTGGCTGTGATCCGAAAACAAAAACACAAAAAAGTGAACTGTGGGGGGGCTGGAGCGATAGCACAGCAGGTAGGGTGTTTACCTTGGACACGACCAACACAGGTTTTATTCCCAGCATCCCAAATGGTCCCCCAAGCACTGCCAGGAGTAATTCCTGAATGCATGAGCCAAGAATAAATGCTGTGCATCACCGGGGTGACCCAAAAAGCAAAAAAAAAAAAAGTGAATTGTGTAGTTAAATAGAAAAAAGAACACAACTTTCTCGACTTAGCATAAAAGCATTTTTATGATGACTACAGAGATAGCACAGACCACGAGTTCCTTGTCTGGCACATACCTGACCAGGGTTCAATCCCTATCACCTCACAGGGTCCCCAAACCTAGCATTATCAATGAGAACAGAGCCGGGGTAAACTCTAATCTCCATTGGGTGTAGCCAACCAAAAATAAATCAATAAATTTAGGTGCCACAGCTATAGTCTGGTAGGGTACTGGCCTTGTACACGGCTGACCTGTATACCCCGGCAACACACTGAGTACCGTTTGGTACCTTTTAGCAGCAACCAGAGGGTAGGACCATATATATATATATATATATATATATATATATATATATATACACACACACAAATATATGTGTGTATGTGTGTATATCTATATCTATATCGATATATGTAATTTGTTCACAAGTCAACCTCCACCAACCAGTTTTATAGAATGCAGGTTTGGATTTTGCTACAGGTGGCAGAACTTTGAGCTTACCTGAGTGGTGCTTGGGGAATACTGCGTTGTACAGGAGACTGTACCATGGCGAATTGCTTGCAAGGACCCGTCCTGCATTCCTGGCCTATCTCTGACTGCAGGAATTCAAATTCTATATAAATAATGGGAACCTTGTGAGAAAGATACAGGCAGGGGGCAGGGATGAGGCCCAGCTGGTAGATAGAGGTCAGGGCAGGGTTGCTGGCACCTGGGGCCTCCTGGTGCAAACCTGAGCCAGAAGTACAGGCTGCAATTTCAAAGGTTTGCAGCGGCCTGGAAGAGCTGACAGTGAGTGGGAGGGCACTTGTCATGAACGCAAAAGACTTAACTTCACAACCTGAATTGCCAAGGAGTGATCACGGAGCACTGCTGGGTTTGGCAAAATCCTGCATAGCCAATCCGCCTTCTGCCCAAAAAAGGCAATGAGGAGTTAATTGCCAACAGAAGAGGTGTGAAATCTAGTAATATATTCCGAATAATCAGTCCTCTGGGTTTGTTGTTTTGTTTTGGGACCACATGCAGAAATGCTCAGAGCTTACAGGCCAGGTTTTCAGACTATGATTTTACTACTATAGGTACATGATTTAATAAAAGAAAAAGAGGATGAAAAATTATACTTGGAGCCAGAGTGATAGTAGAGTTGGCAGGGCATATGTTCGATCCCCGGCATCACATACAGTCCCCCAATCACTCCCAGGCGTGATTCCTGAGTGCCAAGCCAGAAATAACACCTGTGCATTACCGCTGTGTCCCAAAAAGAAAAAAGAAAAAAAAGAAAAGAAAAATTAAATTTAGCCCAAACGAGATATTAAAGTCCATAATTTTGCCCAGAGCCTCCAACTCCTTCATTTTCCCTTCACAGCCATCTGTTGAAAGGGCTCAAGAAATTTCACATGCAAGAGCCCTCAATGAAGGTATAAACAGGAGAGAGCACACCAGACTGAAGGAGATGACAGCCACCTGGAAGCCCAGAGGGCCTTCCCTGGTATCCAGTGTCCACTAGTCCCCTGAGCACAGAGCAGGGCACAGATCACAAGTACTACCTGGTGTGGCCCCAAATCTCACCTCCTCTGCTCCCCAAGTAGTGAGATATACTCAAGGACAGAAGCTCAGAGGGCTGAGCACCTGATTTACCTTTGGGGGATATGGCATGGCTCCCCCTGCTTCTCAGACACACAGACACAAGTGGGGGAGAGTCTCTGTTTATCTCCAAGTTTGTAGCAAATGGAGCGGGGGCGGGGGAGAGAGGGAAAGACAAAAGAAACACTCCAACCCCAAAAAGATGCTCAAAGAATGCTCATGTGTCAAGACAAATTCTGGAGTGGGAGGTTTGGGGTCATACCTAGTGATTCTCAGGGGACAGTATCACCTAGTGATGTTGTGGCAGTTATAACTCTGGTCACCGCAAGAAAGACAAATGCCCTCCTGTCTGTACTACTGCACCACCACTAAGAGTGAGACATTTAGAACCTATTGCAGCTGATCCCTGGAAAACCCCTTTCTGCAAGTACTCACTTCAACAGCAGGGCACACCCCTGGTCTTGCAGAGATGGACAGTGGAGATGCTTGGAATCTGGACAGGTGAGGCAGAAATTCTTTTTTCTGATGAAATATAATCATATAGGGTTAGCAAAGATAGTAAGTTTATAGGGTGCATTTCTTTCAAGCAGCTAAGCTGGGGTCAATATGCAACAGGACATAGGCTCACCCACTCCAGCACTGCTAAAAATGATACATGAACTCAGAACCAAGAGTAACCCCTGAGCACTGAGTGCTGCTGTGGCCAAAAACAGTAGAATAAATTAAGTAATAAAGACATTTCTGGGACCGGAACGATGGTACAGCAGTAGGGAGTTTGCCTTCCATGTGGTCAACCTGGGTTCGATTCCCGAAATCCATATTGTCCCCCAGCACTGCCAGGAGTGATTCCTGAATCCAAAGCCTGAGTAAACCCTTAGCATCTCTGGCTGTGACCCTAAAAATCAAAAAAAAGAAATTTCTGTGTAAAGAGATTGGAGACACAGTATAGCAGGTGAGGTACTTGTCTTGCACTCGGCCAAGCCAAGTTTGAATCCTGGCATCCCCTACGGTGCCCTGAGCCCAGCCAGGAGTGATCCCTGAATGCAAAGGCAGGAGAAGTAACTGAGTCTTGCAGTTGTACTTCCTACAGACTGAATCATTATTTCATTTAAACACATAAAGGTGTGGTGGCCAACAGTGATCCTAAATTGCATTATTAGAGGGTTTAGGGCACACTCTGAAAGTGCCCAAGCTACTTCCTGCTAATATGGCACATTTGGTTGCAAGACCCACTGCAGCTCCACCCTGTTGCACCCCTCCAGACCGCAACCTGAGTTGGCTTAAAGCTCCACACCTTGGGGCCTGAGTGACAGCATAGACAAATGAGCATTTCTTTTGATTCTGGACAACGTTGGTTTAATTCTGGGCATCCCTTATGGTTCCTAGCACCACTAGGAGTGCTTGCTGGATTTAGAGCCAGTAGTAAACATAATGCCTTGCTGGGTGTGACCCCAAATGCAAAATACATAAATAAAAAGGAAAGAGAAGCTCCCCACCTCCCTGAACTCCCAGAACCCATTGAATGCACAAGAACCAGTGAAAATCAAAGGCTCTGCCAAATGCTTTTGAGCCTCAAGCATATGAAGAATATGCCGTGCCCCTCCCCCCATTCAGCCCCGCCACCCCCCAAGAACGACAGGACAGAGGGGAGGGTGTTTTTTCCTTCATGCTGCTGACCCAGATATGGGGTACTCCGAGCAACCCCATGAGTGACCCCTGAACACTGCCAGGTGGGGCACAACAACCCCCAGGGGGAAAAAAATGCGCACCCAGGTCCCTTTGATGAGGGAATCCCATGCTTTAGCCCTAATCCACAATCCGCCTAAGGAATGACAGGGGACAAGGAACGGGATGTCCTGGGGACACTGCTGGGATGATCCACACACCCTGTGACTGAACAGGTGCTGGTCGTCGCCCTGAAACTAAGATAATTCTGAGCTGCCCTCACCCACCCCATCAGATCTGGGGGAGACTGAGGCTCCCTCTAGCTCTGATGATTTCTGCTTTGTGAGGGGCCCGAGCGATGGGTCAGCAGGGAGGGCACTGGCCTCGCATCCCGACACCCAGAAGGGTCCTCGGATCCCCAGGGAGGGAGTCCTGGGCGCCACCGGGAAAAGGTCTAAAACACATGAAAAAAATTAAAATTTTTATTTTCACTTTTGCTTATTCAGTTATTGTCCTTGTTTCTGGAACTTTCAGAACGACCTTCGCGCTTCCAATTCGTTTTTCTCCTCGACCACGTGCTTTCTCTACCCACCCACCTTTTTGGGGGGTCTGGGGGGCTTTGCCAAGGGGTTACTCCGGGCTCTGGGCTCACTCCAGGCCGTGATCGGACGCTGTGGGGTGCCGGGATCGAACCCGGGTGGCCGCGTTCCCCCCTTACACGTCTTTCTAAATAAATTCTCCTTAGTTTCAACGACCCTGTTTCCCCCAAAATCAATTTATAAACCTCTTGGTGGCAGCGCTCGGTGCGTCTTGGGTGAGGGGCCGCCACCCCGGGCCACCGCCACAGAGCGACCCCACCGCCCACAAGGCAGAGACCGCGGAGGTTCTGGCGCTCAGAACGACCACCAGGACGAGCAACGGTGAATCCGACCTCCCGGGACCCCCCTGCCTCCCCTGGGTGCCCCCTCACCCGCTCCTCACCTTCCTCAACCAGGAGACCCGCCGGCACTTCAGCACAGACCGCCAAGGGGGTGGATAAAGGTCGCGGATTTTGTGACGTCACCCGCACGTTCGCCCAGAGCCTTAAAGGGCCAGGCTTCGAATAGTCCTGACCAGGTACTTGCCTGCTCAGGAAGGTTCATTTTTCCTCGTTTCCGGGATAGGATCAGGTGATCCAGACATCTGGGAGTCGCCAGGTTTGGGATAGATGGGAGAGAGATGAGCTGAACAAATAACATGTCGAGCAGAGAGTCTTTGTATTTAAGAAGGAAATAAAATTCACAAAAATACTTTGCAAACAGCCGCAAGACAATCTCTCTGAGTCCCGACGTTCATTTATTTATTCATTTACGACCCTCAGGCACATACTAGGACCAGGCCCCCAGGATTCCTCCTGGCAGGTGCCAATGAAAAATACTGGCTTCAACAGGGTCCCTCACCATTGGGGGCTGAGAAGCTGCCCCTCAAAGTGATCTGGCAGTTTTACATACACGTGTCTAGACAGAAAGCTGCAGGACAGGGCCCGGCACAACCCCTGGTTGAGAAGTTTGGGATGGTCAAGACTTCTGCCATCAGCAGGTGCGGCATCCTCAAGACCCACAGCCCCCCATGTTCATCTCCACCCCCGGGCCATGTTGCCCCATCGCAGAGCTGGAGGTAAAGATGCCCCAAGGATAATGCACTCACAACCGAGAACACTGTGCCGTGCTAAATCCCCCCAGTGCAACCAGCAAAGCTCCATATCCTCCTAAAGCTTCTGGAGCAAGGCAGACCCCAGAAACCCACTGGATATGGATGGGGGGAGTAAAAAAACAACCACAAAAATGCCCCAAGAGCTGGCACAATCTTGTTGGTCACATTATAGGCACCGGAGGTGAGAGGTCCTCGTGTTCTACCACTAATTGGCCTTCAGTGTCCCCCTTCGACTGAAGTATCACTTGTCCTTTAAACGTGTGCCCGGAGGAGGCCTGATCCACTTGACATCACTAGGAATAAAGGTGCACATGGAAGACTCCCGTCTGTGACATCATCCATTTCACCAAGGAGACTTAACGTGCCAGGTTCCAAGTCCAGACAGACCATTATGACAGCCCAGGTGAATCAGTGCAAGGGGGATGAGCTCGAATCAAAACGAGCAGAGGCAAGTGCTGGAGGGGCTGGTCACAGAGTTCAGGGCAGCGAGTTAAGGTGGAGTCTCTTAACTGGTCAAACATAGAACCAATGCTCCCCAATGCATCCATCATAAAAAGAAAAGCAGGTTGATTCAAAGTAAGACAGGCAAGTAGGTTTTGAATGGCTCCTGGGACAATGAGTTTCTCTGGGAAATCATTAATCAAGATGGGTCCAGTGTCTCGGAAGCCAGCCCTGAAGGTACAGAGGAACTGGCCTAGCAGCAACCCAGAGAGCTGGAGAGACACTGGACAGAAGCAAAGGCTGGGAAGAACATCAGAGAGCACTGTACAGTGAACACTCTACCCCTTGAAAACATGGTATATAAGAACCTACAAGGAAACCCCAGGACGCTGCTCTAGAAACACGTTTTCAACGAAGAGTATGGGGAAAGAGGTTAGTACTGTGGCTTAATGCTTGTGTTAAGCATGGTTTTCCTGAGTTCCATTCCTGGCATCCAAAACAACACATATTTGAATCTTCTTGGGGGTCAATTGGGTAGTTCACGCTTTGTCTCTGGACCAGAAGGGGTGCAGAGGATTGAACCTGACGTGAAAAGAGCAAGGCAAAATCATTCATTGTTATTTTTTGTTCTCTTCACTTAGCTAGAAATCTTCTGTAGCCACTTTGCTATGTCTGTGACCAAGGCATTGAGAAATATTTCCTGTTATGGGCAACCCACACCCCAGCACCCAACATTCTGAGGAAGCCCAAACCTCTACTACAAGGAAGAGGCAGCATGGATACAGCAAGATACAGCTCAGAACCCCCTCGTAGGGGTAAGGGAATCCTCCAAGAAGGGATGGAGGCTGTTGTGGTTTTATTTGGTTTGTTCATGGTTTGGAGGCCACAAATCCAGCAATATGAAGAGGTTCTCCTGCCTCTGCACTCAGGAAGCACTTTGGCATGATGGTGGGGCTGTACGGAGAGCCAAAAAATGTGAGTGCTTTCATTCACTTGGGTAACCTGGGTTAGATTCCAGCATTCAGATCTTCTGGGGTACATATCTGGACTCACTATAAACAGTGCTCCTCTCCCACAGTCCATGGGCTTCTCAGCTGGGGCACTCTGGAATCATGGACTGAGCAGAACAGTCTCTGAGTAGCTTGTGCAAGGGGAGAGCTTTGTTGCAGCGTGGGCGCTTACTTCCTACTGGTAACCCACAGAAGACTTCCCACCTGTCTTGGCATCCTCATGTGCCTGAGGGCATAACTGCTCACTCGAGATTTTTTCACAGTGTGCATCACCAGAAGAATTCCACCTGAACTGGTTGCTCCCCGAAGAACAGTAGGGAAGGATTCCAATGACTGTGCTGTGCCTGATAGTCTTCTCGTCAAAAAAATTCTAGACCTGCAGCTTGGTTTCTAACATTTACCCGACTCAATTGCAATTCTGACACGTGGATGGATTTTCCAGGCAACAACATAACGTTTCAGCAAGATGGACAAGCAAAATAGACCGACGACATGTCACATAGCTGTGAAATTTTTTCCAACTCAAAGAACAGACACAGTAAGTGGAAATAACTCCCTCTACAGAAAATTGAAGCAGCAGTTTAGAGTGAAAATAAAAGGGGGCTGAGACTGGGTTTGGTTCTAGCTCAGTTTGGCGCCCGGGATACTCGTGCGAAGGCAATGATGCATCCCCACACAGCCGAGACAGAAGACCTTTGAAAACATCTCACCTGAATCAGATACCTCTCCATGATCAATGAGTTTTTTGTTACCTTGTTCTATTTACTAGGTGGGGAGAGAGTCACACCAGCGTTGCTCAGAGATTCCTACTGCTGGGGCTCTGGGAGTCATGTGGGGCGCTGGGATGGAACTAAAGCTTTTTTCCTGGTGCCAAGCAAGTGCCTTTCCTAATGCAAAACCACTAGTGCTGAACCATCGAGTTCATTACACCAATCACACTTGTCCTTCCTGTCTATTAAATGTAAAGTCACAGTATTTACCCTAGAATAAAAAGGATTTTGGGTGGGTTGGTGTCATAGTAGAAAGGTAAGCATTTGCATTGCACTCAGCCGGCCCAGGTTCAATCCCAGGTATCCCATATGGTCCCCCAAGTACCATTATGAATAGTTCCTGAGTGGAGAGCTAGGAATAACCCCTGAGCATCGCTGGATGTAACCCCAAAAGCAAAAAAATTAATAAATAAAAAATATACATATATATATTTTAGGTTTTAGAATTACTGCTTTTATGCAGCAACACGGTTGGAACTGGAAGATACCGTCTTGAGTGAAGTTAGCCAGAAAAAGAAACAGAAACAGGATTCTGTCACTCATCTGTGGAATATCGAACACTGGATATGGAAATGTACTGTAGAGGGGCTGATTAAATCATCCCTGATTCCAGTTTTTAGAGAGAAGCCAAAGAAGGAAAAAGAAGGAAGGACAAAGAAGGAAAGAAATTTGAGGCGGAAGAGAACCAAAAGTTTACAGGGATCAGGGATTCATTTATGCCAGTGACATGAGTGAGAGGTGTAGCCATTTACCCAAAACACAGATGCAACAGAACTGAAAACAACAGATCTAAGCCTTAAGCACTGAAACCTAGTCATGTGCTTGTCCAGATGACAGGCGGGGGTAGAGTGGGGACTGGGGTGGGGAGAGAATATGGAAACACGGGTGGAGGGAAGCTGATGCAGGCACTGGTGTTCAATTATTGTACGCCTAAACACAACTATCAATAACTTTGAAAATCCTGGCACTTTAATGAAAACTTTAAAAAACAATACAATAAAATACATTTTCAGATTTCGGCACCCACTGAGGTTAAAGACCCTCTAGTCCCAGCATTAGGCTCTAATATTTTTCCTGTGATGCTGAGACCATAGATGTGGTTGTGGGGATGGAGCCAGACCCCACCTTTCAAGCTGCATGCTCGGTGACTGAGCACTCCAATGACATACTATTTAGTTTTAACAAGAGAATCCTACAGCACACTTGTATGCAATTCCCCTGTACCCAAAGCAAATTGCTGCAATGCCACATCCGGAACCTGTGATTTGAGTTCTGAAATCAAACAAAATGCACAATGAGGATTAGTCCAATGTTGAATGGAATGCAGTTGAATGACCAAGCAGGTGGAGGACATCTCCATAGTTCTCACAGTCCAAGCAAGCCTACAGAAAGGGAAAATCTGTGGGAAGTGTTGGGAGGATCTTGGCAATCCCCAAAAAAGCATTTTGGGTTTTGTTTTTAATCAGACCCAGTGATGTATGGGATACCATAGAGGATGCTGGACATCGAAGGTAGGCGGCTTCTGTAAGGAGAGTACCCTCCGTGATACACTGCTGTTCTGGTCCTAATTAGCTTCACTATGGGCTCACAGTCACAATTTAACATACACACAATAAAAAAAAATTTGGTTCATACAAGCGTACAGCAGGTAGGCATTTGCCTTGCATGAGGCTGACAGTGGTTGATCCTTGAACACTGCCAAAAGCAACTTACAAGAACCATCAGAAATAACTGCTGAGCATCCCCAGTCCCCCCCAAAAAAGAAAACTCAATTTCTTCCCATAATCAAAAAACCATGGCAATGACCCAAAGGCAAAAATATGCATGGTGTCAGATTGACCAACTGGGGCCCAGAAAGGGCACCTGACCCTTTAGGTGTACAGTCAATCTAGTTATACAGCCGGGAAACAAGGGCCTTGAAACACATGGACTACTCGACATACCTGACAGATGAGAAACAATGACAACATAGTCAAGAAAGCAAAGCACAGGATCCCTCCGTAATGAACAGCTCTGGGTAAAAGACACCCCTACCCCATGACACACCCCCACATCACATGTTCTAGGGATGAGAAGGGGGCACTCAATGTCCAATGAGCAACTCAATGATGTTGTGGACTGGAGGACTCCTGGGTTGGCCACATGCAAGGCAAGGATTCTACTTGTGCTTCTATTACTCTGGCCATTTCTAAATAAATACACGAAAACGGGAAAAAACGGGAGAGCAATTAAAAAGCTTTCAGGATTAAGTCTCGGTCATACAACGAAACATCCGTCCCTTCACCGTGCCCATTTTCCACCACTAAAAACCCAAGTATACCGCCATTCTACACTCTCCCCCTACCGGTGGGGCGGATAATTTCCACATTCTTAACTCTACTTTGATTACATTCAATATTTTGACACGAGACCCACCATTATTATGTGGGATTTTACCCCAGCACTCAGATCTGGCGAAACCGCAACAGTAGACAATTCTTTTTCGATTGCTGGTTATAAATAACATATGATTTTGGAATTCTAAAATTTTAACAACTAAATCTGGAGGGATTTCTGCCAACACCTGCTGGATTCCGAGATTTGTTCCTGAGTCTCTGGGATTATGGCCATTAAACAGCTTTATCATAGTCAGAGAGGTGGTTCGTGGCAATGACCTAGGCTGTTGTTGGGGTGGGGAGGAATTGGCCGGCTCCACACCATCCCGAGAGGCCCCACGTATCTCTTAAGTGTGGGGCCAAACCTGACTTTCCAAAGTCCTTTGGAGGATGGAGGCCATCGAGCCGCCAAGGGGAAGCCTTGGGGGGACAGCACCAATTCCCCCTCGGGTAAACCGGAGACAGTAACCTACTGCAGGGTCCAGATGCATTTCTGCTAAAAGGCGCTGGGTTTCGAGATTTTTCTCTGAATCTCTGGGATCATGGACTTTACGCACCTTGATCTCGAGCCACAGAGGTCAATCGTGGACGCCAGACAACTCAAGGTTTCATTGGGGTGGGGAGAAAAGAGCCGGCTCCACCAACATCCTGTAGGGCCCTGCATGTCTCCGCACTGCAGTCCCAAACCTAACCGTCCAGAAGCCATTAGAGATGGCGGCCAATGAGCCGCCAGGCACGAAACCTATTCCCACCTGAAATACCCAGCTTTGGTAACCTACTGTGGGGACCAGACACATTTCTGCTGAAAGTCGCTGCGTTCCGAGATTTGTTTCTGATACTCTGGGATCATGGCCGTTAAACAGAGTGATCAAGAGCCAGAGAGTCCGTACATGGGCAGCGACTCGGAGTCTCATTTAGGCGGGGAGGAAAGAGCAGAGTCCACCCCAATCCATGAGGCCCCGCATTTCATGTCACTGCAGGCCCAAACCTGTCTGTCCAATAGCCTCTGGAGGATGGTGGCCACCGAGCCACCAAGTGGGATCAGGCAGAGATACACACCCTTTCCCCCTTGTGGTGGTCTGTCACTGGTAGCTCATTGCGGGAACCGGGAGCATCTCTGCAAAAAGCCGCTGGGTTCCGAGATTTGTCTCTGAGTCTCTTGAATCATAGCCTTTAAGCAGTTTGATCAGGAACCAGAGAGACCTTGCCTCCAATTATATAGCTGAGCTGGAAATGGTTTGTTGGTGTGTCTCGCACATACCTAACTTTTGGCCGTTTACTTTCTTGGAAGACTTTGCCCAAAGTTTATGGAGTCTGACCAAAGGTACAGCAGCAATTTTGAGGTATCTGAACGTCTGACATTGCCATCAGGCTGCTGATGCACTCGCCTTACTGGCACAGATTGACCTGCTGGGGGCACCATACTCCTGGGAAGTAGAAATTCTATATATGTAAAAAAAAAAAGAAAAACAATAGTGGGGTTGGACTCACTGTAAAGCGAGTAGGATGCTTGCCTTCCTGATACTGGTCAAACCTCCAAATCGCATAGGAACCCAGCAGCACCACCGAATTATTCCTGAGGTGCACAACCAGAAGTAAACCTTGAGCATCAAAGAATCCCTTACAACTTCCCTGAATAAAAAAAGCTATTAAAATTAATCCAGAGAGGGGCTGAAGTGATAGCAGAGCGTGCAGGATGTTTGACTTGCACGTGACCAACCCGGGTTCGAATCCCAGCAACAATATGCCCCCCTGAGCTTTACCAGGAGTAATTCCTTAGTGCATAAACCAGGAGTAACACCATGTGCAACGCTGTGACCCAAAAAGAAAAAAAAATCCAAAGAGTAAACTTTCAGAGGCAAAATACCTCTCACTTGTCCAAACACGACCCAAAGTCCCAACCCCAGAACGGAAGCCAATGAAAATGACCAACCGCAAAAGTCTCCCTTTCTTTGGGGGCTGCCCTCGAACATGTCTGGAGTTTCGATTAGTGTTATATCCAGTCCAAAGGCTCCAAATAGGGTCCTGCGCACTCTCGAGTAGGGAGGAATGATATGGCCAAGACCCCCCTCTCTGCAGGTTGCTCACACCAAAGCCTTAAGTCCACGTGCCCACCCCCCAGTGCAATCTTGGACCTGGATGCAATCGTGGCTGCAAGGGCCCTCAGGATAACGCACCGTCTCCCATGACACCTGCGCCACAGAACAGCGCCCAATGCACCCCTCAAAAGCTCCACATCCCCTAAAGCCTGGATATCCAGAATAAGTAATAAACAAGCGTGAAAGCACACTACAAGCTGGCGTGACCTGGCACTCAAGTTCTCACCGGGATTCGCAGGGCGCTCAAGCATTCCAAATTCTAACACAGGAAAGACTGAAGAATGAAGGTTTACCTGTTTTTCCATTTTCTAAGTATTCAATGCTGCATCTTGCTTGATTTCTGCCATAATTCCCGCTAACCAGCCCCTCTGGGCCAAGCCAGAAGCATAGCGAACAATAACAGAGTAGTGAGCTGTGACAGCTCTGAGCAGGGGGGTGTTTCTGTACCTGATTATTCAGTCACCTTCCTCCTTATCTTCATCACCAGGACCCATTATTTCCAAGTTAACACACAAGCAATTTCAAGCACTAGAATACTAGCATAGGTGCAGCCAGGGTAAAAATCAGCAGGTACCTTTCAATGACATGAGGAGAAGCCTGTCCCAAGCAGGCAGGCTTACTTCCCTCTTAACTGCACTTTTTTTAACACCCTTGACCATAGTGTCCAAAGGAAACTTGCTTGACTGATTTGTCCTGTTCTGTCCTTAGAAACTGTTATTAAGGGATCAAACCATCCAGTATGAATTTTTGTTTATTAAGGTGTGAGGGGTACATAAAGTCCTTCCCACATTCCTGACATATATGCAGTTTCTCTCCACTATGAATTCTCATAAACAGAGTAAGAGAATAGCAACAAATGAAGCCCTTTCCACAAGTCTGTCACTGATAAGGTTTCCCTCCACTGAATTTTCCTCTTCTTAGAAAAGATTCAGAATGGCAGAAGGCCTTCCCACCACATTCCTCGCATATATGTTTTTATTCTGGCATGAATGGTCCTATGTACACTAAATATGAGGCTCCTCAAAAGGCTGTTCCAAATTTCTTACATGTATATGGTTTCCCTCTAGTGCGTATTCTCCGATGTACATTAAGTATTGAGGACCTGCAGAGGCCTTCCAACATTCCTTACATATAAAGTTTCTCTCCAGTGTGAATTTTCCTATGTACACTAATAATTGAGGCTGTAGCAAAGGCATTCCCCCATTCCTTACATATATATGGTTTCTCTCCACTGTGAATTCTTCTATGTACAGTCAATTGTGAGGATGAAGTAAAGGCCTTTCCACACTCAGACATATCTAAGGCTTCTCTCCATTATGAATTCTAATATGTAGAGTAAGGGAAGAGAACCGTGTAAATGCCTTCCCACATGAGTGACACTGATGAGGTTTCTCTCTGAGATGAATTTTCATATGTGCAGTAAGTCTTGAGGCTCTAGCAAAGGCCTTTCCACATTCCTTACATATATATGGTTTCTCTCCAGTGTCAATTTTCCTATGTCCACGAAGTGTTGAGGCTCCAGCAAAGGCCTTCCCACATTCCTTACATATATTCGGTTTCTCTCCAGTGTGAATTCTCCTATGTACACGAAGGCTTGAGGCTTCAGCAAACAATTTCCCACATTCCTTACATATATACGGTTTTTCTCCAGTGTGAAATCTCCTATATACAGTAAGTATTGAGGCTGTAGAAAAGGCCTTCCCACATTCCTTACATATATATGGTTTCTCTCCAGTGTGAATTCTCATATGTACAGTAAGTTTTGAGGGTCTAGGAAAAGCCTTTCCACATTCCTTACATATATACGGTTTCTCCCCCATGTGAATTCTCCTATGTACACTAAGGCTTGAGGCTACAGCAAAGGCCTTTCCACATTCCTTACATACGTATGGTTTATCTCCCATGTGAATTCTCCTATGTAGACTAAGGATTGAGGCTCTAGTAAAGGCCTTTCCACATTCCTTACATATATATGGTTTCACTCCAGTGTGAATTTTCCTATGTTCACTAAATGTTGAGGCCCAAGCAAAAGCTTTCCCACATTCCTTACATATATACGGTTCTCTCCAGTGTGAATTCTCCTATGTATACTGAGGCCTGAGGAATGAGTAAAGGCCTTTCCACATTCCTCACATATATAAGGCTTATCTGCACTATGAGTTTTCATAAGTCTATTAAGACTAGACATGTGAATAAAGGCCTTCCCACATGTCTGACATTCACGAGGTTTCTCTCCTGTATAAATACTCCTATGGATAATATGATGTGATGACTGATCGAAGGCCTTCCCACATGCCTCACATGCAAAAGGTTTCGATCCTGCATTTATATTCATATGGTCATGATGGAGTAACCCTTGACTCACATTTTGTTCTCGGGGCTGACTTTTCTGGGGATTCTGTCCAGGAAAACCACAGTGATGGAAACATGGGGAAGCTCCCCGACATTCCTTACACGTAGATGGGTTCTGCTCACGGTGACTGTGGTTGAGGGTATGTTCCTGTGAGGGACTCACTATAAACAGTGCTCCTCTCCCTGGCAGCTGCTCCACTGGGGAATTTTGTGCCTGTGAACTGAGAACAACACACTCCACGGATCTTTTTCCAGGAGAGGGCTTCCTCAGAGTAAGGTAGCTCTCACCATTCTGATCACCCTCAGAAGACATCCCGCCTGTCTCAGCGTCCTCACGGGGCTCAGGGCAGGATTGCTCACTCGAGACATTGTCACACAGTGCAGGATCAGAGACATTCCACTGGGGGTGGCAGCTTTCCTGTAGAACAACAGAGGATTCTAATTATTGACTTATTTACTGATTCTTCCTGTCAAAAAGTGAGCCCTTCTATGTGGTTTCACACATATTCACCACACAAATGCAATTATCGACATATGAATTGTCTTACTATAGAATAAATTCATGTTCCTGTAAGTTGGACACAAAATTGATAGACGCAGAATCAGTAAAATCTGTGACTTTCCCCACTTTAATGAAGGAATACAACTGGAAATAATTCCTTCTATAGAAAATGGACGCATCCATTTCAAGAGAAAATGAAATACATCCACATGTGGGTGTGGTTAAAAGTCAGTGTGGAAACTGTGATGCAGTGGAAACTGCATCGTCATGCAGCTGAGACAGACCACATGGCGATTGCAGAGCTCTCACCACAAGTGATGGCTTTCAGGATCAATGAAGTTTTTCATTCTTTCTGTTTTGTAGTATCTATTTATTGGAGGTTGGTTGGGTGGAAGGCACACCATGCAGTGTCTGGGATCAGTTCTGTGGGGCTATGGTGTCTATCAGGCGTGCTGGGTAAGGACCATACATCCCTGAGCAAAGCAAGTATATTTCTCACTGCACCGTCTCTAGGGCGCACAAATTAGCTTTCTACACAACTACCACTGTCAAGCAAATCAAAACTCACAGAATTTTTATACATGGTTGATTTCAGCACCTAGTGAAGCTAAGGGTCCTCTACTCCAAGCATCAGGCTTTCGAATTCCTCCATGCCATTCCCAGCATTCCACCTTAACAATCACATACTTGTCCACTCCTGTTGGCATAATAATGTTTATTCTCAATTAGGGAATCTTACCAACTCACTCGTACTTGCTGACCCCATTCCCAAATCAAAGTGCTGTAATGCCAAATCCTGAAGTCGTGGTTTCCGTTCTGAAACTGAACAAAACATGCAATTCAAGCACATGTCAAAAATGTAGCAAAATGAAGCCATGGAGTTAAGAGTTCATCTCTGTGGTTCTCAATGTCCAAAGAGTCCCACACTAAAGAAAAGATTCTATAGTGGAAAATGTGAGGATCTTGGCAATTCTACACTAGGTTTTGTTTTTGTTTCTGAGCAGACCTGGTAATGTTTGGGGAACCAGTCTACTGAACAAATTATTGAACAGGTCATCTTCGGGCACTGTAAGGCACTCCCTGCTGTACTATCGTTCAGATCCAAACTAGCTCTGTTATGGTCTTACTTATCCGAAAGCCATGGAAGCAAATTACAGGATCATTCTGTGACTGACAGTCCAGGGGACTGAAGAGCAGCTTGAGTGCGGCATAGAACCAAGAATCCAGGAGACCAAGGCCCCAGTCTCAGCAGCGTGTTTCATACATGCTCAGGGCAGCCATACACTGCACAGGGCCTGAGCCAAGAAGGGTCCTCAGACACTCACCTGCACACACGCCTCTCCTCCCCAACCTCAGGGCTCCTCCTTCCAGCCAGGAGATCACCGCAGGCTTCATCCCAGAGTGCCCTGCCCCGACAGAGACAGAGGCATGGATAAGTGACAGGGAAAAGGTGACAATTAAATGCCCATGTTTTCCTGATATAACTTGGCAAAAATATGAAAGACATGAACAGAATGTCGATTTCCAAAATGTCACATATTTCTAGTTATTCGAGAGTTAAGACCCAAGAAAATACCACAAATACTCTAGACCTGGTCTTGTGTATGGCCGACAGGGGGTTGATCAGCACAATATGTTGTTGGTTTTTGTCTTGTTTGGGGTCTCGCCTGGCAATGCTCAGGGGTGACTCCTGACTCTGTATTCAGAAATCACTGCTGCTGGTGCTCGGGGATGACATGGGATGCCGGAGATTTAACCCATGTGCGCCACTTGCAAGAAAATCACTTTCCTTCCTGTACTGTTTTTCTAGGCCCAGCAACACATGGAGTTTCCTGAGCCCCTCATGAACTCATCACGAATTTCAGTAAAACTAAGTGCATAATAAATCTGGAAATGGCCAAGGGTGTCAAGAGATCCTTATTTTTTAAGCTAAAAAATGTATCCAGAAAGAGATCACAGGAGGAGTTTCTCACAGACAATCCAGTTGTGATACCAAATATCACCTAGGGTCCCTAATGGCAGCCAGGAGTGATCCCTGAGTGCAGAGTCCAGGAGCAAACTCTTAGTCCTGCTGAAGTCTCACAAGAACCAATAGAAGTAAATTCAAGCACTGAAATAGGGCAGCATCTAATGATTTGAGAGACAAGATATCAAATCCCCTGTGGTGGGAGAGAGAGAGTACAGCACATAGGACAGAAGCGCTTCACACACATGTGGGTTTTATCCGAGGCAGCCCATATGGTCTTGGAGCAAGTCCAGGTGTGCATCCTGAATACACAGTCAGGAATAATCCCTATCCATAAGGGGAAAAAAAGAAAAAGAAAAAACCCTCTGACTTGAGAACCTGGATGAATAGTACTGGGGGTGAGACACCAACATTTTAAGTTGCCAAGAGGCTTCAGTCCACGGTACCCCATGGCCCCTGAGAACTCTTAGGAGTCATCCGTTAGCACAGAGCCAGGAGAACTGTGGACTGTGCCCCACAAACAAAGGCAACAGCAAAACCAATTAAACACACAAAAGTTTGTGTCGAACACAAAGTAAATTGACTCACCAATGGATGGAACTATTTAAAGGGACCTAAGCAAACTAGGCAGATAGGGATTTTCCCATGGACAGAGTCGAAACAGGTTGATCTGAATCACCCCATAGGTTCTGGCTACCCCAGAAGCGTGATTCCTGAGGAGAAAGCTGAGAGTAAGATATGAATATCCACAGGTGAACCCTAAAAGAAAATGAGGGAGGGAACAGCTACTGCACGGCTGTCCAACATCCCAGCCCGTCACAGAGCTACTGTTGGACACGCAGCTACCTCCCAACCCCAGGGAGCCCACACGGTCTGTTCAGACACGGTTGGCTCCACACTTCTCTCACCGCGAGCCTGCAGATGCTGGTAGGTCTCCAGCATCACGTCCCTGTACAGCTTCCACTGAGAGGCCTCCAGGCCTGACCATTCCTCCAGAGTGAAGTTCACAGCCCCGTCATGGAAGGTCACTGCGTCCTGAGTCAGCACACAGGAAGGGTGGGAGTCAGAGTCTATTTTAGACTCATTCCCACTACTGTAAGGCCAGGACTCAGGGTCCTATATTGTCCCTGGGCCTCCCGCTCCGAAAGAAACAGCATCCATGCACACGAATTGCTGACGGGCCCCAGAAATTACATAAGGTACCTGGATCTGCTAAAGTGGGAGGACGTTATACAGAAGGTTCTTGTATGTATCTGCCGTTCTTGGTAATCCCAGCGACAATTCGAGCACCACTGGTCCAGTGAGCACTGTAGAGAGGATCACCTGAACATAGACTTGTACGATCCAAAAGATTATCTCTGGGTGTAGCAAAAACCACTGCACGCTCACCGCTGCACCCCCACAGCACATGATCAGTAGGATTGAGAACTCGACAGTCCATATAGACAACTACTCAGAACAGTGCATGGCATGTGTGCCTGTAGGAACTCACTGCTCAGGACCACCCCAAATCCTGCTCAAAGAAGGTAGAATTTTCTTGACCCCAACATCTCTACTGGCCTCAGAGATCCTTGTCTCTTTCTCCCTGGGATCACCGCATGCCCAGAAATCCACACAAAGATTATGTGAACGTAAGACTATAAGACCGAGCAGGTAGTTTCTCCAAAGTAGGAAGGACAAAACAGGAGAAAAGCAAGTCTTGGGGCCCAAGTCACTGTAGTTGCCAGGGCCCACACGGGGCCAACACACCCCAGGGTGCTCTGAGACCCGTCACTTGTGAATCCAGAGCAGAGTCAAGAGGACAGCTGATGACAAAAACAATGCAAAAGAAACTGAAATAGCAAGTTGGCGTAACAGGACAGCTGTTCCGGGGACAGCTCGTAGAACTGGCGATCTCCAACAACCCATATGGTCCCACAAGCACTGCCAGGGGCAATGCCAGAGTGCAGCACAAGGAATGATCGCGAGAATCCTTGTTCTGCCACCCCTAATAAAACAGAAAACCCAAGATGAAACCTTTGGACCTCCAGCATCCCATTGGTCACCTAGACCTGTCAGGAATGAGCATTGACCACTGAGCTTTGAGTACTCCTCATGCATCACTGGGTTGGCCCCAAAGACAAATAAAACAAACATACACAAAAGCAGCTTTAAATAGCAGAATGGGACGGTCTGATCTGAAGTCACATCTCGGAATCTGTCCAAAAGAAACTCAAAACAGATGGCCCAGGAATTCTGGGCACTCCTGGTACTACCTCATGTCATTCTATCTGTCTACTCCTACCTGGGGATGGTTTATCAGAAGCCGCATCACCATCTTCTCCTGTCACTGTTGTTCTGAGGATCAGCAGGAGGCTCCGTGCAAAGACCTGGAGAAGGAAGAACAGTGAGCACCAGAGAGAAGCACCTCCTCACACTCCTGAGCTCAGACCAGCCACACCCTCGGGCACAGCCTCAGAATTCCACCTCTGGGAGACAATGGCAGAAGCTCCTGTCTTTGCTGCGCATGAAAATTTTGTTGTCATCTGTGCTCCACTTCAGGATAGGAGCCTGCGCCCAGGCTACAGGGGAGGAAAAGACAGCCTTCTCTGATCCCCGGATTCCTCTCTGGCTCCCACAGGAAAGTCCTTGTAGGCCCATCCAGGTGCCGACTCTAGCCCAGGAGCTCCTGAATACTAGCGACCCCCTGCAGGCTGGCAGCCGTGCTGTCCCATGGGAACCCTAGCCTGGAATGTGGCTCCACCATGTGACTTAGAGTGAACAAACCTTCGACACTCTCTTGCAGGGTAGACAAGGACATGTACCTGGGCACTCTGTCCTGGGGACCTCAATGGCAGGTGTCGTCTGCTCAGGGAGAGATGAAGAGTTAGGGGTGCTTTGCAACTTGAAGTGAGAGAGCTGAAATTCATGAACCAGAAAAAGATACACCAGTATTGTGGTTAGAAGGCAATAATGTGAACTGGGTGCTTGACTAGATGAACCGATCAATCCTCTGCATCCCATATGGCCCCCAGGAGAGCCAGGGATAATACCTGAGCTTAGAGACTCGAGTAACTCATGAGCATCTCCGCGTATGTGCTCTCTCTCCCACCCTAAAATATAAAGAACAAAAAATAGCCCCCCAAATACATTTTCATTGGCAAACCTCAGTCACCTGCATGCTCCCTTCCCCCCCACATCGCGGCTATCATGGCGGACAATGAAGATGACCAGCAACTGGTCTCCTGCCATTAGGTGGAGGGGCTGAAGCTCTGCCCCTCAAATCTGGAGATTCTACAGAAGCGAGCTTAGGACTGATGGTTCATACTAGGGACTGCTGGGAGTGTTGGGACGGCCAAACCCCTGGCTGAGTCCCACATTCACCCACTGTTGCCCCATTCTGGAGCTGGAGACGATCGTGCCCAAAGAGGCCCCCCAGTATCACACTCACAACGGCCACCCCAGAACTCTAAGACAGCCCCCACTGCACCCCCAAAGTTCTGCGTCTCCCTAAAGCCTGCTCCGCACCTCAGATGCCACCAGGATTTCGGGGAACAAGTGAAAAACTAGCGCAAAAGTGCCCCTCTAAGCTGGCTCAGCCCCTCGGCTCAGAGTGTGGAAACGGGAAGGCACGGGGTGTTCACAGGAGGCTGCTCGAATACTGCCACAAAACCCGCCTTCAGAGTCCCCCTTCCAGGATGGGGCGCAAATTTACTTGCCCTTTGCCAAGTGAGCAACAGCCTCAGTGTCTCAGTCAGGGATGGAAAATGAACCACGATATTTATGACATCACTTATGACATCACTTCCGTTTCCATTAGGTACCTTAAAGAGCCAGAGTCTAGGCACTGAGAACCTTTTTGCCACCCAGGTGACTTTGTGCTGCAAGGTGGATGGACTCGAATAAAGGAGTGGAGAGGCAAATGCTGGACTGGTCGGTCACACACTGGGGGCCTGGGGGTAAGGAGAAGTTCCCTGATCCTGCATTGTCACCTAACATCGAACCAATGATATCTAAACACAGAATGTTACCCAGCATCTTCTCAAATGATCTCTGAGCTCAGAGACAAGAGAAAACACTGAGCACTGTAGGCTGTGGTGAAAAATATAACAAGAAAAAAGGCAAATTCAACCGAAGGGGGGGGAAATGATGTACAAAGACAAATTCGAGAATGAAATATTAAAAGAGTCAAATTTCGGCTGGTCCTTAAAAATCCACTATTCTTAGGGCTGGAGCAATAGCACACCGGGTAGGGCATATGCCTTGCACACAGCCAACCTGGGTTCGATTCCCAGCATCCCAAATCGTCCCCTGAGCATTGTCAGGAATAACTCCTGAGTGCAAAGCCACGAGTAATCCCTGTGCATCACCAGGTGTGATCCAAAAAAGAAAAAAAATCCCCTATTTTTGATCTATCCCTGCTACAGAAACTCACAGTTTCCCCTGAATCCCTATTGTTTATTCACCATTGTTTGTGCATATATATATGTAAATATAAATGTGACTTTGTGTGATTTTTGTTTCGGGGCCACAACCGGCAGATTCAGGGCTTACTCCTAGCTCTACAAGCAGGAATCACTTTGGTACAGACCATATGGCATGCAGCGGATAGAACCTGGGTCGATTGCTTGGATGGTTACGTCCTTACTCACTGTACTATGGCTCCGGCCCTAAGTAAATGTGCTCCTAGCACACCCAGTGGGATTTCTGAGCAAATGTCCTGACTCCTGGAAAACCAAAACTTTCTTGCTTAAAAAACAAAACCCTTTACCCTGGTTGGATTCTAGTTCTAAACAATTTAGGTTTAACATTGGTTTATCATTTCTCCTCTGCTACAAGGAGCTTAGGCTTACTGAGTAACACCCATCCCAATACCCCTGAATCACTCCCATTTCCTTAGTATTCATCTTTAACTTCCGTGTGCTCTGCTTCCCCTATGCATTAATCACCCATTTCCCATAACCACATCCTGTGAATTGTAAAGTCAGATTCATCAGAGATCTCTGGATTTTGTATTCGGAAGTGAAATGTTGACTTTCTCTTTCCTTTATATCCTCTGCAGTTTACTTTAGACAAATATCTCTTTTTGCTCCTGGACAAGGATCAGTGCAGTCCCAGGTTGGGAAGATTGTGCTGCAGGGATTGGGATGGCCATGCCCCCAGCCCTCAGATTTGTATAGACAAAGTAAGGCAATATTATGATTTTGTAACTTCAGAGTTAAGTGACTGCAGATACTATATACTCTTGGGCATTGTCATGTTTATGAGACTTAAGCCTCAGCTGCCCTTTGTTTTTAGAACCCTAAAAGCAAGAGACTGGATGGACCCAGGAGAGCTGTGAGATACTCTGGAATCAAAAAGGGACAGGTAAGCACCATAACATAGGAGTGACTGACCATTTACGCAGATAAACATTTGGCAGACAAAATTCTCATGGGGAGATTCACCCAAGGATACACTCTGTCTCCCAGGGAAATCTACATTGCTTTTATCTTTTCCTCTAGTTGTATAAGTTATCAAAACTTGTAGCTGTTTGGATAAACACAGTAAGAGGCAAAGATCCCAACATTTAGTTCTCTGGGCTTTGACAGCAAATAAGGCTTTTTTTTTGCTTTTTGGGTCACACCTGGCGATGCACAGGTGTTACTCCTGGCTCTGCACTGAGGAGTTACTCCTGGCATTGCTCAGCGGACCATATGGGATGCTGCGAACCTGCCCTCAAGGCAAACACCCTACCAACTGTGTTATCTCTCCAGCGCCTAGAGCAAATAAGACTTTTAACACTTACTTCTCTGGGCTCTGAGACCAAGAAAGGCTTTTACTGTAAATCCCAGACTAAGTGTTCGGGCCAGTTCACCTTGTCCTATCCCATGGGGATCCTGTCTCTAGCGTTGTAACAGTTTGCATCAAGACCATGCACACGTGCTTTCTAGAATGTGCCATTTCGAAGTTGTGGTAGTTTTGCCATTTGCCCCGGGTCCATACAAGTTCCACAGCAGAACCTCCCTATTGGGGTATTAGGAACTACAGCAACTGAAGCCCGAGTCAAGTAACTATGACCAAGCAACTATGCCCTGGAGTAGATGACTTCAGAGTCAATCAACTCCCAAATATCAGGAGCATAGCAATGATGGTCTTACTCTGTTTAACAAAAGAACATTCTGTATAGTAAAAACAGAAATAATCGATAGGGGAAATAGAAAAGCAGGAACATATACAAAGCCCTTCGACTACAAAGCAGTACAGATACAAAGTTGAGAATTACCAGAAAGTTATGGCTTATAAGTAATCAAGACTGACTTGGGGAACTGAGACAACGTGAGGTAAAATACAAAGGAAATGTTAAAGATAAACTTTAACTAAATGAGGGATGTTAGCAAGGACATGATAAGCTTCTCTGGGAGGAGGAAAAGGGGTAAATATAGATGAAGCCTAAAACACTTTGGGTTAATATCCAGCAGATCACCAACAGCCTGGCCCCTGTTTTCTTCTTTGATCCTCTGTCACCCTTCACGGGCCAGGGTGGGGAGACCAATCATAGCCACCAAAGGCACACAGCGCATGTCCAGATATTATTTGAACACAACTCTCAGTACTCAGTGTAATATCCGAGTTTTGCCTGATCAGGGAGAGATGAAGAGTCGGGTGCAATTTTCAAGTTGATTTTAGGATACAGAAATTCTACGTTAGAAAAAAACAACAATGTGGAGTCAGAGATAATAAGCTGGGAGGGGTGCTTCCCATGCTGACCCCGATAGATATTCGGCATCTCACATGGACCATAAAAAAACTTTAAAAAAAATTCCAGCGTGGTGCTTCTGAAGAAAGCCCTGAGATTCCACATATATGCCCAAAATACAGCCAAAAATAGCCCCAAAGTAAATTTTCATTTGCAAACCGCAACCACCCCTAGAACCACGATCAAGGGATGGTCTGGAAATCAAGGCTACTAATGAATAGGGACCGAGGGCTACAGTGTCATTTGCCATTCGGGAGCTGCCCCTCAAAAATGAACAGTCCTTTTATAGTTTTGGAGGCACCACCAGCGATATGGACGATGAACTTGACTCTGCGCTGAGGCACCCGTCCTGGTCGAGCTTGGAGGTCGATCTTGGATGGGCCAGACGCAAAGCACATGTCCTACCTACTGTGCTATCTCTCTGGTCCTCTAAGAGAATCCGCAGCTTTTGCAGCAAGGAGCTCCCGGCCAGTGCATCCAGGACGGGCCCTGCACAGTCCCGAGCTGGGAGGGTCAGGACGGCCCAGCACCCCCACCCACCCACTCGGCCCCGGCCACCCGCCACCGCCCCACGACGGAGCTGCAGGGGATCCCCAGAACCATGCACTCACACCCGTGACCCCTGCGCCCCGGCACAGCCCCCACTGCACTCGCCAAAGCTACGCGTCCCCCACCAAACCCCGCCGCGCCACAGGAACCGCCTGGATCTGGAAAATGAAAACAGAGCGCGGAAAGTGCCTCCAAGTTGGCCTGGCCCCGCCCCTCAGTGCTGACAGCGGGAGGCGTGGGGCAGGGTGCTCATGGGAGGCCGCTAGTGTCCTGCCATGTAACCGGCCTTCACAGACCCCTTCCACGCGGGATAGTCACTTCGCCCCTCACCTGCATAAGAAATGGACGCCCGATCCAGCGGCTTGCACGCAAACACGTAAATGCCCTGCTGTGACATAACTTCCACTTCTGCAAGCAGCCTTAAAGGACCAGACACAAGCTGCACAGAGAACAACTAGGAAAATGCACGTAAATGTGTAAGGCTCCTTGGCATGTGTAAGGATGGTTGCCTGGAGAGAAAGCACAGTGGATATGGTGTTTGCCTTGTACACAGCTGACCCAGGTTCAATCATCTGGATTCTATCTGGTCCCATTTTGGTGTATAATAGATTGTTAGGATGTTACTTCTTCCAAAGTGTAAGTCTCAAAACATTTACCCTCAATGTTTGTGTAAATCCAATGGAAAGCTGAATACAATGAGTGCAGATATGCTACAGCGAGTGAAATGCTTCCTTGCATGTGGCTGACCTGGACACAAATTATGGACAGCACAGCGGGACGTAACTACCAGAACATAACACAGAAGGGCCTGAAGAATGGAGGTTTGGCTGTCTATCCAACCTCAAAAGGGCTCACTATAGCATCCTGGTTGATCTCTGCCATGATCCTCTGCAAAGCAGGGCTTCTGAGCCAAGTCAGAGTCACAGCAAAGAATGAAACCATGGTGAGTCTTGACAATACCCAGCAAAATGCAATGTTTGTACCTATTTACTTTTTATTTAATTCCTTCCACCTTGCTTTATCACTAATAACCATTATTCACCAGTTAACATACTGGGAAGTCCACATGCCAGGACATTGTCATAACCATGGTGTAGGGGACAATCAGCAAGTACCTTTCAGTTATGGTACTAGAATCACAGGAAGCTTTCACACATAACAGGATTAATTCCTTTCTTATTGTACTTTTTATCAATCCCCCCCACTTTTTGAAACTAAAATTGTTTTACCTCAGGGCCCTGTTCTGACGCGGCCATTGTTATTATGGAACTGATTGATCCAGCATAAATTTTATATTTACTAAAGCTTGAGGGAACATAAAGGCCTTCCTATATTCCTTACCTACAGGATTTTTTCCAGGATTCTCTTTAAATCCGCAGGTGCGAAAAATGCGCTTTCCACGTTTTTACATAAATATGTATATATTTACATATATAAATATGTATAGTTATATATAGCTTCTCTCCATTGTGAATTCTCCTATGCATAAGGCCCGAGGATCCAGGAAAGGCCTTCCCACACTCCTGACAGATATAAGATTTCACTGCAAAATGACTTTTCACATGCGCAGTAAAGGCTGAAAATAAACTGAAGACCTTTCTTCATTCCTTACACTTATGAGGTTTCTCTGCACTGTGAATGTTTCTGTTCAGAAAGTTATGCCAATTGCATCAAAATCTTCCTGCAGTCCTTTCATATATAAGGCCTCAATCCAGGATAAATTTCTTTCACACAGCAAAGTTTGAGGACTGAGTAAAAATCTTTCCACACCACTACATATGTTTTCCTCGACTATGAATTTTCCTGTGTTTAATAAGGAGTTAGGAGGAAGTGAAGGCTTTGCCAAAATGTTTACAAACATAAGGTTTGTCTCCAGTATGAAAATTTCAGCGCCTCAAAAGGATTGCAAAATACGCAAATGCCTTGCGACACTCCTTACATATATACAGTGAGAGAGAGAGAGACAGACAGACAGACAGACAGAAAGAGAGAGAGAGAGCTTCACTACAATGTGCGTTTTCTTATGGACAGAAAAGTTTGAATAATAAGTGAAGACCCTCCCACAGTAGTGACACAAATACTGTTTCATTCCCCTGTATGAACTTTCCTATGCTCAGAAAGACCAGAGAGGAAATGAAAGGCCTTTCCAACTACCTCACATATATAAGGGTTTTCTGAGAAACAGAAATTATGAAACTAAGACTTCAGGAATAAGCAAAGGCCTTCCTACATTGCTCACAAGTTATCTCTCCAGTGTGAGTTTTTCTGTTTACTAAGGCTTGTGGAATAAGCAAAGACTTTCCACTCCGTATACGCATGTGGCTTCTTTCCAGTGTGACATTTTCTGTGCTTACTAAGATGTGCTGAGTGGTAGCACAGTGGTAGGGCATTTGCCTTGCACACAGCCAACATGTCCGACCCGAGTTCAATTCCTCCGCCCCTCTCGGAGAGCCTGGCAAGCTACCGAGAGAATCTCGCCCACACGGCAAAGCCTGGCAAGCTCCCTGTGATGTATTCGATATGCCAAACACAGTAACAACAAAGTCTCCAATGGAAACGTTACTGGGCCCACTCGAGGAAATCGATGATCAACAGGAGGGCCTTTACTTTTACATTTTCACTAAGATGTATGAGTCAGAGAAAGGCTTCGACACATTCCTTACATGCATATAGACTCTCCAGTATGAAATTTCCTGTGTATAAGGTATGAGGATCCATTGAAGACCTTCTCTCAGTCCTTACACTTAAACAGTTTCTCTCCTGTGTGGATGTTCACAAAGTTCCACCGGGGTGATGCTGGACTCAAAAGTTTGTCCTCAGTGCTTACATTTCTGGGGATTCTGCCCAATATGGGCTTCTATGGGGAAGTGATGGTGCTGAGGACATGGGAAGAGAGATCTTGAGATCACCCTCAGAAGACATCCCACCTGTCTCGGCATCCCTTGGGGGATGAGGGCCAAATTGCTCACTTGAGCCTTTATCAAAGTGTGCAGGAAGAGACATTCCACCAGGGCTGGCTGCATCCCTGTAGAGAAGAGGATTCCAATTATTAGTCTATGCCATGAGAGTTATCATGTCAAAAGTAATCAAGCTCTGCAGGTATGTAGCTGGTAGGGTACAGGGCAATGAGTGTCTTGGGAAGTAATAAATCCAGATGGGGATGAAAGCAATGACTCTGAAGGATTAAGAGAGGAACTGGCCTAGTAGAACCCCAGAGATCTGGAGACATGGAACAGGAGCAAAGGCTGGTAAGAACATCAGAGAACAAGGTCCTGCCAACGCTCTACCCCTTGACAACACGCGAGCAGTGGACTCTCAGCTACAAATAAAACCCCAGGAGGCAGTTTCAGAAACATGATTTCAAACTGAGAGTATCAGGCTAGTACAATAAGTTGTATGCAGTCAATCTAGGTATGTCCAAAATTCCAAATGGTCCCCTGAGCACCATATGACTCATACATGGATGGAATTTTGCTTTATCCAATCATAAATGATTCCTTTTTTACCTCTAATATTAGTAAAGTGACGTGGGTGGGATCCAGGAATGTGACCAACCTTGTGAGTAATCACAGGTAAACGGAATGGTCTTCTGTGATGTGGGAGCTTGGGAGCTGACCCATATTCCCACTTATAAAAGATTTCATCAAGGTGCCCTTCCATCCTTTCAAACGACATTCTGTGCACAGTTACGTGCATCTAAACTCTCCAATTGAGACCAGAGCAACTGTAGATCTGGGTAGGGTGTTGCTTGCACATGGCCAACCTAGGTTCAATCCACAGGATCCTGTAGAGTCTCCCGGAGTACCATCAGAAATAAGACCTGAGTGCAGAGCCAGGAGAAACCACTGAGGATCACCAGGTATTGTAGGATAATTGTCGTCTGCCCTTGCTCCCTGGCCAGTGCGAGCTTATGTTTGTTGATTGCCCATAACCTTTCAATTACCTTTGTCTCCTGATCAGACTTTGACTTGTAAATATTGTCTTTCTCTTCTCCTTAATGTCTTTTGCATGGTTAGCTATTTCAGAGCAATTGCTTTTTGTATGGATACAGGAGGACAGTTACAAAGACAAGCCTGAGCTTGAGAGTTGATGGTCTCCAGATAATATTACCCCCTGGACATCTGCTCTCTTGACTGAAGCCTCAGTTGCCCTTACTTCCTCGATCCCAAAAAGAAGGGTCCGATGAGGGACTAGATGGACCCAAGGCAAGTGGTGAGCTAGCAACCCTGGCATCAAAATGGGCCTGGACAAAGTACCATAATGCTTATCTATAAGAGCCTGGTTATGGACAAATTCTGTCATGAATCAAAAAGTAATAACTAGACTTGGACGCTGCTGGGATTAGTAGTGATTGATCAGCATGAGCACTGTAGTCTGAATCTGTGGTGAGAAGTCCCCAGGAGAGTCACCCACAACCCTAAAAGTGTCTATTACTGTGTCCATACAGAATGGTAATCATTAGGAAGTAATACGAAATATGTCAATTAAGTTGCTGGTCTAAGGAGAGGAGTAACACACCTTAAGGGCTGCTTTTCTTTCGTGGGCTGCAGGTGATGGAGACGTCTGTAAAACCATTTTTCATTGCGCTTCCCATGGGGAGGCATGGATTGGGGTCGTGATGAGAGAAGAAAAAGAGCAGCTTCAGGGAGACACGGGGAATGAAGGAGACTGAGAAAAGAGATGGTCCTCCAACACCCAGATACCCTCTCTTCCAGTATGTAGGCGTTACACCCACCAACTGCCCTCAGTGCTGTGTACTCCCATCAACGGCCAAGACCCAGAGACTATAAAACCCTGCTCGTGGAAGAAAACAGCACAGTCTCCTGCCTCCTCATCTTGCTGTCTTACTGGTGCCTTTTGGAGGAGGGTGTGTTGAGTTTCCCTCCCCACACCGAGCAGAGCCCCGGCAGCTGAAGACCTCTGGTTTGAGACACAGCCATGCTTAAGACCACTCTCCAGATGTTCGGACGAGTCTCACGCATAACGGAACCGGCAGAGAAACCCAGGTGTGCAGGAGAGCTCTCCAAGTTTGCAGCAAATGGAGCGGGGGTGGGGGGAGGGAGGGAAAGACAGGAGAAACACTCCAACCCCAAAAAGACGGTCAAAGAATGCTCATGTGTCAAGACAAATTCTTAAGTGGGAGCATTGGAGTCATACCTAGTGATGCTCAGGGGACAATATCACCTAGTGATGTTGTGGCAGGGAATAACTCTGGTCACCGCAAGAAAGACAAATGCCCTCCTAGCTGTACTACTGCACGAGCCCCTGGAAGTGAGACATTTAGAACCTATTGCAGCTGGTCCCTGGAAAACCCTTTCTGCAAGTACTCACTTCAACAGCAGGGCACACCCCTGGTCTTGGAGAGATGGACAGTGGGGGTGCTTGGAATCTGGACAGGTGAGGCAGAAATTCTTTTTTCTGAGGAAATATAATCACATAGGGTTAGCAAAGCTAATAAGTTGATAGGGCACTTTTCTTTCAAGCAGCTAAACCAGGGTAAATATGCAACAGGACATTGGCTCACCCACTCCAGCACTGCTGAAAATTATACATGAACTCAGAACCAAGAGTAACCCCTGAGCACTGAGTGCTGCTGTGGCCAAAAAAAGTACAATAAATTAAGTAATGAAGACTTTTCTGGGGCCGGAAAGATGGTACAGCATGTAGGGAGTTTGCCTTCCATGTGGCCAGGTTCGATTCCCGAAATCCCATATGGTCCCCCAGCACTGCCAGGAGTGATTCTTGAATGCAAAGCCTGAGTAAACCCTGAGCATCGCTGGGTGTGACCCTAAATATACAAAAAAGAGAAATTTCTGTGGAAAGAGATTGGAGACACAGGTGAGGTGCTTGTCTTGCACTCGGCCAAGCCAAGTTTGAATCCTGGCATCCAATATGGTGCCCTGAACCCAGCCAGGAGTGATCCCTGAGTGTAAAGGCAGGAGAAGTAACTGAGTCTTGCAGTTGTACTTCCTACAGACTAAATAATTATTTCACTTAAACGAAAAAAGGTGTGGTGGCCAAGAGTGATCCTCAATTGCATTATTAGACGGTTTAGGGCACACTCTGGAAGTGCTCAAGCTACTTCCTGCTAAGATTGCATATTTGGTTGCAAGTCCCACTGTAGCACCACCCTGATGCACCCCTCCAGACCGCAACCTGAGTTGGCTTAAAGCTCCACACCTCGGGTCCTGAGTGACAGCACAGACAAATGAGCATTTCTTTTGAAGGTGGCCAGGCTGGGTTTAATTCTGGGCATCATTTATGGTTCCTAGCACCACTAGGAGTGTGTGCTGGATTCAGAGCCAGGAGTAACCATAATGCCTCGCTGGGTGTGACCCCAAATGCAAAATAAATAAAAAGGAAAGAGAAGCTCCCCACCTCCCTGAACTCCCAGAAGGCACTGAATGCACAAGAACCAGTGAAAATCAAAGGCTCTGCCAAATGCTTTCCAGCCCCAAGCACATGAAGAATATGCCCCGCCCCTCCCCCCATCCAGCCCCGCCACCCCCCAAGAAGGACAGGACAGAGGGGAGGGTGTTTTTTCCTTCATGCTGCTGACCCAGATATGGGGTACCCTGAGCAACCCCAGGAGTAACCCCTGAAGTCTGCCAGGTGGGGCTCAACACCCCCCACAAGGAAAAAGAATGCGCCCCCAGGTCCCTTTGATGAGGGAATCCCATGCTTTAGCCCTACTCCAAAATCGGACTAAGGAACGAAAGGGGGCCAGAACAGGATGTCCTGGGGACACTGCTGGGATGATCCACCCACCCTGTGACTGAACAGGTGCTGGTCGTCGCCTCGAAACTAAGATAACACTGAGCTGCCCTCACACGCCCCATCCAATCTGGGGGAGACTGAGGTTCCCTCTAGCTCTGGCACTTTCTGCTTTGTGAGGTGCCGAGCGATGGGTCAGCAGGGAGGGCGCTGGCCTCGCATCCCGACATCCCAAAGGGTCCTCGGATCCTGAGGGAGGGAGTCCTGGGCGCCACCGGGTAAGGGTCTAAAACACTAAAATAAAATTTAAAAAAAATTTTTTTTCTCTTGTTCATTCATTTATTGTCCTTGTTTCTGGACCGTTCAGAATGACCTTCGCGCTTCCAATTCGTTTTTCTCCTTGACCACGTGCTTTCTCTACCAACCCACCTCTTATTTTGGGGGGTATGGGGGGCTTTACTCAGGGGTTACTCCGGGCTCTGGGCTCACCCCAGGCCGTGATCGGACGCTGTGGGGTGCCGGGATCGAACCCGGCCGGCCGCGTTCCCCCCTTACGCATCTTTCTAAGTAAGTTCTCCTCAGTATAAACGGCCTTCTTTCCCCCAAAATCAGTTTATAAACAAGATAAACCTCTTGGCAGGAGCGCGCGGTGCGTCCGGGGTGAGGGGCGGCCACCCTGGGCCACCGCCACAGAGCGACCCCGCCGCCCACAAGGCGGAGACCACGGACGTTCAGGCGCTCAGAGCAACCACCCAGGCGGGCGGCGGGATAACCGACCTTGGGGAACCCCCTGCCCCCCTGGGTGCCTCCTCACCTGCTCCTCGCCTTCCGCAACCACTCGACCCGTCCGCACTTCCGCACCGAAAGCCTAGCCCTGCGGATAAAGGTCTCGGATTTTGTGATGTCACCTGCATGTTCCCCCAGAGCCTTAAAGGGCCAGGCTTCAAATATTCCTGACCAGGAAATTCCCTGGTCAGAGAGGTTCATTTTTGCTCATTTCTGGGATAGGATCAGGTGATCCAGACAGCTGGGGATTGCCAGGTCTGGGATAGATAGAGAGGGATGAGATGAACAGATAACACGTTGAGCAGAGAGTCTTTGTATTGACGAAGGAAATAAAATTCACAAAAATACTTTGCAAACAGCCACCAAGGCCATCTCTCTGAGTCCCGTTGTTCATTTATTTTTTCATTTACAACCCTAAGTCACATGCTAGAAATAGGTCCCCAGGATTCTTTCTGGCAGGTGCCAATAAAAAAGACGGGCTTCAACAAGGTCTCTCACCATTGGGGGCTGAGAAGCTGCCCCTCAAAGTGATCTGGCAGTTTTACATACACGTGTCTACACAGAAAGCTGCAGGACAGGGCCCGGCACAACCCCTGGTTGAGAAGTTTGGGATGGTCAAGACTTCTGCCATCAGCAGGTGCGGCATCCTCAAGACCCACAGCCCCCCATGTTCATCTCCACCCTGGGCCATGTTGCCCCATCGCAGAGCTGGAGGTAAAGATGCCCCAAGGATAATGCACTCACACCCGAGAACACTGTGCCGTGCTAAATCCCCCCAGTGCAACCAGCAAAGCTCCATATCCTCCTAAAGCCTCTGGAGCAAGGCATACCCCAGGAACCCACTGGATATGGATGGGGGGAGTAAAAAAACAACCACAAAAATGCCCCAAGAGCTGGCACAATCTTGTTGGTCACATTATAGGCACCGGAGGTGAGAGGTCCTCGTGTTCTACCACTAATTGGCCTTCAGTGTCCCCCTTCGACTGAAGTATCACTTGTTCTTTAAACGTGTGCCCGGAGGAGGCCTGATCCACTTGACATCACTAGGAATAAAGGTGCACATGGAAGACTCCCGTCTGTGACATCATCCATTTCACCAAGGAGACTTAACGTGCCAGGTTCCAAGTCCAGACAGACCATTATGGCAGCCCAGGTGAATCAGTGCAAGGGGGATGAGCTCGAATCAAAACGAGCAGAGGCAAGTGCTGGAGGGGCTGGTCACAGAGTTCAGGGCAGCGAGTTAAGGTGGAGTCTCTTAACTGGTCAAACATAGAACCAATGCTCCCCAATGCATCCATCATAAAAACAAAAGCAGGTTGATTCAAAGTAAGACAGGCAAGTAGGTTGTGAATGGCTCCTGGGACAATGAGTTTCTCTGGGAAGTCATTAATCAAGATGGGTCCAGTGTCTCTGAAGCCAGCCCTGAAGATGCAGAGGAACTGGCCTAGCAGCAACCCAGAGAGCTGGAGAGACACTGGGCAGGAACAAAGGCTGGGAAGAATATCAGAGAGCACTATACAGTGAACACTCTACCCCTTGAAAACATGCTATATAAGAACCTACAAGGAAACCCCAGGATGCAGCTCTAGAAACACGTTTTCAACGAAGAGTATGGGGAAAGAGGTTAGTACTGTGGCTTAATGCTTGTGTTAAACATGGTTTTCCTGAGTTCCATTCCTGGCATCCAAAACAACACAGACTCCTAAGAACTGCCAAGTATGGCATGAATTACATAGAACATATTCAATAAATAAATCTATGTATGAACCTACCCTAAGAATGAAGGCACATAGGAGCTAATGGGCACCAAAGTGTACTAAATCATTTTGTAGACTTGGTCTTTTGGGCAGACCAAAAACGGTTCTAATCATTCTGGTGGCTAGTAGGGTTGAGATTTTACCACTTGCAAACGCAACAGTTTGTCATCTTTTCTACGAATATAACTGAAATGAGAAGAGTAAAATCCAGGAATGTGACGACCCTTTATAGTTAGTCATCACAGCTGATGTTATTGCCTGCTGAGATGGGAGTTTGGCATTCTGCCAGGTTTCCACCATTTGTAAAATATTTTGATCAAGGGGCCTGTTCATTCTTTCATAGAACCATCAGAAATCTTTCTGTGCACAGTCAAGTACATTTCAACTATCTCTAATCCACCCTACTAAAGAACAATGACAGGGCCATTATCCTAAAATTTTCAGAAATATTTATCCTCAATGCTTCGGGAAATCTAATAAAAATCTGAATACAACAGTACAGTGCAGAGCTGATACAGCGGGAAGGTGCTTGATTGCACAAGACTGATCTGGATTCAAAGTCCAGATCCCCATACGGAAACCTATGTTCTCCCTCGCAGGTATGGATGAGCTCACAGCCAAGAGTATGGCCTGAGCAAAGTAGGTGTGACACCTCAAAACACAACAGAGGAATGCCTGAAGTGTGGAGGTTTATATCTTTTTCCATTCCAAAGGATTCACTGAAACATCCTGCTTGATCTCTATCATAAACCCCACCAACCGTGGTCTCTGTCTCAAGTCCAAGCAAAAATGAGGCACTGGGCTGGAGTGATAGCACAGCGGGTAGGGCGTTCGCATTGTATGCAGCCAACCCGGGTTCATTTTCCAGCATTCCATAGGGTCCCCCAAGAACAGCCAGGAGTAATCCCTGAGTGCAGAGCCAGGAGTAACCCCTGTGCATCTCTGGGTTTGACCAAAAAACAAAAGAAAACAAAAAAGTGACACTGATAATTGTGATAAAGGGGTGTTTTTGTACCCATTTACTTAGTTCCTATTTAATCAGTTTTCACCTGTATTCCATCATCAAGACCAATTATTTACAGGGAAAAGAGCAATAGCACAGTGGGCACAGTGTGTAGGGCGTTTTCTTTGCATGCAGCTGACCCAGGTTCGAATTCCAGCATCCCATATGGTCCCCTGAGCACAGCCAGGAGTGATTCCTGAGTACAAAGCCAGGAGTAACCCCTGAAAATCTCCTGCTGTGACCCAAAAAGAAAAAGAAAAAAGGACCCAATATTTACAGGTTAACATACACATCAAGTCCAAGTGCTGGGGCGCTGGCATAGGAAATAGTAATCATTACTATTATTATTATGGTTTGCTATATACGGTAACTCAAGAAGTTAATTCAGGTTAACCAGTAACTCAGGCCTTAGTAGGCATATGAAAATACACAGTGGCAAGAACACTTAAGAGTGTACAGAATAGGAAGACCTTTGTGTTTCCCTGAATTGCACTCATTAGCGATTCCCTTTCCCTCATAGTACTGAAGTCACCAGTTTAATTTGAACTTGAGAACTGTAACATAAAGAATGAACTAGGAGTGTATATTTAAGACATCAAAAGGGTGAAGTCGAGTGTTTGCCATAGGATCCCCCAAGCACGACATTCCCAGAGTAATTCCTGAGTGCATATTCAGGAGAAACCCCTGAGCATCACCCAGGTGGGAACAAAAATGAAAAAAAAAATGGTCAAAGGGCAAGCCGAGAGGAAACCAGAGATAAAGGAGGCCTTGTGTATTCCTCCCAAGGCCTGGGGGAGATTGAATGATGCATTCAAGGTAAATTGAAATTCAGATTTGAGGGACTGCTGGGCGTTTGTCTTGCAGGGGATGACGGGATATGACCCCTTTCCCTCCCAGGCCCAACTGGAGTGATCCTGCCTGTGGAGCCAGAAGTAACTCCTGGGCATTTCTGGTTGTGCCTTACCCTGCCCCTACAAAAAAGTACTTGTTTTGTGTATTGAACAGAAAGCGCTATGTCAGGGGGATCAGGTTTATGAATGACAGATGCGAGAGATTTCAGTGATCCCTGTGATCAAGGCTTTCTCTGCCTGTAGATGTTTTTTCTGGGCTCATCTCCAGTATCACATGGTCCCCTGGTAACACAGGGAGTAATCAGCTACCTGGGCAGCACTGGGAGCCTTAGGATTTGCATCTTTGGAGAGGAAAACACAGTCAGCAGTGCTCAGGGCTTATTTATTCCTGCCTTTGCACTCAGGAGTCACTCCTCTGGAGCCAGGGTTGAGGTCTCCTAAAGTCCTAACGTCCAGCACCTCCTAATAGTTTGGAGGGCATTGATGTAGGCATGCAGGCAGATAGAGAAGGTCCCCCTCCCAAGGCAAAGGCATTAAATTCCCTGGGAATAGCTCTGAAACTTGCACAAAACAGGAACTAAGGCCTGATCAAACCCTCACCTATGGCCAGCAACAGACCCAGAGAAGCTTCTGCAGAAACAAAAGCCAGGAAAGGAATTTCAAAGATCATCACCACTCCCAACCTGCCTAGGCAACGGGACTTTGACCTAGGTAAAACCTAGATTGGATTCATTTCTGTTCCAGGGAGACTGCTCATTGGCTTTCCCAGACATTTGGGGGAGCAGGGCAAGTGGGGGATCCCCGAGTGTGGGAACCAAAGTCGGACTCCAGAAGGATATGGGGCCTCCCACCAGTGCTTCCTACCACCTGCCCCAAAACATATAGTCAGATCAGGAGGTGTGAACCAGGTGGGTCGGGGTCAGGGTTGGGGGATGACCCCAGACCTCAATGGTGCTGCTTCATTTCGAGGGGTCCGTGTGCCAAGAGGAGCCACCTCTGGTGCATTCGACTCAATTACACCCACCAACGGCTGGAAGGGATGAGAGAGTCCAGCATCTTCCGACCTTGCCCGCATTCGATTGGGCAGAGAATAAACTGGGGATCAGTGTCCGGGTGTCCCTGCTGCCTGGGGCTCGCCCCACTCACTCTATGTGTGGAGGCACACCCAGTGGGCAGTGCTCCAGAGCCAGCTACCCGAGAGCGAACAGGGTGACACAGGAGAGGCTTGCCTTCCCCCAGTATGATGTGTCCAACCAACTCAGTTCTAAAGGTCTCCAGACCATATATCCACATATCACAGCACCTCGCATTGCTGAGGGTGCCATCTTCCGTCCTGAGTTTTGAGGTTCCTATACACATGAGAATTCCCATGTCTTCTGTTCTCCGTGGAGGAGGGTGGCAGAGGCCAGATTCAACTCCAGCATCTCCAGATGTCTGTAGTGAAGGTAACAGCCATCTGAGGAACTAGGGTGTGTTAAGAAGAATTTTAATTAACACAGAAATATTGAGCATAAGACTGGGCAATATCCGTCCCTGGAAAATCTAAATACATCACTTCTTCCAAGGATTTTTTTTTGCTTTTTGGGTAATACCCAGATATGCTCATTTGTTACTCCAGGCTCAGCACTCAGAAATTACTCCTGGTGGTACTTGGGGGACCATATGGGATGCCCGAGATTGAACACAAGTTGGCTTTATGCAAGGCAAAATCCTACCAGCTATAGTGTAGGTCTGGCTCCGAGGGTTTTTTTTTTTGGGGGGGGGTAACTGTTTTGGTGTGTGCCCACAGGGTCCTGGGAAACATTGAGTACCTGGGATTGAACCTGGCAGGTTACAAGCAGGGTGAGATTATTTTGTCATTGTTCTGTTCACTTCGAAAAAGAAAAGTTATGAGCCCTCTTTGCTCTGTCTGTGGCCCATCTCTTTGGAAAGTTCTCCAGTTATAGTCAACCCCACGTGCCATCACCCCACTTTCTGAGGATGCCCCAACACTCTTCTACAAAGAAAATAGGTCAGGGATACAGCAAGATACAGCTCAGAACCCACCAAGTTAGGGTGGGGGAATCTGCCATCACGGGACTGAGGCTGTTTTGATTTTATTCGGTTTGTTCATGGATTGGAGGCACAACACGAGCAATGCTCAGGGTTACTCCTGGCTCTGCACTCAGGAATCACTCCTACATGATGTTGGGGTTGTATGGAGAGCCAAAGAAAGAATCTTCTTGAGGATCGAGTTGATTGCTCCCGCTTTGTCTCTGGACCACGAGGGGTGTAGAGGATTGAACTGACGTGGAAAGTGCAAGGCAAAGTCATTTATTTTCATTTTTGTTCTCTTCACTGAGCTAGAAACCTTCTGAAGCCACTTTGCTATGTCTGTGACCAAACCATTGAGAAATATTTCCTGTTATGGGCAACCCACACCCCAGCACCCCACATTCTGAGGGAGCCCAAACCTCTACTACAAGGAAGAGGCAGCATGGATACAGCAAGATACAGCTCAGAAACCCCCACGATGGGGAGAGGGAATCCCCCAATAAGGGACTGGGGCTGTTTTGGTTGTATTTGGTTTGTTCATAGTTTGGGGGACACAAATCCAGCAACGGCAGAGGTTCTCCAGATGTTGCATTCAGGAATTCAGCATGATGGTGGGGCTCTATGGAGAGCCGGGGAAAGACCGGGGCCTGTGACTGTGAGCCAAGAGCACTTACCGCTCTACCCTACTGCAGCGACCCAAGTGGCTTCCTTGGTCTGGAAATCTAAAGCGTGGGAAAGGTGGGCCGCGGCAGTTCTGCCGATACAGCAGGAGATGGCGCTGTGGGCGTTTCTGTCCCTCTCCAGGATCATTTCTTTGTTTTTATTTATTTGTTTCTGTTTTTATTTATTTATTTCTTTTTAAATTAGCGAATTACCATGAGGTACACTTGTAGACTTACAAATTTTTGTGCTTGGGTTTCAGTTATACAATTATCGAGTACTTCCCTCCACCACCACTGATCCCAGTTAATCCCTCTCCTTCCCATCCCCCCCATCCCACACTGCCCATGTGGCAGGGCATTCCCTTTTGTTCTCTCTCTCCTTTTGGGGGCTGTGGTTTGCAAATGAGGCATTGAGTGGCAATCATGTTCGGGTCTATAGTAAACTTTCAGCATGCATCTCCCATCCTGGGAGGATCTTCCCAGCACCCTTTATTTGGTGCTCCCCTCTCTATCTGAGCTGTCTTTTTCCCTAGCATGTGCGGCTGGCCTCCATGCGATGGAGTAAACCTCCTGGCACTTGTCTCGGCTATTCTTGTGTGTTAGTCTGAAAGAAAGGGACAAACATAGAAAGATTGCTTTCATTTGGGGAACATAAAGTAACAAAACATGCTCGTCTCTCTAAGAATTTTCCACCCTTGGGTTTACTTCAGTGTTGAGTATGGGGTAATAAAGGATCAAGCTTCCTCTTCCACAGTTGCAGCAGTAGGAAGGAAAGCCTGCGGTTGCTTGTCTTTCACTTGAGTAATCTGGGTTCGATTCCAGCCTTCAGATCTTTATGGGGTGGATAGCTGAATCACCTTGGGGATCGAGTGGGTTGCCCTAGCTTTGTCTCTAAACCTGGAGGGGTGCAGAGGATTGAACTGAACCTTTAATGAGCAAGGCAAGTTTATTTTCTCACATTAATTGTTCTTTTCTCTCTGTACAAGAAAGGTTCTGAATGTACATTGTGAAGCCTGTGACCGAGCCCTTTGAATGTTTCCTGTTATGGGCAACCTACATCCCATCACCCCACATTAGGAGGGTACTCTGTCTTCAACACGGTTTTGGGGAATGGAAGAATATATAGTTCTGACACCCTCTAGTCAGGGTGATGGAATTCGCTATCAAGGAACTGAAGCTCTGTGTTTTACTTTTCTTTCTTGTTTGTCCTTTATGGTTGTGGCCACACCCAGATATTCTTAGGGCCTTCTCCTGCCTCTGCACTCTGGAATCACTATGGACATAACTGAAGAACCATAGGGGAAATCTATGACTATAACCGGGTCCTATGGATGCAAAGCAAAAGCGCTATCTGCTCTGCTCCCATTGCAGCGGCCCAAGCTGCGTGCTGGATCCTTAATGACCCCATACTTAACATTTAAGCAAAGAGAAGGGCTGAATATCTTAAACGTGGGAAAATTTAGACCGCGGAATTTATGCTGAAATGCCATGAGATGGAGCTGTGAGCGATCCCATCCCTCTCCAGGCCCATTTCTCTAAGAATTTTCCACCCTTACATTTGCTTCTGTGTTAAGTAGGGGGTAATAAAATATCAAGCACGGAGCTTCATAGGGGCAGTGGTCGGAGAGCCTTGAGGTTGCAAGTCTCTCACATGGGTGACCAGCATTCAATTTCCGCCTTAGGATCTTCTGGGATACATGGCTGAATCACCTCGGGGGTTGAGTGGGCTGCTCCATCTTTGCCGCTAGCCCAAGAGGGGTGCAGAGGATTGAACCTGACGTAGACAGAGCAAAGCAAAGCTGCAAGTCTGGAGCAATAGCACAGCGGGTAGGGCGTTTGCCTTGCATGCAGCCGACATGGTCGCCTGGGTTCGATTCCTCCATACTCTCGGCAAGCTAAGAAGAGTATCTTGCCCACACGGCAAAGCTGGCAAGCTACCAGTGATGTATTCGATATGCCAAACACAGTAACAAGTCTCACAATGTTACTGGGCTCCTCTTGGGCAAATCAATGAAGAATGGGAGGGCAGTGACTGTGACACTCTGAGCTAAAAACCATCTGAAGCCACTTTGTTATGTCTGTGCCGAAACCATTTAGAAATATTTCCTGCTATCAGCAACCACACCTCATCACCCTACGTTCTGAGGGTACCCAACCCTCTTCTACGAGGAAGAGGCAGCATGGATACAGCAAGATACAGCTCAGAAATACCCACGTTGGGGTGAGCTAGTCCTTCAATAAGGGACTGAGGCTCTTTTGGTTTTATTTGATTTGTTCATGGTTTGGGGGCCACAAATCCAGCAACACGCAGAGGTTCTCCTGGCTTTGCACTCAGGAAGCACTCAGGCATGATCATGGGGCTGTATGGAGAGCCAGACTGTGAGAGCTTTCTTTCACTTGGGTAACCTGGGTTCTATTCCAGTCTTCATATCTTGTGGAGTACATAACTGGTACATAACTGGACTCACTATAAACAGTGCTCCTTTCCCACAGTCCACGGGCTTCTCCCCTGGGGCAGTTTGTGTTCATGGACTGAGCAGAACAGTCTCTGAGTAGCTTGTCCCAGGGGAGCGCTCCTTTTCATCATGGGAGCTCACTTCCTACGGGTAACCCACAGAAGACATACCACCTGTCTTGGCATCCTCATGGGGCTGAAGGCATAACTGCTCACTAGAGATGTTGTCACAGTGTGCATGACCAGAAGAATTCCACCTGGGCTCTTGTTACCCGAAGAAAAGCAGAGAAGGATTAAAATTACTGTGCTGTGCCTGATAGTCTTCTCGTCCAAAAATTTTAGACCTGCAGGTTGCTTTCTAACATTTTCCCGACTCGGTTGCAATTCTGACACGTGGATGGATTTTCCAGGAAACAACCTGATGTTTCAGCAAGATGGACAAGTAAAATAGACCGACGGCAGGTCACATAGCTGTGTAATTTTTTCCAACTCAAAGAACAAACACAGTAATTGGAAATAACTCCCTCTGCAGAAAATTGATGCACCAGTGTAGAGTGAAAATAAAAGGGGCCCGAAACTGGGTTTGGTACTAGCTTAGTGTGGAGCTTAGTGGGATAGTTTAGTGGCATACACGTGCGAAGGCAATGATGCATCTTTATATAGCCGAGACAGACCTTTGAAAATATCTCACATGAAGCAGATTCCTCATGAGGATCAATGAGTTTTCTGTTAACTTGTTCTATTTACTTAGGAGGGGAGAGGGTTACACCAGCATTGCTCAGGGATTCCTGCTGCTGGAACTCTTGGGGCCGAGACAGATAACCACGAAAAAAAAAAAAAACGCCTTTCTTTGAACTCCGTGGAACTTATTCGCCAACATGGCTTGGCACATGCCTCAGGCAAACCCAAGTGAACGTCCAAGCTGGCAAAGCAATGCAGAGAAGCCATCAAGGATGACCTCAAAAACAGGAGAACAGCGATGCTGGTAGATGCGGCAGAAGCCGGGAAAAGCATTCATAATGTCCGCCTGTCCTTCACCAACTACAAGACCAAGATGACTGCGCTCCGACATCTTCATGGATCTATCACATCTTCCAGAAGGGCAATGGAGAAGATTATTCAAGACTTCTACAGATCTCTTCAATAGCCATGTCCAATTGCCCACATTCCACATTCTGCACGATTGACATATCATTCCCAATGTTCTCCCTTCCAAAATAAAACACGCCATCTCGTCGGTAAAGAAACAAAGAGCACCTGGCCCAGACAAGATCAGACCTGAACACCTGAAGAACTTACCATCAGTACTCATCAATACACTGGCTCGGCTCTTCACACACTACCTGCTGAATGCAAGATTCCATCCTTCTTGTACTATACAAGAAGGGAGACATCCACGACATTGGCAACTATCGCACAAACTACCTATTGTCTGTCATCTGCAAACTGTTAACTCGAGTCATCTTGAATAGGATTAGCAGAACACTAGATGAAGAACAACCATGTGAACAAGCCACGTTCCGAAAAGGATTCAGTGCCATCTACAATATTCACACGATTACTAAGCTCATTGAGGTTTCTCAGGAGTTCAAGATGCCACTTTGTCTAGCGTTCATTGATTTAAAGAAGGACTTTGATTCTGTTGAGACAGAAGCGGTCATAGAAGCCCAAGCCAATCAGGCTGTACAAACTCAATACATCAGGATCCTCCATGAGCTCTATTACGGATTCACTACCAGGATCTCACCATTCTACAAAGAAGTAATTATCCATGTCAAGAGAGGGGTTGGGCAGGGTGATACCATTTCACCAAAACTCTTCAGTGCCACCATCGAGAACATCATGTGATGATGGGAATGGGAAGGAATGGGAGTGAAGATAGATTGTCGGCAACTACACCACCTCCGCTTTGCTGATGACATCGTTCTAATAACAGCAAATATCAGCCAAGTGACACAAATGCTGACCTACTTCGAACGTGAGTGTGGAAACGTCGAACGACAGCTGAATCTTACGAAGACAATGGTTATGAGAAACAGCCTCGTTCCTGACGCTCCATTCGCTTCTCAATGCACAACCATCTCCGAATGCAGCAGTTATATATACCTAGTTCGAGAAAGAAACATGATGAATGACCTAACACCTGAGTTATGCAGGAAGAAGAGAGCAGCTTGGAATTCCTTCAAGAGCGTTGAAGAAATAACTAAGAGGACAAAGAACCTCCTGCTACGAACACATCTCTTCGATTCCACTGTTCTTCCTGCCTTAACATATGCCTTAGAGACCTGGGCCCTACGAAAACAGGGTGAGAATGCTCCTCGGGTCTCTCAAAGAGGAACCGAAAGAGCTATGCTTGGAATATCACGCATCAGTCAAATGATAGACAGAATCCGGAGTTCTGATCTCCATCAATGGTCAATAATAAGGGACACTGCCTCATCTGATAAGGCATCAAAAATCAGATGGACTGGACACATAATGAGGCTTACAGACAACCACTGGCCTAGAGCCATTACTGACTGGATTCCACGGGGCGTCAAAAGATTGCATGGACGCCCATCTACAAGATGCTCAGACTTCTTCTTCAAGACCATGAATAATCGGTTTGAGGCTCTGCATGTTCCTAGAATGAACAGATGTCATTGGGCTACACTAGCACGCAACAGGCATACATGGAGACGTTACTGGCACCCACTCGAATAAATCGATGACTAAAGGGAGATCAAGTGATCAAGTAATATACTGTTTAGGTTTCAGAATTTCTGGTTTTATGCAGCAACACGGTTGGAACTGGAAGATACCATCTTGAGTGAAGTTAGCCAGAAAAAGAAACAAAAACAGGATGATGTTCACTGATCTGTGGAATACCGAACACTGGATGTGGAAATGTTCTGTAAAGGGACTGCTTAAATCATCCATGATTCCACTGTTTAGAGAGAAGTCGGACAAAGAAGGAAAGAAATTTGGGTTGGAACAGAAGCAAAAGTTTACAGGGATCAGGGATTCATTTAAGCCAGTGACATGAGTGAGGGGTGTAACCATTTACCCAAAACACAGATGCAACAGAACTGAAAACAAGAGATCTAAGCTGTAACCACTGAAACCTAGTCATGTGCTTGTCCAGATGACAGGCGGGGGTAGAGTGGGGACTGGGGTGGGGAGAGAATATGGGAACACGGGTGGAGAGAAGCTGATGCAGGGATCGGTGTTCAATTATTGTACGCCTAAACACAACTATCAATAACTTTGAAAATACTGGTACTTTAATGAAAACTTTAAAAAACAATACAATAAAATAACTTTCCATATTTCAGCACCCACTGAGATAAAGGACCCTTTAGTCCCAGCATTAGACTCCGATATTTTTCCTGTGATTCTGAGACCATAGATGTGGTTGTGAGGATGGTGCCGGACCCCACCTTTCGAGTCGCATGTTCGGTCCACTGAGCACTGCAATGGCATAATAGTTTCAACAAGAGAATCTTACAGCACACTTGTATGCAATACCCCTGTTCTCTAAAGAAATTGCTGTAATGCCACATCCTGAACCTGTGATTTGAGATCTGAAATCAAACACAATGCACAATGAGAATTAGTCCAATGTTGAATGGAATTCAGTTGAATGACCAAACAGGTGGAGGACATCTCCATAGTTCTCACAGTCCAAGCAAGCCTACAGAAAGGGAAAATCTGCAGAAAGTGTTGCTGGGAGGAGCTCGGCAATCCCCAAAAAAGCCTTTTGGGTTTTGTTTTTAATCAGACCCAGTGATACTTGGGATACCATAGGGGATGCTGGACATCGAAGGTAGGCGGCATCTGTAAGGGGAGCACCCTCCGTGATGCACTGCTGTTCTGGTCCGAATTAGTTTCACGATGGGCTCACAGTCACAATTTAACATACACACAATAAAACAATTTTTGGTGCATACAAGCATACAGCAGGTAGGCATTTGCCTTGCATGAGGCTGACAGGGGTTGATCATTGAACACTGTCAAAAGCAACTTACGAGAAACCACCAGGAAGAACTGCTGAGCATCCCCAGGCCCCAAAACAAAAGAAAACTAAATTTCTTCCCATATTCAAAAAACCATGGCAATGATCCAAAGGCAAAGATATGCATGGTGTCAGATTGACTGACAGAAGTCCAGAAAGGGCACCTGACCCTTTAGGTGTACAGTCAAGCTAGTTATACAGCCGGGAACAGAAGAACTACTTGACATACCTGACAGATAAGGAAGAATTACAACAAAGTCAAGAAAGCAAAGCACAGGATCTATTCAAAATGAACAGCTCTGGGTAGAAGACACCCTACGCGATGCCACACCTCAACAGCATATATTCTAGGGATGAGAAGGGGATACTCAATGTCCAATGAGCAACTCAAAGATGTTGTGGATTGGAGGACTCCTGGGTTGGCCACATGCAAGGCAAGCATCCTACTTGCCCTACAATTGCTCTGGTCATTTCTAAATAAATGGGAGAAAAGGGGAAAAATTGGAGAGCAATTACAAAGCTTTCAGGTTTAAGTCTCGGTCATATAATGAAACACCCGTCCCTTCACCGTGCCCATTTCCCACCACTAAAAACCCAAATATACCGCCATTCCACAGCCTCCCCCTACCTGTGGGGAAGATAATTTCCACATTCTTCCTCTACTTTGATTACATTCAATATTTTGACACGAGACCCAACATTATTATTTGGGATTTTACCCCAGCACTCAGATCTGGCGAAAAAGCAATAGTAGACAATTCTTTATAGATAGCTGGTTAAAAATAACATATGATTTTGGAATTCTGAAATTTTAACAACTAAATCTGGAGGGATTTCTGCCAAAACCTGCTGGGTTCCGAGATTTGTTCCTAAGTCTCTGGGACTATGGCTATGAAGCAGCTTTACCACAAGCCATAGAGGCTGTTCGTGGGAATGACATAGGCTCATGTTGGGGTGGGGAGGAATTGGCCGGCTCCACCCCATCCTGAGAGGCCCCACGTATCTTACTGAGTGTGGGCCCAAACCTGACTTTCCAAAGGCCTTTGGAGGATGTGTTAAAAAACAATACAATAAAATATGTAGGCCATAGAGCCCCCAAGTGGGAGAAGTTGGGGGTACAACACCAATTCCCCCTGGGGTGGACTGGGGACAGTAACCTACTGCAGGGTCCAGACGCATTTCTGCTAAAACGCGCTGGGTTTCAAGATTTGTCTCTGAATCTCTGGGATCACAGCCATTAGGCACCTTGATCTCGATGCACAGAGGTCAATCATAGGTGCCAGACAACTCAGGGTTTCGTTGGGGTGGAGAGAAAAGGGCCGGCTCCACCACCATCCTGTTAGGCCCTGCATGTCTCCTCACAGCAATCCCAAACCTAACCGTCCAGAAGCAATAAGAGATGGCAGCCACTGAGCCACCAGGCACGGAACCTATTGCCACCTAAAATACTCAGCTTTGGTAAGCTACTTTGGGGACCAGACACATTTCTGCTGCAAGCCGCTGGGTTCCGATATTTGTTACTGAGACTCTGAGATCATGGCCGACTGTTCAAGAGCCAGAGTCTGTACATTGGCAGTGACTCGGGGTCTCATTGAGGTGGGGAGGAAAGGTCAGAGTCCACCCCAATCCCATGAGGCCCCGCATGTCTTGTCACTGCAGGCCCAAACCTGTCTGTCCAATGGCCTTTGGAAGATGGTGGCCATTGAGCCACCAAGAGGGATCAGGCGGAGATACAAACCCTTTCCCCCTTGTGGTGGTCTGTCACTGGTAGCTCATTGTGGGAACCGGGAAAATCTCTGCAAAAAGCTTCTGGGTTCTGAGATTTATCTTTGAGTCTCTGGGATCATAGCCTTTAAGCAATTTGATCAGGAACCAGAGAGACCTTCCCTCCAATTATATAGCTGAGCCAGAAATGGTTTGTTGCTGTGTCATGCACATACCCAACTTTTTGCCGTTTACTTTCTTGGAAGACTTTGCCCAAAGTTTTTGTTGTCTGGCCAAAGGCACAGCTTCAATTTCGGAGTATCTGGAAGTCTGACGGTGCCATCAGGCTGCTGATGCACTCACCTTACAGACACAGACTGACCTGCTGGGGGTACCATACACGCAGAAAGTAGAAATTCTATATATGGAAAAAACACCAATAGTGGGGTTGGACTCACTGTCAAGTGAGTAGGATGCTTGCCTTGCTGGTAAAGGTAAAGGTAAAGGCCCTCCCGTTGTTCGTCGATTTGCTCGAGCGTGCCTTGCTGTTCAAGGTCAAACCTCCCCATCCCATAGGAACCCAGAAACATCGCAGAATAATTCCTGAGCTGCAGAACCAGAAGTAACCCTGAGCACCAAAGAATCCCTTCCAACTCCCCTGAATAAAAAAGCTATTAAAATTAATCCAAAGAGGGGCTGAAATGATAGCAGAGCGGGTAGGACATTTGACTTGCCTATCCGGACTTGACGTGACCTATCCGGGTTCGATTCCCAGCAACAATATGGTACCCTGAGCTTTACCAGGAGTAATTCCTGAGTGCATAAGCCTGGAGTAATCCCATGTGCAATGCTGGGTGTGACTCAAAAAGCAAAAAAAAATTTAATCCAAAGAAAAAATTTTCAGAGGCAAATACCTCTCACTTGTCCAAACCCCAGCACAGAAGCCAATGAAAATGACCGACCACAAAAGTGTCCCTTTCCTTTGTGGGCTACCTGTGCACATATATGGAGTTTCGATAGGTGTTATGGCTAGTCCAAAGGCACCAAACAGGGTCCTGCAGAGTCTCGAGTAGGGAGGAATGAGATGACCAAGACCCCCACTCTCTTCAGGCTCCTCACACCAAGGCCTGAAATCCATGTGCCCACCCTCCAGTGCCATCTTGGAACTGGATGCAATCGTGGCTGCATGGGCCCTCAGGATAACACACCCTCACCCATGACACCTGAGCCACAGAACAGCATTCAATGCACCCCTCAAAAGCTCCACATCCACTAAAGCCTGGATATCCAGAACAAGTAAGAAACAAGCGTGAATGCACCATAGAAGCTGGCGTGACCTGGTGCTCAAGTTCCCAAATCGGGATTTGCAGGGTGCTCAAGCATTCCAAATCCTAACACAGGAAAGACTGAAGCACAGAGGTTTTCCTGTTTTTCCATTTTCAAAGTATTCAATGCTGCATCTTGGTTGATTTCTGCCATAATTCCCGCTATCCAGCCCCTCTCGGTCAAGCCAGAAGCACAGCAAACAATAACAGAATAGTGAGCCATGACAGCTCTGAGCAGCGGGGTGTTTCTTTACCAGTATATTCAGTCACCTTCCTCCTTATTTTCATCACCAGGACACATTATTTACAAGTTAACACACAAGAATTTCCAAGAACAAGAATACTGGCATAGGTGCAGCCCGGGTGAAAATCAGCAGGCTTCAGCAAAGGACTTCCCATATTCCTAACATATACACGGTTTCACTCCAATGTGAATTCTCCTATGTACAGTCAATTGTGAGAATGAAGTAAAGGCCTTTCCGCATTCCTTACATACATATGGTTTCTCTCCAGTGTGAATTCTCCTATTTACAGTAAGTTTTGAGGATGTAGCAAAGGCCTTCCCACATTCCTTAGATACATTACAGTTTCTCTCCAGTGTGAATTCTCCTATGTATACTGAGGCCTGAGGATCGAGTAAAGGCCTTTCCACATTCCTTACATATATATGGTTTCTGTCTAGTGTGAATACTTCTATGGATACTGAGGCCTGAGGACTGAGTGAAGGCCTTTCCACATTCCTTACATATATACGGTTTCTCTCCAGTGTGAATTCTCCTATGTACACTAAAGTTTGAGGATTCAGCAAAGGACTTCCCACATTCCTTACATATATACGGTTTCTCTCCAGTGTGAATTCTCCTATGTACAGTAAGTCTTGAAGCTCTAGCAAAGGCCTTTCCACATTCCTTACATATATACGGTTTCTCTCCAGTGTGAATTCTCCTATGTACAGTAAGTCTTGAAGCTCTAGCAAAGGCCTTTCCACATTCCTTACATATATACGGTTTCTCTCCAGTGTGAATTCTCCTATGCATATTGAGGCCTGAGGATTGAATAAAGGCCTTTCCACATTCCTTACATATATACGATTTCTTTCCAGTGTGAATTCTCCTATGTGCACTAAGACTTGAGGCTGCAGCAAACGTCTTCCCACATTCCTTACATATATACGGTTTCTCTCCAGTGTGAATTATCCTATGTACAGTAAGTATTGAAGCTCTAGCAAAGGCCTTTCCATATTCCTTACATATATATGGTTTCTCTCCAGTGTGAATTCTCCTATGTACAGTAAGTCTTGAAGCTCTAGCAAAGGCCTTTCCACATTCCTTACATATATACGTTTTCTCTCCAGTGTGAATTCTCCTATGTACAGTAAGTATTGAAGCTCTAGCAAAGGTCTTTCCACATTCCTTACATATATACGGTTTCTCTCCAGTGTGAATTCTCCTATGCATAATAAGATGTGATGATTGATCGAAGGCCTTCCCACATTCTTCACATGCAAAAGGTTTCGCTCCTGAATTTATATTCATATGGTCATGATGGAGTAAAACTTGACTCACACTTTGTTCTCGGGGCTGACTTTTCTGGGGATTCTGTCCACTGTGGTTTTCTAAGGGAACACCACAGTGCTGAGAACATGGGGAGGCTCCCCCACATTCCTTACATGTAGATGGGTTCTGCTCACAGTGACTGTGGTTGAGGCTATGTTGCTGTGGCGGACTCACTATAAACAGTGCTCCTCTCCCTAGTACGTTCTCCACCGGGGAATTTTGTGTCTGTGAACTGAGAATAACACACTCCAAGGAACTTTTTCCAGGAGAGGGCTTCTTCAGAGTGAGGTAGCTCTCGCCATTCTGATCACCCTCAGAAGACATCCCGCCTGTCTCGTCGTCCTCATGGGGCTGAGGGCAGGATTGCTCACTCGAGACATTATCATACAGTGCAGGATCAGAGACATTCCACTCGGGGTGGAAGCTTTCCTGTAGAACAACAGAGGATTCTAATTATTGACTTATTCACTGAGTCTTCCTGTCAAAAAACTGAGCCCTTCAGATGTGGTTTTACACATATGCACCGCAAAAATGCAATTACTGGCGTATGAATTGTTTTACTATTAAATAACTTCATGTTACTGTAAGCTGGACACACAAAATTGATTGATAGAGAGTCTGTAAGTTATGTGACTTTCCCCCCTTTAAATTAATGAAGGAATACAACTAGAAATAATTCCTTCTATAGAAAACGGACACATCCATTTCAAGAGAAAATGAAATACATCCACAGTGGGTTTGGTTAAAGCTCAGAGTAGATCTGTGATGCAGGGGTGAAGACTACGCTGCATCATCACACAGCTGAGACAGACCACGTGGCCTTTGCAAAGCTCTCACCACAAGTGATGCCTTTCAGGATCATTGAAGTTTTTTTTCTTTCTGTTTTGTAGTTTCTATTTCTTGGGGGTTGCTTGGGTGGAATGGCACACCATGCAGTATCTAGGATCAGTTCTGGGGGGGCTATGGTGTCTATAAGGTGTGCTGGGTAAGGACCATCCATCCCTGTGCAAAGAAAGTATATTTCTCACTGCACCATCTCTAGGGTGCACAAATTTGCTTTCTAAACAACTACCACTGTCAAGCAAATCAAAACGCACAGTATTTTTATACATGGTTGATTTCAGCACCTAGTAAAGCTAAGGGTCCTCTACTCCAAGCATCAGGCTATGGAATTCCTCCCTGCCATTCCCAGTCCTCCACCTTAACAATCACTTATTTGGTCCACTCCTGCTGGCATAATAATATTTACTCTGAATTAGTGAATCTTACCAACTCACTCGTACTTTCTGACCCCATTCCCAAATCTAAGTGCTGTAATGTCAAATCCTGAAGCCGGGGTTTCAGTTCTGAAAGTGAACAAAACATACAATTCAAGCACTTGTCCAAAAATGTAGCAAAATGATGACATGTAGTTAAGAGTACATATCTGTGGTTCTCAGAGTCCAAAGAGTCCCACACTAAAGAAAAGATTCGATAGTGGAAAACTGTGAGGATCTTGGCAATTCTACACTAGATATTGTTTTTGTTTTTGAGCAGACCTGGTAATGTTCGAAGAACCAGGTTACTGAACACATTATTGAACAGATCACCTTCAGGCACTGCAAGGCACTCCCTGCTGTACTATCATTCATATCCAAACTAGATCTGTTATGGTCTTACTTATTCAAACGCCATGGAAGCAAAATACAGGATCATTCTGTGACTGACATTCCAGGGGAATAAAGAGGAGTGTGAGTGTGGCACAGACCCAAGGATTCAGGAGACGAAGGCCCCAGTCTCAACAGCGTGTTTCATATATGCTCAGGTCACCCATACACTGCACAGGGCCTGAGCCAGGAAGGGTCCTCAGACACTCACTCGCACACATGTCTCTCCTCCTCGACCTCAGGGCTCCTCCTTCCAGCCAGGAGATCACCGCAGGCTTCATCCCTGAGTGACCTGCCCCGACAGACACAGAGGCATGGATAAGTGACAGGGAAAAGGTGACAGGAAATCCCCATGTTTTACTGATATAACTGGGAAAAGATCTGAAAGGCATGAACAGAATGTCCATTTCCAAAATGCCACATATTTCTAGTTATTCGAGAGTTAAGACCCAAGAAAATATCACAAATATTCTAGACCTGGCCTTGTGTATGGCTGACAGGGGGTTGTTCAGCACAGTATGTTGTTGGTTTTTGTCCTGTTTGGGATCTGACCTGGCAATGCTCAGGGGTGACTCCTGACTCTGTATTCAGAAATCACTGCTGCTGGTGCTCGGGAATGACATGGGTTGCCGGGGATTTAACCCACGTGCACCGCTTGCAAGAAAATCACTTTCCTCCCTGTAATGTCTTTCTAGGCCCAGCAGCACATAGAGTTTCCTGAGCCCCTCATGAACTCATCAGGGATTTCAGTAAAACTAAGTGCATAATAAATCTGGAAATGGCCAAGGGCGGGAAGAGACCCTTATTTTTTAAGCTAAAAAATGTATCCAGAAAGAGAGCACAGCAGTAGTTTCTCACGGACAATCCAGTGGCGATACCAGATATCTCCTAAGGGTCCCTCATGCCAGCCAGGAGTGATCCCTGAGTGCAGAGTTCAGGAGCGAACCTTAAGTCCTGCTGAAGTCTCACAAGAACCATTAGAAGTAAATCCAAGCACTGAAATAGGGCAGCATCTAATGAGTTGAGAGACGAGATATCAAATCCCCTGTGGTGGAAGAGAGATAGTACAGCACATAGGACAGAAGCACTGCACACACAAGTGCCTTTGATCCCAGCCAGCCCATGTGTTCTTGGAGCAAGGCCAGGTGTGGATCCTGAATACACAGGCAGGAATAATCCCTAATCCCTAAGGAAAAAAATAAATGCCAAAACGTTGAGTGGCTGGTCCAAAAGTACTGGGGGTGAGTCACCAACATTATAAGTTGCCAAGAGGTTTCAGTCCACGGTATCCCATGGCACCTGAGCACTCTTAGGAGTCATACTTTAGTACAGAGCCAGGAGAACTGTGGACTGTTCCCCCAAACAAAGGCAAGAGAAAACCAATTAAACATACAAAAGGTTGTGAAGTATACAAAGTACACTGATTCACCAATGGATGGATCTATTTAAAGGGACCTGAGCGATAACTGGCCAGATAGGGATCTTCCCATGGACACAGTCGAAACGGGATGATCTGAATCACCCCATAGGATCTGGCGACCCCACAAGTGTAATTCCTGATGACAAGACTGAGAGTAAGGCCTGAGTATCCACAGGTGAACCCTAAAAAAAAAAAAAAAAAAAAAAAAAAACGAGGGAGGGAAGACCTACTGCACGGCTGTCCAATATCCCAACGCGTCACAGAGCTACTGTTGGAAACACAGCTGCCGCCCAACCCCAGGGACCGCACACAGCTCTCTTCAGACAGGGTTGGCTCCACACTGCTCTCACCGACAGCCTGCAGATGCTGGTAGGTCTCCAGCATCACGTCCCTGTAGAGCTTCCGCTGAGAGGCCTCCAGGCATGACCATTCCTCCGGGGTGAAGTTCACAGCTACGTCATGGAAGGTCACTGCATCCTGAGTCAGCACACGGAGAGGGTGGGAGTCAGAGTCTATCTTAGCCTCATTCCCACTACTGTGATGCCAGGACCCAGAGTCCTATATTGTCGCTTGGCCTCTCCGCTCCGAATGAACCAGCCTCCATGCACACGCATGACTGATGGGCCCCAGAAATCACATAACACAGCTGAATCTGCTAAAGTGGGAGGACGTTATACAGAAGGTTCTTGGATGTATCTGACTTTCCTGGTAACTCCAGGGCTAATTCGAGCACCACTGGTCCAGTGAGCACTGTAGAGAGGATCACCTGAACACAGACTTGTACGGTCCAAAAGACTATCGCTAGGTGTAGCAAAAACCATGCACGCTCACTGCTGCACCCCCAGAACTCATGACCAGTAGGATTGAGAACTTGGCAGTTCATATAGACAACTACTCAGAGAAGTGCATGGCATATGTGCCTGAAGGAACTCACTGCTCAGGACCACCCCAAATCCCGCTCAAACAAGGTAGAAGTTTCTGGACCCCAACATCTCTACTGGCCCAGAGATCCTTGGCTCTTTCTCCTTGGGATTGGCGCATGCCCAGAAATCCAAACAAAAGATTATGTGTACGTAAGAATATATGACTGAGCAGGTAGTCTCTCCAACACAGGAAGGACAAAACAGGAGAAAAGCAAGTCTGGGGGCCCAAGTCACTGTAGTTGACAGGGAGCAAACGGGGCCAGCACACCCCAGAGTGCTCTGAGGCCAGTAAGTTTTGAATCCAGAGCCCAGAGTCAAGAGGACAGCTCATGACAAAAACAATGCAAAAGAAACCGAAGCAGCAGGTTGGCGTAACAGGACAGCTGTTCCCAGGACAGCATGTAGGACTGGCGATCCCCAATATTCCATATCTCCCACAAACACTGCCAGGGGCAATACCAGAGTGCAGCACAAGGAATGATTGCAAGAATCCTTGCTCTGCCACACCAAATAAAACAGAAAACCCAAGATGAAACCTTTGGACCTCCAGCATCCCATTGGTCACCTAGACCTGTCAGGAATGAACATTGAGCACTGAGCTCTGAGTACTCCTCATACACCCAAAGCCAAATAAAACAAAACAAACATACACAAAAGCAGCTTCAAACAGCAGAGTGGGACGGTCCGATCGGAAGTCTCATCTTGGAATCCGTCCAAAAGAAACTCAAAACAGGTGGCCCAGGAAGCCTGGGCACTCTTGGTACTACCTCATGTCATTTTATCCGTCTACTCCTACCTGGGGACGGTTTATCAGAAGCCGAATCACCATCTTCTACTGTCACTGTTGTTCTGAGGATCAGCAGGAGGCTCCGTGCAAAGACCTGAAAAGTCAGAACAGTGAGCACCAGAGAGGAGCACCTCCTCCCACTCCTGAGCTCAGACCAGCCACACCCTCCCGCACAGCCTCACAATTCCACCTCTGGGAGACAATGGCAGAAGCTCCTGTCTCCACTGGGGATGCAAATTTTGTTGGCATCTGTGCTGCACTTCAGGAGAGGAACCTGGGCCCAGGCTACAGGGGAGGAAAAGACAGCCTTCTCCAATCCCCGGATTCCTTCGTGGCTCCCACAGGAAAGTCCCTATAGGCCCTGCCAGGGGCCGACTCTCAGCCCAGGAGCTCCCAAATAGGCTGGAAGCAGTGCTGCCCTGTGGGAACCGTAGCCTGGCATGTGGCTCCACCATGTGACTTAGAGTGGACAAACCTTCGACACTCTCTTGCAGGGTGGACAAGGATATGCCCCTGGGAACTCTGTCCTGGGAACCTCAGTATTATCCACAAATGCAGGTGTCCTCTGCTCAGGGAGAGATGAAGAGTCAGGGGCGCTTTGCAGCTTGATGTTAGGGAGCTGAAATTCATGAACCAGAAAAAGATGCACCAGTATTGTTGTTAGAAGGCAATAATGTGAGTTGGGTGCTTGACCAGATGAACCCATCTATCCTCTGCATCCTATATGGCCCCCAGTAGAGCCAGGAATAATACATGAGCTTAGAGACTCGAGTAAATCATGAGCATCACTGTGTATGTGCCCTCTCCCCGCCCAAAATCTAAAGAACCAAAAATAGCCCCCCTAATACATTTTCATTGGCAAATCGCAGCCAACAGCAAGTCCCCTTCTCCCACCCCCGCCTGACCCGGGCTCTCACGGCAGACAATGAAAATCACCAGCAACAGGTCTCCTTCTATTAGGTGGAGGGGCTGAAGCTCTGCCCCTCAAATCTGGAGATTCTACAGAAGCGAAGTTAGGGCTGATAGTTCAAACATGGGACTGCTGGGAGGGTTGGGGCAGCCAAGCCCCTGGCTGAGTCCCACATTCACTCACTGTTGCCCCATCCTGAGCTGGAGACGATCGTGGCCAAAGAGGCCCCCCAGGATGACGCACTCACAACTGTGACCTCTGCACCCTGATACAGCCCCCACTACACCTCCAAAGCTCTGAATTCCTTTACAGCCTCCACCACACCTCAGAATCCACCTGAATGTCAGGGAACAACTGAAAAACCAGCACAAAAATGCCCCCTATCTGGCTCAGGTCCTCCGCTAACAGTGTGGAGAGGGGAAGGTGTGGGGTGCTCACAGGAGGCTACTCGAATCCTGCCACAAAATATGCCTTCAGAGTTCCCCTTACAGGATGGGATACAAATTTACTTGTCCTTTGCTAAGTGAGCAAAAGCCCCAGTGTCAGGGATGGAAAAAGAACCACGACACACTTATGACATCACTTCCGTTTTCATAACGTGCCTTAAAGAGCCAGAGTCTAGACACTGAGAACCTTTTTGCCACGTAGGTGAATCTGTGCTTCAAGGGGGATGGACTCGAATAAAGGAGTGGAGAGGCAAATGCTGGACTGGTCCGTCACGTACTGGGGGCCTGGGGGTAAGGAGAAGGTCCTGCATTGTCAACTAACATCGAACCTGATCCTGATCCTGCATTGTCACCAATTGAACCAATTATACCTAAACACAGAATGTTACCCTGACTCTTGTCAAATGATCCCTGAACTCAGAGACAAGAGTAAACACTGAGCACTGTAGGCTGTGGTGAAAAATATAACAAGAAAAAAGGCAAAGTCTACCTAAGGGGGGGGAAAATGATGTACAAAGACAAATTCGAGAGTGAAACAATAAAAGAGTCAAATTTCTGGTCCTTTAAAATCCCCTATTCTTGGGGCTGGACAGATAGCACAGCAGGTAGGGTGTTTTGCCTTGCACGCGAAGAACCCGGGTTCAATTCCCAGCATCCCATATGGTCCCCTGAGCATTGCCAGGAGTAACTCCTGCGTGCAAAGCCAGGAGTAATCCCTGTGCATTGCCAGCTGTGATCCAAAAAAGAAAAAAAATCCCCTATTTTTGATCTTGGGTTCAATTCCCAGCATGCCATACGGTCCCCTGAGCACTGTCAGGAGTGATTCCTGAGTGTGGAGCCAGGAGTAACCCCTGAGTACCGCTGGGTATCGCTCAAAAACAAACCAAAAGAGAGGGCTGGAGTGATAGCACAGCAGGGAGGGTGTTTGCCTTGCACGCGGCCGACCCGGGTCCAATCCCCAGCATCCCATAGGGTCTCCCAAGCCCTGCCAGGAGTGATTCCTGAGTGCAGAGCCAGGAGTAACCCCTGTGCAACGCCGGGTGTGACCTAAAAAGCAGAGAGAGAGAGAGAGAGAGAGAGAGAGAGAGAGAGAGAGAGAGAGAGAGAGAGATCGCACTGACCTCAGCAGTCAGGGGCCGCCAAACTGCGCAGGGAGGGCATTTTCCTTGCACACGGTCAACCCAAGTTCGATCCCGAGCATCCCATACAGTCCCCTGAGCACTTCCAGGAGTAATTCCTGAGTGCAGAGCCAGGAGGAACCCCTGAGCATCACCGGATGTGACCAAGAAAAGGACAAACAAAACCTGGGGAAGGGAGCCCCACCTGGCTGTGTTCAGGATTTATTCCTGACACTGCACTCAGGGATCACTCCTGGTAGGGCCTGGGCTGCGTGTAGGGCAAACGCCCTCCCCACTGTGCTATCGCTCCAGTACCACGATCTCTGCTTCCACATTCTTTCCTGGGCCGCCTTCCGAATGGCAGGACTGTTTCGTTTTTATTTTTTTATTTTATTTATTTATTTTTGCTTTTTGGGTCACACCCAGCGATGCTCAGGGGTTCCTCCTGGCTCTGCACTCAATAGTTTCTCCTGGCGGCGCTCAGGGGACCCTATGGGATGCTGGGAATCGAACCCGGGTTGGCCGCGTGCAAGGCAAACGCCCCACCCGCTGTGCTATCGCTCCAGTCCCACTGTTTCATTTTTAAAGGTATGGCAGCAAATCGAGGTAGATGGGGGCCTCTCAGCTCCTTTTGCTGAAGTGGATAATGTTTTTTTTTTTTCTTGACAAAGGAGGTGCCCAGGTGCCTTTCAGGTACCAATTACTAACGTGTACTTGGACTTAATGATCCCTACTCCGGGATGAATCAGAAGCAAATGGTGTCGCCCAGAGAGACAGCGGCTTCACTGATGCTGGCTGAGCCACCGCGCCCTCCTCGACTTGAAATAGTTTCACTGTATTTTTCTTGTAGTTGTGTTTCTTTTTTTTTTTTAGGTCACACCCAGCAATGCTCAGGGCTGACTCCTGGCTCTGCACTCAGGAATTACTCCTGGCGGTGCCCAGAGACCCTATGGAATGCCAGGGATTGAATCCGGGTCGGCCGCGTGCAGGGAAAACCCCTTACCGGCTGGACTATCGCTCTGGCCCATAGCTTCACTGTGTGTTTCCATGAAGAATAACCCTCTCGTTGATTAACTGTGATGTTTTCATTTCTGGTCTCATTGGACTGTGGCCTGGTATTGAGCACCAAGAGAAGCCTGTGTTGTGCCATCTTTCCTTGGAGTTAACTGACTTTGGGCAACCCAAAGTGAATTAATTCCTTTGCTGGTCTTCTATCTTTTTTTTTTGTGGGTTTGTTTGTTTTGGCTACATCCAGAAGTGGTCAGGGCTGACTCCTAACTCTGCGCTCAGTAGTCACTCCTGGGTGTTCTCAGAGACCTCCTGGGATGTTGGGGATCAAACCTCAGTTGGTCGCATGCAGGACAAGCGCCTTAACCACTGTACTATCTCTCTGGCCCCTATTGGTTTTTAGCTGTTTGTTTTCATAATCTCCCAGGCTGATAGGAAATTGCAACCCTTCAGTCACATTTCAGAGATAAGTGATGACTTTATCCTAATGCTTTCAGTTAAGTCCCAGAGCTTCTCCTGACTTGGGGATGCTTACTTTCCCATTCGCTAGTTACCCTGCAATCTGTTCTCTAAAATCGAACAAACTTCCCCTGTTCTTCCCTCCCCATCTTTTAGAGTCAGCTTTTTATTTTGTTTTTGGGTCACACCCGACGGTTCCCAGGACTTACTCCTGGCTCTGCACTCAGGAATCACTCCTGGCGGTGCTCGGGGAACCCTATGGGATCCCGGAGATCAAACCCGGATCGGCTGTCTGCAAGGCAAACGCCCTCCCTGATGAACTATCACTCTGGCCCCATGCTGGACTTCTTAAAAATATTATTTTTTAAGTTTGTTCGCAATGATTTATTACTATAAAATCCAGCTCCCGGAAGTGCGTGGCAGCATTTGCGGTCATGCGACACCTCATTATCTCATTCTGACTTTGGACAAAATGGTAAGCTACTGAATGTAACCTGCCCACATGGCAGAGTTTGGCAAACTCCCCGTGGCATACCCAATATGCCAAATACCAGTAACAATGATGGGTCTCAGTCTCCTAACCCTAGAAGAGCTTTTAATATGGTACTTTTTAAAAAAAATCTCAGGGCTAGGACGAAGAAGATGTTACTGGGGCCTGCTCGAGGCAATCGATGAACAACAGGATGGCCGTGATCGTGATTGTGATTTTTGATCTATCCCTGCTACAGAAACTCACAGTTTCTCCTGAATCCATATTGTTCTTTCAGTATTGTTTGTTCATATATATGTGTATATATAAGTGTGACTTTGTGTGATTTTTGTTTCGGGGCCACAACAGGCAGATTCAGGGCTTACTCCTAGCTCTATACGCAGGAATCACTCTGCTACAGACCATATGGGATGCCGGGGATAGAACCTGGAGGGATTGCTTGGATGGTTAAGTCCTTACTCACTGTACTATGGCTCCGGCCCTAAGGAAATGTGCTCCTAGCACACCCAGTGGGACTCCTGAGCATATGTCCTGACTCCTGGAAAACCAAAACTTTCTTGCTTAAAGGTAAGGTAAGGTAAAGGCCCTCCCGTGGATCTTCGATTTGCTCGAGCGGGCCCAGTAACGTCTCCATTGGAGACTTTGTTGTTACTGCGTTTGGCATATCGAATACTCTCGGTAGCTTGCCGGGCTCTCCGAGAGGGGCAGAGGAATCAAACTCGGGTCGGCCATGTTGGCTGCGTGCAAGGCGAACGCCCTACCCGCTGTGCTATTGCTCCAGCTTAAAAAAAAAAAACAAAACCCTTTACCCTGGTTGGATTCTAGTTCTAAATAATTTAGGTTTAACATTGGTTCATCATTTCTCCTCTGCTAAAAGGAGCTGAGGCTTACTGAGTAACACCCATCCCAATCAGTCTCATTTCCTTAGTATTCATCTTTAACTTCCCTGTACTCTGCTTCCACTATACGTTAATCATTTCCCAGAACCACAACCTGTGAATTGTAAAGTCAGATTCTTCAGAGATCTCTGGATTTTGTATTTGGAAGTCAAATTTTGACTTTCTCTTTCCTTTATATCCTCTACAGTTTACTTTAGACAAATATCCTTTTTTGCTCCTGGACAAGGACCAGTGCAGTCCCAGGTTGGGAGGATTGTGCTGGGAGTATTGGGATGGCCATGCCCCAGCCCTCAGCTTTGTATAGACAAAGGAAGGCAATATTATGCTTTTGTAACTTCAGAGTTAATTGACTACAGATACTATATACTCCTGGGCACTGTCATGTTTATGAGACTTAAGCCTCAGCTGCCCTTTGTTCTTAGCACCCTAAAAGCAAGAGACTGGATGGACCCAGGATAGCTGTGAGATACTCTCGCATCAAAAAGGGACAGGTAAGCACCATAACATAGGAGTGACTGATCATTTACGCAGATAAACATTTGGCAGAGGAAATTCTCATGGGGAGATTCATCCAGGGATACACTCTGTCTCCCAGGGAAATCTAAGTTGCTTTTATATTTTCCTCTAGTTGTAAAAGTTATCAAAACTTGTAGTTTGGATAAATACAGTAAGAGACAAAGATTCCAACACTTAGTTCTCTGGGCTTTTACAGCAAATAAGGCTTTATTTCCCTTTTTTGGTTCACACCCGGTGATACAAGGGGTTACTCCTGGCTCTGCACTCAGGAGTTACTCCTGGCGTTGCTCAGGGTACCATATGGGATGCTGGAAATCAAACCCGCCTGCAAGGCAAACACCCTACCCACTGTGCTATCTCCCCAGCCCCTAGAGCAATTAAGGCTTTTAACACTTACTTCTCTGGGCTCTGAGACCAAGCAAGGCTTTTACTGTAAATCCCAGAATAAGTCTTCAGGCCAGTTCACCTTGTCCTTCCCCATGGGGATCCTGTCTCTAGCGTTGTAACAGTTTGCATCAAGACCACGCACACGTGCTGTCTAGAATGTGCCATTTCGAAGCTGTGGTAGTTTTGCCATTTGCTCCGGGTCCATACAAGTTCCAAGGCAGAACCTCCCTGTTGGGGTGTTAGGAACTACAGCAACTGAAGCCCGAGCCAAGTAATGATCACCAATCAATTATGCCCTGGAGTAGATGACTTAAGATTCATTCAATTAACAAATATTAGGAGCATAGCATTGATGGTCTTACTCTGTTTAACCAAAAAACATTCTGTATAGTAAAAATATAAATAAACTATAGAGGAAATAGAAAAGCAGGTACAAATACAAAACCCTTCAACTGCAAACCAGTACAAATACAAAGTTGAGAATTACCAGAAAGTCATGGTTTATAAGTAATTAAGACTGACCTGGGGAACTGAGACAATGAGAGGTAAAACATAAAGGAAAGGGCTGGAGCGATAGCACAGCGGGTAGGGCGTTCGCCTTACACGCGGCCAACATGGCCGACCCGAGTTCGATTCCTCCACCCCTCTCGGAGAGCCCGGCAAGCTACCGAGAGTATTCGATATGCCAGACACAGTAACAACAAAGTCTCCAATGGAGACGTTACTGGGCCCGCTCGAGCAAATCGACGATCAACGGGAGGGCCTTTACTTAAAGATAAACTTCAAACTAGGGATGTTAGCAAGGACATGATAAGTTTCTCTGGGAGGAGAAAGAGGGGCAATTCATAGATGAAGCCTAAAACACTTTGGGTCACCAACAGCCTGGCCTCTGTTTCCTTCTTCGATCCTCTGTCACCCTTCACCAGCCAGGGTGGGGAGACCAATCATGGCCACCAAAGGCACGCAGCGCATGCTCAGACATTATTTGAACGCAACTCTCAGTACTCAGTGTAATAGCCGGGTTTTGCCTGATCAGGGAGTGATGAAGAGTCAGGGTGCAATTTTCAAGTTGATTTTAGGATAAAGAGATTCTACGTTAGACAAAACAACAATGTGGAGTCAGAGATAATAACCTCAGAGGGGCGCTTCCCATGCTGATCCAGATCCATATTCGGCATCTCACATGACCCAGAAAGAACTTAAAAAAAATTCCAGAGTGCTGCTCCTGAAATAAGCCCTGAGATTCCACATATGTGCCCAAAGTACAACCAAAAATAGCCCCAAAGTAAATTTTCATTTGCAAACCGCAACCACCCCAAGAACCACGCCCAAGGGATGGCCCTGGACATCAGGGCTACTAATGAATAGTGACTGAGGGCTACAGTGTCGTTAGCCATTGGGGAGTTTCCCCCCTGCCCCTCAAAAATGAACAGTCCTTTTATAGTTTTGGAGGCACCAGCGGCAATATGAACGAGAAACTTCTGACTCTGCACTCAGGCACCCGTGCTGGTCGAGCTTGGAGGTCGATCTTGGGTGGGCCAGGTGCAAAGCAAACGCCCTAACCGCTGAGCTATCTCTCCGGTCCTCTAAGAGAATCTGCAGGTTCTACAGCTGTGAGGTCCGGGCCAAAGCATCCAGGACAAGGCCCAGAGCAGTCCCATGCTGGGAGGGTCAGAACGGCCCAGCCCCGACGCTCTGCAGCCCCTGTGCTCACCCCGCACCCAACCGCCACTGCCCCATGGTGGAGCTGAAGGCGACTGTGGCAGTAGGGGATCCCCTGAACCACGCACTCACACAGTGACCCCTGCACCATGGTACAGCCCCCACTGCACTCACCAAAGCTCTGCGTCCCCAAAAAACCCTGGCGCGCCTCAGGAAAAGGAGCTTAAAAGTGTCCTTAGAGCTGGCTTGGCCCCGCCCCTCACAGTGATGAGACTGGGAGGCGCGGGGCGGGGCACTCACTGGAGGCCGCTAGTGTCCTGCCACGAAAATGGCCTTCACAGACCCTTTCCACGCTGGACAGCCTCTTCTCCCTTCACCTGCATAACAAATGAAGGCCTGATCCAGACTCTTGCATGCAAACACCTAAATGCCCTGCTGTGACATCGCTTCCACTTCTGCAAGCAGCATTAAGGGGCCAGACACCAGCTGCGTAGAGAACAACTAGGAAAATGCAGGTAAATGTGTAAGGCTCCTTGGCTGCAGCGAAAGCACAGTGGATAGGGTGTTTGCCTAGTACGCAGCTGACCCAGGTTCATTCATCAGGATTCTATGTGGTCCCATTTTGGTGTATAATAGATTGTTAGGATTTTACTGCTTCCAAAGTGTAAGTCTCAAAACATTTACCCTCAATGTTTGTGTAAATCCAATGGGAAGCTGAATACAATGAGTGCAGATATGCTACAGTGAGTGATGTGCTTCTTTGCATGTGGCTGACCTGGACACAAATTATGGACAGCACAGCGGGACGTGACTCCCAGAACATAACACAGAAGGGCCTGAAGAATGGAGGTTTTGCTGTCTATCCAACCTCAAAAGGGCTCACCACAGCATCCCGGTTGATCTCTGCCATGATCCTCTGCAAACCAGGGCTTCTGAGTCAAGTCAGAGTCACAGCAAAGAATGAAACCATGGTGAGTCTTGACAATACCCAGCAAAATGAAATATTTGTACCTATTTACTTCTTATTTAATTCCTTCCACCTTGCTTTATCACTAAGAACCATTATTCACCAGTTAACATACTGGGAAGTCCACATGCCAGGACACTGTCATAACCATGGTGCAGGGAATAAACAGCAAGTACCTTTCAGTTATGGTACTAGTATCACAGGAAGCTTTTACACATAACAGGATTATCTCTATCCTTACTGTCCTTTTGTGTCAATCCCCCACCCACTTGTTGAAACCAAAATTGTTTTACCTCAGGACCCTGTTCTGACGCCGGCCATTGTTATTATGGAAGTGATTGATCCAGCATAACTTTTATATTTACTAAAGCTTGAGGGAACATGAAGGCCTTCCTATATTCCTTACCAACAGGATTTTCTCCAGGATTCTCTTTAAAGTCACAGGTACGAATAATGCTCTTTCCACGTTCTTATATAAATAATTATATTCTTACATATATATAAATATGTATATTTATATATAGCTTCTCTCCATTGTGAATTCACCTATGCATAAGGCCCGAGGATCCAGGAAAGTCCTTGCCACACTCCTGACAGATATAAGGTTTCACTGCAAAATGACTTTTCACATGCGCAGTAAGGGCTGGAGACAAACTGAACACCTTTCCACATTCCTTACACTTATGAGATTTCTCTCCACTGTGAATTTTCCTGTTCAGAAAGCTATGCCAATTGCATCAAAATCTTCCTGCAGTCATTTCATATATAAGGCCTCAATCCAGGATAAATTTCTCTCACACAGCAAAGCTTAAGGATTGAGTAAAAATCTTCCCACACCACTACATATGTTTTCTTCGAGTATGAATTTTCCTATCTTTAAACAGGAGTTAGGAGGAAGTGAAGGCTTTGCCAAAGTCTTTACAAACATAAGGTTTGTCTCCAGTATGAAAATTTCAGTGCCTCAAAATGATTGCAAAATACGCAAATGCCTTGCCACACTCCTTACATATATATATATATATATATATATATATATATAGAGAGAGAGAGAGAGAGAGAGAGAGAGAAGAGAGAGAGAGAGATTCACTGCAATGTGTGTTTTCTTATGGACAGAAAAGTTTGAATAGTAAGTGAAGGCCCTCCCACAGTAGTGACACGAACAGTGTTTCATTCCCCTGTATGAACTTTCCCATGCTCAGAAAGACCTGAGAGGAAATGAAAGGCCTTTCCACCTACCTCACGAAACAGAAATTATGAAACTAAGACTTCAGGAATAAGCAAAGGCCTTCCTACATTGCTCACAAGATATCTCTTCAGTGTGAGTTTTTCTGTGTACCAAGGCTTGTGGAATAAGCAAAGACTTTCCACTCCGTATACGCATGTGGTTTCTTTACAGTGTGACATTTTCTGTGCATACTAAGATGTGCTTAGCGATAGCACAGCAGTAGGGCGTTTCCCTTGCACGCAGCCAACATGGCCGACCCGAGTTCGATTCCTCCGACCCGAGTTCAATTCCTCCGCCACTCTTGGAGAGCCCGGCAAGCTACAGAGAGACTCTCGACCCCATGGCAGAGCGTGGCAAGCTTCCCGTGACGTATTCGATATGACAAACACAGTAACAACAAAGTCTCCAATGGAGACGTTACTGGGCCCGCTCGAGCAAATCGATGATCAACGGGAGGGCCTTTACTTTTACTTTCGTGCTAAGATGCATGAGTCAGAGAAAGGCTTCTACACATTGCTTACATGCATACAGACTCTCCAGTAAGAAATCTCCTGTTTATAAGGTATGAGCATCCATTGAAGGCCTTCCCCCAGTCCTTACACTTAAACAGTTTCCCTCCTGTGTGGGCTGGAGCGATAGCACAGCGGTAGGGCGTTCGCCTTACACACGGCCAACATGGCCGACCCGAGTTCGATTTCTCCGCCTCTCTCGGAGAGTCCGGCAAGCTGCCGAGAGTATTCGATATGCCAGACACAGTAACAACAAAATCTCCAATGGAGACATTACTGGGCCCGCTCGAGCAAATCGACGATCAAGGGGAGGGCCTTTACCTGTGTGGATGTTCACATAGTCCAACCGGGGTGATGCTGGACTCAAAAGTTTGTTCTCAGTGCTTACATTTCTGGGCATTCTGTCCAATATGGGCTTCTATGGGAAAGTGATGGTGCTGAGGACATGGGAAGAGTGATCTTCTGATCACCCTCAGAAGACATCCCACCTGTCTCCGCATGCCTGGGGGGATGAGGGCCAAATTGCTCACTTGAGCCTTTATCAAAGTGTGCAGGAAGAGACATTCCACCAGGGCTGACTACATCCATGTAGAACAGAGTATTCCAATTATTAGTCTATGCCATGAAAGTTATCATGTCAAAAGAAATCAAGCTGTGCAGGTAGGTAGCTGTAGGGTACGGGACAATGAGTTTCTTGGGAAAGTAATAAATCCAGATGGGGATGAAAGCAATGACTCTGAAGCCATCCCTGGGGATTAAGAGAGGAACTGTCCTAGTAAAAACCCAGAGAGCTGGAGACATGGAACAGGAGCAAAGGCTGGTAAGAACATCAGAGAACAAGGTCCGGCCAATGGTCTACCCCTTGTCAACACGCAAGCAGTGGACTCTCAGCTACAAAGAAAACCCCAGGAGGCAGTTTCAGAAACATGATTTCAAACAGAGAGTATCAGGCTAGTACAGTAAGTTGTATGCAGTCAATCTAGCTACAATGTCCAGAATTCCAAATGGTCCCCTGAGCACCATCTGACTCACAGATGGATGGAATTTTGGTCTATCAAATCATAAATGTTTCCTTTTTTACCTCTAATATTATTATAGTGAAATGGGTGGGATCCAGGAATGTGACCAACCTTGGGAGTAATCACAGGTAAAAGGAATGGTCTGCTGGGATGTGGGGAACTTGGGACCTGACCCATATTCCCACTTATAAAGGATTTCATCAAGGCGCCCCTTCCATCCTTTCAAACGACATTCTGTGCACAATTACGTGCATCTAAACTCTCCAACTGAGACCAGAGCAACTGTAGATCTGGGTAGGGTGTTGCTTGCATATGGTCAACCTAGGTTCAATCCCCAGGAAACTGTAGAGTCTCCCGGAGCACCATCAGAAATAATACCTGAGTGCAGAGCCAGGAGAAACCACTGAGGATCATCAGGTATTGTAGGATAATTGTCATCTGCCCTTGCTCCCTGGCCAGTGTGAGCTTATGTTTGTTGATTACCCATAACCTTTCAATTACCTTTGTCTCCTGATCAGATTTTGACTTGTAAATATTGTCTTTCTGTTCTCCTTAATGTCTTTTGCATGGTTAGCTATTTCAGAGCAATTTCATTTTGTATGGATACAGGAGGACAGTTACAAAGACAAGCCTGAGCTTGAGAGTTGATGGTCTCCAGATAATATTGCCTCCTGGACATCTGCTGTCTTGACTGAAGCCTCAGTTGCCCTTACTTCCTCATCCCCAAAAGAAGAGTCCGATGAGGGACTAGATGGACCCAGGGCATGTGGTGGTGAGCTAGCTACCCTGCCATCGAAATGGGCCTGGACAAAGTACCATAATGCTTATCTATAAGAGTCTGGTTATGGACAAATTCTGTCATGAATCAAAAATAAATAGACTTGGACGTCCCTGGGATTAGGAGTGATTGATCCGGCCTGAGCACTGTAGTCTAATATGTCGTGGGAAGTCCCCAGTAGAGTCACCAACAAGCCTAAAAGTGTCTATTACTGTGTCCATACAGAATGGTAATCATTAGGAAATAAAACAAAACATGTCAATTAAGTTACTGGTCTAAGGAGAGGAGTAACACACCTTAAGGGTTGCTTTTCCTTCGTGGGCTGCAGGTGATTGGGAAGTCTAGAAAACCATTCTTCATTGCGCTTCCCGAGGGGAGGAGTGGATTGGGGTCGTGGTGAAAGAAGAAAAAGAGCATCTTCAGGGAGACAGGGCGAATGAAGGACACTGAGAAAAGGGATGGTCCTCCTCCACCCAGATCCCCTATCTTCTAGTATGTAGGCATTACACCCACCAGCTGCCCCCGGTGCTGTGTAATCCCATCAATGGCCAAGACCAAGAGACTATAATACCCTGCTACTGAAAGAAAACACGCAGTCTCCTGCCTCCGCGTCTGGCTGTCTTACTGGGGCGCTTTGGAGGAGGGTGTGTTGAGTTTCCCTCCCCAGCCCGAGTAGAGCCCCGGTAGCTGAAGACCTATGGTTTGAGCCACAGCCCCACAAGTTTGCACGAGCCTCACGCATTAAGGAACCGGCAGAGAAACCCAGGTGTGCAGGACCTGGGGCTAAGATCTCCAAGCTACTCGTATTGGGACTGGGCCTCCTCCACCCAGATCTCCCATCTTCCAGTATGTAGGCGTTACACCCACCAACTGTCCCTGGTGCCGTGTAATCCCATCAATGGCGAAGACCCAAAGACTATAACACCGTGCTCTGGGAAGTGCGCGGCCACACGAAATACTGCCCACACCACAGGGTCTGGCAAACTCCCCATGGTGTATTCATTATGCCAAAAACCAGTAAAAATGATGGTTTTCATTCTCCTGAACCTGAAAGAGCCTCAAATATGGCACTTCTTAAACTCTCAGGGACAGGACGAAAGAGACATTACTGGGGCCTACTTGAGTCAATCGATGAACAGGATGACAATGATACAGTGCGAGAAGAAGAGACATGGAGTTAGAGGACACGGCTGCAACTTAGAGAGAAGACTGAGATCTGAGAGCTGAGAGTAAGAATGGCTGGGGAGATTGGAGAGGAGTCACAGAGAGCATTGGAGAGCGAGTTAGAGAGAGGGTTGCATAGAGCTGGGAGAGACAAGAGATTGAATAAAGGGCAACTAATCAGCAACCAGTCTGGTCCTCATTCTACTTTCATCGGTCCAAAGCAACAGCTGACCAGGGTGGAGAAGTGGCTAGAGAGCACCAAATGTGGACAGTGGGAGAGAGCCGCCAGGAGAGACCAGGAACATCTGTTAACGTGTAAATCTGGTTCAAACCGCCACTTCTCATAGGGTGCCCCAAGCCCCCCTGGATTGACTCCTGAGTGCAGAGTCAGGAGTAAGTCCAGAGTACTTCTGGCTGTGATCCGAACACAAAAACACAAAAAGTGAACTTTGGGGGGCTGGAGTGATAGCACAGTGGGTAGGGTGTTTACCTTGGACACAACCAACACAGGTTTTATTCCCAGCATCCCAAATGGTCCCCCAAGAACCGCCACGAGTAATTCCTGAATGCATGAGCCAAGAATAACCCGTGTGCATCACTCGGGGTGACCCAAAAAGCAAAAATAAAAAGTGAATTGTGTAGTTAATCAGAAAAAAGAACACAACTTTCTCGACTTAGCACAGAAGCATTTTTATGATGGCTACAGAGACAGCACAGACCACGAGTTGCTTGTCTGGCAGGTAGCTGACCAGGGTTCAATCCCTATCACTTCACAGGGTCTCCAAACCTAGCATTATCAATGAGAACAGAGCCGGGGTAAACTCTAATCTCCTTTGGGTGAAGCCAACCAAAAATAAATCCATAAATTTAGGTGCCAGAATATAGTTTGGTAGAGTACTGGCCTTATACACGGCTGACCTGTATACCCCGGCACCATACTGAGTACCGTTTGGTACCTTTTGGCAGCAACCACAGGTATGACCAGATGAGCTGACAGTGAGTGGGAGGGCACTTGTCATGAACGCAAAGGACTTAATTTCACAACCTGAATTGCCAAGGAGTGATCACGGAGCACTGCTGGGTTTGGCAAAATCCCGCATAGCCAATCCCCTTCCTGCCCAAATAAAGGCAATGAGGAGTTAACTGCCAACAGAAGAGGTGTGAAATCTAGTAATGTATTCTGAATGGTCAGTCCTCTGGGTGTGTTGTTTTGATTTGAGACCACATCCAGAAGTGCTCAGAGCTTACAGGCCAGGTTTTCAGACAATGATTTTACTTCTATGGGTACGTGATTTTATAAAGAAAAAGAGGATGAAAAATTATACTTAGATCCAGAGTAATAGTACAGTTGTCAGGGCATATGTTTGGTCCCTGACATTACATATACTCCCCCAAGCACTGCCAGGAGTGATTCCTGAGTGTGAAGCCAGAAAGAACACCTGAGCATTACCGCCCTCTCCAAAAAACAAAAAAGAAAAAAAAAAGAAAAGAAAAATTAAATTTAGCCCAAATGAGATTTTAAAGTCCATAATTTTGCTCAGAGCCTCCAACTCCTTCATTTTCCCCTAACAGCCATCTGTTGAAAGGGCTCAAAAACTTTCACGTGTATGAACCTTCAATGAAGGTATAAACAGGAGAGAGCACACCAGACTGAAGCAGATGTCAGCCACCTGGAAGCCCAGAGGGCCTTCCCTGGTATCCACTGTCCACTAGTACCCTGAGCACAGAGCAGGGCACAGACCTCAAGTACTACTAGGTGTGGCCCCAAATCTCACCTCCTCTGCTCCCCAAATACTGAAATACACACAAGGAGAGGAGCCCAGAGGGTTGAGCACCTGATTTACCTTTGTGGGACATGGCATGGCTCCCACTGCATCTCAGACACACAGACACAAGAGGGGGAGAGTCTCTGACTATCTCCAAGTTTGTAGCAAATGTATTGGGGGGGGGAGGGAAAGGCAGGAGAAACACTCCAACCCCAAAAAGATGCTCAAAGAATGCTCATGTGTCAAGACAAATTCTGAAGTGGGAGGGTTGGAGTCATACCTAGTTTTGCTCAGGGGACAATATCACCTAGTAATGTTGTGGCATGGATAACTCTGGTCACCGCAAGAAAGACAAACAGCCCCCTGGCTGCACTACTGCACCAGCCCCTAAGAGTGAGGCATTTAGAACCTATTGAAGCTGGTCCCTGGAACACCCCTTTCTGCAAGTACTCACTTCAAAAGCAGGGCACACCTCTGGTCTTGGAGAGATGGATAGTGGAGATGCTTGGAATCGGGACAGGTGAGGCAGAAATTCTTTTTTTCTGAGAAAATATAATCATATAGGCTTAGAAAAGCTAATAAGTTGATAGGGTGCTTTTCTTTCAAGCAGCTAAACAAGCGTCAATATGCAACAGGACATAGGCTCACCCACTCCAGCATTTCTAAAAATACATGAACTCAGAACCAAGAGTAACCCCTGCTGCTGTGGCCAAAAAAGGCAAAATAAATTAAGTAATGAAGACATTTCTGGGGCCGGAACGATGGTACAGCAGGTAGGAAGTTTGCCTTCCATGAGGCCAACCCGGGTTCGATTCCTGAAATTCGATATGGTGCCCCAGCACTGCAAGGACTGCTTCCTGAATGCCAAGCCTGAGTAAACCCTGAGCATCGCTGGATGTGACCCTAAAAAGCCAAGAAAAAAAGAAATTTATGTCTAAAGAGATTGGAGACACAGTATAGCAGGTGAGGTGCTTGTCTTGCACTCGGCCAAACCAAGTTTGAATCCTGGCATCCCATACGGTCCCAGAGCCCAGTCAGGAGTGATCCCTGAGAGCAAAGGCAGGAGAAGTAACTGAGTCTCGCAGTTGTACTTCCTACAGACTGAATAATTAATTCATTTAAATTAATAAAGGTGTGGTGGCCAATAGTGATCCTCAATTGCATTATTATAGGGTTTAGGGCACACTCTGGAAGTGCCCAAGCTAATTCCTGCTAAGATTGTATATCTGGTTGCAAGGCCCACTGTAGCACCACCCCTCCAGTTCGCAACCTGATTGGCTTAAAGCTCCACACCTTGGGGCCCGAGTGACAGCATAGATAAATGAGCATTTCTTTTGAAGGTGGCCAACCTGGGTTTAATTCTGGGCATCCCTTATGGTTCCGAGCACCACTAGGAGTGCTTGCTGAATTTAGAGCCAGGAGTAACCATAATGCCTTGCTGGGTGTAACCCCAAATGCAAAATAAATAAATCAAAAGGAAAGAGAAGCTCCCCACCTCCCTGAACTCCCAGAACCCACTGAATGCACAAGAACCAGTGAAAACCAAAGTCTCTGCCAAATGTTTTGACCCCCCAAGCATATGAAGACTGTGCCCAGCCCCAACCCCCATCCAGCCCCGACACCCCCCAAGAACGACAGGACAGAGGGGAGGGTGTTTTTCCTTCATGCTGCTGACCCAGATATGAGGTACCTGAGCAACCCCAGGAGTGACCTCTGAACACTTCCGGGTGGGGCTCAACACCCCCACGAGGAAAAAGAATGCGCCCACAGATCCCTTTGATTAGGGAATCCCATGCTTTAGCTCTACTCCACAATCAGCCAAAGGAATGACAGGGGGCCAGTAACGGGATATCCTGGGGACACTGCTGGGATCACCCACCACCCCTGTGACTGACCAGGTGCTGGTCGTCACCCCAAAACTAAACTAACGCTGAGCTGCCCTCACATGCCCCATCAGATGTAGGGGAGACTGAAGCTCCCTCTAGCTCTGATACTTCCTGCTTTGTGAGGGGCCCGAGCCATGGGTCAGCAGGGAGGGCGCTGGCCCCGCATCCCGACACCCCGAAGGGTCCTCGGATCCCCAGGGAGGGAGTCCTGAGCGCCACCGGGTAAGGGTCTAAAACACATAAAAAATTTAAAAAAATATTTTTCTCTTGTTCTTTGTTTATTGTCCTTGTTTCTGGAACTTTCAGAACGACCTTAGCGCTTCAAGTTTGTTTTTCTCCCTGACCACGTGCTTCCTCTGCCCACCACCTTTTTGTGGGGGCTGGGGGGCTTTGCTCAGGGGTTACTCCGGGCTCTGGGCTCACTCCAGGCCCTGATTGGATGCTGTGGGGGGCCGGGATCGAACCCGGGCGGCCGTGTTCCCCCCTTACACATCTTTCTAAATAAATTTTCCTTAGTATCAAGGACCCAGTTTCCCCCAAAATCAATTTATAAACCTCTCGGCGGGAGCGCTCGGTGCGTCCCGGGTGAGAGGCCGCCACCACGGGCCACCGCAATGGAGTGACCCCGCCGCCAACAAGGCGGAGACCGCGGACGTTCAGGGCGCTCAGACTCACCACTCGGGCGGCCAGCGGGGAAACAGACGTTCCCAGACCCCCCTGCCTCCTCTGGGTGCCCCCTCACCTGCTCCTCACCTTCCGCAACCACGAGACCCGCCGGCACTTCTCTACAGACCGCCAAGGCCGGCGGATAAAGGTCGCGGATTTTGTGACGTCACCCCCACGTTCGCCCAGAGCCTTAAAGGGCCAGTCTTCGAATATTCCTGACCAGGTACTTGCCTGCTCAGGAAGGTTCATTTTTTCCTCGTTTCCGGGATAGGATCAGGTGATCCAGACATCAGGGGGTCGCCAGGTTTGGGATAGATGGGAGAGAGATGAGCTGAACAAATAGCATGTCAAGCAGAGAGCCTTAGTATTTACGAAGGAAATAAAATTCACAAAAATACTTTGCAAACAGCCGCCAAGACCATCTCTCTGAGCCCCGATGTTCATTTATTTATTCATTTACAACCCTCAGCCACATGCTAGAAATAGGTCCCCAGGATTCTTTCTGGCAGGTGCAAATGAAAAAGACGGGCTTCAACAAGGTCTTTCACCATTGGGGGCTGAGGAGCTGCCCCTCAAAGTGATCTGGCAGTTTTACACACACATGTCTACACCGAAAATGGCGGGACAGGGCCTGGTACAAGCCCTGGTTGAGAAGGTTGAGATGGTCAAGACTTCTGCCATCAGCAGGTGCAGCATCCTCAAGAACCACAGCCCCCATGCTCAGCTCTGCATCCTGGCCATGCTGCCCCACCGCAGAGCTGGAAGAAAAGATGCCCCCAAGGATAATGTACTCACACCCGAGACCCCTGTGCCGTGCTAAAATCCCTCAGAGCACCTAGCAAAGCACTATATCCTCCAAAAGCCTCTGGAGCAAGGCAGACCCCAGGACCCCACTGGATATGGATGAGGGGGGGTTAGAAACAACCAGAAAAGTTCCCCAAAAGCTGGCATTGTCCCGTTGGTCACATTACAGGCACTGGAGGTGAGAGATACACATGTCGTGCCACTAATTGGCCTTCAGTGCCACCCTTTGACTGAAGTATCACTTTGTCCTTTAAACGTGTGCCCGGAGGAGGCCTGATGCACTGGACATCATTAGGAAGCAAAGATGCACATGGAAGACTCCCATCTGTGACATCATCCATTTCACCAAGGAGCCTTAAAGTGCCAGGTTCCAAGTGCAGACAGACAAGTGCCAGACCAGGTGATTCAGTGCAAGAGAAATGAGCTCAGATAAAGGAGAGGAAAGGTAAGTGCTGGAGGGGCAGTTCATAGAGTTAAGGGCAGTGAGTTAAGGCAGTGTCCCTTGGCCCTGTACTTGTCAATCATGGAAACAATGCTCCCACACACATGTCCATCACAAAAACAAAAGCAGATTGACTCAAAGTAAAACACTCAAGTAATTTGTGAATGCGTCATGGGACAGTGACTTTCTCTGGGAAGTCATTCATCAAATGGGTGAAGTGACTCTGAAGCCAGCCCTGAAGATGCAGAGGAACTGGCCTAGCAGCAACCCAGAGAACTGGAGACACACTGGACAGGAGCAAAGGCTGGGAAGAACATCAGAGTGCACTGTACAGTGAACAGTCTACCCCGTGAAAACACACTATATAAGAATATACAAGGAAACCCCAGGACACATCTCTAGAAACACGTTTTCAACCAAGAGTATGGGGAAAGAGGTTAGTACTGTGGCTTAATGCTTGTGTTGTCACTGTCACTGTCCTCCCACTGTTCATTGATTTGCTCGAGCGGGCCCAGTAATGTCTCCATTGGAGACTTTGTTGTTACTGTGCTTGGCATATCAAATACATCACGGGTAGCTTGCCAGTCTCTGTCGTGTGGGTGAGATACTTTCAGTAGCTTGCCGGGCTCTCCAAGAGGGGCAGAGGAATCGAACTCAGGTCGGCCATGTTGGCTGCATGCAAGGCAAATGCCCTACCGCTGTGCTATCACTCAAGCCCATGCTTGTGTTAAACATGGTTTTTCTGAGTTCCATTCCTGGCATCCAAAACAACACAACCTCCTAAAACCTGCGAAGAATGGCATGAATTACATAAAACATATTTCAATAAATATATTAATGTATGGACCTACCCTAAGAACGGAGGCACATAGGAGCTAATGGGCACCAAAGTGTACTAGATCATTTTGTAGACTCCGTCTTTTGGACAGACCAAAAACATTTTAATCATTCTGGTGGCTAGTAGGGTTGAGATTTTACCACTTGCAAATGTAACGTTTTGTCATCTTTTCTCCTAATATAACTGAAATGAGAAGAGTCAAATCCAGGAATGTGACGGCCCTTTATAGTTAGTCATCACAGCTGATGCTATTGCCTGCTGAGATGGGAGTTTGGGCATTCTGCCAGGTTCCCACCATTTGTAAAATATTTTGATAAAGGGGCCTGTTCCATCCTTTCATATAACCATCAGAAATCTTTCTGTGCATAGTCAAGTCCATTTCAACTATCTCTAATCCACCCCATTGCAGAATAATGACAGAGGCATTATCCTAAACTTTTCAGAAATATTTATCCAAATGTTAAGGGAAATCTAATAAAAATCTGAATACAACAGTACAGTGCAGAGCTGATACAGCGGGAAGGTGATTGATGGCACAAGACTGATCCAGATTCTAAGTCCAGATCCCCATAAGGATATCTATGTCCTCCCTCGTAGTAATGGATGAGCTCAGACCCAAGAGTGTGGCCTGAGCACAACAGGTGTGACTCCTCAAAACATAACAGAGGAAGGCCTGAAGTGTGGAGGTTTGCCTCTTTTTCCATTCCAAATGATTCACTGCAACATCCTGGTTGATCTCTATAATAAACCCCGCCAACCAGGGTCTCTGCCTCAAACCAGAGCCCAAGCAAAAATGAGACACTGGGCTGGAGTGATAGCACAGCGTGTAGGGCAGTCTCATTGCATGCAGCCAACCCGGGTTCAATTTCAAGAACTCCATAAGGTTCCCCAAGAACAGCCAGGAGTAATCCCTAAGTGCAGAGCCAGGAGTAACCACTGTGCATCTCTGGGTTTGACCAAAAAAGCAAAAGAAAACAAAAAGAGTGACACTGACAGCTGTGATCGAGGGGTGGTTTTTGTACCCATTTACTTAATTCTTATTTAATCAGTTTTCACCTGGATTCCATCATTAAGACCCATTATTTTCAGGGGCTAGAGCAATAGCACAGCGGGTAGGGTGTTTTCCTTGCATGCGGCCGACCCAGGTTCGATTCCCAGCATCCCATATGGTCCCCCGAGCACAGCCACGAGTGATTCCTGAGTGCAAAGCCAGGAGTAACCCCTGTGCATCTCCGGGTGTGACCGAAAAAGAAAAAAAAAAGAAAAAAGGACCCATTATTTACAGGTTAACATACACATCAAGTCCAAGTGCTGGGACACTGGCATAGGAAATAGTAATCATTACTATTATTATTATGGTTTGCTATATAAGGTAACTCAGGAGGTTAATTCAGGTTCATAAGGAAGTCAGGCCTTAGTAGGCATATGAAAATACACAGTGGCAAGAACTCTTAAGAGTGTACAGAATGGGAAGATCTTTGCGTTTCCCTGAATTGCATTCATCAGCAATTCCCTTTTCCTCATAGTACTGAAGTCACCAGATTAATTTGAACTTGAGAACTTTAACATAAAGAATGAACTAGGAGTGTATATTTAAGACATCAAAAGGTTGAAGTCGAGTGTTTTCCATAGGATCCCCCAAGCACGACACTCCCAGAATAATTCCTGAGTGCATATTCAGGAGAAACCCCTGAGCATCACCCAGGTGGGACACAAAAATGAAAAAAAAATCGTCAAGGCAAGCCATGAGGAAACCGGAGATAATGGAGGCCTTGTGTATCCCACCCAAGGCCTGGGGGAGATTGAATGATGCATTCAAGGTAAATTGAAATTCAGATTTTAGGGACTGCTGGGCGTTTTTCTTGCAGGGGATGACTGGATATGATCCCTTTCCCTCCCAGGCCCACCTGCAGTGATCCTGCCTGAGGAGCCAGAAGTAACTCCTGGGCATTTCTGGTTGTGCCTTACCCCCGCCCAAACAAAAAAGTACTTGTTTTTTGAACTGAACAGAAAGCGCTATGTCAGGGGGATCAGGTTTATGAATGACAGATGTGAGCGATTTCAGTGATTCCTGTGATCAAGGTTTTCTCTGCCTGTAGATGGTTTTTCTGAGCTCACCTACAGTATCACATGGACCCCTAGTACCACAGGGAGTAATGAGCTACCTGGGCAGCAATGGGAGCCTGAGGATATGCATCTTTGGGGAGGGAAACACAGTCAGCAATGTTCAGGGCTTATTTATTCCTACCTTTGCACTTAGGAGTCACTCCTCTGGGGCCAGGGTTAAGGTCTCCTAAAGTCCTAATGTCCAGCTACTCCTAATGGTTTGGAGGGAACTGATGTAGGCATGCAGGCAGATAAAGAAGGTCCCCCCTCCCAAGGCAAAGGCAGTAAATTTCCTGGGAATAGCTCTGAAGTTGTGAAGGCCAACCTTGCAAAAAAACAGGAATTAAGGCCTGATCACGCCCTCACCTATGGCCAGCAAAAGAACCAGAGAAGCTCTTGCTGAAACAAAAGGCCAGGAAAGAAATTTCAAAGGAGATCATCACCACTCCCAACCTGCCTAGGCAACTTCCTTAGCAACGGGATTTCAACCTAGGTAAAAGCCTATATTGGATTCCCTTCTGTTCAAGGGAGACCGCTCATTGGCTTTCCCAGACATTTGCAGGAGCAGGGCAAGTGGGGGGTCCCTGAATGTGGGAACCAAAGTCGGACTCCAGAAGGATGTGGAGCCCCCCACCACTGCTTCCGACCCACTTTCCCCAAATTATATAGTTAGATCAGGAAATGTGGACCCGGTGCGGTGGGGTGGGGGTTGGGGGACGACCCCAGACCTCAATGGGGGAGCACCCCGATGGTTCTGCTTCATTCTCAAGGGGTCCGTGTGACAAGAGGAGGCCGCCTCTGGTGGATTCAACTCTCTTACACCCGCAAAGGGCTGGAGGGGATGAGAGTATCCAGCATCTTCCGGCCCTGCCTGCGTCCGACTGGGCCTTGGGTCAGAGAATAAACTGGGGATCTGTGTCCGGGTGTCCCTGCTGCCTGGGGCTCGCCCCCCTCACTCTATGTGTGGAGGCACACCCAGTGGGCAGTGCTCCAGAGCCATCTACCCGAGACCGAACAGGGTGACACAGGAGAGGCTTGCCTTCCCACAGTACGATGTGTCCAATCAACTCAGTTCTAAAACCCCAGGTCCACATATCACAGCACCCCACATTGCTGAGGGTGCCATCTTCCGTCCTGAGTTTTGTGGTTCCTATACACATGAGAATTCCCATGTCTTCTGTTCTCCGTGGAGGAGGGTGGCATAGGCCAGATTCAACTCCAGCATCTCCAGATGTCTAGGGTGAAGGTAACAGCCATCAGAGAAACTAGGGTGTGTTAAGAAGAATTTTAATAAACAGAGTAATAATGAGCCTAAGACTGGGCAATCTCCTTCCCTGGAAAATCTAAATACATCACTTCTTCCAAGGATTTTTTCTTTTTGCTTTTTGGATAATACCCAGCAATGCTCATGCGTTACTCCAGGCTGTACACTCAGAAATTACTCCTGGTGGTACTTGGGGGACCATATGGGATGCTGGAGATTGAACACAAGTTGGCTGTATGCAACACAAACATCCTACCAGCTACACTGTAGCTCTGGCTCCGAGGGTTTTTTGGGTGGGGGAGGGGACTGTTTTGGTGTATGCCCACAAGGTTCTGGGAAACATTGAGTACCTGGGATTGAACTTGGTCGGTTACAAGCAGGGTGAGATTATTTTGTCCTTGTTCTGTTCACTCTGAACAAGAAAAGTTATGAGCCCTCTTTGCTCTGTCAGTGCCCCAGCTCTATGGAAAGGTTTCCAGTTATAGCCAACCCCACGTGCCATCACCCCACATTCTGAAGATGCCCCAACCCTCTTCTACAAAGAAAAGAGGTCAAGGATACAGCAAGATACAGCTCAGACCCCAACAAGTTAGGGTGGGGGAATCTGCCATCACGGGACTGAGGCTGTTTTGGTTTTATTTGGTTTGTTCATGGTTTGGGAGCCCAACACCAGCAATGCTCAGGGTTACTCCTGACTCTGCACTCAGGAATCACTCCGACATGATGGTGGGCTGTACAAAGATCCAAAGAAAGGACCAGGGACCTGTGACTGTAAGCCAAGAGCACTAACCGCCCTGCTCCCGCTGCAGCGACCCAAGTAGCTTACCTGATTAATGACCCTATCCCTAACACTGAAGCAAAGAAAAGGGCTGGAAATCTTAAGCGTGGGAAAGGTCGGCAAGCAGCAGTTCTGTGAAGCGCCATGAAGTGGAACTGTGGGCATTTCCGTCCCTCCCCAGGCTTGTTTCTCTTAAGAATTTCCCACCCTTGGGTTTGCTTCAGGGATAAGTATGGGATAATTAAGGATCAAGCAAGTCGCTTCCACAGGTGCTGCTGTACGAGTACCGGATGAGGGCTTTCTTTCACTAGAGTAACCTGGGTTCGATTCCAAACTTCAGATCTTGTGGGGTACATATCTGAATCTTCTTGGGGGTCGAGTGTGTTGCTCACGCTTTGTCTCTGGACCAGGAGGGGTGCAGAGGATTGAACCTGATGTGGAAAGAGCAAGGCGAAGTCATTTATTTTTATTTTTTGTTCTCTTCACTGAGCTAGAAACCTTCTGAAGCCACTTTGCTATGCCTGTGACCAAGCCATTGAGAAATATTTCCTGTTATTGGCAACCCACACTCCAGCACACCACATTCTGAGGAAGCCCAAACCTCTATTACAAGGAAGAGGCAGCGTGGATACAGCAAGATACAGCTCAGAAACCCCTCGTTGGGGTGAGGGAATCCTCCAATAAGGGACTGAGGCTGTTGTGGTTTTATTTGGTTTGTTCATGGTTTGGAGGCCACAAATCCAGCAATATGCAGATGTTCTCCTGGCTCTGCACTGAGGAAGCACTCGGGCATGATGGTGGGGGTGTATTGAGAGCCAAAGAATGTGAGTGTTTTCTTTTACTTGGGTAACCTGGGTTCGATTCCAGCATTCAGATCTTGTAGGGTACATAACTGGACTCACTATAAACAGTGCTCCTCTCCCACAGTCCAGGGGCTTCTTTCCTGGGGTGGTTTGTGTCCATAGACTAAGCAGAACAGTCTCCGAGTAGCTTTTCCCAGGGGAGCGCTTCTTCGAAGTGTGGGCGCTCACTTCATTCTGGTCGCCCACAGAAGAGATCCCACCTGTCTTGGCATCCTCATGGGGCTGAGGGCATCATTGCTCACTCGAGATTTTGTCACAGTGTGCATGACCAGAAGAATCCCACCTGGGCTGGTTGCTATCCGAAGAACAGCAGAGAAGGATTCCAATTACTGTGCTGCGCCTAAGATTCTCCTTGTTCAGAAAATTCTAGACCTTCATGTTGGTTTCTAACATTTACCTGACTCAATTTCAATTCTGACATGTGGATGAATTTTCCAGGCAACGACCTAACATTTCAGCAAGATGGACAAGCAAAATAGATCAACGGCAGGTCACATAGCTGTGTAAAATTTTTCCAACTCAAAAGAACAGACACAGTAAGTGGAAATAACTTCCTCTCCAGAAAATTGAAGCCTCAGTTTAAAGTGAAAATAAAAGGGGCCTGAGACTGGGTTTGGTTCTAGCTCAGTTTGGAGCCCGGGATACACATGTGAAGGCAATGATGCATCCCCACACAGCCGAGATGGACCTTTACAAACATCTCACCTGAAGCAGGTTCCTCTCCAGGACCATTGAGTTTTTTGTTATCTTGTTCTATTTACGTGGGCTGGAGTGATAGCACAGCAGTATTGCGTTTGCCTTGCACGCAGCTAACATGGCCGACCGGAGTTTGATTCCTCCGCCCCCTCTCGGAGAGCCCAGCAAGCTACCGAGAGTATCTCGCCTGCATAGCAGAGCCTGGCAAGCTACCCGTGATGTATTCAAGATGCCAAACACAGTAACAACAAAGTCTCCAATGGAGACGTTACTGGGCCCGCTCGAGCAAATCGATGAACAAAGGGAGGACAGTGACAGTGTTCTATTTACGTAGGTGGGGAGAGGGTCACACCAAGCATTGCTCAAGGATTCCTGCTGCTGGGGCACTGGGGGCCATGTGGTGTGCTGGAATGGAACCATAGTTTTCTTCCTGGTGCCAAGCAAGTGTCCTTCCTAATACAAAACCACTAGTGCTGAACCATTGAGTTCTTTTCAACACACTTGTCCTTGCTGTCCTTGCTGTCTATCAAATGTAAAGTCACAGTATTTCCCCTGTAATAAAAAGAATTTTGGGGGAGTCGGTGCCATATTACAGGGTTAGGCATTTGCCTTGCACACAGCCAGCCCAGCTTCAATCCCAGGCATCCCATGTGGTCCTCCAAGCACCCCTAAAAATAATTCCTGAGCGGAAAGCTAGGAGTAACCCCTGAGTATCGCTGGATGTAACCCAGAAAGCAAAAAAATTAATAATTTTTTTTAGGTTTTATAATATTATTATATGTGCTGCCGAACAGTTGCAATTGGAAGATACCATCTTTAGTGAAGTTACCCAGAAAAAGAAACAGAAACAGGATGCTGTCACTCATCTGTGGAATACAGAACACTACTGGATGTAGAAATGTACTCTAAAGGGGCTGCTTAAATCATCCCTGACTCCAGTGTTTAGAGAGAAGCCGGTCAAAGAAGGAAAGAAGTCTGGGAGCAGAAGAGAACCAGAAGTTTACAGGGATCAGGGCTTCATTTATGGCAGTGACATGAGTGAGGGGTGTAATCATTTACCCAAAATACAGATGCAACAGAACCGAAAAACAAGAGATCTAAGCCGCAACCACTGAAACTTAGTCATGTGGTTGTCCAGAACAGGCGGGAGTGGAGTTGGGACTGGGGTGGGTAGAGAATATGGGAACACGTGTGACACGGGTGCAGGGATTGATGCTGAATTATTGTATGCCTTAGTACAACTACGAATAACTTTTAAAATCCTGGCACTTTAAAAAACAATTCAATGAAATAAATTTCCAGATTTCGGCACCCACTGATGTTAAAGACCCTCTTGTCCCAGAATTAGGCTGATATTTTTCCTGTGGTGCTGAGACCATAGATGTGGTTGTGGGGATGGAGCCGGACATTACCTTTCAAGTCACATGCTTGGTCCACTAAGCACCCCAACGGTATAATATTTAGTTTCAACAAGAGAATCTTACCAGCACACTTGTATGCAATATCCATGCTCCCAAATGAAATTGCTGCAATGCCATATCCTGAACCTGTGATTTGAATTCTCAAATGAAAAACAATGCACAAGAATTAGTCCAATGTTGAATGGTAACACACTTGAATGGCTGAGCAGGTGAAGGACATCTCCATGGTTCTCAGTTAGAACAAGCCTACAGAAAGAAAAATTCTGCTGGAAGTGTCTCTAGGAGGAGCACAGCAATTCCCGAACAAACCTTTTGGGATTTGTTTCTGATCAGACCCAGTGATCCTCAGGATACCATAGGGGATGTCAACACCAAAGGGAGGCGGCGTCTGTAAGGCAAGCACCCTCCCTGATACACTGCCTTACTGGTCCCCATTAGCTTCACTATGGTCTCACACTCACAATTTCACATGCACACAATATAACATTTTTGGCTGGTCAAGAGTACAGCAGGTAGCCTTGCATGGGGTGAGCAGGGGTTGATCCCTGAACACCGCCAAAAGCAACTTCTGAGAACTACCAGGAATAACTGCTGGGTACCCCCAGGCCACAAAACCAAAGAAAACTACATTTATTTCTATACTCAAAACACCATGGCATGATACAAAGGCAAAGATAAGCATGGTGTCAGATTGACAGAGCGGGGTCCAGTGCTCCAGAAAGGGCACCCGACCCTGTAGGTGTACAGTCAGGCTGGTTATACAGCCAGGGGAACAAGGGCCTTGAAACTAATGAACCATTCCACATACCTGACAGATGAGGAAGAATAACAACAAAGTCAAGAAATCAAAGCTCAGGATTGCTCGGTAACAGACAGCTCAGGGGAGTGAAGGGCAGCAAGAGCACAGCACAGACACCGGATCCAGGAGCCCGAGGACCTCGGGGTCAGCAGCATGTATCACATGCTCTCAAGGCACCCAAACAGTACCCAGGGCCTCAGCCACGGTCCTCAGACACTCACTGGCACACACACCTCTCCTCCCCGGCTCTAGGGCTCCTCTTCCACCCAGAAGATTAGCACTGGCTTCACCCCAAAAAGCCCTGTCCCCACAGAGATGGAAGCATGAATTAGTCACAAGGAAAAGACGACAAGTAAACCTCGTGTGTCCCTGGTCTAACCAGCCATATTACTGAAAAGGCATGACCATAATATCCACTTTCAATATGCCAGAGGTTGGTGGGGAGTGAGACATAAGACAAGGTTTCAATGTAAGAGTTAAATAATGGGGCCCCAGATAATACCACTAATGGTCTAGGCTTGGCCCGGCATATGGCTAACTTAAGTTTCATCCCAGCACTGTATGCAGTTTTGTTTTGGGGTCACACTTGGCAATGCTCAAGGTTGAATCCTGTATCTGCACTCAGTTATCACCTCTGGTAGTATTGGCTCCATGGAAGGTCAGTGATTGAACCAGATTTGCTGCGAGTAAGGAAGCGCCCTCCGCACTTACGTTCTATCACCCTGGAAACAAATGGAGTTTCTGAGCTCCTCCCAGAGTGATCACTGAGTGCACGATCAGGAGGAAATCCAAGCACCCAAGTGAGGACAAGGATGCCAAACCCCCAACTTTATTTTAAGCTAAAAACAAAGGTAAATAGAAGGCGGTGTAGGCAGATAGTACAGCAGGTGGGGCAAAGGACTTGCCCATAGTCAAACCAAGTTTGTGCCCTACCAGCCAGCCAGGATCCCTGAGTGCAGAGCCCAGGAACAAACCCTGAGTCCGACTGGTTTGGCCCAGAACAAATTTTAAAATCCGTAGAAGAGTCCAGTGCAGGCAGGGCGACAATGCACAGGATTGGGGAACATGCTTTGCATGTGGGACCTTCTGACTTGATTCCAGGCACCATCTGGTCTCCTGGGAGCACTGGAAGTGACCCCAAGCACTGAACAGAACAGCAGCTAAGGGGGTTAGGCGCTAAGATATAAATGATCTTAGGGGAAAGAGAGATGGCACAGCAGGGAGGGAGTCTGCCTTGCACGCAGTCCAACCGGGTTTGATCCCATGTATCCCTCAAGGTCCCTGAGCACTGCCAAAAGTAATTCCTGAAGGCCAGCTTGGCGGGCACTTTTGCACTGGTTTTTCACTTGTTCCTCGAAATCCAGGTGGATTCTGAAGTGCGGAGCAGGCTTTAGGGAGACACAGAGCTTTGGGGGTGCAGTGGGGGCTGTCATAGGGTTCAGGGGTGGCCGTTGTGAGTGTGCGATCCTTGGGGGCCTCTTTGGCCATAATCGTCTCCAGCTCCAGGATGGGGCAAAAGTGGGTGAATGCGGGAATCAGCCAGGGGCTTGGCCGTCCCAACCCTCCCAGCAGTCCCATGTTTGAACCATCGGCACTTAGCTCGCTTCTGTAGAATCTCCAGATTTGAGGGGCAGAGCTTCTTCCCCTCCAGTTAATGGCAGGGGATCTTTTGCTCGTCATCTTCATTGTCTGCCGTGATATCCGGGGTTATGTGGGGTATGAGGGAGGGAAGGGGGCCTGCAGGCTGAGGTTTGCCAGTGAAAATGTACTTGGGGGGCTATTTTTGATTCTTTGGATTTTGGGTGGCTGGAGGGGGCAAATGCCCCGAGATGCTCATGACTTACTCTATATCCTCTAAGCTTAGGTATTATCCCTGGCACTGTTGGGGGCCATATGGGATGCAAAGGATTGATCGGTTCATCTAGTCAAATGCCCAGCTCACATTGCTGCCTGTCCAACTACAATACGGGTGTATCTTTTTCCGGATCATGAATTTCACCTCCCTCACATCAACTGTAAAGCAGCCCTGACTCTTCATCTCTCCCTGAGCAGACAACCCCTGGATTTGGGGTAAATACTGGGGAAAAGGGGATTTTAATGTTTATTTTTTGAAAGAAGATTTTTGTGTGTGGGGGAGGGGGAGCTGTGTTCATGACTCACTCCTGGTATTTTTGGAAGAAATTTACATATAAAGGAGTGGAGCAAAAGTACAGCAAGTAGGGTGATTGCCTTGCACACAGCCAACCCAAGTTCTGTGTCTTGAATCCAACTGGTCCCCACACCTGCTGGGAGTGAAACCTGAATGCAGAGCTAGGAATACTCCCTGAGACAATGCTGGTTCTGACTCAAAGAAGAAAAACAGGCACACCCCACACACACATGTACACAGAAAACTTGTGATCACAGAAAAAGGGAATAATAAGAATTCATGGAAAATCGTTCAGAAAAAACAAAGTTCTAAGGACCTGCTATTTGACTGTTTAAATGTTCTTCCCTCTTATTTTGCACATGAATTCTGTTTGTTACTTGTGTGTCGAATTTGCCCTTTTTTTGCAGTATTTTTGGTCATAATCTACAGTGCTCAGGTCTTAACTCCTGACAGTTCATATTATGGTCCTTAGTAAATGCCCTGGTTATTTGAATTATTTTTCTATACAACCAAGTGTTAGTGCAGTTTTCTAATATATTCTTGCATGGCAGGAGCAAGTGTTGGCTAAGGCTCACGCAGATGTGCCGTTTCAGGGTTAGAGTAAATCAGGACCCATAAGGGCAGAGGTCCAGTGGGAAAGCGCAGGGCTGTGCCTCTGACCCAACTGTACCCACAAGTGATCTTGGTCCCGGACAGAGTGACGAGGCGCATGTACTTGTCCCGTCTGCAAGAGAGTGGCTGAAGCTTTGTCCACTCTATGTCTCTCTGACTTCCCCCATGGCAGAGCCTCATCCAGGCTATAGTTCCCAGGGGGCAGCACTGCTGCCAGCTGCAGGGGCGCTAGTACTCGGGAGCACCAGGACTCAGAGTCAACCCTTGGCTGGGCCTGTAGGGATTCTCCAGTGCAATCCAGGGAGGAATCCGGGGATCAGAGAAGGCTGTCGTTTCCTCCCCTGTAGCCTGTGCCTCAGCTCCTATCCTGAAGTGCAGAACAGATGGTTGTGGCCACACCTGGATATACTCAGGGCCTTCTCCTGGCTCTGCACTCAGTAATCACTATGGACATGATTGAAGAACTGTCTGGAAAGCCTATGAATATACCTGGGTCCTATGGATGCAAGGCAAAACCACTATCCACTCTGCTCCTGTTGCAGTGGCCAAAGCTGCGTGCTGGATCATTAATGACCCCACTTAAGCAAATAGAAGGGCTGAAAATCTTAAACGTGGGAAAATTTGGACCACACAATTTATGCTGAAACGCCACAATATGGGGTTCTGGGCGTTTCTGTCCCTCTCTATGCCCGTTTCTCTAAGAATTTTCCACCCTTAACTTTGTTTCTGTGTTAAGTATAGGGTAATTAAAGATCAAGCACGGAGCTTAAAAAGGGCGTGGTAGGAGAGCCTTGAGGTTGCTAATCTTTCACACAGGTAACCAGCATTCCATTCCCCCCTTCAGATCTTGTTGGGTAAATAGCTCAATCACCTTGGCGGTCAAGTATGCTGCTCCCTCTTTGCCTCTGAACCACGATGGGTGCAGAGGATTGACCCTGACGTGGACACAGCAAGGCAAAGCTGCAAGGCTGGAGCCATAGCACAGCGGGTAGGGCATTTGCCTTGCATGCGACCGACATGGCCAACCCGAGTTTGATTCCTCCACCCCTCTCGGCAAGCTACCGAGAGTATCTTGCCTAAAAGGCAAAGCCTGCCAAGCTACCCATGACGTATTCGATATGCCAAACACAGTAACAAGTCTCACAATGTTACTGGTGCCGCTCGAACAAATCGAAGAAAAATGGGAGGAAAGTGACAGTGACAGTCTGAGCTTAAAATATCAGAAACCACTTTGTTATGTCTGTGACCAGACCATATAGAAATATTTCCTGCTATGGGCAACCCACACCTCATCACCTTATGTTCTGAGGGTAAACAACCCTCTTCTACGAGGAAGAGGCAGCATGGATACAGCAAGATACAGCTCAGAAACACCCACGTTGGGGTGAGCTAATCCTTTAGTAAGGGACTGAGGCTGTTTTGGTTTTATTTGGTTTGTTCATGGTTTGGGGGCCACAAATCCAGCAACTCGCAGAGATTCTCCTGGCTCTGCACTCAGGAAGCACTCAGGCATGATCGTGGGGCTGTATGGAGAGCCGAAGGATGCAAGTGCTTTCTTTCACTTGGGTAACCTGGGTTCAATTCCAGCATTCAGATATTGTGGGGTACATAACTGGACCCACTATAAACAGTGCTCCTCTCCCACAGGTCAGGAGCTTCTCTCCTGGGGCGGTTTGTGTTCATGAACTGAGCAGAACAGTCTCCGAGTAGCTTTTCCCAGGGAATCGCTTGTTTGCAGCGTGGGCGCTCACGTCCTACTGGTAACCCACAGAAGACATCCCACCTGTCCTGGCATGCTCATGGGGCTGAGGGCATAACTGCTCACTCGAAATTTTGTCACAGTGTGCATGACCAGAAGAATTCCACCTGGGCTCTTGCTACCGGAGGAACTGCAGAGAAGGGTTCCAATTACTGTGCTGTGCCTGATAGTCTTCTCGTCAAAAAAAAATTCTAGACCTGCAGGTTGGTTTCTAACATTTGCCCGATCCGGTTGCAATTCTGACATGTGGATCGAATTTCCAGGCAACGACCTGACATTTCAGCAAGATGGACAAGCAAAATAGACTGACAGCAGGTCACATAGCTGTGTAATTTTTTTCCAACTCAAAGAACAGACGCAGTAAGTGAAAATAACTCCCTCTGCAGAAAATTGAAGCACTAGTTTAGAGTGAAAATAAAAAGGGCCCCCGACTGGGTTTGGTACTAGCTTAGTGTGGAGCTTAGTGGGATAGCTTAGTGGGATACACGTGCGAAGGCAATGATGGATTCCCACACAGCCAAGACAGACCTTAGAAAACATCTCACCTGAAGCAGATTCCTCTCGAGGATCAATGAGTTTTCTGTTATCTTGTTCTCTTTACTTAGGTGGGGAGAGGGTCCCATCAGCAGTGCTCAGGAATTCCTGCTGCTGGGACTCTCGGGGCTGAGAGAGATAACCACGAAAAAACCGCCTTTCTTTGAACACTCTTGAACTTATTCGCCAACGTGGCTTGCACATGCCTCAGGCAACCGCAAGCGAACGTCGAGCTGGCAAAGGAATGCAGAGAAGCCATCAAGGATGACCTCAAAGACAGGAGAACAGTGATGCTGGTAGATGCGGCAGAAGCCGGGAAAAGCATTCATAATGCCCGCCTGTCCTTCACCAACTACAAGACCAAGATGACTGCCTCCGACATTCTGATGGATCTATCACATCTTCCAGAAGAGCAATGGACAAGATTATTCATGACTTCTACGCATATCACTTTAATAGCCACGTCCATTTGCCCACATACCACATTGCGCAAGATGGATATATGGCTCCCAAAGTTCTCCCTTCTGAAATTCAACACGCCATCTCGTCGGTAAAGAAACAAAGAGCACCTGGCCCAGACAAGATCAGACCTGAACGCCTGAAGAACTTACCATCAGTATTCATCAATACACTGGCTCGGCTCTTCACATGCTACCTGCTGAATGCAAGGTTCCATCCCAATGGAAAACGAGCAAGACTGTAGTACCATAGAAGAAGGGAGACATCTACGACATTGATAACTATGGCCCAATCTGCCTATTGTCTGTCATCTACAAACTGTTCACTCGAGTCATCCTGAATAGAATTAGCAGAACACTAGATGAAGAACAACAAAGCAAACAATCCGGGTTCTGAAAAGGATTCAGTATCATCTACCATATCCACACGATTACTAAGATCATTGAGGTTTCTCAGGAGTTCAAGATGCTGCTCTGTCTAACGTTCATTGATTTAAAGAAGGCCTTTGATTGTGCTGAGACGGAAGTGGTCATAGAAGCCCTAGCCAATCAGGGCATACAAACTCAATACATCAGGATCCTTCATGAGCTCTATTACGGATTTCCAACCAGGATCTCACCATTCTACAAAGAAATAATCATCAATGTTAAGAGAGGGGTTCAGCAGGGTGATACCATTTCACCAAAACTCTTCAGTGCCACCCTCGAGAACATCATGCGACGGCTGGAATGGGAAGGAATGGGAGTGAAGATAGATGGTCGGCAACTACACCACCTCCGCTTTGCTGATGATATTGTTCTAATAACACCAAACATCAGCCAAGCTGCACAAATGCTGACGTATTACGACCGTGAGTGTGGAAAGGTCGGACTACAGCTGAATCTTACGAAGACAATGTTTATGAGAAACAGCCTCTTTCCTGATGCCCCATTCGCTTTCAATGGAACCAGCATCTCCAAATGCAACAGTTATATATACCTAGTTCGAGAAATCAACATGAGGAATGACCTGGCACCTGAGTTGTGCAGGAGGAAGAGAGCGGCTTTGAATTCCTTGAAGAGTGTTGAAGAAATAACTAAGAGGACAAAGAACCTCCAGCTACGAGCACATCTCTTTGAATCCATTGTTCTTCCTGCATTAAAATATGCCTCAGAGACCTGGACCCTACGAAAACAGGATGAGAATGCTACTCGGGTCTCTCAAAGAGGAATCGAAAGAGCTATGCTTGGAATATCATGCATCACTCAAATGAGAGATAGAATCCGGAGTTCTGATCTCCGTCAACACTCAAGAATCAGGGACACTGTCTCATTTGCCAAGGCATCAAAAATCAGATGGGCTGGACATGTACTGAGGTTTGCAGACAACCACTGGCCTAGACCCATTACTGACTGGATTCCACAGGACGTCAAAAGATCGCGTGGACGCCCACCTACAAGATAGTCAGACTTCTTTGTCAAGACCCTGAGTGATCGGTTAGAGGCTCTGCATGTTACTAGAACAAACAGATGCCATTGGGCTACAGTAGCACGCAACAGGCATGCATGGAGACGTTACTGGCACCCACTCGAATAAATTGATGAATAAAGGGGGATCAAGTGATCAAGTGATATATTTTTTAGGTTTTAGAATTACTGCTTTTATGCAGCAACACGGTTGGAACTGGAAGATACCGTCTTGAATTAAGTTAGCCAGAAAAAGAAACAAAAACAGGATGATATTCACTCATCTGTGGAATACTGAACAGTGGATGTGGAAATGTACTTTAAGGGGCTGCTTAAATCATCCCTGATTCCAGTGTTTAGAGAGAGGCTGAACAAAGAAGGAAAGAAATTTGGGGCGGAAGAGAACCAGAAGTTTACAGGGATCAGAGATTCATTCATGCCAGTGACATGAGTGAGGGGTGTAGCCATTTACCCAAAACACAGATGCAACAGAACTGAACACAAGAGATCTAAGCTGTAACCACTGAAACTTAGTCATTTGCTTGTCCAGATGACAGGCGGGGGTAGAGTGTGGACTTGTGTGGGGAGGGGATACGGAAACACGGGTGGAGGGAAGCTGATGCAGGGACTGGTGTTCGATTATTATACACCTAAATACAACTATCAGTAACTTTGAAAATCCTGGCACTTTAATGAAAACTTTAAAAAACAATACAATAAAATACATTTCCAGATTTCAGCACCCACTGAGGTTAAAGACCCTCTAGTCCCAGCATTAGGCTCCGATATTTTTCCTGTGATGCTGAGACCATAGATTTTGTTGTGGGGATGGAGCCGGATCCCACCTTTCAAGTCACATGCTCGGTCCACTGAGCACTCCAATGGGCTAATATTTAGTTTCAACAAGAGAATCTTACAGCACACTTGTATCAATACCCCTGTTCTCTAAAGAAACTGCTGTAATGCCACATCCTGAACCTGTGATTTGAGTTCTGAAATCAAACAAAATGCACAATGAGAATTAGTCTAATGTTGAATGGAATGCAGTTGAATGACCAAACAGGTGGAGGACATCTCCATAGTTCTTACAGTCCTAGCAAGCCTACAGAAAGGGAAAATCTGTGGGAAGTGTTGCTGGGAGGAGTGCGGCAATCCCCAAAAAAGCCTTTTGGGTTTTGTTTTAATCAGACCCAGTGATGCTTGGGATACTATAGGGGATGCTGGACATCGAAGGTAGGCGGCATCTGTAAGGCGAGCACCCTCCGTGATGCACTGCTGTTCTGATTCGAATTAGCTTCACGATGGGATCACAGTCACAATTTAACATACACACAATAAAACAATTTTTGGTGTGTACAAGCATACAGCAGGTAGGCATTTGCCTTGCATGAGGCTGACAGGGGTTGATCCTTGAACACTCTCAAAAGCAACTTACGAGAACCACCACGAATAACTACTGAGCATGCCCAGGCCCCAAAACAAAAGAAAAATAAATTTCTTCCCATACTCAAAAAACCATGGCAATGATCCAAAGGCAAAGATATGCATGGTGTCAGACTGACTGAGCGAAGTCCAGAAAGGGCACCCTACCCTTTAGGTGTACAGTCAAGCTAGTTATACAGCTGGGAACACAAGGTCTACTTGACATACCTGACAGATAAGGAAGAAGGACAACAAAGTCAAGAAAGTAAAGCACAGTATCTATCTGAAATGAACAGCTCCGGGGAGAAGACAGTCGTACCCCATGCCACAGCTCCACATCACATGTTCTATGGATGAAAAGGGGATACTCAATGTCCAATGAGCAACTCAAAGATGTTGTGGATTGGAGGACTCCTGGGTTGGCCACATGCAAGGCAAGCATCCTACTTGCCCTACTATTGCTCTGGCCATTTCTAAATAAATGGGAGAAAACAGGAAAAAATGGGAGAGCAATTACAAAGCTTTCAGGTTTAATTCTCGGTCATACAATGAAACACCCGTCCCTTCACTGTGCCCATTTTCCACCACTAATAACACAAATATACCGCCATTCCATAGCCTCCCCCTACCTGTGGGGAAGATAATTTCCACATTCTTCTCTCTACTTTGATTATATTCAATATTTTGACACGAGACCTGTGGGAAGCTGGCCCTTTAAATGACCAAGGCCTAAGTGCCTGTGCTATGTATGGTCATCTTGAACTATGACCCCACAGCAGGCACAGACTGTGCTATGTATGGTCATCTTGACCTGCGTGACACCGCAACAGGCAAAACCAGTGCTATATGTATGGTTATCTTGATGTATAGTTATCCTGAGAGATCATCTGTCATGGCTGTCAGTAATAACAAGAAGTAACTATCTCGTGTCTGGTATGTGATGCATATAAATTTTGTAAATCATATGGACATGACCCTTTGTGTAATCACCTCGTGTCTGGTACCAGATACACATGAACCTTGTAATGCATGATAGGTGAAAACAAACCTTCCTAACCATATATGGGCACGACCTTGAGTATAGCTGCCTTACTAATGGATATATACCCTGATTGCCCCCAATAAAGTCTGTCCCTTTTTCTGTTTCTGAACTGCATCCTGTCTCTTGTGTCTTGTGTTCATTCGGTTGGTCCTTCCCTGCACCTACAGAGTGGTTTTGCGGGCCCCTCGCAACTGGCGCCCAACGTGGGGTGGTGTCTGAGAGACGACCTCCGAACCCCACTTCAGGAAGCGGTGGCCACCAGGACGCACGGAAAGGTAAGTGCGCGCCTAATCAAAAATCCCCGTCTCGTTCGAGGCCGAGTGGGAAGATCCCCGTCTCGTTCGAGGCCTAGTGGTTATTAGCCCCTGCCTCGTTATAGCGGTCGACAGGGTGGGATAAGAGGAGAATTGAGTGTTCAGTCTCATATGAGGTATATGAGACGGTCACTGGGTTGGATAATGCCCCCCCAAGCTCCTTTTTCATTTCCTTTGTGGAATGTGTGTGTAAGTGAATGAGCGGTCAGGGGCGTCTTCGCCTCTGATTCAAGTTTGTGGTTCCACGGCTGGGCACCCTTAAGGTCCCTGAAAAGGCTACAGAATCCGGTTGGGCTGCCTGCGGTTCCACGGGAAACATATGGTCTATGGTGGTGCTGACTTAGACGTCGGCCGCAATTCACCTTTGGCTGATCCACTATGGCTAAGTTTCCCACTTGCCAGGCAAGCACCTAAGTGGGCCCCTTTGTTTGGCCTCCCCCGTGTCTTGTGTTTCTTTTTCCCAGGTAATCACGCGGGGCTTCAGCCTTCCAGTGACCCATCTCCTGTCTCGTCTCTATTCATGTTTTTTCTTTTCTGCCTTCTAGTCCTTCGATCTGTGTCACAATTGAGTGTTCAGTCTCATATGAGGTATATGAGACAGTCACTGGGTTGGATAAGGCCCCTCGCAGAGACCCACCATTATTGATTTGGGATTTTACACCAGCACTCAGATCTAGTGAAAACGCAACAGTAGACAACTCTATTTCGAATGCTGGTTAAAAATAACATATGATTTTGGAATTCTGAAATTTTAACAACTAAACCTGGAGGGATTTCTGTCAAAACCTGCTGGGTTCCAAGATTTGTTCCTGAGTCTCTGGGACTATGGCCATTAAACAGCTTTACCACGAGCCAGAGAGGTGGTTTGTGGGAATGACATAGGCTCATGTTGGGGTGGGGAGGAATTGGCTGGCTGCAACCCATCCTGAGAGGCCCCACGTATCTTCCTGAGTGTGGGGTCAAACCTGACTTTCCAAAGGCCTTTGGAGTATGGAGGCCACAGAGCCACCAAGTGGGAGCAGTTGGGGGGACAGCACCAATTCCCCCTGGGGTGGACCGGGGACAGTAACCTACTGCAGGGTCCAGAAGCATTTCTACTAAAAGTTGCTGGGGTTCGAGATTTGTCTCTGAATCTCTGGGATCATAGCCATTAGGCAACTTGATCACGAGCCACAGAGGTCAATCATAGGTGCCAGACAACTCGGGGTTTTGTTGGGGTGGGGAGAAAAGGGCCGGCTCCACCACCATCCAGTTAGTTCCTGCATGTCTCCTCACAGCAGTCCCAAACCTAACCGTCCAGAAGCCATAAGAGATGGCGGCCAAGGAGCAGCCAGGCACGAAACCTATTGCCACCTGAAATACCCAGCTTTGGTCCATTTCCTACTGTGGGGACCAGACACATTTCTGCTACAAGCCGCTAGGGTCCGAGATTTGTTACTGAGACTCTGGGATCATGGCCGAGTGATAAAGAGCCAGAGAGTCCATACATGGGCAGCAACTCGGAGTCTCATTGACGTGGGGAGGAAAGGGCAGAGTCCACCCCAATCTCATGAGGCCCTGCATGTCTTGTCACTTCAGGCCCAAACCTGTCTTCCAATGGCCTCTGGAAGATGGTGGCCACCGAGCCACCAAGTGGGATCAGGCAGAGACACACCCTTTCCCCCTTGTGGTGGTCTGTCCTGGTAGCTCTTTGCGGGAATCGGGAGCATCTCTGCAAAAAAGCTTCTGGGTTCCGAGATTTGTCTCTGAGTCTCTGGGATCATAGCCTTTAAGCAGTTTGATCAGGAACCAGAGAGACCTTGCCTCCAATTATATAGTTGAGCCGGAAATGGTTTGTTGGTGTGTCACGCACATACCTAACTTTTGGCCATTTACTTTCTTGGAAGACTTTGCCCAAAGTTTTTGTTATCTGGCCAAAGACAGAGCATCAATTTCAGAGTATCTGTAAGTTTGACGCTGCCATCAGGCAGCTTATGCACTCGCCTTATAGGCACAGATTGACCTGCTGGTGGTAACATACATGCAGAAAGTAGAAATTCTATATATGGATAAAAACACCAATAGTGGGATTGGACTCACTGTAAAGCGAGTAGGATGCTTGCCTTGCTGGTAAAGGTAGAGGCCCTCCCGTTGTTCGTCGATTTGCTCGAGCGTGCCTTGCTGATCCAGGTCAAACCTCCCCATCCCATAGGAACCCAGAAACACCAAAGAATAACTCCTGAACTGCAGAACCAGATGTAACCTTGAGCATCAAAGAATCCCTTCCAAATCCCCTGAAGAAAAAAGCTATTAAAATTAATCCAAAGAGGGGCTGAAGTGATAGCAGAGCGGGTGGGGTGTTTGACTTGCACGTGACCTTCCCGGGTTTGAATCCCAGCAACAATAAGGTCCCCTGAGCTTTACCAGGAGTAATTCCCGAGTGCATCAGCCAGGAGTAACCCCACGTGCAACGCTGGGTGTGACCCAAAAAGAAAAAAAAAATAATCCAAAGAGTAAATTTTCAGAGGCAAATACCTCTCACTTGTCCAAACCCCAGCACAAAAGCCAATGAAAATGACCAACCGCAAAAGTGTCCCTTTCCTTTGTGGGTTGCCCGTGAAAATATCTGGAGTTTCAATAAGTGTTATGTCTAGTCAAAAGCCTCCAAACAGGGTCCTGCTGAGTCTCGAGGAGGGAGGAATGAGATGGTCAAGACCCCCACTCTCTTCAGGCTCCTCAACCAAGGCCTGAAATCCATATGCCCACCCTCCAGTACCATCTTCGACCTAGATGCAATCGTGGCTGCACGGTACCTCAGGATAACGCACCCTCACCCATGACACTTGTGCCACAGAACAGAATACAATGCACCCCTTAAAAGCTCCACATCCCCTAAAGCCTGGATGTCCGGAACAAGTAAAAAAAGTGTGAAAGTGCCCTACAATCTGGGGTGACCTGCCGCTCATGTTCCCAAACCGGGATTTTCAGGGGGCTCAAGCATGCGAAAATCTAACACATGAAAGACTGAAGAATGAATGTTTACCTGTTTTTCCATTTTCAAAGTATTTAATGCTCTATCTTGGTTGATTTCTCCCAAAACTCCCGCTAACCAGTCCCTCTGGGCCAAGCCAGAAGCATAGCAAACAATAACAGAGTAGTGAGCCATAACAGCTCTGAGCAGGGAGATGTTTCTGTACCTGTTTATTCAGTCACCTTCCTCCTTATTTTCATCACCAGGACCCATTATTTACAAGTTAACACACAAGCAATTCCAAGCACTAGAATACTGGCATAGGTGCAGCCCAGGTGAAAATCAGCAGGTACCTTACAATGACATGAGGAGAAGCCTGTCCCAAGCAGGCAGGCTTACTTCCCTCTTAAGTGCACGTTTTTAACACCCTTGACCATAGTGTCTAAAGGAAACTTGCTTGACTGACTTGTCCTGTTCTGTCCTTAGAGACTGTTATTAAAGGATAAAATCATCCAGTATGAACTCTTATGTTATTAAGGTGTGAGGGGTACATGAAGCCCTTCCCACATTCCTGACATATATGCAGTTTGTCTCCAGTATGAATTCTCACATAATGAGTAAGAGAATAGCACCAAATGAAGGCCTTCCCACAAGTCTGACACTGATAAGGTTTCCCTCCACTGTGAAATTTCCTCTGTTTAGAAAGGATTCAGAAAGGCAGGCCTTCCCACATTCCTCGCATATATAAGGTTTTTCTCTGGCAGGAATGCCCCTATGTACACTAAATCTGAGGCTTCATAGGGCCTTTCCACATTTCTTTCATGTATATGGTTTCTCTCCAGTGTGTAATCTCCTAAGTACATTAAGTATTGAGGCCATACATAGGCCTTTCCACATTCCTTACATATACAGTGTCTCTCAAGTGTGAATTTGCCTATGTATACTAATATTTGAGGCTGTAGCAAAGGCCTTCCCACATTCGTTACATATATATGGTTTCTCTCCACTATACGAATTCTCCTATGTACAGTCAATTGTTAAGATGGAGTAAAGGTCTTTCCACACTCCAGACATGTCTAAGGCTTCTCTCTAGTATGAATTCTCATGTGTAGAGTAAGGGAAGAGAACCGTGTGAATTCCTTCCCACATGTCTGACACTGATGAGGTTTCTCTCTGAGATGAATTTTCATATGTGCAGTAAGTCTTGAGGCTCCAGCAAAGGCCTTCCCACATTCCGTACATATATATGGTTTCTATCCAGTGTGAATTCTCCTATGTACACTAAGCCTTGAGGCTACAGCAAAGGCCTTCCCACATTCCTTACATAAATACGGTTTCTCTCCACTGTGAATTCTCCTATGTACAGTAAGATTTGAGGCTTTAGCAAAGGCCTTCCCACATTCCTGACATATATATGGTTTCTCCCCAGTGTGAATTTTCCTATGTTCACTAAGAGTTGAGGCTACAGCAAAGGACTTGCCACATTCCTTACATATATATGGTCTGTCTCCAGTGTGAATATTCCTATGTTTACTAAGTCTTGAAGATGTAGCAAAGGCCTTCCCACATTCCTGACATATATACGGTTTCTCTCCAGTGTGAATTCTACTATGTATAGTAAGTTTTGAGGCTCTAGCAAAGGCCTTTCCACATTCCTTACATATGTATGGTTTCACTCCAGTGTGAATTTTCCTATGTACACTAAGCCTTGAGGCTACAGCAAAGGCCTTTCCACATTCCATACATATATGTGGTTTCTCTCCAGTGTGAATTCTCCTATGTACACTAAGGCTTAAGGCTTCAAGAAAGGCCTTCCCACATTCCTTACATGTATACGGTTTCTGTCCAGTGTGAATTCTTCTATGTACAGTAAGTTTTGAGGCTCTAGCAAAGGCCTTCCCACATTCCTTACATATATGTGGTTTCTCTCCAGTGTGAATTCTCCTATGTGTACTGAGGCCTGAGGATTGAGTAAAGGCCTTTCCACACTCCTTACATTTATACGGTTTCTCTCCTGTGTGAATTCTCCTATGTTTACTGAGGCCTGAGGATTGAGTAAAGGCATTACCACACTCCTGACATATATAAGGCTTCTCTCCACTATGAGTTTTCATATGTCTATTAAGACTAGACATGTGAATAAAGGCCTTCCCACATGTCAGACATTCATGAGATTTCGCTCCTGTATGAATTCTTCTATGCATAATAAGATGTGATGCTTGATCGAAGGCCTTCCCACATGCTTCACATGCAAAAGGTTTCGCTCCTGAATTTATAATCATATGGTCATTACGGAGTAACTCTTGACTCATACTTTGTTCTCGGGACTGACTTTTCTGGGGATTCTGTCCACTGTGGTTTTCTAAGGGAACAGCACAGTGCTGAGAACATGGGGAGGCTCCCCCACATTCCTTACACGTAGATGGGTTCTGCTCACGGTGACTGTGGTTGAGGGTATGTTGCTGTGAGGAACTCATTATAAAAAGTGCTACTCTCCCTAGCAGCTGCCGCACTGGGGGATTTTGTGCCTGTGAACTGAGAATAACACACTCCAAGGAACTTTTTCCAGGAGAGGGCTTCTTCTGAGTGAGGTAGCTCTGACCATTCTGATCACCCTCAGAAGACATCCCGCCTGTCTCAGAGTCCTCATGGGGCTGAGGGCAGGATTGCTCACTCGAGACATTGTCATACAGTGCAGGATCAGAGACATTCCACTCGGGGTGGCAGCTTTCCTGTAGAACAACAGAGGATTCTAATTATTGACTTATTCACTGAGTCTTTCTGTCAAAAAACTGAGCCCTTCAGATGTGGTTTCACACATATGCACCACACAACTGCAATTACCGACATATGAATTGTCTCACTATAGACTAAATTCATGTTACTGTAAGTTGGACGCACAAAATTGATGGATGCAGAGACAGTAAATGCTGTGAATTCCCCCCCTTTAAATTAATGAAGGAATACAACTGGAAATAATTCCTTCTATAGAAAACGGACGCATCCATTTCAAGAGAAAATGAAATACAACCTCATGTGGGTTTTTTAAGGCTTAGTGTGAAACCTGTGATGCAGGGGTGAAGACATTGCTGCATCGTCACACCCCTGAGACAGATCACGTGGCAATTGCAAAGCTCTCAACACAAGTGATGCCTTTCAGGATCAATGACATTTTTTGTTCTTTATCTTTTTGTAATTTCTATTTATTGGGGGTTGTGTGGGTGGAGGGGCACACCATGCAGTGACTAGGATGAGTTCTGTGGGTCTATGGTGTCTCTAAGGCGTGCTGGGTAACGACCGTCCATCCCTGTGTAAAGCAAGTATATTTCTCACTGCACCATCTCTAGGGCGCACAAATTAGCTTTCTAAACAACTACCACTGTCAAGCAAATCAAAACTCACAATATTTTTCTGCATGGTTGATTTCAGCACCGAATAAACCTAAGGGTCCTCTACTCCAGGCATCAGGCTTTGGAATTCCTCCCTGCCATTCTCAGCCTTCCACCTTAACAATCACATACTTGGTCCACTCCTGCTGGCATACTAATATGTATTCTCAATTAGCGAATCTTACCAACTCACTCATACTTGCTGACCCCATTCCCAAATCAAAGTGCTGTAATGCCAAATCCTGAAGTCGCAGTTTCAATTCTGAAACTGAACAAAACATGCAATTCAAGCACTTGTCAAAAAATGTGGCAAAATGATGCCATGTAGTTAAGAGTACATCTCTGTGGTTCTCAAAGCTCAAAGAGTCCCACACTAAAGAAAAGATTTGGATAGTGGAAAACTGTGAGGATTTTGGCAATTCTACACTAGGTTTTGTTTTTGAGCAGACCTGGTAATATTCGGGGAACCAAGTTATTGAACAGGTCACTTCCGGGCACTACAAGGCAGTCCCTGCTGTACTATCATTCAGATCCAAACTAGCTCTATTATGGTATATTTATTCGAAAGCCATGGAAGCAAATTACAGGATCATTCTGTGACTGACAGTCCAGGGGAATAAGAGCAGCGTGAGTGCGGCACAGACCCAAGGATCCAGGAGACCAAGGCCCCGGTCTCAGCAGCATGTTTCATACATGCTCAGGGCACCCATACACTGCACAGGGCCTGAGCCAGGAAGGGTCCTCAGACACTCACCCCCACACACGCCTCTCCTCCCCGACGTCAGGGCTCCTCCTTCCAGCCAGGAGATCACCGCGGGCTTCCTCCCAGAGTGCCCTGCCCCGACAGAGACAGAGGCATGGATAAATGACATGGAAAAGGTGACAGGTAAATCTCCATGTTTTCCTGATATAACTGGGCAAATGTCTGAAAGGCATGAACAGAATGTCCATTTCCAAAATGCCACATATTTCTAGTTATTCGAGAGGTAAGACGCAAGAAAATTCCACTAATACTCTAGACCGGGCCTTCTGGATGGCCGACACTGGGTTGATCAGCACAGTGTGTTGTTGGTTTTTGTCTTGTTTGGGGTCTCACTTGGCAATGCTCCGGGGTGACTCCTGACTCTCTATTCAGAAATCACCGCTGGTGGAGCTCGGGAATGACATGGGAAGCCGGGGATTTAACCCACGTGCGCTGCTTGCAAGAAAATCACTTTCCTCCCTGTACTGTCTCTCTAGGGAACAGCAGCATATGGAGTTTCCTGAGACCCTAATGAACTCGTCACGGATTTCAGTTAAACTAAGTGCATAATAAATCTGGAAATGGCCAAGGGTGGCAAGAGACCCTTATTTTTTTAAGCTGAAAAATGTATCAGAAACAGAGCACAGCAGGAGTTTCTCACGGCCAATCCAGTTCTGATACCCGATATCATCTAGGGTCCCTCATGGCAGCCAGGATTGATCCCTGAGTGCAGAGTCCAGGAGCAAACCCCAAGTCCTGCAGAAGTCTCACAAGAACCATTACAAGTAAATCCAAGGACTGAAATAGGGCAGTGTCTAATGAGTTGAGAGACGAGATATCAAATCTCCTGTGGTGGGAGATAGATAGTACAGCACATAGGACAGAAGCGCTGCACACACATGTGGATTTGATCCCAGGCAGCCCATATGGTCTTGGAGCAAGGCCAGGTGTGGATCCTGAATACACAGGCAGAAATAATCCCTAATCACTAAGGAAAAAAGAAAATGGAAAAACCGTCTGACTTGAGTGACTGGTGCAAAAGTACTGGGAGTGAGGCACCAACATTTTAAGTTGCCAAGAGGTTTCAGTCCATGGTACCCCAAGGCCCATGAGCATTCTTAGGAGTCATCCTTTAGCACAGAGCCAGGAGAACTTTGGACTGTGCCCCCAAACAAAGGCAACAGCACAACCAATTAAACACACAAAAGTTCATGTAGTACACAAAATCAATTGATGCACCAATGGATGGAAATATTTAAAGGGACCTGGTGATAACTGGGCAGAGAGGGATCTTCCCATGGATACAGTTGAAATGGGTTGATATGAATCACCCCATAGGATCTGTCGACCCCCACAAGTGTAATTCCTGAGGAGAAGGCTGAGAGTAAGCCCTGAGTATTCACAGGTGAACCCTAAAAAAAAAAAAAAAAAAAAAAGAGGGAGGGAACAGCTACTGCACGGCTGTCCAACATCACAGCCCGTCATAGAGCTACTGTTGGATACACAGCTGCCCCCAACCCAAGGGAGCCCACGAGGGTCTGTTCAGACACGGTTGGTTCCACACTGCTCTCACCGACAGCCTGCAGATGCTGGTAGGTCTCCAGCATCACGTCCATGTAGAGCTTCCGCTGAGAGGCCTCCAGGCATGACCATTCCTCCGGGGTGAAGTTCACAGCCACGTCATGGAAGGTCACTGTGTCCTGAGTCAGCACACGGAGAGGGTGGGAGTCAGAGTGTATCTTAGCCTCATTCCCACTACTGTGATGCCAGGACCCAGCGTCCTATATTGTCGCTTGTCCTCTCCACTCCGAATAAACCAGACTCCATGCACACACATGACTGACGGGCCCCAGAAATCACATAAAACAGCTGAATCTGCTAAAGTGGGAGGACGTTATACAGAAGGTTCTTGGATGTATCTGACTTTCCTGGTAACCCCAGGGCCAATTCGAGCACCACTGGTCCAGTGAGCACTGTAGAGAGGATCACCTGAACACAGACTTGTACGGTCCAAATGACTATCGCTGGGTGTAGCAAAAACCACTTCACACTCACTGCTGTACCCCCAGAACTCATGACCAGTAGGATTGAGAACTTGGCAGTCCATATAGACAACTATTCAGAGTAGTGCATGGCATATGTGCCTGTAGGAACTCACTCCTCAGGACCACCCCAAATCCCGCTCAAAGAAGGTAGAGAAGTTTCTGGACCCCAACATCGCTACTGGCCTCAGAGATCCTTGGCTCTTTCTCCTTGGGATTGGCAGAGGCCCAGAAATCCAAACACAAGACTATGTGAACGTAAGACTATATGACGGAGCAGGTAGTCTCTCCAACGCAGGAAGGACAAAACAGGAGAAAAGCAAGTCTGGGGGCCCAAGTCACTGTAGTTGCCAGTGCGCAAACGGGGCCAGCACACCCCAGGGTGCTCTGAGGCCAGTAAGTTTTGAATCCAGATCCCAGAGTCAAGAGGACAGCTCATGACAAAAACAATGCAAAAGAAACCAAAGCAGCAGGTTGGCATAACAGGATAGCTGTTCCCGGGACAGCATGTAGGACTGGCGATCCCCTACATCCCATATGGTCCCACAAACACTGCCAGGGGCAATGCCAGAGTGCAGCGCAAGGAATGATTGCAAGAATCCTTGCTCTGCCACCCCAAATAAAACAGAAAACCCAAGATGAAACCTTTGGACCTCCAGCATCACATTGGACACATAGACCTGTCAGGAATGAACACTGAGCACTGAACTTTGAGTACTCCTCATGCACCACTGGGTCAGCCCCAAAGCCAAATAAAACAAAACAAACATACACAAAAGCAGCTTCAAACAGCAGAATGGGACGGTCCAATCGGAAGTCTCATCTTGGATTCCGTCCAAAAGAAACTCAAAACAGGTGGCCCAGGAAGCCTGGGCACTCTTGGTACTACCTCATGTCATCCTATTCTTCTACTCCTACCTGGGGATGGTTTATCAGAAGCCGAATCACCATCTTCTCCTGTCACTGTTGTTCTGAGGATCAGCAGGAGGCTCCGTGCAAAGACCTGGAAAGTCAGAACAGTGAGCACCAGAGAGGAGCACCTCCTCCCACTCCTGAGCTCAGACCAGCCACACCCTCCCGCACAGCCTCACAATTCCACCTCTGGGAGACAATGGCAGAAGCTCCTGTCTCCACTGGGGATGCAAATTTTGTTGGCATCTGTGCTGCACTTCAGGAGAGGAACCTGGGCCCAGGCTACAGGGGAGGAAAAGACAGCCTTCTCCGATCCCTGGATTTCTCTCTGGCTCCCACAGGAAAGTCCCTATAGGCCCTGCCAGGGGCCGACTCTCAGCCCAGGGTCTCCCAAACAGGCTGGCAGCAGTGTTACCCCCTGCGAACCGTAGCCTGGAATGTGGCTCCACCATGTGACTTAGAGTAAACAAACCTTCGACACTCTCTTGCAGGGTGAACAAGGATATGCCCCTGGGCACTCTGTCCTGGGGACCTCAGTATTATCCACAAATGCAGGTGTCGTCTGCTCAGGGAGAGATGAAGAGTCAGGGGTGCTTTGCAGCTTGATGTTAGGAAGCTGAAATTCATGAACCAGAAAAAGATACGCTGGTATTGTGGTTAGAAGGCAATAATGTGAGTTGGGTGCTTGACTAGATGAACCCATCAATCCTCTGCAAACCATATGGCCCCCAGCAGAGCCAGGAATAATACCTGAGCTTAGAGACTCGAGTAAGTCATGAGCATCTCTGTGTATGTGCCCTCTCCCCCCGCCCAAAATCTAAAGAATCAAAAATAGCCCCCCAAATACATTTTCATTGGCAAATTGCAGCCACCTGCAAGTCCCCTTCCCCCACCCCCGCCTGACCCGGGCTCTCACGGCAGACAATGAAAATGACCAGCAACAGGTCTCCTGCCATTAGATGGAGGGGCTGAAGCTCTGCCCCTCAAATCTAGAGATTCTACAGAAGCGAGGTTAGGGCTGATGGTTCAAACATGAGACTGTTTGGAGGGTTGGAACGGCCAAGCCCCTGGCTGAGTTCCACATTCACCCACTGTTGCCCCATCCTGAGCTGGAGACGATTGTGGCCAAAGAGGCCCCCAGGATCACACACTCACAACTGTGACCTCTGCACCCTGATACAGCGCCCACTGCACCTCCAAAGCTCTGAATTCCTTCACAGCCTCCACCGCACCTCAGAATCCACCTGGATGTCAGGGAACAACTGAAAAACCAGCACAAAAATGCCCCCCCCATCTGGCTCAGCTCCTCCGCTAACAGTGTGGAGAGCGGAAGGTGTGGGGTGCTCACAGGAGGCTACTCGAATCCTGCCACAAAATACGCCTTCAGAGTCCCCTTTACAGGATGGGATACAAATTTACTTGTCCTTTGCTAAGTGAGCAAAAGCTCCAGTATCTGTGTCAGGGATGGAAAAAGAACCACGACACACTTATGACATCACTTCCGTTTCCATAAGGTGCCTTAAAGAGCCAGAGTCTAGGCACTGAGAACCTTTTTGCCAAGTAGGTGAATCTGTGCTTCAAGGGGGATGAACTCGAATAAAGGAGTGGAGAGGCAAATGCTGGACTGGTCCATCACGCACTGGGGGCCTGGGGGTAAGGAGAAGGTCCTGCATTGTCAACTAACATCGAACCTGATCCTGATCCTGCATTGTCACCAATTGAACCAATTATACCTAAACACATGTTACCCTGACTCTTTTCAAATTATCCCTGAGCTCAGAGACAAGAGTAAACACTGAGCACTGTAGGCTGTGGTGAAAAATATAACAAGAAAAAAGGCAAAGTCTACCTAAGGGTGGGAAAATGATGTACAAAGACAAATTCAAGAGTGAAACAATAAAAGAGTCAAATTTCTGGTCCTTAAAAATCCCCTATTCTTGGGGCTGGAGAGATAGCACAGTGGGTAGGGTGTTTGCCTTGCACGCCACGAACCCGGGTTCGATTCGCAGCATCCCATATGGTCCCCTGAGCATTGCCAGGAGTAACTCCTGCGTGCAAAGCCAGGAGTGATCCCTGTGCATCGCCAGCTGTGATCCAAAAAAGAAAAAAAATCCCCTATTTTTGATCTTGGGTTCAACTCCCAGCATCCCATACGGTCCCCTGAGCACCATCATGAGTGATTCCTGAGTGCAGAGCCAGGAGTAACCCCTGTGCATCGCCGGGTGTGACCTAAAAAGCAAAGAGAGAGAGAGAGAGAGAGAGAGAGAAAGAGAGAGAGAGAGAGAGATCGCACTGACCTCAGCAGTCAGGGGCCGCCAAACTGCGCAGGGAGGGCATTTGCCATGCACACGGTCGACCCAAGTTCGATCCCGAGCATCCCATATGGTCCCCTGAGCACTGCCAGGAGTAATTTCTAAGTGCAGAGCCAGGAGGAACCCCTGAGCATCACCGGATGTGACCAAGAAAAGGCCAAACAAAACCTGGGGAAGGGAGCCCCACCTGGCTGTGTTCAGGATTTATTCCTGACTCTGCACTCAGGGATCACTCCTGGTAGGGCCTGGGCTGCGTGTAGGGCAAACGCCCTCCCCACTGTGCTATTGCTCCAGCACCACGATCTCTGCTTCCACATTCTTTCCTGGGCCGCCTTCCGAATAGCAGGACTGTTTCTTTTTTATTTTTTTTATTTTATTTATTTATTTTTGCTTTTTGGGTCACACCTAGCGATGCTCAGGGGTTCCTCCTGGCTCTGCATTTAGGAGTTACTCCTGGCGGCGCTCAGGGGACCCTATGGGATGCTGGGAATCGAACCCGGATTGGCCCCGTGCAAGGTAAACGCCCCACCCGCTGTGCTATCGCTCCAGCCCCACTGTTTCATTTTTAAAGGTGTGGCAGCAAATCGAGGTAGGTGGGGGCCTCTCGGCTCCTTTTGCTGAAGTGGATAATGAGTTTTTTCTTTTTTTTTTTCTTGACAAAGGAGGTGCCCAGGTACCTTTCAGGAACCAATTACTAACGTGTACTTGGACTTAATGATCCCTACTCCGGGATGAATCAGAAGCAAATGGTGTCACCCAGAGAGTCAGTGGCTTTACTGATGCTGACTGAGCCCGCGCGCCCTCCTCGACTTGAAATAGTTTCACTGTATTTTTCTTGTAGTTGTGTTTCTTTTTTTTTTTTAGATCACACCCAGCGATGCTCAGGACTGACTCCTGGCTCTGCACTCAGGAATTACTCCTGGCGATGCTCAGAGACCCTATGGGACGCCAGGGATTGAATCCAGGTTGGCCGCGTGCAGGGAAAACCCCTTACCCGCTGGACTATCCCTCTGGCCCATAGCTTCACTGTGTGTTTCCATGAAGAATAACCCTCTCGTTGATTAACTGTGATGTTTTCATTTCTGGTCTCATTGGACTGTGGCCTGGTCTTGAGCCCCAAGAGAAGCCTGTGTTGTGCCATCTTTCCTTGGAGTTCACTGACTTTGGGGACTTTGGGCAACCCAAAGTGAATTAATTCCTTTGCTGGTCTTCTATCTTTTTTTTTTTTGTGGGTTTGTTTGTTTTGGCTACATCCAGAAGTGGTCAGGGCTGACTCCTAACTCTGCGCTCAGTAGTCACTCCTGGGTGTGCTCAGAGACCTCCTGGGATGTTGGGGATCAAACCTCAGTTGGTCGCATGCAGGACAAGCGCCTTAACCACTGTACTATCTCTCTGGCCCCTATTGGTTTTTAGCTGTTTGTTTTCATAATCTCCCAGGCTGATAGGAAATTGCAACCCTTCAGTCACATTTCAGAGATAAGTGATGACTCTATCCTAATGCTTACAGTTAAGTCCCAGAGCTTCTCCTGACTTGGGGATGCTTACTTTCCCATTCGCTAGTTACCCTGCAATCTGTTCTCTAAAATCGAACAAACTTCCCCTGTTCCTCCCTCCCCATCTTTTAGAGTCAGATTTTTATTTTGTTTTTGGGTCACACCCGACGGTTCCCAGGACTTACTCCTGGCTCTGCACTCAGGAATCACTCCTGGCGGTGCTCGGGGAACCCTATGGGATCCCGGAGATCAAACCCGGATCGGCTGTATGCAAGGCAAACGCCCTCCCTGATGAACTATCACTCTGGCCCCATGCTGGACTTCATAAAAATATTATTTTTTAAGTTTGTTCGCAATGATTTATTACTATAAAATCCAGCTCCCGGAAGTGCGTGGCAGCATTTGTGGTCATGCGACACCTCATTATCTCATTTTACTTTGGACAAAATGGTAGGCTACCGAATGTAACCTGCCCGCATGGCAGAGTTTGGCAAACTCCCCGTGGCGTACCCAATATGCCAAATACCAGTAACAATGATGGGTCTCAGTCTCCTAACCCTAGAAGATCTTTTAATATGGCACTTTTTAAAAAAAATCTCAGGGTTAGGACGAAGAAGATGTTACTGGGGCCTGCTCGAGGCAATCGATGAACAACAGGATGGACGTGATCGTGATCGTGATTTTTGATCTATCCCTGCTACAGAAACTCACAGTTTCTCCTGAATCCATATTGTTCTTTCAGCATTGTTTGTGCATATATATGTGTATATATAAGTGTGACTTTGTGTGATTTTTGTTTCGGGGCCACAACCGGCAGATTCAGGGCTTACTCCTAGCTCTACACGCAGGAATCACTCTGCTATAGACCATATGGGATGCCGGGGATAGAACCTGGAGGGATTGCTTGGATGGTTAAGTCCTTACTCACTGTACTGTGGCTCCGGCCCTAAGGAAATGTGCTCCTAGCACACCCAGTGGGATTCCTGAGCATATGTCCTGACTCCTGGAAAACCAAAACTTTCTTGCTTAAAAAAAACAAAACCCTTTACCCTGGTTGGATTCTAGTTCTAAATAATTTAGGTTTAACATTGGTTCATCATTTCTCCTCTGCTAAAAGGAGCTTAGGCTTACTGAGTAACACCCATCCCAATCAGTCCCATTTCCTTAGTATTCATCTTTAACTTCCCTGTACTCTGCTTCCACTATACGTTAATCATTTCCCAGAACCACAACCTGTGAATTGTAAAGTGAGATTCTTCAGAGATCTCTGGATTTTGTATTTGGAAATCAAATTTTGACTTTCTCTTTCCTTTATATTCTCTACAGTTTACTTTAGACAAATATCCTTTTTTGTTCCTGGACAAGGACCAGTGCAGTCCCAGGTTGGGAGGATTGTTCTGGGAGTATTGGGATGGCCATGGCCCAGCCCTCAGCTTTGTATAGACAAAGGAAGGCAATATTATGCTTTTCTAACTTCAGAGTTAATTGACTGCAGATATTATATAGTCCTGGGCATTGTCATGTTTATGAGACTTAAGCCTCAGCTGCCCTTTGTCCTTAGCACCCTAAAAGCAAGAGACTGGATGGACCCAGGATAGCTGTGAGATACTCTGGCATCAAAAAGGGACAGGTAAGCACCATTAACATTGGAGTGACTGATCATTTACGCAGATAAACATTTGGCAGAGGAAATTCTCATGGGGAGATTCACCCAGGGATACACTCTGTCTCCCAGGGAAATCTAAGTTGCTTTTATCTTTTCCTCTAGTTGTAAAAGTTATCAAAACTTGCAGTTTGGATAAATGCAGTAAGAGACAAAGATTCCAACACTTAGTTCTCTAGGCTTTGACAGCAAATAAGGCTTTTTTTTTCCTTTTTTGGGTCACACCCGGTGATACAAGGGGTTACTCCTGGCTCTGCCCTCAGGAGTTACTCCTGGCGTTGCTCAGGGTACCATATGGGATGCTGGAAATCAAACCCGCCTGCAAGGCAAACACCCTACCCACTGTGCTATCTCCCCAGCCCCCAGAGCAAATAAGGCTTTTAACACTTACTTCTCTGGGCTCTGAGACCAAGCAAGGCTTTTACTGTAAATCCCAGAATAAGTCTTCAGGCCAGTTCACCTTGTCCTTCCCCATGGGGATCATGTCTCTAGCGTTGTAACAGTTTGCATCAAGACCATGCACACGTGCTTTCTAGAATGTGCCATTTCGAAGCTGTGGTAGTTTTGCCATTTGCTCCGGGTCCATACAAGTTCCACAGCAGAACCTCCCTGTTGGGGTGTTAGGAACTACAGCAACTGAAGCCCAAGCCAAGTAATGATCACCAATCAATTATGCCCTGGAGTAGATGACTTAAGATTCATTCAACTAACAAATATTAGGAGCATAGCATTGATGGTCTTACTCTGTTTAACCAAAAAACATTCTGTATAGTAAAAATATAAATAAACTATAGGGGAAATAGAAAAGCAGGTACAAATACAAAGCCCTTCAACTGCAAACCAGTACAAATACAAAGTTGAGAATTACCAGAAAGTCATGGTTTATAAGTAATTAAGACTGACCTGGGAACTGAGACAACGCGAGATAAAACATAAAGGAAAGGTTAAAGATAAACTTTAAACTAGGGATGTTAGCAAGGACATGATAAGCTTCTCTGGGAGGAGAAAGAGGGGCAATTCATAGATGAAGCCTAAAGCACTTTGGGATAATATCCAGCAGATCACCAACAGCCTGGCCCCTGTTTCCTTCTTCGATCCTCTGTCTCCGTTCACCGGCCAGGGTGGGGAGACCAATTATAGCCACCAAAGGCACGTAGCACATGTCCACACATTATTTGAACACAACTCTCAGTAATCATTGTAATAGCCGGGTTTTGCCTGATCAGGGAGAGATGAAGAGTCGGGGTGCAATTTTCAAGTTGATTTTAGGATACAGAAATTCTGCGTTACAAAAAACAACAATGTGGAGTCAGAGATAGTAAACTGGAAGGGACGCTTCCCATGCTGACCCCAATCGATATTCGGCATCTCACATGACCCAGAAAGAAATCTCTTACAAAGGAGCATCCTTAAAATTCACAGCTGATTTTTCTGATGAAACCCTCATGGCCCGAAAACAGTGGTGGGACATAGTGAAAAAACTCAATGAAATAAATGCCTCTCCAAAAATACTTTACCCAGCGAGACTCTCATTCATAATAGAAGGAACAACACACAGTTTCACAGACAAACAACAGCTCAGGAACTTCATAGACTCAAAACCATGGTTACAAGAACAACTAAATGGGCTACTTTAAGGCAAGAAAGGCCCCTCAAATACACCAAATTTTAACAGAACAATGGGACAAAATCCCATAACAATAATCTCTCTCAATGTCAATGGGCTAAATGCACCAATTAAAAGACATAGAGTGGCAGGATGGATTAGAAAATTGAACCCAACATTCTGCTGCCTGCAAGAAACGCATCTCAATAGTCAAAGCAAACACAGACTCAGAGTCAAAGGCTGGAAAACAATCCTACAGGCAAACAGCTCCCATAAAAAAGCTGGGGTAGCCATCCTTATATCAGACCACATCGATTTCAGAGTGAGGAAGGTCATAAGAGACAGTGAAGGCCATTTCTTATTGATCAAAGGATCTGTACAACAGGAAGAACTTACAATAATAAATGTATATGCACCTAATGAGAGACCAGCAAAGTACTTAAAACAACTACTCATAGATTTGGAAAAAGACATCAATAGCAACACAATACTAGTGGGAGACTTCAACACTGCTTTGTCACCTCTTGATTGATCAACCAGACTCAAGCTTAGCAAGGACATACTTCATTTGAGGGAAACAATGGAAGAAAGGGACTTAGTAGATATATATAGGACACTTCATCCACAAAAAGCTGAAAACACATTCTTCTCAAGCGTCCATGGAACATTCTCCAAGATAGACCACATGCTGAGCCACAAAACATGCCTCCATAAAATTAAGAAGATAGAGATTGTATCAACAATCTTCTCAGACCATAATGCGCTGAAATTAGAAGTAAATCACACACAAAAACAGAAAACTAAATCAAACACCTGGAAATTAAACAGTGCACTATTGAACAACGAGTGGATTAGACAGGAAATCAAAGAGGAAATCAAAAGATTCCTAGAAACGAATGAAAATGAGAACACGAGTTACCAAAACTTATGGGACACAGCAAAGGCTGTGTTAAGAGGAAAGTTTATAGCTCTACAAGCATTCCTCAGGAAGGAGCAGCGAACACACATAAGTAACCTAACCTCACAGCTTAAGAGCTTGGAGAAGGACCAAAAAAAGGAGCACAACCCGATCAGGAGAAAGGAAATAATAAAACTCAGAGCAGAGATTAACGAGATGGAAACCCAAAAAACAATCCAAAAGATCAATGAAACCAAAAGCTGGTTCTTTGAGAAAATTAACAAGATCGATAAGCCGCTAGCAAAACACACAAAGAAAGGGAGAGAGAAAACCCTAATAAACCGAATCAGAAATGAAAAGGGGGTCATTACAACAGAAACCACAGAAATTCAGAGGATCCTCAGGGAGTACTTTGAGAAGCTTTATGCCATGGAACATCAAAGCCTCGAGGAAATGGATAAATTCCTAGACTCCTACAGACTCCCAAGGCTGAACCAAGAAGACCTGGAATACCTGAACAGACCTATCACCATCAAGGAAATTGAACTGGTAATAAAAAGTCTACCCAAGCACAAAAGTCCTGGCCCGGATGGATTCACTAGTGAATTCTTCCAAATCTTTAAAGAGGACTTACTCCCAATGCTCTTTAAGCTTTTCCACGAAATTGAAATATCAAAAACACTTCCGAACAGTTTCTACGAAGCAAATATCACACTGATACCAAAAGCAGACAGAGATACCACAAAGAAAGAGAATTACAGGCCAATATCCCTGATGAACACAGATGCAAAGATCCTCAACAAACTACTAGCAAATAGAATCCAACTACTCATCAAAAAGATCATACACCATGACCAAGTAGGATTCATCCCAGGGATGCAAGGATGGTTTAACATTCGAAAATCAATCAACATAATCCATCATATCAACAAAAGAAAAGATAAAAAGCATATGATTATATCAATAGATGCAGAGAAAGCATTTGACAAGATCCAGCACCCCTTTATGATGAAAACCCTAGCCAAAATGGGTATAGAGGGGACCTTCCTCAACATAATTAAAGCCATCTACCACAAGCCTACAGCAAGCATCATCCTCAATGGGGAAAAACTGAGAGCCTTCCCTCTAAGACCAGGGACGAGACAGGGATGCCCACTCTCTCCACTTCTGTTCAATATAGTACTGGAAGTACTTGCAATAGCGATTAGGCAAGAAAAAGATATTAAGGGCATTCAGGTAGGAAAGGAAGAAATCAAGATCTCACTATTCGCAGATGATATGATACTCTACTTAGAGAACCCAATAACCTCCACCAAAAAACTCCTAGAAACAATAGACTCGTATAGTAAAGTTGCAGGTTATAAAATCAATACCCAAAAGTCCATGGCTTTCCTATACGCAAACAGTGAGAGAGAAGAAAGCAACATGAAAAAAACAATCCCGTTCACAATTGTGCCCCAGAAAATCAAGTACCTAGGAATCAGCTTAACTAAGGAAGCAAAGGACCTGTACAAAGAAAACTACAAAACGCTACTTCAGGAAATAAAAGAGGACATGAGGAAATGGAAAGATATCCCCTGCTCATGGGTCGGGAGACTTAACATTGTCAAAATGGCAATACTACCGAAAGCATTGTATAAATTCAATGCAATCCCTATAAGGATACCCATGACATTCTTCAAAGAAATGGAGCAAACACTCCTGAAATTTATATGGAACAATAAGCCCCCACGAATAGCTAAAGCAATTCTTGGGAAAAAGAAAATGGGGGGAATCAACCTCCCTAACTTCAAACTGTACTACAAAGCAGTAATAATTAAAACAGCATGGTACTGGAACAAAGGCAGAACTGCAGACCAATGGAACAGGGTTGAATACACTGACATCTCCCCTCAATCATATGATCATCTAATCTTTGATAAAGGTGCAAGTAATGTGAAGTGGAGTAAGGAAAGCCTCTTTAATAAATTATGTTGGCATCATTGGACGGCTACATGCAAAAAAATAGGCTCAGAACTCTGCCTAACACCATGTACAAAAGTAAGATCAAAATGGATTAAAGACCTCAACATCAGACCAGAAACCATAAGGTACATTTAAAATAAAGTTGGCAAAACCCTCCATGATATTGAAGCTAATGGTATCTTCAAAAATGCCACGCCACTGGCCAAGCAAGTGAAAACAGAGATAGATAAATGGGACTATCTTAAACTAAGAAGCTTCTGCACCTCCAAAGAAACAGTGACCAAAATACAAAGACAGTCTACAGAATGGGAAAGGATATTCGCCGAATACACATCTGACAAGGGGTTGATATCCAGGATATACAAAATACTGGTTAAACTCCACAAGAAGAAAACATCCAACCCCATTCAAAAATGGGGCAATGAAATGAACAGAAACTTTCTCAAAGAAGAAATCCGAATGGCAAAAAAGCACATGAGAAAATGCTCTACATCATTAATCATCAGAGAGATGCAGATCAAAACCACAATGAGATACCATCTCACACCTCAGAGACTGGCCCACATTCAAAAGAACAAAAGCAACCAATGCTGGCGTGGATGTGGCGAGAAAGGGACACTCCTTCACTGTTGGTGGGAATGTCCACTGGTTCAGCCCTTCTGGACAACAGTATGGACGATTCTCAAAAAATTAGAAATTGAGCTCCCATTTGACCCAGCAATACCACTCCTGGGAATATATCCCAGAGAGGCAAAAATGTGTAGTCGAAGTGACATCTGCACTTGTTTGTTCATTGCAGCACTCTTTACAATAGCCAGAAACTGGAAGAAACCTGAATGCCCAAGAACAGATGACTGGTTAAAGAAACTTTGGTACATCTACACAATGGAGTACTATGTAGCTCTTAGAAAATATGAAGTCATGAAATTTACATACAAGTGGTACAATATGGAAAGTATCATGCTAAGCGAAATGAGTCAGAAAGAGAGGGATAGACATAGAAAGATTGCATTCATCTGGGGGATATAAAGTAACAAAGTATGAGATTAATACCCAAGAATAGCTGAGATCAGCACCAGGAGGATTACTCCATAACTTAGAGGCCAGCCGGGTATCCTAGAGGAAAGGGCAGATCAGATAGAGAAGGGAGCACCAAATAAAGGATGTTTGGAGGATCCTCCCAGGAGGGGAGATGCATGTCGAAAGTAGACTATGGACTGAACATGTTTGCCACTCAATGCCTCTTTTGCAGACCACAACACCCAAACGGAGAGAGAGAACACAGGGGATTGTCCTGCCACAGAGGCAGGGGGGGATGGGGGGATGGGGGTGGGAGGGATATTATCCATGGTGGTGAAAAACGGGCACTGGTGGAGGCATGGGTATCTGATCATTGTATAATTGAAACCCAAGCACAAAAAAAATTGTAAATCTACAACTGTAAAAAAATAAATAAATAAAAATTTTTTAAAAAAAAGATAAAAAAAAAAAAGACTGACCTGGGGAACTGAGACAACGTGAGGTAAAACATAAAGGAAAGGTTAAAGATAAACTTTAAATTAGGGATGTTAGCAAGGACATAATAAGCTTCTCTGGGAAGATAAAAAGGGGCAATTCATAGATGAAGCCTAAAACACTTGGGTCACCAACAGCCCCGCCTCTGTTTCCTTCTTCGATCCTCTGTCACCCTTCACCAGCCAGGGTGGGGAGACCAATCATGGCCACCAAAGGCACGCAGTGCATGCCCAGACATTATTTGAACGCAACTCTCAGTACTCAGTGTAATAGCCGGGTTTTGCCTGATCAGGGAGTGATGAAGAGTCAGGGTGCAATTTTCAAGTTGATTTTAGGATAAAGAGATACTACGTTAGACAAAACAACAATGTGGAATCAGAGATAATAACCTCAGAGGGGCGCTTCCCATGCTGATCCAGATCGATATTCGGCATCTCACATGACCCAGAAAGAACTTAAAAAAAAAAATTCCAGAGTGCTGCTCCTGAAATAAGCCCTGAGATTCCACATATGTGCCCAAATTAGAACCAAAAATAGCCCCAAAGTAAATTTTCATTTGCAAACCGCAACCACCCCAAGAACCACGCCCAAGGGATGGCCCTGGACATCAGGGCTACTAATGAATAGTGACCGAGGGCTACCGTGTCATTAGCCATTGGGGAGTTTCCCCCCCTGCCCCTCAAAAATGAACAGTCCTTTTATAGTTTTGGGGGCACCAGCGGCAATATGAACGAGAAACTTCTGACTCTGCACTCAGGCACCCGTGCTGGTCGAGCTTGGAGGTCGATCTTGGGTGGGCCAGGTGCAAAGCAAACGCCCTGAGCTATCTCGCCTGTCCTCTAAGAGAATCTGCAGGTTCTACAGCTGTGAGGTCCGGGCCAAAGCGTCCAGGACAAGGCCCAGAGCAGTCCCATGCTGGGGGGGTCAGAACGGCCCAGCCCCGACGCTCTGCAGCCCCTGTGCTCACCCCGCACCCAACCGCCACTGCCCTATGGTGGAGCTGAAGGCAACTGTGGCAGTAGGGAATCCCCTGAACCACGCACTCACACAGCGACCCCTGCACCATGGTACAGCCCCCACTGCACTCACCAAAGCTCTGTGTCCACAAAAAAACCCTGGCGCGCCTCAGGAAAAGGAGCTTAAAAGTGTCCTTAGAGCTGGCTTGGCCACGCCCATCACAGTGATGAGACTGAGAGGCGCGGGGCGGGGCGCTCACTGGAGGCCGCTAGTGTCCTGCCACGAAAATGGCCTTCACAGACCCCTTCCACGCCGGACAGCCTCTTCTCCCTTCACCTGCATAACAAATGAAGGCCTGATCCAGACTTTTGCAAGCAAACACCTAAATGCCCTGCTGTGACATCACTTCCACTTCTGCAAGCAGCCTTAAGGGGCCAGACACCAGCTGCGCAGAGAACAACTAGGAAAATGCAAGTAAATGTGTAAGGTTCCTTGGCTACAGGAAAAGCACAGTGGATAGGGTGTTTGCCTTGTACGCAGCTGACCAAGGTTCAATCATCTGGATCTATATGGTCCCATTTTGGTGTATAATAGATTATTAGGATTTTACTGCTTCCAAAGTGTAAGTCTCAAAACATTTACCCTCAATGTTTGTGTAAATCAAATGGAAAACTGAATACAATGAGTGCAAATATGCTACAGCGAGTGAAGTGCTTCCTGGCATGTGGCTGACCTGGACACAAATTATGGACAGCACAGCGGGACGTGACTCCCAGAACATAACACAGAAGGGCCTGAAGAATGGAGGTTTTGCTGTCTATCCAACCTCAAAAGGGCTCACCACAGCATCCCTGTTGATCTCTGCCATGATCCTCTGCAAACCAGGGCTTCTGAGCCAAGTCAGAGTCACAGCAAAGAATGAAACCATGTTGAGTCTTGACAATACCCAGCAAAATGAAATGTTTGTACCTATTTACTTCTTATTTAATTCCTTCCACCTTGCTTTATCACTAAGAACCATTATTCACCAGTTAACATACTGGGAAGTCCACATGCCAGGACACTGTCATAACCATGGTGCAGGGAATAATCAGCAAGTACCTTTCAGTTATGGTACTGGTATCACAGGAAGCTTTCACACATAACAGGATTATCTCCATCCTTACTGTCCTTTTGTATCAATCCCCCACCCACTTGTTGAAACTAAAATTGTTTTACCTCAGGACCCTGTTCTGGCGCCGGCCATTGTTATTATGGAAGTGATTGATCCAGCATAACTTTTATATTTACTAAAGCTTGAGGGAACATGAAGGCCTTCCTATATTCCTTACCGACAGGATTTTCTTCAGGATTCTCTTTAAAGTCACAGGTACGGATAATGCTCTTTCCACGTTCTTATATAAATAATTATATTCTTACATATATATCTGATGCTAGCGTACGTGCATTGAAAGTACAGACAATCATGTTTGTCTTCCTTCGTTGTGGCAGCCTAGGTCGGCCTTGAGATTTTGTCGGCCTCTCCTTTCTCATCCTTCTCAGTGCTGCCATGTCGGTGAAGCCTTCAGGGTCAGGTGAATGAGACCAGTTGTAGTTACTGGTTTTGGCATATCGAATACACAGCGGATAGCTTGCCAGGCTCTTCCGTGCGGGCGGAATACTCTCGGTAGCTTGCCAGTCTTTCCGAGAGGGATAGAGGCTTTTGGGGTGACCTCTAATCACCCTTGTAGGTGTTACCATATTTGAACCCTATCAAATATGGTAAGACAATTCCAGACGATGGGTATTTAGTGTCTTATGACTAAATACCCATTATGACTAAATACCGGTGACCGCGCGGGTCCGGAAAACGTCCTGGAGTGTGGCAACTGCTGGGTAGTGGAAGTAGTGTCGAGAGTGGAAGTCTGCCAGTGGGGTATTTATCTGGGTAGGGTGGATCTCCTGTGCACAATCCGTTCCCTGGGTGGTTGATGGAAGCAGACAGGGCAGGGTAGGGTGGGGCTCCTGATTAGAATCCCTTTGTCACCTGTGGTGGTGGGAGCAAGCAGAGAAGCTCTGTCCCTGGGTCCGCCGAGCCTGGAGTCCAAGGTCTCAGAGAGTTCCGCTTATCTTGTTCTGTGGGTCTTCAGTCGTGCGTGGGTCTTGGCCGGAGCTGCCGCGTGGGTCCGGAAAGCACCCTGGAGTGTGGCGACGGCTGGGTAGTGGAAGTAGTGTCCACATCAGATGCATCCATCGAGGACCTGATGGTACAAGCACGAATGATCAAGTACAACATCATTGGTCTGACCGAGACAAGGCACGAATCTCACCATGCGGTTTTCGACACTGGAGAAGAATTGTTCTTCGGAACATGCGATAAAAGAGGTGTTGGAGGCGTTGGTGTCCTTGTCAACACAAACTTGGCCAAGAGCATTGATTCATTCGAATGCCTAACAACCCGAATCGGACGTTTACATTTGAATAGATGTGGCTCACTGCCTGCAGTTTCTATCTTCGTAGTCTACGCACCAACATCTCATTATGATGAAAGAGAAATCGAGAAGTTCTACATGGAGCTAGAGAAGTTCTATAAAGAAGACCACACCTTCTACAAGATCATTGTGGGTGATTTTAATGCCAAGATAGGACCGAGAAGATCAGCTGAAGAACTTCACATTGGGACCCATGGCCTAGAATGGAACGAACAGGGTGAGAGACTGTCTGAGTTCATCATGTCGACCAAGACCATTCATGGTAACTCACAGTTCCAGAAGGCAGAATCTAAACGATGGACATGGGAGTCTCCCGGTGGACGATTCCACAACGAAATAGACCACATCATATTCAATCGACGGTTTTGCCTGACTGATGTCGCTGTTGTCCCAAAATTTCGAACGGGATCGGACCACCGTCTCCTTCGTGCAAAATTCTACTTCACAGAGCGGGGAGAAAGGGCTGCAAAGTTCAAAAAGAGAACTCCCAGAATGATCACCAACTGGGAACTCTTTGGTACTATTGCGGCAACATGGGAAGATGCCATTGTTGACAACATTGACGAGGAATACGATCGACTGGTTCAGCACCTCCAGGAATGTGCGAGGAACGGCAAGAGGGAGATAGCCACAAAAAATCGCCTATCTTCGAAAACTCTTGAGCTAATTCGCGAGCGTGGTTTGGCGCATGCCTCAGGCAACCGCAAGCTAACGTCCGAGCTTGCAAAGCAGTGCAGAGATGCGATCAAGGAAAACCTCAAAGAGAGAAGAGCAGAAGTACTGGTAGATGCAGCAGAAGCCAGGAAAAGTATTCGTAACGCCCGCCTGTCCTTCGCCAACTATAAGACCAAGATGACTGCCCTCCGACGTCCTGATGGATCCATCACATCCTCCAGAACGGCAATGGAGAAGATTATCCATGACTTCTACTCAAATCTCTTCGATAGCCATGTCCACTTGCCAACATACCAAATTCCACAGGATGGGTATGTCGTTCCCAACGTTCTCCCTTCCGAAATCCAACACGCCATTTCGTCGGTAAAGAAACAAACAGCACCCGGCCCAGACAAGGTCAGACCTGAATACCTGAAGAACCTGCCGTCAGTACTCATCAATACACTGGCTCGGCTCTTCACTCGCTACCTGTCTGAATGCAAGGTTCCATCCCAATGGAAAACCAGCAGGACCGTACTACTGTTCAAGAAGGGAGACATCCATGACATTGGCAACTATCACCCAATCTGCCTATTGTCTGCCATCTACAAGTTGTTCACTCGAGTCATCCTGAATAGGATTGGCAGAACACTAGATGAAGGACAACCATGCGAGCAAGCCGGTTTCCGCAAAGGATTCAGCACCATCGACCATGTCCACACGATAACCAAGCTCATTGAGGTTTCTCAGGAGTTCAAGATGCCGCTGTGCTTAACGTTCATTGATTTAAAGAAGGCCTCTGATTCTGTTGAGATGGAAGCGGTCATTGAAGCCCTAGCCAATCAGGGCATTCAAGCCCAATACATCAAGATCCTCCGTGAGCTGTATTGCGGATTCACTACCAGGATCTCACCATTCTAAAAAGAAGTGATCATTGATGTCAAGAGAGGGGAGCGGCAGGGTGATACCATTTCACCCGAACTCTTCAGTGTCACCCTCGAGAACATCATGCAACGACTGGAATGGGAAGGAATGGGAGTGAAGATAGATGGTTGGCAACTACACCACCTCCGCTTTGATGATGACATTGTTTTAATAACACCAAACATCAGCCAAGCGGCACAAATGCTGGCCGACTTTGACCGTGAGTGTGGAAAGGTAGGACTACAGCTGAATCTTATGAAGACAATGTTTATGAGAAACAGCCTTGTTCTTGACGCCCCATTCGCTCTCAATGGAACGACCATCTCCGAAAGCAACAGCTATATGTACCTAGGTCCAGAGGTCAATGTGACAAATGACCTGGCAACCGAGCTGCGCAGGAGGAAGAGAGTGGCTTGGATCGCCTTCAAGAACGTCGAAGAAATAGCTAAGAAGACGAAGAACCTACGGCTCCGGGCACATCTCTTTGATTCCACTGTTCTTACTGCATTAACATATGCCTCAGAGACCTGGGCCCTACGCAAACAAGATGAGGACGCTATTCAGGTCTCCCAAAGAAGAATAGAAAGAGCTATGCTTGGAATATCACGTTTCACTCAAATGAGAGAACGAATCCGGAGTTCTGACATCCGTCGACGATCAAGGATCAGGGACGCTGTCTCATTTGCCAAGGTGTCGAAAATCAGATGGGCTGGTCACGTAATGAGATTTAAAGACGACCGTTGGACTAGAGCTGTTACTGATTGGATTCCACGGGATGTCAAGAGACCGCGTGGCCGCCCACCTACCAGATGGTCAGACTTCTTCGTCAAGATCATGAACGATCGGTTTGAGGCCCTTCATGTTCCCGGAGCGAACAGATGCCATTGGGCTACACTAGCACGTGTCAGGGACAAATGGAGACGTTACTGGCGCCCACTCGAGCAAATCAACGACTAACGGGAAGTTAAGTGATTAAGTGATTATATATATATAAATATGTATATTTATATATAGCTTCTCTCCATTGTGAATTATCCTATGCATAAGGCCCGAGGATCCAGGAAAGTCCTTACCACATTCCTGACAGATATAATGTTTCACTGCAAAATGACTTTCCACATGCGCAGTAAGGGCTGAAGACAAACTGAACACCTTTCAACATTCCTTACAATTATGAGGTTTCTCTCCATTGTGAATTTTCCTGTTCAGAAAGCTATGCCAATTGCATCAAAATTTTCCTGCAGTCCTTTCATATATAAGGCCTCAATCCAGGATAAATTTCTCTCACACAGCAAAGCTTAAGGATTGAGTAAAAATTTTCCCACACCACTACATATGTTTTCTTCGAGTATGAATTTTCCTATGTTTAATAAGGAGTTAGGAGGAAGTGAAGGGTTTGCCAAAGTCTTTACAAACATAAGGTTTGTCTCCAGTATGAAAATTTCAGTGCCTCAAAATGATTGCAAAATACGCAAATGCCTTGCCACACTCCTAACATATATATATATATATATATATAGAGAGAGAGAGAGAGAGAATATATATATATAGAGAGAGAGAGAGAGAGAGAGAAAGAGAGAGAGAGATTCACTGCAATGTGTGTTTTCTTATGGACAGAAAAGTTTACATAGTAAGTGAAGGCCCTCCCACAGTAGTGACACAAACAGTGTTTCATTTCCCTGTATGAACTTTCCCATGCTCAGAAAGACCTGAGAGGAAATGAAAGGCCTTTCCACCTACCTCACGAAACAGAAATTATGAAACTAAGACTTCAGGAATAAGCAAAGGCCTTCCTACATTGCTCACAAGATATCTCTCCAGTGTGAGTTTTTCTGTGTACTAAGGCTTGTGGAATAAGCAAAGATTTTCCACTCCGTATGCGCTTGTGGTTTCTTTACAGTGTGACATTTTCTGTGCATACTAAGATGTGCTAAGCGATAGCACAGCGGTACGGCGTTTGCCTTGCACGCAGTCAACATGGCCGACCCGAGTTCTATTCCTCCGACCCGAGTTTGATTCCTCCGCCCCTCTTGGAGAGCCCGGCAAGCTACCGAGAGACTCTCGACCCCACGGCAGAGCCTCGCAAGCTTCCCGTGACGTATTCGATATGACAAACACAGTAACAACAAAGTCTCCAATGGAGACGTTACTGGGCCTGCTCGAGCAAATCGATGATCAATGGGAGGGCCTTTACTTTTACTTTTTTACTAAGATGTATGAGTCAGAGAAAGGCTTTGTCACATTGCTTAGATGTATACAGACTCTCCAGTATGAAATCTCCTGTGTATAAGGTATGAGGATCCATTGAAGGCCTTCCCACAGTCCTTACACTTAAATGGTTTCTCTCCTGTGTGGATGTTCAGATAGTCCCACCGGGGTGATGCTGGACTCAAAAGTTTGTCCTCAGTGCTTAAATTTCTGAGGATTCTGTCCATTATTGGCTTCTATGGGAAAGTGATGGTGCTGAGGACATGGGAAGAGTGATCTTCTGATCACCCTCAGAAGACATCCCACCTGTCTCGGCGTGCCTGGGGGGATGAGGACCAAATTGCTCACTTGAGCCTTTATCAAAGTGTGCAGGAAGAGATATTCCACCAGGGCTGGCTACATCCATGTAGAACAGAGTATTCCAATTATTAGTCTATGCCATGAGAGTTATCATGTCAAAAGAAATCAAGCTGTGCAGGTAGGTAGCTGGTAGGGTACGGGACAATGAGTTTCTTGGGGAAGTAATAAATCCAGATGGGGATGAAAGCAATGACTCTGAAGCCATCCCTGTGGATTAAGAGAGGAACTGTCCTAGTAAAAACCCAGAGAGCTGGAGACATGCAACAGGAGCAAAGGCTGGTAAGAACATCAGAGTACAAGGTCCGGCCAATGCTCTACCCCTTGACAACACGCAAGCAGTGGACTCTCAGCTACAAAGAAAATCCCAGGAGGCAGTTTCAGAAACATGATTTCAAACTGAGAGTATCAGGCTAGTACAGTAAGTTGTATGCAGTCAATCTAGGTACAATATCCAGAATTCCAAATGGTCCCCTGAGCACCATCTGACTCACAGATGGATGGAATTTTGGTCTATCCAATCATAAATGTATCCTTTTGTACCTCTAATATTAGTAAAGTGAAATGGGTGGGATCCAGGAATGTGACCAACCTTGTGAGTAATCACAGGTAAAAGGAATGGTCTGCTGGGATGTGGGGAACTTGGGACCTGACCCATATTCCCACTTATAAAAGATTTCATCAAGGCGTCCCTTCCATCCTTTCAAACGACATTCTTGCACAGTTACCTACATTTAAACTCTCCATTTGAGACCAGAGCAACTGTAGATCTGGGTAGGGTGTTGCTTGCACATGGCCAACCTAGGTTCGATCCACAGTTTCCTCTAGAGTCTCCCGGATCACCATCAGAAATAATACCTGCGTGCAGATCCAGGAGAAACCACTGAGGATCACCAGGTATTGTAGGATAATTATCATCTACCCTTGTTCCCTGGCCAGTGCGAGCTTATGTTTGTTGATTGCCCATAACCTTTCAATTACCTTTGTCTCCTGATCAGACTTTGACTTGTAAATATTGTCTTCCTCTTCTCCTTAATTTCTTTTGCATGGTTAGCTATTTCAGAGCAATTTCATTTTGTATTGATACAGGAGGACAGTTACAAAGTCAAGCCTGAGCTTGAGAGTTGATGGTCTCCAGATAATATTACCTCCTGGACATCTGCTGTCTTGACTGAAGCCTCAGTTGTCCTTACTTCCTCATCCCCAAAAGAAGAGTCCGATGAGGGACTAGATGGACCCAGGGTATGTGGTGGTGAGCTAGCTACCCTGGCATCGAAATGGGCCTGGACAAAGTACCATAATGCTTATCTATAAGAGTCTGGTTATGGACAAATTCTGTCATGAATCAAAAATAAATAGACTTGGACATTCCTGGGATTAGGAGTGATTGATCCGGCCTGAGCACTGTAGTCTTAATATGTCGTGGGAAGTCCCCAGGAGAGTCACCAACAAGCCTAAAAGTGTCTATTACTGTGTCCATACAGAATGGTAATCATTAGGAAATAAAACTAAACATGTCAATTAAGTTACTGGTCTAAGGAGAGGAGTAACACACCTTAAGGGCTGCTTTTCCTTCGTGGGCTGCAGGTGATGGGGAAGTCTGGAAAACCATTCTTCATTGCGCTTCCCGAGGGGAGGCGTGGATTGGGGTCGTGGTGAAAGCAGAAAAAGAGCATCTTCAAGTAGACAGGGCGAATGAAGGACACTGAGAAAAGGGATGGTCCTCCTCCACCCAGATCCCCTATCTTCTAGTATGTAGACATTACACCCACCAGCTGCCCCCGGTGCTGTGTAACCCCATCAATGGCCAAGACCCAGAGACTATAATACCCTGCTCCTTAAAGAAAACACGCAGTCTCCTGCCTCCGCGTCTGGCTGTCTTACTGGGGCGCTTTGGAGGAGGGTGTGTTGTGTTTCCCTCCCCACCCCGAGTAGAACCCCGGTAGCTGAAGACCTCTGGTTTGAGCCACAGCCCCACAACTTTGCACGAGCCTCACGCATGAAGGAACTGGCAGAGAAAACCAGGTGTGCAGGACCTGGGGCTAAGATCTCCAAGCTACTCGTATTGGGACTGGGCTTCCTCCACCCAGATCTCCCATCTTCCAGTATATAGGCGTTACACCCACCAACTGTCCCTGGTGCCGTGTATTCCCATCAATGGCGAAGACCCAAAGACTATAACACCATGCTCTGGGAAGTGCACGGAAACACGAAATCCTGCCCACACCACAGAGTCTGGCAAACTCCCCATGGTGTATTCATTATGCCAAAAACCAGTAAAAATGATGGTTCTCATTCTCCTGAACCTGAAAGAGCCTCAAATGTGTTACTTCTTAAACTCTCAGGGACAGGACGAAAGAGACATTACTGGGGCCTACTTGAGTCAATCGATGAACAACAGGATGACAATGATACAGTGCGAGAAGAAGAGATACAGAGTTAGAGGACACAGCTGCGACTTAGAGTGAAGACTGAGAGCTGAGAGCTGAGAGTAAGAATGGCTGGGGAGATTGGAGAGGAGTCACAGAGAGCATTGGAGAGCGAGTTAGAGAGAAGGTTGCATAGAGCTGGTAGAGACAAGAGATTGAATAAAGGGCAACTAATCAGCAACCAGTCTGGTCCTCATTCTACTTTCATCGGTCCAAAGCAACAGCTGACCAGGGTGGAGAAGTGGCTAGAGAGCACCACATGTGGGCAGTGGGAGAGAGCCGCCAGGAGAGACCAGGAACATCTGTTAATGTGTAAATCTGGTTCAAACCCCCACTTCTCATAGGGTGCCCCAAGCCCCCCTGGATTGACTCCTGAGTGTAGAGTCAGGAGTAAGTCCAGAGCACTTCTGGCTGTGATCCGAACACAAAAACACAAAAAGTGAACTTTGGGGGGCTGGAGTGTTAGCACAGCGGATAGGGTGTTTACCTTGGACACGACCAACACAGGTTTTATTCCCAGCATCCCAAATGGTCCCCCAAGAACCGCCATGAGTAATTCCTGAATGCATGAGCCAAGAATAACCCGTGTGCATCACTCGGGGTGACCCAAAAAGCAAAAAAAAAAAAAAAAAGTGAATTGTGTAGTTAATCAGAAAAAAGAACACAACTTTCTCGATTTAGTACAGAAGCATTTTTATGATGGCTACAGAGACAGCACAGACCACGAGTTGCTTGTCTGGCAGGTAGCTGACCAGGGTTCAATCCCTATCACTTCACAGGGTCTCCAAACCTAGCATTATCAATGAGAACAGAGCCGGGGTAAACTCTAATCTCCTTTGGGTGAAGCCAACCAAAAATAAATCCATAAATTTAGGTGCCAGAACTATAGTTTGGTAGGGTACTGGCCTTGTAAATGGCTGACCTGTATACCCCGGCATCATACTGAGTACCGTTTGGTACCTTTTGGCAGCAACCACAGGTATGACCATATGAGCTGACAGTGAATGGGAGGGCACTTGTCATGAACGCAAAGGACTTAACTTCACAACCTGAGTTGCCAAGGAGTGATCCAGGAGCACTGCTGGGTTTGGCAAAATCCCGCATAGCCAATCCCCTTCCTGCCCAAATAAAGGCAATGAGGAGTTAACTGCCAACAGAAGAGGTGTGAAATCTAGCAATGTATTCTGAATAGTCAGACCTCTGGGTTTCTTGTTTTGTTTTGGGACCACATCCATAAGTGCTCAGAGCTTACAGGCCAGGTTTTCAGACAATGATTTTACTCCTATGGGTACGTGATTTTATAAAGAAAAAGAGGATGAAAAATTATACTTAGATCCAGAGTAATAGTACAGTTGTCAGGGCATATGTTTGGTCCCTGGCATCACATATAGTCCCCCAAGCACTGCCAGGAGTGATTCCTGAGTGCCAAGCCAGAAAGAACACCTGAGCATTACCGCCCTCTCCAAAAAACAAAAAAGAAAAAAAAAAGAAAAGAAAAATTAAATTTAGCCCAAACGAGATTTTAAAGTCCATAATTTTGCTCAGAGCCTCCAACTTCTTCATTTTCCCCTAACAGCCATCTGTTGAAAGGGCTCAAAAAATTTCACGTGTATGAACCTTCAATGAAGGTATAAACAGGAGAGAGCACACCAGACTGAAGCAGATGTCAGCCACCTGGAAGCCCAGAGGGCCTTCCCTGGTATCCACTGTCCACTAGTCCCCTGAGCACAGAGCAGGGCACAGACCTCAAGTACTACCAGGTGTGGCCCCAAATCTCACCTCCTCTGCTCCCCAAATACTGAAATACACAAAAGGAGAGGAGCACAGAGGGTTGAGCACCTGATTTACCTTTGGGGGACATGGCATGGCTCCCACTGCATCTCAGACACACAGACACAAGAGGGGGAGAGTCTCTGACTATCTCCAAGTTTGTAGCAAATGTATTGGGGGGGAGGGAAAGACAGGAGAAACACTCCAACCCCAAAAAGATGCTCAAAGAATGCTCATGTGTCAAGACAAATTCTGAAGTGGGAGGGTTGGAGTCATACCTAGTGATGCCCAGGGGACAATATCACCTAGTAATGTTGTGGCATGGATAACTCTGGTCACCACAAGAAAGACAAACACCCCCCTGGCTGCACTACTGCACCAGCCCCTAAGAGTGAGGCATTTAGAACCTATTGAAGCTGGTCCCTGGAACACCCCTTTCTGCAAGTACTCACTTCAAAAGCAGGGCACACCTCTGGTCTTGGAGAGATGGATAGTGGAGATGCTTGGAATCGGGACAGGTGAGGCAGAAATTCTTTTTTTCTGAGAAAATATAATCATATAGGCTTAGAAAAGCTAATAAGTTGATAGGGTGCTTTTCTTTCAAGCAGCTAAACAAGCGTCAATATGCAACAGGACATAGGCTCACCCACTCCAGCATTTCTAAAAATACATGAACTCAGAACCAAGAGTAACCCCTGCTGCTGTGGCCAAAAAAGGCAAAATAAATTAAGTAATGAAGACATTTCTGGGGCCGGAACGATGGTACAGCAGGTAGGAAGTTTGCCTTCCATGAGGCCAACCCGGGTTCGATTCCTGAAATTCGATATGGTGCCCCAGCACTGCAAGGACTGCTTCCTGAATGCCAAGCCTGAGTAAACCCTGAGTATCGCTGGATGTGACCCTAAAAAGCCAAGAAAAAAAGAAATTTATGTCTAAAGAGATTGGAGACACAGTATAGCAGGTGAGGTGCTTGTCTTGCACTCGGCCAAACCAAGTTTGAATCCTGGCATCCCATACGGTCCCAGAGCCCAGTCAGGAGTGATCCCTGAGAGCAAAGGCAGGAGAAGTAACTGAGTCTCGCAGTTGTACTTCCTACAGACTGAATAATTAATTCATTTAAATTAATAAAGGTGTGGTGGCCAATAGTGATCCTCAATTGCATTATTATAGGGTTTAGGGCACACTCTGGAAGTGCCCAAGCTAATTCCTGCTAAGATTGTATATCTGGTTGCAAGGCCCACTGTAGCACCACCCCTCCAGTTCGCAACCTGATTGGCTTAAAGCTCCACACCTTGGGGCCCGAGTGACAGCATAGATAAATGAGCATTTCTTTTGAAGGTGGCCAACCTGGGTTTAATTCTGGGCATCCCTTATGGTTCCGAGCACCACTAGGAGTGCTTGCTGAATTTAGAGCCAGGAGTAACCATAATGCCTTGCTGGGTGTAACCCCAAATGCAAAATAAATAAATCAAAAGGAAAGAGAAGCTCCCCACCTCCCTGAACTCCCAGAACCCACTGAATGCACAAGAACCAGTGAAAACCAAAGTCTCTGCCAAATGTTTTGACCCCCCAAGCATATGAAGACTGTGCCCAGCCCCAACCCCCATCCAGCCCCGACACCCCCCAAGAACGACAGGACAGAGGGGAGGGTGTTTTTCCTTCATGCTGCTGACCCAGATATGAGGTACCTGAGCAACCCCAGGAGTGACCTCTGAACACTTCCGGGTGGGGCTCAACACCCCCACGAGGAAAAAGAATGCGCCCACAGATCCCTTTGATTAGGGAATCCCATGCTTTAGCTCTACTCCACAATCAGCCAAAGGAATGACAGGGGGCCAGTAACGGGATATCCTGGGGACACTGCTGGGATCACCCACCACCCCTGTGACTGACCAGGTGCTGGTCGTCACCCCAAAACTAAACTAACGCTGAGCTGCCCTCACATGCCCCATCAGATGTAGGGGAGACTGAAGCTCCCTCTAGCTCTGATACTTCCTGCTTTGTGAGGGGCCCGAGCCATGGGTCAGCAGGGAGGGCGCTGGCCCCGCATCCCGACACCCCGAAGGGTCCTCGGATCCCCAGGGAGGGAGTCCTGAGCGCCACCGGGTAAGGGTCTAAAACACATAAAAAATTTAAAAAAATATTTTTCTCTTGTTCTTTGTTTATTGTCCTTGTTTCTGGAACTTTCAGAACGACCTTAGCGCTTCAAGTTTGTTTTTCTCCCTGACCACGTGCTTCCTCTGCCCACCACCTTTTTGTGGGGGCTGGGGGGCTTTGCTCAGGGGTTACTCCGGGCTCTGGGCTCACTCCAGGCCCTGATTGGATGCTGTGGGGGGCCGGGATCGAACCCGGGCGGCCGTGTTCCCCCCTTACACATCTTTCTAAATAAATTTTCCTTAGTATCAAGGACCCAGTTTCCCCCAAAATCAATTTATAAACCTCTCGGCGGGAGCGCTCGGTGCGTCCCGGGTGAGAGGCCGCCACCACGGGCCACCGCAATGGAGTGACCCCGCCGCCAACAAGGCGGAGACCGCGGACGTTCAGGGCGCTCAGACTCACCACTCGGGCGGCCAGCGGGGAAACAGACGTTCCCAGACCCCCCTGCCTCCTCTGGGTGCCCCCTCACCTGCTCCTCACCTTCCGCAACCACGAGACCCGCCGGCACTTCTCTACAGACCGCCAAGGCCGGCGGATAAAGGTCGCGGATTTTGTGACGTCACCCCCACGTTCGCCCAGAGCCTTAAAGGGCCAGTCTTCGAATATTCCTGACCAGGTACTTGCCTGCTCAGGAAGGTTCATTTTTCCTCGTTTCCGGGATAGGATCAGGTGATCCAGACATCAGGGGGTCGCCAGGTTTGGGATAGATGGGAGAGAGATGAGCTGAACAAATAGCATGTCAAGCAGAGAGCCTTAGTATTTACGAAGGAAATAAAATTCACAAAAATACTTTGCAAACAGCCGCCAAGACCATCTCTCTGAGCCCCGATGTTCATTTATTTATTCATTTACAACCCTCAGCCACATGCTAGAAATAGGTCCCCAGGATTCTTTCTGGCAGGTGCAAATGAAAAAGACGGGCTTCAACAAGGTCTTTCACCATTGGGGGCTGAGGAGCTGCCCCTCAAAGTGATCTGGCAGTTTTACACACACATGTCTACACCGAAAATGGCGGGACAGGGCCTGGTACAAGCCCTGGTTGAGAAGGTTGAGATGGTCAAGACTTCTGCCATCAGCAGGTGCAGCATCCTCAAGAACCACAGCCCCCATGCTCAGCTCTGCATCCTGGCCATGCTGCCCCACCGCAGAGCTGGAAGAAAAGATGCCCCCAAGGATAATGTACTCACACCCGAGACCCCTGTGCCGTGCTAAAATCCCTCAGAGCACCTAGCAAAGCACTATATCCTCCAAAAGCCTCTGGAGCAAGGCAGACCCCAGGACCCCACTGGATATGGATGAGGGGGGTTAGAAACAACCAGAAAAGTTCCCCAAAAGCTGGCATTGTCCCGTTGGTCACATTACAGGCACTGGAGGTGAGAGATACACATGTCGTGCCACTAATTGGCCTTCAGTGCCACCCTTTGACTGAAGTATCACTTTGTCCTTTAAACGTGTGCCCGGAGGAGGCCTGATGCACTGGACATCATTAGGAAGCAAAGATGCACATGGAAGACTCCCATCTGTGACATCATCCATTTCACCAAGGAGCCTTAAAGTGCCAGGTTCCAAGTGCAGACAGACAAGTGCCAGACCAGGTGATTCAGTGCAAGATAAATGAGCTCAGATAAAGGAGAGGAAAGGTAAGTGCTGGAGGGGCAGTTCATAGAGTTAAGGGCAGTGAGTTAAGGCAGTGTCCCTTGGCCCTGTACTTGTCAATCATGGAACCAATGCTCCCACACACATGTCCATCACAAAAACAAAAGCAGATTGACTCAAAGTAAAACACTCAAGTAATTTGTGAATGCGTCATGGGACAGTGACTTTCTCTGGGAAGTCATTCATCAAATGGGTGAAGTGACTCTGAAGCCAGCCCTGAAGATGCAGAGGAACTGGCCTAGCAGCAACCTAGAGATCTTGAGTGGCACTGGACAGGAGCAAAGGCTGGGAAGAACATCAGAGAGCACTATACAGTGAACACTCTACCCCTTGAAAACACGCTATATAAGAATATACAAGGAAACCCCAGGACGCAGCTCTAGAAACACGTTTTCAACCAAGAGTATGGGGAAAGAGGTTAGTACTGTGGCTTAATGCTTATGTTAAACATGGTTTTTCTGAGTTCCATTCCTGGCATCCAAAACAACACAGACTCCTAAGAACTTCCAAGTATGGCATGAATTACATAAAACATATTTCAATAAATAAATCCATGTATGAACCTACCCTAAGAACGGAGGCACATAGGAGCTAATGGGCACCAAAGTGTACTAAATCATTTTGTAGACTTGGTCTTTTGGACAGACCAAAAACGGTCAGAATCATTCTGGTGGCTAGTAGGGTTGAGATTTTACCACTTGCAAACGCAACATTTTGTCGTCTTTTCTCCTAATATAACTGAAATGAGAAGAGTAAAATCCAGGAATGTGACCACCCTTTATAGTTAGTCATCACAGCTGATGTTATTGCCTGCTGAGATGGGAGTTTGGGCATTCTGCAGGTTCCCACCATTTGTAAAATATTTTGATCAAGGGGCCTGTTCCATCCTTTCATAGAACCATTAGAAATCTTTCTGTGCACCGTCAAGTCCATTTCAACTATCTCTAATCCACCCTATTACAGAATAATGACAGGGCCATTATCCTAAACTTTTCAGAAATATTTATCCTTAATGCTTATGGAAATCTAATGAAAATCTGAAAACAAGGAGTGCAGAGCTGATACAGTGGGAAGGTACTTGATTGCACAAGACTAATTGGGATTCAAAGTCCAGATCCGCATAAGGATATCTATGTCCTCCCTCGCAGTAATGGATGAGTTCAGAGCCAAGAGTATGGCCTGAGCAAAGCAGGTGTGACTCCTCAAAACATAACAGAGGAAGGCCTGAAGTGTGGAGGTTTGCCTCTTTTTCCATTCCAAAGGATTCACTGCATCATCCTGGTTGATCTCTATCATAAACCCCGCCAACAGGGGTCTCTGCCTCAAACCATCGTTCAAGCAAAAAATGAGACACTGGGCTGGAGTGATAGCTCAGCGGGTAAGGCGTTTGCTTTGCATTCAGCCAACCCGGGTTCAATTTCCAGCATTCCACAGGGTCCCCCAAGAACAGCCAGGAGTAATACCTGAGTGCAGAGCCAGGAGTAACCCCTGTGCATCTCTGGGTTTGACCAAAAAACACAAGAAAACCAAAAGTGTGACACTGATAATTTTGATCAAGGGGTGGTTTTTGTAACCATTTACTTAGTTCCTATTTAATGTTTTCACCTGTATTCCATCATCAAGACCCATTATTTACAGGGGCTAGAGCAATAGCACAGCGGGTAGGGAATTTTCCTTGCATACGGCCGACCCAGGTTCGATTCCCAGCATCCCATATGGTCCACCTGAAAGATAGCCCCATGACAATTGGGCCCTAGCAAGCAAGTCCCAGCCCATATCCCGTCCTGCAGCTGTGGCAGGCTAGCAAGACCAAGTACCCCCATCTCCTCCCTGCACCTGGAATTCGCCAGATAAGGGCACAAGGCCGGCGAAGGCCTAATGAGACATCTCCTTGTCCTGGAATCCGCCTAACAAGGCCCAACACCAAGTAACCCCATCTCCTCCCTGCACCTGGAATTCACCAGATAATGCCACAAAGTCGGAGAAGGTCTAATGAGGCATCTCCTTCTCCTGGAATCTGCCTAAGAAGGCCCAACACCAAGTACCCCCATCTCATCCGTGCACCTGGAATTCGCCAGATAAGGCCACAAGGTCGGAGAAGGCCTAATGAGGCATCTCCTTGTCCTGGAATCCGCCTAACACGGCCCATCACCAAGTACCCCCATTTCCTCCCTGCACCTGGAATTCGCCAGATAAGGCCACAAGGCCGGAAAAGGCCTAATGAGGCATCTCCTTGTCCTGGAATCCGCATAACAAGGCCCAACATCAAGTACCCCCATCTCCTCCCTGCACCTGGAATTCTTCAGAGAAGGCCACAAGGCCGGAAAAGGCCTAATGAGGCATCTCCTTGTCCTGGAATCTCCCTAACAAGGCCCAGCACCAAGTACCCCCATCTCCGCCTTGCACCTGGAATTCACCAGATAAGGCCACAAGGTCGGAGAAGGCCTAATGAAAAGGCCTAATTGACTGCCCGTTGGGAGGGTCTGGTAACAGGTACACAAGAGAGAGGCCAGTGCTGATGGCTTGTTGCAAAATGATTGGCTGCCTGCATGCAGCATCTAATGTGATAATTCAAATGTATTGGGTGATTTGTGCGCGGGCTTTCTGAAATGCGCGGGAAGATGCCCTATAAAAAGCCCCCTTTGAAGAGGCTCAGGGCTCTCAGTCACTGACGGTTTGCGGTCATGCTGTGAGCCCGAGCATGCTCGAATAAACCTCTTGCTTTTGCATGGACTTGGTCTCTCAGAGTTTTCCTTGACAGGTGAGTCTTTCCTGTGCTAGGACCCTAACATACCGAGTACAGCCAGGAGTGATTCCTGAGTGCAAAGCCAGGAGTAACCCCTGTGCATCTCCAGGTGTGACCAAAAAGAAAAAAAAATAGGAAAAAAAGGACCCATTATTTACAGGTTAACATACACATCAAATTCAAGTGTTGAGACACTGGCATAGGAAATAGTAATCATTACTATTATTATTATGGTTTGCTATATAAGGTAACTTGGAGGTTAATTCAGGTTCATAAGGAACTCAGGCCTTAGTGGTGTATGAAAATGCACAGTGGCAAGAACTCTTAAGGGTGTACAGAATGGGAAGATCTTTGTGTTTTCCTGAATTGCAATCATCAGCAATTCCCTTTCCTTCATAGTACTGAATTTACCAGTTTAATTTGAACGTGAGAACTGTAACATAAAGAATGAAATAGGAGTGTATATTTCAGACATCAAAAGGTTGAAGCCGAGTGTTTGCCGTAGGATCCCCCAAGCATGACACTCCCAGAGTAATTCCTGAGTGCATATTCAGGAGAAACCCCTGAGCATCACCCAGATGGGACACAAAAATGAAAAAAAATGGTCAAAGGGCAAGCCATGAGGAACCTGGAGATAATGGAGGCCTTGTGTATCCCACCCAAGGCCTGGGGGAGGAGCGATAGCACAGCGGGTAAGGCGTTTGCCTTGCAAGCAGCCAACATGACCGACCCGAGTTCGATTCCTCCGCCCCTCTCGGAGAGCCCGGCAAGCTACCAAGAGTATTCAATATGCCAAACACAGTAACAAAAAAGTCTCCAATGGAGACGTTACTGGGCCCGCTCGAGCAAATTGAATGATGCATTCAAGGTAAATTGAAATTCAGATTTTAGGGACTGCTGGGCGTTTGTCCTGCAGGGGATGACGGGATAAGATCCCTTTCCCTCCCAGGCCCACCTGGAGTGATCCTGCTTGTGGAGCCAGTAACTCCTGGGCATTTCTGGTTGTGCCTTACCCCGCCCCTACTAAAAGGTACTTGTTTTGTGTATTGAACAGAAAGCGCTATGTCAGGGGGATCAGGTTTATGAATGACAGATGTGAGGGATTTCAGTGATCCCTTTGTTCAAGGCTTTCTGTTACTGTAGGTGGTTTTTCTGGGCTCACCACCAGTATTACATGGTCCCCTGGTACTACAGGGAGTAATTAGCTACCTGGGCAGCACTGGGAGCCTTAGGATTTGCATCTTTGGGGAGGGAAACACAGTCGGCAGTGCTCAGGGCTTATTTATTCCAGCCTTTGCACTCAGGAGTCACTCCTCTGGGGCCAGGGTTGAGGGCTCCTAACATCCTAACATCCAGCATCTCCTAATGGTTTGGAGTGAATTGATGTAGGCATGCAGTCAGATAGAGAAGGTACACCCTCCCAAGGCAAAGGCAGTAAATTTCCTGGGGATAGCTCTGAAGTTGTGAAGGCCAACCTTGCAAACAACAGGAATTAAGGCCTGATCACGCCCTCACAAATGGCCAGCAACAGACCCAGAGAAGCTCCTGCAGAAACAAAAGGCCAGGAAAGGAATTTCAAAGAAGATCATCACCATTCCCAACCTGCCCAGCCAACCTCTTTAGCAACGCGACTTTGACCTAGGTAAAAGCCTAGGTTGAATTCCCTTCTGTTGGAGGGATACCACTCATTGGCTTTCCCAGACATTTGCGGGAGCAGGGCAAGTGGGGGGGTCCCCGAATCTGGGAACCAAAGTCGGACTCCAGAAGGATGTGGGGCCCCCAGCACTGCTTCCGAACCCCTCCCCCAAATTATATAGTCAGATCAGGAGATGTGGACCAGGTGGGGTGGGGTGGGGGTTGGGGGATGACCGAAGACCTCAATGGGGGAGCAACCCAATCGTGCTGCTTCATTCTCAAGGGGTCCGTGTGCCAAGAGGAGGCCGCCTCTGGTGGATTCAACTCTCTTACAACCGCAAAGGGCTGGAGGGGAAGAGAGAGTTCAGCATCTTCCGGCCCTGCCTGCATCCGACAGGGCCTTGGGTTAGAGAATAAATGGGGATCTGTGTCCGGGTGTTCCTGCTTCCTGGGGCTCGGCCCACTCACTCTATGTGTGGAGGCACAACCAGTGGGCAGTGCTCCAGAGCCAGCTACCCGAGAGCGAATAGGGTGACACAGGAGAGGCTTGCCTTCCCGCAGTACGACGTGTCCAACCAACTCAGTTCTAAAGGTCTCCAGACCCCATGTCCACATATCACAGCACTCCGCATTGCTGAGGGTGCCATATTCCGTCCTGAGTTTTGAGGTCCCTACACACAGGAGAATTCCCATGCCTTCTGTTCTCCGAGGAGGAGGGTGGCAGAGGCCAGATTTAACTCCAGGATCTCCAGATATCTAGGGTGAAGGTAACAGTCATTAGAGGAGCTAGAGTTTGTTACGAAAAAATTTAATTACACAGGAATAATGAGCTTAAGACTGGGCAATCTACTTCCCTGGAAATTCTAAATACATCACTTCTTCCAAGGAATTTTTTTTTGGCTTTTTGGGTAATGCACAGCAATGGTCATGCGTTACTCCAGGATCTGCACTCAGAAATCACTCCTGGTGGTACTTGGCGGACCATATGGGATGCTCGAGATTGGACACGGGTTGGCTGTATGCAACACAAACATCCTACCAGCAACACTGCAGCTCTGGCTACGAGGGTTTTTTTGGGGGGGGACTGTTTTGGTGTGTTCCCACAGGGTTCTGGGGAAAATTGAGTACCTGGTATTGAACCTGGTCGGTTACAAGCAGGGTGATATTATTTTGTCGTTGTTCTGTTCACTTTGAACAAGAAAAGTTATGAGCCCTCTTTGCTCTGTCTGTGGCCCAGCTGTTTGGAATGGTCGCCAGTTATAGTCAACCCCACTTGCCATCAAACCACTTTCTGAGGATGTCCCAACCCTCTTCTACAAAGAAAAGGGATCAAGGATACAGCAAGATACAGCTCAAAACCCACAAAGTTAGGGTGGGGGAATCTGCCATCAGGGGACTGAGGTTTTTTGGTTTGACTGGGTTTGTTCATGGTTTGGGGGCCCAACACCAGCAATGCTCAGAGGTTCTCCTGGCTCTGCACTCAGGAATCACTCCGGCATGATGGTTGGGCTGTATGGAGAGCTAAAGAAAGAATCTTCTTGGGGGTCTTGTGGGTTGCTCCCGCTCTGTCTCTGAACCACGAGTGGTGCAGAGGATTGAACTGACGTGGAAGTGCAAGGCAAAGTCATTTATTTTCATTTTTGTTCTCTTCACTGAGCTAGAAACCTTCTGAAGCCACTTTGCTATGTCTCTGACCAAGTCATTGAGAAATATTTCCTGTTATGGGAAACCCACACCCCAGCACCCAACATTCTGAGGGAGCCCAAATCTCTACTACAAGGAAGACGCAGCATGGATACAGTAAGATACAGCTCAGAAACCCCCACGATGGGGTGAGGGAATCCCCCATTAAGGGACTGGGGCTGTTTTGGTTGTATTAGGTTTGTTCATGGTTTGGGTGACACAAATGCAGCAACAGCAGAGGTTCTCCTGATGTTGCATTCAGGAATCCGGCATGATGGTGGGGTTGTATGGAGAGCCAGAGAAAGAACCAGGGCTGGTGACTGCAATCCAAGAGCACTAACCGCTCTTCTCCCGCTGCAGCGACCCAAGTGGCTTGCTTGATCCTTAATGACCTTATTCCTAACATTGAAGCAAAGAAATGGGCTGGAAATCTAAAGCATGGGAAATGTGGGCCGCGGCAGTTCTGGCGATACACCACGGGATGGCGCTGTGGGCGTTTCTGTCCCTCTCTGGGATCATTTCTTTTTTTTTATTTATATATTTATTTATTTTATTTTTTATTAGTGAATCACCATGAGGTACAGTTGTAGACATACAATTTTTTGTGCTTGGGTTTTAGTTATACAATTATCGAGTACCCATCCTTCCACCAGTGCCCATTCTCCACCACCACTGATCCCAGTTAGTCCCTCCCCTTCCCATCCTCCCCATCGCACCCAGCTTCTGTGGCAGTGCATTTCTTTTTGTTCTCTCTCTCCTTTGGGGGGCTGTGGTTTGCAAATGAGGCATTGAGTGGCAATCATGTTCGGTCTATAGTTAACTTTCAGCATGCATCTCCCATCCTGGGAGGATCCTCCCCGCACCCTTTATTTGGTGCTCCCTTCTCTATCTGAGCTGCCTTTTTCCCTAGCATGTGTGGCTGGCCTCCATGCGATGGAGTAAACCTCCAGGCACTTCTCTCAGCTATTCTTGCGTGTTAGTCTGAAAGAAAGGGACAGACATAGAAAGATCGCTTTCGTCTGGGGAACATAAAGTAACTAAATGTGCTCGTTTCTCTAAGAATTTTCCACCCTTGGGCTTGCTTCAGTGTTCATTATGGGGTAATAAAGGATCAAGCAAGCCTCTTCCACAGGTGCAGCAGGAGGAAGGAAAGCCTGTGGTTGCTTGCCTTTCACTTGAGTAATATGGGCATGATTCCAGCCTTCAGATCTTTGTGGGGAGGATATCTGAATCGCCTTGGGGGTCGAGTGGGTTGCCCTAGCTTTGTCTCTAAACATGGAGGGGTGCAGAGGATTGAACTGAACCTTTAATGAGCAAAGTAAGGTTATTTCCTCACATTAATTGTTCTTTTCGCTCTGTACAAGAAAGGTTCTGAATGCACCTTGTGATGCCTGTGACCGAGCCCTTTGGATGTTTACTGTTATGGACAACCTACGTCCCATCGCCCCACATTATGAGGGTACTCTAACCGTCTTCTACACCGACGTGGGTACTGGAAGAATGTACAGTTCTGACACCCTCAGGTTGGGCTGATGGAATTCGCCATCAAGGAACTGAAGCTCTCTGTTTTACTTTTCTTTCTTGATTGTTCCTTTATGGTTGTGGCCATACCCCGATATACTCAGGTCCTTCTACTGCCTCTGCAGTCAGTAATCCCTATGCACATGACTGAAGAACCATAGGGGGAATCTATGAATATACCCGGGTCCTATGGATGCAAGGCAAAAGCCCTATCTGCTCTGCTCCCATTGCAGCGGCCCAAGCTGCGTGCTGGATCCTTAATGACCCCATACTTAACATTTAAGCAAAGAGAAGGGCTGAAAATCTTAAACAAGGGAAAATTTAGACCATGGAATTTATGCTGAAACGCCATGAGATAGAGCTGTGTGAGATTCTGTCCCTCTCCCGGCCCATTTCTCTAAGAATTTTGCAACCTTAGGTTTGCTTCTGTGTTAACTATGGGGTAATTAAAGATCAAGAACGGTGCATCAAAGGGGCAGTGGTCGGAGAGCCTTGAGGGTGCGAGCCTCTCACATGGGTGACCAACATTCGATTCCCGCCTTCAGATCTTGTGGGATACATGGCTGAACCACCTCGGGGTTTGAGTGGGTTGCTCCATCTTTGCCTCTAGACCAAGAGGGGTGCAGAGTATTGAACTTGACGTGGACAGAGCAAGGCAAAGCTGTAAGGCTGGAGCCATAGCACAGCGGGTAGGGCGTTTGCCTTGCATGCAGCCGACATGGGCACCTGAGTTCAATTTCTCCACCCTCTTGGCAAGCTATCAAAGTATCTTGCCCACACAGCAGAGCCTGGCAAGTTACCCTTGATGTATTCGATATGCCAAACTCAGTAACAAGTCTCACAATGTTACTTGGCCCCCTTCAGGAAATCGATGATCAGTGGGAGGACACTGACTGTGACAATCTGAGCTAAAAAACATTAGAAGCCACTTTGTTATGTCTGTGACGAAACCATTTAGAAATATTTCCTGCTATGCGCAACCCACACCTCATCACCCTATGTTCTTAGGGTACCCAACCCTCTTCTACAAGGAAGATGCAGCATGAATACAGCAAGATATGCTCAGAAACACCAACGTTGGGGTAAGCTAATCCTTCAATAAGGGACTGAGGCTGTTTTGGTTTCATTTGGTTTGTTCATGGTTTGGGGGACACAAATCCAGCAACACACAGAGGTTCTCCTGGCTCTGCACTCAGGAAGCACTCAAGCATGATCGTGGGCTGTGTGGAGAGCCAAAGAGTGTGAAAGCTTTCCTTCACTTGGGTAATCTGGGTTCTATTCCAGTCTTCATATTTTGTGGAGTACATAAATTGTACATAACTGGAATCACTATAAACAGTGCTCATTTCCCACAGTCCAGGGGCTTCTCCCCTGGGGCAGTTTGTGTCCATGGACTGAGCAGAACGGTCTCTGAGTAGCTTTTCCCAGGAGAGCGCTTCTTTGCAGTGTGGGCGCTCACTTCCTACTGGTAACCCACAGAAGACATCCCACCTGTCTTGGCATCCTCATGGGGCTGAAGGCATAAGTGCTCACCTGAGATGTTCTCACAGTGTGCATGACCAGAAGAATTCCACCTGGGCTGCTGCTCCCCGAAGAAAAGCAGAGAAGGATTCCAACTACTATGCTGTGCCTGATAGGCTTCTGGTCAAAAAAATAATAGACCTGGAGGTTGGTTTCTAACATTTACCCGACTTGATTGCAATTCTGACACATGGATGAATTTTCCAGGCAACGGCCTGACATTTCAGGAAGATGGACAAACAAAATAGACCGACGACAGGTCACATAGCTGTGTAATTTTTTCCAACTCAAAGAACAGACACAGTAAGTGGAAATAACTCCCTCTGCAGAAAATTGAAGCACCAGTTTAGAGGGAAAATAAAAGGGGAAAGAGACTTGGTTTGGTACTAGCCTAGTGTGGAGTTCAGTGGGATAGCTTAGTGGCATACACGTGCGAAGGCAATGATGCATCCCCACATAGCCGAGACAGACCTTTGAAAATATCTCACATGAAGCAGATTCCTCGTGAGGATCAATGAGCTTTCTGTTATCTTGTTCTATTTACTTAGGTGGGGAGAGGGTCACACCAGCATTGCTCAGGGATTCCTGCTCCTGGGTCTCTCGTGGCTGAGAGAGATAACCACGAATAAAACAGCCTTTTTTCGAACACTGTTGAACTTATTCGCCAACGTGGCTTGGTACATGCCTCAGGCATCCGCAAGCAAATGACCGAGCTGCAAAGCAATGCAGAGAAGTCATCAAGGATCACCTCAAAGACAGGAGAACAGCGATGCTGGTAGATGTGGCAGAAGCCGGGAAAAGCATTTGTAATGCCCGCCTGTCCTTCACCAACTACAAGACCAAGATTACTGCCCTCCGACATCCTGATGGATCTATCACATCTTCCAGAAGGGCAATGGAGAAGATTATTCATGACTTTTACTCAGATCTCTTTAATAGCTAAGTCCTTTTGCCCACATAACATATTTTGCATGATTGACATATCGTTCCCAATGTTCTCCCTTCTAAAATTCAACACGCCATCTCTTCGGTAAAGAAACAAAGAGCACCTGGTCCAGACAAGATCAGACCTGAACACCTGAAGAACTTACCATCAATACTCATCAATACACTGGCTTGGCTCTTCACACGCTACCTACTGAATGCAAGTTTCCATCCCAATGGAAAAGCAGCAAGACTGTACTATTATACAAGAAGGGAGACATCCACGACATTGGCAAGTATCACCCAATCTGCTTATTGTCTGTCATCTACAAACTGTTCACTCGAGTCATCCTGAATAGGATTAGCAGAACACTCGATGAAGAACAACCATACGAACAAGCCAGATTCAGTACCATCTAATATATCCACACGATTACTAATCTCATTGAGGTTTCTCAGGAGTTCTAGATGCTGTTCTGTCTAACGTTCACTGATTTAAAGAAGGCCTTTGATTCTGTTGGGGCTGGAGCGATAGCACAGCGGTAGTGCGTTTGCTTGCACACAGCCAACATGGCCTACCCGAGTTCGAGTCCTCCGCCCCTCTCAGAGAGCCTGGCAAGCTACCGAGAGTATATCGCCCGCACGGCAGAGCCTGGCAAGCTCCCCGTGATGTATTCGATATGCCAGACACAGTAACAACAAAGTCTCCAATGGAAACGTTACTGGGCCCGCTCGAGCAAATCGATGATCAACGGGAGGGCCTTTACTTTACTTTTACTTTGATTCTGTTGAGATGGAAGAGGTCATAGAAGCTCAAGCCAATCAGGGCGTACAAACTCAATACATCAGGATCCTCCGTGAGCTCTATTAGGGATTCACTACCAGGATCTCACCATTCTACAAAGAAGTAATCATCCATGTCAAGAGAGGGGTTCGGCAGGGTGATACCATTTCACCAAAACTCTTCAGTGTAACCCTCGAGAACATCATACGACAACTGGGATGGGAAGGAATGGGAGTGAAGATAGATGGTCGGCAACTACACCACCTCCGCTTTGCTGATGACATCATTCTAATAACACCAAATATCAGCCAAGCGACACAAATGCTGACCTACTTCGACCGTGAGTGTGGAAAGGTCGAACTACAGCTGAATCTATCGAAGACAATATTTATGAGAAACAGCCTCGTTCCTGACGCTCCATTCGCTCTCAATGGAACCATCATCTCTGAATGCAACAGTTATATATACCGAGTTCAAGAAATCAACATGATGACTCTCCTGGCACCTCAGTTGCGCAGGAGGAAGAGAGCGGCTTGCAGTACCTTCATGAGCGTTGAAGAAATAACTAAGAGGACAAAGAACCTCCAGCTACAAGCACATCTCTTCAATTCCACTGTTCTTCCTGCATTAACATATCAAGCGGAGACCTGGGCCCTACAAAAACAGGATGATAACGCTACTTGGGTCTCTCAAAGAGGAATCCAAAGAGCTATGCTTGGAATATTACGCATCACTCAAATGAGAGATAGAATCCGGAGTTCTGATCTCCATCAACGGTCAAGAATCAGGGACGCTGTCTCATCTGCAAAGGCATCAAAAATTAGATGGGCTGGACACGTAATGAGGTTTACAGACAGCCACTGGCCTAGAGCATTACTGACTGGATTCCACGGGACATCAAAAGATCGCGTGGACGCCCACCTACAAGATGGTCAGACTTCTTCGTCAAGACCCTGAACAGATGCCATTGGGCTACACTAGCACACAGTAGGCATGCATGGAGATGATACTGGCACCCACTCGAATAAATCGATGAATAAAGGGGGATCAAGTGATATATTTTTTTAGGTTTTAGAATTACTGCTTTTATGCAGCAACACGGTTGGAACTGTAAGATACCGTCTTGAGTGAAGTTAGCCAGAAAAAGAAACAAAAACATGATGATGTTCACTCATCTGTGGAATACCGAACAGTAGATGTGGAAATGTACTATAAAGGGGCTGCTTCAATCATCCCTCATTCCAGTGGTTAGAGAGAAGCTGAACAAAGAAGGAAAGAAATTTGGGGCAGAAGAGAACCAGAAGTTTACAGGGATCAGGGATTCATTTATGCCAGTGACATGAGTGAGGGGTGTAGCCATTTACCCAAAACACAGATGCAACAGAACTGAAAACACGAGATCTAAGCTGTAACCACTGAAACCAAGTCATGTGCTTGTCCAGATGACAGGCGGGGGTAGAGTGGGGACTGGGGTGGGGAGGGAATACGGGAACACGGGTGGAGGGAATCTGATGCAGGGATCTGTGTTCAATTATTGTACGCCTAAACACAACTATCGATAATTTTGAAAATCCTGGCACTTTAATGAAAACTTTAAAAAACACTACAATAAAATAAATTTCCAGATTTCGGCACCCAGTGAGGTTAAAGACCCTCCAGTCCCAGCATTAGGCTCCGATTTTTTTCCTGTCATGCTGAGACCATAGATGTGGTTGCGGGGATGGAGCCGGACCCCACCTTTCAAGTTGCATGCTCGGTCCAATGAGGACTCCAATGGCATAATAGTTAGTTTCAACAAGAGAATCTTACAGAGCATTTGCATGCAATACTCCTGTTCCCTAAAGAAATTGCTGTAATGCCAAATATTGAAACTGTGTTTTGAGTTCTGAAATAAAAAAAAAATGCACAATGAGAATTAGTCCAATGCTGAATGGAATGCAGTTGAATGACCAAGCAGGTGGAGGACATCTCCATAGTTCTCATAGTCCAAGCAAGCCTACAGAAAGGAAAAATCTGCGGGAACTGTTGTTAGGAGGAGCTCAACAATCCCCAAAAAAGCCTTTTGGGTTTTGTTTTTAATCAGACCCTCTGGGACAAGCCAGAAGCATAGTAAACAATAACAGAGTAGTGAGCCGTGACAGGTATGAGCAGGGGGGTATTTATGTACCTGATTATTCAGTAAACTTCCTCCTCATTTTCATCACCAGGACCCATTATTTACAAGTTAACACACAAGCAATTCCAAGCGCTAGAATATTGGCATAGGTGCAGCCAGGGTGAAAATCAGCAGGTACCTTTCAATGACATGAGGAGAAGCCTGTTCCAAGCAGGCAGGCTTACTTCCCTCTTAACTGCACTTTTTTTTTAACACCCTTGCCCATCGTGTCCAAAGGAAACTTGCTTGACTTACTTGTACTGTTCTATCCTTAGAGACTGTTATTAAATGATCAAGTCATCCAGTATGAACTTTTATATGTGTATTAAGGCGTGAGGGGTACATGAAGCCCTTCCCACATTCGTGACATATATGCAGTTTGTCTCCAGTATGAACTCTCACATACTGAGTAAGAGAACAGCACCAAATGAAGGACTTCCCAAAAGACTGACACTGATAAATTTTCCCTTCACTGTGAATATTCCTGTACTTAGCAAGGATTCAGAACGGCAGAAGGGCTTCCCACATTCCTCGCATATAAAAGGTTTTTCTCAGGCGTGAATGCTCCTATGTACACTAAATCTGAGGCTTCTCAAAAGGCCTTTCCACATTTCTTACATGTATATGGTTTCTCTCCAGTGTGTATTCTCCTATGTACATTAAGTATTGAGGACATACAGAGGCCATCCCACATTTCTTACATATACAATGTCTCTCCAGTGAATTCTCCTAAGTACTCTAAGGCTTGAGGCTTCAGCAAAGGACGTCCCACATTCCTTACCTATATACAGTTTCTCTCCACTGTGAATTCTATGTACAGTCAATTGTGAGGATGAAGTAAAGGACTTTCCACACTCCAGGCATATCTAAGACATATCTCCAGACATATATCTCCATTATGAATTCTCATGTGTAGAGTAAGGGTAGAGAACCGTGTGAATGCCTACCCGCATGTCTGACACTGATGAGGTTTCCCTCTGAGATGAATTTTCATATGTGCAGTAAGTCTTGAGGCTCCAGCAAAGGCCTTCCCACATTCCGTACATATATATGGTTTCTATCCAGTGTGAATTCTCCTATGTTCACGAAGTCTTGAGGCTCCAGCAAAGGCCTTCCCACATTCCTTACATATATACGGTTTCTCTCCAGTGTGAATTCTCCTATGTACACTAAAGTTTGAGGATTCAGCAAAGGACTTCCCACATTCCTTACATATATACGGTTTCTCTCCAGTGTGAATTCTGCTATGTACACTAAGGCTTGAGGCTTCAGCAAAGGACTTCCCACATTCCTTACATATAAATGGTTTCACTCCCGTGTGGATTTTCCTATGTACACTAAGTTTTGAGGCTACAGCAAAGGCCTTCCCACATTCCTTACATACATACAGTTTCTCTCCAGTGTGAATTTTCCTATGTGCATTAAGTGTGGAGGCCTAAGCAAAGGTCTTTCCACATTCCTTACATAGATACAGTTTCTCTCCAGTGTGAATTCTTCTATGTACAGTAAGTTTTAAGGCTCTAGTAAAGGCCTTCCCACATTCCTTACATATATACGGTTTCTCTCCAGTGTGAATTCTTCTATGTACAGTAAGTTTTGAGGCTCGAGTAAAGGCCTTCCCACATTCCTTACATATATACGGTTTCGCTCCAGTGTGAATTCTTCTATGTACAGTAAGTTTTGAGGCTCTAGTAAAGGCCTTCCCGCATTCCTTACATATATCAGGTTTCTCTCCAGTGTGAATTCTCTTATGTACACTAAGACTTGAGGCTACAGCAAAGGTCTTCCCACATTCCTTACATACATACGGTTTCTCTCCAGTGTGAATTCTCCTATGCATACTGAGGCCTGAGGATTGAGTAAAGGCCTTTCCACATTCCTTACATATATATGGTTTATCTCTAGTGTGAATACTTCTATGTATACTGAGGCTTGAGGATCGAGTAAAGGCATTACCACACTCCTGACATATATAAGGCTTCTCTCCACTATGAGTTTTCCTATGTCTATTAAGACTAGAGGTGTGAATAAAGGCCTTCCCACATGTCTGACATTCATGAGGTTTCTCTCCTCTATGAATTCTCCTATGCGTAATAAGATGTGATGATTGATCGAAGGCCTTCCCACATGCTTCACATGCAAAAGGTTTCGCTCCTGAATTTATATTCATATGGTCATGATGGAGCAACCCCTGACTCACACTTTGTTTTTGGGGCTGACGTTTCTGGAGATTTTGTCGACTGTGGTTTTCTAAGGGAATACCGCAGTGCTGAGAACATGTGGAGTCTCCCGCACATTCCTTACACGTAGATGGGTTCTGCTCACGGTGACTGTCGTTGAGGGTATGTTGCTGTGAGGGACTCACTTTAAACAGTGCTCCTCTCCCTAGCAGCTGCCGTACTGAGGGATTTTGTGCCTCTGAACTGAGAATAACACACTCCAAGAAACTTTTTCCAGGAGAGGGCTTCTTCAGAGTGAGGTAGCCCTCACCATTCTGATCACCCTCAGAAGACATCCCACCAGTCTCGGCATCCTCATGGGGCTGAGGGCAGGATTGCTGACACGAGACATTATTGTACAGTGCAGGATCAGAGACATTCCACTTGGGGTGGCAGCTTTCCTGTAGAACAACAGAGGATTCTAATTATTGACTTATTCACTGAGACTTCCTGTCCAAAAACTGAGCCCTTCAGATGGGTTTCACACATATGCACCGCACAAATTCTATTACTGACATATGAATAGTTTTACTATAGAATAACTACATGTTACTGTAAGTTGGATGCACAAAATTGATGGATGCAGAGTCAGTAAATTCTGTGACATCATCCCCTTTAAATTAATGAAGGAATACAACTGGAAACAATTCCTTCTATAGAAAACGGACGCATCCATTTCAAGAGAAAGTGAAGTATAACCTCATGTGGGTTTTGTTAAAGTTTAGTGTGGAATCTGTGATACGGGGGTGAAGACAACTCTGCATCATCACACAGCTGAGACAGACCATGTGGCCATTGCAAAGCTCTCACCACAAGGGATGACTTTCAGGATCAATAAAGTTTTCTTTTCTTTCTGTTTTGTAGTTTCTATTTATTGGGGGTTGTGTGGATGGAGGGGCACACCATGCAGTATCTAGGATCAGTTCTGTGAGTCTATGGTATCTACAAGGCGTGCTGGGTAAGGACCATCCATTCCTGTGCAAAGCAAGTATATTTCTCTCTACACCATCTCTAGGGCGCACAAATTAGCTTTCTAAACAACTACCACTGTCAAGCAAATCAAAACTAACAGTATTTTTATACATGCTTGATTTCAGCACCTAACAAAGCTAAGGGTCCTCTACTCCAAGCATCAGGCTTTGGAATTCCTCCCTGCCATTCTCAGGCTTCCACCTTAACAATCACATATTTGGTCCGCTCCTGCTGGCATAATAATATTTATTCTCAATTAGCGAATCTTACCAACTCACTCGTACTTGCTGACCCCATTCCCAAATCAAAGTGCTGTAATGCCAAATCCTGAAGTCGAGATTTCCGTTCTGAAACTGAACAAAACATGCAATTCAAGCACTTGTCAAAAAAATGTAGCAAAATGATGCCATGTAGTTAAGAGTACATCTCTGTGGTTCTCAAAGTCCAAAGAGTCCCACACTAAACAAAATATTTGAATAGTGGAAAACTGTGAGGATCTTGGCAATTCTACACAAGGTTTTGTTTTTGAGCAGACCTGGTATTGTTGGGGGAACCAGGTTATTTAATAAATTATTGAACTGGTCACCATCGGGTACTGCAAGGCACTTCCTGCTGTACTATCGTTCAGATCCAAACTAGCTCTGTTATGGTTTTACTTATTCGAAAGCTATGGAAGCAAATTACAGGATCATTCTGTGACTGACAGTCCAGGGGAATGAAGAGCAGCGTGAGTATGGCACAGACCCAAGGATCCAGGAGACCAAGGTCCCGTTCTCAGCAGCGTGTTTCATACATGCTCAGGGCACCCAAACACTGCACAGGGCTTGAGCCAGGAAGAATCCTCAGACACTCACCCGCACACACGCCTTTACTCCCGGACCTCAGGGCTCCTTCTTCCAGGCAGGAGATCACCGCAGGCTTTCTCCCAGAGCTCCCTGCGCCAACAGAGACAGAGGCATGGATAAATGACATGGAAAAGGTGACAGGTAAATCCCCATGTTTTCCTAATATAACTGCGCAAATATCTGAAAGGCATGAACAGAATGCCCATTTCCATAATGCCACATATTTCTAGTTATTCGAGAGGTAAGACCCAAGAAAATTCCACAAATACTCTAGACCGGGCCTTGTGGATGGCTGACAGGGGGTTGATCAGCACAGTATGTTGTTGGTTTTTGTCTTGTTTGGGGTCTCCCCTGGCAATGCTCCGGGGAGACTCCTGACTCTCTGTCAAGAAATCACCGCTGGTGGAGCTCGGGGATGACATGGGATGCCGGGGATTTAACCCACGTGTGCCCCTTGCAAGAAAATCACTTTCCTCCCTGTACTGTCCCTCTAGGCCCAGCAGCATATGGAGTTTCCTGAGCCCCTCATGAACTCGTCACGGATTTCAGTAACACTAAGTGCATAATAAATCTGGAAATGGCCAAGGGTGGCAAGAGACCCTTATTTTTTTAAGCTGAAAAATGTATCAGAAAGAGAGAACAGCAGGAGTTTCTCACAGACAATCCAGTTGCAATACCCGATATCACCTAGGGTCCCTCATGTCAGCCAGGAGTGATCCCTGAGTGCAGAGTCCAGGAGCAAACCCTAAGTCCTGCTGAAGTCTCACAAGAACCATTAGAAGTAAATCCGAGCACTGAAATAGGGCAGCGTCTAATGATTTCAGAAGAGATATCAAATCCCCTGTAGTGGGAAAGATAGTACAGCACATAGGACAGAAGTGCTGCACACACAAGTGGGTTTGATCCCAGGCAGCACATAACATCTTGGAGCAAGGACAGGTGTGGATCCTGAATACACAGGCAGGAATAGTCCCTAATCCCTAAGGAAAAAAGAAAATGCAAAAACCGTCTGACTTGAGTGACTGGTGCAAAAGTACTGGGGGTGAGGTTTCAGTCCACGGTACCCCATGGCCCCTGAGACTCTTAGAAGTCATCCTTTAGCACGGAGCCAGGGGAACTGTGGACTGTGCCCCACAAACAAAGGCAACATCAAACCAATTAAACACACAAAATTTCGTGTAGTACACAAAGTAAATTGATGCACCAATGGATGGAACTATTTAAAGGGACCTGAGCCATAACTGGGCAGATAGGGTTCTTCCCATGGACACAGTCGAAACGAGTTGATAGGAATCACCCCATAGGATCTGGCGACCCTACAAGACTAATTCCTGAGGACAAGGCTGAGAGTAAGTCCTGAGTATCCACAGGTAAAGCCTAGAAAAAACAAAAAAAAACAAAAAAAACGAGGGAGCGAACAGCTACTGCACGGCTGTCTAACATCCCAGCCCGTCACAGAGCTACTGTTGAACACACAGCTGCCTCCCAACCCCAGGGAGCCCACCCGGGTCTGTTCAGACACCGTTGGCTCCACAGGGCTCTCACCGACAGCCTGTAGATGCTGGTAGGTCTCCAGCATCAAGTCCCTGTAGAGCTTCTTCTGAGAGGCCGCCAGGAATGACCATTCCTCCGGGTTGAAATGCACAGCCACGTCATGGAAGGTCACTGCGTCCTGAGTCAGCACACGGAGAGGGAGGGAGTCAGATTCTATCTTAGCCTCATTGCCACTACTGTGAGGCCAGGAGCCAAGGTCCTATATTGTCGCTGGGCCTCTCCGCTCCGAATGAACCAGCCTCCATGCACATGCATTGTTGACGGGCCCCAGAAATCACAAAAGGCAGCTGGATCTGCTAAAGTGGGAGGACGTTATACAGAAGGTTCTTGGATGTATCTAAATTTCCTGGTAACCCCAGGGCCAATTCGAGCACCACTGGTCCAGTGAGCACTGTAGAGAGTATCACTTGAACACAGACTTGTACTTTCCAAAAGACTATCGCTGGGTGTAGCAAAAACCACTGCACGCTCACCGCTGCACCCCCAGAGCTCATGACCAGTAGGATTGAGAACTTGGCAGTCCATATAGACAACTACTCAGAGCAGTGTATGGCATATGTGCCCGTAGGAACTCACTGCTCAGGACCACCCCAAATCCCACTCAAAGAAGGTAGAAGTTTCTGGACCCCAACATCTCTACTGGCCTCAGAGATCCTTGGCTCTTTCTCCTTGGGATTGGTGCATGCCCAGAAATCCACACACAAGATTATGTGAACGTAAGACTATATGACCGAGCAGGTAGTCTCTCCAATGCAGGAAGGACAAAACAAGAGAAAAGCAAGTCTTGGGGCCCAAGTCACAGTAGTTGCCAGGGCGAAAACGGGGCCAGCACACCCCAGGGTGCTCTGAGGCCAGTAAGCTTTGAATCCAGAGCCCAGAGTCAAGAGGACAGCTCATGACAAAAACAATGCAAAAGAAACCGAAGCAGCAGATTGGCGTAACAGGACAGCTGTTCCTGGGACAGCACGTAGGACTGGCGATCCTCAACATCCCATATGGTCCCACAAGCACTGCCAGGGGCAATGCCAGAGTGCAGCGCAAGGAGTGATAGCGAGAATCCTTGCTCTGCCACCCCAAATAAAACAGAAAACCCAAGATGAAGCCTTTGGACCTCCAGCATCCCATTGGTCACCTAGACCTGTAAGGAATCAGCATTGAGCACTGACCTTTGAGTACTCCTATTGCACCACTGGGTCAGCCCCAAAGCTAAATGAAATTAAACAAACATACACAAAAGCAGCTTCAAACAGCAGAATGGGATGGTCCGATCAAAGTCTCATCTTGGAATCCATCCAAAAGAAACTGAAAACAGAAGGCCCAGGAAGCCTGGGCACTCCTTTTACTAACTCATTTCATTCTATCTGTCTACTCCTACCTGGGGACGGTTTACCAGAAGCCGCATCACCATCTTCTCCTGTCACTGTTGTTCTGAGGATCAGCAGGAGGCTCCGTGCAAAGACCTGGAAAGTCAGAACAGTGAGCACCAGAGAGGAGCACCCCCTCCCACTCCTGAGCTCAGACCAGCCACACCCTCCCGCACAGCCTCACAATTCCACCTCAGGGAGACAATGGCATAAGTTCCTGTCTCCACTGGGGATGCAAATTTTGTTGGCATCTGTGCTGCACTTAAGGAGAGGAAGCTGGGCCCAAGCTACAGGGGAGGAAAAAAACAGCCTTCTTTGATCCCCGGATTCCTCTATGGCCCCCAAAGGAAAGTCCCTACAGGCCCTGCCAGGGGCCGACTCTCAGCCCAGGAGCTCCCAAATAGGCTGGAAGCAGTGTTGCCCTGTGGGAACCGTAGCCTGGCATGTGGCTCCACCATGTGACATAGAGTGGACAACCCAGGTTCGATTCCCAGCATCCCACATGGTCCCCTGAGCATTGCCAGTAGTAACTCCTGAGTGCAAAGCCAGGAGTAATCCCTGTGCATTGCCAGCTATGATCCAAAAAAGAAAAAAAAATCCCCTATTTTTGATCTATCCCTGCTACAGCAACTCACAGTTTCTCCTGAATCCCTATTGTTCTTTCACCATTGTTCATGCATGTATATGGGTATATATAAGTGTGACTTTGTGTGATTTTTGTTTCGGCACCACAACCGGTAGATTCAGGGCTTACTCCTAGCTCTACATGCAGGAATCACTCTGGGACAGACCATATGGGATGCAGGGGATAGAAACTGGGTTGACTGCTTGAAGGGTTAAGTCCTTACCCACTGTACTATGGCTCAGGCCCTAAATAAATGTGCTCCTAGCACATCCAGTGGGATTCCTGAGCCAATGTCCTGACTCCTGGAAAACCAAAACTTTCTTCTTAAAAAAAAACAAAACCCTTTACCTTGGTTGGATTCTGGTTCTAAACAATTTAGGTTTAACATTGGTTCATCATTTCTCCTCTGCTACAAGGAGCTGAGGCTTACTGAGTAACACCCATCCCAATTACCCCCATTTCCTTAGTATTCATCTTTAACTTCCCTGTGCTCTGCTTCCCCTTTGCATTAATCACCCATTTCCCAGAACCACAACCTGTGAATTGTAAAGTCAGATTCTTCAGAGATCTCTGGATTTTGTATTTGGAAGTGAAATGTTGACTTTCTCTTTCCTTTATATCCTCTGCAGTTTACTTTAGACAAATAACCCTTTTTGCTCCTGGACAATAACCAGTGCAGTTCCAGGTTGGGAGGATTGTGCTGGGAGGATTGGGATGGCCATGCCCCCAGCCCTCAGCTTTGTATAGACAAAGGAAGGCAATATTATACTTTTGTAACTTCAGAGTTAATTGACTGCAGATACTATATACTCTTGGGCACTGTCATGTTTATGAGACTTAAGCCTCAGCTGCCATTTGTTCTTAGCTCCCCAAAAGCAAGAGACTGGATGGACCCAGGAGAGCTGGGAGCTACCCTGGCTTTGAAAAGGGACAGGGAAGCACCATAACATAAGAGTGACTGATCATTTTGGCAGATATTTGGCAGAGGAAATTCTCATTCACCCAAGGAGACACTCTGTCTCCCAGGGACATCTACATTGCTTTTATCTTTTCCTCTAGTTGTATAAGTTATCAACACTTGTAGTTTGGATAGACACAGTAAGGGAGAAAGATTCCAACACTTAGTTCTCTGGGCTTTGACAGCAAATAAGGCTTTTTTTGGCTTTTTTGGGTCACACCCGGTGATTTAAGGGGTTACTCCTGGCTCTGTACTCAGGAGTTACTCCTGGTGTTGCTCAGGGGACCATATGGTATGCTGGGAATCGAACACAGGTTGGCCGCGTGCAAGGCAAACACCCTAACCACTGTGCAATCTCTCCAGCCCCAAGAGCAAATAAGGCTTATAACACTTACTTCTCTGGGCTCTGAGAGCAAACAAGGCTTTTACTGTAAATCCCAGACTTCGTCTTCAGGCCAGTTCAGCTTGTCCTTCCCCATGGGGGACCTGTCTCTAATGTTGTAACAGTTTGCATCAAGACCATGCATGTGTGCTTTCTAGAATGTTCCATTTTGAAGCCAGGGTAGTTTTCCCACTTGCCCCTGGTCCATCCAAGTCCACGGCAGAACCTCCCTTTTGGACTGTTAGGAAGTACAGCAACTGAAGCCCGAGTCAAGTCATGATTACCAATCAATTATGCCCTGGAGAAGATGACTTAAGGGACAATCAAATCCCAAATATTATGAGTATAAGCACTGATGGTGTTTCTATGTTTAACCAAAGAACAGTGCTGTAGAGTAAAAACGTAAAAAAGCTATAGGGAAAACAGGAAAGCAGGTACAAATACACAGCACTTCAACTACAAAGCAGTACAAATATAAAGTTGAGAATTACCAGAAAGTTATGGTTTATAAGTAAACAAGACTGACCTGGGGAACTGAGAAAACAGGAGGGAAAATACAAAGGAAATGTTGAAGATAAACTTGAACTGAATTAGGGATGTTAGCAAGAACATGATAAGCTTCTCTGGGAGGAGGAAAAGGGTCAATTCAGAGATGAAGCTTAAAACACTTTGGGTTAATATCCAGCAGATCACCAAGAGCCTGGCCCCTGTTTCCTTCTTCGATTCTGTCACCCTTCACTGGCCAGGGTGGGGAGACCAATCATAGTCACCAAAGGCACGCAGCGAATGTCCAGATATTATTTGAACACAACTCTCAGTACTCAGTGCAATACCGAGGTTTGCCTGATCAGGGAGAGAGGAAGAGTCGGGTGCAATTTTCAAGTTGATTTTAGGATACAGACATTCTGCGTTACAAAAAAAAAAAAAAAAAAAAAAAAAAAAAAAAAAAACAATGTGGAGTCAGAGATAGTAAGCTGGGAGGGGCGCTTCCCATGCTGACCCCGGTCGATAGATATTCGGCATCTCACATGACCCAAAAAAAAAACTTAAAAAAAAATTCCTGAGTGCTGCTCCTGAATTAAGCCCTGAGATTCCACATATGTGAACAAAATACAAGCAAAAATAGCCCCAAAGTAAATTTTCATTTGCAAACCGTAACCACCCCTAGAACCACGCCCAAGGGATGGTCTGGAAATCAAGGCTACTAATGAATAGTAACGGAGGGCTACAGTGTCATTTGCCATTCGGGAGCTGTCCCCCCCCCACTGAAAAATGAACAGTCCTTTTATAGTTTTTGGAGGCACCACATTCGATACGGATGAGGAAATTGACTCTACGCTCAGGCACCTGTCCTGGTGGAGCTCCGAGATTAAACTTGGGTGGGCCAGATGCAAAGCAAACGCCCTAACCGTTGTGCTATCTCTCTGGTCCTCTAAGAGAATCTGCAGGTTTTTCAGCAGGGAGGTCCCGGACAAAGCTTCCCAGACAGGGCCCAGCGCAGTCCCGTGCTGGGAGGGTCAGGCCGGCCCAGCCCCATTCACTCTGCAGCTCCCGCAGCCAACGGCCACCGCCCCATGGCAGAGCTGCAGGGGATCCCCAGAACCACGCACTCACACCCGCGACCCCTGTGTCCCGGCACAGCCCCCACTGCACTCACCAAAGCTCTACGTCCCCCACCAAACCCTGCCGCGCCGCAGGATCCACGGGGATATCGGTTGAAAATGGAGCTTAAAAGTGTCCTTAGAGCTGGCTTGGCCCCTCCCCTCAGTACAGAGACATGGAGGTGCGGGGCTGGGCGCTCACAGGAGGCCACTAGTGTCCTGCCATGAAACCGGCCTTCACAGACCCGTTCCACGTGGGTCAGCCTCTTCTCCCTTCACCTGCATAACAAATCACACCGGATCCAGTGGCTTGCATGCAAACACATAAATGCCCTGCTGTTACGTTACTTCTGCTTGTGCAAGCAGCCTTAAAGGGCCAGACACGAGCTTCGCAGAGAACAACTAGGAAAATGCAAGTAAATCTGTAAGGGTCCTTGGCTGGAGCGAAAGCACAGCGGACAGGGTGTTTGCCTTCTACGCAGCTAACCCAGGTTCAATCATCTGTATTCTATGTGGTCCCATTTTGTTGTGTAATAGATTGTTAGGATTTTACTGCTTCCAAAGTGTGAGTCTCAACACATTTACTCTCAATGTTTGTGTAAATCAAATGGAAAACTGAATACAATGGGTGCAGATATGCTACAGGGAGTGATGTGCTTCCTTGAATGTGCCTGACCTGGACACAAATTATGGGCAGCACAGCAGGATGTGACTCCCAGAACATAACGCAGAAGGGCCTGATGAATGGAAGTTTGGCTGTCTATCCAACGTCAAAAGGGCTCACCACAGAATCCTGGTTGATCTCTGCCATGATCCTCTGCAAACCAGGGCCTCTGAGCCAAGTCAGAGTCACAGCAAAGAATGAAACCTTGGTGAGTCTTGAGAGTACCGAACAAAATGCAATGTTAGTACCTACTTACTTCTTATTTAATTCCTTCCACCTTGCTTTATCACTAAGAACCATTATTTACCAGTTGACATACTGGGAAGTCCACATGCCAGGACATTGTCATAACCATGGTGCAGGGGATAATCAGCAAGTACCTTCAGTTGTGGTACTAGTATCATAGGAACCTTTCACACATAACAGGATTATTTCCTTCCTTACTGTGCTTTTGTATCAATCCCCCACCCACTTGTTGAAACTAAAATTGTTTTACCTCAGGGCCCTGTTCTGATGCCAGCCATTGTTATTATGGAAGTGATTGATCCAGCATAACTTTTATATTTACTAAAGCTTGAGGGAACATGAAGGCCTTCCTATATTCCCTATATTCCCTACCTACAGGATTTTCTCCAGGATTCTCTTTAAAGTCGCAGGTGCGAATAATGCTCTTTCCACGTTCTTACACACACACACACACACACACACACACATATACATATGTATATATATTTATTCTTACATATATAAATATGTATATTTATCTATAGCTTCTCTCCTGTGTGAATTCTCCTATGCATAAGGCCCAAGGATCCAGGACAGTCCTTCCCACACTCCTGACAGATGAAAGGTTTCCCTACAAAATGACTTTTCACATGTGCAGTAAGGGCTGAAGACAAACTGAACACCTTTCCACATTCCTTACACTTATGAGTTCTCTCTCCACTGTGAATTTTCAAGGTTCATAAAGCTATGCCAATTGCATCAAAATCTTGCTGCAGTCCTTTCATATATAAGGTCTCAATCCAGGATAAATTTTTCTCATGCGGCAAAGCTTGAGGATTGAGTAAAAATCTTCCCACACCCCTGCATATGTTTTCTTCTAGTATGAATTTTCCTATGTTTAAAGTTAGGGGGAAGTGAAGGCTTTGCCAAAGTCTTTACAAAGATAAGGTTTGTCCCAGTATGAAAATTTCAGTGTCACACAAGGATTGTGAAATAAGCAAAGGCCTTGCCAAACTCCTTACATATATATATATATATATATATATATATATATATGTGTGTGTGTGTGTGTGTGTGTGTGTGTATTCACTGCAATGTGCGTTTTCTTATGGACACAAAAGTTTGAATAGTAAGTAAAGACCCTCCCACAGTAGTGACATGAATAGTGTTTCATTCCTATATGAAATTTCCTAATCTCAGAAAGACCTGAGAAGAAATGAAAGGCCTTTCCACCTACCTCACATATAAGCGTTTTCTATGAAACAGAAATTGTGAAAAATAAGACTTCAGGAAGAAGCAAAGGCCTTCCTACATTGCTCAGAATTCTTAGTTATCTCTCCAGTGTGAGTTTTTCTGTGTACTAAGGCTTGTGGAATAAGCAAAGACTTTCACTCTGTATATGCATATGGTTTCTTTCCAGTGTGACTTTTTCTGTGCATACTAAGATGTATGAGTCAGACAAAGGCCACAGTACATTCCTTACATGCATACGGACTCTGCAGTATGAAATCTCCCGTTTATAAGGTATGAGGATCCATTGAAGGCCTTCCACCAGTCCTTACACTTAAACGGTTTCTCTCCTGTGTGGATGTTCACATAGTCCCACCGGGGTGATGCTGGACTCAAAAGTTTGTCCTCAGTACTTAAATTTCTGGGGGTTTTGTACATTATGGGCTTCTATGGGAAAGTGACGGTGCTGAGGACATGGGAAGAATGATCTTCTTATCACCCTCATAAGACATCCCACCTATCTTCGCATCCCTGTGGGGACGAGGGCCAAATTGCTCGCCTGAGCCTTTATCACAGTGTGCAGGAAGAGACATTCCACAAGGGCTGGCTGATCCCATGTAGAAGAACAGACAAGGATTCCAATCATTGGTCTATGCCATGAGAACTTTCATGTCAAAAGAAATCAAACTCTGCAGGTACGTAGCTGGTATGGTATGGGACAATGAATATCTTGGGGAAGTAATAAATCGAGATGGGGATGAAAGCAGTGACTCCGAAGCGAACCCTGGGGATTCAGAGAGGAACTGGCCTAGTAGAAACCCAGAGAGCTGGAGACTTGGAATAGGAGCAAAGGCTGGTAAGAACATCAGAGAGCAAGGTCCGGCCAACGCTCTACCCCTTGACAACACGCGAGCAGTGGACTCTCAGCTACAAAGAAAACTTCAGGAGGCAGTTTCAGAAACATGACTTCAAACTGAGAGTATCAGGCTAGTACAGTGCGTTGCATGCAGTCAATCTGGTACAATGTCCGGAATTCCAAAGAGTCCCCTGAGGACCATCTGACTAATAGATGGATGGAATTTTGCTCTATCCGATCATAAATGTTTCCTTTTTTTTACCTCTAATATTAGTAAAGTGAAATGGGTGGGACCCAGGAATGTGAGCAACCTTGTGAATAATCACAGGTAAACGGAATGGTCTGCTGGGATGTAGAGAGCTTGGTACCTGACCTATAATCCCACTTATAAAAGATTTCATCAAGGCTCCCCTTCCATCCTTTGAAACGACATTCGGTGCACAGTTACCTGCATGTAAACTCTCCAATTGTGACCAGAGCAACTGTAGATCTGGGACCATCTGACTAATAGATGGATGGAATTTTGCTCTATCCAATCATAAATGTTTCCTTTTTTTACCTCTAATGTTAGTAAATGTTAGTTAGTCTATGCCTGACTGTCTCCACCAGGGCCCAACAGCTGAAGACAACCGAGGCCCAGCCAAGGCCTTGCTGAGAGCACTCTCCACACACTTGGATGAGCCTCACGCATAAAAGAACTGACAGAGGAACCCAGGTGTGTGGGACCCGGGGCTGAGATCTCCAAGCCTGTACAGTTTGGGACTGGACCTGCCAGTAACTAGACAGTTACACCCACCAACTGCCGTGTAACTCCAACAACGGCCAGGATCCAGCGATCATCACACTCAGCTCCTGGAAGCGCGGCCGCGCAACATCTTATCATCTCATTCCTAATTCGGTCAAACTGGCAGGCTACCAAATGTAACATGCCCACACGGCAGAGTCTGGCAAACTCCCCGTGGTATACCCAATATGTCAAATACCAGTAACAATGATGGGTCTCATTCTCCTAACCCTGAAAAAGCCTTGAATATTGCACTTTAAAAAAAAATAATCTCAGGGCTAGGACGAAGAAGACGTTACTGGCACCTGCTCGAGGCAATCGACGAACAACAGGGTGGTCGTGATCGTGAATGTTAGTAAAGTGAAATAGGTTGGACCCAGGAATGTGAGCAACCATGTGAGTAATTACAGGTAAACAAAATGGTCTGCTGGGATGTGGAGAGCTTGGGACCTGACCTATAATCCCACTTATAAAAGATTTCATCAAGGCTCCCCTTCCATCCTTTCAAACGATATTCTGTGCACAGTTACCCTGCATGTAAACTCTCCAATTGAGATCAGAGCAATTGTAGATCTGGGTAGGGTGTTGCTTGCACATGGCCAACCTAGGTTCAATCCCCAGGATCCTGTAGAGTCTCCCGGAGCACCATCAGAAATAATACCTGAGTGCAGAGCCAGGAGAAACCACTGAGGATCACCAGGTATTGTAGGATAATAGTGGTCTGCCCTTGCTCCCTGGCAGGTGAGAAATTATGTTTGTTGAACGCCCATAACCTTTCAACTACCTTTGTCTCCTGATAAGACTTTGACTTGGAAAGATTGTCTTTCTCTTCTCCTTAATGTCTTTTGCATGGTTAGCTATTTCAGAGCAACTGCTTTTTATATGGATACAGGAAGTCAGTTACAAAGACAAGCCTGAGCTTGAGATTTGATTGTCTCCAGATAATATTACCTCCTGGACATCTGATCTTTTGACTGAAGCCTCAGTTGTCCTTACTTCCTCGATCCCCAAAAGAAGGGTCCGATAAGAGACTAGATGGATCCAGGGCAAGTGGTGAGCTAGCTACCCTGGCATCAAAATGGGTCTGGACAAAGTACCATAATGCTTATCTATAAGAGCCTGGTCATGGACAAATTCTTTCATGAATCAAAAAGTAATAACTAGACTTGGACGCTGCTGGGATTAGGAGTAATTGATCTGGCCTGAGCACTGTAGTCTAATCTGTGGTGAGAAATCCCCAGGAGAGTCACCAACAAGCCTAAAGGTGTCTATTACTGTGTCCATACAGAATGGTAATCATTAGGAAGTAAGACGAAATATGTCAATTCAGTTGCTGGTCTAAGGAGAGGAGTAACACACCTTAAGGGCTGCTTTTCCTTCGTTGGCTGCAGGTGATGGGGAAGTCTGGAAAACCATTTTTCATTGTGCTTCCCGTGGGGAGGCGTGGATTGGGGCCGTGGTGAGAGAAGAAAAAGAGCAGCTTCAGGGAGATAGGGGGAATGAAGGAGACTGAGAAAAGAAATGATCCTCTACCACCCTGATCCCCTATCTTCCCGTATGTACGTGTTACACCCACCAACTGTCCCCATTGCCGTGTAATCCCATCAATGGCCAAGACCCAGAGACTATAAAACCCTGTTCCTGGAAGAGAACAGCCCAGTCTCCTGACTGCGTCTGGTTGTCTTACTAGGTGTGTTCAGTTTCCCTTCCCATCCCGAGCAGAGACCCGGCAGCTGAAGACCTCTGGTTCGAGCCACAGCTATGCTTAAGACCACTCTCCAAAAGTTCGGACGAGCCTCACTCATGAAGGAACCGGCAGAGGAACCCAGGTGTGCAGAACCTGGGACTTAGATCACCAAGCTGCTCGTATTGGGACTGGGCCTCCTCCACGCAGAATGTGCCATCTTCCAGTATGTTGGCGTTACACCCACCAACTGTCCCCGGTGCCGTGTAATCCCATCAATCGCCAAGACCCAAAGACTATAAAACCGTGCTCTGGGAAATGCGCGGCCACACGAAATCTTACTATCTACTCTTACTCTGGAAAAACTGGCAGGCTACCAGAAGTATCCTGCCCACACCGCAGAGTCTGGCAAACTCCCCATGGTGTATTCAATATGCCAAAAACCAGTAACAATCATGGTTCTCTTTCTCCTGACCCTGAAAGAGCCTCAAATGTGGCACTTCTTAAAATCTCAGGGATAGGAAGAAGGAGACATTACTGGGGCCTGCTTGAGTCAATTGATGAACAACAGAATGATAATGATACAGTGAGAAAAGAAGAGACATAGAGTTAGAGGACACGGTTCCGACTTAGAGAGAAGGCTGAGAGCTGAGAGTAAGAGTGGCTGGGGAGATTGGAGAGGAGTCACAGAGACCACTGGAAAGCGAGTTAGAGACAGGGTTGGAAAGAGCTGGGAGAGACAAAAGACTGAATAAACAGCAAGTAATCAGCAACCAGCCTGGTCCTCATTCTACTTTCATCGGCCCAAAGCAACAGCTGTCCAGGGTGGAGAGGTGGCTCGAGAGCACCAAATGTGGACAGTGAGAGAGAGCCACCAGGAGAGATCGGGAACATCTGTTAACATGTAAATCCTGTTAAAAGCCCCACTTCTCATCGAGTGCCCGAAGCCTGCCTGGAATGACTCCTGAATGTAGAGTCAGGAGTAAGCCCAGAGCACTTCTGGCTGTGATCCGAAAACAAAAACACAAAAAAGTGAACTGTTGGGGGGCTGGAGCGATAGCACAGCGGGTAGGGTGTTTACCTTGGACAAGACCAACACAGGTTTTATTCCCAGCATCCCAAATGGTCCCCCAAGCACCGCCAGGAGTAATTCCTGAATGCATGAGCCAAGAATAAATGCTGTGCATCACCGGGGTGACCCAAAAAGCAAAAAAAAAAAAAAAAAAAATAAGTGAATTGTGTGGTTAATCAGAAAAAAGAACACAACTTTCTTGACTTAGCATAAAAGCATTTTTATGATGGCTACAGAGATAGCACAGACCACGAGTTCCTTGTCTGGCACATAGCTGACCAGGGTTCAATCCCTATCACCTCACAGGGTCCCCAAACCTAGCATTATCAATGAGAACAGAGCCGGGGTAAACTCTAATCTCCACTGGGAGATCTGGGTACGTGATTTAATAAAAGAAAAAGAGGATGAAAAATTATACTTGGAGCCAGAGTGATAGTACAGTTGGCAGGGCATATGTTCGGTCCCTGGCCCCAATCACTCCCAGGCGTGATTCCTGAGTGCCAAGTCAGAAATAACACCTGTGCATTACCGCTGTGTCCCAAAAAGAAAAAAAGAAAAAAAAGAAAAGAAAAATTAAGTTTAGCCCAAAAGAGATTTTAAAGTCCATAATTTTGCCCAGAGCCTCCAACTCCTTCATTTTCCCTTCACAGCCATCTCTTGAAAGGGCTCAAGAAATTTCACATGCAAGAGACCTCAATAAAGGTATAAACAGGAGAGAGCACACCAGACTGAAGCAGATGCCAGCCACCTGGAAGCCCAGAGGGCCTTCCCTGGTATCCAGTGTCCAATAGTCCCCTGAGCAAGGAGCAGGGCACAGACCACAAGTACTACCAGGTGTGGCCCCAAATCTCACCTCCTCTGCTCCCCAAGTAGTGAGATGTACTCAAGGACAGAAGCTCAGAGGGCTGAGCACCTGATTTACCTTTGGGGGACATGGCATGGAAACCCCTGCATTTCAGACACACAGACACAAGATGGGGAAAGTCTCTGTTTATCTCCAAGTTTGTAGCAAATGGAGCGGGGACCGGGGAGAGAGGGAAAGACAAGAGAAACACTCCAACCCCAAAAAGATGCTCAAAGAATGCTCATGTGTCAAGACAAATTCTGGAGTGGGAGGGTTGGGGTCATACCTAGTGATTCTCAGGGGACAGTATCAACTAGTGATGTTGTGGCAGTTATAACTCTGGTCACCGCAAGAAAAACAAATGCCCTCCTGGCTGTACTACTGCACCACCACTAAGAGTGAGACATTTAGAACCTATTGCAGCTGATCCCTGGAAAACCCCTTTCTGCAAGTACTCACTTCAACAGCAGGGCACACCCCTGGTCTTGCAGAGATGGACAGTGGAGATGCTTGGAATCTGGACAGGTGAGGCAGAAATTCTTTTTTCTGATGGAATATAATCACATAGGGTTAGCAAAGATAGTAAGTTTATAGGGTGCTTTTCTTTCAAGCAGCTAAGCCGGGGTCAATATGCAACAGGACAGAGGCTCACCTACTCCAGCACTGCTAAAAATGATACATGAACTCAGAACCAAGAGTAACCCCTGAGCACTGAGTGCTGCTGTGGCCAAAAACAGTAGAATAAATTAAGTAATAAAGACATTTCTGGGACCGGAACGATGGTACAGCAGTAGGGAGTTTGCCTTCCATGCGGCCAACCCGGGTTCGATTCCCAAAATCCATATTGTCCCCCAGCACTGCCAGGAGTGACTCCTGAATCCAAAGCCTGAGTAAACCCTGAGCATCGCTGGCTGTGACCATAAAAATAAAAAAGAAAAGAAATTTCTGTGTAAAGAGATTGGAGACACAGTATAGCAGGTGAAGTGCTTGTCTTGCACTCGGCCAAGCCAATTTTGAATCATGGCATCCCCTACGGTGCCCTGAGACCCGCCAGGAGTGATCACTGAATGCAAAGGCAGGAGAAGTAACTGAGTCTTGCAGTTGTACTTCCTACAGACTGAATCATTATTTCATTTAAACGCATAAAGGTGTGGTGACCAATAGTGATCCTAAATTGCATTATTAGAGGGTTTAGGGCACACTCTGGAAGTGCCCAAGCTACTTCCTGCTAAGATGGCACATTTGGTTGCAAGACCCACTGTAGCTCCACCCTGTTTCACCCCTCCAGACCGCAACCTGAGTTGGCCTAAAGCTCCACACCTTGGGGCTTGAGTGACAGCATAGACAAGTGAGCATTTCTTTTGAAGGTGGCCAACCTGGGTTGAATTCTGGGCATCCCTATGGTTCTGGGCACCACTAGGAGTGCTTGCTGGATTTAGAGCCAGGAGTAACCATAATGCCTCACTGGGAGTGACCCCAAATGCAAAATAAATAAAAAGGAAAGAGAAGCTCCCCACCTCCCTGAACTCCCAGAACCCATTGAATGCACAAGAACCAGTGAAAATCAAAGGCTCTGCCAAATGCTTTTGAGCCTCAAGCATATGAAGAATATGCCGTGCCCCTCCCCCCATTCAGCCCCGCCACCCCCCAAGAACGACAGGACAGAGGGGAGGGTGTGGGAAGCTGGCCCTTTAACTGACCAAGGCCTAAGTGCCTGTATGGTCATCCTGACCTACGACCCCACGGCAGGCACAGCCTGTGCTATGTATGGTCATCTTGACCTACGTGACCCTGCAACAGGCAAAACCAGTGCTATGTATGGTTATCTTGATGTATGGTTATCCTGAGAGAACATCTGTCATGGCTGTCAGTAATAACAAGAAGGGACTATCTCGTGTCTGGTACGTGATGCATGTAAATTTTATAAATCATATGGACATGGCTCTTTGTGTATCTACCTCATGTCTGGTAAATCATATGGACATGGCCTTTGTGTAATCACCTCGTGTCTGGTACCAGATACACATAAACCTTGTAATGCATGATAGGTGAAAACAAACCTTCCTAACCATATATGGGCACGACCTTTTGTGTAGCTGCCTCACTAATGGATATATACCCTGATTGCCCCCAATAAAGTCCTGTCCCTTTTTCTCTCTGTTTCTGAGCTGCATTCTGTCTCTTGTGTCTCGTGTTCATTCGGTCGGTCCTTCCCAGCACCTACGGATCCTAGGGCCACCTCTGCAGGCCGGAGAGTGGTCTGGTGGGGCCCCCCGCAGGAGGGTCTTTTTTCCTTCATGCTGCTGACCCAGATATGGGGTACCCTGAGCAACCCCATGAGTGACCCCTGAACACTGTCAGGTGGGGCTCAACAACCCAGGAGGAAAAAAATGTGCACCCAGGTCCCTTTGATGAGGGAATCCCATGCTTTAGCCCTAATCCACAATCCGCCTAAGGAATGACAGGGGACAAGGAACGGGATGTCCTGGGGACACTGCTTGGGATGATCCACCCACCTTGAGACTGACCAGGTGCTGGTTGTCGCCCAGAAACTAAGATAACACTGAGCTGCCCTCACACGCCCCATCAGATCTGGGGGAGACTGAGGCTCCCTCTAGCTCTGGCACTTTCTGCTTTGTGAGGGGCCCGAGCGATGGGTCAGCAGGGAGGGCACTGGCCTCGCATCCCGACACCCAGAAGGGTCCTCGGATGCCCAGGGAGGGAGTCCTGGGCGCCACCGGGAAAAGGTCTAAAACACATGAAAAAAATTAAAATTTTTATTTTCACTTTTGCTTGTTCAGTTATTGTCCTTGTTTCTGGAACTTTCAGAAAGACCTTCGCGCTTCCAATTCGTTTTTCTCCTCGACCACGTGCTTTCTCTACCCACCCACCTTTTTGGGGGGTCTGGGGGGCTTTGCCAAGGGGTTACTCCGGGCTCTGGGCTCACTCCAGGCCGTGATCGGACGCTGTGGGGTGCCGGGATCGAACCCGGGTGGCCGCGTTCCCCCCTTACACGTCTTTCTAAATAAATTCTCCTTAGTTTCAACGACCCTGTTTCCCCCAAAATCAATTTATAAACCTCTTGGTGGCAGCGCTCGGTGCGTCTTGGGTGAGGGGCCGCCACCCCGGGCCACCGCTACAGAGCGACCCCGCCGCCCACAAGGCAGAGACCGCGGAGGTTCTGGCGCTCAGAACGACCACCAGGACGAGCAACGGTGAAACCGACCTCCCGGGACCCCCCTGCCTCCCCTGGGTGCCCCCTCACCCGCTCCTCACCTTCCTCAATCACGAGACCCGCCAGCACTTCAGCACAGACCGCCAAGGGGGTGGATAAAGGTCGCGGATTTTGTGACGTCACCCGCACGTTCGCCCAGAGCCTTAAAGGGCCAGGCTTCGAATAGTCCTGACCAGGTACTTGCCTGCTCAGGAAGCTTCATTTTTCCTCGTTTCTGGGATAGGATCAGGTGATCCAGACATCTGGGAGTCGCCAGGTTTGGGATAGATGGGAGAGAGATGAGCTGAACAAATAACATGTCGAGCAGAGAGTCTTTGTATTTAAGAAGAAAATAAATTTCACAAAAATACTTTGCAAACAGCCACAAGACCATCTCTCTGAGTCCCGACGTTCATATATTTATTCATTTACAACACTCAGCCACATGCTAGGACCAGGCCCCCAGGATTCCCCCTGGCAGGTGCCAATGAAAAATACTGGCTTAAACAGGGTCCCTCACAATTGGGGGCTGATGATCGGCCGCTCAAAGTGATCTGGCAGTTTGACATACACATGTCTACACAGAAAGCTGCAGGACAGGGTCCAGTACAACCCCTGGTTGAGAAGTTTGGGATGGTCAAGACTTCTTCCATCAGCAGGTGCAGCATCCTCGAGACCCACAGCCCCCCATGTTGATCTCCACCCCGGGCTATGTTGCCCCATCGCAGAGCTGGAGGTGAAGATGCCCCAAGGATAATGCACTCACAGTTGAGACCCCTGTGCCATGCTAAATCCCCCCAGTGCAACCAGCAAAGCTCCATATCCTCCTAAAGCCTCTGGAGCAAGGCAGACCCCAGGAACCCACTGGATATGGATGGGGGGGTAAAAAGACAACCACAAAAGTGCCCCAAGAGCTGGCACAATCTCGTTGGTCACATTATAGGCACTGGAGGTGAGAGGTCCTCGTGTTCTGCCACTAATTGGCCTTCAGTGTCCCCCTTCGACCGAAGTATCACTTGTCCTTTAAACGTGTGCCTGGAAGAGGCCTGATCCACTATCACTAGGAATAAAGGTACACATGGAAGACTCCCGTCTGTGACATCATCCATTTCACCAAGGAGACTTAACATGCCAGGTTCCAAGTCCAGACAGACCATTATGGCAGCCCAGGTGAATCAGTGCAAGGGGGATGAGCTCGAATCAAAAATAGGAGAGGCAAGTGCTGGAGGGGCTGGTCACAGAGTTCAGGGCAGCGAGTTAAGGTGGAGTCTCTGAACTGGTCAAACATAGAGTCAATGCTCCCCAATACATCCATCATAAAAACAAAAGCAGGTTGATTCAAAGTAAAACAGTCAAGTAGGTTGTGAATGGGTCCTGGGACAATGAGTTTCTCTGGGAAGTCATTAATCAAGATGGGTGCAGTGTCTCTGAAGCCATCCCTGAAGGTGCAGAGGAACTGGCCTAGCAGCAACCCAGAGAGCTGGAGAGACACTGGACAGAAGCAAAGGATGGGAAGAACATCAGAGAGCACTGTACAATGAACACTCTACCCCTTGAAAACATGCTATATAAGAACCTACAAGGAAACCCCAGGACGCTGCTCTAGAAACACGTTTACAACCAAGAGTATGGGGAAAGAGGTTAGTACTGTGGCTTAATGCTTGTGTTAAGCATGGTTTTCCTGAGTTCCATTCCTGGCATCCAAAACAACACAGACTCCTAAGAACTGCCAAGTATGGCATGAATTACATAAAATATATTTCAATAAATAAATCCATGTATAGAACTACCTTAAGAACGGAGGCACATAGGAGTCAATGGGCACCAAAGTGTACTAGATCATTTTGTAGACTTCGTCTTTTGGACAGACCAAAAACAGTTTTAATCATTCTGGTGGCTAGTAGGGTTGAGATTTTACCACTTATAAACGCAAAGTGTTGTCGTCTTTTCTCCTAATATAATTGAAATGAGAAGAGTAAAATCCAGGAATGTGATGACCCTTTATTTTAGTCTTCACAGCTGATGTTATTGCCTGCTGAGATGGGAGTTTGGGCATTCTGCCAGGTTCCCACCATTTGTAAAATATTTTGATCAAGGGGCCTGTTCCATCCTATCATAGAACCATCAGAAATCTTTCTGTGCACAGTCAAGTCCATATCAACTATCTCTAATCCACTCTATTAAAGAAGAACTACAGGGTCATTATCCTAAACTTTTCAGAAATATTTATCTGTGTATTATTTTTATGTGTACGGAAATCTAATAAAAATCTGAAAACAAGGAGTGCAGAGCTGATGCAGTGGGAAGGTGCTCGACTGCACAAGACTGATCAGGATTAAAATCCAGATTCCCATAAGGATACCTATGTCCTCCCTCGCAGGTATGGATGAGGTCAGAGCCAAGAGTACGGCCTTAGCAAAGCAGGTGTGGCTCCTCAAAACATAACATAGGAAGGTTTTAAGTGAGGAGGTTTGCCTCTTTTTCCATTCCAAAGGATTCACTGCAACATCCTGGTTGATCTCTATCATAAACCCCGCCAACTGGGGTCTCTGCCTCAAACCAGAGTTCAAGCAAAACTGAGACACTGGGCTGGAGTTATTACACAGCGGGCAGGGCGTTTTCATTGCATGCAGCCAACCCGGGTTCAATTTCCAGCATTCAATAGGGACCACCAAGAACAGCCATGAGTAGTTCCTGAGTCCAGAGCTAGGAGTAATCCCTGTGCATCTCTGGGTTTGACCAAAAAAAAAAACATAAAGAGTGACACTGATAAGTGTGATCGAGGGGTGGTTATTGTACCTGTTCACTTAGTTCATATTTAATCAGTTTTCACCTGAATTCCATCATCAAGACCCATTATGTACAGGGGCTAGAGCAATAGCACAGCGGGAAGGGCGATTGCCTTGCATGTGGCTAACCTAGGTTCCATTCCCAGCATCCTATATGGTCCTCCAAGCACAGCCAGGAGTGATTCCTGAGTGCAAAGCCAGGAGTAACCCCTGTGCATCTCCGTGTGTGACGGGGGAAAAAAAGAAAAAAAGGATCCATTATTTACAGGTTAACATACACATCAAGTCCAAGTGCTGGGACACTGGCATAGGAAATAGTAACCATTAGTATTATTATTAAGGTTCGCTATATAAGGTAACTCAGGAGGTTAATTCAGGTTCATAAGGAACTCAGGCATTAGTAGGCGTATGAAAATACACAGTGGCAAGAACTCTTAAGAGTGTAGAGAATTGGAAGATCTTTGTGTTTCCCTGAATTGCAATCATCAGCAATTCCCTTTCCCTCATAGTACTGAAGTCACCAGTTTAATTTGAACTTAAGAACTGTAACATAAAGAATGAACTAGGAGTATATATTTCAGACATCAAAAGGTTGAAGCAGAGTGTTTACCATGGGATCGCCCAAGTACCACACTCCCAGACTAATTCCTGAGTGCATATTCAGGAGAAACCCCTAAGCATCACCCAGTTGGGACACAAAAATGAAAAAAAAAATGGTCAAAGGGCAAGCCGTGAGGAACCCAGAGATAATGGAGGCATTGTGTATCCCAGCCAAGGCCTGGAACAGATTGAATGATGCATTAAAGGTAAATTGAAATTCAGATTTTAGGGACTGCTGGGCATTTCTCCTGCAGGGGATGACGGGATACGATCCCTTTTCCTCCCAGGCCCACCTGGAGTGATCCTGCCTGTGGAGCCAGAAGTTACTCCTGGGCATTTCTGGTTGTGCCTTACCCCCACCCATACAAAATAGTACTTGTTTTGTGTATTGAACAGAAAGCGCTATGTCAGGGGGATCAGGTTTATGAATGACAGATGTGAGCGATTTCCGTGATCCCTGTGATCAAGGCTTTCTCTGACTGTAGGTGGTTTTTCTGGACTCACCTCCAGTATCAATTGGTCCCCTGGTACCGCAGGGAGTAATCAGCTACCTGGGCAGCACTGGGAGCCTTAGGATATGCATCTTTGGGGAGGGAGACACAGTCAGCAGAGCTCAGGGCTTATTTATTCCTGCCTTTGCACTCAGGAGTCACTCCTCTGGGGCCAGGGTTGAGGGCTCCTAAAGTCCTAACGTCCAGCACCCCCTAATGGTTTGGAGGGAATTGATGTAGGCATGCAGGCAGATAGGGAAGGTTCCCCCTCCCAAGGCAAAGGCAATAAATATCCTGGGAATAGCTCTGAATTTGTGAAGGACAAACTTGCAGAAAACAGGAACAAAGGCCTGATCACGCCCTCACCTATGGGCACCAACAGAACCCAGAGAAGCTCCTGCAGAAACAAAAGGCCAGGAAAGGAATTTCAAAGAAGATCATCACCACTCCCAACCTGCCTAGGCAACCTCCTTAGCAACGGGACTATGGCCTAGGTAAAAGCCGAGATTGGATTCCCTTCTGTTTCAGGGAGACCACTCATTGGCTTTCCCAGACATTTGCGGGAGAAGGGCAAGTGGGGGATCCCCGAATGTGGGAAACAAAGTCGGACTCCAGAAGGATGTGGAGCCCCCCACCACTGCTTCCGACCCGCTCCCCCAAATTATATAGTCAGATCAGGAGGTGTACACCAGGTGGGGTGGGGTGGGGTGGGGGTTGAGGGATGACCCCAGACCTCAATGGGGGAGCACCCCAATGGTGCTGCTTCATTCTCAATGAGTCCTTGTGCCAAGAGGAGGCCGCCACTGGTGGATTCAACTGTCTTACACCCGCAAAGGGCTGGAGGGAATGAGAGAATCCAGCATCTTCCGGCCCTGCCTGCGTCCGACTGGGCCTTGGGTCACAGAATAAACTGGGGATCTGTGTCTGGGTGTTCCTGCTGCCTGGGGCTCACCCCACTCACTCTATGTGTGGAGGCACTCACAGTGGGCAGTGCTCCAGAGCCAGCTACCCGAGAGCGAACAGGGTAACACAGGAGAGACTTGCCTTCGCGCAATACGATGTGTCCAACCAACTCAGTTCTAAAGGTCTCCATACCCCATGTCCACGTATCACAGCACCCCGCATTGCTGAGGGTGCCATCTTCCATCCTGAGTTTTGAGGTTCTTATACACATGAGAAGTCCCATGTCTTCTGTTCTCCGTGGAGGAGGGTGGCAGAGGCTCGATTCAACTTCAGCAACTCCAGATGTCTGGGGTGAAGGTAACAGTCATCAGAGGAGCTAGGGTGTGTTAAGAAGAATTTTAATTAACACAGAAATATTGAGCTGGTCAATCTCCTTCCCTGGAAAATCTAAATACATCACTTCTTCCAAGGTTTTTTTTTTTTTTTGCTTTTTGGGTAATACCCAGCAATGCTCATGCTTTACACTCAGAAATTACTCCTGTACACTCAGAAATTACTCCTGTACACTCAGAAATTACTCCTGGTGGTACTTGGGGGACCATATGGGATGCAGTATATTGGACACAAGTTGGCTGTATGCAACATAAACATCCTACCAGCTACACTGTAGCTCTGGCTCCGAGGGGTTTTTTTTTGGGGGAGGGGGGGACTGTTTTGGTGTGTGCAGACAGGGTTCTGGGAAACATTGAGTACCTGGGATTGAACCTGGTCGGTTACAAGCAGGGTGAGTTTATTTTGTCGTTGTTCTGTTCACTTTGAACAAGAAAAGTTATGAGCCCTCTTTGCTCTGTCTGTGGCCCAGCTCTTTGGAAAGGTTTCCAGTTATAGCCAACCCCATGTGCCATCACCCCACTTTCTGAGGTTGCCACAACCCTCTTCTATAAAGAAAAGTGGTCAGGGATACAGCAAGATACAGCTCAAAACCCACCAAGTTAGGGTGGGGGAATCTGCCATCACGGGACTGAGGCTGTTTTGGTTTTATTTGGTTTCTTCATGGTTTGGAGGCCCAACACGAGCAATGCTCAGGGTTACTCCTGGCTCTGCACTCAGGACTATGACTCTGACATGCTGGTGGGGCTGTATGGAGAGTCAAAGAAAGAATCTTCTTGGGGTCGAGTGGGTTGTTCCTGCTTTGTTTCTGGACCAGGAGGGGTGCAGAGGATTGAACTGACGTCGAAAGTGCAAGGCAAAGTCATTTATTTTCATTATTGTTCTCTTCACTGAGCTAGAAACCTTCTGAAGCCAATTTGCTATGTCTGTGACCAAGCCATTGAGAAATATTTCCTGTTATGGGCAACCCACACCCCAGCACCCCACATTCTGAGGGAGCCCAAACCTCTACTACAAGGAAGAGGCAGCAAGGATACAGCCAGATACAGCTCAGAAACCCCCACGATTGGGTGAGGGAATCCCCCAATAAGGGACTGGGGCTGTTTTGGTTGTATTAGGTTTGTTCATGGTTTGGGGGACACAAATCTAGCAACGGCAGAGGTTCTCCTGATGTTGCATTCAGGAATCACTCCGGCATGATGGTGGGGCTGTATGGAGAGCCAGAGAAAGTACTGGGGCCTGTGACGCAAGCCAAGAGCACTAACCGCTCTGCTCCCGCTGCAGTGACCCAACCGGCTTGCTTGATCCTTAATGACCTAACATTGAAGCAAAGAAATGGGCTGGAAATCTAAAGCGAGGGAAAGGTGGGCCACGGCAGTTCTGGCGATACACCACGGGATGGCGCTGTGGGCGTTTCTGTCCCTCTCTGGGATCGTTTCTTTGTTATTTATTTTTTATTGGTGAATCACCATGAGGTACAGTTGTAGACTTACAAATTTTTGTGCTTGGGTTTCAGCTATACAATTATCGAGTACCCGTCCCTCCACCAGTGCCCATTCTCCACCACCACTGATCCCAGTTAGCCCCTCCCATTTCCATCCCCCCATTCCACCCTGCCTCTGTGGCAGTGCATTCCTTTTTGTTCTCTCTCTCCTTTGGGGGGCTGTGGTTTGCAAATGAGGCATTGACTGTCAACCATGTTCGGTCTATAGTTAACTTTCAGCATGTATCTCCCATCCTGGGAGGATCCTCCCAGCACCCTTTATTTGGTGCTCCCTTCTCTATCTGAGCTGCCTTTTTCCATAGCGTGTGTGGCTGGCCTTCATGTGATGGAGTAAACATCCTGGCACTTGTTTCAGCTATTCTTGCGTGTTATTCTGAAAGAAAGGGACAGACATAGAAAGATCGCTTTCGTCTGGGGAACATAAAGTAACAAAACGTGCTCGTTTCTCTAAGAATTTTCCACCCTTGCATTTGCTTCAGTGTTCATTATGGGGTAATAAAGGATCAAGCAAGCCTCTTCCACAGGTGCAGCAGGAGGAAGGAAAGCCTGCGGTTGCTTGTCTTTCACTTGAGCAATCTGGGCTCGATTCCAGCCTTCAGATCTTTGTGAGGAGGATATCTGAATCGCCTTGGGGGTCGAGTGTGTTGCCCTAGCTTTGTCTCTAAAACCTGGAGGGGTTCAGAGGATTGAACTGAACCTTTAATGAGCAAGGCAAGGTTATTTTCTCACATTAATTGTTCTTTTCTCTCTGTACAAGAAAGGTTCTGAATGCACCATATGATGCCTGGGACCGAGCCCTTTGAATGTTTCCTGTTATGGGCAACCTACATCCCATCACCCCACATTATGAGGGTACTTAACCGTCTTCTACACTGACGTGGTGAATGGAAGAATATACAGTTCTGACACCCTCTAGTCGGGCTGATGGAATTCGCCATCAAGGAACTGAAGCTTTGTGTTTTACTTTTCTTTCTTGTTTGTTCCTTTATGGTTGTGGCCACACCCGGATATGCTCAGGGCCTTCTCCTGCCTCTGCACTCAGAAATCACTATGGACATGACTGAAGAACCATAGGGGAAATCTATGACTATACCCGGGTCCAATGGATGCAAGGCAAAAACCCTATCTGCTCTGCTCCCGTTGCAGCAGACCAAGCAGCATGCTGGATCCTTAATGACCTCATACTTAACATTTCAGCAAAGAGAAGGGCTGAAAATCTTAAAGTGAGAAAATTTGGACCGCGGAAGTTATGCTGAAATGCCATGAGATGGAGCTTTGAGCGATTCCGTCGCTCTCCAGGCCCATTTCTCTAAGAATTTTCCACCCTTATTTTTGCTTCTGTGTTAAGTATGGGGTAATTAAAGATCAAGCACGGAGCATCAAAGGGGCAGTGGTCGGAGAGCCTTGAGGGTGCGAGTCTCTCACATGAGTGACCAACATTCAATTCCCGCCTTCATTTCTTGTGGGATACATGGCTAAACTACCTCGGGGGTTGAGTGGGCTGCTCCATATTTGCCTCTAGACCAAGCGGGGTGCAGAGGATTGACCCTGACGTGGACAGAGCAAGGCAAAACTGCAAGGCTGAAGCCAGAGCACAGCGGGTAGGGTGTTTGCCTTGCATGCGGCCGACATGGCCACCTGGGTTCAATTCCTCCACCCTCTTGGCAAGCTAACAAGACTATCTTGCCCACACAGCAGAGCCTGGAAAGCTACCTGTGATGTATTCGATATGCCAAACACAGTAACAAGTCTCACAATGTTACTTGGCCCCCTTCAGGAAATCGATGAACAATGGGAGGACACTGACTGTGACACTCCGAGCTAAAAAAAATCTGAAGCCACTTTGTTATGTCTGTGACGAAACCGTTGAGAAATATTTCCTGCTATGGGCAACCCACACCTCATCACCCTACGTTCTGAGGGTAACTAACCCTCTTCTACAAGGAAGACGCAGCATGGATACAGCAAGATACAGCTCAGAAACACCCCCGTTGGGGTGAGGTAATCCTTCAATAAGGGAATGAGGCTGTTTGGTTTTATTTGGTTTGTTCATGGTTTGGGGGCCACAAATACAGCAACGCGCAGAGGTTCTCCTGGCTCTGCACTCAGGAAGCACTCAAGCATGATTGTGGGCTGTATGGAGAGCCAAAGAGTGTGAGAGCTTTCTTTCACTTGGGTAACCTGGGTTCTATTCCAGTCTTCATATCTTGTGGAGTACATAACTGGTACATAACTGGACTCACTATAAACAGTGCTCCTTTCCCACAGTCCAGGGGCTTCTCCCCTGGGGCATTTTGTGTCCATGGACTGAGCAGAACAGTCTCTGAGTAGCTTGTCCCAGGGGAGCGCTTCTTTGCAGCGTGGGCGCTCACTTTCTACTGGTAACCCACAGAAGACATCCCACCTGTCTTGACATCCTCATGGGGCTGAAAGCATAACTGCTCACTAGAGATGTTGTCACAGTGTGCATGACCAGAAGAATTCCAACTGGGCTGTTGCTCCCCGAAGAAAAGCAGAGAAGGATTCCAATTTCTGTGCTGTGCCTGATAGTCTTCTCGTCAAGTAAAGTAAGTAAAGTAAAGACCCTCCTGTTGATCATCGATTTGCTCGAGCGGGCCCAGTAACGTCTCCATTGGAGACTTTGTTGTTACTGTGTCTGGCATATCGAATACTCTCGGCAGCTTGCCAGGCTCTCCGAGAGGGGCGGAGGAATCGAACTCGGGTCGGCCATGTTGGCTGCGTGCAAGGCAAACACCCTACCCGCTGTGCTATCGCTCCAGCCCATGGTCTTCTCGTCAAAAAAATTCTAAACCTGAAGGTTGGTTTCTAACATTTACCCAAGTCGGTTGCAATTCTGACATGTGGATGGATTTGGTACTATGGATTTGGCATTATGGTACTTTGTCCAGGCCCATTTCGATGCCAGGGTAGCTAGCTCACCACTTGCCCTGGGTCATTCCAGTCCCTTTCCAGGACCCCACCTTTGGGGATTGAGGAAGTAAGGGCAACTGAGGCTTAAGTCAAGAGAGCAGGTGTCCAGGAGGTAATATTATCTGGAGACAATCAACTCCCAAGCCACAGGCTTGTCTTATAACTATCTTCCTGTACCTATACAAAAAGCAATTGCTCTGAAATAGCTAACCATGCAAAGGACATTAAGAAAAAGAGAAAGACAATATTTACAAGTCAAAATATTATCTGGAGACAATCAACTCCCAAGCCAAAGGCTTGTCTTATAACTGTCTTCCTGTAACCATACAAAAAGCAATTGCTCTGAAATAGCTAACCATGCAAAGGACATTAAGAAAAAGAGAAAGACAATATTTACAAGTCAAAGTCTGATCAGGAGACAAAGGTAATTGACAGCTTGGGGGCAATCAACAAATAAAAGCTCCCAGTGGCCATGGAGGAAGGACAAACCAATATTATCCTTAATATCTGGCGATGCTCAGGGGGTTCTCATGGCTCTGCACTCAGATATTAATTCTGTTGGTGCTCCGGGAGACTCCACAGGATCCTGGTGGTTGAACCTAGTTTGGCCATGTGCAAGCAACACCCGACACCAATCTACAGTTGCTCTGGTCTCAATTGGAAACAGTTTCGATGAGCTTAACTATCGTTTGAAAGGATGGAAGGTGCCCCATTGTAAAAATTTTTATAAGTGGAAATAGGAGTCAACTCCTAAGCTCCCCACATCCCAGCAGGTCATTTCGTTTACTTGATTACTCACGAGGTTGTTCACATTCCTTGATCCCACATATGTCACTTTACTAATATTAAAAGAAAAAAAGAAAACAGTTATGATTGGAAAGAACATAATTCCATCCATCTATGAGTCAGATGGTGCTCAGGGGACCATTTGGAATTCAGGACATTGTACCAAGATTGACTGCATGCAACCCACTGTACTAATCCGATGCTCAGTTTAAAATGTTTGTAAAACTCCCTCCTGAGGTTTCCTTGTAGCTGAGAGTCCACTGTTAGCGTGTTGCCAATGGGTAGAGCATTGTCCAGACCGTGCTCTCTGATGTTCTTATCAGCCTTTGTTCCTGTTCCATTTCTCCATCTCTCTGGGTTTCTCCTAGCCCAGTTTCTCTCTTAAGACCAGGGATGACTTCGGAGTCACTGGTTTCACCCCCATCTGGATTTATTACTTCCCCGTGAGTCTCATTGTCCCTTCCCCCACCAGTTACCTACCTGCAGAGTTTGATTTCTTTTTACATGAAAACTCTCATGGCATAGAATAACAATTGGAATCCTTCTTTGCTCTTCTACATGGAAGAAGCCAGCCCTGGTGGAATATCTTTTCCTGCACACTGTGATAAAGGCTCAACTGAGCAATTTTTCCCTCATTCCCATGGGGATGCCGAGACAGGTGAGATGTCTTCTGAGGGCGATTGGAAGAACACCTTTCCTGTGTCCTCAGCACCATCACGTTCCCTTAGAAGCCTATAATGGACAGAACCCCCAGAAATGTAAGCACTGAGAAAAACTTTTGAGTCCAGCCTCACCCTGCTGGGACTATATGAACATATACATAGGAGAGAAACTGATTAAGTGTAAGGACTGTGGGGAGGCCTTCAGTGGATGCTCATACCTTATACACAGGAAATTTCATACTAGAGAGTTCGTATGCATGTAAGGAATGTGTCGTGGCCTTTATCTGAATCTTACATCTTAGTATGCACAGAAAAAGTCACACTGGAAAAAAACCATATACTTGTACGGAGTGGGAAATCTTTGCTTATTCCACAAGCCTTAGACCAGGGCTTATGCACAGAAAAACTCTCACTGGAGAGATACCTTATACATGTGTGCAACGTAGGAAGTCCTTTGCTTATTCCTGAAGTCTTAGTTTTCACAATTTTCATTTTGGACGAAACCTTTATATATGTAAGGTAAGTGTAAAGGCCTTTCATTCCTACTCAGGTCTTTCTTAGCATAGCAAAGTTCATACAGAAATGAAACATTATTCGTGTCACTACAGAGGGAAGGTCTTCGCTTTCTATTCAAACTTTTTTGTCCACAAGAAAACACAAGCTGCAGTGAATCCATATATATGTAAGGAGTGTGGCAAGGCCTTCGCTTATTTTGCAAGCCTTTTGAGGCACAGAAATTTTCATACTGGAGACAATTCTTATGTTTGTAAAGACTTTGGCAAAGCCTTCAATTCGCCCTAACTCCTTATTTAATATAGGAAAATTCATACTCGAAAAAAAAAACATATGTAGGTATGTGAGAAGTTCTTTACTTATACTTGAGCTTTGCTTTGTGTAGAAAAATTTATCCTGGACTGAGGCCTTATATATGTAAGGGCTGCAGGAAGATTTTCATGCAATTAGCATAGCTTTCTGAACAGAAACATTCACAGTGGAGAGAAACCTCATAACTGTTAGGAATGTAGAAGGGTCTTCAATTTGTCTTCAGCCCTTCCTGTGTGTGTGAAAAGTCATTTTTCAGTGAAACCTTATATATGTCTGGAGTGTAGGAAGGACTTTCCTGGATCCTCAGGCCTTTTTATGCAAAGGAGAATTCACACTGGAGAAAAACTACATATGTGTAAGAACGTGGGAAGCCCATTATTCACACCTGCGGCCTTTAAAGAGAATACTGGAGAAAATCCTGTAGGGAAGGAATAGAGGAAGACCATCATGTTCCCTCAAGCTTTAGTAAATATAAAAGTTATGCTGGATCAATCACATCCATAATTACAATAGCCGGGGTCAGAAAATGAATCTTAGGTAAAACAATTTTAGTTTCTACAAGTGCATGGGGGCCTGATACAGTAAGGAAGGAAATAATCCTGGTATGTGTGAAATCTTCCTGTGATACTAGTACCATAAGTGAAAGGTACTTGCTGATTATCCCCTGCACCATGGTTATGACAGTGTCCTGGCATGTGGACTTGCCAGTAAGTTAACTGGTAAATAATGTTTCTTAGTGATAAAGCAAGGTGGAAGGAATTAAATAAGAAGTAAATAGGTACAAAAATGCATTTTGCTGGGTACTGTCAAGACTCACCATGGTTTCATTCTTTGCTGTGACTCTGACTTGGCTCAGAAACCCTGGTTTGTGGGGCATCATGGCCGAAATCAACCATGATGCTGCAGTGAATCCTTTTGACATTGGATATTCAGCCAAACCTCCATTCTTCAGGCCCTTCTGCGTTACGTTCCGGGTGCCACATCCCGCTGTGCTGTCCATAATTTGTGTCCAGGTCAGCCACATGCAAGGAAGCACTTCACTCACTGTAGCATATCAGCACTCATTGTATTCAGCTTTCCATGGGATTTACACAAAGATTGAGGGTAAATGTTTTGAGATTTTTATTTTAGGAGCATTTAAATCCTAACAATCGAATATTCACCCAAATGATAAACATCATGTAGATCTGTGCCAAAGGCCAAGCCAGGCTGAAAAGTGACCAGTGTGGTTTGCTGCCTGTTAGTCCCATGCGTGCCTCCATTCTAGGGGTTGGAATATCTCTCTCTCTCTCTCTCTCTCTCTCTCTCTCTATATATATATATATATATATATGTGTGTGTGTGTTGGATAACATTGCTTTGTCCTTCAAGAAGCTTAGGTTTTATCTGGATACACCCATTAATCTGGTTACACCCATCAATCTGGTTACACCCACCACAGTGCTCCAGAGGCACTTCCACTTCCATTGTGTTTACATGTAAACATGTAAACAGTCTTCCCTATGCTCTCCTTCCCACCCAGTTAATCAGCTTTCCCCTTAATCAGACTTGTTAATTTGTAAGATCATTTCATTTCATTTCATTTCATTTCATTTCATCATCCTGTTAATCGTCGATTGCCTCGAGCAGGCCCCAGTAACGTCTCTTTGATCCTAGCCCTGAGATTATATTCAAGGCTCTTTAGGAGAATGAGACCCATCATTGTTACTGGTATTTGGCATATTTGGTAGGCCACGGGGAGTTTGCCAGACTCTGCCCTGTGGGCAGGCTACATTCGATAGCCTGCAAGTTTGTCCAAAGTAGGAATGAGATAATAAGATGTCGCACGGCCGCGAATGCGGCCGCGCGGTTCCGGGATCTATATTTTATATTCTCTGAGTTTTGGCCGCTGATGGGATTACACGGCGCCAGGGGGCCAGGTGGTGGGTGTGACCCCCGCCTACTGGAATTTGGAGGATCTGGGTGGAAGATGCTCGACTCCAAATCGAGTAGGCTTGGAGGTCTCGGCCCCGGAACCCGCGTGGCTTTGTCCCTCTGCCAGTACCTTCATGTGTGCGGAGAGTGGTCTCAGCATGGTGGTGGCTGGTCCTAGAGGTCTTCGGCTGCCGTAGCCCTGGTCGGGGCGGGGAGGAAAGCTCAACCCGCTCCCCTCCAAGGGACTCCGGGAAGGAACACCCAGGCGCGGGGGCAGAGACTGCACTGCTCTCGTCCGGGATCTGGATTTTATAGTCTCTGAGTCTTGGCCGCTGATGGGATTACACGGCGCCAGGGGGCCAGGTGGTGGGTGTGACCCCCGCCTACTGGAATTTGGAGGATCTGGGTGGAAGATGCTCGACTCCAAATCGAGTAGGCTTGGAGGTCTCGGCCCCGGAACCCGCGTGGCTTTGTCCCTCTGCCAGTACCTTCATGTGTGCGGAGAGTGGTCTCAGCATTGTGGTGGCTGGTCCTAGAGGTCTTCGGCTGCCGTAGCCCTGGTCGGGGCGGGGAGGAAAGCTCAACCCGCTCCCCTCCAAGGGACTCCGGGAAGGAACACCCAGGCGCGGGGGCAGAGACTGCACTGCTCTCGTCCGGGATCTGGATTTTATAGTCTCTGAGTCTTGGCCGCTGATGGGATTACACGGCGCCAGGGGGCCAGGTGGTGGGTGTGACCCCCGCCTACTGGAATTTGGAGGATCTGGGTGGAAGATGCTCGACTCCAAATCGAGTAGGCTTGGAGGTCTCGGCCCCGGAACCCGCGTGGCTTTGTCCCTCTGCCAGTACCTTCATGTGTGCGGAGAGTGGTCTCAGCATGGTGGTGGCTTGTCCTAGAGGTCTTCGGCTGCCGTAGCCCTGGTCGGGGCGGGGAGGAAAGCTCAACCCGCTCCCCTCCAAGGGACTCCGGGAAGGAACACCCAGGCGCGGGGGCAGAGACTGCACTGCTCTCGTCCGGGATCTGGATTTTATAGTCTCTGAGTCTTGGCTGCTGATGGGATTACACGGCGCCAGGGGGCCAGGTGGTGGGTGTGACCCCCGCCTACTGGAATTTGGAGGATCTGGGTGGAAGATGCTCGACTCCAAATCGAGTAGGCTTGGAGGTCTCGGCCCCGGAACCCGCGTGGCTTTGTCCCTCTGCCAGTACCTTCATGTGTGCGGAGAGTGGTCTCAGCATTGTGGTGGCTGGTCCTGGAGGTCTTCGGCTGCCGTAGCCCTGGTCGGGGCGGGGAGGAAAGCTCAACCCGCTCCCCTCCAAGGGACTCCGGGAAGGAACACCCAGGCGCGGGGGCAGAGACTGCACTGCTCTCGTCCGGGATCTGGATTTTATAGTCTCTGAGTCTTGGCCGCTGATGGGATTACACGGCGCCAGGGGGCCAGGTGGTGGGTGTGACCCCCGCCTACTGGAATTTGGAGGATCTGGGTGGAAGATGCTCGACTCCAAATCGAGTAGGCTTGGAGGTCTCAGCCCCGGAACCCGCGTGGCTTTGTCCCTCTGCCAGTACCTTCATGTGTGCGGAGAGTGGTCTCAGCATGGTGGTGGCTCGTCCTGGGGGTCTTCGACTGCCGTAGCCCTGGTCGGGGCGGGGAGGAAAGCTCAACCCGCTCCCCTCCAAGGGACTCCGGGAAGGAACACCCAGGCGCGGGGGCAGAGACTGCTTGTAAGATCAGTTTCCCAGAAATCTATGATTTTATATATATGAGTGAAATATTGCCTTTCTCTTCTCCTTATGCCTTATGAAGTGTTTACCTTAAAGTAATATCCTTTTTGTATAGATACTGAAAGACCGTTAACATTATGCTTTGTAACTTATGATTTGATTGCCCTTGAATATTATTCACTCCCGGGCATCTGCTTTCTCGACTTAAGCCTCAGTTGCCCTTAGTTCCTAACACCCCAAAAGCAGGGTCCCGACGAGGGACTGAATGGACCCAGGGCAAGCGGTGAGCTACCCTGGCAGCGAAATGGGTCAGGCCAAGGTGCCACGATTCTTAACTATAAGTTAAGACTTTGATCATAGACAAATGCTGTCATGATCCAAAGGTAACGACAAGACTAGGATCCTGCTAGGGGTGGGAAAGACTATCTGGCCTGAGCACCGTAGTCTGAGATCGAGATGCCCCTAGGAGAGCAATTCTATAAGTTTAAGATATTTCTTACTGTATCCATACAAAACGATTTATATTATATTCTTGTATGCTTGTCGGAAAAGGAGAGGAGAGGCACGCCCATGGGATTCTGCTCTAGGGTGGGTCCTCCTGCTGAGGAAGGATCTGTCCTAGGAGCGGTCTTCCCTGAGGCTAAGATTTCTATCCCTGTTGATCTCTACCCCTATTGATTGTGACCACACCTATGTAATTGTTCCCCCAATTCCTCATGGAGAGAGGATTTAACTGTACTGTAGGAGTGGGATGGGGGGAGAAGGAAGAAGCAGAGGTTCAGAGAGGATCAGAAGGAAGAGGTGGATGAAAGATGGAGAAGGAGTATGAAGTAGCTGGGGGAGGAAGAATGGGGGGCAGAGAAAGAAGGAGAGTCGAGGAGAGACAGAGAAAGACAGGAGCAGAGACAGATGAGGAGAGAATCAGAATAAACTACGACTAATACCTACCAGCCTGGCCCTCGTTCCTTCCTCTGCCTGACCATCGCCATCGACCTCTCTGGGGTGAGAGAAGGGTGAGACTACCGAACGCGGGCGGCGGGAGAGATAGAGCCACCGCCGCTGTGGGTGCCGTGCCCCCTATTTTGTGTGAGTTTACACATATATGCTATGTTTTGTTTACTTAATTATGTATTTTCATTTTGGGGCAAACCTGACAGCTCTTAAGGGTTACTCCTGGTGGTTCCCAGGCCACTATTGGGGATGTCCGGGACTGAACTAAGGTTGACTGAGTTCTGAAACTGCCTCCTATGGCTTTGCTTGTAGGCATGAGTCCACTGCTCTCGTGTTCTTAAAGTTTAGAAGCCTTTCCTCCTGTTCCAGTGTCTCTCCGCATTCTGTGTTGTTACTAGATCCGTTCCTCTCTGCATCTCCAGGGCTGGCTTCAGAGTCACTGTGTAATACAGGATTGGGGGACTTCTCTCTCCAGACCCCCACTTTGTGACTGAATACTCCAGCCACCTCTTCTCTGCTCCTTTATGCAATCCAATTCCACTTGCAGTACACTTTTTCTTTTTGAGTCACACCCAGGGGTGCTCAGGGGTTTCTTCTGGCTCTTCTATACTCCTGGTCCTGCTTGGGGGACCATACAGAATGCAGATGAATGAACTTGGGTCAGCTGCGTGCAAGGCAAACGCCCTATCCACTGTGCTATCGCTCTAGCCAACCAGCCTTACACATTTACCTGCATTTTCCTAGTTGTTTTCTGCGCAGCTGGTGTCTGGCCCTTTAAGGCTGCCTGCAGAAGCAGAAGTGACATCACAGCAGGGCTTTTAGGTGTTTGCGTGCAAGACACTGGATCCGCCTCCACTTGTTACGCAGGTGAGGGGTGAAGTGGCTGTCCCACGTGGAAGGGGTCTGTGAAGGCCGGATTCATGGCAGGACACCAGCAGTCTTCCGTGAGCGCCCCGCCCACTCCTCCCTGTGTCCGCACTGAGGGGCGGGGCCAGGCCACCTTGGAGGACGCTTCCGCGCTCCTTTTTCAATCCTTTCCAAGATCCAGGCGGTTCCTGCGGCGCTGCGGGTTTTGTGGGGGACGCGGAGCTTTGGTGAGTGCAGTGGGGGCTGTACCGGGGCTCAGGGGTCGCGTGCGTGAGTGCGTGGTTCTGGGGATCCCCTGCAGCTCCGCCGTGGGGCGGTGGCAGGTGAGCGTGGGGCTGACCGCGGGGGCTGCAGAGCGTCTGGGCTGGGCCGTCCTGACCCTCCCAGCAAGGTCCTGAGCTGGGCCCTGTCCTGGACGCTTTGGCCTGGACCTCCCTGTGTAGGACCTGCAGATTCACATAGCGGGGAGAGAGCACAGCGGTTAGGGCGTTTGCTTTGCACCTGGCCTACCAACGTTCCATCTCCGAGCTCCACCAGGACGGGTGCCTGAGCGCAGAGTCAGAAGTTTCTCGGCTATATCACCGGTGGTGCCTCCAAAACTATAAAAGGCCTGTTCATTTTTGACCGGCAGGGGTTAGCTCCCTAATGGCAAAGGACACTCTAGCCCTCGGTCACTAGCCTTGATGTCCAGGGCCATCCTGGGGCCGTGGTCCTAGTAGAGGTTGCGGTTTGCAAATGAAAATTTACTTTTGGGCTATTTTTCATTGTATTTTGGGGACATCTGTGGAAGCTCTGGGCTTAACTTCAGTAGCAGCACTCTGCAATTGGTTTTTTTTTTCATCTTTAGGGGTCACGTGAGATGCAGAGTATAAATCTGGGTCTGCAAGGGAAGCGCCCCTCCCAGCTTACCATCTCTAACTCCATGTTGTTTTTTTCTAGCATGTAGAATTTCTGTACCCTAAAATCAAGTTGAAAATTGCACCCCGACTCTTTATCTCTCCCTGATCAGGGCAAAACCCAGCTGTTACACTGAGTACTGAGAGTTGTGTTTAAATAATGTCTGGACATGCGCTGTGTGCCTTTGGTGGCTCTGATTGGTCTCCCCACCCTGGCCGGTGAAGGGTGACAGAGGATCGAAGAAGGAAACACGCCCAGGCTCTTGGTGATCTGCTGGATATTAACTTAAGAATGTTTTAGGCTTCATCTGTGAATTTCCCCTTTTTCCCCTCCCAGAGAAGCTTATCATGTCCTTGCTAACATCCCTAATTTAGTTAAATTTGGTTTAACTTTTAAAATTTAGTTAAAGTTTATCTTTAACCTTTCCTTTGTATTTTACCTCACATTGTCTCAGTTCCCCAAGTCAGTCTTGATTACTTCTAAGCCAAAACTTTCTGGTAATTCTCAACTTTGTACTGCTTTGTAGTTGAAGTGCTGTGTATTTCTACCTGCTTTTCAATTTCCTCTGTAGCTTTTGTATGTTTTTACTATACAGAATGTTCTTTGGTTATACAGAGAAAGGCCATCAATGCTATACTCCTAATATTTGGGAGTTGATGGATTCTGAAGTATATCTACTCCTGGGCATAATTGCTTGGTCATAATTATTTGACTCAGGCTACATTCGCTGTAGTTCCTAATGCCCCAAAAGGGAATTCCTGCCGTCGGACTTGGATGGATCCATGGCAAGTGGCAAAACTACCCTGGCTTCAAAATGAACATTCTAGATAGCAGAAAGCAGAAATGCATGGTCTTGATGCAAACTGTTACAACTTTAAAGACAGGACCCCCATGGGGAAGGACAAGTTGAACTGGCCTGAGGACTTAGTCTGGGATTTACAGTAAAAGCCTTGCTTGCTCTCAGAGCCCAGAGAACTAAGTGTTGGGATCCCTGTCTCTTACTATGTTTGTCCATACAACTGCAAGTATTGATAACTTATACAACTAGAGGAAAAGATAAAAGCAATGCAGATGTCCCTGGGAGACAGAGTGTCTCTTTGAGTGAATCTCTCCCTGAGAATTCCTTCTGCCAAATGTTTTTTTCTGCATAAATAATCAGTCACTCCTATGTCCGTACCTCATGCCCCCTTAGATGTTCTATAAGTGTGGTAGCTGTTCTGCATTAAAAGGGCCATTTTCACCATCAGGCTGAGGTTTTCTGTCTCCCCGTCTCTCTGTCTCTGCTGGGAGGGGCTCAGGAGGTGGGGAGGCAGCTCTGGGCCACCAACACCTCACCGCACCCCCACATTTTACATGGTGGACTCACAGTGATGAGTTGCCCTTTATTCCATTCTCCTGCGTACATATACCAGTCTCCCACTGCTCCTCATTCCCTCTCCTCACCCGTCTCCCACAGCCTTTATTCTCCAGCCCATCCCACAGAGTCAGGGTTAGCAAATAGACAGAGATGTGGTTGTACAATCAAAGGAAGGGGAAAGCTTCTAGCATAAAAATCTGACTTGGAAGGAGAGATCAGCTCAAGGGCAGGATTTTCTCTTAAGGACATATTTTTCTTTGCTTAGTTCATATTCATTGAAACAATCATCTTAAATTGACACTTAATCTTTCTGTTCATTTTGAATGGACACAGTAAGAGATCTATTAAGCTTATAGGGTGGCTCTATTGGGGATATTTCCTATAGCTCCCAGACTACACTCCCCAGGAGAGTTTAGTCCTTCCTAACCCCAGAATTATCCTTATCCAGTTGCTTATGTTTGGGCCATGATGATGTCGGTGGGCCCCACGGGTGACTTATGTGAAGCGGGGAGGAGAAAGACAGTCACTTTCTCCTGAACCGCCTCTGCCACCCGGGACCCAGGGTTACTGGGTTCTTGTCTCACCTCACAGAAAGGAATTTCAGGAATACACAAGCAGTGAAATAAATAGATTTTATTTGGAGAATTTTTAGGTGTTGAGGGAGAGAGAGGGAGAGAGTGACGTACTCAAGAGACAACATGGGCTTCTCCAAGAGTGGAGAGAGCCCCTACACACATCCTAACATTAGACACGAAAGCATGAAAGTACACATCTCAAGAGGGGAGATGCGGGCGATTCATGTGCTCGGGCACCACATGTGCTAGGCCACGTGGGTGGAAGAAGCACATGGGCTCGGCAACATATGCGCGCCCTTCCTTTGTTCAAGGTGGCCTTTATAGGGTTTCTCCAACCTTCCCCCATGTGGGGCTTCTTCCTATGTAATATTCCCATTACCGAGGAGGTTACCAGGGAGGTTGGGAGTGGTGATGGTCTTCTTTGGGCTGAATCACTAAAGTTAATCAGATTAAGGGAGAGGGCCTCGGTTTTTGAAAAGATAAACTTCATGGGGAGGGGGCCAATATCCTCAGGGTCTGCTGATGGTCTTATAAGGTCTTTGTTTTCTGTATTCACAAGGTGGATCAGTCCTAGAATTATTCCATGAAACTTTGTTAAGCCAAGTTTCATTGTCAAGGGCCTTTCCCTATCTACCTGCCTACCTCAATGACAGAATTTGTTATGGTGCTTACCTGTTCCTTTTCAATGCCAGGGTAGCTCAGAGCTATCCTAGTTCCAACCAGTCTCTTGCTTTTGATGTGCTAGGAACATAATAGGCCAGCTGAGGCTTAAGTCTCATAAATATGACAATGACCAGGAGTATATAGTATCTGGAGTCAATTAACTCTGAAGTCACAAAAGCATAATATTGTGTTCCTTTGTCTATGCAAGATCCTCCCAACACAATCTTTCCGACATGGGACTGCACTGGTTCTTGTCCAGGAGGAAAAAGGACATTTGTCTAAAGTAAACTGCAGAGGAAATAAAGGAAAGGGAAAGTCAAAATTTCACTTACGAATAAAAAATCCAGAGATCTCTGAAGAATCTGACTTTTCAATTCACAGGTTCTGGTTAGGGGAAGTGGGTGATTAATGTATAGGGGAGGCAGAGCACCTGGAAATTAAAGATGAATACTAAGGAAATGGGAGTGATTCGGGAGTATTATTATGGGTGTTACTCAGTAAGCCTAAGCTCCTTGTAGCAGAGGAGAAATGATGGACCAATATTAAACCTAAATTGTTTAGAACTCTAATCCAACAAGGGAAAGGATTGTGTTTTCTTAAGCAAGATATTTTTGGTTTTTCAGGAGTAAGGACATTTGCTCAGGGATTACCCTGGGTGTGCTAGGAGCATATTTACATAGGGCCAGAGCCATAGTACAGCGAGTAAGCATTTAAGCATCCAAGCAGTCAACCTAGGTGCCAATCCCTGTATCCCATGTGGTCCGTACCAGAGTGATTCCTGAGTATAGATTTAGGAATGAGCCCTTAGTCTGCCAGATGTGGCCTCCAAACAAAAATCACACAAAGACACACACACACACACACACACACATATATATATATATATATATATATATATATATATATATATATGCACACACAGTTAAGAGAGATGCAAAATGGAGAAAGAAAAATAGGGATTCAGGAGAAACTGTGAGTTTCTGTAGCAGGGAAATATCAAGAATAGGTGATTTTATGGAACAGAAATTTGACTCTTTAAATGTTTCACTCTAAAATTTGTCTTTGCACATCATTTTCCCCCCTTTGGTGGAATTTGCCTTTTTTGTGTTACATTTTTCACCACAGCGTACAGTGTTCAGTGTTCACTTTTGTCTCTGAGGTCAGGGATCATTTGGCAAGAGTCAGGGCAGTATTGTGTGTCTAGATATCATTGGTTCAATGTTTGTTGACAACTGCAGGATGAGGGGACTTCTCCGTACCCCCAAGCCCCTTAGTGTGTGACCGACCACTCCAGCATTTGCCTCTCCACGCCTTTTTTCGCGTTCATTCCCCTTGCAGCACAGATTCACTTGGGTGCCAAAAAGGTTCTCAGTGCCTAAACTCTGGCTCTTTAAGGCACCTTCTGGAAGCGGAAGTGATGTCATAAGTGATGCCATGGTTCATTATCTGTCCGTGACACAGGCACTGGGGCTGTTGCTCACTTGGCAAAGGACAAGTAAATTTGTGCCCCATCCTGGAAGGGGGACTCTGAAGGCGGATTTTGTGGCAGGACTCAAGTAGCCTTCTGTGAGCTCCCCACACCTTCCCGTCTCCACACTGTGAGCGGAGGGGGCAAGCCAGCTTGGGGGGCACTTTTGCACTGTTTTTTTTTACTGTTCCACAATATACAGTCGGTTTCTGAGGTGTGGTGGAGGCTTTAGGGGACATGGAGCTTTTGGGGTGCAGTGGGGCTGTATCAGGGTGCAGGGGTCGCAACAGTGTGTGCTTGATGCTGGAGAGCCTCTTTGGTCACCATCGTCTCCAGCTCTGGGATGGAGCAACAGCGGGTGAATGCGGGACTCAGATGGGGGCTTGGCCATCCCAACCCTCCCAGCAGTCCCATATTTGAACCGTCGGCGCTAATCTTCTGAGAATCTCCAGATTTGAGGGGCAGATCTGCAGCCCCTCCACCTAATAGCAGGAGACCTGTTCCTGGTTATCTTCATTGTCAGCTGTGATAGCCGGTGTCATGAGGAGGATGGGGCTGGGGAGGGGACCTTTAGGTGCCTGGGGTTTTCCAGTGAAAATGTACTTGGGGAGCTGTTTTTGCTTCTTTGTTATTTGAGGGGGGGGCACATCCGGAGATGCTCAGGACTTACTCTAGCCTCTAATATCAGGTATTATCCCTGGCGCTGTTGGGGACCGTATGGGATGCAGAGGATTGATCGGTTCATCTAGTCAAACGCCCAACTAATATTACTGCCTGTCCAAACACAATACTGTTGTTTCTTTTGCCAGATCAGGAATTTCAGCTCCCTAACGTCAGGCTGCAAAGCACCCTTCATCTCTCCCTGAGGTAAAGGGGTTTTAAATATTTATTTTTTGAAAGAAGATTTTTTTTGGGTGGGAAGGGAGAGCTGTGTTCATGACTTCTGGTATTTTTGGAAGAAACTTACATAGAAAGGGGCGGAGCAAAAGTACAGCAGGTAGCGTGCTTGCCTTGCACACAGCCAATCCAAGTTCTGTGTCTTGAATCCCACTGGTCCCCAAACCTGCCAGGAGTGAAACCTGAGCGCAGGGCTAAGAATATTATCTGAGCAATCTGGTTCTGACTCAAAGAAGAAAAACATGCACACACACCCACACAGATACACCCACATGCACACAGAAAACGTGTGATCTCAGAAAAGGAGAATAATAATGAAAAACCATGGCAGAAAAAGGTTTTTTATAATTTTTATTAGTGAAACACCATGAGGTAAAATTGTAGACTTACAAATTTTGGGGTTTCAGTTATACAGTGACCGAGTACCCATCCCTCCACAGTGCCCATTCTCCACCACAACTAATCCCAGTATCCCTCTCATGCCCCCATCCCCAATCCCACCCTTCCTCTGTGGCAGGGCATTCCCTTTTGTTCTCTCTCTCCTTTTGGGTGCTATGGTTTGTAAAATAGGCATTGAGTGGCAATCATATTCAGTCTATAGTCTACTTTCAGCATGCATCTCCCATCCTTGGCGGATCTTCCCAGCACCCTTTGTTTGGTGCTGCCTTCTCTATCTTAACTGCCTTTATACCTAGAGTGTGCGACTGGCCTCCAAGCCATGGAGTAAACCTTCTGGTATTTATCTTGGCTATTCTTGGGTGTTAGTCTCCTATTTTTGTTACTTTATGTTCCCCAAATGAATGCAATCTTTCTATATCTGTCCCTTTCTTTCTGACTCATTTTGCTTAGCATGATACTTTCCATGAAGTACCACTTGTATGTAAATTTCATGACTTCGTCCTTTCTAATGGGCTGGAGCGATGAAGTCTCACAATGGAGACGTTACTGGGCCCACTCGAGCAAATTGATGAATAATAGGAGGACCGTGACACATCCCTTATAACAGTTACATAGTGTAGATGTACCAAGGTTTCTTTAACCAGTCATCTGTTCTAGGATACTCAGGTTTTTTTCAGATTCTAGCTCTTGTAAACAATGCTGCAATGAACAAACAAGTGCAGATGTCACTTCGACTGTAATTTTTTTTTTTTTGGTTTTTGGGTCACACCTGGCGATGCACAGGAGCTACTCCTGGCGGTGCTCAGGGGACCATATGGGATGCTTGGAATTGAACCTGGGTCAGCTGCATGCAAGGCAAATGCTCTACCCACTGTGCTATTGCTCCAGCCCACCGACTATAATTTTTTGCCTCTCCGTGCTATATTCCCAGGAGTGGTATTGCTGGGTCAAATGGGAGCTCAATTTCTAACTTTTTGAGAATTCTTTTAAAAAAGGGCTGAACCAGTCAGCATTCCCACCAGCAGTGGAAGAGAGTCCCTTTCTCGCCACATCTGCGCCAACACCAGTTGCTTTTGTTGTTTTGGATGTGGGCCAGTCTCTGTGGTGTGAAATGATTGAAATGAAATATTGTTGTTTTGTTGCACCTCCCTGATGATTAATGATGTAGAGCATTTTTTCATATGCCTTTTAGCCATTCGGATTTCTTCTTTGAGAAAGTTTCTGTTCATTTGTTTCCCCATTATTTGATGGGGTTGGACGTTTTCTTCTTGTGGAGTTTAAACAGTACTTTGTATATCCTTAATATCAGCCCCCTGTGGGATGTGTATTCGGCAAATATCCTTTCCCATTCTGTAGATTGTCTTGTACTTTGGTCACTGTTTCTTTTGAGGTGCAGAAGCTTCTTAGTTCAAGTTAGTCCCATTTGTCTATCTCTGTTTTCACTTGCTTGGCCAGTACTCTGATACCATTTGAAGTTACCATTAGCTTCAATGTCAGGGAGGGTTTTGTCAACGTTGTCTTCAATGTACCTTATGGATTCCGGTCTGATGTTGAGGTCTTTAATCCATCTTGATCTTACTTTTGTACATGGTGTTAGGCAGAGATCTGAGCCCACTTTTTTGCATGTAGCTGTCCAGTTTTTTCAGCAAAATTTGTTAAAGATGCTTTTCTTGCTCCACTTTACTTTTCTTGCCCCTTATTAAAGATTAGATGATCATATGCTTGGGAGGGAGATGTCAGTATATTCAACTGTCTTCCATTGGTCTGCAGCTCTGCCTTTGTTCCAGTACCATGCTGTTTTAATTATTACTGCTTTGCAGTAGAGTTTGAAGTTAGGGAGGTTGATTCCTCCCATTTTCTTTTTCCCAAGAATTTTTTAGCTATCCGTGGGGGCTTATTGTTCCATATAAATTTTAGGAGTGTTTGCTCCATTTCTTTAAAGAATGTCATGGGTATTGTAATAGAGATTGCATTGAATTTGTACAGTGCTTTGGGAAGTATTGCCATTAATTCACGATTCACTCAAATGAGAGATAGAATCCGGAGTTCTGATCTTCGTCAATGCTCAAGAATCAGGGATGCCGTCTCATTTGCCAAGACATCAAAAATCAGATGGGCTGGACACATAATGAGGTTTACAGACAACCGCTGGACTAGAGCCATTACTGATTGGATATCACGGGACATCAAAAGATCACGTGGACTCCCACCTATAAGATGATCAGACTTCTTCGTCAAGAACGTAAATGATCGGTTTGAGGCTCTGCATGTTCCTAGAACGAACAGGTACCATTGGGCTACGCTAGCACGCAACCGAGATGAATGGAGACGTTACTGGCACCCACTCGAATAAATCGATGAATAACGGGGATTAAGTGATTAAGTGATAAGTGATTAATTCTCCTGATCCATGAACAGAGGATATTTTTCAATTTCATCGTGTCCTCTTTTATTTCCTGAAGTAGTGTTTTATAGTTTTCTTTGTACAGGTCCTTTATTTCCTTAGTTAAGCTGATTCCTAGGTACTTGATTTTCTGGGGCACAATTGTGATCGGGAATGTTTACTTTATGTCACTTTCTTCTTTCTCACTATTTGTGTATAGGAAAGCCATGGACTTTTAGGTATTGATTTTATAGCCTGCAACTTTGCTATAGAAGTCTTTTGTTTCTAGGAATTTCTTGGTAGAGGCTTTAGTGTTCTCTAAGTATAGAATCATACCATCTACAAATAGTGAGAGCTTGATTTCTTTCTTTCCTACCTGAATGCCCTTAATATCTTTTTCTTCCCTAATTGCTATTGCAAGAACTTCCAGTACTATATTGAACAGTAGTGGAGAAAGTGGGTATCTTTGTCTCATTCCTGATCTTAGGGGAAAGGCTCTCAGTTTTTCCCCATTGAGGATGATGCTTGCTGTAGGCTTGTGGTAGATGGCTTTAACTATTTTGAGGAAAGTCCCCTCTATTCCCATTTTGGCGAGGGTTTTCATCATAAACGGGTGATGGATCCTGTCAAATGCTTTTTCTGCATCTATTGATATGATCATATGATTTTTATCTTTTCATTTGTTTATATGATAGATTATGTTGATTGATTTCCAATGTTACACCATCCTTGCGTCCCTGGGATGAATCACACTTGGTCATGGTGTATGATCTTTCTGATGAGTTGTTGAATTCTATTTGGTAGTATTTTGTTGAGAATCTTCACATCTGTGTTCATCAGGGATATCGGCCTGTAGTTTTCTTTTCTTGTGCTGTCTATGTTTTCTTTTGGTATGAGAGAGATATGGGCTTCAGAGAAACTGTTTGGGAGAGTTTCTGTTTCTTCAGTTTCCTGAAAACCTTGAGAAGAACTGGCAATAAATAGGTCCTCTTTAAATGTTTGGAAAAAGTCGCTAGTGAATCTATCTGGCCCTGGGCTTTTGTTTTTGGGAAGAATTATACAGTTTCAATTTCCTTGATCTTAATAGGTATATTCAGGTACTCTAGGTCTTCTTGATTCAGCTTTGGTAGATGATAGGAATCCAGAAATTTATCCATTTCTTCTAGGTTCTCTTGTTTCGTGGCATACAGACTTTCAAAGTTGTCTCTGATGATCTTTAGAATTTCTTCGTTTCTGTTGTGATATTCCCATTCTTATTTCTGATTCGATTTATTAGGGTTCTCTCTCTCTTTCTTTGTGAGTGTTGCTAGTGGTTTATCTATCTTGTTTATTTTCTGGAAGAACCAGCTCTTGGTTTCATTGATCTTTTGGATTGTTTCTTTGGTTTCCATGTTGTTGATTTCTGCTCTAAGTTTTATGATCTCTTTCCTTCTGCCTGATTTGGGCTCATTCTGTTGATCCTTTTCTAAGATCTTGAGCTGTGAAATGAAGTTGTTTATGTGCACCCTTTCTTCTGTCCTGATAAATGCTTTCAGAGCTATAAATTTTCCCCTTAATACAGCTTTAGCTGTATCCCATGAGTTCTGGTAGCTCGTGTTTCCAGGTATCCTTTTTTTTTTTTGCTTTTTGGGTTACACCGGGTGATGCACAGGGGTTACTCCTGGCTCTGCACTCAGGACTTACTCCTGGCGGTGCTCAGGGGACCATATGGGACGCTGGGAATTGAACCCGGGTCGGCTGCGTGCAAGGAAAACGCCCTACCTGATGTGCTATCTCTCCAGCCACTCCAGGAATCTTTTGATTTCGTCCTTGACTTACTTCCTGACTCACTCGTTGTTCAGCATTGAGTTGTTTAATTTTGAGTTGTTTAATTTCCAGGAGTTTGATTTGGTTCTCCGTGTCGGTGTGTGATTCATTTCTATCCTCTGCTCATCGTGGTCTGAACAGATTGTTGATACTATTTCTGTCTTCCTGATTCTATTGAGGTTCGTTTTGTGACCTAGCACATGGTCTATTTCGGAAAATGCTCCGTGCGTACTGGAGAAGAATGTGTATTCTTTCTTTTTGGGGTGTAAAGCCCTGTAGAGGTCTATAAGCCCTTTCTCTTCTATTTCTTCTTTCAAAGCCAATGTTTCCTTGCTGAATTTTGTTCTTGTTGATCTATCCACAGGTGATAAGGCAATGTTAAAGTCTCCAACTACTATTGGGTTGCTAGCAATGTCCTCCTTAAAACCTATTAGCAGTTGTTTTAAGTATTTAGCTGTTGCCTCATTAGGTGCGTATACATTCAAGAGTGTGGTTTCTTCCTGTTGTACGTATCCCTTGATAAAGAGAAAATAGCCTTTGCTGTCCCTTCTAATCTTTTTCAGCCTGAAATTAATGTTGTCGGATACTTGTATGGTCACCACAGCATTTTGAGGGAGCTGTTTTCTTGCAGGATTGTTTTCCATCCTTTCACTTTGAGTCTGTGTTTGCTTTGACTGTTGAGATGGGCTTCTTGTAGGCAGCAGAATGTTGGGTTTTGTCTCTGAATCCATTTTGCCACTCTGTATCATTTAATTGGTGAATTTAGACTGTTGACATTGAGAGAGATTATTGTTATGGGGCCTTGTGTCATCTTTCTGTAAGGGTCTGTTGTGCTTATAGGTTTTGTCTTGTCTTATAGTAGCCCCTTTATCCCTTCTTTTAGGTTTGGTTTTGAGTCTATAAAGTTCCAGAGCTGCTGTTTATCTAGAAAATAGTGTACCATTCCTTCAATTTTGAGTGAGAGTTTAGCTGGATAGATTATTCCTGGTGACGCATTCATTTCAGTGAGTTTTTCACTATATCCCACTATTGCATTTTGTGCTTGGAGGGTTTCCTCTGATAGGTTTGCCGTGAATCTATGGGGTGCTCCTTTGTATGTGATTTCCTTCTTTGACCTTGCTGCTTGCAGTATTGTGTCCCTATTGGCAGCATTGATCATTCTGACTATGATATGTCTTGTAGTGTTTTTGTTAATATCCTTTTAGCTGGCACCCTTCGGGCTCCTTGAACCTGAATGGCTGCATTATTGAGCTCTGGGAATTTTTCAGCAATGATTTAACTGTGGCTTTTTTATTGGGATTGTTTCCCTGAGCTTCTGGTACTCCAATAATTCTAATGTTGTTCCTCTTGGAATCGTCTCCTAGGACTCTGATTCACTCTAGAGCTATTTTGAGGTCCCTTGCCATTGTTTGTTGTTGCCTGTTGGCTTGGTTCAGCTGATCTTCCAGCTCACTGATTCTGTCCTCAGCTGTGGTCATTCTACTATTGAGGGCACAGACTGAGTTTTTTATTTAATCTACGGAATCTTTAATTCGTGACATTTCTGTGAGTAGCTTTCGAATTTCTACTCTCATTGCTTCCTGTATTTTCTCGAGTGTTTCTTTCATGTCCTCCTTTCATTTACTGGATATCTGTCTGACTGTTTCATTGAGTTCATTGAACATCTTCAATGACTTCATATCTGAATTCTTTGTCAGAGAGATCCCTTCGGTGTGTCGCACCTACAGAAGTTTCTGGACTCTTTTCATCATCCTCTGCATGTTTTGGGAATTTGTGTTGTTTCTTCATGTTGGTGCGTATGTATGGGTACTAGGTTTCTTGGTATGGCTACAAAACCTGCAGCTGCTTAAAGGGCCGCCCACCTAAAATCAGACCACGCCCATTTCTAACAAAGGCACGCCCACTTCAGAAGAAGTCACGCACTCACGGGAAGCTGGTGTGTGGGGGTGTAAAGACTGGGTGGGGACTAGACCAGGACAGCTTGGAGGGCGAAGCAGAAGAGCAGAAAAACAAAGTTTTAAGGACCTGCCATTTGACTATTTAAATGCTCTTCCCTCTTATTTTGCACATGAATTCTATTTGTTTCTTATGCTTCAAATTTACCTTTTTGTTTCAGTATTTTTGTTCATAATCTACAGTGCTCAGTCAGGTCTTAATTCCTGACGGTTCATATTATGGTCCTTAGTAAATGCCCTGGCAATTTGAATTATTTTGCTGTACAACCGACTGTTTGCGTGGTTTTCTAATATATTCTTGCACAACAGGAGCAAGTGTTGGCTGAGGCTCACGCCGATATACCAGTTTAGGGTTAGAGTAAATCAGGACCCATAAGGGCTCAGGTCCAGTGGGAAAGATCAGGGCTGTGTCTCTGACCCAACTGTACCCAGAAGTGATCTCGGTCCCCGGGACAGAGTGCCCAGGCTCAGGTTCTGTCCACCCTGCAAGAGAGTGGCTGAACGTTTGTCCACTATAAGTCCCTGTGTCTTTCCCAGTGGCAGAGACACATTCCAGACTCTAATTCTCAAGGGGCAGCACTTCTGCGAGCCTGCAGGGGGCGCTGGTTATTGGGAGCTGCTGGGCTCAGAGTCAGCCCCTAGCTGGACCTGTAGGGACTTTCCTGTGGTATCTAGGGAGGAATCCGGGGATCAGAAAAGGCTGCCGTTTCCAACCCTGCAGCCTGGGCCCTAGCTCCTATCCTGAAGTTCAGCACAGATGCCAACAAAATTTGCATCCCCAGTGGAGACAGGAGCTTCTGCCACTTTCTCCCTGAGGTGGGATTGTGAGCCTCTATCCATGTGTTTGGCTGATCTGAGCTCAGGGGTGGGAGGAGGTGCTCCTCTCTGGTGCTCATTGTTCTGACTTCTCCAGGTCTTTGCACGGAGTCTCCTGCTGATTCTCAGAACAACAGTGGCGGGAGAAGATGGTGACACGGTTTCTGATAAACCGTCCGCAGGTAGGAGTAAAGGGACAGAATGACATGAGGTAGTGCCAGGAGTGCCCAGACTTCCTAGGCCATCTGTTTGAGGGTTTTTTTTTTTTTTTGCTTTTTGGGTCACACCCAGCGATGCACAGGGGTTACTCCTGGCTCTGCACTCAGGAATCTCTCCTGGTGCTGCTCAGGGGACCATATGGGATGCTGGGAATCAAACCCAGGTCGGCTGCGTGCAAGGCAGATGCCCTACCCGCTGTGCTATTGCTCCAGCCCCCAGGGCCATCGGTTTTGAGTTTCTTTTGGACGGATTCCAAGATGAGACTTCTGATCGGACCGTCCCATTCTGCTGTTCGAAGCTGCTTTTGTGTATGTTTGTTTTGCTTTATTTGGCTTTGGGGCCAACCCAGCAGTGCATGAGGAGTACTCAAAGCTCAGTGCTCAATGATCATCTCTTACAGCTCTAGGTGACCAATGGGATGCTGGAGGTCCAAGGGTTTCATTTTAGGTTTTGTGTTTTATTTGGGATAGTATAGCAAAGGATTCTCACAATCATTCCATGTGCTGCACTCTGGCATTGCCAGACATGTCGATTTCTGGGCATGCGCTTATCCGAAGGAGAAAGAGCCAAGGATCTCTGAGGCCAGTAGAGATGTTCGGCTCAAAAAACTTCTAACTTCTTTGAGAGTGATTTGGGGCGGCCCTGAGAAGTGAGTTCCTACAGGCACACATGCCATGCACTGCTCTGAGTAGTTGTATATATGGACTGTCGAGTTCTCAATCCTAGTGGTCATGAGCTCTGGGGGCGCACCGGTGAGCGTGCAGTGGTTTCTGCTGCACCCAGGGATGGTCTTTTGGATCTTACAAGTCTGCCTTCAGGTGATCCTCTTTACAGTGCTCACTGGACCAGTAGTGCTCTAATTGAACCTGGGGTTACCAGGAAAGGCAGATGCATCCAAGAACCTTCTGTATAACGTCCTCCCACTTTAGCAGATCCAGCTGCCTTATGTGATTTCTGGGGCCTGTCAGCCATACGTGTGCATGGGGGCTGGTTCATTCGGAAGGGAGAGACCCAGCGACAATATAGGACTTTGGGTCCTGGCCTCACAGAAGTGGGAATGAGGCCAAGATAGACTCTAATTGACGCTTTCCCTGTGTGCTGACTCAGGACGCAGTCACCTTCCATGATATGGCTGTGAACTTCACTGCGGAGGAATGGTCATGCCCGGCGTCTTCTCAGCAGAAGCTCTACAGGGACTTGATGCTGGAGACCTACCAGCATCTGCAGGATGTCGGTGAGAGCAGTCTGGGGCCAACCGTGTCTGGACAGACGCACTTGGGCTTTCTGGGGTTGGGCCGCAGCTGTGTGTCGAACAGTAGCTGTGACTGTGACGGGCCGGGATGTTGGACAGCCGTGTGGTAGCTTTTCCCTCCCTGGTTTTTTTTAGGGTTCACCTGTGGATAATCAGGACTTACTCTGAGCTCTTTCCTAAGGAATCACTCTGGTGGAGTAGCAGGACCCTGTGGGGTGATTCAGATCATCCTATTTTTACTGTGTCCATGGGAAGATCCCTATCTGCCCAGTTATCGCTCGGGTCCCTTTAAATAGTTCCATCCATTGTTACATCAATTTACCTTGTGTACTACACGAAGTTTTGTGTGTTTAATTGATTTTTCTGTTGTATTTGTTTGGGGGGCATAGTCCACAGTTCTCCTGGCTCTGTGCTAAAGGATGACTCCTAAGAGTGCTCAGGAACTGGGGTACAGTGGACTGAAACCTCTTGGCATCTTAAAACATTGGTACCTATCCCCAGTACTGTTCAACCACGCTCTCAAGTCAGAGGGCTTTTTCTTTTCCTTTTTTTTCCTTATGGATAGAGATTATTCCTGCCTCTATATTCAGGATCCACACCTGGCCTTGCTCGAAGACCATATGGGCTGCCTGGGATCAGAGCCACATGTGTGTGCAATGCTTCTTTTTATGTGCTGTACTATCTCTCCCACCACCGGGGCTTTGATATCTCGTCTCTCAACTCATAAGATGCTGCCCTATTTCAGTGCTTGGATTTACTTCTAATGGTTCTTGTGAGACTTCAGCAGGACTCATGGTTTACTCCTGGACTCTGCCCTCAGGAATCACTCCTGGATGGCATGAGGGCCCCTAAGGGATGCCAAGTATAGCAACTGGATTGATCATGAGAAACTCCTGCTATGCTATCTTTCTGGAAACATTTTTAGCTTAAAAAATAAGGGTCTCTTGCCATCTTTGGCCATTTCCAGATTTGAGGGACTCAGGAAACTCCATGGGGTTCTGGGCCTAGAGAGACAGTACAGGGAGGAAAGTGATTGTCTTTCAAGGAACACATGCGAGTTCAATTCCGGATCCTATGTCATCCCCAAGCACCACCAGTGGTGATTTCTGAATACAGAGTTAGGAGACACCCCTGAACATTGCTAGGTGAGGCCCCAAACAAGACAAAAACCAACAACATATTGTGCTGATCAACCTCCTGTTTGCCACACACAAGGCCAGGTCTAGAGTATTTGTGGTATGTTCAGGGCCCACCTATTTCACTCTTAAATTGAAACCTGGGTCTTACCTCTTGAATAACTACAAACATGTGGCACTTTGAAAATGGATATTCTGCTCATGCCTTTCAGATATTTGCCCAGTTATATCAGGAAAACACGGGAATTTACCTGTCACCTTTTCCTTGTCTCTTATCCATGTCTCTGTCTCTATCGGGACAGGGCACTCTGGGATGAAGCCTGCAGTGATCTCCTGGCTGGAAGGAGGAGCCCTGAGGTCGGGGAGGAGAGGAGTGTGTGCAGGTGAGTGTCTGAGGACCTTTGTTAGCTCAGGCCCTGTCCAGTGTATGGGTACCCTGTGCATGTATGAAACACACTTCTGAGTCCAGTGGACTCCTTGGATCTATGGGTCTGTGACACACATTCATGCTGCTGTTCACTCCCCTGGACTGTGTCACAGAATGATCCTGTAATTTGCTTTCATGTCTTTGTTGTTATTCTTGCTCTCTATCAGTTCATGAGATTCACCGTTCCTGATCCACCCCCTCCCCTATCTATGACTTACCTGATTGGATTCACAACCACGGTGTCACTATACCTGTAAAAATTTTTAGACCCTTTTGTTTAAATCCAAATAAGTGAGCACATACCAGAGCTAGTTTGGATCTGAACGATAGTACATGGAGGAGTGCCTTGCAGTGCCTGAAGGTGACCTGTTCAATAACCAGCATCACATATGGTCCCCCGAACATCACCAGGTCTGCTGAAAAACAAAAACAAAACCTAGTGTAGTATTGCCAAGATCCTCACAATTTTCCTCTGACTGAATCTTTTCCTTAGTGTGGGACTCTTTGGACTTTGAGAACAACAGAGATGTACTCTAACTTCGTAGCATCATTTTGCCACGTATATTTTTTGAATATAATCTCAGGGCTAGGTTGAAAGAGACGTTACTGGGGCCTGCTCGAGGCAATCGATGATTAACAGGATGATGAATGAATGAATGAATGAAATTTTTTGACAAGTTCTTGAATTGCATGTTGTGTTCAATTCCAGAACTGAAACCGTGGCTTCAGGACTTGGCATTACAGCACTTTGATTTGGGAATGAAGTCAGCAAGTACGAGTGCGTTGGTAAGATTCACTAATTCAGAGTAAATATTATTATGCCAGCGGGCTAACTCAGTGGAGCAAGTATGTGATTGGTAAGGTGGAGGTCTTGGCATGGCAGGGAGGAATTTCAAACCTGATGCTTGGAGTAGAGAACTCTTAGCTTCATTAGGTACTGAAATCAACTATGTATAAAAATACTCTGAGTTTTTATTTGCTTGACATTGGTAGTTGTTTACAATGCTAATTTGTGGGTCCTAGAGATAGTGCAGTGAAATACATACTTGCTTTGCACAGCGATGGACATTCCATGCCCAGCAGTCGTTATGGTCTCCATCGACCCACAGAACTGATCCTAGACACTGCATGGTACGCCCCTCCACCCACACAACCCCCAATACATAGAAATTACAAAACAGAAAAAACAAAAAAATTCTTTGATCCTGAAAGCCATCACTTGTGGTGAGAGCTTTGCAATGGCCGCTTTGTCTGTCTCAGCTGTGTGACGATGCAGCGTTGCCGTCAGTCCTGCATCACAGGTTCCACACTGAGCATTAATCAAACCCACATGTGATGTATTTCATTTTGTCTTTAAAATGGTGAGTCAATTTTCTATAGGAGGAATTATTTCCAGTTTTCTCCTTTATTAAGTTAGTGGGGGGGGATTCACAGAATGTACTGACTCTGTGTCCATCAATTTTGCGCGTCCAACTTACAATAACATGAAGCTATTCTATGATAAGAATCCATATCTCGGTAATTGCATTTGTATAGTGGATTTGTGAGAAAACACATCTGAAGGGCTCAAGTTTTTTGACAGGAGACTCGGTGAATAAGTGCTAATTGGAATCCTCTGCTGTTCTACAGGGAAGCAGCCAGCCTGAGAGGAATATCTCTGATCCTGCGCTCTGTGACAATGTTTTGAGTGAGCAATCCTGCCCTTCGTGCCTTGGGGACACCGAGACAGGTGGGATGTCTTCTGAGGGTGATCAGAATGGCAAGACCGACCTCACTCTGAAGAAGCCCTCACCTGGGAAAAGTTCTTTGGAGTGTGTTGTTTTCAGTTCATGGGCAGAAAATCCCCCGGTGGGGCAGCTTCTAGGGAGAACAGCACTATTTATAGTGAGACCCTCACAGCGACGTATCCTCAACCAAAATCACCATGAGCAGAACACATCAAAGTGTAAGGAATGTGGGGGATCCTCCCCATGTTCTCAACACCATGGTGTTCCTTTAGAAAACCACAGTGGACAGAATCCCTGGAAAAGTGGGCACCAAGGACAAAGTGTGAGTCAAGGTTTACTCCATCATGACCATATGAATATAAATGCAGGAGCAAAACCTTATGCATGTGAAGAATGTGGGAAGGCCTTAAACCATCACATCTTATTGTGCATAGAATTCATACAGGAGAGAAACCACATAAATGTCAGACTTGTGGGAAGGCCTTTATTCAGACCTCACATCTTAATAGACATATGAAAACTCATAGTGGAGAGAAGCCCTTATATATGTCAGGAGTGTGGCAAGGCCTTTATTCGATCCTCAAGCCTCAGTATACATGGCAGTATTCACACTAGAGAGAAACTATATAGATGTAAGGAATGTGGAAAGGCCTTTGCTGATTACTCAAGTCTAAGTGTACATAGGAGAAATCACACTGGAGAGAAACCATATATATGTAAGGAATATGGAAAGGCCTTTGCTGGAGCCTCAGGACTTATAGTGTACATAGGAAAATTCACACTGGAGAGAAACCATATATATGTAAGGAATGTGGGAAGGCCTTTGCTATGGCCTCAAGTCTTAGTGACCATAGGAGAATTCTCACTGGAGAGAAAACATATATCTGCAAAGAATGTGGGAAGGCCTTCTGTCAATCTAGGTACCTTTGGAAGCACAGGAGAATTCACAGTGGAGAGAAACCTCATCAGTGTCAGACATGTGGGAAAGCCTTTACTCTGTGCTCTTATCTTACTGTACACATGAGAATTCATACCGGAGAGAAGCGATATACATGTGTGGAGTGTGGGAAGACCTTTACTACATCCTCAAAACTTAGTGTACATAGGAGAATTCACACTGTATAGAACCCATATATATGTACGGAATGTGGAAAGGCCTTTTCTGGATGTTCAAAACATATTGTACATAGGAAAATTCACACTGGCGAGAAAGTGTATATGTAAAGAATGTGCGAATGCCTTTTCTATGGCCTCAATACCTAATGTGCATAGGAGAATTCACACTGGAGATCAACCTTATATATGTAAGGAATGTGGAAAGGCCTTTGCTGGAGCCTCAAGACTTAGTGTACAAAGAAGCATTCACACCAGAGAAAAACCTTATATACGTGAGAAATGTGTGAAGCCCTGCCATTCTGAATACCTTGCTAAGCACAGGAAAATTGACAGTGGAGGGAAATCTTATCAGTGTCAGACATGTGGGAAGGCCGTCACTTGGTGCTATTCTCTTAATATATCAGAATTCATACTGGAGAGAAACCGAATATATGTTGGGAATGTGGGAACGGCTTCATGTTACCCTCACACCTTAGTCAACATAGAAAAATTCATACTGGATGATTTGATCCCTTAATAATAGTCTCTAAGGTCAGAACAGAACAGCGCAGCAAAGCAAGTTTCCTTTGGACAAGATGGTCAAGGGTGCTACAAAAGTGCAGTTAGGAGGGAAGTAAGCCTGCCTGCTTGTGACGGCCTTCTCATGTCAGTGAAAGGTACCTGCTGATTTTCACCCGGGCTGCAGCTATGTCAGTGTGCTAGTGCTGAACTTGCTTGTTTTATTTAACTCGTAAATAACGGGTCTTGGTGATGAAAATTAGGAGAAAGTTGACTGAATAAACAGGTACAAAAACACCCCCTGCTCAGCGCTGTCATGGCTCACCACTGTGTTATTGTTTGCTCTGCTTCTGGCTTGGCCAAGTGGTGCTGGTTAGCAGTAATTATGGCAGAAATCACCCAAGACGCTTATTTGAATCCTTTGAAAGTGGAAAAAAGGCAAACCTTCATTCTTCAGTCCTTTCTGTGTTAGGATTTGGGATGCTTGAGCACTCTGCGCCTCTTGTTTGGGAAATTCAGTGTGGGTCATGCCAGCTTGTAGGGCACTTTCACCCTTGCTTTTTTTTACTTGTTCTGGATAACCAGGCTTTAGGGGATGTGGTGCTTTTGAGGGGTGCTTGGGGGCTGTTCTGTGGCGCAGGTATCATGAGTGAGGGTGCGTTATCCTGAAAGCCCTTGCAGCCACGATCACAACCAGGTCCAAGATGGCACTGGAGGGTGGGCACATGGACTATGGGCCTTGGTTTGAAGGACCTGCAGAAAGTGGAGGTCTTGGCCATCTCATGCCTCCCTACTCAGGACAGCGCGGGGCACTGTTTGGAGTCTTTGGACTGGACATAACACTAATCAAAATTCCAGATATGTCGCCGTCATTTTTATTGGCCCCCGTGCTGGGATGGGACCTTCGGGGCGTGTCTTTACAAGTGAGAGGTATTTGCCTCTGAAATTTCCTCTTTGGATTATATTTTTTTTGCTTTTTTGGGTCACACCCAGCGATGCACAGGGGTTACTCCTGGCTTATACACTCAGGAATTACTCCTGGAAGTGCTCAGGGGACATATTGTTGCTTGAAATCAAACCCGAGTTGGTCGCCTGGAAGGAAAATGTCCTGTCCGCTCTGCTGTCACTCCAGCCCCTCTTTGGATTAATTTTAGTAGCTCTTTATATTCAGTGGAGTTGGAAGGGAAGAAAACACATTCCTCGATGTTCAAGGCTTACTTCTGGCTCTGCAGCTCACGAATTATTCTGGGGTGCTGCCAGACTTCTATGGGATGGGAAGGTTTGACCTGGATCAGCAAGGCAAAAATCCTACTCGATTTACGTGAGTCTAACCCCAATATTGGTGTTTTTTTTTTCATATCAAGAATTTCTACTTCCTGGCGGCGTAGTGCCACCAGGAGGTCAATCTGTGGCTGTGAGGCGAGTATATTAGCAGACTGATGGCACCCTCAGACTTCCAGATACCCCAAAATTGCTGCTGTGCCTTTGGCCAGACTCCAAAAACTTGGGGCAAAGTATACCAGGAAAGTAAACAGCCAAAAGTTAGGTATGTGTGAGACACACAAAGAAACCATTTCTTGCTCAGTTATATATATGGAGGTAAGGCTTCTCTGGTTCCTGATCAAACTGCTTAAAGGATATTTTCCCATAGACTCAGAGATAAATCTTGGAACTCAGCAGCCTTTGCAGAGATGCACCCAGTCCCCGCAATGGGCTACCAGTGCCAGACAATGGCAAGGGGGAAAGGGTGTGTCCCTCTGCCTGCTCCCCCTTTTGCTTGACGGCTGCCATCTGCCATTGGACATCTGCCATTAGACAGTCAGGTTCGGGAATGCTGTGAAAAAACACTCAGGGCCTCGTGAGATGGAGGTGACATGTTTCTTTCCTCCCTGCCCCAATGAGACCCTGTTTCACTGCCCACCAATGGACTCTCTTGCTTGGGATCAAGCTGCTTAACAGCCATGATCCCAGAGACTCAGAAACAAACCTCAGAACCCAACAACTTTTAGCAGAAATGCGTCTGTTCCCCTCAGTAGGTTTCCGGCACCAGGCCACCCCAGGTGGGAATAGGTTTTGTGTCTTGGCCTGTTACCCCTGGCGGCTCTATGAATGACATCTCCAATGAACTCTGGATGGTTAGGTTTGGGCCCGCAGTGATGAGATATGTGGTGCCTAAGGGGATGGTGGTGGAGCCGGCCCTTTCCTCCCCGCCCCAAAGACACACCAAGTTGCCTGGCACCCATGAATGTCTTCTGTGGCTCATGATCAAACTGCTTAATGGCCATGATCCCAGAGATTCAGAGACAAATCTAGAAATCCAGCGGCTTTTAGCAGAAATGCATCGGGACTACGCAGTAGGTTACTGTCACTGGGTAACACAGGGGGAAAAGATTCTGTGCCTCCGCCTGCTCCCCTTGGCGGATCCATGGCCACCATCCTCCAGAGGCCATTGGAAAGTCAGGTTTGGGCCCACAGTGACAAGATACAATGGACCTCACAGTATGGGTGTGAAGGTGGCCCTTTCCTGCAGCCCCGAGACCCTAAGTTGCACCCACGAACCACCTCTCTTGCTTCTGATAAAGCTTCTTAATGGCCATGATCCCATAGACTCAGGAACAAGTATCGGAACCAGCATATTTGGGCAGAAATCCCTCCATATTGTTAAAATTTCAAAATTAAAAAATCATATGTTATTTATAATCTGCAATAGAAAATAAATTGTCTACTGTTGCCTTTTAAGCAGATCTGAGTGTTGGGTAAAATGCCAAATAATAATAGTGGGTCTGGTGTCAAAATATTAATGTGATCAAAGAGAGAGAGTAATGTGGAAATCATCTGCCCCACAGGTAGGGGGAGGATGTGGAATGGGGGGTATACTGGGTTTTTGGTGGTAAAAAAAATGGGCTCAGTGAAGGGTTGGGTGTTTCATTGTATGACCGAGATTTAATCCCGAAAGTTCTGTAACTGCTATCACGGTGATTCAATAAATAAAATTATGAAAATAGGGGAAAAAAGTAAGGTGGAGTTCATGCCCATTTCAATCAGCCTAATTAATGGCTGAATAAACAGCAATACTCCTAGGGGAAAAAAAGAATTTTTACTTCCACATGCCCAGTTGCAAACAGTCCCTTTCTCTTCATCACTCCCTGACCAGGATATCAGGGATACTGGTTCTTGGGGTGGCTACATCGGTAAACTTGTTGTTTTATGTTTTTCTGAAAGGGAGGTATTTGAGTATGGGGAAGCATCCTCAACCCAGATCCTCCATATTCCAGTAGGCAGGGGTCACACCCACCAACTGGCCTCCTGGTGCCATGTAATGTGTAATCCCATCAACAGCCAAGACCCAGAGATTATAAAACCCAGATCCCGGAAGAGAACAGCACAGAGTCTCCTGCACCCGTGCCTGGATGTCCTCGCCAGGGCCCCTTGGAGAGGAGTGGGTTTAGTTTCCCTCCCCACCCCCGACCAGGGGTCTGGCGGCCGAAGACCTCCAGAACCAGGCACCACCATGGTGAGACCACTCTCCGCACACCTGAAGGTACCGGCAGAGGAACAAAGGCATGCGGGTTCCGGGGCTGAGATCTCCAAGCCTGCTCAGATCGGGGCTGAGCATCCTCCACCCAGATCCTCCATATTCCAGTACGCAGGGTTCACACCCACCAACTGCCCCCCTGGGGCCGTGTAATCCCATCAATGACCAAGACCCAGAGACTATTAAACCCAGATCCCAGAAGCAAATGTGGCTGAGCGACATTATTATTTCATGCTTACTTTGGACAAACTGGCAGGCTACCAAATATAACCTGCCCACATGGCAGAGTCTGGCAAGCTCCCCGTGGCGTACCCAATATGCCAAATACCAGTAACAATGATGGGTCTCATTCTCCTAACCCTGAAATAGCCTTGAATCTCAGGGCTAGGATGAAGAAGACGTCACTGGGGCCTGCTCGAGTTAATCGACGAACAAAAGGATGGTCGTGATCATGATCGGGGAAGGGGAACTTTGCTCAGGGGTCACTCCTGGTTTGCCGAGAAGAAATTCATTTTAGAATTGGCCAGAGCCATAGTAAAGCGAGTACAGTGCTTGCTTTGCATGTGGCCAACCCAAGGGTACTCCAGTCCACAGCATCTTTGAGTTGCTCACTGGAAATTGAGTGTCTCCTTCTCATCCCTAGAACAGGTGATTTGGGGGTGCGGCATGAGGGAGGAATGTATAGTGGTTTGGTTCAACCCAGTGCTGCTTTCTTTTGGTCCTACTTGGTCTGTGCTTAGGTATTACTCTGTCTGATGCTCACAGGAGCAGTGTTCATTGGCTTTGTCCCTGGGGTGACTGTGTGCAAGTCCATCAACTTTCAGTATAGTGCCATTGTAAGAGATCTGGCTTCCATACTGTGATTACTGGGGCCCGTCACCCTAAAGTGTTGGTGGAGGCCGGTTTCCCCCTTCTGAAGTGGGGAGACGGGAGAGGCCCTGAGCTCCTCTACGGTGTTGCAGTGTATCATCCTTTGGCCCTATTGTGTGGAGTGGGATGGCCTCCTCCCCTTGTGTGTGCTGGTTCAAGATGCAGTTACTTATGTCAACATGGCAGAGAGTTTTACCCGACAGGAATGAACATGCCTGGTTGTGTCTCAGAGGAATCTCTACAGGGACGTGTTGCTGGAGTCAAAAGAGAAACAAAGAAATGGGGGACCACTGACTGATGATCAGAATGACCCATTTAATGCAAAGCTGTTAGTATACTTACAGAGCATTGAAGCGGTTTGAGGTATAGGACTACACGTAGGGGTGACCGCACACGCCCTGCTCATAAACTGCATAAATAGTTCCTTCCATTGATAAATTAATTGTGTTATACTTCAATTCAGTATGTTATTTTGGGATTTGTTTCGGGGCCACAGTGCCCATTCCTCCTGGCTCTGTGATGAAGGATCATTCCTGGCAGTGCTCCTGGACCCACAGAGGTGATGTGGATTAACCCAGTCAAACAGCTTATGAGGCTGGTGTCTTATCCACTCTAATACTGCACCAGGCCTGCAACTTCATTCATTATTTTTTGGTTTTGATTTTGTTCGGGGGCTACACACAGCAATGCTCTGGATTTCTCCTGGGAATACATTCAGTACTTTCTCCTGGCAGTGCTCTGGTGCCATCTGGAGGTCAGAGATCAAAACTGTGTCAGGCATGTGTCCGCCCCCTGGACCTTCCCTCCAGCCACAGGTTCATTTTTTCTAGGGTCCCACCCCATCAGACACAGGATTGTTTATTGGGATTACTTCCAGTGGTTCTTGGGACACTTCAGCGTGACTCATTTACAGCTTAAATTGAAATATGGTTATTCTGCTGCATACCTGCCAGTTACTGAAACAACCTGCTTCATTTTCCCCAGGGACTTGTGTATGAGAGCATTTGTTCACCCTATTACAGCATCAGGGCACTTCTTACTCCCAGCCCCGCACTGTGTGACCAACCACTCCAGGAGCTTCCTCTCTACTCTTACATATAAGCCCATCCGCCTTGCAGCACAGATTCACCTGGGTTTTCCGAAACAACCTCTCCACACCCGGAGCCTGGCCCTGTATATGCTGCCTGCGGAGCCTGAAGTGACATCACAGCGCAGGAGCTACTGGGTACACATTTTGTTTCTGACACAGATGCTTCTGTCACGCTGACCTTGGGAACCCGGGGGGAAGGAGGAAGTGGAGTTCTGGCATGCCACGGGGACTCTGAAGGCCAATTTTGTGGCAGGAAGGGAGCGGCCTCCCATGAGCACCCCACGCCAACCATCTCTCCACTGTGAGCGGTGGAACCACGTCAGCTTGGGGGATTCTTTCGTGCTTGTTTCTCGCTTATTCCCCTATATCCAGGTAGTTCCTGAGGCGGAATTGCATCCAGCTCTGTGATGGTGTAGCAGCGGGTGTGTGCAGGCTGGGTGCAGGGGGTTGGGCATTGAGGTGCGGGATCTGCGTAGGATGGGAGCTTGACCGTCCTGACCCTCCCAGCACAGACTGCATTGGGCCCTGTTCTTGAACCTTTGGGCCAGACATAGGAGTCAACCTAGAACCTCCAGACTCACATGAGGGGCATCGCTTCAGCCTCTTGCTGGCAAAGGAATCGGTTTTCATCCTTGTTTGTCATGGACTGCTGTGATGGGGCGAGGCCACCGGGGGCGTGGTCCTTGCAAGTGGCTGGGTTTGCCAATTAAAATTCTTTTGTGGCTATTTTTATTTGGTGTTTTTTTTTCTGGTGTGGGTGGTCCACCCGTAGGTGCTCAGGTTTTATTTCTGTCACTGTGCTCAGGAATTATTCCTGACGGTGCTCTGGGGGCCATACGGGATGCAGAAGATTGATCGGAGTCAGCAAGGTAAGCATCCAACCTGTTTTATTGTCTGTCTTATCCCTACATAGTTTTATTTCCAGATCAGGATTTTCTAGTCTCTTAAGTCAAACAGCAAACCACCCCTCACCCTCATCTCTCCCTGGCCAAGTGACCCCTGGTAACTGGTTGTTGGGTGAGTACAGTGGATAGACATATCTTTGTATTTTGTTTTTTCATGTTTTTTTTTCTTTTTTGAAGGAAAGGGGGATTTTTGGAAACAAGAAGCTTTGCTCAGGGATCACTCCTCGTGTGCTGAGAAGCAATTTGTTGATAAATGGCCAGAGCCAAAGTACAGTGATAAGGGCACTTGCCTTTCACAAAGCCAACTAAGGTTTGAGCCCCTGCATCCGAGTAAAAGGCACATAATGAGGCTTTAAACACCCACTGTTTGGGGCTGGAGAGAGCACAGCGGGTAGGGCATTTGCCTTGCACACGACCAACCCTGGTTCAATTCCCAGCATCCCATATGGTCCCCTATGCACCGCCAGGAGTAATTCCTGAGTGCAGAGCCAGGAGTAACGCCTGAGCATCGCCAGGTGTGACCCAAAAAGCAAATAAATAAATAAATAAATAAATAAACACCCACTGTTTGACTCTTTAACTATAGCAGGCTAGAATTTGTCATTGCACATAACATTGTTTTCAGTTTTCTTTTCTCTCCTGCTTGGTTAGAGTTACCTTTTTGTGGTTGCTGTACTTCTAGGCCACATCCTGCAGTTTGTCGGTCTAACTCCTGACTGAACTCAGGGCTCACTGCTGCCAGGGTCAGGGCACCATAAGGTATGCTTGGGTATTTCCTTGGGACAGCCAACTGTAAGATATTACATGCTGTAATATTGCTGTGACACATGAGATAGAAAATGTTTAGTTAGAAAGTAGACTTACACTAGAAGTTCTGACTGTCAGACATAGTTCTTATCATGATCTTTAGTAAACACTCTGGATAATAGGAAAATTATGCTCTACAACACACATTTGCATGGTTTTCAAATATATTCCTGCAAGACAGGAGCGAGTGCTGGAAGAGGCTCATGCGGATATGCTGATTCAGGAGTAGAGTAGATCAGGACCCAGAGGAGCCCGGTTCAGCAGGACGGAACTAGGACTGTGCTTTGGGCTCATATGGGCCCAGAAGTGATCCTGGTCCCTGCAGAGAGTTCCCACATGCATGTCCCTGCCCAGGTGCCAGAGGGCACCTGATAGTTTGCCCATGCTGAGGCCCTTTAGCTGAGCCCATGGCAGTGCCACTTTCAGGCTGAGGGTCACTGGGGCCAGCATTGATGCCGGCCTGCAGGGGCCGCTGATGTGCTTGGGCACCTGGGCTCAGATTCAGCCCCTTGCTGGACCTGTGGGACCTTCCTGTAGTTTTTAGGATGGAGTCCAGAGACTCAGGCAGGACTGCAGTTTCCTCTCCTGTGTCTGTGACCCAGAGCTTCTGTTTGGAGAAGTAGCCCGGATTCCAACCCACTTTGACATCCTCATGAGAGGAAGAAACTTTAGTGTCTTTCTGGAATGGGTCAAGGTTCTGGTGCTAATATTTTCACCATTGAAAGTGTTTCTGCCTCCAATGCTGGGGCTTCTGGTACGGATTTAGGGGTGGGGTGTGCTCCTCTTTGGTGCTCATGGCTCTGACTTCTCCAGGTCTTTCCACATAGCCTGCTGCCGATCTTTAGGAATAACAGATGCTGGAGATGATGGTGACACACCATCTGACACACTGTCGCCAGTTAAGAGGTACGTGACAAGATAACATGATGCAGTGCCAGAAACTCGCTGTCTTCCAGGCCCATCTGTCTCCAGTTGGTTTAAGAAGGAGCCCTGTACTGAGGTTCCTGGAAAGTGTTTCCAACTATGCTATATGAGGTAAATTTTGTCCCTGTTTGTTTTGTTGTATATGGATTGAAGCCTCACCCAGAGGTGCTCCAGAAGTACTCCCAACTCAGTGCTCAAGGATCACTTCTTTGAGAACTGGGGATCTTACGGGGTACTCGGGGTCCAAGGCTAACTTTGGGGTTTTGGGTTATTTTATTTTGGGATGTGATGTGGGACCAGACCTAGTGATGCTCACAATTACCCCTGGCTCTGCACTGCAGCATAGCACCTCAGAGTGCATGAAGGACCGTGTGGGACTGCAGAATTGCCAGCCCTACCATGCTGCTTGCTGCTTTGTTTTCTTTTATATTTATGTTTGTGCCACAGTGGAGGTGCTCAGGGCTTCCTCTTGGCTCTGTGCTCTAGGTTCACACCTGAGGGGCATTAGGGGCCCCTGGTATGTTTGTCCCATATGTATCCTGGCAGCTACAGTGACTCGTGCCCCAAGACATGTGTTTCCCCTGCCTTGTTCTTCCTGCTCTGGAGAGCCTCGCCTGCTGAGTCACACGGTGTCACGTTCACATGCTGCCTGAGCTTGCGCCGGTACCTGGGAGACAAGCAAAATATGTCTGTATCTGGTAGAGGTGTTCAAGATCAAGACATTTTTGCCTCTTGAACAGGGATTAGAGGCAGCCCTGAACCGTGACTTCAGGGTCCTACAGGCACATATGTCCACACAGAGCTTTGAGTTTGCCACTGTACATTGAGTGCCCCCTTCTCATCCCTAGAACAGGGTGTGTGGGAGTGTGAAATGGAGGGGCGTCTAGTGTTTGGTCCAACCCAATATAGCTTCTATTTTTGGTGCTGCTCATTATGTATTTGGGTGTTTCATTCTGCAGTCCTCACCAGAGCAGTATTCATTGGCTTTCTCCCTGCGGTGGCCCTGTGTAAGTCTAATACCTGCAGGAACCTTGTAGTATACTGTCATTGTAGCATATCTGGCTTCTCTCAAGTGATTACTGGGACCTGTCACCCATCACCCTGAAATGCAGAGGAGGGTGGTTCCTCCTGATGGGAGTGAAGAGAGGGGGAGGCCCTGTACTCCTCTAGGGCACTGCGTGTCTCATCCTCAGGCTCCATAGTATAAGGTGTGATGTGTGATGGTCTCACTCACACTCCCTGTGTGTACCAGCTTAGGACATGGTGATCTTCCCCGATGTGGCAATGAGATTCACCATGGAAGAGTGGCCGTGCCTGGATGCCTGTCAGAGGAAGCTCTACAGGGATGTGATGCTGGAGACCCCACCAGCACCTGTGAGCTGTCAGTGAGAGCTGCTGGGCCTGCTTCCCATGCCCAGAGAAACCCGTGTGGGCTTCTATGGTGTGGGCCAGGCTGTTATTCTGATTGGCTGGAAGGTGTGACAGCCATGCAGATGGCTGTTTCTCTACTTCCTTTCATTTTTTCCTTCCTTCTTTCTTTCTGTCATATTTTCTTTCTTTCTTTCTGGGGCACACTATTGGTTCTGAGGGGTTCTTACTAATTCTATATTCAGGAATCATTGTTGCTGAGCATGGAGAATCATAATGTATGCCCAGTATCAAACACGGGTCAGATAAATCCATTCAAGCACCCTATAAGCTGTTTCTTCTTTTACTAAATGAAATTACTTTCAGCCAGAACAATAGTATAATGAGTCTGGCATTTGTTTTCTGTGTGGCTAGTCCAGGTTTAATCCACGGCATCCAATATGATCCCAAGGCACAGCCAAGAGTATTTCCTCTGCCCAGAGCCAGGATTAAACCTTGTGCATTGCTGGGTGCAACCCCCAAAATATACAAAGTAAATTTACTTCTATTACTACATTTAACTTGCATGTTTTCTTTTGCTTTGGGTATTATTCCGGGACCACACTCAGCATTTTCTCGGGTTCTGTGCCAACAGATCACTCCTGGCAGTGATCAGGGGACAATGCGGGTACTGTGTATTGCAACCCGGTCAGGAGTTTGCAGAGTGCACGCCTAGACAGGCCTTCAAATCCATTTATTTTTTGTTTTTGTTTGGGGCCACACCTGGCAATGCTCAGAGGTTCCTCCTTATGGTACACTCACGAGCTCCTTCTGGTGATGCTCAGGGAATCATATGGGATGCAGTTTCGGAGCACTAAGTTTGTGTAGGACACAGGCAAGCCCCGAACTTCTGGAGTATCTCCTCAGCACTTGCTTTATTTGCTCTGAGTACAACTTAAATTTTTGCTTTGTTTGTTTTGTTTGGGGGCCCACCTGGTGATGCACATGGGTGACTCCTGCTTCTTCACTCAGAGATCACTTCTGAAAGAGCTCTGGAGACTGTACAGGATGTGGGAACTCGAATCTACATCAGCCACAGCAAGGCAGCACTGTCCCCACTGTACTGTCTCTCCAGCCCCTATTTTATTATCTGAAATGTCATTTTATTTATTTGAGAGGGAAAGTGTGGGCCACACCCATCTCTGCTCAGGGCTCCCTCCTGTGTTGGCTCAGGGCAAAGTTAGCGCCCTCTGCTCAATATCTTCTCACTAATCCCAAAGATTCTAACTTGAGTAATAATTTGTAAAAGTGTGACTCGAGTTTGTTTAGTCCTTTTGCTTGTAATTTTAAAATTTTCGTTCATTTACTTTTTGGCTTTTGGGCAACACTGAGTGCTGTTTAGGGGCTACTCTGGCTCTGCCTTCAGGAATTATTTTTGGCAGTGCTCAGGGACCTTCCGGGATACATGGGATCAAACCCGGCTGGACTGCGTGCAAGGAAGACTCCCTCCCTGCTGTGCCATCTCTCTGTCCCCTAAGATCATTTATATCTTAGTGCCTAACCCCCTTAGCTGCTGTTCTGTTCAGTGCTTGGGGTCACTTCCAGTGCTCCCAGGAGACCAGATGGTGCCCGGAATCAAGTCAGGGGGTCCCACATGCAAAGCATATTCCCCAATCCTGTGCATTGTCGCCCTGCCTCCACTGGACTCTTCTACGGATTTAAAAATTTGTTCTGGGCCAAACCAGTCAGACTCAGGGTTTGCTCCTGGGCTCTGCACTCAGGGATCCTGGCTGGCTGGTAGGGCACAAACTTGGTTTGACTATGGGCAAGTCCTTTGCCCCACCTGCTGTACTATCTGCCTACACCACCTTCTATTTCACTTTGTTTTTAGCTTAAAATAAAGTTGGGGGTCTTGCCATCCTTGTCCTCATTTGGGTGCTTGGATTTCCTCCTGATCCTGCACTCAGTGATCACTCTGGGAGGGGCTCAGAAACTGCATTTGTTTCCAGGGTGAGAGAACGTAAGTGTGGAGGGCGCTTCCTTACTCGCAGCAAACCGGGTTCAATCACTGACCTTCCATGGAGCCAATACTACCAGAGGTGATTCCTGAGTGTAGATACAGGATTCATCCTTGAGCATTGCCAAGTGTGACCACAAAACAAAACTACATACAGTGCTGGGATGAAACTTAAGTCAGTCATATGCCGGGCCAAGCCTAGACCATTAGTGGTATTATCTGGGGCCCCATTATTTAACTCTTACATTGAAACCTTGGCTTATGTCTCACTCCCCACCAATCTCTGGCATTTTGAAAGTGGATATTATGGTCATGCCTTTTCAGTAATATGGCCGGATAGACCAGGGACACACGAGGTTTACTTGTCTTTTCCTTGCGACTAATCCATGCCTCCATCTCTGTGGGGACAGGGCTTTTTGGTGTGAAGCCAGTGTTAATCTCCTGGGTGGAAGATGAGCCCTAAAGCCGGGAGGAGAGGTGTGTGTGCCAATGAGTGTCTGAGGACCCTGGCTGAGGCCCTGGGCACTGTGTGGGTGCCTTGAGAGCATGTGAAACATGATGCTGACCCCGAGGTCCTCGGGCTCCTGGATCAGGTGTCTGTGCTGTGCTCTTGCTGCCCTTCACACCCCTGAGCTGTCTGTTACTGAGCAATCCTGAGCTTTGATTCCTTGACTTTGTTGTTATTCTTCCTCATCTGTCAGGTATGTGGAATGGTTCATGAGTTTCAAGGCCCTTGTTCCCCTGGCTGTATAACCAGCCTGACTGTACACCTACAGGGTCGGGCGCCCTTTCTGGAGCACTGGACCCCGCTCTGTCAATATGACACCATGCTTATCTTTGCCTTTGGACCATGCCATGGTGTTTTGAGTATAGAAATAAATGTAGTTTTCTTTGGTTTTGTGGCCTGGGGGTTCCCAGCAGTTATTCCTGGTAGTTCTCAGAAGTTGCTTTTGGCGGTGTTCAGGGATCAACTCCTGCTCACCCCATGCAAGGCTACCTGCTGTACTCTTGACCAACCATAAATGTTATATTGTGTGCATGTGAAATTGTGGGTTTGAGCCCATAGTGAAGCTAATGGGGACCAGAAAGGCAGTCTATTAGGGAGGGTGCTTGCCTTACAGACGCCGCCTCCCTTTGGTGTCGGCATCCCCTATGGTATCCTGAGCATCACTGGGTCTGATCAGAAACAAAACCCAAAAGGTTTGTTTGGGAATTGCTGTGCTCCTCCCAGAGACACTTCCAGCAGAATTTTTCTTTCTGTAGGCTTGTTCTAACTGAGAACCATGGAGATGTCCTTCACCTGCTCAGCTGCCATGCCGGTAACGGCATCGTCGATGTAGCATTCCAAAACATGCTTCGTCCTATGCAGAAGGTTTGGGTTGACATGAATGCCATGCGTCTAAAAAATAAAAAGGGAGGAATTGCCACGCTGGTAACGGCGTCGCCCACGTAGCAACATGCTGCAAGGGGGCTCAGGCAAGGGCCTGGGTCCCTGGGAATGGGAGTTTCGTGACCTACGGGTTTATGCCTCCGGCAGCCGCCTTTCACTGTTTTCTAGGCGCCTCTGACATGAAGTCTTCACTTGCCATTCTGTGGGAATAGGAGCCTGCTTTTTAAATATCTTGATTTAACTTTTGGCCTTAGAAAGATGTTTGCTAGTAGAGTTAATATTAATTTTTGCAAAATTCTGATTTTTACATGCCTGATAGTAGAGTTAATATTAGCTCTAAAGTCCTGATATTTTCTTTAGTTTATGGGTAGGCGTTTTTAGGGAAATAAAAACTTAATGTCAGTAAAAGTAGACAATAAAGGAATTATAAGGAACATAATATTTCACTCACATATTTTATTGGAACAAGCGGATCTTTTGCCCTAATCTTAAAACAGAACGTGTACGTGCCCCCTGTTGTCTTGGGAACATGACCCATGGTCTGATGTAATGTGTGCTTTGCCACGTTGTTTCTGTAACTGTTTAAAAAGAAGAACTCTTGATGCAATAAACCGCAGCAGCACTCAACGTCTCTTGTGTTGGTGTCTGTCTGTCCAACGCGCCGAATCTCCTGCTTTCCTGTGCACCTTCGCCTGGTCTCCCCTCAGCCTGGTGGTCTTCGACCGAGCCAGTCTGCGGCAGGTGGCGCCCCAACAGGGACCGGAAGGACAGGTAATCCCCCCTCTTTCTTTCTTTTCTCTCTCCAAAGCAGGGATCGGCTCCTGCCAGGATTCTGCGGATCCGCCGGTAAAGGCTCACCGGTTAAGTGCAGGTAATCAAGTAATCATGGGTGTACAGATGTCAAAAGACGACAAGCTCTTTGCAGCTGTTGTGCGGCGCATGCTATTAGAAAAAGGTTTAAAAGTTACTGATTCAGCTCTGTCAGAATTTTTGCGTGTGGTCAAGCATCTTTGTCCTTGGTTCCCAGGAGATGGTAGTCTAACGCTGTCTGAATGGCGGAAAGTGGGTAAAGCTCTGCATATGTATGGCAAGGAGGAGGGAGAAGAGAAACTGCCTCCTTGTTCTTATCTAGTATGGTTACAAATTAAGGAGTTACTAACACAAACTTCTGATTTAGAAGGTCTAGAGGAGGAAACCGCCTCTTGCCTTATTTATGCAGAATTAGCACCAGATGAGGGTCTAGTGGGGCCCTCTGCTCCCCTATTAGAGGAGGAGGATGATGAGGACGAGTGGGATGATTGGGAAATAGCTAGCGAAATGGCAAAACGAAATTGGGAAGATGATTTTCGCGACCATCACCCCCCTGCCCTTAAGGCATTCCCCATTGTCAGGGCTAGAAGAGCAAAAAGGCCAGTTCCAGCCCGCAGATTGTATCCACTACTTGTGGGCTTCCGCGGCGCCATGGCTGAGGCTCGGCGCCTCGGGGACACTTCGTTTGCCTTTCCTGTTATGGAGGCACTCGAAGGTGACCTGCGTTGGGAACCTATTCCTTTAAAAACTTTGCAGGAGTTACGGGCCGCGGTCCAGTCCTCAGGAGCTTCTGCTCCTTATACTTTACAATTTGTAGACATGCTGGCAGCCTCTTGGATGACACCGTATGATTGGCATCAGGTCGCGAAAGCATCTTTATCCCCCGGAGACTATGTGCTCTGGCGGCTGAATATGAAGACAAATGTAAAGATACAATAAATGATATGGCAAATAAACGGGGTGTTAAGCCAACTATGGATATGTTGATGGGAACAGGGGACCACGCAACCACTAGGGCTCAGATACAGATACCCGGGGAATTTTTAGAGATTGTTACCAAGAATGCTGTAGCGGCATGGGCAAAATTGCCCCCTCCCGGGGTAAAAGGCACCACATTATCAGGCATTATCCAGGGCGACGAGGAGACTTATCAAAACTTCATCTCCCATTTAGAAGAGGCCGTGCACAGAATGCTCCCTCCTTCAGAAGGGACAGAGATGCTTATTAAGCAACTCGCCTGGGAAAATGCCAACACTCTGTGCAAAGACTTATTAAGGCCCATTAGGAAGACAGGGACTATTCAGGATTATATTAAGGCCTGTGTTGATGCCTCCCCGGCTGTTGTTCAAGGCATTGCTTATGCCGCCGCCATGAAGGGACAGTCCTTTGGGACCTATGTAAAGAAAGGGCTTAGTGGCCGTGTGGATGCAGGGCCGCGGTGCTACAACTGTTGAAAACAGGGGCATATGCTGAGAGAATGTACAGAGAAGAAGGACCGGGGCTCTCGCCTGCCCGGTCTGTGTCCTAAATGTAGGAAAGGCAGACATTGGAAGAGTGAATGTAAGTCTAAATTTACCAAGGATGGAGTACCGCTGACAGGGAATAAGAATAAGGAACAGTCAAAAAACTAGATGAGGGGCGTCCCCTTAGCCCAACACAAAAAGAGGGGAATGGAGCGGCCGAAAAGGCGGCTCCGTTAAAAACAGATGCTCCTACAATCCACTCCCTACCCAGAGGAACACCCGGGAGTGCTGGTCTGGACTTGGCCTGTCCTGTTGATATTATATTATCTAAATGGGATGGCATTACAGTAATTCCAACAGGTACCAAGAGCACACTGCCCCCCTGGCACCATGGGGCTTGTCATTGGCAGAAGCTCCAACATTAATAAACATCTGGAAATTGTGCCCGGGGTGATCGATTCAGATACTGCATCAGACATAAAAGTAATGGTAAAACCTTTGAAAGAAACTGTACAGCTGCATAAAGGTCAGAGAATTCCTCAGCTGTTAGTGCTGCCCTACATTCCCTTGCCGACACCTGATCTTACAGGAAGCAGAGGCTCGGGACAGTTCGGGTCTACAGACACAGCAGCCCTTGCGACTGAGGTTCCAGCCGACGTCGCTGTCTGGGTTAAAGAGATGGATTTCGCACCATTGAAAGTTATTTAGATTAATGGAAAGCCGATTAGAGGAGTGCTCGATACCGGTGCTGATAAGACCTGCATAGCCGGTAGGGATTGGCCTCCTTCATGGCCCGTGCACACTACCGGAGCCACCCTTATGGGAGTTGGAGCTGTCATGGGAGCCACAGTAAGTTCCTCCATTTTAACCTGGAGGGCAGATGGGAAAGAAGGGACTATCCAGCCTTATGTTATTGCCTCCCTACCCTTTACCTTGTGGGGACGAGATCTGCTAAAGGCACTAGGCTGTGTCCTGACTGCTAAAGAACATGAGTCAGAACAAGAACAAAGTTTTTATAGGGGCCACTGCAGTTAACATCTTTGCAGATCCTATTATTTGGAAGAATGATCAGCCTGTGTGGGTGAGTCAGTGGCCCCTACCTGATGAAAAATTACAGGCTTTAGAAATATTAGTGCAGGAACAATTAGATAAAGGTCATATAGAGGAATCTAATAACCCTTGGAATACCCCTGTATTTGTAATAAAGAAGAAATAAGGAAAATGGAGACTGTTGCAGGATTTAAGAGCCATTAATGCAACTATGGAGGATATGGGGGCTTTGCAACCTGGGTTGCCATCACCGGTTGCCGTTCCTAAAAATTGGAAAATTATTGTTATTGATTTGCAGGATTGCTTTTTTACTATTAAGTTACAACCCCAGGATTGTCAAAGATTTGCTTTTAGTATCCCCTCCACCAATTACAAGCAGCCTTACAGACGTTATCAATGGAAGGTTTTGCCGCAAGGAATGAAAAATAGCCCTTCCCTATGTCAAAAATATGTTGATATGGCTCTTTCTCCAATTCGACAGCAATACCCAGAGGCCTATATCATCCATTATATGGATGATATTTTGCTAGCTCATCCAAAGGAGCATATGGCTCGGCAACTTCTGCATGATACCATTGAACAATTAACGGCTCAAGGGCTAGTCATTGCTCCTGATAAAGTCCAATGTGACAAGCCCATAGGATATCTGGGACAGTGGTTCCAAAATGACTTTATTGTCCCTCAAAAGGCCTCCATAAAAACTGATAAATTAAAAACCCTAAATGATTTTCAGAAGTTGTTGGGTAATATTCACTGGATTAGAAATTATTTACATATTACCACAGGAGACTTGGATCCCCTATATGACATCTTAAAGGGGGACAGTCACCCAACATCAAAAAGGGAATTAACACCTGCTGCTTTGAAAGGCATTCAGCTGGTGGAACAGGCATTGGAAAAGGCTAAGGTTAAACAGTTAGATTACAATCAACCATGGTATTTGCTCGTGTTCACCACACCTTACTCTCCAACTGCCTGCCTGTGGCAGCAAGGTATCCTGGAATGGCTGCACTTGCCTCACCATCAGAAAAAGACAGTAGCCTCTTTGCCCTTTATGGTTTCTCAAATAATCTATAAAGGTAGAGTCAGATCTAGGGAATTGTTTGGGCAGGAGCCCCACATAATTGTTACTCCTTTTAATAAAGATCAAGTCGAAATGTTATATAAGGAGTCAGATGATTGTGTGTTGGCTGTAATGGGTTATATAGGACAAATTCTATATCATTATCCCCAGGATCCTCTACTAGAATTTATAAAGTCAGTTGATTTAATTTTTCCAAAAATATGTTCTCCTGTCCCGCTAGCAGGAGGTATAGTTGTGTTTACAGATGGTTCCTCCAGTGGCACCTCTGCTGTGTATATTGAAGGTCAAGACCCCATTGTAGAACACGGAGAGCAGACCTCTGCTCAGCAAGCAGAGATTAAAGCAGTGAACCTTGCCTTAGCCCATTTTCCTCAAACTTTGAATCTTTATACTGATTCCAAATATGTTGTTAATTTATTCCCACACATTGAGACTGCTTTGCTCTCAGGACCTTCAACAATTCTCCCCTTACTTAAACATTTACAGGCCATCTTGCAAAACCGGACTAACCGGATCTATGTGGGACATATTAGAGGCCATACTAAGCTGCCCGGGGCTCTTTCTCAGGGCAATCACATGGCTGATTTATTAACTAGGAGCCACATACTGTCAGTGACAGAGGCTCAGGAGAGCCACGCGCTACATCATCAAAACGCCAATGCTTTAAGACACATGTTTAAAATCACGAGAGAGCAGGCGCGGCATATTATCAAAGCATGCGCTCATTGTCCCCCTCCTTCAGGGGGCCAAAAATGGGGGTAAACCCCCGAGGCCTACGACCATTGAGCCTCTGGCAAATAGATGTAACCCATGTCACCTCTTTTGGAAGGATAAAGTATGTTCATGTAACTATTGATACTTATTCTCATTTTATGTTTGCCGCTGCAAGAACAGGAGAGGCCTTGAAGGATGTGATTCAACACCTCTTACAATGCTTTATGATCATGGGAAGGCCATTACATATCAAAACAGATAATGGACCTGCTTATACCTCTAGGTCCTTTGCCTCTTTTCTCCAGCGATGGGGTATCTTACATACCACTGGCATTCCTTACAATCCTCAAGGGCAGGCTATTATTGAGCGAGCTCATCAAGTGTTAAAAATACAACTGCAGCGTCTACAAGACGCACAGCAGTATCACTCGCCACATCATCTTTTGAGCCATGCCCTCTTTGTGATCAATCACCTAAATGCCGACTCTGATGGGCAGACTCCTGCTCAAAGGCACTGGCAGATGCCCCCCATGGCACAAGCAAATGTGCTCTGTCAAGACCTCCTTATGGGCCAATGGAAAGGGCCCGATCCTTTACTTGCCTCAGGCCGAGGCTATGCTTGTATTTTTCCTCAGGATGCCGAGTCTCCCATCTGGATCCCGGACCGCCTTGTCAGGCCGGCACCACAGGCGCAAGGAAAAAAGGTTGAAAAAGCTGACAACAGTGTCCCTGGTCAAGCAGATGGAAAGACTGTCGCTCCAGCCACAGAACCTGCCGACTTGGACGCAATTCCGGAGACTGATGCAACATGCCAAAGCCCTAGCGAGGAAGAAGACGCCTAAACCAACAGCTGAATGTGTTTTCCTAGCAACTATGTCCTTACTGTTAGTTGGACAGGCTATGCCTTCTCTCCCTGCGGATTCATCATCAACTGCTTATTGGGCCTATGTGCCCAGTCCCCCATTGTTACACCCTGTGGGATGGCTTGACAATATCTCCCTTAAAGTACTTACTAATTATTCTGAGCTCATGGGAGGCCTTCAGGACTCTTCTGATAGAAAACATGTGTCTACATTGACTGATTTTTCTGGTCACTCAGATTCTCTTCCCATTTGCTTTGCCTTGGGAAATTATGGTGTCCAGGGTTGTATGAGTGTCAGCTATCGTACCTTCTTGACTGATTTGCCTCACAGAGTGAAAGGTGAAACCCCCGATAAGGGCAAGCGTTGGGTGTGGGAAACAAAAATGTCAACATTGGGTGTGCCATTTCGTAAGGATGCCTTTGTCTCAGATCCAAATATGCCTCTGGAAAAATGTGTAGAGAAATATCGGGATATTGATCAATTCTGGGACAGTAACCTTTCTCCTTTTCCCAAATGGTTGGATTGCGGTTTTGACTCAACCGCCGGTACAGTATACTCCCACTGCTCTTTCTAATGTTACTATTTGGGATTATTCCTCCTCCACTAATAATGGATCATGTAGTAGTCAGCATTTGCAAAATAATCCTAACAAGTATCATGATTTTGTACTCTCCTCTTCAACCAACGAGCCTTTATCTCGTTGGTTCTCGCCCGGCTATGTGGAGCCCGTTTGGGTGGCTAAGACTCCTGCCTGGCAAAAAGTCCATCGTGATCTGTTCCGCCTTACAGCCGCCTATAACATGATTCTTCAGAAACGCCCTGGACAGGCCTCTTATACTGTACTGGCAGTGAGAAGTTGTGTATCCTATCCATATGCTTTATTGTTGGCAAATCATGATGATATGTATATTATTCCTTTTGGTTCCAATTCTTATCATGTGGCCTGTCGAAATTGTGAATTAACTAATTGTGTTTCTCCCAACCATGATCCTAATAAGGATATTATGTTGATTGTCCAGAGGCCATCTTTTGTCATGCTGCCCGTACATTTGCCCAACATGACCTGGTATGATAATTCTGCTATCCAGGTCCTCAAGGAATTACATGCTTTAATTCGACCCAAACGGTTTGTGGCTGCTTTGATTCTTGGCATTACGGCCTTAATATCTATCATCACCACCTTTGCTATTGCCACAGCTACCTTAGTTGAGGAAATTCATACTGCTCATTTTGTTAATGAATTGAATAAGAATGTTACATTTGCCTTATCTGAACAAGTAATTATTGACAAGAAATTAGAAACAAAGGTTAATGTTTTGGAAGAAGTGGTCCTGGCTCTTGGTCAGGATCTTGAAAATCTTAAAAGAGTGATGCACACTCGTTGTCATGAACAATTCAGGGCCATCTGTGTCATTCCTTTGCCTTATAACACTTCTTCTGATTGGAACAAGGTTAAACATCACCTGCTGGGAGTCTGGCAGGATCAATCTATTACTCATGACCTAGAGAGCATACAGAGGGATATTGCAGCTATGAGCCAGGCTTATGATAAGACATCTGAATTAAGTGATCTAGCCTCTGGTCTGACTAAAGGCATCAAGGCCCTCAATCCATTTGATTGGATTCATTATATTATTGTTTTTGCCATATTGGCTTTAGTAATAGGAGCAGTTATTATTATTCTTCCCTGTTTTTTCCGAAGCATGCTTCGTTCTATTCAGAAGGTTCGGGTTGACATGTATGCCATGCGTCTAAAAAATAAAAAGGGAGGAATTGCCATGCCGGTAACAGCGTCGCCCACGTAGCATTCCGAAGCATGCAGAAGGTTCGGGTTGACATGTATGCCATGCGTCTAAAAAATAAAAAGGGAGGAATTGCCACGCTGGTAACGGCGTCGCCCACGTAGCAACATGCTGCAAGGGGGCTCAGGCAAGGGCCTGGGTGCCTGGGAATGGGAGGTTCGTGACCTACGGGTTTATGCCTTCGGCAGCCCCCTTTCACTGTTTTCTAGGCGCCTCTGACATGCAGTCTTCACTTGCCATTCTGTGGGAATAGGAGCCTGCTTGTTAAATATCTTGATTTAACTTTTGGCCTTAGAAAGATGCTTGCTAGTAGAGTTAATATTAGTTTTTGCAAAATTCTAATTTTTACATGCCTGCTAGTAAAGTAGAGTTAATATTATCTCTTATTAAGTCCTGATATTTTCTTTAGTTTATGGGTAGGCGTTTTTAGGGAAATAAAAACTTAATGTCAGTAAAAGTAGACAATAAAGGAATTATAAGGAACATAATATTTCACTCACATATTTTATTGGAACAAGTGGATCTTTTGCTCTAATCTTAAAACAGAACGTGTACGTGCCCCCTGTTGTCTTGGGAACATGACCCATGGTTTGATGTAATGTGTGCTTTGCCACGTTGTTTCTGTAACTGTATAAAAAGAAGAACTCTGGATGCAATAAACCGCAGCAGCACTCAACCTCTCTTGTGTTGGTGTCTGTTTGTCCAACGCGCCGAATCTCCTGCTTTCCTGTGCACCTTCGCCTGGTCTCCCCTCAGCCTGGTGGTCTTCGACCGAGCAAGTCTGCGGCACAGTGCATTGCACTGGGCTTGGTTAACTTGATCTCCATCCCTGGCATCCCAAATGAGTGAAAGAGTTACCCCTAATGAGTGCCAGGTGTTGTCCCCCCAAAAAATATTATCTAAAAAAATAAAACCTAGCATAAGGACCAATTCGAGAATGGAGTTATACAAAGAGTTCAGAGTTAGCAAATGTTACTGATCATTTTATAGCTTTGCTATCTAAGTGGCTTTTAGCATTTGAGTGGCCACTAGATTATTGGGATTTTGGTGCTTCCAAAAGTAAATGTTTCTGGGGCTGGAGTGATAGCACAGCGGGTGGTGCATTTGCCTTGCACGCATCCAACCCGGGTTTGATTCACAGCATCCCATATGGTCGCCTGAGCAACACCAGTAGTAATTCCTGAGTGCAGAGCCAGGAGTAACCCCTGTGCATCGCAGGTGTAACCCCCCCCAAAAAAAGCAAAAGTAAATGTTTCTGGTTTCCTTATCTCTAATAGTACTGAAATGGGAAAATAGTGTTATCCAGGAATGTGACCACCAAGTACTGTCAGTAAGCACAGCTGAATGGAATTACCTGCTGAGATGGAGAAAGCTTGAGGTCCCTCCCATGGCCCCACCATTTATAAAATATTTCACTCCAGGGACCCCTTTCACCCTTTAAAAAATTTGCACAAGTTCTTCTATGCACAATAAAATGAATTTAAACTGTCTTCCATCATCCCTATGAAAGATTTCCAGGAACATTTTCTTAAGATGACAGTTATTGGAAATAACATTGTCAATACTGATTTGAGTCTTCAAAAAAGAAAAATCCCAGAATACGAGATATGCAAAGATGCAACAGTGGAAAATGTGCTTGTAAGATATGCAGACCTGTATTCCAACCTCAGTGCTCCACAGCATATGAGAATTCCCCCAGGTATGTAGCTCTGAGCTTAATGCCAGATGTAGGGCCTGAGCACAGCGCCCTACAATAGATCACAGAAAGGCCTGAAGAATGAAGGTTTGGCTGATTTTTGATTGAAGATGATTCCCTGCAGCACTGTGGTTGGTCTCTGCCAAAACCCCCCAGAAAACAGGGTTTTGGGTCATGCCAGGATCAGAACAAAGAATGGTCCAGCGGTGAACCTTGACGGTCCAGAGTGAGGGATGGTTATTTATTTAATTTACTAAAGAAAATTAAAACACCAATCGTTGATACAATTCTATATTAAAAATGATGAAACAGGGCTGGAACGATAGTTCAGTGGGTAGGGCAATTGATTTTCATGCGGCCTACGAATGTTGGAATCCCAGCATCCCACATGGTCACCCAAACACCACAAGGAATAATTCCTCAGTGCATAGCCAGGAGTAACCTCTGTGCATTGCCAGATGTGACCCAAAAGTCCAAAACAATAAATAAAATTTATGAGATAACAAGGTAAAGACCCTCCCGTTGATCGTCGATTTGCTCGAGCGGCCCAGTAACGTCTCCATTGGAGACTTTGTTGTTACTGTGTCTGGCATATCGAATACTCTCGGTAGCAAATTTGCAAAATTAATATCAATAGGTGAAGACAACAAATTCATGTGAACATTTTTATATCTGGTTGTAGGGTTGGTAAGATTGTCTCATTAATTTTTAAAAGCTTTTGTAGCTTCAAGAGGTTTTTCCTATTTATTTTTGGTACTTATTTAGTCACTTTCCTCCTGTCTTCCATCACCAAGACTGTTATTTACAAGTTAACATACATGTGAATTTCAAATGCCAGGACACTGGCATAACTATAACCCTGCCCTGGTGATAACCATCGAGTACTTTTTCCTTATAAGTTGATGTCATGGAAAGCTTGCATGCTGGATTCTCAGCTTCTTGTCTGCACTTTTGGAGCCCCCCCCCAACCCTCCTGGTCTAAATAAAACGTGTCTTCCCTAGGGGCATTATTCTGAACTTGGGTATAGTTCTTCGGGGTCAACTCATCCCATGTGCATTTTACAATGAATACAAAGGCTAGAGAGGCACACAAAGGCCTTCCTACATTGACAAACATGAGTTTTCCCTCCAGTTTGTATTTTCCTATGGATCGTAAGAGTTGAGGGTTGAGTGACGGCCTTCGCACATTCCTGACATATGTAAGACTTCTCTCCACTATGAATTTTCCTATGCATACTAAGGCTTGAATGTAGAGCAAAGGCCTTTTAACATGTATAGGGTTTTTCTCTGGTATGAAATTTTCTGTTTAGGAAGACATGAACTTTGAATGAAGGACTTCCCACAGTCCTTCCATACTTAAGCTGTCTGCCATATGAATTTTTCTGTGATCACTAAGGCTTGAGGACATAATGTAGGCCTTCCTGCTTGCCTTACATACATAAGGATACTTTCCAGTATGAATGTTCTTATATGTAATAAGGAGTGAGGTAAGTGAATGCCTTCCAATAGTTCTTACATATATAAGGATTCTCTTCAGTATGCGTTTTCCTGTGCTTAGTAAGTTCTGAGTACAAAGTAAAGTTCTTCCCAGAGTCCTTACATGAGTAAGGTTTCTCTCCTGCATGAATTTTCCTATGCACAGAAACCCCTGTGAAGGAAAAAAGGTCTTCATACATTCCTTATCCTCACATGAATAAGTCTTCTCTAAATAAATTTTCCTATGCATACTAAGTCTTGAGGTCTTCCCATATTCCTTGGATGAATAGCGTTTCTCTCCTGTATGAATTCTCCTATGTATAATCAGGTATGAGGATCCATCTAAGGCTTCTCACATTATTTACATGTCTACAGTTTCTCTCCTATGTGGATATTCAGATGATCACACTTGTGTGGTGGCTGACTCAAATTGTGTCCGTGCTGCTAACAGCCCTGGGACTTTTCCCATCTGAAGACTTCCTGCCTGTCTCAGAATCCCCACAGTGATGCAGGCACCACTGTTCACTCGAGACTGTCACAGTGCCCAGGATCAGAGACATTCCACTGAGGCTGGTTGCTTCCCTGAAGAAGACCAGAGGAGGATTCCGAATTTTTCTTGATTTCTTGAGAGTCTCCATATCAAAAAAAATGTCGAACCCTGCAGGATTGATGTCTAACATTTCCACCATGCAAATACAATTATTGATACATATATGGCTTTTCCTGGAATGGCCAAATAGTTTTGTAAGAAGGACATTCAAAATTGACAAAAGTGTTGTCATTAAATGTGTGTCCATTTTTTTCTCAACTCAATGAAGATCACATAAGTGGAAATAATTTCTATACAGAAAAAGGAAACACCACTTTCAAGAAAATAAAAATACACCCGAGTCTGGGTTTAGTCGTAGCTCAGTATGGAGCTCAGGACGCAATTATGAAGGCAAGGCTGCGTCCCCACAAAGCTGAGAATGCAGGGGCCATTGATATCATCTAACTTAGTTGAATCAATGTCAGTATCAATGAGGATTTTGGGTTTGTTTGTTTACGTTTATATGCTGGGACACAGTGTCACACAGAACAGTGCTCATAGTGCTTTGCAACTGGCCCTTAGGAAGCAGAAATTCTTGACCTAGAAAAAAAGACATAAAAGTTGGTACGAGAGACAGTAAAGTGGGTAAGGGAATTTGCCTTGCACATTGCCAACCCAGATCAATTCCTGGCATCCCATATGATCCCCGAGTACCATCAACAGGAATTCCCAACTGCAGAGCCAAAAGTAAACCCTGAGCATCTCCAGATAAGGTACACAAGCCAAACCAAAAAAATAATGAAGGGGCTGGAGCAATAGCAGAGCCGGCACAACATTTGCCTTGCATGCCGCCAACCCAGATTTAATTCCCAGCATCCCATCTGGTACCCTGAGCATCGCCAGGAGTAATTCCTAAGTGTAGAGCCAGGAGTAACCCCTGTGCATCCGCCGGGTGTGACCCAAAAAGAAAAAAAAAAGAATAAAAGAAAAGAAAAGAAAGAACAAAGAAAAAAAGTTTCACTTGCAAACCTCACCCACCTACAGGGAATAAGCCACTGGGTGGCCTTTTCCCACCACAACAGCCAATCAAAGGGCAGAGGAGAACTGGGTTTCCTGCTGCAAGGGGGCTGGGGCCCTGCCCTTTGAAGTGAATCTGAAGGTTCTATACTAGTGATGCCAGGGCCAAAGGCTCTGGAAACAGCCAAGCTCGGCCCAGTGCTGGCAGGTTTGAGAGGCTTAAGCCCCGCCCTGTGCAGATCCCTCAACCCCGCACCCACCCCCTCTGAGCCTCCCCAGAGCTGGAGACTATCCTGGCTAAGGGGACCCTCCCATGATCAATTGCTCACACTTGCAAACCTTGAACCCCAGCACAGTCCCCACTCCACTGCCCAAAGCCTCTGGGTCCCACTAAAACCTTTGCCATACATCAGAAACCTCTGGGATATCAGAAAAGAGTGAGAAACAAGGGCAAAAGCACCCCCCACACTGGCCCAGTTCTGCACTCAGTGCAGGAGACTGGGAGGCCACTAGTGTCCTGCTACAAAATCAGCCTCCACAGTCCCCCTGTCAAACGAGCTGCCAATTCCTCCTCTACCCACGAGACCAATGGCAGCCTGAGCCAGGCAACCATAACTAGAATAGAAAGGATGTTGAAAGTACCACTTCTATGACATCACTTCTGCACCAGACAGGATCCTTAAGGGCCATGGTCCAGATGCAGAGAGACCCTCCGTCCCTATCCATGTAAATTGGTGCATTAAGGGGGCTGGACTGGATAAAGTAGTGGAGAGGCAGCTGCTGGAGTGGTGGTTCACACAGTGGGGGGCTGGGGTAAGGACATGAGCTCTGATCCTGTACCGGTTAGTCAAACATTGAAACAATGCTCTCACAAACAGTTCATCAGGAAAATAAAAAACATGTGGATTGATTCAAGGTCAAACAGGCAAGCTGGTACAAGGCACCTGACATTGAATTTCATGAGGAAGTAATCAAGATGGGGTGAAAACAGTTACTCTGAAGCCAGCCCTGGAGATGCAGATAAGAACTGGCCTAGCACCAGCCCAGAGAGCTGGACAGAGACTGGAAAGGGGAAAAGCCTGGTGAGACAATAAGAGAGCACTGTCCAGTCAACATGCTACCTCTTGAAAACGCCTGACCAGTGGACTCTTGCCTACAAGAAAAAAGACAGGAGGCAGTTTCAGAAACACATTTTCAAATCCAGAGTATGGACAAGAGGAATGGTACAGTGGGGTGGGCACTTGCCTTGAATGTGGTCAATCTGGGTTCAATCCTCATAATTCCAAATGGTCCCCTGAGCACCTTAATCACTTAATCACTTAACTTCCCGTTAGTCGTCGATTTGCTCGAGCGGGCGCCAGTAACGTCTCCATTTGTCCCTGTCGCGTGCTAGTGTAGCACAATGGCATCTGTTCGCTCCGGGAATATGAAGAGCCTCAAACCGATCGTTCATGATCTTGACGAAGAAGTCTGACCATCTGGTAGGTGGGCGGCCACGCGGTCTCTTGACATCCCGTGGAATCCAATCAGTAACAGCTCTAGTCCAACGGTCGTCTTTAAATCTCATTATGTGACCAGCCCATCTTATTTTCGACACCTTGGCAAATGAGACAGCGTCCCTGATTCTTGATCGTCAACGGATGTCAGAACTCCGGATTCGTTCTCTCATTTGAGTGAAACGTGATATTCCAAGCATGGTTCTTTCTATTCTTCTTTGGGAGACCTAAATGGCGTTCTCATCTTGTTTGCGTAGGGCCCAGGTCTCTGAGGCATATGTTAATGCAGGAAGAACAGTGGAATCAAAGAGATGTGCCCAGAGCCGGAGGTTCTTCGTCCTCTTAGCTATTTCTTAGACACACTTGAAGGCGTTCCAAGCCACTCTCTTCCTCCTGCGCAGCTCGGGTGCCAGGTCATTTGTCATGTTGACCTCTCGACCTAGGTACACATAGCTGTTGCATTCAGAGATGGTTGTTCCATTGAGAGCGAATGGGGCGTCAGGAACAAGGCTGTTTCTCATAAACATTGTCTTCGTAAGATTCAGCTGTAGTCCTACCTTTCCACACTCACGGTCAAAGTCAGCCAGCATTTGTGCCGCTTGGCTGATGTTTGGTGTTATTAAAACAATGTCATCAGCAAAGCGGAGGTGGTGTAGTTGCCGATCATCTATCTTCACTCCCATTCCTTCCCATTCCAGTCGTCGCATGATGTTCTCGAGGGTGGCACTGAAGAGTTTCGGTGAAATGGTATCACCCTGCCGCACCCCTCTCTTGATATCAACGATCACTTCTTTGAGCACCATCAAAGTGAAAATCAAGGAGTAAGCTCTGCGCATTGCCAGGTGTGTACCACCAACAAACATACATACATATATATAATATATATATATATGTATATATATATATATGGCACAATACCACAGTGAGTAGTGTGTTTGCCTTGCAAGCAGCCAACATAGCGTACCCGAGTTCGATTCCTCCAACCCTCTCGGAGAGCCCGGCAAGCTACTGAGTGTATCTCACCTGCACAGCAAAGACTGGCTAGCCACCCATGACGTATTCGATATGCTAAACACAGTAACAAGAGTCTCAAAATGGAGACGTTATTGGGCCCGCTCAAGCAAAATAGATGAACAATGGGAGGACAGTTTTTTTACATATATGTATAAATATATATGTATATATAATATGGAGTATTTGTATTATACATAATATATAACATATAAATTACATATATCAGATTTATATCTATGTATGGCAGAGTGTCCTGCCCACGTGCCTGGCTGTCCCTGCTGGGGCCCCTTGGAGGGGAGCGGGTTGAGTTTCCCCCCCCGCCCCGACCAGGGCTCTGGCAGCCAAAGACCTCCGTATGCAGCCACCACCACGCTGAGACCACTCTCCACACGCATGATACTGGCAGAGGAACAAAGGCATGCGGGTCCCAGGGCTGAGATCTCCAAGCCTGCTCAAATCGAGTCTGAGCATCCTCCGTCCAGATCCTCCATATTTCAGTAGGCAGGGGTCACACCCACCAACTGGCCCCCTGGACGAAATGGCAGGCTACCGAATGTAACCTGCTCACACGGCAGAGTCTGGCAAACTCCTCATGGTGTACCCAATATGAGAAATACCAGTAACAGTGATGGATCTCATTCTCCTAACCCTGAAAGAGCCTTTACTATGGTACTTTTTAAAAAAAAATCTCAGGGCTAGGATGAAGGAGACATTACTGGGGCCTGCTCAAGGCAATCGACGAAGAACAGGATGGCCGTGATCGTGATCGTGATATCTATGTACATGTATGTATACATAAAAACCTAGAGTATATTCCGACCCTAAGAATGGAGGATAATAGGGAGCAAACCATTCCAGTCACTTTGGAGTCTTTTTTGGCCTTTAAACAGATCTGAATCCTTTTTATCATTTTGGTGACTATGAAATTGATGGAACTTTGCTCATTCCAAATACAATGCTTATTTTTTTTCTCTGATATTACTGAACTGACAGGTGGGATCCAGGAACTTGACCAACCTTGTGAGTAATCACAGGTAATTGGAAGGTCCTGCTTGGATGTGGGGAGCCTGGGGGCTGCTGGGATGCGGGGAACTGACCCATATTCCCAACATTTGTCAGTCATTTGAATCAAGGGGCCCCTTCCATCCTTTCAAACATCTTTCTTCTCTTAGTAATCTTCATAAGCTTCTGCTTGTGATTTTTAAAAAAAATATTAGTGAAACACGATGAGGTACAGTTGTAGACTTACAAATTTTTGTGCTTGGGTTTCAGTTATACAATGATTGAGTACCCATCCCTCCACCAGTGCCCATTATCCACCACCACTAATCCCTCCCACCCCCCAATCCCCCACCCGTCTCTGTGGCAGGACATTCCCTTTTGTTCTCTTTCTTCTTTTGGGTGCTGTGGTTTGCAGAAGAGGTATTGGGCGGCAATCATGTTCGGTCTGTATTCTACTTTCAGCATGCATCTCCCATTCTAGGCAGATCTTCCCAGCAGCCTTTATTTGGTGCTCCCTTCTCTATCTGAGCTGCCTTTACCCCTAGAGTGTGCGGCTGACCTCGAAGCCATGATTTGAACTATCTGGTATTTATCACAGCTTGCGTGTTAGTCTCTTATTTTGTCACTTTATGTTACCCAGATGAATGCAATCTTTCTATGTCTGTCCCTCTCTGACTCATTTCGCTTAGCATGATATTTTACATGTACTACCACTTGTATGTAAATTTCATGACTTCATTTTTTCAACATGACCACCATTTTTTCATCATGACCACCATTTTTTCATCATGACCACCATTTTTTCATCATGACCACCATTTTTTCATCATGACCACCATGACCAAGTGGGATTCGAGGGGATGCAAGGATGGTTTAACATTCGGAAATCAATCAACATAATCCATCATATCAACAAAAGAAGGCCCTCCCGTTCATCATCAAATTGCTCGAGCGGGCCCAGTAATGTCTCCATTGGAGACTTTGTTGTTACTGTGTCTGGCATATCAAATACTCTCGGTAGCTTGCCGGGCTCTCCAAGAGGGGCGGAGGAATCGAACTCGGGTCGGCCATGTTGGCTGCATACAAGGCAGACGCCCTACCCACTGTGCTATCACTCCAGCCCATCAACAAAAGAAAAGATAAAAATTATATGATGTTATCAATAGATACAGAGAAAACATTTGACAAGATCCAGCACCTGTTTATGATGAAAACCCTCGCAAATTCTGAATACAGGGGACTTTCCTCAATATAGTTAAAGCCATCTACCACAAGCCTACAGCAAGCATCATCCTCAATGGGGAAAAACTTAGAGCCTTCCCTCTAAGATCAGGAACTAGATAAGGATGCTCACTGTCTCCACTACTGTTCAAAATAGTACTGTAAGTACTTGCAGTCGCTATTAGGAAAGAAAAAGATATTAAGGGCATCCAAAAAGGAACGGAAGAAATCAAGCTCTCATTATTCGGAGATGATATGATACTATACTTAGAGAACCCTAAAACCTCTACCAAGAAATTCCTATAAATGATATACTTGTATAGTAAAGTTGCAGGCTATAAAATCAATACCCAAAAGTTCATGGCTTTCCTATACTCAAATAGTGAGAGAGAAGAAAATGACATGAAGAGAACAATCCTGTTCACAATTGTACGCCAGACAATCAACTACCTAGGAATTAGTTTAACTAAGGAAGTAAAGGACCTGTATGAAGAAAAATATAAAATGCTGATTCTGGAAATAAAAGAGGATGCTAGGAAATGGAAAAGTATCTCCTGTTCATGGATCGGGAGAATTAATATTGTGAAAATGACAATACTTCCCAAAGCACTGTACAAATTCTCATCAATTTTAATCCTAAAATTTTATTAGCAGTTGGGGATTTTTCTCTTTAGTAAATTAAGTGCATACATACATAACCACCCCTCACTCTGGACTGCCAAGGTTCACCATTGTCTCAGTCTTTGCTCTTATTCTGCCTTGGCCAAGAGGCCCTGTTTTGAAGGAGTTTAAGGCAAAGATCAACCATAATATTGCCAGGAATCATTGTAAATCAAAAATCAGGCAAATCTTGATTGTTCCCACCTTCCTGTCTTATGCCTGAGGGAGTTGTGGTCATCCCTGCAGCATAGTATGGGGTGGGATGGCCAAGTGTGTGCAGGGTACAGGTGAATCCCGACTTGCTGGAGTATCTCCCCAGTTGTGAGATTCTCACAACTGTGAGTTTATTATTAGTCCAACCTAATTTTTTTGCTTTGTTTGTTTCATTTTGGGGTCCAGCTGGCTATGCACATTGTGTCTCCATGTTCTGTACTCAGGAATCTCTGCTGGTTTGATCCTCGACATCCAATATGGTCCCCAGGCATGACCAGGAGTATTTGCTCAGCCCAGAGCCATGAATAAACACTATACATTGCTGTGTCTGACTCAAAACAAACCAAATAAATTTACTTCTCTTTCCACACTTAACTTGTCTTGCTTTTGCTCTTGGTATTGTTTCGAGGACACACTTGGAATTTTTTTTTTTCATTTCTAACCTTTAAATTCCTTTCATTCATTTTTGGCTATTGGGCCACACTCAGTGGTGTTCAGGGGTTACTCCTGGCTCTTCCCTCAGTATTTACTCGTGGCAGTGCTCAGGGACCATATGGAATGCTGAGATTCGAACTCTGGTGGTTTGCCTGCAAGCCCTGTCTGCTATGCTGTCATTACATCCCCTAACATCATTTATTTCTTAGAGTCTCACCCCCTCATCCCAGCATCCCATCAGTGCTTGGGGTCATTTCAAGTGCTCTTAGTCGATCAGGTGGCGCCCAACATCAAATCAGAAGTTCCTGCATTCAAAGCATGTTTCCGAATCCTGTGCATTGTCGCCCTGCCTTCTTTGGAGACTTTTAGATTTTTAATTTTTTGGGGGGTACCAAACCAGCCAAACCAGCAGGACTCAGGGTTTGTTCCTGGTCTCTGCACTCAGGGATCATGCCTGGCTGGTGGTGGACAGTATGGGGTTGTCGGGGATTAAACCTGGATTGACCATTGGCAAGACCATTGCCCACCTGCTGTAGTACCAGCTACCCTCTTCTGTGTTCCCCTTTGTTTTTAGCTTAATATAAATTTAGGGGGGCTTTCCACCCTTGTCCTTGCTTGGATGCTTGGGTTTACTCCTGACTCTGCACTCAGTGAGAGTGAACTCAGGGCTTCCAGTTGCTGGTATCCTGGCCACAGGGCTCAGCAGTCATTGTTCTCGTGGATAAAGGACAAAGTAGGGTCACTTCTTGGAAAGCTGACTGTGACGGCCAATTTTGTGGCAGGAGACAAGGCCTCCTGTGAGCACCCCACATTTCCCTGTCTCTGCACTAGAAGGGGGGTAGTTGCACCAGCTTGGGGGACGCTTTCACACCTTTTTTTCACTTGTTCCCTGATAGTGGAGGAACAAAGAGATGGGAACCACAGATTGATGATCAAAATGGCCCATTTCACGCAGAGCTGAAAGCATACTTACAAAACAACTGAGGGGGGTGAGATACAGGACTGCATTTAGCTGTGAGTGTCATTTGCAGACATAAAATGTTGCAATGGAGGTAATTCTCTTGGGGGGATTAATTCAAGAAGACATTATGTCTGACATCTCTGTGGGTTTTATTTTTTCCTTGTAGTTGTACATATTCAACAAATAAGTTTATTTTTTTTACATGCATCGCTGGGTGTGACCCAAAAAGCAAAATAAAAAAAAGAAAGAAAAAGCAAAGAGAAGCTCCCCACCTCCTTGTACTCCCAGAACCCACTGAAAGCACAAGGAACAAGTGTGAAAAGCAAAGGCTCTGCCAAATGCTTTTGAGCCCCAAGCACATACATGTGCCCTCCCCATCCCCCTACCCACTCCATCACAGCCCCCCCTCTGGGCTCACTCCAGGCTGGTACCGGGACGCTCTGGGGGGCCGGGATCGAACCCAGTCGCATCTTTCTATGTAAGTTCTCCCCAGTAAAAACGACCGTTTTTCCCTCAAAATCAATGGAGCGATATCACAGCGGTAGGGCATTTGCCTTGCACACAGCCAACATGGCCGACCCAAGTTCGATTCCTCCGCCCTTCTTGGATAGCCCAGCAAGCTGCCGAGAATATCTCGCCCACACGGCAGAGCCTGGCAAGCTCCCCGTGACATATTCGATATGCCAAACACAGTAACAACAAAGTCTCCAATGCAGACGTTACTGGGCCCACTCGAGCAAATAGATGATCAACGGGAGGGCCTTTACTCTACTTTACTTTAAGTTTATTTATGAACACTTGCAGTTATTTGGATTAGTTACAACCTCAGCCCTGAGGGCAAGCAAGGGTACTACTGTAAGTTTTCAGGCTGGTTCAGCTTTTCCTACCCCTTGGAAGTCCTTTTCTTTAAGTTACAAGACTTTGATGAAGACTGTGCTTTTATGCTTTCTAGTCTGTCCCTTTTTGATGTTGGGTAGCTTTGCCGCTCTCCCCAGGTCCATCTAAGACCCTAGATGGGACCCCCCTTTGTTGGGTGTTAGGAATTATGGCAATGGAAGCTTTGTCACTAATTTATGATTCGAACTCTATGGGGGTAGGACATTCCCTTGGTGAAGGCTTCAATGATCTCCTGGCTGGAAGGAGGAGCTCTGAGACCAGGGAGGGGAGGCATGTGTGCAGATGAGTATCTGAGGACCTTCCCTGGCGGAGCTCTGGGCAGTGTGGGGGTGCCCTGAGTGCAAGTGAAAAACACTGCTGACCCCGGGAGCCTCGAACTCCTGATCCAGGCCTCTGTGCTGTGCTCACACTGCTCTTCACTTGTATGGACTCTCCCTCAATTATGATCCTGCACTTTAGTTTCTTGGCATTGTTATTATTTATCCTGCATCACTACTGGCTCTGTACTCAGGAAGCACTCCTGTCAGTGCTTGGGGGACCATATGGGATGCTGCGAATAGAACCCGGGTTGGCCACATGCAAGGCAAACACCCTACCAGCTGTGCTATTGCTTCAGCCCCTGTATAAAATTTTTAAAAATTTTATTTATTTGCTTTTTGGGTCACACCCGGCGATGCAATTGTTTACTCCTGGTTCTGTCTGAAGAATTACTCCTGCAGTGCTCAGGGGACCATATGTGATACTGGGAATCGAACCCAAGTCGACTACTTGCAAAGCAAACCACCCTTCCCACTGTTTGACCACTCCAGCCCCCCCCTTTTTTTTTCCTAAGAAGAGAGGGGCTTCCCCAGGCATTCATAGCCCAAAATGTGACTCTCTCATGGGGCCAGAAGGGGGCGCTGATGCACTGGATATCCTGGCTTCAGAGTCCTTCCTAGCTGGGCCTGTGAGAACCTTCTGTGGGATCCAGGAGGAGTCCCCAGACCAAGGCAGGGCTGACTTTTCTCTCTTGTAGCCAAGCCCAGAACTTTGTCGCGAAAGACAGCAAAGATGCCAACCCATTTTACTTCTCCCTGGGAGAAAGAAACATCTGGCAGTGTCCCCCAGTCAGTGAGCCAGTGCCCGAGTATGTGGCTCATTAGAACTTGGGGGTTTTGCTCCTGTCCAGTGCTCACAATTCTGACTTTCCTTCCAGGCCTCTGATCCTCGGGAAAACCAGAGCAGGAGAAGATGGTGAGGTGCCATCGAACACACCGACCCCAGGTACGAGTGACAAAATGAGGTGAAGCAGTGAAAGGAGCGTCAGGCTTCCCAGGCTGTCTGCCTCTGACTTGCTTCAGGAAGGATCCTGCCGCCTTGTGGGAGCACGTGGCTCTCTGCAGTATGAGGCCATGTTTGTGTCAGTTTGTTGTATTTGACTTTTGGACCACAACAGCTCAAAGATTACTGGTGCTCAAGGATGACTCCTGACATGTCTCAGGGACCATATGGCGTGCTGTGCATCAAAGGCTGGTGTCTGGGTATTTTGTTTTGTTTTCGGAGCCACGCGCAGTGATTCTGGGGATTATACTCTTGGCTCTGCACTCTGGCATTGCACTAGGCAGTGCTTAGAGGATGGAATGGGATGGCAGGGATCACCAGCCCTACCCACTGTCCTGTCATACTGCTTTGTTTCTTTTCGTATTTTTTTTATTTTTGTGCCACAGGGGAGATGCTCAGGGCTTCCTCTTGGCTCTGTGCCTGATGTGCATCATGGTCCCCAGTTGTGCTGGACCTGTTTGTGCCCTTGCAGCTAAAGTGACTGTGGGATACAAGGGGTGTATGTTTATTGTTTTGAGCTGAAAGCAGGGTCACTCATTTGGGTCCCACTGATTGTGTGCTCAGTTTTTACTCTCTGCAGTGCTCATAGGAGCAGTGGTGGAATTCCCTGGGGTCAGGAGTTAGACCACCACCTTCAAGAACCTTCTAGTAGAGCATCCTCACATTTTCATAGATGCAGCTGTCTTACAGAGAAGTTGGGACCCGTCTGCCAGGAGTTCAGGTGGAGATTGGTCCTCCCAATAGGACAGACCCTGAGCCCCTCTAGGGCCCTGGGGTCCTGGCCTCACAGCCCAGGGAACATGGTTAGGACAGACCCTGACTCCTGCCCCCTTTTTATGCCGGCTCAGGACACAGTATCCTTCCCCAACGTGGCTGTGATCTTCAACCCTGAGGAGTGGACGTGCTTGGATGCATCTCAAAGAAAGCTCTACAGGGACGTGATACTGGAGACCTACCAGCACCTGTGGGCCATTGGTGACAGCAGTGTGGGGCCGACCTTATCTGAACAGAACCTTGTGGGCTCCCTGTGCCTGGCCCTGACTGTGTGTCCAACAGTAGCTGTGACTGTCCTGGAGAGGACAGCCATGCAGTACCTGTTTCCCAACTTCCTTCCCTGGTTTTCTTGTTGCTGCTCACCTGGCGATGCTCGGGGCTTACTCTAAGCTCTGTCCATAGGAATCACTCTCTGTGGGTTTGCATGAATCTGGAGTGTTCGGGACCGACCCAGGTTAGCCCCGTGTATGGCAAGCTCCCCACGTGTTGTACCATCGCTCAGGTCTCTCTAAAAAGTTCCTGATTCCTGCCAATGCTGAGTTCTGTTCTCTGATTTTTTCGTGTACTACACATAATTTCTAGTATTTGTTTTGGTTTTGCTTGTATTTGGGGCACAACCTGAATCGTCTTGTCTCTGTGCTGAGGAATCACTCCCGGAGGTCCTCAGGGGCCATGGGGTTCTGAGGATTGAACACGCTTGGCAGCTTAAAAGGTTGCTGTCTTAATCCTGGTACTATTGCACCAGGCCCACAATTTCAGTTAATTTATTTTTATTTGCTCTATCTGCTCGAGCGGGCCCAGTAACATCTCCATTGGAGATTTTGTTGTTACTGTGTTTGGCATATCGAATACAACACGGGTGACTTGCCAGGCTAGATACTCTCGGTAACTTGCCGGGCTCTCCGAGAGGGGCAGAGGAATCGAACTCGCCTCAGCCATGTTGACTGCGTGCAAGGCAAACGCCCTACCGCTGTGCTATCACTTGTATTATTTTATTTTTATTTTTTTAATTTTTTACAATTTTTATTAGCCCGGCAAGCTACCGAGAGTATTCGATATGCCAGACACAGTAACAACAAAGTCTCCAATGGAGACATTACTGGGCCCGCTCGAGCAAATCGATGATCAACGGGAGGGCCTTACTATTAGTGAAACACCATGAGGAACAGTTGTAGACTTAAAAAAATTTTGTGTTTACAGTGATCGAATACCCATCCCTCCACCAGTGCTCATTCTACCACCACTAATCCCATTGTCCCTCCCACCCCCCATCCCCCTGCCCAACCTGCCTCTGTGGCAGGGCATTCCCTTTTATTTTGTTTTGATTTGGTTTGGGGTTGTACTTACAAATACTTAGGGATTATTTCTGGCTGAGTATTCAGTTATTCATCCTGGTTGTGGTCCGGGACATTGTGTGCTGCTGGGGATCAATTCTGTACGTGTGTGCAATGTCTGTGTCCTGCCTGCTGTAATATCGCTCCCAACATAGCTCATTTATTTCTTAGTGCCTCACCCCATCAAATGTTGCTCTATTTCAGTGCTCGTGGTCACTTCCAGTGGTTTTTGGTTCATCCGGAGTCAGGATTTGCCTCTGGATTATGGAGTCAGGGTTCACATCTGATGGCTTGAGAGACCCTACTGAATGTCAGGATCGAACTTTAATTGACCTTGAGGAAGGCCCGTGCCTGACCTGCTGTGCTGTCTGTCTGCATCCTTTTATGTTTATTTTTTAAAACCTTTTTGGGCCTTTCGTCGTCTTTGGCCATCTTTGGATTTTTTAAGCTTTGGGGCTTACTGCACTGAGGCATCAGTTCATGCAGGCTCAGTACATTGCATGTGATGCCAAGCCTAGAGTGGCAGTACAGCGGGCATGGTGCTTGTTTTGCAAGTTCTGGACATGCATTCAATTCTTACCATCCCATGTAGTCCTCAAGCAACACCAAAGGTGATTTCTGAGTACACAGTCAGGGAGAAGCCTTGAACATTCCCAGCTGAGGATCCCAAAGTAGAGAAAAATATACTATGTACTGTGCTGTGATCAAACCCCTGTTGGCCCTTTAAGACCCGGGCTATACTATTTGTGGTATTTTCTGGGGCCCCATATTTCACTCTTAAATTGTCCTGAATCTTAGCTCTTGGATAACTCCAAATCTGGAGCATTTTAGAAGTGCAGATTCTGTTCATGCCTTTCCAGTAATTGACTCCATTTTTATAAGGACACATGGGGTTTACTTGTCATGTTTTCCTTGTCACTAATCCATGCTCCATCTCTGACAGGTTCAGGGCATTCTGGGGTCAAGCCTGCGGTGATCTCTGGGCTGGAAGCAGGAACACTGAGGCTGGGGAAGAGAGGCATGCATGCAGGTGAGTGTCTGAGAACCCTCCGTTGCTCAGGCCCAGGGCAGTGTGTGGGTGCCCTGAGCACATGTGAAATGCGCTGCGGCCCCTGATATCCTTGGGTTGCTGGACCCAGGCATCTGTGCTGCATTCACGCTGCCCTTTGCTCCCACGAATTGTCACGGAATAATCTCGTGCTTTACTTTCTTGGCTTTGACATTATTTTTCCTCTTCTGGCAGTCCATGAAATTCTCACTACTTGGTGCCCCTGTCTTTTCCTTACCAGCCTGTCTGTACAGCCTATAATGTTTCTGTATCTTCAAAACAATTTTTGCCTTTTTTGTTTAGTTAAGAAGTGGGACCATAATAAAGCTATTTTGGCTCTGAGTGATAGTAATGCAGGAAATGCACACTGTCCTGCACACTGTCCACCTGGTTCAATAACCAGCATCCCATATAGTTCCCTGAGCATCACTGTGTATGTTCAACAAACAAAATAGAAAAAAGTACATCTTGTGGGATTGCCAAACTTTTCACAGCAATCCTCCCCGGGACCTTCCCTGTTCTGTGGGATACTTTGGACTGTGAGGACCATAGAGATGTCCTCAAGCTGTACTGCCTGGTTAAGGATGTTTCATTCGAAGAATTCTTACATTGTATATTGTGTTTGGTTTCAGAACTCAAAGCACGGCTTCAGGATTTGGGATCTCAGTCAGCGAGTATGAGTGAGCCGGTAAGATTTGCAAGTTTGGAATCAATATTATAGTACTAAGGGAAAATGTCAGTGGACCAGCATGTTACTTTTACAGTGCAGTGCTCAGGAATGCCGGGGAGGAAATTCATGGTATGATGCTTGAGGTCCAGGACCCTTATCTTCACTGGGTGCTGACATCTCTGCTCAAAACCTAAAGAAAATTGTAATATTTTTCATGTAAATGCCGTGCTTTTTCATTTGATTAAAAAAATTAATGGCCCCACATTCATCAATTTTCCATGTGTGTCTTACAGAAACATTAGGTTAGTCCATGGCAATTCCATCCACCAATCGGGAATTGCATTGGTGTGGTGCAAATGTTAGAAACCAATCTATAGGTATCAATTTAATTTAGCATGGAGACTCTTAAGGCATAGAACGATAGTTGAAATCCTCTGCTGTTCTACAGGAAAGCAGCCAGCCCGAGTGGAATGTCTCTGACCCTTCACACTGTGAAAAAGTCTCGAGTGTGCATTTGTGCCCTCAGCCACACGGGAATGCCAAGGCAGGCAGGATGGCCTCTGAGGGTGATCAGAATGGAGAGAGCAACATCACTCTGAAGAATCCCTCCCCTGGGAAAAGGTTCACACAGTCTGTTGTTCTCGGTCTACGGACACAAACCCCACATTGGGGCAGTCCCTAGAATGTGGGAGAGGAGCACTGTTTATAGTGAGTCCTTCACACCGAATGGTCCACAAGCAAAGTCACCGTGGATTGACCCTGTCCAAGAGTAAGGAATGTGGGGGCGCTTCCCCATATTCCCAGAACCATGATGTTCCTTTAGAACCCCACAGTGGACAGAATCCCAAGGAGTGTCAGCAGCAAGGGCAGAATTTGAATTCAGCGTCACCCCTTTGTGATGACATGAATATCCACACTGGAGGGAAGCCACATACATGTAAGGACTGTGCGAAGGCCTTCATTCGACCCTCAGACCTCTTAAAACATAGAAGAATTCATACTGGAGAGAAAGCGTATGTGTGTGAGCAATGTGGGAAGTTCTTTGCTTGTTCCTCACACCTTTCTAGACACAGAAAAAATCATACTGGAGAGAAACCTCATAAATATAAGGCACGTGCAAAAGCCTTCACTCGATCTTCAACCCTTACAGGGCATATGAAATCTCATACCAAGGAGAAGCCTCATATATGTAAGGTTTGCGGGAAGGCCTATATTTATTCCTCAGAACTTACTCGGCATATGAGGATTCACAATGGAGAGAAGCCTTCTGGATGTAAGGTATGTGGAAAGGCCTTTGTTAATTCCTCAAGACTTACCTGCCATATGAGAATTCACACTGGAGAGAGGCCATATGTTTGTAAGGAATGTGGGAATGCCTTTGTTGAATTCTCAAGCTTTACTCGGCATCTGAGAAGTCACACTGGAGAGAGACCTTTTGTTTGTAAGGAGTGTGGGAAGGCCTTTGTTGAATCCTCTGGCCTTACTCGGCATTTGAGAATTCTCAATGGAGAGAAGCCTTATGGATGTAAGGTATGTGGAAAGGCCTTTGTTGAATCCTCAAGCTTTACTCGTCATATGAGAAATCACACTGGAGAGAGACCTTATGTTTGTAAGGAATGTGGGAAGGCCTTCACTATGTCCTCAGACCTTACTGATCATATGAAAAGTCACAGTGGAGAGAAGCCTTATGTATGTAAGGAATGCGGAAAGGCCTTTGTTTATTCCTCACAGCTTACTGTTCATATGAGAAATCACACTGGATAGAGGCCTTATGTATGTAAGGAATGTGGGAAGACCTTTGTTTATTCCTCACACTTGACTTGTCATATGAGAAATCACACTGGAGAGAAACCTTCTGTTTGTAAAGAGTGTGGGAAGGCCTTTGTTTCTTCCTATATCCTTTCTGTTCATGTGAGAATTCATACTGGAGAGAAACCTTTTGTTTGTAAGGAATGTGGGAAGGCCTTTTTGCTTCTTTTTCGTCTTAGGAGACATCATAAAATTCATGTTAGATAAATCAATCCCCTAATAGCAATGTTCAAAGTCAAAACAGGCCCCTTTTTTAAAGCCTATTGTGTTTGGACGATGGGATGCTGTGCTACAAAAGTGCAGCCAAGAAGGAAATAATCCTGGAAGTGTGTAATAAAATTTCTGTGATGTCAGTCTATAAGGGAAGGTCTATGCCAGCATTTGAACTTGCTGTGTATGTCAATATGTATTTTTTGTATCTTCTTGTGAAAGCTGGAGGAATGTGAATTAAAAGGCAAAAAAATCCCTTTGCTCAGGGCTGTCAAGGCTCACCACTGTCTCATTCTTTGCTGTGACTCTGGCTTGACTTTTTTTTTTGCTCTTTGTTCACACCCAGCAATGCTCAGGGGTTACTGCTGCCTCTACAATCAGTAATTACTCCTGGTGGTTTCTCGGTACCATATGGCATGGCAGGGATTGAAACTGGGTCGGCCCTATGCAAGGAAAAAACCCTCCCCCTGGACCAACACTCCAGCCCCTGTGCTTGGATTTGAGGCCAGGGTTTTGGGGATTATGGACCAGAAACAGCCATACCTTCGTTCTTCAGGGCCTCCTGATTCATGTTTTTGGAGCCACACACAGCTTACCCCTTCTCCTCTCTCTCAGCTCAGGTAGCCATACCTGGGGGACTCAGTCATTATGGGGTACTTGGCTGGAATCCAGGTGGGCCGTTTGTGACCAGCTCCTTCCCCCATGTCATCTCTGCCTTCCATGTGTTCAGGTACTGGGTAGCGTTGTGTAAGTATAAAGGATAAATATTTCAGAAAGTGTTATCTTAGTTAAATGGCCCTGGCAAGGTTCTTTAATGGAGTGCCATGAAGACAATTTGTTTTTAAATTTTAAAATTTGTTTTTCCCATCTTTTTGGGTCATATCTTGAAATATTCAGAGATTACTCCTGGTGGTACTCCAGGAACCCTGTTATACCTGGTGGAAGGTAAATGTCCTGTCTATTGTACCTACTCCTTGGCCCCTATTTGGAAACACGTTAAATGAACATTCCTGTGTTTAGAAAGACAGGAAAGGATGGAAGGGGCCCCTTGAGTCAAATGTCTGACAAATGCCGGGAATATGGTTCAGCTCCCCACATCCCAGCAAGCTTTTCCATTTACCTATGATTACTTACAAGGTTGTTCACGTTCCTGGATCCCCCCCCCCAAGTTCAATAATATTACAGAAAAAAGTAAGTGTTGTATTTAGAACTAGAAAAGTCCCCTCAATGTAGTAGTCACCAGAATGATAAAAAATATTCACATCTGCTGAAATGACAACAAAGGCTCCAAGGTGACCAAAATGGCTTGCTGCCCATTAGCCCCATGTTATGGTCAGAATATATGATTTCGGTGCAACCTGGCAGTGCTCAGGACCTACTCCTGGCTTTGCACTTCGAGGTGATCAGGGGACCATTTGGAATTCTAGGGTTGAACCCAAATTGACCACATGCAAGGCATGCGCCAAAGCCACTGTACTAACATCTTGCCCCATTGTCTGGATTTAAAATTGTGCTTCTGAAATGGTTTTCCTAGTAGGCAAGAGTGCCCTGGTTCAGTGTTTTCAAGGGGTAGTGCGTTGACCAGACAGTTTTCTCAGATGTTCTTACCAGCCTCTGCTCCTCTTCCACTGTCTGTCCAGCTCTCTGGGCTGCTGCTAGGCCAGTTCCTCTCTGCATCTCCAGGGCTGGCTTTTCACTCACTGCTTTCACCCCTTCTTGATTACTTCCCCAAGAAACTCAGCATCCGGTGAATTGTACCAACCTTCCTGTTTTACCTCGAATCATCCCAGCTGCATTTTTCCTGATGGACTGTGCGTGAGAGCATTGGGTCATTGTTTGACTGACCAGTACAGGATCAGGGGTCTTCTTATCCCCACCCTCCCACTGTGTGACACACCACTCTCCACAGCCACCTCTGCACACCTTTATCCAGTCTATCTCCTTTGAAGCACAGATTCATCTGGGTGGGCAAAAAGGGTCTCTGCATCTGGACCATGGCCCTTTAAGGCTCAGGTTCTGGAAGAAGTGGAAGGGGCATCCCAGGTAAGGGACTTTCAGATATTTTTTCTCTTCCGATTGTGGTTGCCTGATCAGTCCACCATTGGTCTGGTGGTAGAGGAGGAAATGGCGGCCCTTCGTGGAAGGGGGGCTGTGAAGATCTATTTTTTTTTGTCAGGACGCGAGTGGCAGTTCATGAGCACCCAAGTGCCTCCCGTTCTCCGCCCTGTAAGCGCCGGGGTCGCTCCAGCTTGGGGGTGGGCGCTTTTGTGCTTGTTTTTTCTCATTTCTGATATCAGCCATTTCTTGAGGCATGAGGACGTTTTCGGGGAAACCTGAGGCTTTAGGAAGTGCAGTGGTTGCAGTGTGTGGGTGATCGTGGGGATCCCCTTAGGCAACCATCACCTCCAGCTCCATGAATGGTCAGCAGCAGGTGGGCGTGGAGCTGACCGCAGAGGCTGAGCTGAGAGGATTTAAAATTGGATTTAAAATTGTGAACTTGCAGAGGGCAGGGCTTGGATGTCCTGACCCTCCCAGCATGGGACTTTTCTCTGCCCTGTTCCAGAGCATTTGGCCCTGGCATCACACACTCTTGTAGAACCTTCAGTTTCACTTCAAACAGCAGGGCACTAGCCCCCCTGTTGTTTTCTGTCCTTTGACTATCGTGATATGGCAGGGCCACATGGTGGTTTGATCCCTGCTAGAGGCTAGAATTTGCAAATGACACATTTTCAGTATCATTGTTTTGATTTGCCTTGTGTACCACAACCAGAGATGATCAGGGTCTAATTTTTTTTTTCATTTTTGGGTCACACCTGGCAATGAAAAGGGGTTACTCCTGTCTCTGCACTCAGGAGTTACTCCAGGCAGTCCTCACGGGACCCTATGGGATGCTGGGAATCGAACCAGGTAGGCTGCATGCAAGGCAAACATCCTACCTGCTGTGTTATCTCTCCAGCCCAACTCAGGGTTTGGAAACTGCCTCCCGGGTTTTCTTTGTAGATGAGTGTTCACTGCTCACTTGTTGGCAGTCATAGAGCATTGACTGGGATGCGTAGGGATGCAGAGGATTGAGTGGTGTCAACAAGGCAAGCATCAAGTTGCAAAGCCCTGTCTAGACCCCTATTTATCGATGTGAGTACTGGGGGTAAAGGGTGTGTGTGTGTGTGTGTGTGTGTGTGTGTGTGTGTGTGTGTGTGTGTGTAGAAAGTGGTGTTTTTTTTTTTTTTAAGAGGAGAAGGGCTGTCCCCATGATAGAGCCACATTCTGGGCTATGGTTGTGACGGGCAGCCCTGGTGCCAGCCTGCAGGGGGCGCTGATGCACCTGATATGGCCTCCGAGTCAACCTCTGGCTGTGCCTGTGAGAACCTTCTGTAGGATCCACGGAGCAGTCCTCAGGTCAAGACAGGGCTGAGTTTTCTCCTTTGTAACCAAGCCCAGAGATTATACTGCGGAAGGCAGCACAAATGCCAACCCATTTTGCTTCTCCTGAGGAGACAGAAGCATTAGGTACTGTCCCCCAGGCGGGTCTGTGAGCCAGTGCCCGAGGGTGTGACTGGTAAGGGCTGGGGGTTGTGCTTCTCTCTAGTGCTCACTGCTCTCACTCCTCCTCCAGGTCTCTGATCCTTGGGAAAATCAGAGACAGGAGAAGATGTGACATACCATCGGACACCCCATCCCTAGGTAGGAGGAGAGTGACAAGAGAAGGTGATGCAGTGACAGGAGCGCTCAGTCTTCTTGGATCAAGTGTCTCTGAGTTGTTTCAGGACGGATCCTGCTTTGTGCCTCCTAGTCTGAGGCCCCAATACTTTCTTTATGAGGCTATGTTTATTTCAGTTGTGTTGTATTTGGCTTTTCAACCACACCCAGTTAAAGAATACTCATACCTTAGTCCTCAAGGATTACTCCTGACATGTCTCAGGAACCATATGGGGTGCTGGGGGTCGAACGCTTGCATCTGGGTACTTTGTTTTATTTGGAGGGCTACAGCCAGTGATTCTGGGGATTATTCTTGGCCCTTGCACTCTGGTGTTGCACCTGGCAGTTCTTGGGGGACCATATGGGAAGATTGGGTTCACAGCCAGACCTTTAATTCTGTTACTCCATCCTGCTGCTTTATTTTCTTTCCTGTTTATTTTTGTGCCACAGTGGAGGTGCCCAGGCCTTCTTGGCTCTGTGCTCTGGATTCCCACCTGATGCACATCATGGGTCCCCTAGGGTGTGCTGGCCCCGTTTTCGCCCTAGTATGTGGGAAGACAAGATACCTCTCATAGACCCTGGCCGTGGTTCCCATGCTAGGAACTGCTTGGGACAGACATTGGTGACTGTCTCCCAGGACTTCCTGATCTCAGTGGATGCCTGATCTATAGCAAGCAACATCAGGCTGAAGGCTGACAGTTAGATTATCTGGCCTTATCCATAGTACTGTGTTTGGCATATCGAATACGTCACAGGGAGCTTGCCAGGCTCTGCCGTGCGGGCGAGATACTCTCTGTAGCTTGCCGGGCTCTCCAAGAGGGACGGAGGAATCGAACTTGGGTCGACCATGTTGGCTGCGCGCAAGGCAAACGCACTACCGCTGTGCTATCGCTCCATGCATCTACTCCCTAAGACCCTTTGATATACAAATGTAAAGCTCAGGATACACCTACTGCCATAAGGTCCTTTGATATACAAATGTAAAGCTCAGGATGCACTTTCTGCCACAAGACCCTTTGATGTGCAAATGTCTACCTTGAATGTTAGGTAAAGCTCTTGTTGCTGACCTTACCATATATGGTTACATTGCCTCTGCTCCTGACTGGGCTGCCCCGGACCCTATATAAACAGCCTGTAGCCCCCAGTGAAGTGCTGTCCCTTTTTCTGTTTCTAAACTGTACTCTGTCTCTTGTGTCTTGTGTTCATTCGGTAGGTCCTTCCTTGCACCTACGGATCCTGGGCCACCTCCGTGGGACGGAGAGTGGTTTGTGGGCCCTCCGCACTAGTAGATATGGTTGCTTGGATCCCAGGACATATGTTTCTGCTATGTTTTCCTTTATGCTCTGGAGAGACTTGCTTGGTCGGTCACACAGTCCTGCATTCACGTGCTTCTCTGTTTGCAGTTCTGGGCATGCACACTCTTTTTGGGTCACACCTAGAAATACTCAGGGATTACTCCTGGTGGTGCTCTGGGACCCTGGTAAAGGTAATGCAAGGATGGGGGGTGAGGGTTGGTAGGGATTCTGGGACTCGTGGTGGTGGAGGATGGGCACTGGTGGAGTGATGGGTACTTGATAATTGTATAACTGAAACCCAATCACAAAAAATTGTAAGTCTATATACTACCTCATGGTGCTTCACTAATAAAAAATAAAAAAGAAGTACACTAACTTTTTCATTAGACCATCAAAATAAACATTAGCAAGCTCAATGCTATTAATAAGGAATAAAGTAAGTTTTTATTCTCTGCAAAAAAAAAATCCAGAGAATGTTTAATGGCAAAACCTGGTTTGAGCTGGTTTTATATAATTCCTGCACAAAATATTTAACTGTTTTAACTAAAGAGCTATTTCCTTTCTTTGAATTTTCATTGGATTAGCCAAATAAGTATGGTGGATTAAACAAAGCATTTGTGTATTGGGATTTGGAATTATGTTTGCTGATGAAGTAAACTTTCATATGTTTATCTGCATAGAACAATCTTGAGTAAAACCTTTTACTGATATTTTCCTTCATCTTAAACTCCTACGTATGATATGTGCCTGTGATGGTTTGTCTTTATGCTCCTGTACACATTTACCGTTGCTCCAGGATTCACTTTTTCCTCTGTGTCTAAATCCTGCCCTGCTCTCAAAGTCCTTATCAAATTCTCCTTCAGAGGGAAAACTCCCCTGATTGCCCCACATGAAAATATTCTATCATCAACCTAATCTCTTCAAATTCTTACAACTGAACTTTCCCTTATGGCAGTTACTATTTCTAGCTGACCTGGGCATAAATAAAAATAATTTCCGTTATTCCTGTAAACCCTCTTAAGGTAGGACATGCAAGTGATGTTTGATGAAAGTGTTTTTTGATGACAAGCATGGAATTTGTAAAGAACATTGTAGATATATGTCATGTCAGTACATAAGTTTTTTAAAAATTGTCTGGGGCATGAGGCATTAAAATGATACAAACAAAAATTTTAAATAATTTTTGTAATTAAATAAACTTTAATAACTTGTTATTGTAATGATTATGTAGATATAATTTATTAAGAACTAATCTGTATGGCCACACCTAAACTTTCTCATTCTCAGCATTCAACCTTTTGGGGGGTATATTATTACTATAAAAAATGTTTTCATGTTGTAAAATATGGAATATCTTTCCTGTCTTTTACTCATAAGACATCTTTTCTGCTTTGGTTGTGAAAATAAAGTATTTTCCCATTTAAAAATAAATAAATAAATAAATAAATAAATAAAGGTAATGCAAGAGAAATGTCCTCCCTGCTGTCCTGTCTCTTTGGCCCCTATTCGAAACAGTTTAAATGAACATTGCTGTCCGTAGAAAGATGTTTGAAAGGATGGAAGTGGTTCCTTGATTCAAATGTCTGACACATGTTGGGAATATGGGTCATTTCCCCACATGCCAGCACTCCCCAGGCTCCCCACATCCCAGCAGGCCCTTCCATTTTCCTGTGATTACTCACAAGGTTGGTCAAGTTCCTGAATCCCACCTGTCAGTTCAATAATATCAGAGAAATAGAATAAGCATTCTATTTGGAATTAGCAAAGTTCCATCAATCTCGTAGTCACCCCAATGATAAAAAGGATTCAGATCTGTTTAAAGGCCATAAAAGGCTCCAAAGTGACTGGAATGGTTTGCTGCCTATTATCCTCCATTCTTAGGGTCGGAATATACTCTAGGTTTTTATGTGTACATACATGTACATAGATATAAATTTCATATATAAGTAATTTACATGATATACATTATGTATAATACAAATACTCCATATATTATATGTATGTCAAAAAAACTGTCCTCCCATTGTTCATCTATTTTGCTCGAGCGGGCCCAGTAATGTCTCCATTTTGAGACTTATTGTTACTGTGATTGGCATATGGAATAGGCCACGGGTAGCTTGTCAGGCTTTGCTGTGCAGGTGAGATACTCTCGGTAGCTTGACTAGCTCTCCGATAGGGGTGGAGGAATCGAACTTGGGTACACTATGTTGGCCGCTTGCAACGCAAACGCCCTACCCACTGTGCTTTCGCTCTCTCTCTATATATATATCTATACATATATATACATATATATATATATATATGATAGACTGCTGAGTTCATCATGTCAACCAAGACCTTCCATGGTAACTCACAGTTCCAAAAGGCTGAATCTAAACGTTGGACATGGGAGTCTCCCGGTAGACAGTTCCACAATGAAATAGACCACTTCATATTCAATCGGCGGTTTTGCCTAACCGATGTTGCTGTTGTCCCAAAATTCCAAATGGTATTGGACCACCGTTTCCTTCATGCAAAATTCTACCTCACAGAACGCGGAGAAAAGAATGCAAAGTTTAAGAAGAGAACTCCTACAACGACCACCAACTGGGAGCTCTTTGGCTCTGTTGCGGCAACATGGTAAGATACAATCATTGAAAGCATTGATGAGGAATACAATCGAATGATTCAGCACCTCCATGATTGTACGAGGAATGCCAAGAGAGAGATAACCACAAAAAACCGCCTTTCTTCGAACACTCTTGAACTTATTCTCCAACGTGGCTTGGCACATGCCTCAGGCAACCACAAGCAAACGTCCGAGCTGGCAAAAAATTGCAGAGAAGCCATCAAGGATGACCTCAAAGACAGGACATCAGCGGTGCTGGTAGATGCAGCAGAAGCCAGGAAAAGTATTCGTAATGCCGCCTGTCCTTCACCAAATACAAGACCAAGATGACTGTCCTCTGACATCCTGATGGATCTATCACATCTTCCAGAAGGGCAGTAGAGAAGATTATTCATGATTTCTACTCAGATCTTTTTAATAGCCACGTCCATTCGTCCACATATCACATCCTGCATGAGGGATATATCATTCCCAATGTTCTCCCTTCCGAAATTCAACACGCCATCTCGTCGGTAAAGAAACAAAGAGCACCTGGCCCAGACAAGATCAGACCTGAACACCTGAAGAACTTACCATCAGTACTCATCAATACACTGGCTCGGCTCTTCACACGCTACCTGTCTGAATGCAAGGTTACATCCCAATGGAAAACCAGTGAGACTGTACTACTATACAAGACGGGAGACATCCACGACATTGGCAATTATCGCCCAATCTGCCTATTGTCTTTCATCTACAAACTGTTCACTCGAGTCATCCTGAATAGGATTAGCAGAACACTAGATGAAGGACAACCATGTGAACAAGCCAGGTTCGGAAAAGTATTCAGTACCATCGACCATATCCACAGGATTACTAAGCTCATTGAAGTTTCTCAGGAGTTCAAGATGCTGCTCTGTCTAACGTTCATTGATTTAAAGAAGGTCTTTGATTCTGTTGAGACGGAAGCGGTCATAGAAGCCCTAGCCAATCAGGGCGTACAAACTCAAGAACTGGTTTGTTGGCCCTAGTAATAGTGTAGTGGGAAGTGCACTGCTTTGACCAGGGATGTAAACCAGGTTCTATAACTAACACCCAGTATGGTCCTCACAGCCCCACTTGGAGTGATCTATGAGCACTGTTTCATGTGACACTGCCCCAACAAATAAGTAAAAACAAAAAAACCCACAAAACCTCATTGATCCTGACATTAATTCAATTAGATTCGATATTTTCAATGGCCCCTGTGTTCTCAGCTTTGTGGAATGCAGCCTTGCCTTCATACATTCATCCCAAGCTCCATACTGAGCTACAACCAAACCCAGACTCGGGTGTATTTTTATTTGCTTGAAACTGGTGATTGCTTTTTCTGTATAGAAATTATTTCCACTTAATGTGTTCTTCATTGAGTTGAGAAAAAAATGGACACACGTTAATGACAACACTTCTCTCAGTTTTGCATCAACTTCTTGCAAAAATATTTGGTCATTCCAGGAAAAGCCATATATGTGTCGATAATTGTATTTGCATGTTGGAAATGTTAGCTATCAAACCTGCAGGATTCGACATTTTTTTTGACATCGAGACTCTCAAGAAATCAAGACGTATTTGGAATCCTCTTCTGCTGTTCTCCATGGAAGCAACCAGCCTCAGTGGAATGCCTCTGATCCTGGGCACTGTGACACGATCAAGTGAGCAGTGGTGCCTGCATCACTGTGGGGATTCTAAGACAGGCAGGAAGTCTTCAGATGGGAAAAGTCCCAGGGATGTTAGCAGCACGACACAATTTGAGTCAGCCGCCACACAAGTGTGATCATCTGAATATCCACACAGGAGAGAAACCGTAGACATGTAAAGAATGCGGGAAGCCTTAGATAGATCTTCATACTGGATTATACATAGGACAATTCAGACAGGAGAGAAACACTATTCATCCAAGGAATATGGGGAAACCTCAATAATTAGTATGCATAGGAAAATTCATTTAGAGAAACCTTATTCATGTGAGGATAAGGAATGTATGAAGACCGTTATTTCCTTCACAGGGGGTTCTGTGCATAGGAAAATTCATGCAGGATAGAAACCTTACTCAATGTAAGGACTGTGGGAAGACCTTTACTTTGTACTCAGAAGTTACTAAGCACACTGAAGAGAATCCTTATATATGTAAGGACTGTTGGAAGATATTCACTTACCTCTCACTCCTTATTACATATAAGAACATTCATACTGGAAAGAAACCTTGTGTATGTAAGGCAAGCAGGAAGGCCTACATTACGTCCTCAAGCCTTAGTAATCACAGAAAAATTCATATGGCAGACAGCTTACATATGGAAGGACTGTGGGAAGGCCTTCATTCAAAGTTGATGTCTTATTAAACAGAAAATTTCATACCAGAGAGAAACCCCATACATGTTAAAAAGGCTTTTGCTCTGAATTCAAGCCTTAGTATGCATAGGAATATTCATAGTGGAGAGAAGTCTTACATATGTCAGGAATGTGTGAAGGCCTTCACTAAACATTCAACTCTTACGATCCATAGGAAAATACATACTGGAGTGAAAGCTAATGTTTGTCAATGTAGGAAGGCCTTTGTGTGCCTCTCTAGCCTTTGTAAGGTAAAGGTAAAGGTAAAGGCCCTCCCGTTGATCGTCGATTTGCTCGAGCGGGCCCAGTAACGTCTCCATTGGAGACTTTGTTGTTACTGTGTTTGGCATATCGGATACTCTCAGTAGCTTGCCAGGCTCTCCGAGAGGGGCAGAGGAATCGAACTCGGGTCGGCCATGTTGGCCGCTTGTAAGGCGAACGCCCTACCTGCTGTGCTATCGCTCCAGCCCTAGTAAAGGCCCTCCCGTGGATCATCGATTTGCTCGAGCGGGCCCAGTAACGTCTCCATCGTGAGACTTGTTGTTACTGTGTTTGGCATATCGAATATGTCACGGGGAGCTTGCCAGGCTCTGCCGTGCTGGCGAGATACTCTCGGCAGCTTGCCGGGCTCTCCGAGAGGGGCGGAGGAATCGAACTCGGGTCGGCCATGTTGGCTGCGTGCAAGGCAAATGCCCTACCGCTGTGCTATCACTCCAGCCCTTTGTAGTCATTGTAAAATGCACATGGGATGAGTTGACCCCGAAGAACTTTCCACAAGTTCAGAACAATCCCCCTAGGGAAGACAAGTTTTAATTAGACCAGGAAGGTTAGGAGGGGGCTAAAAAAGTGCAGCCAAGAAGCTAAGAATCCAGCATGACAAGATTCCCGTGACATCATCCTATAAGGGAAAGGTACTCGGTGATTATCACCAGGGCTATAGTTATGCCAGTGTCCCCGCATTTGAACTTCACATGTATGTTAACTTGTAAATAACAGTCTTAGTGATGGAAGCCAGGAGGAAGGTGACTAAATAAGTACCAAATATAAATGGGAAAAACCTCTTGAAGTAACAAAGCTTTTAAAAATTAAAGAGACAGTCTTACCAACCCTACAACCAGATATAACTACGTTCACATGAATTTGTTGTCTCCACCTATTGATATTAATATTGCAAATTTGTTATCTCATAAATTTTATTTATTGTTTTGGTCTTTTGCGTCACGTCTGGCGATGCAAAGAGCCTAGTGGTGCTTGGGGGACCATATGGGATGCTGGGAATCAAAGTCGGGTCGGCCGCATGCAAGGCAATTGCCTTACCCACTGAACTTTCGTTCCAGCCCTGTCCCATCAATTTTAATATAGAATTGTATCAACAATTGGTGTTTTCTTTTTCTTTGGTAAATGAAGTAAATAACCACCCCTCATTCTGGACCATCAAGGTTCTCCGCTGGACCATTCTTTGCTCTGATCCTGGCATGGCCCAAACACCCTGTTTTCTGGGGTGTTTTGGCAGAGACCAACCACAATACTGCAGGGAATCGTTTTCAATAAAAAAAAGGTGCTGGAGAGATAGCACAGCAGGTGGGGTGTTTACCTTGCACACGGCCAACCCGGGTTCGATTCCCAGCATCCCATATGATCCCCTGAGCACCGCCAGAAGTAACTCCTGAGTGCAGAGCCAGGAGTAATCCCTGTGCATCGCCTGGTGTGACCCAAAAATTTAAAAAAAATCAGCCAAACCTTCAATCTTCAGACCTATCTGTGCTATATTGTAGGGCGCTGTGCTCAAGCCCTACACCTGGCTCTCATCTCAGAGCTACATATCTGGAAGAATTCTCATATGTTGTGGAGCACTGGGGTTGGAATACAGGTCGGCGTATCTGACAAGCACCTTTTCCACTGTTGCAACTTTGCATATCTCGTATTCTGGGATTTTTGTATTTTTGATTTTTTTTTTTGCTTTTTTGGGTTATCACAGGAGTTACTTCTTGCTCTGCACACAGGAGTCACTCCTCGCAGTGCTTGGGGAACCATATGCGATGCTGGGAATCGAAGCTGGGCTGGCCACTTGCAAGGCAAACACCCTACCCGCTGTGCTATCACTCCAGCCCTGATTTTTGTATTTTGAAATCTCAACTCAGTATTGAGAACGTGTATTTCCAAAAATTATCATCTTAAGAAAATGTTTCTGGAAATCTTCATTCATAGGGTGGATGGGAGACCGTTTAAATACATTTTATTTTGCATAGAAGAACTTGTGCCAGTTTTTTGAAAGGGTGAAAGGGGACCCAGGAGTGAGATATTTTACAAATGGTGGGGCCATGGGAGAGACCTCAAGCTTTCCCCCATCTCAGCAGACAATTCCATTCAGCTGTGCTTACTGACAGTACAGTGTGGTCACATTCCTGGATCACACTTTTTTTCTCATTTCAGTACTATTAGAGATAAGGAAACCAGAAACATTTACTTTTGGAACACTAAAATCTCAAAAATCTATTGGCCACTCAAATGCTAAAAGCCACTTAGATAGCACTAGGCTATAAAATGATCAGTAAGATTTGCTAACTCTTAACTCTGTGTATACCTCCATTCTGGGATTGGTCCTTATGCTAGGTTTTATTTTTTTAGATAATATTTTTATTTGGGGGTCACACCTGGCACTTCTTAGGGGTCACCCTTTCACTCTTAGTCAACATTTGGGATGCCAGGGATGGAGACCAAGTTGACCAAGTCCTATGCAATGTACTGTTCCCACCTGATCCATATTTTGCGTTTGAAAATGTGTGTTTCTGAAGCCTCCTCGTAGAACATTCCTTGTAGGCAGGTGTCCACTGCTTGTGTGTTGTCGGAGGGTAGAGTGTTGAACCTATAGTGTTCTATATACTCTTATTCCAGTTTCTCTCCAACTCTCTGCTGGCTGCTCTCAGGCTTATTCTGTTCCTCTCCAGGGCTGGTTTTGGAGTCACTGTTTTCACTCCCATCTGGATTATTACTTCCCTGAAAAAGTCACTGTCCCCACCTGCTACCTACCTGCCAGTTAGTGAAACAAACCTGCTTCATTTTTCTTGATGGACAGGTGCGTGAGTGCATTGTTTCGATGTTTGAGTGACCAGTGCATGCTCAGTGCAGTTTTTACTCCCCAGAGTCCCATGGTGTGACTGGCCTCCCCAGCAGTTGCCACCCCCTCCTTTTTGTAAGCCCTACCCCTTGCAGCACAGGATCCCCTGGGTGTCCAGAAAGGATCTCTCTGAAACTGGAGCCTGGCCTTTTAAAGCCGGGGTGGAAACGAAAGTGACGTCAGAGAGGGCCTTCTGGGTACCTGTTTTCTTGCTGAGGGAGATGGTTCAGTCAGTCCCCACTATTGTTACATGGGTGAAGGATGGCCTGGGACTGGCTGGAAGCGGTTCTTGAAGGCCGATTTTGGGGCAGGACAGGGGCTACTCTCCGTCTCTGCACTGTGAGTGACGCACTAGCATGGGGGACGCCTTTGCGCTGGTTTCTCACTTGTTCCCTGACATCCAGTTGTTCCTAAGGTGTGCCGGAGGCATTAGGGGGACTCGGTGTTTTGGGGGGCACGGTGGGGGCTTTACTGGGGCACAGGTGTTGCGGGTGTGAGCGCGTGGTCACGGGGGCAGGGGGGGTTGTTGAGGCCACGATGGCCTCTAGCTCCGTATTGGGGCAGCGGCCGGTGTTCGGGGGCGGCGGAAGGCTGTATGAGTTTGGGGCTGAGCATGGGGGTGCGGGACCTGCACAGGGCGGGGGGCTTGCTTGTCCCAACCCTCCCGACAGTCCCATGTTGAAGACTTTGCCCCTTATCTCGTAGCTGTAGAACCTCCAGATTTGAAGGGCAGAGCTGCAGCCCCCTTTGTCCCCCGATGGCAAGGGTCCCCTTGCTGTTCATCATTTTCATTGCCGCCATGTTGGTCCATGACATTCAGGGGCAGTGGACCTGCAGGTGACTGGGGTTTGCCAGTGAACATGTTCTCTTGGAGCTATTTTTAGTTTGGGGGTTCTTTGGTGTGGTTGGGGGGAGGGGGCATCCCCGGAGATGCTCAGGGCTTCCTCTGGCTCTAGGCTTAGGTATGATTCCTGCTGGTGTTGTTGCGGCGCATAGGTACGCGGAGAATTTACCGGGTCAAGGCAAGTGCCCTACAGACTTCATTGTCTGTCCCACCAAAATAGTGTTTTTTTTCAGATCACGAGTGTCATCTCCCTCATGTCAAGTTTCAAAGCACCCTCCACTCGTCATCTCTTCCTGAGTGGGTGACCTGTGGCTATTGGGAAAAATACTGAGGGTAAAGATTTTTTTTCTTTAATTTTTACTTTTTTTTTTGAAGGAAGATACTTATTTATGTGTGGGGGGACTTTGTTCAGGACTCCTGGTATTTTTGGAAGAAATTTATGTAGGAAGGGGCACAGCGAAAGTACAGCAAATACTTGCCTTGCACACAGTCAACTTGGGTTCCGTCCCCTTCATCCTAGTGATCCCCAAAGCTTCCAGAAGTGAAACCCTGAGTGCAGAGTTAGCAATATCCCCTGAACAATGCTTGTTCTGGTTCAAAGGCAAAACACACACACACACACATACACACTTGTACACACAGGAAACTTGTGATTGCAAGAAAGGAGAATGATAAAGATTCTAGGAAACTCTGGAAATACCAGAAAACAGTTTTAAGAACCCACTCTTTTACTATTTAAATGTTCCTCTCTAGTTTGTCTTTACGCATGACTTTTTGTTTGTTTGTTTGCTTTGCTTCCTTAGAGTTGTCCTGTTGTTGCTGTAGTTTTGACCACTCCTTGTAGGGATCTACCCTTACTTCTGACTCAGCTCAGGGATCACTGCAGCCAGGGTCCAGGGTGGCCAAGTATCGTACTTGGGTCAACTGAGTGTAAGGCCACTCCACCCCCAAAATAGAATATTTACAGTATAAGTAGTCTTGAGAACTTCTAAATGTCAGGCACAGTTCATATTATGGTTCTTAGTAAATAAATGCCTTGGTTATTTGCATTTATTTTCTATAAACCTGGGTAATTGTACCATTTTCAAATATATTCCTGCACAACAGGAGTGAGCATAGGATGAGACTCACGCAGATGTGCTGATGCAGGATTAGAGTAAATCAGGACTCAGATGTGCCCAGGTCCAGTGAAACAGAGCACGGCTGTGCCTCAGGCTCATCTGGACCTAGAAGTGACCTTGTTACCATGGACAGAGTGCACAGGTACATGTCCTTGTCCACCCTGCTAGAGAGTGGCTGAAGGTTTGTCTACCCTACATCCCAGTCTTTCCCCATGGCAGAGCCACATTCCAGGCTGTAGTTCCCAGGGTCAGCACTGCTGCCTGCCTGCAGGGGGTACTGGTACTCAGGAACTCCTGAGGCACCTGGCTGGGCCTCTAGGGAATTTTCTGTGCTCCATGGAGGAATCTGAGGGTCATAGAAGGCTGCCATTTCCAGTGCTTTCACCCCATCCTGATTACTTCCTCACACAACTCAATGTCTGCTGCCTTGCACCAACCTGCCTGTTTGGCCTTGAATCAACCCACATGTGTTTTTCCTGATGGACTGTGTGTGAGAGCATTGTTTCAATGTTTGACTGACCAGTGCATTATAAGGACTCCTCTCCTTATCCCCAGGCCTCCTCCGTATGAGCAAACACTCTAGCAGCTGCCTCTCCACTCCTTTATCCATTCCATCCCCCTTGCAGCACGAATTCACCTGGGTCGGCAAAGAGGGTCTCTGCATCTGGACCATGCCCCTTTAAGGCTCCTGGCGGAAGCAGAAATGATATCATAGACGGACCCTTCAGAAATCCTTCCTGTGCTAGTTGTGGTTGCCTGGCTCTGGCCGCCATTTGGTCTCCTGGGTAGAGGAGGAACTGGCGCCTGGCATGACAGGGAAACTGTGAGGCCGATTTTGTGGCAGAACGCAAGTGGCCTCAGGTGAGCGCACCACGTCTTGGCACTGTGAGTGGTGGGGCTGCGCCAAGTTGGGGGGTGCTTTTGCGCTTGTTTTCCACTGTTCAGGATGTCCAGGCAGTTCCTGTTGTGAGGTATGGTGAAAGCTTTCAGGGGACCCAGAGGCTTTAGATGGTGCATTGGTGGCTGTGCCAGGCACAGGGGTCGCAGGTGTGAACAAGTGATCCTGGGGGTTCCCCTTGGCCAGGATCTCCTCCAGCAGCTTGGAACGGTCAAAGGCCAGTGGGTCTGGGGCTGCAGGACCTGCAGAGGGTGGGGCTTAGCCCTCCTGAACCTTCCAGCACCGGACTGTTTTTGGCCCTGTCTTGAGCCTTTGGCCCTGGAATCCTTAGTGTGGCACCTTCAGATTCACTTAGAAGGGCAGAGCCCCAGCCCCACTGCAGCAGAAGACCCAGTTGTCCTCTGTCCTTTGTTTGACTGCCCTGATGGGGTGAGGCCACCCAGTGTCTTTGTCCTTACAGGTGCATGAGGTTTGCAAATGAAACTTTTTCATTATTATTATTTCTTTTCGGCTCATGTACCACATCTGGAGGTGGTCAGCGATTACTTTCGCCTCTGTAGTCGGGAGTTCCTGCTCCTCGTACTCGGGGACCATAAGGGATGGCGGGCATTGATCTCGGTTGGCTGCATGCAAGGCAAGTTCCCTACCCACTTACTGTCTCTGGTACCAGCTTTTGTGGTTTTTTTCCCCTAGGTCAAGAATTTCTCCATCTTAAGGTCCACTTGCAAAGTACCCCACACATGTAATCTTTCCCTGACCAGACGACCCCCAGCTGTTGTGATTACTGGGGGTAAAGTTTCGTTTTCCTTTTTTAAAAAAATAGTTGATTTCCGGGAAGGGGGTGTTGTTGGGGAAGCTTTGTTCAGGGTAACTCCTGATGTGTATAATTCACTTAGAAAGGGCCAGAGCAATAGTACAAAAAGTAGGGTACTTTTCTTGCAAGCAGCCAACCCAGGTCTTTCTATGTGTCCTTGAGTTAATTCCTCCAAAGAATTGTCTCTGTTGAAACACTGAACCTCTGTCAATGGTAAATCACAATACGTGCAGTTCTGTACCTCAGATGCCCTCAGATGTTCTCTAAGTATGCTATTTGTTTCTGAATTAAAGGGTGACTATGCACTATCCATTGGCTATCAGTTGTTTTGGTCCCTGTGTCTTTGTTTCTTTGGAGAGAAGAACACACAACATGTTACCATGTGACCTACCAACTCACTATTCTTTACATCGACCTGGTGTGGGCGCCTCAGAATTCACACTTGAGTAATTTTCATTGTTGTTGTTTTGTTTCATTAGCGTTACCTTTTGAAGTTGATTTTGAAGTTGTTTTTGGTAAACCCCCTTCATTGTCCTTGGTTTATTCTTCCTATGAACTCAGGTATCATTTCCTATAAAGGTCAGGGTCCCACATATGTTCTATCATATTGAACCTGGGTCAGCCAAGTGCAAGGTGAATGTCTTACCTGCAGTATTACCATTCCAGGCCCCAAGATATAATATTAATGGTTTAAGAGTAGACTCACTCTAGAAATTCCATTTGTTAGACACACGTAACATCATGGTTCATAGTAAACACCCTGGTTATTTGGATAGTTTTGTCATACAACACACTGTTTACATGGTTTTCAGATTGATTCTTGCAAAATAGGAGCCAGTGCTGGATGAGGCTCATGTGCTGATTGGTTGGTTAGCGTAAATCATGACCAGGATGGGTCCAGGTCCAGAAGGTCAGAGCTGGGACATTCTGGGGCCTACAGGAGCCCAGAAGTAACCATGGTCCCTGGAAGCGAGTGCCTAGGCCCATGTCCTATCCACTCTGCAAGAGGGCAGCTGAAGGTTTGTCCACCCTGAGTCCCTGTGGCTGCTCCCACAGCAGAGCCAATAACCATGCTGTGGTCACTGGGGCAAGCAGGGGCTGCTTCTGCGAGGGAGCTCCTGGCCTCAGAGTTAGTCTCTGGCCTTAGGGACCTTCCTGTGTTGTTCCCATGGTAGAGTCCCGGGGCTCGGGCAGCGCTGCGGTTTCCTCCCCTGCAGACCTCAACTGCTCTTGTCCAGACAGGCAGCCGGGTCATAACCCACTTCTCTGTCCCCTGAAAGATAGGAACATCAGGCAGTGTCTCCCCGTGGATTTTTCTGTGAGCCAGTGTCCAAACATCCGGCTGGTCACTACCTTTCTGGCTCCAATGTAGGGACTTCTGGTCATGTGGGGGCCAGGGCTGGTTGTGCTCCTCTCTGGTGCCCACGACTCAGGTCCTTGTACGGAGCCTCCTATTGGTCCACAGGAAAAACAGGCAGGAGATGGAGAGATGGCCTCTGCCACACCATCTTCAGGCAGTAGAGTGAGAAGATGACGCAGTGCAGTGACATGTAGCACAAGCTTCCCAGGCCGATAGACTCTGATTGTTTCAGGAAGGCGACGGGTGATCCGGCTCCTGGCCTGATTGATCAGCTCTCTGTTTGAAGCCACTGTTCTGTTTTTTTTTCTGTTGATTTGAAAGGGCCACATTAATGGTGCTCAAGGGTCACTCCTGACATGACTGGGGGACTGAACATATGGAGTACCAGGGGTCCAACACCATTAGACTTATTTGTTTGTTTTTTTTAAATATGTTGAAGGGGAGGGGCCATACACAGTGATTCTCAGGTTATTTCTGGTTCTGTACGAAGGATTTCCATCTGCCAGTGCTCGAGGAACCATAAGGGACAGCAGCATTTTCTACATCTATAGATATTGCAAGTTTGTTTGCTAATCAATTTTAATCCTAAAATTTTATTAGCAGTTGGGGATTTTTCTCTTTAGTAAATTAAATACATGCATGCATACATACATAACCACCCCTCACTATGGACTGCCAAGGTTCACCATTGTCTCAGTCGTTGCTCTGATTCTGGCTTGGCCCAGAGGCCCTATTTTGGAGGGGTTTATGGCAGACATCAACCATAATGTTGCCGAGAATCATTGTAAATCAACAATCAGGCAATTCTTCATTCTTCCCATTTTTCTGTCTTATGCCTGAGGTAGCTGTGGTCAGGCCCTACACCATAGTATGGGATAGGATTGCCTCATTCCTGTCCCCTGTGTATGTTGGTTCAGGACGTGGTGACCTTCCCCGATGTGGCTGTGAGCTTCACCCTGGAGGAATGGACGGGAGTCAGTATGCTAAATGTGTAGGTTACAAGTGAGCCCCAATTTGCTGGATTATCTCCCCAGTTTTGGGCCTTATTTATTATGAGTCCAACTTAATTTTTTTGCTTTGTTTCATTTTGGGGTCCAGCTGGTGATGCACATGGTGACTCCAGGTTCTGCACTCAGGAATCACTGCTGGTTATATATTTGACATCCAATATGGTCCCCAGGCATGGCCAGGAGTATTTCCTCAGCCCAGCGCCATGAATAAACCCTATACATTGCTGTGTGTGACTCAAAACAAACCAAATAATTTTACTTCTCTTTCCACACTTTTATCGCATGTTCCGAGGAACAATTCTTCTCCAGTGTTGAAAATGGTGTGATGAGATTGGTGCTTTCTTGTCTCAGTCAGACCAATGATGTTGTACTTGATCTTTCACGCTTGTACCATCAGGTCCTTGATGTATGTATCTGTTGCTAGCACAAGTGCATTGAAAGTACAGACAATCATTTTTGTCTTCCTTCGGTGTGGCAGCCTAGTTCGGCCTTGAGATTTTATCGTCCTCTCCTTTCTCATCCGTCTCAATGCTGTCATATTGGTGATGCCTTCAGAGTCACGGGAATGAGACCCTTTGTAACTACTGGGTTTGGCATATCAAATACACAACGGATAGCTTGCGAGGCTGTGCTGTGCGGGCAGAATACTCTCGGTAGCTTGCCAGCCTCTCTGAGAGGGATCGAGGCTTTTGGGGCAGCCTTTAATCGCCCTTGTAGGTGTTCCCATGGTTCAAACTATATTTGAACCTTATCAAATATGGTACAGCAATTCTCGAAGATGGGCATTTAGTGTCTTATGATGTGTTGCGCGGCCGCGCGATCCGGAAAGCGTCCTGGAGTGTGGCGGTGGCTGGGTAGTGGAGGTAGTGCAGATAGTGGAGGTCTGCCGGTGAGATATTTATCTGGCACCACTAGGGGTAGAGTGGGTCTTCTGTGCGCAATCCAATCCCTGGGTCTCTGGTGGTTGGTGGAAGCAGACAGGGCAGGGTAGGATGGGGGTCCTGATTTTAATCCCTTCATCACCTGTGTTTGGTGGGAGCAAGCAGAGAATCTCTGTCCCCGGGTCCATTGAGCCTGGAGTCCAAGGTCTCAGAGTTCCGCTTATCTTGTTCTGTGGGGGCTGTAACGGTTTTGCCTGACCAATGTGGCTGTTGTCCCAAAATTCCAAACAGGATCAGACCACCGTCTCCTTCGTGCAAAATTCTAATTCACAGAGGGAGATAGGGCTGCAGAGTTTAAGAAAAGAACTCCCAGAACGATAACCAACTGGGAGCTCTTTGGCACTATTGCGGCAACATGAGAAGATGCCATTGTTGACAACATTGACAAGGAATACGATCACTGGTTCAGCACCTCCATGATTGTGCGAGGAACACCAAGAGAGAGATAGCCACAAAAAAACGCCTGTCTCTGAAAACTCTTGAGCTAATTCGCCAACATGGTTTGGCGCATGCCTCAGGTAACTGCAAGCGAATCTCCAAGCTCGCAAAGCAGTGCAGAGATGCGATCAAGGATGACCTCAAAGAGAGATGAGCAGAAGTGCTGGTAGATGCGGCAGAAGCCAGGAAAAGCATTCATAACGCCTGCCTGTCCTTCAGCAACTACAAGACCAAGATGAATGCCCTCTGACGTCCTGATGGATATATCACATATTCCAGAAGGGTAATGGAGAAGGTTATCCATAACTTCTACTCAAATCTCTTCGATAGCCATGTCCACCTGCCGACATACCAAATTTCACAAGATGAATATGTCGTTCCCAATGTTCTCCCTTCCGAAATCCGACACGCCATTTCGTCAGTAAAGAAAGGAACAGCACCTCTCCCAGACAAGGTCAGACCTGAACACCTGAAGAACCTGCCGTCATTACTCATCAGTACACTGGCTTGGCTCTTCACACGTTACTTGTGTGAATGCAAGGTTCCGTCCCAATGAAAAACCAGCAGGACTGTACTACTGTACAAGAAGGGAGATATTCATGACATTGGCAACTATAGCCTGATAGGCCTATTGTTTGTCATCTACAAGTTGTTCACTTGAGTCATCCTGAATAGGATTGGCAGAACACTAGATGACGAACAACCATGCAAGCAAGCCGGGTTCCGTACAGGATTCAGCACCATCGACCATATCCAAATGGTAACCAAGCTCATTGAGATTTTCCGGGAGTTCAAGATGCCGCTCTGTCTAACGTTCATTGATTTAAAGAAGGCCCTTGATTCTGTTGAGATGGAAGCAGTCATTGAAGCCCTAGCCAATCAGGGCATTGAAACTCAATACATCAAGATCCTCCGTGAGCTGAATTACAGATTCACTACCAGGATCTCACCATTCTACAAAGAAGTAATCATTGATGTCAAGAGAGGGGTTTGGCAGGGTGATACCATTTCACTGAAACTCTTCAGTGCCACCCTCAAGAACATCATGCGATGACCGGAATGGGAAGGAATAGGAGTGAAGATAGATGGTCGGCAACTACACTACCTCCGCTTTGCTGATGATATTGTTTAAGTAACACCAAACATTAGCCAAGTGGCAAAAGTGCTGGCCAACTTCGACCGTGAGTGTGGAAAGGTCAGACTACAGCTGAATCTTATGAAGACAGTGTTTATGAGAAACAGCCTCATTCCGGACTCCCCATTCGCTCTCAACAGAACGTCCATCTTCGAATGCAACAGCTATATGTACCTAGGTCAAGAGGTCAACATGACAAATGACCTGGTACCCGAGCTGCGCAGGAGGAAGAGAGTGGCTTGGAACGCCTTCAAGTGCGTCGAAGAAATAGCTAAGAGGAAGAAGATCCTCTGGCTCTGGGCACATCTTTTTGATACCACTTTTCTTCCTGCATTAACATACACCTCAGAGACCTGGGCCCTACGCAAACAGGATGAGATCGCTATTGGGGTATCCCAAAGAGGAATTGAAAGAGCTATGCTTGGAATATCACGTTTCACTCAAATGAGAGAAAGAATCCGGAGTTCTGACCTCTGTAGATGATCAAGAATCAGGGATGCTGTCTCGTTTGCCAAGGTGTCAAAAATCAGATGTGCTGGTCATGTAATGAGATTTAGAGAAGACTGCTGGACTAGAGCTGTTACCTACTGGATTCCACGGGATGTCAAAAGACCGCGTGGCCGCCCACCTACCAGATGGTCAGACTTCTTCATCAAGATCATGAATGATAGGTTTGAGGCTCTTCGTGTTCCTAGAGCGAACAGACGCCATTGGTCTACACTAGCACCTGACCCACTATGAAATATTCTTTCGCTTTTATGTTACAAAATCATTGAGTGAGCCCATAATAAAGCTAGTTTGTGCTGAAATTATAGTATAGTGGGGAGGGTGCTTGCCTTGCCCTGGGTATGATTAGCAGTATGCTATATGAAACCAGATATCCCTGGATCTAGTAAAATAGAAAAGCCAAAAGGCTAGTGTGTGATTGCTACGCTCCTCCCAGCGATATTCCCAATGGATCTTCCCTTTACTCTGGGCCTGTTTGGACTGTGAGAACCACAGAGATGTCATCCACCTGCTCGGTCTGTTCACCCAGGTCTGTTCATTCGAATAATTCTTACCTGACTTGCTGTGATTTATTTCAGAACCCAAACCACAGCTTCAGGATTTGGCATAGCTGCAATCTGACTTGGGAATAGGGTCACTGAATATGTGTGAGCTGGGAAGATTCACACATTCAAAAATGAATATCATTATACACAGCGGGATAGCTCAGTGGAGCAAGCATGTGACTTGAGAGGTGTGGGGTCCGGGCTCTCTCCCTGCCATTACATCCGTGATCTCTGGACACTGCAAGGAGGAAATCCAGAGTCTTACCCTGGGAATAAAAGACACTTATCCTTACTGGGTACTGAAACTGAAAAAATTTTGATTATTTTTCATATCAATAAAGTACTTTAATTTTTTCTTCTATTGAAAGCAATCACAAGTGGTACCTAGCATGGTACCAATCTAGTTGTTACTTTTGGATCATGACAAAATTTGTCCATGACCATGCTCTTAACTTATATGGTGCTTTGGTCTAGCCCATTTCGATGCCAGGGTACCTCACAACTAGCCCTGGGTCCATCCAGTCCCTCATTGTGACACTGATTTTGGGGTGCTAGGAGGCTTAGGATAAGAAAGCAGATGCACAGGTATAAAGCATTATTTGGAGTCAATTAACTCCCAAGTTACAGAGTATTAACTATCTTCCTATGTGTATACAAAAAGGACATTGCTCTAAATTAACTATGCAAAGGACATAAGGAGAAAAGAAAAGCGGTTTTTCACTCATATTTCTGAGGATTCAGACCTTACAAATTAACAGAGTCTGATTAGGAGAAAAAGGTGACAGGCCAGTTGGAAAGAAAATCACAGAGAAGGAAGTTACAGAGAAACCCAGAAGAATGGGAGTACCTCAGGAGCACTGTGGTAAACCTAAGCTCCCTGTGGCAAGGGAGGAAGGACGTACCAATGTTAAACCTAAAATGTTTAGAACTATATTTCCAACAGAATAGTGTAGTAGTTGGGCTGGAGCGATATCACAGTGGGTTGGGCGTTTGCCTTGCACGTGGCCCTTGAGGCTGCTCCGAATTCGATTCGTCCGCCCGTCTCGGAGAGCCTGGCAAGCTACTGAGAGTATCTCGCCTGCCCGGCAAAGCCTGGCAAGCTCCCCGTGGCGTATTAGATATGCCAAACACAGTAACAACAAGTCGCACGATGGAGACATTATTGGGCCTGCTTGAGAAAATCTATGAACAATGGGAGGACAGTGTTGTAGTGGGAAGATAGAGGAAGTTGAAGATAGGGGAGGTTTGCTGCATCCAGCCTTCTACACCATCCCAGAGCTGACTCTCGGAACCAGAGAGAAGATCGCCAGCACTAACAGGTCCTTTGAAGGCCCTTTACAGACATCCCAGGGACTTAAAATGTTGGGTCCCCACACCATCAAATCTCAAATGAACTCTAAAATTTGGAGTGTTTGTTCACACCAGCTTGCCGGCTGTTCTGCTAAGCAAAGCAGCAGCCTCCCAAGAGAAGCACAGTCGGTTGGTTAGAAAAAAGCATATCCTGATGCCCCTATTCTTTTCATAAGCAGCCACAAAATTAAATTCACCAGACCCACATCCTGGTACCCCATAAATTTATATAAGCATAGTGAGGCAAGCATAGTTACCGAAACAAAGAAAAGCGAATACACAAAAAAATCAGCTATTGATCTTTACCATCTCACTTTGGGGGGACCCTAACCTATTGTGCCTATTTGCACTCTGTGTCGTTCTGGAACTCTAGTGGAATGGTTACAAGAAATTGAGTATGTTTATGGAATAACTCCACTGAAAAGTAAACTTGTAAACTAAATAAATTTCATATTCTTACTGTAACAAGCACCAAATCATCATAGCCAAGCAAAGATCAATAGATCAACATGTCTGAAAAAGAGGCTTTCTCCTGCACAACTACTGTACAGTTATTCTTGCTCACTGGTTCAAATTTTGAAGAATTATAGCTTAATAAATCATCAAGTACTAAAATATTAAAAGACTATTTAGCTGCTCAGCATTTAAGGGACTTTCTGTTCATATGCCTGATCCATTTAGAATCACTTCTATGTAGACTTTGAGCACTGTTTGAAGAGTTGCTGCGTATAGCTCTCGAGGAATAACTGAAGAGGTCCCTTTGCTCTGAACACAAATACAGACACAGGAATTTTTGCGTACTCAAACGTCTTCCCAGTCATCACCAGTCCCTGAGTCCCCTTCTGGGCTACCCCTGACCCCTTTCTGAGCCATGTGTTTCACTTAGTTTCCAGCTCTCTTCAATCATTGTGAAAATAAACAGTTGAAGCTACTCAAGACCTGGACTTTCAGTGCGATACAAATGAACCTGGGGACTCAGAGAGATGGTCTGCGTGGCTGTTCGCAAAGTATCTTTGTGAATTTTAGTACCTTCGTCAAAACGAAGACTTCTGATCGACATGCAATTTGTCCAGTCGGTCACTCTCCATCTATTCCAGACCTGGCAAACATCAGATGTCCCGATAACTTGATCCTATTCCAGAGACGGGGAAAAATAAACCTTTCTGACCAGGAAAGTACCTTGTCAGGAATATTTGAAGCCTGGCCCTTTAAGGCTCTGGGCGCAGGGCTGATGACGTCACAGAATCGGGACCCTCTTTCCCTGGGCGGCTTGGAAGTTGGGGCGAAAGTGCCGGCGGGCCGGCTTAGGTGTGGAAGGTGAGGAGCGGGTGAGGGGGCACCCAGGGGGGCAGGGGGGTCGGGGAAGGTCGGTTTCCCGCCAGCTGCCCGAGGGGTTGCTCTGAGCGCCTGAACCTCCGCGGTCTCCGCCTTGTGGGCGGCGGGGTCGCTCCGTGGCGGTGGCCCGGGGTGGCGGCCCCTCACCCGGGACACACCGAGCTCTGCTGCCGAAAACTTTGTTTATAAATTGATTTTGAGGGAGAAATGGTCCTTGTTTCTGAGGAGAACTTACTTAGAACGATGCATAAGGGGGGAACGCGGCCGGCTGGGTTCGATCCCGGCACCCCACAGCGTCCCAGGACCAGCCTGGAGTGAGCCCAGAGCCGGGGGCCAGTGATGGGGTGGGAGGGGGGACGGGCAGGGCACATTTATGTGCTGATGGCTCAAAAGCATTTGGCAGAGCCTTTTTTGTTTGTTTGTTTGCTTTTTGAGTCACACCCGGCAATGCACAGGGGTTTCTCCTGGCTCTGCACTCAGGAATTACCCCTGGTGGTGCTCGGGCGACCATACTGGTTGCTGGGAATCCGGGTTGGCCGCGTGCAAGGCAAACACCCTACCATCTGTGCTATTGCTTTAGCCCCCCTTGCCAGAGCCTTTGATATTCACTTGTTCCTTGTGCATTCAGTGGGTTCTGGGAGTACAGGGAGGTGGGAATCTTCTTATTTTGCTCTTTGGGTCACAACCAGCGATGCACGTGGGTTACTCCTGGCTCTCTATTCAGCAAGCACTCCTAGTGGTACCAGGAACCGTACGGATGCCCAGAATTTGCTGCCCTTGAAACAAATGCTCTTTTGTCTATGCTGTCACTCAGGCCCCAGCGTGCAGAGATTTAAGACAACTCAGGGCTGGGAGGAGGGGGATCGGCAGGGGGTGCCTCAGGGCTGTGCTATGCCACAGCGGGTCTTGAAGGCAAGTGTGCAACCTTAGCAGGAAGTAGCTCAGAGACTTCTAGAATATGCTCTAAACCCTCTAGTAATGTAATTTAGAATCAGTATTGGCCACACGCCTTTATTCATTTAAATGAACTAATTATTTAGAATGGAGGAGTAGAACTGCGAGACTCAGTTACTTCTCCTGCCTCTGCCTTCAGGGATCACTCCTGCTGGGTTCAGGGAACCTTATTGCGATGCCAGGATTCAAACTTGGTTTGGCCGAGTGCAAGACAAGCACCTCGCCTACTGTACTACCCTCTCCAATCCCTTTACAGAGAAATGTATTTATAATTTATTTTATTGTACTTTTTTGGGCCACAACACCACTCGTTGCTCAGAGCTTACTCTTGGTTCTCAGCTCAGGCATCATTTTTAACAGTGCTGGGGTGGGTGAGCGTATGCACTGTTGCATATTGACCCCGGTTTAGCTGCTTGAAAGAAAAGCACCCTGTCATCTTACTATCTTTGCTAACCCTGTTTGATTATATTTCCTCAGAAAAAAGAATTTCTGCCTCACTTGTCATGATTCCAAGCATCCCTCACTGTCCACCTCTCCCAGACCAGGTGTGTACCCTGCTGTTGAAGTGAGTACTTGCAGAAAGGGGTTTTCCAGGGACCAGCTGCAATAAGTTTTAAATGCCTCACTCTTAGGGGCCGGTCAGTAGCATAGTCAGGAGGGCGTTTGTCTTTCTTGCAGTGACCACGCTTATCCTCGACTCGCCAGAGGGTCCCCTGAGCATCACTAGTTATGGCCGCAACCCTCCCACTCCAGAATTTGTCTTGACACGCGAGCATTCTTTGAAATTCTTTTTCTGGTGTTGGGGTTTTTGTCCTGTCTTCCCCCCCCTCCCGCTGTTTGCTACAAACTTGGAGATAGTCAGAGTCTGTCCCCCGATCTTTGTGTGTCTGGGATGCAGGGGGAGCCATGCCATGTCCCCCAAAGGTAAAGCACGTGCTTTGCCCGCTGAGCTCCTCTCCCTGGGTCTTTCTCACTGCTTGGGGAGCAGATGAGGTGAAATTTGGGACTATACCTGGCAGTGCTTGAGGTCTGTGCTCTGCCAGGAGACTAGTGGATAAGGGGTACCAGGGAAGGCCCTCTGGGCTTTCAGTTGGCCAGGTCTACTTCATTCTGCTGTGTTTCCTCATGCCCCTCTTTTCATACCTTAATTGGAAATTCTTAGATATGAACATTCTTGAGTCCTTTGAACAAGAGGCTGTTAGGAGGAAAGGAAGCAGTTGGAGGCTCTGAGCGAAATTATCACTTAATCACTTAATCACTTAACTTCCCGTTAGTCGTCGATTTGCTCGAGCGGGCGCCAGTAACGTCTCCATTTGTCCCTGTCGCGTGCTAGTGTAGCCCAATGGCATCTCTTCGCTCCGGGAACATGGAGGGCCTCAAACCGATCGTTCATGATCTTGACAAAGAAGTCTGACCATCTGGTAGGTGGGCGGCCACGCGGTCTCTTGACATCCCGTGGAATCCAATCAGTAACAGCTCTAGTCCAACGGTCGTCTTTAAATCTCATTACGTGACCAGCCCATCTGATTTTCGACACCTTGGCATATGAGACAGCGTCCCTGACCCTTGATCGTCGACGGATGTCAGAACTCCGGATTCGTTCTCTCATTTGAGTGAAACGTGTTATTCCAAGCATAGCTCTTTCTATTCTTCTTTGGGAGACCTGAATGGCGTTCTCATCTTGTTTGCGTAGGGCCCAGGTCTCTGAGGCATATGTTAATGCAGGAAGAACAGTGGAATCAAAGAGATGTGCCCGGAGCCGGAGGTTCTTCATCCTCTTAGCTATTTCTTCGACGTTCTTCAAGGCGTTCCAAGCCGCTCTCTTCCTCCTGCGCAGCTCGGGTGCCAGGTCATTTGTCATGTTGACCTCTCGACCTAGGTACACATAGCTGTTGCATTCAGAGATGGTCGTTCCATTGAGAGCGAATGGGGCGTCAGGAACAAGGCTGTTTCTCATAAACATTGTCTTCGTAAGATTCAGCTGTAGTCCTACCTTTCCACACTCACGGTCAAAGCCGGCCAGCATTTGTGCCGCTTGGCTGATGTTTGGTGTTCTTAAAACAATGTCATCAGCAAAGCGGAGGTGGTGTAGTTGCCGACCATCTATCTTCACTCCCATTCCTTCCCATTCCAGTCGTCGCATGATGTTCTCGAGGGTGGCACTGAAGAGTTTCAGTGAAATGGTATCACCCTGCCGCACCCCTCTCTTGACATCAACGATCACTTCTTTGTAGAATGGTGAGATCCTGGTAGTGAATCCGCAATACAGCTCACGGAGGATCCTGATGTATTGGGCTTGAATGCCCTGATTGGCTAGGGCTTCAATGACCGCTTCGTCTCAACAGAATCAAAGGCCTTCTTTAAATCAATGAACGTTAAGCAGAGCGGCATCTTGAACTCCGAGAAACCTCAATGAGCTTGGTTACCGTGTGGATATGGTCGATGGTGCTGAATCCTTTGCGGAACCCTGCTTGCTCGCATGGTTGTCCTTCATCTAGTGTTCTGCCAATCCTATTCATGATGACTCGAGTGAACAGCTTGTAGATGACAGACAATAGGCAGATCGGGCGATAGTTGCCAATGTCATGGATGTCTCCCTTCTTGAACAGTAGTACGGTCCTGCTGGTTTTCCATTGGGACGGAACCTTGCATTCAGACAGGTAGCGAGTGAAGAGCCGAGCCAGTGTATTGATGAGTACTGATGGCAGGTTCTTCAGGTGTTCAGGTCTGACCTTGTCTGGGCCGGGTGCTGTTTGCTTCTTTACCAAGGAAATGGCGTGTCGGATTTCGGAAGGGAGAACGTTAGGAACGACATACCCATCCTGTGGAATTTGGTATGTCGGCAAGTGGACATGGCTATCGAAGAGATTTGAGTAGAAGTCATGGATAATCTTCTCCATTGCCGTTCTGGAGGATGTGATGGATCCATCAGGACGTCGGAGGGCAGTCATCTTGGTCTTATAGTTGGCGAAGGACAGGCGGGCGTTACGAATACTTTTCCCGGCTTCTGCCACATCTATCAGTACTTCTGCTCTTCTCTCTTTGAGGTTTTCCTTGATCGCATCTCTGCACTGCTTTACAAGCTCGGACGTTAGCTTGCGGTTGCCTGAGGCATGTGCCAAACCACGCTGGCGAATTAGCTCAAGAGTTTTCGAAGATAGGCGACTTTTTGTGGCTATCTCTCTCTTGGCGTTCCTCGCACATTCCTGGAGGTGCTGAACCAGTCGATCGTATTCCTCGTCAATGTTGTCAACAATGGCATCTTCCCATGTTGCCGCAATAGTACCAAAGAGTTCCCAGTTGGTGGTCATTCTGGGAGTTCTCTTTTTGAACTTTGCAGCCCTTTCTCCCCGCTCTGTGAAGTAGAATTTTGCACGAAGGAGACGGTGGTCCGATCCCGTTCGAAATTTTGGGACAACAGCGACATCAGTCAGGCAAAACCGTCGATTGAATATGATGTGGTCTATTTCGTTGTGGAATCGTCCACCGGGAGACTCCCATGTCCATCGTTTAGATTCTGCCTTCTGGAACTGTGAGTTACCATGAATGGTCTTGGTCGACATGATGAACTCAGACAGTCTCTCACCCTGTTCATTCCATTCTAGGCCATGGGTCCCGATGTGAAGTTCTTCAGCTGATCTTCTCGGTCCTATCTTGGCATTAAAATCACCCACAATGATCTTGTAGAAGGTGTGGTCTTCTTTATAGAACTTCTCTAGCTCCATGTAGAACTTCTCAATTTCTCTTTCATCATAATGAGATGTTGGTGCGTAGACAACGAAGATAGAAACTGCAGGCAGTGAGCCACATCTATTCAAATGTAAACGTCCGATTCGGGTTGTTAGGCATTCGAATGAATCAATGCTCTTGGCCAAGTTTGTGTTGACAAGGACACCGACGCCTCCAACACCTCTTTTATCGCATGTTCCGAGGAACAGTTCTTCTCCAGTGTCGAAAACAGCATGGTGAGATTCGTGCCTTCTTGTCTCGGTCAGACCAATGATGTCGTACTTGATCATTCGCGCTTGTACCATCAGGTCCTCGATGGATGCATCTGAAATTATAGACTTTAAAATTTCATTTGTGATAAGTGCAATTTTTCTTTTTTTTTCCCACTTTTTGGGTCACACTGGCAATGCTCAGGGATTACTTCTGGCTCTGCACTCAGCCTCTGCAGTCAGGAATCACTCCTGGCGGGGCTCAGGGAACCATATGGGATGCCAGGGACCAAACCCAGGTCAGCCGTGTGCAACTCAAATGCCCTGCCCGCTGTACTGTCACTCTAGCCCCAAGTGTAATTTTTCATCCCCTTTTTCTTTTATAAAATCACGTACCCATAGGAGTAAAATCATATAGTCTGAAAACCTGGCCGGTATGCTCTGAGCACTTCTGAGTGCGGTCCCAAAACAAAACAAAAAACCCATAGGACTGACACTTGCAAATATATTACTTGATTTCACACCTTTGCTGTTGGCAGATAAATTGCTCATTGTCTTTATTTGGGCGGGAGGGGGATTGGCTGTGCAGGCTTTTGCTCTGGGATCACTCCTTGGTGGTGCAGGATATAAAGTTGAGTCTGCCGCATACATGACAAGTGCCCTGCCATAAACTGTGTTCTCTTTCTGACCCCTGCAAACCTTTGAAATTGCAGTTTGCACATTCTGGCTCAGGTTTGCACCGGGAGGCCCCAGGTGCCAGCAGCCCTGCCTGGACGTCTACTAGCTGGGCCTCATCCCTGTTTCATGTCTGTATCCTTCTCATAAGGTTCACAGAACTTACATAGACTTTGAATTCCTAGGGTCAGTGATAGGCCAGGAGTGCAGGCCCTGGCCTTGCAAGCAGCCTGTCACACGGTACAATCTCCTACACAACACAGGATTTCTCAGGTACCACCTGGGTGAGCCCAAATATCTGCCACCTGTGGCTCCAAAACCCAACTCTGACCTGCATTCTCCAAAACTGGCTGATGGAGGTTGACTCATAAACAAAAACTTTTTTTTCTGGCCATACCCTGTGGTTGCTGCTTTTGATACCCAGTGTGGTGCCAGGGACTGAACACAGGTCAGCTGTATACAAGGCCTATTCCCTACCAGACTATAGTTCTGACACCTAAATTTAGTTTTGGTTGGCCACACGTAGTGGAGTTTACCCCTGGCTCTGTTGTCATTGATCGCTCTAGGTTTGGGGATCCTGTGGGGTGATGGGGATTCAACCCTTGTCAGCTTTGTGCCAGACAAGCACCTCCTGATCTGTGCTATCTCTGTAGCCATCATAAAAATGCTTTTATGCTGGGAAAAGTCCAGAAAGTTGTGTTCTTTTTTCCGATTAACTACACAATTCACTTTTTACTTGTGTGTTTTTGTTTTGGGGCCACAGCCAGCAGTGCTCTGGGTACTGGACTAACCTGACTCTGTACTCAGGAATCACTCCAGGTGGGCTTGGAGGATCCTATGGGATGTGGGGGATTAAACCAGAGTCAGCTGCGTTCAAGGCAATTGCCCTCCCCAATATGCTGTTGTTCTGGCCCGGGGCCTAATTCTTCTCTGTTGCACTATATGTTTAGATATCAAAACATTTTCAGTTCAAGTGGAACTACGGCCCATGAGATTAGGAGAGCAGGTCATGTGCTTGCCTTGCCCTCCCTGAGAGCAATTTCAGACTCCAAAGCAGAAACTTCTGGTCAGGAATCTGGGGTTTGTGCAACACTCTCATGCTCACAGACCTTTGCGTGGAGCTTCCTGCTGATTATCGGGAATTATAGGTGGGAGAAGATGATGTTTCCCTGTCTGACACACCGTCCACAGGGAGAAGGAAAGTGATAAGATTATATGATGCAGTGACAGGAGTGCATAGGCCTTCAGAGCTGACTGTCTCTAGAGTTTTTTCAGGAGGGAGCACTGGATCTACTGTTTTTGAGGCTGCTTTTGTCCTTGTTTATTTGTTTTCTTGTATTTGGGTTTGAATCATACTCCACTGAGGAGTACTCCAAGCTCACTGCTCAAGTTATACTTCTGCCAGGACTCGTACTCTGGTGCCGCAGATCCAAGACTGACTTCTTTGACTTTGTTCTATTTGGGAAGGTTGGGGACCACACCTAGTGATTCTTGGGATTTCTCCTTGCTCTGTGCTCCAGCATTGCCCCGACAGTGCTTGGGGGACCATATGGAACGCCAGGATCACCAACCCTATCCACTCGTCATTCAGATTTATTTTTGTGCCACGTTGGAGGTGGTTAGGACTTCCTCTTTCTCTCTGCTCTGGATTCACCCCTAAAGGGCATAAGAGCACCCAGGCCACATGGCCCCATATGTGCCCTATCAGCTACACTGACTCAGGAACCCGGGCATGTGTTTCTTCTGTTTTGTCCTTCCCGCTCTGGAGAGCCTCACCTGCTCAGCACCGCAGTCTCACGTTCACTCGCTGCTTTGTGTGCCGTTTTGGGCATGTGCCAGTACCAGGGAGATGGAGCAGAGGATCTTTGGGGCTGGCAGAAATGTTGGGGGTCAGGTCACTTTTGCCTGCCTTGAGAGGAATTTGGGGCAGCCCTGAACTTGGGTTCAGAGTCCTCTAGGCACAAATGTCCACACACAACTCCGAGTTGCTCACTGGACATTGAGTGTCCCCCTCTCATCCCTAGTCATTATGGGCCCTCGGGGTCGAGTTTTTTGTGTTCAGTATTTTGGTCCAAGCCCATCATTGCTTCTTTAATTTTTTTTTTAATTTTACATTATTTTTATAAAGTAATTCACAATATTTGATTACATTTAATATTCGAGCCCCAATCCCACCACCATTACACCTTCCCACCACGATATTTTGGATGTTTCCATCCTGTACCCCAACCCCTGCTCCAAAGCAGAACTGAAATAATTTATTTTGTATTTTTTCTTTTGAATAAACCACTGAAAATGCTCCAAATACTTTTGTTAGAGGAGAGTGTTTAAAGATTGTTGCACTTCACCCAGAGGCCATTAAGCCTTTTTATAAGCGATTACTAGGGAACCGAGCCAGCAATCCCAGGCTGATCTTGCCTTGTTTGGTTTTGGAGGGTGCTGATGGGGACGGGCCACACCCAGTGATTCTCGGGTTACTCCTGATTGTACACCCTTGCATTGCACCTGGCTGGACCTGGGAGGACATATGCGACATTGGGGATTACCAACCCTACCCACTGTCCTGTTACTCCAGCCTGCTGTTTTGTTTTCTTTCATATTTTTTGTGCTGTAGTGGAGTGCTTAGGATGTCCTCTTGGCTCTGTGCTGCAGATTCACCCCTGACAGGCATCAGGACCACCAGGGTGTGGTAGCCTTGTACGCACCCTGGCTGGTACCATGATTCAGACACAAGTGACATGTTTCCGAGATTTTTTCCTTGATCTGGGGTGCCTTGCCTATTCAGTGACACAGGCTGTGTGTGGATATTCTGTTCATGCCCTTTCAGTAATTTGACCCATTATGTCAGGGACACACGGGGTTCTCTTGTAACCTTTTCCTTGTCACCAATCCATGTCTCTGTCTCTTGGAGAAGGGCATTCCAGGTTGAAGCCTGCGGCCATCTCCTGGCTGGTAGGAGGAGCCCTGAGGACTGACAGTTGAGGAAGAATAACACCAGAGTCAAGAGATAAAATCAAAAGGTCATTCCATGATGGACTGTCCAAGGTAGTGAAAGGCAAGAGAGCACGGCACGGATGACTGGATCCAGGTGCCCGAGGCCCCAGGGGTCAGCAGCACATTTCACATGAGCTCAGGGCACCCACACACTGCCCAGCGCCCGAGACAGTGAGGGTCCCTGACATTCACCTGCACACCTGCACACACGGCTCTCCTTCCTGGCCTCTGGGGAGTCCGTCATGGAATGACCCTGTGATTTGCTTTCTTAACACTGTCATTATTCTACCTTAAAAAAAACTAAAAATGAAATAGGGGCTGTAGAGATAGTACAGCATATAGGGCGTTTGTCTTGCATGCGGCCGACTCAGGTTTGATTCCCAGCATCCCATATGGTCCCCTAAGCACCGCCAGGAGTAGCTCCTGACTGCATGAACCAGGAGTAACACCTGGGCATTCCAGGTGTGACCCAAAAAGCAAAAAAAAAAAAAAGTTAAAAAAGAGCACTTCTCACTTCACTAATATTAGAGGGGGGGGGGAATCCTGAAACTTTTTGTTTTGGTAAGTAGTAAAAATCCCAATAATCTAGTAGTCATATGATACTATAAATCATTTACGTTGTTGAAAAGGCTAAGTAACGCCTTTTTACCAGGAAAGTTTGCTAACTGTAAGCTTAGTATATACCTGCATTCTAGGATGGGTCCTTATGCTTTTTCAGTAATATTTTTGATTTTGGAAGCACACATGACACTTCTGGTGGTGCTCAGGCAACCATTTGGGGTGCCAGGGATGTAACTCAAGTTGACCAAGTTCAGTGCAAGTGTTACCTACCTCTCTGTACTGGTCACGACTGGTCCATACTCTGGGTTTGAAATGTATTTCTGAAGCCCCCCATTGAACTTTCCTTGCCAGTGACTTTCCATTGCTCGTGTGTTGTCAGGGGTACAGCATTAACACATAAAGTGCTCTCAGATGTCCTTAGCAGCCTCTCTTTCCTTTCTAGTTTCTGTCCAGCTCTCAGGTGGCTGCTGTCTGTCTGGGTTGTGCCAGTTCCTCTTCAGGGCTCGCTTTTACCCCCATCTTGATTTGTTACTTTCCTGGTAAACTCACTGTCCTGTGCCCCACCCACTCCCTACCTGCCTGTTTTACCCGGATCAACCCTGTTTTCGTTGTCCTGATGGCCTTGTGTGTGGGAGCATTGACTCTACACTTGACTGACCAGTAAAGCATCAGGGGACTTCTTACCCGAGCTCCCATGTTGACCAGCTACTCCAGCAGCTGCCTCTCCACACTCCCTTATGCAAATCCATCCCCCTCAAGCCACTGATTCACCTGGGTGGGGATAATGGTTCTCTGCACATCTGGAGTTTGGCCCTTTAAGGCTGCTTGCAGCATCGGAAGTGACATCACAGTGGGGCCTTCCTGGTGCTTCTCTTCCTGGAAACGGGGTCAGAGAGTCCTTGTTCATGTGGGTGAAGGACAAAGTGTGGTCCCAGTGAGGAAGGGGACTTTGAAGGCTGATTTTGTCTTGTTGCAGGACGGGGGTTGCCTCCCTGACCGCCCCGTGCCTCCCCATCTTCACGCTGTGAGTCACGGGACCACGCCTGCTCAAGGGGCCTCTCGTGCTTGTTTTTCTTGTGTTCCCCGATATCCAGTGGTTCAATGGTATGATGGAGTCTTTTGGGGTGCGCGGAGATTTGAGAGGTTTGTGGGGGGCTCTAGTGGGATGTGGGGGTGCCGGGTGTGAGTGCGTGACCCAGGGGGGCCGCTGCAGCCACGATCACCTTAAGCTCCGCGTTGGGGCAGCCGCGGGTGGGCGCGGGGTTGAGAGCAGGGGCTGCGGGCTTTGGGGTGCAGGACCTGCAGAGGATGGGGTCTTGGCCATCCCGACCCGCCCGGCTAAGCCATGTTGGGACCTTGCCCAAGTTTCGCTGCTCTAGAGTCTCCAGATTCACTTTGAAGTGCAGAGCCCCCCCCCCCCCCCAGGTTGTGGCTGGTCATAACTTGGGGATTTTGCTCCTGTCCAGTGCTCACAATTCTGATTTCTCCTCCAGGTCTCTGATCCTCTGGAAAAACAGGCAGGAGAAGATGGTGAGGTGCCATCGGACACACCGACGCCAGGTAGGAGTGACAAAATGAGGTGATGCAGTGAGAGGAGCGTCAGGCTTCCCGAGCTGTCTGTCTCTGATTGCTAAGGAAGGATCCTGCTGACTTGTGCGAGCACCTGGCTCTGCAGTATGAGGCCACATTTGTGTCAGTTTCGTTGTATTTGGCTTTTGGACCACAACAGCTCAAAGATTACTAGTGCTCAAGGATGACTCCTGACATGTCTTAAGGACCATATGAGGTTCTGGGCATCAAAGGCTGGTGTCTGGGTATTTTGTTTTGTTTTCAGAGCCACATGCAGTGATTCTGGGGGATTATACTCTTGGCTCTGCACTCTGGCATTGTACCTGGCACTGCTTAGGGGACCCTATGGGACGGCGGGTAACACCAGCCCTACCCACTATCCCCACCCCACTGTCCTGTTACACAGTCATGCTGCTTTGTTTCTTTTTGTATTTTGTGTGCCACAGGGGAGATGCTCAGGGTTTCCTCTTGGCTCTGTGCTCCGGATATCCACCTGATGTGTATCATGGGTCCCTGGGTGTGCTGGCCCTGTTTATGCTCTGGCAGCTAGAGTAACTCAGGTCCCACTATATATGTTTCCACTATTTTTCCTTCTCGCTCTGGAGAGCTTCTCCTGCTCTACCACACAGTCCAGCATTCATTGGCTGCTCTGTTTGCAGTTCTGGGCATGTGCTGGTCCAAGGGAGACAGAGAAAAGGATCACTGGGAGCAACAGAGCTGTTGGGCTTAAGACACTTTGAGAGGCATTTGGGGTGTCCCTGAACCACGATAGGATTCCTACAGGCTCATATGTGCATGCACAGCTTTCAGTCGGTAGCTGGACATTGAGTGTCCCCTTCTCCCTAGAGCATGGACTGTGGGATGCAGGGGGCGTATGTTTAGTGTTTTGAGCTGAAAGCAGAGTCACTCATTTGGTTACAATGATTGTGTGCTCAGTTTTTACTCTCGGCAGTGCTCATAGGAGCAGTGTTTGAATTCCCTGGGGTCAGGAGCAAGTCTGCCACCTTCAGGAACCTTCTAGTAGAGCATCCTCATATTTTCATCGATGCAGCTGTCTTAGAGAGAAGTTGGGACCCGTCTGCCAGGAGTTCAGGTGGAAGCTGGTTCCTCCCGAGGGGACAGACCCTGAGCCCCTCTAGGGCTCTGGGGTCCTGGCTTCACAGTCCAGGGAACAGCGTGGGGACAGACCCTGACTCCTGCCCCTCTTTGTATGCCGGCTCAGGACACGGTGACCTTCCCCGACGTGGCCGTGAGCTTCACCCCAGAGGAGTGGACATGCCTGGGTACCTCTCAGAGAAAGCTCTACAGGGACGTGATGCTGGAGACCTACCAGCACCTGTCGGCCATTGGTGAGAGCAGTCCGGGGCCAACCTTGTCTGGACAGACCCGTGTGGGCTCCATGTGCCAGGCCGTGACTGTGTGTCCAACAGTAGCTGTGAATGTCCCGGTGAGGACAGCCATGCAGTAGCTGTTCTTCTAGTTCTTTTTCTGGTTATATTGTTGATGCGCCCCTGTCGATGTTCAGGGCTTACTTTAAGCTCTGTCCATAGGAATCACTCTCTGTGGGTTTGCGTGAGTTTGCAGTGTTAGGGATCGACCCAGGTTCGCCCCGTGCTTGGCAAGCTCCCCATGCGCTAAACCATCACTTAGGTCCCTCTAAATAGTTCCTAGTTCCTGTCATTGCTGAGTTCTCTGATTACTTCTTATACTACACATAATTTTTATGAATTTTGGTTTTGCTTTTATTTCGGTAACAATATTGACTATTCTTGAATATTTTAGTCTCTGTGCTGAGGGATCACTCCTGCGGGTGCTCAGGGACCATCGGGTGCTGAGAATTGAACACGCTTGGCAGCTAAAAATGTTGCTGTCTTAATCCTGGTACTATTGCTCCAGGCCCACTGCAGGAGCAATAGCACAGCAGTAGGGATTTGCCTTGCATGCAGCCAACATGGCCGGTCCAAGTTCGATTCCTCTGCCCCTCTTGGAGAGCTCGGCAAGCTACCGAGTGTATCTCGCCCGCATGGCAGAGCCTGGCAAGCTACCCATGACATATTCAATATGCCAAACACAGTAACAACAAAGTCTCCAATGGAGACGTTACTGGGCCCACTCAAGCAAATCGATGAACAACAGGACAGTGAGATTTTTTATTTTATTTTTTAAAAATTTTTATCAGTGAAATACCCTATCGTAAATTTGTATACTTACACATTTTTGTGCTTGGGTTTCAGGTATACAGTGATCGAGTACCCATCCCTCCACCAGTACCCATTTTTCACCACCACTAATTCCAGTATCCCTCCCACCCCACATCCCTCCTGTCCACCCTGCCTCTGTGGCAGGGCATTCCCTTTTATTACGTTTTGATTTGGTTTTGGGGTTACACTTACACATAGGTAGGGGTGATTTCTGGCTGAGTATTCAGTTTTTCATCCTGGTTGTGGTCCGGGACATTGTGTGTTGCTGGGGATCAATTCTGTATGTGTCTGAAATGTTAGTGTCCTGCCTGCTGTAATATTGCTCCCAACATAGTTCATTTATTTCTTAGGGTCTCACCCCATTAGATGTTGCTCTGTTTCAGTGCTCGTGGTCACTTACACTGGTTCTCGGTTCATCAGGACTCTGGGTTTGCCTTTGAACTATAGTCAGGGATCAAGCTGATGGCTTGAGAGATTCTACTGAAAGTCAGGATCGAACTTTTATTGACCTTGAGCAAGGCCAGTGCCTGACCTTCTGTGCTGTCTGTCTGCATATGTTGATTTTTATAACTGATTTGGGATCTTTGGATTTGTTAAGCTTTGGGGTTTACAGCACTCAGGCATTGGTTCACACAGGCTCATTACATTGCAGGTGATGCCGATCCTAGAGTGATAGTATAGCGGTCATGGTGCTAGTCTTGCAAGATCTGGACATGTGTTCTATCCTTACCATCCCATGTGATGCTCAAGCACCACCAAAGGTGAATTCTGGGTACACAGTCAGAGAGAAGCCTTGAGCATCCCCAGGTGAGGATCCCAAACTATAAAAAAAATACTACGTATTGTGCTGTGATCAAACCCCTGTTGGAAAAACAAACCACCTGTTTGCCATTTTCAATGCCAGGGATATACTATTTGTGGTGTTTTCTGGTGCCCCATATTCTCTTAAATTAACACCTGAATCTTAGCTCTTGGATAACTCCAAATCTGGAGCATTTTAGAAGTACAGATTCTGTTCATGCCTTTCCAGGAATTGACTCCATTTTTATAGGGAGACATGGGGTTTGCTTGTCACATTTTCTGTATCACTAATCCATGCTCCATCTCTGTGAGGTTCAGGGCATTCTGGGGTCAAGCCTGCATTGATCTCCTAGCTGGAAGGAGGAACCCTGAGGCCGGGAGGAGAGTGATGCGTGCAGGTGAGTGTCTGAGAACCCTCCCTGGCTCAGGCCCTGGGCAGTGTATGGCTGCCCTGAGCACATGTATAACGCAATGCTGACCCTGATATCCTTGGTTTCTTGGATCTTGGCATCTGTGCTCTATTCACGCTGCCCTTCGCTCCTACGGATTTTCTGTCATGGAATAATCTTGCGCTTTAATTTCTTGGCTTTGACATTATTTTTCCTCTTCTGCCAGTCAATGAAATTCTCACTCCTTGGTCCCCCTGTCTTTTCCTTACCAGCCTGTCTGTACAGCCAGTAATGTCGCTGTACCTTCAAAAAAATTTTGCCTCATTTGATTAGTTAATAAGTGAGGCCATAATAGCTATTTTGGCTCTGAGTGATAGTAATGCATGAAATGTGCTTGTCCTGCACACTGACCACCTATTTCAATAACCAGCATCCCATATAGTTCCCTGAGCATAACTGTGCATGTTCAACAAAGAAAAAAAATGTCTTGTAGGATTGCCAAGCTTTTCACAGCAATGCTCCCCAGAGAACTTCCCATTTCTGTGGGATACTTTCAACTGTGAGGACCATAGAGATTTCCTCAAGGTCTTCTGCCTGGTTAAGGATGTTTCATTCGAAGAATTCTTACATTGTGTATTGTGTTTGGTTTCAGAACTCAAAGCATGACTTCAGGATTTGGGAACTCAGTCACCGAGTATGAGTGAGCTGGTAAGATTTGCAAGTTTGGAATCAATATTATAGTACTAACGGAAAATGTCAGTGGACCAGCATGTTATTTTTAAAGTGCAGGGCTGAGAATGTCCGGAAGGAAATTCAGAGCATGATGCTTGAGGTTGAGGACCCTTATCTTCACTGGGTGCTGACAACTCTGCTCAAAACCTAAAGAAAATTGTAATATGTTGCATGTAAATGCCATGGTTTTTCATTTGATCGAACGTATCTAAAAATGGTAATTGTGAAAACACCTGGTCTTTTAACTGGTACATCCACATTGCTCCATGTGTTTCCCAGAGACGTACTGGGAATAATCCCTGAACACTGCATGATGTACCATACCCCAAATGAAAAAAAAATACAGAACAGAAAAAGTCATTGAAACTGAAAAGAATCGGCCTGTGGTGAGATGTTTTCAATGCCCCCTCTGGTCAGTCTCAACAGTGTGGGATGCAGCATTTCTTCACAAATGCTTTCCAGACTCTACTCCATAGTGAGCTAGAACTGAAACCAGAGTTTAGTGTGTTTTATTTTTCTCTTGAATCTGGTGCATGAGTTTTCTGTGGAGGGAGTTATTCCTGCCTGTTCATTGAGATGAAAAAAATATTTAACAAATTAATGGTCTCTCATTCATCAATTTTCCATGTGTATCTTACAGAAATATTAGGTTAGTCCATGGTAATGCCATCCCCCTGTCGGGAATTGCATTGGTGTGGTGCAAATGTTAGAAACCAATCTGCAGGTATAAATTTGCTTTAACATGGAGACTCTTAAGGCATAGAATGATAATTGGAATCCTCTTCTGTTCTACAGGGAAGCAGTCAGCCCGAGTGGAATGTCTCTGACCCTTCACACTGTGAAAAAGTCTCGAGTGTGCATTTGTGCACTCAGCCACATGGGGATGCCAAGGCAGGCAGAATGGCCTCTGAGGGTGATCAGAATGGAGAGCGCAACCTCACTCTGAAGAATCCCTCCCCTGGGAAAAGGTTCACAGAGTCTGTTGTTCTCGGTCCACGGACACAAACCCCAGGATTGGGGCAGTCCCTAGAGTGTGATAGAAGAGCACTGTTTATAGTGAGTCCTTCATACCGAAAGACCCACAAGCACAGTCACCATCGATTAATGCTGTCCAAGAGTAAGGAATGTGGGGGAGCTTCCCAGTGTTCCCAGGACCGTGATGTTCCCTTAGAAACCCACAGTGGAGAGAATCCCCAGGAGTGTCGGCAGCAAGGGCATGGTTTGAATCCAGGGTCACCCCTTTGTGATGACATGAACATCCACACTGGAGGAAAACCACATACATATAAGGACTGTGCTAAGTCCTTCAATAGACCCTATACCTCTTAAAACATTGTAGAATTCATACTGGAGAGAAAGCATATTTGTGTGAGCAATGTGTGAAGCTCTTTGCTTACTATTCACACTTTTCTAGACACAGGAAAATTCAAACTGGAGAGAAACGTCATAAATATAAGGCACGTGCCAAGGCCTTCACTCGATCCTCAAACCTTACTGGGCTTATGAAAACTCCTACTGAAGAGAGGCCTTATATATGTAAGGAATGCGGGAAAGCCTTTTCTTATTCCTCAAACCTTACTCGCCATATAAGAATTCACAAAGGAAAGAAGCCTTATGGATGTAAGGAATGTGGGAAGGCCTTTTGTTATCCCTCAAAACTTACTTGTCATATGAGAAAACACCCTGGAGAGAGACTTTTTGATTGTAAGGAGTGTGGGAAGAACTTTGTTAAATCCTCAGTCCTTACTCGGCATTTGAGAATTCACACTGGAGAGAAGACTTATGGCTGTAAGATATGTGGAAAGACCTTTGTTGTATCATCAAGATTTACCTGACATATGAGAATTCACACTGCAGAGAGACCTTATGTTTGTAAGGAATGTGGGAAGGCCTTTCTTTATCCCTCAGGCCTTACTTATCATGTGAGAATGCACACTGGAGAGAAGCCGTATGGATGTAAGGTATGTGGAAAGACCTTTGTTTTATCATCAAGACTTACCCGCCATATGAGAAATCACACTGCAGAGAGACCTTATGTTTGTAAGGAATGTGGGAAGGCCTTTGTTGAATCCTCAAGCCTTACTTGGCATATGAAAAAGCACATTGGAGAGAGACCTTATGTTTGTAAGCAGTGTGGGAAGGGCTTTGTTTGTTCCTCAACCCTTACTGGGCATGTGAGAATTCACACTGGAGAGAAACCTTTTGTTTGTAAGGAATGTGGAAAGGCCTTCCATCAGGCCTCCAGTCTATATGTACATAGGGCAGTTCACACAGGTGTGAAATCTTATATATGTCAAGAATGTGGGCAGGGCTTTCTGTTTCTTTCTGGTCTTAACAGACATGAGAAAATTCATACTACATAACTCAGTGCCCTAATAACAATTTTTAATGTCAAAACAGCCCCCTCTGATAAAGTCTGTTTTCTTTGTACCATGGGATGCTGTGCTACAAAAGTGCAGCTAGGAAGGAAATATTCCTTTAATGTGTAACAGACCCTTTGTGATGTCAGTTTATAAGGGAAAGTCTATGCCAGGGTTTCGGCATTTAAACTTTATGTGTATATTAACATGTACTTTTTGGATTTTCTGGTGAAAGCCAGGAGGAATGTGAATTAAAAGGCAAATAAAATCCCCTGTGCTCAGGGATGTCAAGGTTCACCACTCTCATTCTCTGCAGTTACTCTGGCTTGACTTTCTTTTTGCTTTTTGATTCATGCCCAGCGATGCTCAGGGGTTACTCCTGCCTCTACAATCAGTAATTACTCCTGGTGGTTTCTTGGTACCATATTTTATGGCAGGGATTGAAACTTGGCTGTCCCCATGCAAGGAAAATGCCCTCCCCCTGGACTATCGCTCCAGCCCCTGTGACTTGGCTTTGAGGCCCTTGCTTTGGGGATTATAGCAGAGAAGCAGCCACACCTTCGTTCGTTCTTCAGGGCCTCCTGATTCATGTTCTTTGGAGCCTGAACCAGCTGAGTCCTATTCCTCGCTCTCAGCTCAGTCATTACTACCTGGGCGACTCAGGATCATTATGGGGTACTGTCGTTGGATTCCAAGTGGGCTGTGAATGACCAGCTCCTTCCCCCATGCCATCTCTGCCTCCCATGTGTTGAGGTACTGGTTAGCATTGTGTAAGTATAAAGGATAAATGTTTCAGAAAGTGTTGTCTTAGTTAAGTGGCCCTGGCAAGGTTGTTTAATGGAGTGCCGTGAAGACAGTTTGTTTTTAAATTTTAAACTTTGTTTTTCGCATCTTTTTGGGCCATTTCCTGAAATACTCAGAGATCACTCATGGTGGTACTCCGGGAACCCTGTTATACCTGGTGCAAGGAAAATGTCCTGTCTGTTGTACCTACTCTTTGGCACCTATTGAAACAGTTTAAATGAACATTCCTGTGTTTATAAATACATGGAAAGATGGAAGTGGCCCCTTGAACCAAATGTGAGACAAATGCTGGGAATATGGGTCAGCTCCCCACATCCCAGCAGGCCCTTCCATTTACCTATGATTACTCACAAGGTTGGTCAAGTTCCTGGATCCTCCCCCAAATTCAGTAATACTACAGAAGAAAGTAAGTGTTGTATTTAGAATTAGCAAAGTCCCCTCAATGTAGTAGTCACCAGAATGATAAAAAGGATTCAGATCTGCTTAAAGGGCAAAAAAGGCTCCAAGGTGACCGAAATCACTTGCTCTCCATTAGCCTCCATTTTTAGGGTCAAAATATATGATGTTGTTCGTGCAAATGGGCAGTGTTTAGGGCCTACTCCTGGCTTTACACGTCGATGGGCCTAGGAGACCATTTGAAATTCTAAGGGTTGAACCCAGATTGACCACATGCAAGGCAAGTGCCGCAAGCGCCCATGCCACTGTACTACCCTCCTGCCCCATACTGTGGATTTAAAATATGCTTCTGAAATTGTTTTACTTGTAGACAAGGTCCACTGGTTTGGTGTTTTCAAGCGGTAGTGTGTTTACCAGACAGTGTTCTCTGATATTCTTACCAGCCGCTCGTCCTTTTCCAGTGTCTGTCCAGCTCTCTGGGCTGTTGCTAGGCCAGTTTCTCTCTGCATCTCCAGGGCTGGCTTTGCAGTCACTACTTTCACCCCATCTTAATTACTTCCCCAAGAAACTCAGCATCCGGTGAATTGTACCAACCTTCCTGTTTTACCTTGAATCATCCCAGCTGCATTGTTCCTGATGGACTGTGGGTGAGAGCTTTGGGTCATTGTTTGACTGATCAGTACAGAATCAGGGGTTATTATTATTATTATATATTATCCCCAACATCCCACTGTGTGACCCACCACTCTCCACATCCACCTCTGCACACCTTTATCCAGTCCATGCCCTTGAAGCACAGATTCATCTGGGTGGGCAAAATGGGTCTTTGCATCTGGACCAGGGCCCTTTAAGGCTCAGGTTCCGGCAGCAGTGGAAGTGATGGCCCAGGTCAGGGACCTTCAGATGTTTTCTCTCTTCCCATTTTGGTTGCCTGATCAGGCCACCATTGGTCTGGTGGTAGAGGAGGAAATGGCGGCCCTTCGTGGAAGGGGGACTGTGAAGACCTATTTTTTGTCAGGATGCGTGTGGCGGTTTGTGAGTGCCCAGTGCCTCCCGTTCTCCGCACTGTGAGTACCAGGGCCCCTCCAGCTGGGGAGTTCCTTTTGTGCTTATTTTTCTCTCATTTCTGATATCAGCCATTTCCGGAGGTGTGAGGGATGCTTTAGGGGATCCCAGAGGTTTTAGAGGGTGCAGGTGTTGCGGTGTGTATGGGTGATCGTGGAGGTCCCGTTTGGCCACCATCACCTCCAGCTCCATGAATAGTCAGCAGCAGGTGGGTGTGAGGCTGAGCGCAGGGGCTGAGCTTGGGGCCTGCGGGACCTGCAGAGGGCAGGGCTTGGCTGTCCCGACCCTCCCAGCATGGGACTTTGCTCTGCCCTGTTTCAGAGCACTGGCCCTGGCATCACTCACTCGTGTAGAACCTTCATATTCACTTCAAAGGGCAGGGTCTCAGCCCCCCTGTTGTTGTCCGTCCTTTGACTGTTGTGAAATGGCAGGACCACATGATGGCTTGATCCCTGCCAGAGGCTGGGTTTTGCAAATGACACTTTTTCAGTATCATTGTTTTGTTTTGGCTTGTGTACCACATCCAGAGTTGCTCAGTGTCTACTTTTTTTTTTTTTTGCCTTTTGGGTCACACCTGGCAATAAAAAGGGATTACTCCTGTGTCTGCAGTCAGGAGTTCCTCCTGCCAGTGCTCACGGGACCCTATGGGTTGCTGGGAATCAAACCTAGGCAGGCCGCACGCAAGGCAAACGCCCTATCTGCTGTGTTATCTCTCCAGCCCCACTCAGGGTTTGGAAACTGCCTCCTGGGTTTTCCTGGTAGATGAGTGTTCACTGCTTGCGTGTTGGCAATCATAGAGCTTTGACTGGACAGTGTTCTCTGATGTTCTTACGAGCCTTTGCTCCTGTTCCGCCATTTCTCCAGCACTCTGGGGTGCTGCTAGGCCAGCTTCTCTCTGCTCTTGTGCTATCTTCGAGTCACTGCTTTCTCCCCACCTTGATGGATGATTTCCCGGAGAAACTTATTGTCCCATGCCCCACCTGCTCCCTGTCTGCCTCTTTTGTTTTGAATGAACCCCCTCTGCTTATTTCCTGATGGACTGTGTGTGAGAGCATTTGCTCATGTTTGCCCAGGAGGACTTCTTACCTGTCACTAGCCCTCCACTGTGTGATCGGCCAGTACAGCAGCTGCCTCTCCACCCCTTTATGTGAGCCCACCCTCCTTGAGCAACAGATTCACGTGGTTGGGCATAATGGTTCTCTTCACATCTGGAGGCTGGCTCTTTAAGACTGCTTGTGGAAACAGAAGTGATATCACAGTGGGCGCTTCCTGGAGCTTCTATTCCTGGGAACTGGTCAGTGTCACTGTTCACGTGGGTATAGGTCAGAGTAGGGCCCCTGTGAGGAAGTGGGACTCTGAAGGCCAACTTTGTGGCAGAATGGGGACAATCTACCATGAGCGCCTGGCAGTTCCCCATCTCCACACTGAAATGCAGGTCCTCGCCAGCTTGGGGGACACTTTTGCACTTGTTTTTTCACTTGTTCCCTGAAACTAGGTGGTTTCTGAGGTGCGCTGGATCTTAGATGGGGTCAAGGGAGGAGGATGTGAGTGAGTGATCCTGGGGGGCTCCTGCGGCCACAATCACCTCCAGCTCTGCGATGGAGGAGCGGCGGCTGGGTACCGGACTGAGTAAAGGGGCTGTGGGCCTTGGGAGTGAGGGACCTGCCAAGGGCAGGGGCTTGGCCATCCTGACCTCCAGCTGGCCTACGTTGGGACCTTGGCCCCTGTCTCGCTGCTGTAAAATCTCCAGATTTACTTTGGGCAGAGTCACAGCTCTCGTAATGCCAAGAGACCCTGTTACCGTCCGGCTTTTTCACTGACTTCCCTGGTATGATGGGGCTATCAGGAAATGTGGGTCCGCAGGTGACAGGGATTTTAGTTTCCTTTTGGGGCTATTTTTGGTGTGGGGAATGGGGGACTCTGCATGCCCAAAGATACCCTGAGGGTTTACTCTGGCTCCTGGATCAAGTATTTTTCCTGGAGTGCTCTGTGGGCCATAGGGACTCATAGGGATGCAGGGGATTGACTGGTGTCAACAGCGCAAGAATCTTATTGTTTTAGAATAATTTCTGTCGGAACAGGAATTTCTCCTTCTTTACATCAAGTTGCAAAGCCCTGTCTAGACCCTTGTTTTTTGAGGTGAGTACTGGGGGTACAGGGTGTGTGTGAGTGTGTATGTGTGTGTGTAGAAAGTGGGTTTTTTTAAGAGGAGAAGGGCTGTCTCCGTGATAGAGCCACTATTCTGGGCTATGGTTGTGCGGGGTAGCCCTGCTGCCAGCCTGTAGGTGGCCCTGATACACATGATCTGGCCTCCGAGTCAGCACCTCGCTGTACCTGTGAGAGCCTTCTGTGTGCCCCAGCGAGGAGTCCTCAGGCCAAGCCAGGGCTGAATTTTCTCCTTTGTAACCAAGCCCAGAGCTTGTGTCGTGAAAGGCAAGACAGATGCCAACCCATTTTGCTTATACTGGGGAGACAGAAGCATTAGGCATTGTTTCCCAGGAGGGTCTGAGAGCCAGTGCCCGAGGGTGTGGCTGTTCAGGGCTGGGGGTTGTGCTCCTCTCCAGTGCTCACTGCTCTGACTCCTCCTCCAGGTCTCTGATCCTGGGGAAAATCAGAGTCAGGAGAAGATGGTGACATGCCATCGGACACCCCATCCCTAGGTAGGAGGAGAATGACAAGAGAAGTTGATGCAGTGACAGGAGCGCTCAGTCTTCTTGGGCCAAATGTCTCTGAGTTGTTTCAGGAAGGATCCTGTATTGTGCCTCCTTGTCGGAGCGCCCGATAGTTTCTTTATGAGGCTATGTTTATTTCAGTTATGTGACCCCCGACCGCCCTCTCCAATAAAGAACCCAGTGTCAGTTGCCCAGAGTCAGTATGGTGGGTGGGGAGGGGACGAAGATCATGTTTCCTTATGTTCCTTCAAACCCCACTAGGAATAGCAAATTCTGAACACTAAGAAGCCAGAGACTCTGTGGGGTCAGTCATTATGTGGGGTGGTCTCTGGACAGCGGCAAACATCTGGTTGGGGTGGGGCACACAGATCAATGCTCAGGGGTTGGTCCCGCCAATTGTTAAATATTCCTGTCGGTCGCTGGAGTCTATATGGGATCCAGAGTTCCAAACTGATGCAAGGCTTTACCCACTGTTATCCCACTGTGGTCCCAGGCTGCGTGCTTGGTTCTTAATGACCCCCAGCATTGAAGCAAACCTGAGGGATGGAAATCTTTAGGTTGGGGAACTCGGGCAATGTCAGTTCCGCCTTAACGCCACGAGATGGCGGTGTGGGGGCGTTTCTGTCCCTCCCTAGGCCTGTTTCTGTAAGAATTTTCCACCCTGGGTTTGCTTCAATGTTAGGTGTGGGGTAATTAAGAATTAAGCATGCAGCCTGGGGCGTGGAGCAGTTACAGAGCCCTTAGGGCACTTGCCTTGCATTCTGCAGACTTGGGTACCTTCGCCAGTATCCTATAAGATCCCCTAATTGTGCCAAGAGTCATTCCTGAGTACAGAGCTAATAGTCACCCCTGAGCATCATTAACTGTGACCCCCAAAACATAAAAAAGGAAAGAAATCAGAGTAGCCTCGATCTGATGATTCAGTAACCTTAATGGAGTACCGAGATGAATCTTGATTCCACAACTCACATTATCACAGAATGGGGGAGGACATCGTCAGAAATTTGGGGTGTCAGGTTGTGGAGTGTACAATCAAAGGAAACGTTTATGAAGTAGTTCAGCCAGAGAATAAACAGAGGGGGGTTAGAACTTGTCTTACTCAGAGAGAGAACATAACATTTTTATTTATTTAATTTTTGCTTTTTGGGTCACACCCGGTGATGCACAGGGTTTACTCCTGGCTCTGCACTCAGGAGTACTCCTGACGGTGCTCAGGGGACCATATGGGTTGCTGGGAATTGAACCTGGGTCGGCCGTGTGCAAGGCAAACGCCCTACCTGCTTCGCTATCTCTCTAGCCCTTTATTTAATTTAAAAAAATGAAAACTTGCCTTACTTGTGGCAGATGAGGTCCAACCCTAGGCATTTCTAATGGTCCCCAGAACCTCTCGGGCCCACACCAAACCCCCATAAAAAATTAAAAATCCTCAGCAGTGGGGCTGGAGCGATGGCATAGCGGTTAGGACGTTTGCCTTGCACCTGGCTGACCTGGGTTCAATTCCCAGCAGCACATACGGTCCACTGAGCACCGCCAGAAGTAATTCCTGAGTGCAGAGCCAGCAGTAACCCCTGTACATCGCTGCATATGATCCAAAAAGAAAAAAAAATCCTCAGCAGATTTGGCATATTTAGAATTTCCAGGGAAGGAGATTGGCTGCCGAGGCTCATTATTACCATTTTAAATAAAAGTTTTTCCTAACCCACCCCAAGTTCCTCTGATGGTGGATATCTTCACCCCAAATGTCTGGAGATGTTGGAGTTGAATCTGGCTTCTGCCGTTCTCGTTATGGAAAAGAGTACTTGGGGTTTTCCATTTGTATATGAATCCCAAAGTTCTCCTAGGAGGGAGGAAGACACACTGTCGGACATGTCGGGTGCTGACGTGTGGGATGATGAGGCTGGAGACCTGTAAGAACAGATCGGTTTGAAGAGATGGTACTGCGGTAAGGCACAGTCGTCTTCTGTGTTCACCCTGGGTTCCGTCTCAGGCACCATATAGGCTCACCTGAGCTGCCCAGAAATAGTTTGCAGCCGTGTACAGCCCACACCCTAAAGTAAGCCAGAGCCACTAACTTGGCCAGTAAGCTCTGGAGGCTATGGATACAGCTCCTCTGTGCAGAAATAGTTTTTTCCTGCAGAAATTCTGAGGGTCCTGGGGAGCTATAGCGGGTTCTAGAGGCAGATCAGGACCAGGGATGACTCTTAGAGAAACGTCCCAGGGGAGGGACGGAGACGCCCCACAGCGCCCTCTCGCGGTGCGTTGACGGAAGAGCTGTGCAACTTTCCCTGCCAAAAGATTTCCAGCCCTTGGGTTCGCTTTCATGTTACCCTGCGGGTCACTAGGATCCAGCAAGCCGCCTCACGCCGTGCAGCGGTAGCCGAGTATCCAGGGCGCTTGCTTCGCATGGGGCGACCCGGGTGTCAGGACTGAAGCCAGCAGCATGGCAAGTGCTTTGCCTGCAGTAGAATCTCTCCCTCTAAGCCCCCTTTTGCTAAGGGTTCCTTCCTGTCCTGGTCATCCGCACAACTTCACGGCTTTCCATGGAGGAAGGTGGTGGAAGCAAGACTCAGCTCAGCAACCCCAAATTTGACGTGAAGGAATCCTCTGTGAAAGGCTTTTGTTTGTGTTTCGGGACCGCACCGGCGATATTCAGGATCATCCCTAACCCTGCATTGAGGAATCACTCCTGATGGTGCTCAGGGGAACGTTTGGGGTGCAGGGATAGAGCCCGGATCGCAAATACAATACAAGGCAAGTGCCCTCCTGGTTCAGTGTTCAGTTTTCGATCCATGGCCCTAGGTTGTGTGCTTGATCCTTAATGACCCCTTACTTAACATTCACACAAAGAAAAGGGCTGGAATTCTTAAGCGTAGGAAAGTCGGGCTACGGCATTTCTGCCGAAACGCCACGAGATGGCGCTGTGGGGAGTTTCCGGCCCTTCCAGGCCCGTATCTCTAAGCATTTTTTACTCTTAGAAAATTTGGGTTGCCCATAACAACCCAAATTGGGGGTTGGGTTGTTTGGGTAGCCTATAACAGGAAACATTCAAAGGCCTCGATCATCACAGACATTGCAATGGGGGTTCAAAACTTTTCTTGCTCAGAGCTAAGAGAAAAACAAATGTAAGAAAATAGCGTTGCCTTGCTCGTTCCAGGCCAGGTTTAATTGTCTGCTCCCCTTAAGGTTCATAAACAAAACTAGGTCAACCCACTGACCCCGCGAGGAGGTTTAGCAATGTATCCCACAAAGATCTGAAGGCTGGAATCGAACCCAGCTTACTGAAGTGAAAGACAAGCACCCACAGGCTCTCCTACCGCTGCAGCTGTGGAAGCGGCTTGCTTGATCCTTAATTGCCCCATACTAAACACTTCACATAGGCACCCTTCACTATGAGAGGAACGGGAGGAAAACAGACTAGTAAGAAGGTTCTGGAAAATGGAGGGCAAGAGACCAAATCCTAGGCAGAAAATCCTTTCCCCACCCAGTTTAGTCTAAACTGAAGATCAACTAAAGATCAATTCAAATGCTAATGGAGACAGCCAGCAGGCTTAGCTCTAGGCAATTCAAGGCAAAAAAAAAAAAACCTGTAAAAGGCAGGTAAGAAGTTTGAGGAAGAAAGCCAGCCAGCTGGAAACAATGGAACCTGTAGCAAGCTAAGAACAAACAGCTTTTTCTCTTCTCTCCTCAAAGTAGCAAGGTTTCTCAGAAGCCCACGGCACTCTAAATACAGCTCCACACGCCATCCGTGGTCGTGTGGACTAATGGGCAGATCACTGATGGAGATGTCCTTACTTGTGATTTTCTGAACCAGGATAGGCCAGCGTGCAGTTGTGGTCATGTCCACGCTGGAACTCGTTAGAACCACAGCAATTCAGGCAGATGGGGACAAAGCCCCTTGGGAGAAATCACCAGGAGAAAAGTTTGCCAAGAAATCATCCTATTTTAGGTTTTTTTCCTTCGTTCTCATAGGTTATTGCTGACACTTAGGAGACACGGGAAATTCTACATCGATTCCCAAATATTCTACTTTGGATTGCTTATTGAAATATAGGAAGAAGCTCCAGCTAGATAGTTTAAATAAGGAGTGTCTTGTTGGCCTCTGTAACACCACGTGGCCTGAGTATTGTGAGGGAGAGGCCCAAAATGGACCACCACCAGATTTAATTTAGCTTCATTTTACAGGAACCAGCATTGCAGAATAACTGGTTTTTCTGCCCCTGAGCAAGGAATTCAGATACAGGTACTCGAAGGGTGGGGGTCAGACTGATGTAGGCAGGTAGATAGGGAAAAGCTCTCTGCAATGAAACAAAGTCTCATAGAATTCTAGGACCAACCCACCCTGTGGAGACAGAGAATAAGGACTTGATAAGACCATCCCCAGACCCTGAAGATATGGGCCTCCTCCCCATGAAATTCCTCCTTTCCGAGAACCCCCCTTTCAATCCGGTTGACTCCAGCGACCCAGCCCCAAGGAGATTCCAGGACATTCCAAGTCAGATGATTCTCGAACCCCCTTTCAATCCGGTTAACTCCAGCGACCCAGCCCCAAGGAGATTCCAGGACATTCCAAGTCAGATGATTCTCGAACCCCCTTTCAATCCGGTTGACTCCAGCGACTCAGCCCCAAGGAGATTCCAGGACATTCTGAGTCAGAAGGATCTATAAGAACCAGCTCGAGAGCCCACTTGGCGCTCTCTCCACCCTCGGAGAAGCCCGCATTCCCTCTGGACGCGTTACTCTCTCTCTCTCTCTCTCTCTCTCTCTCTCTCTCTCTCTCTCTCTTACTATCTGCTTATCCCTTTCTCTCCCTCTCCAAAAGCCTCCAAATAAAACCTGTTACTTCACTGCTCGTCTACTCCTGAAATTCTTTTCTGCGAGCGAGACAAGAACCCCAGAAACCTTGGGTAAGGCTTGGGACTGGTCTCTCCTTTCCTGCAAAGAGCGAATTCTCGCCCCAGCTTGAGTCCGAGGCTCCCCGAGCAATCAGGTGGTGGGGATTAACTCCCGTGCCGAGAAGATCAAGCGGACTTCAGGTGTGGCTTGACGGCCACCTTGTGGGGCTGGCGGGGCTCAGGCCCATGCCGAGCAGGTGCTCACTGCAGACTTTACCGGTCCTAGCCTACCCAGGGTCCCGGGTGGCAGAGGCGGGTGAGGAGAAAGTGGCTGTCTTTCTCCTCCCCACTTCACATAAGTCACCCGTGGGGCCCACCGACATCAAGACCAGATAACAGGATGTCTCTCACAAGACCCATGTTGCAAGACCCAGGACTGCCCTAAAAAACAGGACGTTCCTAAGCACTGACGCACACTCTTGGCTTGCAGTCACAGGCCCCTGGTTCTTTCTTTGGGTCTCCATACAGTCCCACCATCATGCAGGAGTGGGTCCTGAGTGCAGCACCAGAAGAATCTCTGAGCATTACTGAACTTGTGGCCCCCAAACCGTGAATGAACCAAATAAAAACAAAACAGCCTCAGTCCCTTATTGGAGGATTCTCTTGCCCCAACATGGGGCTTTCTGAGCTGTATCTTGCTGTATTCACACTGCCTCTTCATTGTAGAAGAGGTTTGGGCACTCTCAGAACATGGGGTGATGGGGTGTCGGTTGCCCATAATAGGAAATATTTCTAAATAGCTTGGTCACAGACATACTAAAGGGGCTTCAGACGGCTTCTAGCTCAGAGTGAAAAGAACAAAAAAAATAAAGGAGAATGACTTTGCCTTGCTCGTTCCACATCAAATTCAATCCTCTGCTCCCCTCGTGGTACAGAAACAAAGCTGGAGCAACGAACTCGACCCCTGAGGAGATTCAGCTATGTACCTCCCAAGATCTGAAGGCTGGAATTGAAACCAAGTTACCAAGTGAAAGAAAGCAAGAAAGCGGCTTGCTTGGTCCTTAATTACCCCATTTTTAAAACTAAAACCAACCCAAGGGTGGAAAATTCTTAGAGAACGGGCCTGGGGAGGGAAGGAAACGCCCACAGCGCCATCTCGTGGCGTTTCTCGGAACTGCCGCGGCCCGATGTTCCCACACTTAAGATTTCCAGCCCTTTTATTAGTTCAGAGGTTAGGCATAGGGTCATTAAGGATCACTCAAGCCGCTTATTCGCTGCAGCGGGAGCAGAGCGGTTAGTGCTCTTGGCTTGCAGTCACAGGCCCCTGGTTCTTTCTTTGCTCTTCGTACAGTCCCACCATCATGCAGGAGTGGGTCCTGGGTGCAGAGCCAGGAGGACCCCTGAACATTGCTGGGTTTGTGGCCTCCAAACCATGTAAAGTAAAGTAAAGTAAAGGCCCTCCCGTTGATCATCGATTTGCTCAAGCAGGCCCAGTAACGTCTCCATTGGAGACTTTGTTGTTACTGTGTCTGGCATATCGAATACTCTCGGTAGCTTGCCGGGCTCTCCGAGAGGGGTGCAGGAATCGAACTCGGGTCGGCCATGTTGGCTGCGTGCAAGGCAGGCGCACTACCCGCTGTGCTATCGCTCCAGCTGGCTGCGACATCTGTCACCCCATTGATCGCCAGGGTTGATTCGGCTGATCTGGCTGGCTAGGCGGGTGTCCCCTTCCTCCCTCACCGCTCCATGTGCGTCCCTCCCGAAGCTGCGCGCTCGGTCGAAGAGGACGGTCTTCCCCAACAGAGACGGACCCCAAACCATGAACAAACCAAATAAAACAGCCTCAGTCTTTTGATGGCGGATTCCCCCACCCCAACTTGGTGGGTTCTGAGCTGTATCTTGCTGTATCCCTGACCCCTCTTCTTTGTAGAAGAGGGTTGGGCCACCCTCAGAATGTGAGGTGATGGCACGTGGGATTTTTTTTTTAAAGTTACCTTATTTTATTTATTTATTTTTTTGGAATTTCTGTATATTTTTTTTCTTTTTTTATTAGTGAAAAACCATGAGGTACAGTTATAGGCTTATAAATTTTGTGCTTGGGTTTCAGTTATACAATGATCAAGTGCCCATCCCTCCACCAGTGCCCGTCATCCATCCCCATGGGTCCCAGCATCCCCCCCCACCCTCATCCTCCCCACCCCGTCCCATCCTGCCTCTGTGGCAGGGTATTCCCCCTTGTTCTCTCTCTCTTCTTTTGGGTACTGTGTTTTGCAAGAGAGGCTTTGAGTGGCAATCATGTTTGGTCTATCGACTACTTTTAGCATGCTTCTCCCACCCTGGGAGGACCCTCACAACACCTTTCATTTGGTACTCTCTTCTCTATCTGAGCTTCCTTTTCACCTAGAGCCTGTGGCTGGCCTTCCATTCATGGAGCAAAATTCCTGGTACTAATCTCAGCCATTCCTGGGTGTTACTCTCCCTTTTTGTTGCTTTATGTTCCCCAGATGAATGCAATCTTTCTGTGTCTATCCCGCTCTTTCTGACTCATTTCGCTTAACATGATACTTTCCATGTAGTACCACTTGTATGTAAATTTCATAACTTCATCTTTTCTAACAGCTACATAGTACTCCATTGTGTAAATGTACCAAAGTTTCTTTAACCAGTCATCTGTTCTTGGGCACTCAGGTTTTTTCCTGATTCTGGCTATTGTAAAGAGTGCTGCAATGAACAAACAATTTCAGATGTCACTTCGACTATACCTTTTTGCCTCTCTGGGATATATTCCCAGGAGTGCTATAGCTGGGTCAAATGGCAGATCAAATTCTAATTTTTTGAGAGTCGTCCATACTGTTTTCCAAAAGGGTTGGACTAGCCGGCATTCCCACCAGCAGTGAAGGAGGGTCCCTTTCTCGCCACATCTGCGCCAGCACCGGTTGCTTTTGTTCTTGTGGATGTGGGCCAGTCTCTGTGGTGTGAAATGATATCTCATTGTGGTTTTGATCTGCATCTCTCTGATGATTAGTGATGTAGAGCATTTTCTCATGTGCCTTTTTGCCATTCGAATTTCTTCTTTGCGAAAGTTTCTGTTCATTTCCTCACCCCATTTTTTGATGGGGTTGGGTGATTTCTTCTTGTGGAGTTTAACCAGTACCTTGTATATCCTTGATATCAACCCCTTGTCGGATGTGTACTTGGTGAATATCCTTTCCCATTCTGTAGGCTGTCTTTGTATTTTGGTCAATGTTTCTTTTGAGGTGCAGAAGCTTCTTAGTTTAAGATAGTCCCATTTGTCTATCTCTGTTTTCACTTGCTCGGCCAGTGGCGTGACATCTTTGAAGATACCATTAGCTTCAATATCATGGAGAGTTTTGCCGACTTTGTCTTCAATAAACATTATGGATTCTGGTCTGATGTTGAGGTCATAAATCCATTTTGATCTTACTTTTGTGCGTGGTGTTAGGCAGAGATCTGAGCCCACTTTTTTGCATGTAGCCGTCCAATTTTGCCAGCACAGTTTGTTGAAGAGGCTTTCCCTGCTCCATTTCACTTTTCTTGCCCCCTTATCAAAAATTAGATGATTATATGTTTGGGAGGAAATGTCAGTATATTCAACTCTGTTCCATTGGTCTGCAGCTCTGCTTTTGTTCCAGTACCATGCTGTTTTAATTATTACTGCCTTGTAGTAGAGTTTGAAGTTAGGGAGGTTGATTCCTCCCATTTTCTTTTTCCCAAGAATCATTTTAGCTATCCGTGGGGGCTTATTGTTCCATATAAATTTTAGGAGTGTTTGCTCCATTTCTTTGAAGAATGTCATGGGTATTGTAATAGAGGTCATATTGAATTTGTACAGTGCTTTGGGAAGTATTGCCATTTTGACAATATTCTCCTGATCCATAAATAGAGGATATTTTTCCATTTCCTCGTGTCCTCTTTTATTTCCTGAAGTAGCGTTTTGTAGTTTTCTTTGTACAGGTCCTTTACTTCCTTAGTTAAGCTGATTCCTAGATACTTGATTTTCTGGGGCACAATTGTGAATGGGATTGTTTTCTTGATGTCACTTGCTTCTCTTTCACTATTTGCGTATAGGAATTCCATGGATTTTGGGTATTGATTTTATAGCCTGCCACTTTACTATACAAGCCTATTGTTTCTAGGAGTTTCTTGGTAGAGGTTTTAGGGTTCTCTAAGTATAGTATCATGTCATCTGCGAATAGTGAGAGCTTAATTTCTTCTTTCCCTATCTGGATGCCCTTAATATCTTTTTCTTGCCTAATCGCTATTGCAAGTACTTCCAGTACTATATTGAACAGTAGTGGAGAGAGTGGGCATCCTTGTCTCGTCCCTGACCTTAGGGGGAAGGGTCTCAGTTTTTCCTCATTGAGGATGATGTTTGCTGTAGGTTTGTGGTAGATGGCTTTAACTATATTGAGGAAAGTCCCCTCTATCCCCATTTTGGCAAGGGTTTTCATCATGAATGGGTGCTGGATCTTGTCAAAAGCTTTCTCTGCGTCTATTGATATGATCATATGATTTTTATCTTTTCTTTTGTTGATATGATGGATTATGTTGATTGATTTCCGAATGTTGAACCATCCTTGCATCCCTGGGATGAATCCCACTTGGTCATGATGTATGATCTTTTTGATGAGTTGTTGTATTCTATTGGCTAGTATTTTGTTGAGAATCTTCGCATTCGTGTTCATCAGGGATATTGGCCTGTAGTTTTCTTTTCTTGTGGTGTCTTTGTTTCCTTTTGGTATTAGAGAGATATGGGCTTCATAGAAGCTTTTTGGGAGAGTTTCTGTTTTTTCAATTTCCTGGAAAAGCTTGAGAAGAATTGGCAATAGGTCCTCTTTAAATGTTTGGAAAAATTCGCTAGTAAATCCGTCTGGGCCTGGGCTTTTGTTTTTGGGAAGACTTTTGATTACAGTTTCAATTTCCTTGATGTGAATAGGTCTATTCAGGTACTCTATATCTTCTTGATTCAGCTTTGGGAGATGGTAGAAATCCAGGAATTTATCCATTTCTTCCAGGTTCTCGTGTTTCGTGGCATACAGACTTTCAAAGTAGTCTCTGATGATCTCTTGAATTTCTTTAGTTTCTGTTGTGATATCCCCATTCTTATTTCTGATTCGATTTATTAGGGTTCTCTCTCTCTGCTTCTTTGTGAGTGTTGCTAGTGGTTTATCTATCTTATTTATTTTCTCGAAGAACCAGCTCTTGGTTTCATTGATCTTTCGGATTGTTTCTTTGTTTTCCATGTCGTTGATTTCTGCTCTAAGTTTTATGATCTCTTTCCTTCTGCCTGATTTAGGCTCTTTCTGTTGATCCTTTTCTAAGGTCTTGAGCTGTGAGGTCAAATTGTTTATGTGCATCGTTTCTATCAACTTAATATAGGCTTGCAGAGCTATAAATTTTCCCCTTAATACAGCTTTCGCTGCATCCCATAAGTTCTGGTAGTTTGTGTCTTCATTCTCATTTGTTTCCAGGTATCTTTTGATTTCATCCTTGACTTCGTTCCTGACCCACTCATTGTTCAGCATCGAGTTGTTTAATTTCCAGGTGTTTGATTTGGTTCTCCGTGTCTGTGTGTGATTCACTTCTATCCTCAGTGCATCATGGTCTGAAAAGATGGCTGATACTATTTCTATCTTCTTGATTCTGTTGAGGTATGTTTTGTGTCCTAGCACATGGTCTATTTTGGAAAATGTTCCGTGGGCGCTGGAGAAGAATGTGTATTCTTTCTTTTTGGGGTGTAAAGCCCTGTATAAGTCCATAAGCCCTTTCTCTTCTATTACTTCTTTCAATGCCAATAATTCCTTGCTGGGTTTTGTTCGTGTTGATCTATCCAGAGATGAAAAGGCGATGTTAAAGTCTCCAAGTACTATTGTGTTGATAGTGATGTCCTCCTTAAAATCTGTTAGCAGTTGTTTTAAATATTTAGCTGTTCCCTCATTAGGTGCGTATACATTTAAGAGTGTGATTTCTTCCTGTTGTACGTATCCCTTGATGAAGAGATAATAGCCTTCACTGTCCCTTGTAATCTTTTTCAAGGTGAAATTAATGTTGTCGGATACTAGTATGGCCACCCCAGCTTTTTTGAGGGAGTTGTTTGCTTGCAGGATTGTTTTCCATCCTTTGACTTTCAGTCTGTGTTTGCTCTGGCTGTTGAGGTGAGTTTCTTGTAGGCAGCAGAATGTTGAGTTCTGTCTCTGTATCCATTTTGCCACTCTGTGTCTCTTAACTGGTGAATTTAGACCGTTGACATTGAGAGAGAGAATGGTTATGGGGTTTTGTGTCATGTTTCTGTGCGGGTGTGTTGTGGTTGTAGGGTTTGTCTTTTCTTATAGTAGCCCCTTTAGGCCTTGCTTTAGGTTTGGTTTTGAGTCTATGAAGTTCCTGAGCTGCTGTTTATCTATAAAATAGTGTACTGTTCCTTCGATTTTGAGGGAGAGTTTAGCCGGGTAGAGTATTCTTGGGGAAGCATTCATTTCCGTGAGTTTTTTGACTATATCTCGCCACCGCCTTTGGGCTTGTAGGGTTTCCTCTGATAGGTCTGCTGTGAATCTAAGGGATGCTCCTTTGTATGTGATTTCCTTCTTTGCTCTTGCTGCTTGCAGTATTGTGTCTCTATCGGCAGTATCAATCGTTCTAAGTATGATATGTCTTGGAGTGTTTTTGTTGGGGTCTCTTTTAGCTGGCACCCTTCGGGCTCCTTGAACCTGAATGGCTGCATTGTGCAGCTCTGGGAAGTTTTCAGCAATGATTTGTTTGACGGTGTTTTTTTTTGTTGGGATTGTTTCCCTGAGGTTCAGGTAGTCCTATGATTCTAATATTGTTCCTCTTGGAGTCATCTGCTAGGACTCTGATTCTCTGTAGAGCCATTTTGAGGTCCCTTGCCACTGTTTGTTGTTGCGTGTTGGCTTGTTGCAGCTGATCTTCCAGGTCACTGATACTCTCTTCAGCTGTGGTCATTCTATTTTTAAGAGAAGAAACTGAATTTCTCGTTTCATCTATGGAATCTTTTAATCGTGACATTTCTGCCCTCATTTCTTCGCGTAATTTGTCGATTTTTTCTGTGGTGTTACTGGCTGTCTGTCTGACTGTTTCATTGAGTTGATTGAACATCTTGATGAGTTCGTACCTGAATTCTATGTCAGAGAGTTCCCTTAGGTGAGCTGTATTGTTGGAATGGTCTAGATTGTTTTCGTTGTTCTCCCCTTGTGTTGGAGATTTTCTTTGTTTCTTCATATTGCTGAGTAGGTTGGGTTACTAGATTCCCTGGGGACTAGGTTCCTTAGCGTGGGAAAACAACCTGCGGCCAGAAATTAAGCCACGCCCACTTTTGAGGCCACGCCCATTTTGAGGAGAACCCTGGGTTTGGGATGAGATGGGCACCACAGTCAGGTCAGGAGTGAAGAGGGCAGGGCAGACGCTCAAAACTGCTTCTCTTCAGGCATCTCGGGGGACACCTGGGGTCCTGCAGGGAAAGATGGAGGTCCCAGGGTCGCGAGCCGGCAGCTGTTCTGACCTGGAATTAAGATGAGATGGGCACCGCTGTCAGGTCAGGAGTGAAGAGGGCAGGGCAGACGCTCAAAACTGCTTCTCTTCAGGCATCTTGGGGGACACCTGGGGTCCTGGAATTAAGATGAGATGGGCGCCGCCGTCAGGTCAGGAGCCTGGCACGTGGGATTGAGTATAACTGGAAACCTTTCTGAAGAGCTGGGCCACAGGCAGAGCAAAGTGGGCTCAGAACTTTTCTTGTCAAAGTGAACAGAACAACAACAAAATAATCTCACCCTTCCTGTAGTTGACCAGGTACTTAATGGTCCCCAGAACTTGGTGCGCTCACACCAAAGCAGGCCCCCCAAAGAATTCTTGGAGCCAGAGTTATAGTACAGCGGGTGAGGTGTTTGCCTTGCATGGACCCGACCCGGGTCCAATTCCCAACATCCCATATGGTCCCCCAAGTACTGCCAGGAGTAATTTCTGAGTGAAGAGCCTGGAGTAAACCCCTGAGCATTGCTGGGTGTGACCCAAAAAGCAAAGAAAAAATTGCTTGGAAGAAGTGATTCATTTAGAATTTCCAGGGAAGGAGATTGCCTGGTCTTAGGCTCATTATTCCTCTGTTAAGTAAAATTCTCCTTAACCTAAATCCAGTCTGTCTGTTGACTGTTTCCTTCACCCCAGACATCTGGAGATGCTGGAGTTGAATCTGGGCCCTGCCACCCTCCTCCACGGAGAACAGAAGACATGTGACTTCTCATTTGTATAGGAACCCCAAAATCCAGGATGGAAGATGGCACCCTCAGCAATGTGGGGTGCTGTGATGTGGGGGCCTGGGGTCTGGAGATCTTTAGAACCGAGTTGGTTGGAGACATCATACTGCGGGAAGGCACAGCCTCTCCTGTGTCATCCTGTTTCTTCTCGGGCAGCTGGCTCTGGAGCAGTGTCTGGGTGGGCCTCCACAAAGAGAGTGAGTGGGGTGGGCCCCAGGCAGCATGGACACCCGGACACAGTTCACCAGTTTATTCTCTGACGCAAGGCCCAGTAGGGCTTGGGCAGGGCCGGAAGATGCTGGGTTCTCTCATTCCCTCCAGAACTTGGCGGGTGTAAGCGAATTGAATTCACCAGAGGCGGCCTCCTGTTGACACACGGATCCCCGAGAATGAAGGCAGTACCACTGAGGTCCTGGGTCATCCCCCACCCCCACTCCACCCCACTCCACTCCATCTCCTGATCTGGCTACATGATTCAGGGGAGGGGGTTGGAGGCAGGGGTGGGGCAGCGTCTGGAGTTGGGCTGAGATGGAGGGGCACACAGCTCCTCCGGGGGCTGCACTTCCTTCTGGAGTCCAATTTTGGTTCCCACAATCTGGGACCCCCCCATCTGCCCGGCTCCTGCAAATGTCTCGGGAAGCCAACGAGCAGTCTACCTTGAACAGGAGGGAATCGAGTGGTCAACAAGGATGTCCGGAAGCACAAGATTTGGGGGGGGGATAGGACGGGAGGCAGATTTGAGTTGTCTGTATCAGTTCCCAGCTGGAAGTCCTTTGTATGGGGTGCAGGGGTGCTAAACTTCCAGCTAAACTTCCGCTGAGTCCCCAAGTGAGGAGGGGAGAGGTTTGGGGTCCCCCCAGGGGCTGAAGAAGGAAGGAGATTCCTCTTGTCTGACCTTGAGGCAGTTGCAGGAGAAGATAAATAGGGCTGTTCGAGGCCTCAGCACCATTAACGCCCCCCAGGGGGGGCGGGGTTGTCCTGTCTGTGCCCTCCTCCTGCGACCCCGGAGACTGTCAGCTACTGAAGCAGACGGGTCCCAGCTGGAAGCCAAACTTCTGGTCCGGCTGTCCAGAGCTGGAGGCCGCCACATCCAGAAGCTGCAGGACCCGTCTCTGGGGACGCTGAATTCCAGCAGGGTCCAAGCCTGGCCCTTCCGGAACTGCAGGGGTGTGGACAGGGCGGGCCAGGGGCAAGGCGCCTGGGCGCTGGGGCCCTCCTGTGCGTTCCCACAATCGGTTCCAGGGACCCAGCAGCCGTCCTGGGGGCCTGGAGCGCGGCCGTAGCCATCTGGTTGGGGCCCAGATCCTGGCCCACAGCCCACCAAGTGCAGCACGCGGTCCTGGCCCCCCGCGGCCGCGTCCAGCCAGGCAGCCAAGTTCTGGCACAGGCAGGGGAAGGTCTGCGGGGCGCTGGGCTCAGAGGGGCAGGAAGGTCAGCTGCACGCTGCTCACCTGGCGCCGTCTACGTCCACGTAGGAGAATGGCAGGTGCCCGGGCAGGAGTTGGGGGACAGCGGGCTGCCAGGGGCAGAGGACCAGATGGGATGCTGGAAATTAAATTTGGGTCGGCCGCATGCAAGGCAAATGCTGTGCTGGCTCTGCTATTGCTCTAGCCCCTTCATTATTTTTTTGGTTTGGCTTGTGTACCATATCTGGAGATGCTCAGGGTTTACTTTTGGCTCTGCAGTTGGGAATTCCTGTTGATGGTACTGGGGGATCATATGGGATGCCAGGGATTGATCTGGGGTGGCAATGTGCAAGTCAAATTCCCTTACCCGCTTTACTGTCTCTCGTCCCAACTTTTATGTCTTTTTTTCTAGGCCAAGAATTTCTGCTTCCTAAGGGCCAGTTGCAAAGCACTATGAGCACTGTTTCATGTAACACTGTCCCCACATATAAGCATAAACAAAAAAAATCCTCATTGACCCTGACATTGATTCAACTAGGTTAGATGATTTCAATGGCCCCTGCATTCTCAACTTTGTTGGGACTCAGCCTTGTCTTCATACATGCATCCCCAGCTCCATACTGAACTACAACCGAACCCAGACTTGGGTGTACTTTTATTTGCTTGATACTGGTGCTTCCTTTTTATGTAAAGAAATTATTTCCGCTTAATTGTTCTTCATTGAGTTGAGAAAAAAAATGGACACACGTTAATGACAACACTTCTGTCAATTTTGCATGAACTTCTTGCAAAAATATTTCGTCATTCCAGGAAAAGCCATATATGTGTCGATCACTGTATTTGCATGGTGGAAATGTTAGACATCAAGCCTGCAGGGTTCGACTTCTTTTTTTGACATGGAGACTCAAGAAATCAAGAAATAATTGGAATCCTTCTCTGCTGTTCTCCAGGAAAGCAACCAGCCTCAGTGGAATGTCTCTGATCCTGTGCACTGTGAAAGTCTCGAGTGAGCAGTGGTGCCTACATCACTGTGGGGATTCTGAGACAGGCAGGAAGTCTTCAGATGGGAAAAGTCCCAGGGCTGTTAGCAGCACTGATGAAATTTGAGTGAGCCACCATACAAGTGTGATCATCTGAATATCCACACAGGAGAGAAACTGTAGACATGTAAAGAATGTGGGAAGACTTAGATCAATCCTCATGCCTGATTATACATAGGAGAATTCGTACAAGAGAGAAACGCTATTCATCCAAGGAATATGGGAAGACTTACTATGCATAGGAAAATTCATTTAGAGAAACCTTATTCATGTAAGGATAAGGAATGTTTGAAGACCTTTATTTCCTTCTCAGGGGTTTCTGTGCATAGAAAATTTATGCAGGAGAGAAACCTTACTCATGTACGGACTGTGGGAAGACCAATACTTTGTACTCAGAACTTACTAAGCACAGGAAAACACACACTGAAGAGAATCCGTATATATGTAAGGACTGTTGGAAGGCATTCACTTACATCTTACTCCTTATTATGTATATAAGAATATTCATACTGGAAAGAAACCTTATGTATGTAAGGCAAGCAGGAAGGCCTACATTATGTCCTCAAGCCTTAGTGATCACAGAAAAAATTCATATGGCAGACAGCTTATATATGGAAGGACTGTGGGAACGCCTTCATTCAAAGTTGATGTCTTACTAAACAGAAAATTTAATACCAGAGAGAAACCCCATGCATGTTAAAAAGGCTTTTGCTCTACATTCAAGCCTTAGTTTGTATAGGAAAATTCATAGTGGAGAGAATTCTTTCTTATGTCAGGAATGTGTGAAGGCCTTCACTCAACCCTCAACTCTTATGATCCATAGGAAAATACATACTGGAGGAAAAACTCATGTTTGTAAATTTTGGAAGGCCTTTGTGTGCCTCTCTAGCCTTTGCAGTCATTGTAAAATGCACATGGGATGAGTTGACCCCGAAGAACTATCCCCAAGTTCAGAACAATCCCCCTATGGAAGACAAGTTTTATTTAGAGCAGGAGGGTTAGGGGGGCTATAAAAGTGCAGCCAAGAAGCTAAGAATCCAACATGACAAGCTTCCCGTGACATCATCCTATAAGGGAAAGGTACTCGGTGATTATCACCAGGGCTATAGTTAAGCCAGTGTCCTGGCATTTGAACTTCACATGTATGTTAACTTGTAAATAACAGTCTTGGTGATGGAAGCCAGGAGGAAAATGACTAAATAAGTACCAAATATAAAAGGAACGACCTCTTGAATCAACAAAAGCTTTTAAAAATTAATGAGACACCATTCTTGCCTCCCCAGCAGTTGCCTCCCCCTCCTTTATATGAGCCCTGCCTCGTGCAGCACAGGATACCCTGGGTGTCCCACAAGGATCTCTCCGCACCTGGAGCCTGGCCCTTTAAGGGTGTGGGTGGAAACAAGTGACGTCACAGACAGGACCTTCCGGGTACCTGTGTTCTTGCTGACAGAGATGGTTCAGTCAGTCCCACTATTGTTATGTGGGTGAAGGACGGCCTGGAACTGGCTGGAAGCTGATCTTGAATGCCGAGTTTGGAGCAGGATGGGGGTGACTCTCCGTCTCTGCACTGTGAGTGACGCGCTAGTGTGGGGGACGGTTTCACACTGGTTTCTCACTTGTTCCCCGACATCCAGGTGTTCCTGAGATGTGTTGGAGGCTTTAGGGGGACGCGGCGGTTTGGGGGTCCTGCTGTGCGCTGTACTGGGGCGCAATGTTGTGGGTGTGAGTACGTGGTCCTGGGGGGCCGCTGAGGCCACGATGGCCTCTAGCTCCGTGATGGGGCAGCGGTGGGTGGGCGGGTGGGGGGAGGGACTGAGCTTGAGGTTGAGTACAGGGGTGTGGGAACTGCACAGGCCGGGGGGCTTTGCTGTCCTGACCCTCCCGACAGTCCCATGTTGAAGTTTTGGCCCTAATCTCATAGCTTTAGAACCTCCAGATTTGAAGGGCAGAGCCACAGCCTCCCCTTATCCCCTGATGGCAAGGGTCCCCTTGCTGTTCGTCATTTTCATTGCTGCCCTATTGGTCCGTGACATTTGGGGGCAGTGGACCTGTAGGTGGCTGGGGTTTGCCAGTGAACATGTTCTCTTGGGGCTGTTTTTGGTTTGAGGGTTCTTTGGGGGAATTGGGGGGAGGGGACATCCCCAGAGATGCTCAGGGCTTCCTCTGGCTCTGGAATTTGGTATGATTCCTGCTGGTGTTGCTGCGGCACATAGGTACGCGGAGAATTTACCGGGTCAAGGCAAGTGCCCTACAGACTTCATTGTCTGTCCAACCACAATATTGGTGTTTTTTTTTTTTCAGATCACGAGTTTCATCTCCCTCATGTCAAGTTGCAAAACACTCTCCACTCTTCATCTCTTCGTGAGTGGGTGACCCGTGGCTATTGGGATAAATACTGAGGGTGAATATTTTTGTTGTTGTTTTTTGAATTTTTTTACTTTGTTTGAAGGAAGATACTTGTTTACTTGTGTGTGGGGGGCACTTTCTACAGGACGCCTGGTATTTTTGGAAGAAATTTATGTAGGAAGGGGCACAGCGAAAGTACAGCAAATACTTGCCTTGCACACAGTCAACTTGGGTTCCGTCCCCTTCATCCTAGTGATCCCCATAGCTTACAGGTGTGAAACTCTGAGTGCAGAGTTAGGAATACCCCCTGAGCAATGCTTGTTCTGGCTCAAAGAAAAAACACACACACATACACACTTGTACACACAGGAAACGTGTGATTGTAAGAAAAGAGAATAATAAGGATTCTGGGAAACTGAGGAAATGCCAGAAAACAGAGATTTCAGAACCCACTCTTTTACTATTTAAATGTTCCTCACTAGTTTGTCTTTGCACATGATTTTTTGTTTGTTTGTTTGCTTTACTTCCTTAGAGTTGTCCTTTTGTTGCTGTAGTTTTGGCCATTCCCTGTAGTGCTTTGCCCTTACGTCTGACTCAGCTCAGGGATCACTGAAGCTAGGGCCCAGGTTGGCCAAGTATCATACTTGGGTCAGCTGGGTGTAAGACCACTCCACCCCCAAAATAGAATATTTAGAGTATGAGTAGTCTTGAGAACTTCCAAATGTAAGGCACAGTTCATATTATGGTTCTTAGTTAATAAATGCCTTGGTTATTTGGATTTATTTTCTATAAACCTGGTGATTGCACCATTTTCAAATATATTCCTGCACAACAGGAGTGAACATAGGATGAGACTCACGCAGATGTGCTGATGCAGGATTAGAGTAAATCAGGACTCAGATGGGCCCAGGTCCAGTGAGACAGAGCACGGCTGTGCCTCAGGCTCATCTGGACCCAGAAGTGACCTTGTTCCCATGGACAGAGTGCATAGGCTCATGTCCTTGTCCACCCTGCAAGACAGTGTGTGAAGGTTTGTCTACCCTATGTCCCAGTGGATTTTCCCATTGCAGAACCACATTCCAGGCTGTAGTTCCCAGGGGCAGCACTGCTGCCTGCCTGCAGGGGTGCTGGTACTCAGGAACTCCTGGGGCCTCTGGATGGGCCTCTAGGGAATTTTTGTGCTGCATCGAGGAATCTGAGGATCACAGAAGGCTGGGATTTCCACTACTTTCACCCCATCTTGATGACTTCCTCACGCAACTCAATGTCAGGTGCCTTGTACCAACCTGCCTGTTTGATCTTGAATCAACCCACATGTGTTTTTCCTGATGGACTGTGTGTGAGAGCATTGTTTCAATGTTTGACAGACCAGTGCAGTATCAGGAGTCCTCTCCTTATCCCCAGCCCCAACTGTATGAGCAAACACTCTAGCGGCTACCTCTCCGCTCCTTTATCCTTTCCATCCCCCTTGTAGCACGGATTCACCTGGGTGGGCAAAGAGGGTCTCTGCATCTGAACCATGGCCCTTTAAGGATCCTGGCGAAAGCAGAAATGATGTCATAGACGGACCCTTAAGAAATCCTTTCTGTGCTAGTTGTGGTTGCCTGGCTCTGGCTGCCATTGATCTCGTGGGTAGAGGAGGAACTGGCGCCTGGCATGACAGGGTAACTGTGAGGCCGATTTTGTGGCAGAACGCAAGTGGCCTCAGGTGAGCGCCCCACGTCTTGGCACTTTGAGTGGTGGGTCTGTGCCTGCTTGGGGGGCGCTTTCGGGCTTGTTTTCCACTGTTCAGTATGTCTAGGCAGTTCTTGAGGTGAGGTAAGGCAAAAGCTTTCAGGGGACCCAGAGGCTTTGCGTGGTACACTGGTAGCTGTGCCAGGCGCAGGGGTCGCAGGTGTGAACAAGTGATCCTGGGGGGTCCTCTTGGCCAGGATCTCCTCCAGCTCCTGGAAGGGTCATTAGCAAGTGGACCTGGGGCTGTGGGACCTACAGAGGGTGGGGCTTAGCTCTCCTGAACCTGCCAGCACCGGAATGTGCTTGGCCCTGTCTGGAGCCTTTGGCCCTGGCAATCTTAGTGTGGCACCTTCAGATTCACTTCGAAGGGCAGGGCCCCAGCCCCACTGCAGCAGGAGACCCAGTTGCCCTCTGTCCTTTGTTTGACTGCCCTGATGGGGTGGGGCCACCCAGTGTCTCTGTCCTTACAGGTGGATGAGGTTTGCAAATGAAACTCTTTCATTATTATTATTTCTGTTAGGCTCATGTACCACATCTGGAGGTGGTCAGGGTTTACTTTTGGCTCTGTAGTCGCGAATTCCTGCTTCTGGTACTTGGGGACCAAAAGGGATGGCGGGCATTGATCTCGGTTGGCTGCATGCAAGGCAAGTCCCCTACCCATTTACTGTCTCTGGTTCCAGCTTTTGTGTTTTTTTCCCCTAGGTCAAGAATTTATCCATCTTAAGGTCCAGTTGCAAAGCACCCCACACATGTAATCCTTCCCTGACCAGACGACCCCCAGCTGTCGTGAGTACTGGGGATAAAGTTTTGTTTTCCTATTTTAAGAAAAATAGTTGATTTCCAGGGAGGGGGTGTTGTTGGGGAAGCTTTGTTCAGGGTGACTCCTGATGTGTATAATTCACTTAGAAAGGCCAGAGCAATAGTACAGCAAGTAGGGTACTTTTCTCGCAAGCAGCCAACCCAGGTCTTTCTATGTCCAGTAATCCATATAGTCCCTGAGCCCCACTAGGACTGAACCCTGATCCCAGAGCTGCAATAATCCCTGAGCACTGCCAGTTGTGGTCTAAAAGTGAAACATGTGTATGCACACACACATATATACACAAAGAGGATGTGAGAGCAATGACAGAGAGGAGTAGTATTCATGAGAAAACATGAATTTCTGCAGAATAGAAAAATACAGATAAGGTGGCTTAATGATCTCTTTTAAATGTTTCACTCTAGAATTTGTCTGTACCCTAAGGGTTTTAGGCTTGATCAGTAAATTTCCACTTTTGCCACCCCCAGAGAAGGTTATAGTGCTCTTATGAGCACTCCTAATCTATCCTTAAATCATAAAGTCAAACCTTCTGGTAACTCTGGACTTTGTATCTGTAGTCACTTATTTGCATTTCTCTTTCTGCTCTAATCTGTATAATCAATAATCTATCACTATAGAGCAATGTTCTTTGCTTCAAAACAGAAAAACCATTCATGCTAAGCTCTTAATATTTGTGAGTTGGAGCGATAGCACAGCGGGTAGGGCGTCTGCCTTGCACGCGGCCAACATGGCCGACCCGAGTTCGATTCCTCCGCCCCTCTCGGAGAGCCCGGCAAGCTACCGAGAGTATTGGATATGCCAGACACAGTAACAACGAAGTCTCCAATGGAGACGTTACTGGGCCCGCTCGAGCAAATCGATGATCAACGGGAGGGCCTTTACCTTTATGCACTACCCATTGACCATCAGTTGTTTTGGTCCCTGTGTCTTTCTTTCTTTGGAGAGAAGAACACCCAACGTGTTACCATGTGACCTACCAACTCACTATTTTTTACGTCTGGTGACCTGGTGTGGGTGCCTCAGAATTCACACTTGAGTAATTTCATTGTTGTTGTTTTGTTTCATTAGAGTAACCTTTTGAAGTTGAAGTATTTTTGTTAAATACCCTTCATTGTCCTTGGCTTATTCCTGCCTCTGAACTCAGCGGTCATTTCCTATAAAAGTCAGGGGCCCATATATATTCTATTATATTGAACCTGGGTCAGCCAAGTGCAAGGTGAATGTCTTACCCGCTGTATTACCACTCCAGGCCCCAAGATATAATATTCATGGTTTAAAAGTAGACTCACTCTAGAAATTCCATTTGTTAGACCCACGAAACATCATGGTTATAGTAAACACCCTGGTTATTTGGAGAGTTTTGCAATACAACACACTATTTACATGGTTTTCAGAGTGATTCTTGCAAAAATAGGAGCAAGAGCTGGATGAGGCTCATGTGCTGATTGGGGGATTAGAGTAAATCATGACCAGGATGGGTCCAGGTCCAGAGGGTCAGAGCTGGGACATTCGGGGGCCTACAGGTGCCCAGGAGTAACCTTGGTGTCTGGAAGCGAGTGCCTAGGCCCATGTTCCATCCACTCTGCAAGAGGGCAGCTGAAGTTTTGTTCACCCTGATTCCCTGTGGCTGCTCCCACAGAAGAGCCAATAATGGTGCCTTGGTTACTGGGGCATGCAGTGGCTGCTTCTGTGCGGGAGCTCCTGGCCTCAGAGTTAGTCTCTGGCCTTAGGGACCTTCCTGTGTGGTTCCCAGGGTAGAGTCCCGGGGCTCGGGCAGCGATGCGGTTTCCTCCCCTGTAGACCTCAACTGCTCTTGTCCAGACAGGCAGCCGGGTCACAACCCACTTCTCTGTCCCCTGAGAGACAGGAACATATGCCATTGTCTCCCCATGGATGGTTCTGTGAGCCAGTGTCCAAACATCCAGCTGTTCACTACCTTTCTGACTCCAATGCAGAGACTTCTGACCCTCTGTACCTGGACCCATCCTGGTCGTGATTTACTCTAATCCCCCAATCAGCACATGGTTAGGAGGGGGCCATGGCTGGTTGTGCTCCTCTCTGGTGCCCACGGCTCAGGTCCTTGCACGGAGCCTCCTGTTGGTCCACAGGAAAAACAGGTAGGAGATGAAGAGATGGCCTCTGCCACACCATCTTCAGGCAGGAGAGTGAGAAGATGACGCAGTGCAGTGACATGTAGCACAAGCTTCTCACTCCGATAGACTTTGATTGTTTCAGGAAGGAGACGGGGGATCCGGCTCCTGCCTGATTGATCAGGTCTCTGTTTGAAGCCACTGTTCTGTTTTTTTGTTGTTGATTTGAATGGGCCACATTAATGGTGCTCAAGGATCACTCCTGACAGGACTGGGGGACTGACCATATGGAGTACCAGGGATCCAACGCCATTAGACTTATTTGATTCTTTTTTCTTTTGAAAGATGTTGAAGGGGAGGGGCCATACCCAGTGATTCTCAGGTTATTTTTGGTTCTGTACGAAGGATTTCCATCTGCCAGTGCTTGAGGAACCATAAGGGATGGCAGCGTTTTCTACCTCTATTGATATTGCAAGTTTGTTTGCTCATCAATTTTAATCCTAAAATTTTATTAGCAGTTGGGGATTTTTCTCTTTAGTAAATTAAATATATAGATACATACATATCACAAGGAGGAAATCCAGAGACTTACCCTGGGAGTAAAAGACACTTATCCTTACTGGGTATTGAAACTGAAAGAAATTATATTATTTTTTTCATATCAATAAAGTACTTTAATTTTTTTCTTCTATTGAAAGCAAAAACAAGTGGTAATTGTTTCAAAGAACTGGTTTGTCAGTTCATGTTGTGTATTCAAAAAATGAATGAATATGAACCCCCCGCTCTCCTCTCTCTCTCTTCTATCCTCCCCGCCCCCTGTCGCCCCCTGAATTTGATGGTCTTGGGCTGCTTCCCCCACCATTGGCCAGCTGGTGGCCATGGGTGGATGACGGAGGCAATGAGGGCCAGGCTGGTTGGTATCAATTTCAGTTTCTTCCAATCTCGTCGCAGTTCTCCTCTGATTCTCCTTCATTCCTCCTGGATTTTCCCTCTCGGATTATCTCTTGATTTTTTCCCTTGCTGACTCTTACAGCCTTAGTTATCTCCCAAATCATGAGAGAGTTGGGGTAGCAATTACACATAGGCGAGGTCATACAATCAATGGATGTATGGTCCCTCTCTCAGAGGAAGCTTCTTCTAGGACAAACTCTTTCAGCAAAAAGATTCACCTAAAGGTGAAATGCCATCTATGGGTGCGTTTTTCCTTCCCTTAGTCCAGGAACCATATAAACATTAATCTTAATTCTACTCCTTAATAAAATTAGGCATTTTGTATGGACACAGTAATAGATACATTAAGCTGGGGACATCTTACTATAGACCTCAGATACAGTGTTCAGGCCAGATTAGTCTTTCTTAACCCTAGCATGGTACCAATCTAGTTGTTACTTTTGGATCATGACAGAATTTGTCCATGACCATGCTCTTAGCTTTTATGGCGCTTTGGTCTAGCCCATTTTGATGCCAGGGTACCTCACAGCTAGCCCTGGTCCATACAGTCCCTCATTGTGACACTGCCTTTGGGGTGCTAGGCGGCTTAGATTAAGAAATCAGATGCCCAGATATGAAGCATTATTTGGAGTCAATTAACTCCCAAGTTACAGAGTATTAACTATCTTCCTATGTGTATACGAAAAGGACATTGCTCTAAATTAACTATGTCAAGTACAAAAGGAGAAGAGAAAAGCAGTTTTTCACTCAGATTTCTGAGGATTCAGGCCTTACAAATTAACAGAGTCTGATTAGGAGAAAAAGGTGACAGGCAATTTGGGAAAGGAAATCGCAGAGAAGGAAGTTACAGAGAAACACAGAAGAATGGGAGTGCCTCAGGAGCACTGTCGTAAACCTAAGATCCCTGTGGCAAGGGGGGAAGGATATATCAATGTTAAACCTAAAGTGTTTATTCCAATAAGCAGAGGAATGGGAGTGCCTCGGTAGCATTGTGATGGGTGTAATCCAATAAACCTTAAACTCCCTGTGACAAGGGAGAATAGACATACCAGTGTTAAACCTAAAATATTTAGAACTATATTTCCAACAGAATAGTGTAGTAGTTGGGCTGGAGCGATAGCACAGTGGGTTGGGAGTTTGCCTTGCACGTGGCCCTTGAGGCTGCTCCGAGTTCGATTCCTCCGCCCCTCTTGGAGGGCCTGGCAAGCTACCGAGAGTATCTCGCCCCCACGGCAAAGCCTGGCAAGCTCCCCATGGCGTATTAGATATGCCAAAGACAGTAACAACAAGTCGCACGATGGAGACATTATTGGGCCTGCTCGAGCAAATTGATGAACAATGGGAGGACAGTGTGGTAGTGGGAAGATAGGGGAAGTTGAGTATAGGGGAGGTTGTGCTGCGTCCAGCCTTCTACACCATCCCAGAGCTGACTATAGGTACCAGAGAGAAGATCGCCAGCACTAACAGGTCCTTTGAAGGCCCTTCACAGACATCCCAGGGACTTAAAATGTTGGGTCCCCACACCATCAAATCTCAAATGAACTCCAAAATTTGGAGTGTTTGTTGATACCAGCTTGCGGGCTGTTCTGCTAGGCAAAGCAGCAGCCTCCCAAGAGAAGCACAGTCTGTTGGTTAGAAAAAATCCCATCCTGATGCACCTGTCCTTTTCATAAGCACCCACAATATTAAAATCACCAGACCCACATCCTGGTACCCCATAAATTTATATAAGCATAGTGAAGCAAGAATAGTTACCGAAACAAAGAAAGGCAAATACACAAAGAAATCAGCTACTGATGTTTACCATCTCACTTTGGGGGGACCCTAACCTATTGTGCCTATTTGCACTCTGTGACTATCTGGCACTCTAGTGGAATAGTTACAAGAAATTGAGTATGTTTATGGAATAACTCCGCTAAAAAGTAAACTTGTAAACTAAATTAATTTCATATTATTACTGTAACAAGCACCAAATAATCATAGCCAAACAATAGATCAATAGATCAACATGTCTGAAAAAGAGGCTTTTTCCTGCACAACTGCTGTACAGTTATTCTTGCTCACTGGTTCAAATTTTGAAGAATTATAGCTTAATAAATCATCAAGTACTAAAATATTAAAAGACTATTTAGCTGCACAGCAGTTAAGGGACTTTCTGTTCATTTGCCTGATCCATTTAGAATCACTGCTATGTAGACTTTGAGCACTGTTTGAAGAGTTTCTGCGTATAACTCTCAAGGAATAACTGGAGAGCACCCTTTGCTCTGAACACGCACAAATGCAGACACAGGAATTTTTGTGTACACAAATGTCTTCCAAGTCATCCCTGACTCCCCTTCTGGGCTACCCCTGACTCTGAGGCACGTGATTCACTTAGTTTCTAGCTCTCTCCTATCATTGTGAAAATAAACAGTTGAAGCTACTCAAGACCCGGACTTTCAGTGCGATATAAATGAATGTGGAGACTCAGAGGGGTCTGGGTGGCTGTTTGCAAAGTATGTGAATTTTAGTTCCTTCGTCAAAACAAAGACTTCTGATCGACATGCTAACTGTCTAGTCCGTCACTCTCCATCTATCCCAGACCTGGCAAACATCAGATGTCCCAATCACTTGATCCTAACCCAGGAACAGCGAAAAATGAACCTTTCTGACCAGGCAAGTACCTGGTCAGGAATATTTGAAGCCTGGCCCTTTAAGGCTCTGGGCGCACTGCCAATGACGTCACAGCATGGGCCCCTGTTTCCCTGCGAGTTTTGGAAGTTGGGGCGGAAGTGCTGGCGGGCGGGCTTCGATGCGGAAGGTGAGGAGCTGGTGAGGGGGCACCTAGGGGGGCAGGGGGGGCCGGGAAGGTCGGTTTCCCAGGGAACCCCCGAGTGGTCGCTCTGAGCGCCTGAACGTCCTGGGTCTCCGCCTTGTGGGCGGCGGGGTCGCTCCGTGTCGGTGGCCCGGGGTGCTGGCCCCTCACCCAGGTCGCACCGAGAGCTGCTGCCGAAAGCAGCCGCTTTTAAATCGTATTTAAAATTGATTTTGAGGGAAACAAGGTCGTTTTTACTGAGGAGAACTTAGAAAGATGCATAAGGGGGGAACTCGGCCGCCCGGGTTCGATCCCGGCACCCCACAGAGTCCCGGTACCAACCTGGAGTGAGCCCAGAGCCGGGGGCCAGTGATGGGGTGGGTGGGGGGAGGGGCAGGGCACATTTTTGTGCTTGGGGCTCAAAAGCATTTGTTAGAGCCTTTGATCTTCACTTGTTCCTTGTGCATTCAGTGGGTTCTGGGAATACAGGGAGTTGGGAGCTTCTCTTTACTTTTTCTTTTTTTTAAATTTTGCTTTTTGGGTCACACCCAGCGATGCACTGGATTCCTCCTGGCTCTCTATTCAGCAAGCACTCCTAGTGGTGCCAGGAACCATGAGGGATGCCCAGAATTGAACCCAGGTTGGCTGCCTTCAAAACAAATGCTCTTTTTTCTATGCTTTCACTCAGCCCTAAAATGTAGAGCTTTAATACAACTCAGTGTTGGGGGGTGGGTCCAGAGGGTGCATCAGGGTTGTGCCATGCCACAGTGGGTCTTGCAGCAGTGTCTGTCTCCTGCAAACCTTTGAAATTGCAGTTTGTACTTCTGGCTCAGCTGTGCACCGGGAGGCCTCAGGTGCCAGCAGCCCTGCCAGTACCTCTACCAGCTGGGCCTCATCCCTGTTTCCTGTCTGTATCCTTCTCATAAGGTTCACAGTACTTATAGAGACTTTGATTTCCTGGGGTCAGTGATAGGACAGGAGTTCCGGACCTGGCCTTGCAGGCAGCCTGTCATACGGTACAATCTCCTACACAACGCAGGATTCCTCAAGCACCACCTGGGTGAGCCCAAAGATCTGCCACCTGTGGCTCCAAAACACAAGTCTGACCTGCCTTCTCCAAAACTGGCTGGTGGATGTTGACTCATAAACAAAAACTTTTTTTTTTCTGGCCATACCCTGTGGTTGCTGCTTTTGGTGCCCAGTGTGGTGGCAGGGACTGAACCCAGGTCAGCTGTTTACAAGGCCTATACCCTACCAGACTGTAGCTCTGGCACCTAAATTTATTTCTGGTTGGCCACACCCGGCGGATTTTACCCCTGGCTCTGTTGTCTTTGATCGCTCTAGTTTTGGGGATCCTGTGGGGTGATGGGGACTGAGCCCTTGTCAGCTGTGTGCCAGACAAGCGCCTTGTGATCTGTGCTATCTCTGTAGCCATCATAAAAATACTTTTATGCTGGGTAAAGTCCAGAAAGTTGTTATTTATTCCGATTAATTACACAATACACTTTTAATTTCTGTGTTTTTGTTTTGGGGCCACAGCCAGCAGTACTCTGGGTACTGGAGTAACCTGACTCTGCACTCAGGAGTCACTCCAGGTGGTCTTGGGGGATCCTGTGGGATGTGGGGGATTAAACCAGAGTCAGCTGTGTTCAAGGCAAGTGCCCTCCCCAATATGCTGTTACTCTGGGCCTAATTCTTCTGTGTTGCACTATAAAATGTTTAGGTATCAACATTTTCAGTTCAAGTAGATCTACGACTCCTGAGATTGGAGAGCATGTCAGCTGCTTGCCCTGCCCTCCCTGAGAGCAATTTCAGACTCCAAAGCAGAAACATCTGGTCAGGACTCTGGGGTTTGTGCACCTCTCTCATGCTCACAGATCTTTGCTTCCTGCTTTCTTCTGATTCCTGCTTCCTGCTGATTGGAGCTTCCTGCTGATTCTCGGGAATTATCGGTAGGAAAAGATGATGTTGCACTGTCGGAGACACCGTCCACACGGAGGAGGAAAGAGACAAATGATATGAGGCAGTTACAGGAGTGCCTAGGCCTTCAGGGCTGACTGTCAGGAGTTGTTTCAGGAGGGAGCACTGGCTCTACTGTTTTTGAGGCTGCTTTTGTCCTTGTTTATTTGTTTTGTTGTATTTGGTTTGGATCATACTCCACTGAGGAGTACTCCGAGCTCAGTGCTCAAAATTCACCCCTGTCAGGTCTCCTACTCTGTGTGGTGCCACAGATCCAAGACTGAATTATTTGTCTTTGTTCTTCTTGGGTAGGCTGGAGACCACACCTAGTGATTCTTTGGGTTTCTCCTTGCTCTGCACTCCAGCATTGCCCCTGGCAGTGCTTAGGGGACCATATGGGATGCCAGGGTCACCAGCCCTATCCACTCTTCTTTCAGATTTATTTTTGTGCCATATTGGAGGTGCTCAGGGCTTCCTCTTACTCTCTGCTCTGGATTCATCCCTAACGGACATCAGAGCCCCCGGGCTACATGGCCCCATATGTGCCCTGTCAGCTACAATGACTCGGGACCCAGGACCTGCGTTTCCTCTGTTTTGTGCTTCCTGCTCTGCAGAGCCTCACCTGCTCAGTCACACATTCTCACGTTCACTCACTGCTTTGTGTGCAGTCTGGGCATGCGCCTGTACTAGGGAGATGGAGCAGAGGATCTTTGGGTCTGGCAGAAGTGTTGGGAGTCAGGTCACTTTTGCCTGCTTTGAGAGGAATTTGGGGCAGCCCTGAACTTGAGTTCAGAGTCCTCTAGGTACAAATGTCCACACAGAACTTTGAGTTGCTTGCTGGGCATTGAGTGTCCCCTTCTCATCCCTAGTGATTATGGATTTTTGTGTTTAATGTTTTGGTTCAAGCCCATCATTGCTTTTTTAAAAAAAAATTAAGTTTTACATTATTTTTATAAAGTAGTTCACAATATTTGATTCCATTTAATATTCGAGCCCCAATCCCACCACCATTACACCTTCCCACCACCATATTTTGGTTGTTTCCATCCTGTACCCCAACCCCTGCCCCAAAGCAGAACTGAAATAATTTATTTTGTATTGTTTCTTATGAATAAACCACTGAAAATGCACGAAAAAACTTTGGTTAGGGAAGAGTGTGTAAAGATTGTTGTACTTCACCCAGAGGCCATTAAGCTTTTTTTAAAGCGATTACTAATATGTTTTTAAGGCTTGAGTCTTGTGTGCTTATCTCTCTCTCTCTCTCTCTCTCTCTATATATATATATATATATATATATATACACACACACACATGTATATATCTGTAAAAATATATTTCCCTCTAAGATTGGTTGCCTTCTACTTTAAAACCACTTCATATGTGGTATGCTACTCTTGGAGAGTGAGTGGTGTGAGGAATGAGATGTTGTGTTCACGGCTGCACAATCCAGGGTTAGGTTTACTCGTGGGAGGCCTTCATTTCCCAGACCTTACTAGGCATAAGAGAAAGCATACTGGGAGAAACTTTTGTTCTCTGGCCCTACTCCTGGCTCTGAGTTCAGGCATCCATACCTGGGGGACTTTTGATCATTATGAGGTACTGTGTTTAGTATCCAGGTCGGCCGTGTGTGAATAGCTCCTTATCCCCTGTATCATCTCTGTTATTGTTATGTTTGTGTATTCATAAAGGATAAATATTTTCCAAAGTGTCATCTTTGGAAAATGGCCCTGGCAAGGTTTCTTAATGGGGTAGAATGGGGGATAATATATTTTTTATTTAATTTTTTTTGTCTATTTGAATCCTACCTGATAATGTACAGGGGTTCCTCCTGGCTCCGCACCCAGGTATTATTTCTGTTGGTGCTCCAGGAGACTCTGTAGGATCACGGGGATTGAACCCAGGTCGGCTGTGTGCAAGCAATACCCTTCCCCAATGTACAATTGCTCTAGTGTCAATTGGAGACAGTTTAGATGAACTTTACTGTGGATAGAATGTCATTTGAAAGGATGGAAGGGGATCTATGATGAAATCTTTTACAAGCCGGAATATGGGTCAGCTACCAAGCTCCCCACATACCAGCAGGCCATTCCATTTACCTGTGATTACTCAAAAGGTTGGTCACATTCCTGGATCCCACCCATGTCACTTCACTAATCTTAGAAGAAAAAGAGGAAACATTTATGTTTGGATGCAGCAAAATTCCATCCATCTATTAGATGGTGCTCAGGGGACCATTTGGAATTCTGGACACTGAACCCAGATTGACTGCGTGCAAGGCAAGCACCCAACCCACTCGCCTGATCCTCTCAATTTGACATCATGTTTCTGAAACTGCCTCCTGGGTTTTCCTTGTAGCTGAGAGTCCACTGTTTGTGTGTTGTCTAGGGGTAGAGCGTTGGCCAGAGTGTGCTCTCTGATATTCTTACCAGCCTTTGCTCCTGTTCCAGTGTCTCCAGCTCTCTGGATTTCTACAACGTCAGTTCGTCTCTGAATCCCGAAGGCTGGCTTCAGAGTCGTTGCTTTCAGCCCCATCTTGATTAATTACTTCCCCAAGATACTCATTGTCTCATAACCCACCAGCTACCTACCTGCAGAGTTTGATTTCTTTTGACATGACATTTCTTGAGATTTCTTTTCTCATGGCATAGAGTATTAATTGGAATCCTTCTCTGGTGTTCTACGTGGAAGCAGCCAGCCCTGGTGAAATGTCTCTTTCTGCACAATGTGATAAAGGCTCAAGTGAGCAATTTTGCCCTCATTCCCACGGGGGTGCTCAGACCGGTCCATTGTCTTCTGAGGCTGATGAAAATGGCGAGAGTATGCTCACTCTGACAAAACTTCCCCCTGGGAAAAGATCTTGGATGTTCAGCTCAGTCAGCGGACACAACCCCTCCATAGTGGGGCAGCCCCTGGTCTGTGGGAGAGAAACACTGTTTATAGTGTGTCTCTCACACTGACAGGCCTACAGGCAGTCATTGTGAACTGAACCTGTCCACGTTTAAGGAATGTGGGGGAGCCTTCACATGTTCTCAGCACCATCACATTCCCACAGTGCTCAGAATTCCCAGGAATGTCAGCACTGAGGACAAACTCTTGAGTCCAGCATCACCCCGGAGGGACTATGTGAATATCCGCATAGAAGAGAAACCGCTTAAGTGTAAGGACTGTGGGAAGGCCTTCGATGGATCCTCATACCTTATACACAGGAGATTTTATACTGGAGAGTCCGTATGCATGTAAGGCATGTGTCGAAGCCTTTATCTGACTCATATACCTTAGTATGCACAGGAAAAGTCACACTGGAGAGAAACCATATGCTTGTATTGAGTGGGAAGTCTATGCTTTTCCCACAAGCCTGAGTGCACAGGAAAACTCACACTGGAGAAATAACTTACATGCGTGAGCAATGTGGGAAGGCCTTTGCTTATAGTCTAGTTTTCACAAAATTTGTATCGGAGTAAACCCTTATATATGTGAGGTAGGTGGGAATACCTTTCATTTCTTCTCAGGTTCTTTCTGAGCATAGGAAAGTTTATACAGGAATGAAATTCATGTCCCGACTTTGGGATGGTCTTCACTTTTTTTTCCTTTTTGGGTCATTCCTGGCTCTTCACTCAGGAGTTACTCCTGTCGGTGCTCAGGGGACCATATGAGATGTTGGGAATAGAACACGGGTCCGCTGCATGCAAGGCAAATGCCCTCCCCACTGTGCTATCGTTCCAGCCCGTGTCTTCACTTTCTACTCAAACTTTTTTGTGCACAAGAAAACCCACACTGCAGTGAATCCATATATATGTAAGGAGTGTGGCAAGGCCTTTGCTTATTCTGCAAGCCTCTTGAGGCACAGAAAATATTGTACTGGAGATAAACCTTATATTTGTAAAGATTTTAGCAATGCCTTCACTTCCCCTTAACTCCTTATTAAACAAAGGAAAATTCATACTCGAAAAAAATATATATTAGGGTGTGGGGAGCTTTGCTTTGCATAAAAACATTTATCCTGGATTGAGACCTTACATATGTAATGTCTGTAGGATGGTTTTCAATCAATTACCATAACTTTCTGAATGGGAAAATTCACATTGGCGAGAAACCTCATAAGTGTAAGGAATGCGGGAAGGTCTTCAGTTTGTCCTCAGCCCTTACTACGCATATGAAAATTCATTTTAGAGTGAAACCTTATATATGCCAGGAGTGCAGAAAGGAAAGGCCTTTACTGGATCTGCAGGCCTTACTATGTGTAGGAGAATTCACACTGGGAAGAAACTATACACACAGACATACGTAAAAACATGGAAAGTCCATCATTTAAAGGCACCTGCAGACTTCAAAGGCATAAGAGAATTAATACTGGAAAAAATCCTGTGGGTAAGGAATATAGGAAGGCTTTCATGTTCCCTTCAAGCCTTAGTAAATATAAAAGTTATGTTCAATCAATCAGTTCCCTATTAACAATGGCCAGGTTCAGAACATGGCCCTTAGGTAAAACAGTTTTAGTTTCGACAAGTGGGTGGTGGATCGCTACAAAAGTACAGTCCGGAAGGAAATAATCCTGGTGCATGTGAAAGCTTCCTGTGACATTAGTACCATAAGGGAAAGGTACTTGCTGATTATCACCTGGACCATGGCTATGACAATGTCCTGGCATTTGGATTTCACATTCTGTTAACTGGTAAGTAATGAGTCTTAGTGATAAATCAAGATGGAAGGAATTAAATAAAATGTAAATAGGTGGGGGGTATAGGATGGGAGATGCATGCTGAGAGTAGACTCTAGACCAAACATGATTGCCACTCAATGCCTCTTTTGCAAACCACAGCACCCAGAAGGAGAGAGAGAAAAAAAGGGAATGCTCTGCCACAGAGGTAGGGTGGGATGGGGCTTTGGGGGGTGGGAGGGATACTGGGATTAGTGGTGGTCGAGAATGGGCACTGGTGGGAGGATGGGTACTCGAACATCATATAACTGAAACCCAGGCACAAAAATTTGTAAGTCTACAACTGTACTTCATGGTGTTTCACTAATAAAAATTTTAAAAAATAGGTGGGGGCTGGAGTAATAGCACAGTGGTAGGGCGTTTGCCTTTCACGTGGCCGACCCGGGTTCAATTCCCAGCATCCAATATGGTACCCTGAGCACCAGCAAGGGTAATTCCTGAGTGCAGAGCCAGGAGTAACCCCTGTGCATCGCCAGGTGTGACCCAAAAAGCAAGGAAAAAATAAATAGGTACAAAAATTGCATTTTGCTGAGTATTGTCAAGGCTCACCATGGTTTCATTTGTTGCTGTGACTCTGGCTTGGCTCAGAGGGCCTGGTTTGTGGGGGATCATGGCAGATATTAACCACGATCCTGCGGAGAACTTTTTGACCTCAGATAGACAGCCAAACCTTCATTCTTCAGGCCATTCTGTGTTATATTCGGGGAGCCACATCCCACTGTGCTGTCCATATTTGGTATCCAGGTCAGCCGCGTGCAAGGAAGCACTTTACTTGCTGTAGCATATCTGTACTCCTTGTATTCAGGTTTCCATTGGATTTACACAAACATTGAGGATAAATGTTTTGAGATTTTTACTTTGGAAGCAGTAAAATCCTAACAATCTAATATTCACCAGAATTGTAAACACAATGTAGATATGTGCAAAAGGCCAAGCGAGTCTGCAGAGTGACCAGTGTGGTTTGCTGCCTGTTAGCCCCTCCTTTCTGGGGGTTGTTCTATATTCTGTGTTTTATATACTTTTGTTTTGGGGGAAACCTGACAGTTCTTAAGAGTTTCTGCTGATGGTTCTCATGCCACCATTGGGGAATGTCTGGGACTGAATTCAGGTTGACCAATTTCAAGGCAGGGGCCCAACCTACTGCACTACCCTTCTGGCCACGTACTTTTTTTTTTTTCGGTCATACCCGGTGATGCATAGGGGTTACTCCTGGTTTTGCAATCAGGAATTACTCCTGTTGTTGCTCAGGGGACCATATGGGATGCTGGGAATTGAACCCAAGTCAGCTGCATGCAAAGCAAATGCCCAGCCTATTATGCTATCTCACTTCAGCCCCTGGCTTGGTTTGAAATCTTGTTTCTGAAACTGCCTCCTAGAGTTTTCCTTGTAGGCAAGTGTCCACTACTCTTGTGTTGTTAAGGGATAGAAGCCTTTGCTCCTGTTCCAGTGTCTCTCTGGCTCTCAGGGTTGTTACTAGATCAGTTTGTCTCTGCATCTCCAGGGCTGGCTACAGAGTCACTGCTAATATAGGACTGGGGGACTTCTCCTTCCAGACTCCCACTTTGTGACCGATTACTCTAACCACCACCTCTCCACTCCGTTATGTGAGCCCATTCCACTTGCAGTACACTTTTTTTTCTTTTTGGGTCACACCCAGCAATGCTCAGGGGTTACTCCTGGTTCTGCACTCAGGAATTACTCCTGGCAGTGCTTGGGAGACTATAAAGGATGCCAGGGATTGAACCTGGGTCAGCTGCATGCAAGACAAATGTCCTTTCCACTGTGCAATCGCTCTGGCCCAGCCAGCAGTACACATTTACCTGCATTGTTCTAGTGTTTTCCTGTGCACCTGGTGTCTGGCCCTTTAAGGCTGCTTGCAGAAGTGGAAGTGACATCACAGTAGGGCTTTTAGGGTGCTTGCTTCAGACACTTAATCAGGTCTCCATTTGTCATGGGGATGAAAGGAGCAGTGACTGTCCTGCGTTGAAGGGGATCTGTGAGGGCTTCTTTTGTGGCAGGACACAAGTGCCTCCTGTTAGAGCCTCATGCCTCCCCATCTCGTCACTGTGAATGGAGGGGTAACACCAGCTAGGGTGGCACTTTCGCGCTTCTCTTCCAGTCATTTCTATGGCGCGGTGGTGACTTTTTTGGGGACACGGAGCTTTGATGAGTATAGTGGGGGCTGTACCATTGCACACGGATGGAAGGTGTGAATGCGTGATCCTGGGGGTCCACTGTGGCCACAGTCACCTCCAGCTCCGGAAATGGGCAGTGGCAAGTGGGCGTGGTTATGAGCGTGGTGGTTACAGAGAGGGGAGGGGAAGGGGCAGCGGTCCCGAACCTCCCAACACTGGGCTTCGCTGGGCCCTGTCCTGGATCCTTTGGCCCGACATCATTGCTCTAGAACCTCCAGATTTACTTAGAGGACTGGAGCGATAGCACCACGATTATGGCGTTTGCTTTGCATGTGGCCTACCCAAGTCCGATCTCCAAGCTCCACCAGGACGGATTCCTGAGCACAGAGACAGAAGTTTCTCCTTCGTATCCCCGGTGGAGCCTCAAAAAAAAATAAAAGGTCTGTTCATTTTTGAGGGACAGAGTATCAGCTCCACAAAGGCAAAGGACCCTGTAGGCCTGCGTTACTGTTCAGTAGTAGCCTTGATGTCCAGGGCCATCCTGGGGACGCAGGCCTAGGGATGGTTGTGGCTTGCAAATAAAAATTTGCTTTTGGGCTATTTTTGGTTGTATTTTGGGCAGATCTGTGGAAGATCGAGTCTTACTCCAGGAACAGCACTGTGAAATTATTGCCGTTGGTACTTTAGGGTTAATATATTTCATATGTTTATTTAATACATTTTATATATTTAATATAAATGAAATGATATATTTAAAATGTTTAATATAGGTAAAATATACATTCTCCATCTCTCTTGGAGAGCCTGGCAAGCTACCGGGAGTATCCTACCTGCACGACAGAGCCTGGCAAGCTCTCCGTGGCATATTTGATATGCCAAAAACAGTAACAATAATGGGTCTCATTCCACTGTCCCTGAAAGAGCCTCCAATATGACACCGTTGGGAAGGATGAGTAAGGAGAAGCTGCTAAGATCTCAAGGTTGGGACCAATGTAGACGTTACTGGCACCCACTGGAGCAAATGGATGAACAACGGGATGACAGTGCTACAGTGATACAGTGCTGTAGGGGTCATATGAGATACCGAGGATTGAGTTGGTTCAGCAAGGAAAGTGCCCCTCCCAGGTTACTTCCTCTCTGAATCCACATTGTTTTTTCTAACATTTAGAATTTCTGTACCCTAAAATCAAGCTGGGCTGCACCCCGACTCTTCATTTCTCCCTGATCAGGCTACCCCCGACTGTTATGCTGAGGTACTGAGAGTTGTTTTCAATTAATGTAGCCTGCGCGGAGTGCATTTGATGTCCATGATTCATCTACCCACCCTGGCCGAAGAAGGGTAACAGAGGATCGAAGAAGGAAACAGGCCCAGGCTGTTGTGATGTTAGATTTTAACCCAAAGTGTTTTAGGCTTCATCTGTGAATTGCCAGTTTTCCTCCTCCCAGAGAAACTTATCTATCCTTGCTAACATCCCTAATTTAGTTCAAGTTTATCTTTAACCTTTTCTTTGTATTTTACCTCTCATTGTCTCAGTTCCCCATGTCACTCTTGATTACTGATAAGCCATAACTTTCTGGTAATTCTCAACTTTGTACTGATTTGTATTTGAAGTGCTGTGTATTTGCATCTGTTTTTCTATTTCCCCTGTGGCTCTTTTATATTTTACTTTAGATCAGTGTTCTTCGGTTCATCACAGAAAGACCATAAATCCAAGGTTTTGGGAATTGATTTACTCTGAAACATATCTACTCCTGGGCATAATTGCTTGGTCGTAATTACTTGACTTAGGCTTCAGTTGCTGTAGTTCCTAATGCCCCAAGACGGGGTCCTGTCGTGGGACTTGGATGGACCGGGAGCAAGTGGCAAAACTCCCCTGGCATCCAAATGAGACATTCTACAAAGCAGAAATGCATTGTCTTACTGCAAACTGTTACGGCTTAAAAGATAGACCCCCATGGGGAAGGACAAGCTGAACTGCCCTGAAGACTTAGTCTGGCTCTTTAAGGCTGCTTGCAGGACCTAAAGTGACATTACAGGGTAATGTTTCTCTGCACATCTGGTGTCTGGCCCTTTAAGGCTTCTTGCAGGACCGGAAGTGACATCATAGTGGGGGGTTCTTCCTAGTGCTTCTCTTCCTGGAAAAGGGTCAGAGAGTTATTGTTCACGTGGGTAAAGGACGGAGTAGAGCCCCAGCGAGGAAGCAGGACTCTGAAGGCCGATTTTGTCTTGCTGCAGGTCGGGGGTGGCCTCCAGTGAGCGCCCCGCGCCTCCCCATCTCCACACTGAGCCGCAGTACCGCGCCAGCTCAAGGGTTGCTCTTGCATTTGTTTTTCTTGTGTTTCCCGATATCCAGTGGTTCCTAAGGTATGATGGGGTCTTTTGGGGGGGCATGGAGCTTTGGGAGGTTCGTAGGGGGCTCTAGTGGGATACAGGGGTCGTTGTGGCCACGGTCGCCTTCAGCTCCGCATCGTGGCAGCCGCGGGTGGGTGCGGGGTTGAGCGCGGGAGCTGCGGGCCTTGGGGTGCAGGAGCTGCCTAGGATGGGGCCTTAGCCTTCCCGAACCTCCCAGCTGATCCATGTTGGGACCTTGCCCAAGTTTCGCTGCTGTAGAATCTCCAGATTCACTTTGAGGGGCAGAGCCTTGCCCTCCCCTTCCCCCAAAAGGCTTGAGACCCTGTTGCTGTCCAGCTTTTTCGCTGGCTGCCCTCGTGTGTCAGGCCGGGGCGGTGGATCTGCAGGTCGCCGGGGTTTGCCAATGATACTTTACTTTTGGAGCTATTTCTGATGTGGGGAATGGGGGGAGGGGGAACTCTGCATTCCCGGAGGTACCCTGACGGCTTGTTCTGGCTCTGGCCTCATATTATTCCTGGAATTGCTCTGGGGTCCTTGGGATGAAGAGGATTGATGAGTGTCAGCAACGCAAGCATCCTAACAGGTTTACTGTACGTTGGAATAGGAATATCTGCTTCCTCACATCAAGTTGCAAAGCCCTGCCCAGACCGCTGGCTTTTGAGGTGAGTAGGGGGGGCGGGGTAAAGGTTGTGTTGTGCGCGCTTGTGTGTTCGTATGTTTGTGAACTGCTGGTAAAAGTGTATGTCTGTAGAAAGTTTTTTATTTTTTTGCTCTTTGGGTCTCACCCTGCCGATTCTCAGTGGTTACTTCTGGTTCTGTACTCAGGAAGCATTCCTGGCGGTGCTTGGGGGACAGTTTGGTATGCTGGGAATTGAATCCGGGTTGGCCGTGTGCAAGGCAAACACCCTACCCGCTGTGCTATTGCTCCAGCCCCTGCAGAAAGTTTTTAAAAAATTTATTTATTTGATTTTTGGTTGACATCCGGTGATGCAAGGGGTTACTCCTGGTTCTGCTCTCAGGAATTGCTCCTGAGGTGCTGAGGGGACCATATGGCATCTTGGGAATCGAACCCAAGTCGACCATTGCAAAGCAAACTGCCCTACCCACTGTTCCACCACTCCAGCCCGTTTTTTTTTTTTTTTTTAAAGAAGAGAGGGGCTTCCCCAGGCAATCATAGCCCAGAGTGTAGCTCTCTCACGGGGCCAGACGGGTACACTGATGCATGGGATTTCCTGGCCTCAGAGTCCTTCCTGGCTGGGCCTCTGAGAACCTTCTGTGGGATGCGGGAGGGGTCCCCAGACCAAGGCAGGGCCGACTTTTGTCTCTTGTAGCCAAGCCAGAACTTTTATCACAAAAGGCAGCACAGATTCCAATCCATTTTTCTTCTCCTGGGGAGAAAGAAACATCTAGCAGTGTCCCCCAGACGGGTCTGTGAGTCAATGCCCGAGGGTGTGGCTGGTCATAACTTGGGGATTTTGCTCCTGTCCAATGCTCACTATTCTGACTACTCCTCCAGGTCTCTGATCCTCTGGAAAAACAGACAGGAGAAGATGGTGAGGTGCCATCGGACACACCGACGCCAGGTAGGAATGACAAAATGAGGTGGTGCAGTGACAGGAGCGTCAGGCTTCCTGAGCTGTCTGTCTCTGATTGCTAAGGAAGGATCCTGCCGCCTTGTGAGAGCACCTGGCTATCTAGTATGAGGCCCTGTTTGTGTCAGTTTCGTTGTATTTGGCTTTAGGACCACAACAGCTCAAAGATTACTGGTGCTCAAGGATGACTCCTGACATGTCCCAGGGACCATATGGGGTTCTGGGCATCAAAGGCTGATGTCTGCGTATTTTGTTTTGTTTTGGGAGCCACACGCAGTGATTCTGGGGATTATACTCTTGGCTCTGCACTCTGGCATTGCACCTGGCAGTGCTTAGAGGATCCAATGGGATGGTGGGGATCACCAGCCCTACCCACTGTCCTGTTACACAGTCATGCTGCTTTGTTTCTTTTCGTGTTTATTTTTGTGCCACAGGGGAGATGCTCAGGGCTTCCTCTTAGCTCTGTGCTCCGGATTTCTACCTGATGTGCATCATGGGTTCCTGGGTGCGCTGGCCCTGTTTGTGCCCTGGCAGGTACAGTAACTCAGGCCTCAGGATATGTTTCCACTATTTTGTCCTTGTCGCTCTGGAGAGCTTCTTCTGGTCTATCACATAGTCCAGCATTCATTGGCTGCTCTGTTTGCAGTTCTGTGCATATGCTGGTCCCAGGAAGACAGAGCAAAGGCTCTCCAGTGCTGTCAGAGGTTTTGGGCTTAAGACACTTTGACAGGCATTTCGGGTGGCCCTGAACCATGATCAGAGTCCTACAGGCTCATATGTGTATGCACAGCTTTCAGTCAGTGGCTGTACATTGAATGTCCCCTTCTCCCGAGAGCATGGGCTATGTGATGCAGGGGGTGTGTGTTTAGTGTTTTGAGCTGAAAACAGGGTCACTCATTTGGGTCCTAATGATTGTGTGCTCAGTTGTTACTCTCTGCAGTGCTCATAGGAGAAGTGGTGAAATTCCCTGAGGTCAGAAGCAAGTCTGCCACCTTCAGGAACCTTCTACTAGACCATCCTCACATTTTCATAGATGCAGCTGTCTTAGAGAGAAGTTGGGACCTTTCTGCCAGGAGTTCAGGTGGATGCTGGTTTCTCCCGAGGGGACAGACCCTGAGACCCTCTAGAGCCCTGGAGTCCTGCCTTCACAGCCCAGGAAACAGGGTGGGGACAGACCCTTACTCCTGCCACCTTCCTTTGTATGCTGGCTCAGGACACGGTGACCTTCCCCGACGTGGCCGTGAGCTTCACCCCAGAGGAGTGGACATGCTTGGATGCCTCTCAAAGAAATCTCTACAAGGATGTGATGTTGGAGACCTACCATCACCTGTTGGCCATTGTTGAGAGCAGTGCTGGGCCAACCTTGCATGGACAGACCCATGCGGGCTCCCTGTGCCGGGCCGTGATTTTGTGTGCAACAGTAGCTCTGACTGTCCTGGTGAGGGCAGCGATTCAGTAGCTGTTTCTCTTCCCTGGTTTTCTTGTTGGTGCTCACCTGGCGATGCTCGGGGCTTACTCTAAGCTCTGTGCCTAGGAATCATTCTCTGTGGGTTTGCATGAATCTGGAGTGTTGGGGATTGACCCAGATTAGCCCCGTGCATGGCAAGCTCCCCATGTGCTAAAACATCACTTAGGTCCCTCTAAATAGTTCCTGGTTTCTCCCATTGCTGAGTTCTCTGATGACTTCTTGTACTACACATAATTTCTATGTATTTGTTTTGATTTTGCTTTTATTTGGGGCAGAACTTGAATATTCTTGTCTCTGTGCTGAGGGATCACTCCTGGGGGTGCTCAGGGGCCATGGGGTGCTGAGGATTGAACACGCTTGGCAGCTTAAAAGGTTGCTGTCTTAATCCTGGTACTATTGCACCAGGCCCACAACTTCAGTATATTCATTTTTATTTTTTTCTTTTTATTTTTTTTAAGTTTTATTAGTGAAACACCATGAGGTACAGTTGTAGACTTACAAATTTTTGTGCTTGGGTTTCAGTTATACAGTGATTGAGTGCCCATCCCTCCACCAGTGCCCAGTCTCCACCACCACTAATCCCAGTATCCCTCCCACCCCTCATCCCCCCAGCCCACCCTGCCTCTGTGGCAGGGAATTCCCTTTTATTTTGTTTTGATTTGGTTTTGGGGTTATACTTACAAATACTTAGGGATTATTTTTGGCTGAGATAGCACAGCGGTAGGGCGTTTGCCTTGCACACAGCCAACATGGCCGACCCGAGTTCGATTCCTCCGCCCCTCTCGGAGAGCCCTGCAAGCTACCGAGAGTATCTCGCCCACATGGCAGAGCCTGTCAAGCTACCCATGATGTATTCGATATGCCAAACACAGTAACAACAAAGTCTCCAATGGAGACGTTACTGGGCTCGCTCAAGCAAATCGATGAAAATTGTTATTCATCATGGTTGTGGTCCGGGACATTGTGTGGTGTTGGAGATCAATTCTGTATGTGTTTGCAGTTTTAGTCCTGCCTGCTGTAATATCACTTCCAACACAGTTCATTTATTTCTTAGGGTCTCACCCCATAAGATGCTGCTCTATTTCAGTGCTTGTCGTGACTTCAGGTGGTACTCGGTTCATAAGGACTCAGGTTGCCTCTGGACTATACAGTCAGGGATCACAGCTGATGGCTTGGCAGACCCTACTGAATGTCAGAATCAAACTTTAATTGACTTTGAGCAAGGCCAGTGCCTGACATTCTGTGCTGTCTGTCTGGATCCTTTTACATTTATTTTTAAAACCAACTGGGGGCTTTGATCATCTTTGGCCATCTTTGGATTTGTTAAGCTTTGGGGATTACTGCACTCTGGCATCAGTTCACACAGGCTTAGTAAATTGCTTGTGATGCTGAGCCTAGAGTGACAGTACAGCAGACACGGTGCTTGTCTTGCAAGTTGGGGACATGCTTTCTATCCTCAACATCCCATGTGATCCTCAGGAACCACCAAAGGTGATTTATGAGTACACAGTCAGTTTGAAGCCTTGAGCATCCCCAGGTGAGGTTCCCGAACTAGAGAAACAAATACTACGTACTCTGTTGTGATCAAATCCTTGTTGGCCCTTTAAGACCCGGGCTATACTGTTTGTGTTGTTTTCTGGGGCCCCATATTTCACTCTTAAATTAAGACCTGAATCTTAGCTCTTGAATAACTCAAATTCTGGAGCATTTAGAAATGCAGATTCTGTTCATGCCTTTCCAGTAGTTGACTCCATTTTTATATGGACACATGGGGTTTTCTTGTCACGTTTTCCTTGTCACTAATCCATGCTCCATCTCTGTGAGGTTCAGAGCATTCTGGGGTGAAGCCTGCGCTGATCTTGCTGGAAGGAGGAACCCTGAGGCCGGGGAGGAGAGGCATGTGTGCAGGTGAATGTCTGAGAACCCTCTCTGGCTCAGGCCCTGGGCAGTGTGTGGGTGCCCTGCGCACGTGTGAAACTCCCTGCTGACCCTGATACACTTGGGTTCCTGGATCCAGGCATCTGTGCTGCATTCACGCTGCCCTTCGCTCCCATGGATAGTCTGTCATGGAATAATCTTGCACTTTACTTTCTTCGCTTTGACATTATTTTTCCTCCTCTGCCAGTCCATGAAATTATCTCTCCTTGGTCTCCCTGTCTTTTCCTTACCAGCCTCTCTGTACAGCGTATAAATGTCGCTGTACCTTCAAAATTTTTTTTGCCTTTTTTATTTAATAAGTGAGGCCATAATAAAGCTATTTTGGCTCAAAGTGATAGTAATGCAGGAAATGTGCTCGTCCTGCATACTGTCCATCTGGTTCAATAACCAGCATCCCACGTAGTTCCCTGAGCATCACTGCGTATGTTCAACAAACAAAAACCAAAAAAAATGTCTTTTAAGTTTGCCAAGCTTTTCACAGCAATCCTCCCCAGGGACCTTCCCTTTTCTGTGGGATGCTTTGGACTGTGAGGACCATAGAGATGTCCTCAAGCTGTACTGCCTGCTTAAGGATGTTACATCCAAAGAATTCTTACATTTTGTATTGTGTTTGGTTTCAGAACTCAAAGCATGTCTTCAGGATTTTGGAACTCAGTCACTGAGTATGAGAGAGCCGGTAAGATTTGCAAGTTTGGAATCAATATTATTACACTAAGGGAAAATGTCAGTGGACCAGCATGTTATTTTTAAAGTGCAGGCCCGGAAATGGCCGGAAGGAAATTCAGAGTATGATGCTTGAGGTCGAGGACCCTTAGCTTCACTGGGTGCTGACATCTCTGCTCAAAACCTAAAGTAAATTGTAATATGTTTCAAGTAAATGCCGTGTTTTTTCATTTGATTGAAAGTATCTACAAACGGTACTCATGAAAAAAACTTGTTTTTAAACTGGTCCATCCACATTGCTCCATGTGTTTCCCAGAAACCTACCGGGAATAATCCCTGAGCATTGCATGATCTACCCCGAACCCCTAATGAAAAATATATACATAACAGAAAAAGTCATTGATCCTGAAAAGAATTTTGCCTTTGGTGAAATATTTTCAATGGCCCTTGTGGTCAGTCTCAGCAGTGTGAAACAGCATTTCTTCACAAATGCATCCCGGGCTCTACTCCCCATTGAGCTAGAACTGAACCCAGAGTTTAGTGTGTTTTATTTTTCTCTTGAATCTCGTGCATCAATTTTCGGTGGAGGGAGTTATTTGTACTTGTTCATTGAGTTGAAAAAAACATTTAACAAATTAACGGCTCCTCATTCATCAATTTTTCATGCGTGTCTTACAGAAACATTAGGTTAGTCCATGGTAATGCCATCCACTTGTCGGGAATTGCATTGGTGTCTTGCAAATGTTAGAAATCAATCTGCAGGTATAAATTTCATTTGACATGGAGACTATAAGGCATAGAACGATAATTGGAGTCCTCTGCTGTTCTACAGGGAAGCAGCCAGCCCGAGTGGAATTTCTCTTACCCTTCACACTGTGAAAAAGTCTCGAGTGTGCATTTTTGCCTTCAGCCATACGGGGATTCCAAGACATGCAGGATGGCCTCTGAGGGTGATCAGAATGGAGAGAGCAAACTCACTCTGAAGAATCCCTCCCCAGGGAAAAGGTTCACACAGTCTGTTCTTCTCGGTCCACAGACACAAACCCCAACATTGGGGCAATCCCTAGAATGTGGGAGAGGAGCACTGTTTATAGTGAGTCCTTCACACCGAAAAGTCACCGTGGATTGACGCTGTTCAAGAGTAAGGAATGTGGGGGAGCTTCCCCATATTCCCAGGAACGTGATGTTCCCTTAAAACCCCACAATGGACAGAATACTCAGGAGTGTCAGCAGCAGGGACATGGTTTGAATCCAGCGTCACCCCTTTGTGATGACATGAACATCCACACAGGAGGGAAACCACATACATGTAAGGACTGTGCGAAGGCCTGCAATAGACCCTCATACCTCTTAAAACATAGGAGAATTCATGCTGGAGAGAAAGCATATGTGTGCCAGCAATGTGGGAAGGTCTTTGCTTGCTCCTCACACCTTTCTACAGGAAAAATCATACTGGAGAGAAACCTCATAAATATAAGGCACGTGGAAAGGCCTTCACTCGATCATCAACCCTTAGAGGGCATATGAAATCTCATACTGAAGAGAGACCTCATATATGTAAGGATTGCGGGAAGGCCTATATTTATTCCTCAGAACTTACTCGGCATATGAGGATTCACAATGGAGAGAAGCCTTATGGATGTAAGGTATGTGGTAAAGCGTTTGTTAATTCCTCAAGACTTACCTGTCATATGAGAATTCACACTGGAGAGAGACCTTATGTTTGTAAGGAATGTGGGAAGGCCTTTGTTGAATCCTCAGGCCTTACTCGACATATGAGAATTCACACTGGAGAGAGACCTTTTGTTTGTAATGAGTGTGGGAAGTCCTTTGTTTCTTCCTGTAACCTTACTGGTCATGTGAAAATTCATACTGGAGAGAACCCTTTTGTTTGTAAGGAATGTGTGAAGGCCTTCCGTCTGCCTTCAGGCCTTACTGTACATAGGGCAGTTCACACTGGAGTGAAATCTTATATATGTCAAGAATGTGGGAAGGCCTTTGTGCTTCTTTTTCGTCTTAGGAGACATCATAAAATTCATATTAGATAACTCAATCCCCTAATATCAATGTTCAATGTCAAAACAGGCCCCTTTGTTAAAGCCTATTGTGTTTGGACCATGGGATGCTGTGCTACAAAAGTGCAGTCAGGAAGGAAATAATCCTGGAAGTGTGTAATAAAGTTTCTGTGATGTCAGTCTATAAGGGAAAGTATATGCAGCATTTGAACTTGATGTGTATGTTAACATGTAACTTTCGGATCTTCTGGTGAAAGCTGGAGGAATGTGAATTAAAAGGCAAGAAAAAAATTCCCTTTGCTCAGGGCTGTCAAGGCTCACCACTTTCTCATTCTTTGCTGTGACTCTGGCTTGACTTTTTTTTTGCTTTTTGGTTCACACCCAGCTATGCTCAGGGGTTGCTCCTGCCTCTACAATCAGTAATTACTCCTCGCGGTTTCTCGGTACCATATGGGATGGCAGGGATTGAAACTGGGCCGGCCCTATGCAAGGGAAAAGCCCTCCCCATGGACTATTACTCCAGGCCCTGTAGCTTGGCTTTGAGGCCCTGGGTTCGGTGGATCATGGCAGAGAAACAGCTGCGCCTTCGTTCTTTGGGGCCTCCTGATTCATGTTCTTCGGAGCCACACCCAGCTGAGCCCTACTCCCTGCTCTCAGCTCAGGCAGCCATACCTGGGGAACTCCATCATTATGGGGTACTTGGCTGGAATCCAGGTGGGCCGTTTGTGACCAGCTCCTTCCCCCATGTCATCTCTGCCTCCCTTGTGTTCAGGTACTGGTTATCATTGTGTAAGTGTAAAGGATAAATATTTTTTAAATGCCATCATAGGAAAATTGCCCTGGCAAGGCTCTTTAATGGAGTGCAACGAAGAGAGTTATTTATTTGTTTTGCTTTTTGGGTCACACCCGGCAGTACACCTGGGTTTATTCCTGGTTCTGAACTCAGGAATTACCCCTGGCAGTGCTCAGGGGACCATATGTGATACTAGGGATCGAACCTGGGTTGGCCGCATGCAAAGAAAATGCCCTACCCGCTGTGCTATTGCTCCAATCCTGTTTTTTTTTTTTAATTTTTAAACTTTGTTTTTCCCGTCTTTTTGGGTTGTACCCTGAAATACTCAGGAATTATTTATGGCGGTGCTCCCGTGTCTTGTTAAACCTGGTGCAAGACAAATGTCCTATCAGCTATACCTACTCTTTGGCCCCTATTGGAAACAGTTTAAATGAACTTTACTGTGTGCAGAAAGACATATGAGCGGATGGAAGGGGCCCTTGAATCAAATGCCTGAGATGTGCTGGGAATACGGGTCAGCTCCCCACATCCCAGCAGGCCATTTCATTTACCTGTGATTACTCACAAGGTTGGACACATTCCTGGATCCCTCCATCAGTTCAATAATATTACAGAAAAAAAGTAAATGTTGTATTTGGAATTAGCAAAGTCCCATCAATGTAGTAGTCACCAGAATGATAAAAAGGATTCAGCTCTGCTTAAAGGACAAAAAAAGGCTCCAAGGTGACCAAATTGGCTTGCTGCCCATAGCCTCCATTTTTAGGGTCAGAATATATGATGTTGTTGTTGGTGCAGCCTGACAGTGCTCAGGTCCTACTCCCGGCTTTGCACTTCGATGTTGCTCAGGGGACCATTTGTAATTCTGAGGGTTGAACCCAGATTGACCACGTGCAAGGCAAGCACCCAAGCCACTGTACTACCCTCTTGCCCCATACTCTGGAGTTGAAATTTTGCTTTTGAAACTGCCTCCTGCGGTTTTCCTTGTAGGCAAGAGTCTACTGGTTCAGTGTTTTCAAGGGGTAGTGCATTGACCAGACAGTGCTCTCTGATATTCTTATCAGCCTCTGCTCCTGTTCTGCGTAAAAATGACGGGCAAAAGGACGGCAGCGGCCTATCTGTCCCGCCGCCCGCTTTTGCCAGTCTCAGCTCGTTTTTACCACTCCAGGGAGATCGATGGCAGTGGTCAGGCAGGGAAGGAAACGAGGGCCAAGCTGGTTGGTCTTAGTAGGAATTTATTACATGGAAGAGATGTATGTCTTGGAGTCCTTAAGAGTTCTCAAGCACACGCTCTCCCTGAGAGATCCCCAAAAATCCCCTTATATAGATCATGGTACCTCTAAAGGGCACAATATAGTGATGTCACCAAAAGGAGTTACAGAAAGAACATTGAGGAGGCAAACCATACATTGTTTCTTTACATCAGCAGGCCAGTAATCTTGCCTCACCTTTTATAAACTACAAGCACTTGGATTAATACATCAAAGACCAGTCTGCTAGAGCTTGGAATCTACATCTCCAAGATCTGCCTGCCTGGAGCCAGGCATCTGCATCCCCTAGATCAGGCCTGGCTTAGCACCTGGGATCTGCATATCTAAGACCAGCTAGGTTGCTGTGAGATAAGGGAAACTGCCTGTTACAATATACTGAATTTACTGAAGCAGTTTGAAGGGGAGAAATATTCAGTCTCATCCAAGCTAGTCAGGCCTCATGGGAAAGCTGCTTCTAGGACAGATTCTCATTTAGCAGATCAACCACCCTAGAACAGATTTCCCTGGATCTGTTTCTCCTCTCCTTGTCCAACCAACATATAAGCATACATAATATAAATCATTTTTATGGACACAGTAAGAAATAATTTAAGTTCATAGAATTGCTCTCTTAGGGCCATCTTGATCTCGGACTGCATTGCTCAGGCCAGATATCTTTCCTATTCTTAGCAGCAGGGTCCTAGTCTGATCGTTACTTTTGGATCATGACAGCATTTGCCTATGATCAAACTCTTAACCTATAGTTAAGAATCGTGGCACCTTGGCCGGGCCCATCATGATGCCAGGGTAGCACAATACTTACCGGCTTGTCCTAGTTCCTTCCAGTCCCACGTCAGGACCCTGCCCTTGGGGTGCTAGGAAGTGAGGGCAACTGAGGCTTAAATTGAGAAAGCAGATGCCCAGGAGCGAATAATATTCAAGGCCAATTAAATCCTAAGTTATAAAGCATAATATTAATTATCTTCCTGTATCTATACAAAAGGGACATTGCATTAAAATAATCAAAAGACATAAGGAGAGGAGAAAGGCAATATTAACTTACAGTACAAGTTCAGTGTCGTAGAAGGATGAGACCTTACAAATTGGTTGGGAAGAGAGCAAAAAGAAGTAGTTACAGACAAAGTAATGGGAGTGAATCCGGAGCACTGTGATGGGTGCACAACCTGCTAAACCTAAGATCCTTGTACTCCAACACTATTCCAGTGTCTGTCCAACTCTCTGGGCTCCTGCTAGGCCAGTTGCTCTCTGCATCTCCAGTACTGGATTTGCAGTCACTGCTTTCACCCTATCTTGATTACTTCCACAAGAAACTCAGCATCAGGTGAATTGTACCAACCTTCCTGTTTTACCTCGAATCAACCCAGCTGCGTTTTTCCTGATGGACTGTGTGTGAGAGCATTTGGTCATTGTTTGACTGACCAGTACAGCAACAGGGGTCTCCATATCCACAGCCCCCCCATTGTGTGACCCACCACTCTCCACAGCTGCCTCTGCACACTTTTATCCAGTCCATCCCCCTTGAAGCACACATTCACCTGGGTGGGCAAAAAGGGTCTCTGCCTCTGGACCATGGCTCTTTAAGGCTCAGGTTCCCGACAGATGTGGAAGTGGCATCCCAGGCCTGGGTCCTTCAGATATTTTTTCTATTCCAGTTGTGCTTGTCTGGCTCAGGCCACCATTGGTCTTGTGGTAGAGGAGGAAACGGTGGCCTTTCCTGGAAGAGGGACTGTGAAGACCTATTTTTTTGTCTGGGCACAAGTGGCAGCGCGCGGACACCCAGTGCCTCCCGTTCTCCGCAGTGTGAGTGCCGGGGCCGCTCCAGCTTGGGGGGCCCTTTTGTGCTTGTTTTTCTCTCATTTATGATATCAGCGATTTCCTGAGGCATAAGGGATGCTTTAGGGGAACCCATAGGCTTTAGGGGGTGCAGGTGTTGCGGAGTGTGTGGGTGATAGTGGGGGTCCCCTTTGGCCATGATCACCTCCAGCTCCATGAGCTTGGGGGTGAGCTTGGGGCCTGCAGGACCTTCAGAGGGCCGGGCTTGGCTGTCCCGACCCTCCCAGCATTGGACTTCGCTCTACCCTGTTCCGGAGCATTTCGCCCTGGCATCACTCATGTAGAACCTTCAGATTCACTTCAAACTGCAGGGCCCCAGCTCCCCTGTAGTAGCAGACCCAGTTGTTATCTGTCCTTTGTCGTGATATGCAGGGTCACATGGTGGTTTGGTCCCTGCTGGAAGCTGGGTTTTGCAAATGATACTTTTTCAGTATCATTGTTTCGGTTTGGCTTGTGTACCACATCCAGAGATGCTCAGGGTCTACTATTTTTTTCTTTTTTGGTCACACTCAGCGATGCAATGGGGATACTCCTGTCTCTGCCCTCAGGAGTTACTCCTGGCAGTGCTCAAGGGACCATATAGGATGCTGGGAATTGAACCCAGGTAGGCCGTATGCAAAACGAACATCCTACCCACTGTGTTATCTCTCCAGCCCCACTCAGGGTTCGGAAACTGCCTCCTGGGTTTTCCTTGTAGATTAGTGTTCATTGCTTGTATGTTGGCAATCATAGAGTGTTGACTGGACAGTGTTCTCTGATGTTCTTACAAGCTTTTGCTCCTGTTCCAGGGTCTCTTCAGCACTCTGGGCTGCTGCTAGGCCAGAGTTCCTTTCTGCTCTGGTGCTGGCTTCGAGTCTTTGCTTTCTCCTCACCTTGAAGGATGATTTCCCGGAGAAACACATTCTCCCATGCCCCATCTGCTGCCTATCTGCCTGTTTTACTTTGAATGACCCCCCTTTGCGATTTTCCTGATGGACTGTGTGTGAGAGCATTGGCTCATTGTTTGCCTGTACAAGACCAGAGCCCTTTTTACCCCTCGCTAGCCCTCCACTGTGTGATCGGCCAGTACAGCAGCTGCCTCTCCACTGTTTTATGTGAGCCCATCCCCCTGGTGTGACAGATTCACCTTGTTGGGCATAATGGTTCTCTCCACATCTGGAGTCTGGCTCTTTAAGGCTGCTTGCGAAAACAGAAGTGACATCACAGGCGGCACTTCCTGGTGCTTCTATTCCTGGAATTTGTGTCAGTGTTATTGTTCACGTGGGTAAAGGACAGATTAGGGCCCCTGTGAGGAAGTAGGACTCTGAAGACCAACTTTGTGGCTGAACGGGAGTGATCTCCCGTGAGCGCCTGGTGCGTCCCCATGTCCACACTGAACTGTGGGTCGTCCTCAGCTTGGGGGGCACATTTGCACTTGTTTTTCACTTGTTCCCTGATATCAGGCGATTCCTGAGGTGCAGCGGATCTTTGAAGTGGTGCAGCGGAGGAGGATGTGAGTGAGTGATCCTAGGCCACGATTGCCTACAGCTCTGCGATGGGGCAGCGGCGGGTGGGTATGGGGCTGAGCAAGGGGGCTGTGGGCCTTGGGGCTGAGAGACCTGCCAAGGGCAGGGACTTGTCCGTTGTGACCTCCAGCTGGCCTACGTTGGGACCTTGGCCCCAGACTCGCTGCTGTAAAACCTCCAGATTCACTTTGGGCAGAGTCACAGCTCCTGCAATGCCAAGAGACCCTGTTACCATTTGGCTTTTTCAATGGCTTCCCTGGTATAATGGGGCCATACGGAGCAGTGGATCCGCAGGAGACAGGGGTTTTAATTTCCTTTTGGGGCTATTTTTGGTGTGGGGAATGGGGGGGCTCTGCATGTCCGAAGATACCCTGAGGGCTTACTCTGGCTACTGGCTCAAGCATTTTTCCTGGAGTGTTCTGGGTACCAAAGGGATGCATAGGGATGCAGAGGATTGACTGGTGTCAACAAGGCAAGCATCTTACTAGTTTTATTGTGTGTCAGATCAGGAATTTCTGCTTCTTCACATCAAGTTGCAAAGCCCTGTTTAGACCACTGTCTATTGAGGTGAGTACTGGGGGTAAAGGGTGTGTGTGTGTATGTGTGTTTGTGTGTATGTGCAGAAATTGTTTTTTTTAATTTATTTAATTTATTTTATATTTTTATTAGAGCTACAATTACAGACTTACAAACTTTCCTGCATGCATTTCAGTCATACAATGATTGAGTACCCATCCCTCCACCAGTGCCCATTATCCACCTCCAATGGTCCCAGAGGCAGTGTGGGGTGGGGGCATGGGAAGAAAGTGTTTTTTTTTTTTTAAGAGGTGAAGGGCTGTGGCGTGACACAGTCACATTCTGGGCCATGGTTGTGGGGGGCAGCCCTGCTTACAGCCTGCAGGGGGCGCTGATGCACGTGATCTGGCCTCCGAGTCAGCGCCTGGCTGTGCCTGTGAGAGCCTTCTGTGGGACCCAGGGAGGAGTCCTCAGGCCAAGGCAGGGCTGAGTCTTCTCCCTTGTAACCAAGCCCAGAGCTTGTGTTGTAAAAGGCAGCACAGATGCTAATCCATTTTGCTTCTCCTGGGGCGACAGAAGCATTAGGCATTGTTCCCCAGGCGGGTCTGTGAGCCAGTGCCCAATGGTGTGGCTTGTCAGGGCTAGTGGTTGTGCTCTTCTCCAATGCTCACTGCTCTGACTCCTCCTCCAGGTCTCTGATCCTTGGGAAAATCAGAGGCAGGATAAGACAGTGACATGCCATTGGACACCCCATCCCTAGGTAGGAGGGCCATGGGAGAGACCTCAAGCTTTCCCCCATCTCAGCAGGCAATTCTATTCAGCTGTGCTTACTGACAGGACAGGGTGGTCTTATTCCTGGGTCACACTCCTTTCTCATTTCAGTACTATTAGAGATAAAGAAACCAGAAACATTTACTTTTGCTTTTTTTTGGGAGGGGGGTCACACCTGGTGATGCACAGTGTTTACTCCTGGCTCTGCACTCAGGAATTACCCCTTGTTGTGCTCAGGCGACCATATAGGATGCTGGGAATCGAACCTGGGTTGGCTGCATGTAGGGCAAACACACTACCCACTGTGCTATCACTCCAGCCACAGAAGCATTTACTTTTGGAAGCACTAAAATACCAACAATCTAGTTGACACTCGAATGCTAAAAGCCACTTAGATAGCAAGGCTATAAAATGATCGGTAAGAATTGCCTACTCTGAACTCTGTGTATACCTCCATTCTGGGATTGGTCCTTATGCTAGGTTTTATATTTTTAGATAATATTTTTATTCAGGGACCACCTGGAACTTCTTAGGGGTTACTCTTAGTCAACATTTGGGATGCCAGGGATGGAGATTGAGTTGACCAATTCCAGTGCAATGTACTGTTCCCACCTGATCCATACTTTGCGTTTGAAAATGTGTGTTCCTGAAGCCTCCCCATGGAACATTCCTTGTAGGTAGGTGTCCAGTGCTTGTGTGTTGTTAGAGGGTAGAGCGTTGAACCTATCGTGTTCTAGATACTCTTAGCAGCCTTTTTCTCCTGTTCGAGTTTCTCTCCAACTCTCTAGTGGCTGCTCACAGGGTTGTTCTGTTCCTCTCCTGGACTGGCTTCGGAGTCACTGTTTTTACTGCCATCTGGATTACTACTTCCCTGAGAAACTCACTGTCCCCACCTGCTACCTACGTGGCAGTTAGTGAAACAACATGCTTCATTTTTCTTGATGGACACGTGTATGAGTGCATTGGCTCGATGTTTGACTGACCCATGCAGGCTCAGGCCACTGCTTACTCCCCGGGGTCCCATGGTGTGACTGGCCTCCCCAGAAGTTGGCTCCCCCTCCTTTTTGTGAGCCCTGCCACTTGCAGCACAGGATCCCCTGGGTGTCCCGAAAGGATCTCTCTGCACCTGGAGCCTGGCCCTTTAAGGCTGCGGGTGGAAACGGAAGTGATGTCAAAGAGAGGATTTTACGGGTACCTATTTTGTTGCTGACAGAGATAGTTCAGTAGGTCCCACTATTGTTACACGTGGGTGAAGGATGGCCTGGAACTGACTGGAAGCGGTTCTTGAAGGCCGATTTTGGAGCAGGACAGGGGCGACTCTCAGTCTCTGCACTGTGAGTGACGCGCTAGCGTGGGGTACGCTTTCGCGATGCTTCTCACTTGTTCCCCGACATCTAGGTGTTCCTGAGGCGTGGCGGGGCTTTAGGGGGACGCAGAGCTTTGGGGAGCACAGTGGGGGCTATACTGGGGAGCAATGTTGCGGGTGTGAGCATGTGGTCCCGGGGGGCTGCTGAGGCTAGGATGGCCTCCAGCTCCGTGATGGGCCAGCGGCGGGTGGGCGGCTTGGGGGAGGGGCTGAGCTTGGGGCTGAGCACGGGGGGGGGGGGGGGTGCTGGACCTGCACACGGCAGGGGGCTTGGATGTCCCAACCCTCCCAGCAGTCCCATGTTGAAGTTTTGGCCCTAATGTCATAGCTGTAGAACCTCCAGATTTGAAGGGCAGAGCCGCAGCCCCCCCTCACCCCCCGATGGCAAGGGTCCCCTTGCTGTTCATCATTTTCCTTGCGCCCGTGTTGGTCCGTGACATTCGGGGGCAGTGACCCTGCAGGTGGCTGGAGTTTGCCAGTGAACATGTTCTCTTGGGGCTATTTTTTGTTTGGGGTTCTTTGGGGGGTGGTTGGGGCGAGGGCATCCCCGGAAATGCTCAGGGCTTCCTCTGGCTCTGGGCTCAGATATGATTCCTGCTGGTGTTGCTGCGGGACATAGGTATGCGGAGAATTTACCAGGTCAGGGCAAGTGCCCTACAGCCTTCATTGTCTGACCAACCACAACATTGTTTTTTTTTTTTTCCCAGATCACGAGTTTCATCTCCCTCATGTCAAGTTGCAAATCATCCTCCACACTTCATCTCTTCCTGAGCGGGTGACACGTCGCTATTGGGATAAATACTGAGGGTCAAGATTTTGTTGTTTTTTTTTTAATTTTTTCCCTTTTTTTGAAGGAAGATACTTGTTTATTTTTGTGTGTGTGTGTGTGTGTGTGTGTGTGTGTGTGTGTGTGTGTGAGGGATTTTGTACAGGACTCCTGGTATTTTTGGAAGAAATTTATGTAGGAAGGGCTGGAGCAAAAGTACAGCAAATACTTGCCTTGCTCAAAGTCAAGTTGGGTTCGGTCCCCTGCATACTAGTGATCCCCAAAGCTTCCAGAAGTGAAACCCTGAGTGCAGAGTTAGGAATACCCCCTGAGTAATGCTTGTTCTGGCTCAAAGAAACACACACACACACACACACACGTACACACTTGTACACACAGGAAACGTGTGATTGCAAGAAAAGAGAGTAATAAGGATTCTGGAAAACTGTGGCAATGCCAGAAAACAGAGTTTTCAGAACCCACTATTTTACTATTTAAATGTTCCTCACTAGTTTGTCTTTGTACATAATTTTTGTTTGTTTGTTTGCTTTGCTACCTTAGAGTTGTTCTGTTGTTGCTGTAGTTTGATCATTCCTTGTAGGATCTGCCATTACTTCTGACTCAGCTCAGGGATCACTGCACCAAGCCCCATGGTGGCCAAGTATCATACTTGGGTCAGCTGAGTGTAAGACCACTCTATCCCCAAAAGAGAATATTTACAGTATAAGTAGTCTTGAGAAGTTCCAAATGTCAGGCACAGTTCATATTATGGTTCTTAGTAAATAAATGCCTTGGTTATTTGGATTTATTTTCTATAAACCTGGGTGATTATACCATTTTCAAATATATTCCTGCACAACAGGAGCGAACATAGGATGAGACCCACGCAGATGTGCTGATGCGGGATTAGAGTAAATCAGGACTCAGATGGGCCCAGGTCCAGTGAGACAGAGCACGGCTGTGCCTCAGGCTCATCTGGACCCAGAAGTGACCTTGTTCCCATGGACAGAGTGCACAGGCGCATGTCCTTGTCCACCCTGCAAGACAGTGGGTGAAGGTTTGTCTACCCTAAGTCCCAGTCTTTCCCCATGGCAGAGCCACATTCCAGGCTGTAGTTCCCAGGGGCAGCACTGCTGCCTGCCTGCAGGGGGGGCTGGTACTCAGGAACTCCTGAGGCCCCTGGATGGGTCTCTAGGGAATTTTTTGTGCTCCATGAAGGAATCTGAGGATCATAGAAGGCTGCCATTTCCAGTTCTTTCACCCCATTTTGATTACTTCCTCACATAACTCAATGTCAGGTGCCTTGTTCCAGCCTGCCTGTTTGACCTTGAATCAACCCACATGTGTTTTTCCTGATGGACTGTGTGTGAGAGCATTGTTTCAATGATTGACTGACCAGTGCATTATCAGGAGTCCTCCCCTTATCCCCAGGCCCCGACTGTGTGAGCAAACACTCTAGCAGCTGCCTCTCCACTCCTTTATCCAGTCCATCCCCTTGCAACACGGATTCACCTGGATGGGCACAGAAGGTCTCTGTATCTGGACCATGGCCCTTTAAGGCTCCTGGTGGAATCAGAAATGATGTCATAGACGGACCCTTCAGAAATCCTTTCTGTGCTAGTTGTGGTTGCCTGGCTCTGGCCGCCATTGGTCTCCTGGCTAGAGGAGGAACTGGCGCCTGGCATGACAGGGAAACTGTGAGGCCGATTTTCTGCAGAACACAAGTGGCCTCAGGTGAGCGCCCCACATCTTGGCACTTTCAGTGGTGGGGCTGCACCAACTTGGGGGGTGCTTTTGCGCTTGTTTTGCACTGTTCAGGATGTCCAGGTGGTTCCTGAGGTGAGGTAAAGCGAAAGCTTTCAGGGGACCCAGAGACTTTGGATGGTGCAGTGGGGGCTGTGCCAGGCACAGGGGTTGCAGGTGTGAACAAGTGATCCTGGGGGGTCCCTTTGACCAGGATCTCCTCCAGCTCCTGAAAGGGTCAGAGGCCAGTGGGCCTGGGACTGCGGGACCTGCAGAGAGCGGGACTTAGCCCTCCCGAACCTCCCAACATTGGACTGTGCTTGGCCCTGTCCGGAGCCTTTGGCCCTGGCATCCTTAGTGTGGCACCTTCACATTCACTTAGAAGGGCATGGCCCCAGCCCCACTGCAGCAGGTGACCCAGTTTTCCTTTATTGGACTGCCCTGATGGGGTGGAACCACCCAGTGTCTCTGTCCTTGCAGGTGGGTGGGGTTTGCATATGAAACTTTTTTCATTATCATCATTTTGGTTTGGCTCTTGTACCACATCTGGAGGTGGTCAGGGTTTACTTTCAGCTCTGCAGTCGGGAATTTCTGCCCGTGGTACTATGGGACCATAAGGTATGCCGGGAATTAATCTCTGTTTGCTGCATGAAAGGCAAGTTCCCTACCCACTTTACTGTCTCTGGTCCCAGCTTTATATTTTTTCCCTAGGTCAAGAATTTCTCCATCCTAGGGTCCAGTTGCAAAGCACTTCATACATGTAATCTCTCCCTGACCAGATGACCCCCAGCTGTTGTTAGTACTGGGGGTCAAGTTTTGTTTTCCTTTTTTAAGAGAAATAGTTGATTCCTGGTGTGGGTGTTTTTGGGGAAGCTTAGTTCAGGGTCATTCCTGATGTGGTGAATATATTTAACTTAGAAAGGACCAGAGCAATAGTACAGCAAGTAGGGTACTTGCCTTCCAAGGAGCCAACCCAGGTCTTTCTATGTCAAGTAATCCATATAGTCCCTGAGCCCCACTAGGACTGAACCCAGATCCCAGAGCTACAATAATCCCTGAGCATTGGTAGTTGGGGTCTAAAATTGAAACATGTGCATGAACACACCCACATACACACAGAAAGGCTATGAAAGCAATTAGAGAGAGGAGTAGTATTCACGAGAAAACATGAATATCTGCAGCATAGAAAAAACAGATCTACTTAAGGATCTACTTTAAATGTTTCACTCTAGAATTTGTCTGTACCCTAAGTGTTTTAGGCTTGATCAGTAAATTTCCACTTTTGCTCCCCCCAGAGAAGGTTATAGTGCTCTTATGAGCACTCCTAATCTATCCTTAAATCATAAAGTCAAACCTTCTGGTGACTCTGGACTTTGCATCTGTAGTCACTTATTTGCACTTCTCTTTCCTCTGTAACCTATATAATCAATAATCCATCACTATAGAGCAATGTTCTTTGCTTCAAAAAGGAAAATACGTTCATGCTAAGCTCTTAATATTTATGAGTTAGTTGACTCTAAAATATATTTACTCCTGGCCATCCGTCATAATTACTTGACTCAGCATTCAGTTGCTATAGTCTCTAACCCCAGAAAGCTGGATCCCAGCCAGCTTTTAACCTTCGCTCGTGGAACCCAGAGAAGTAAGTTTTGGAATGTTTCTCTACTGTGTGTATCGATAATTTCCAATATTAATAAGAAGTAAACTTAATTGTTTAATATGTACGAGCAGGGAAAGAGAAAAGCAACACAGATGCATATAGCCCCTGAGTGAATTTCTTAGTATAGTCTCAGGCAGAACGTCTTCTTGACTTAATCCCCCCGCAAAAAAATTGTCTCTGTTGAAACGCTTTACCTCTGTAAATGGTAAATCACAATACATGCAGTTCTGTACCGCAAAACTCCTCAGATATTCTATAAGTATGCTATTTGGTTCTGAATTAAAGGTTGACTATGCACTATCCATTGGCCATCAGTTCCTGTGTTCCCTGTGTCTGTCTTTCTTTGGAGACACAGAACACTAAACGTGTTACCATGTGACCTACCAACTCACTATGCTTCACATCTGGCGACCTGGTGTGTATGCCTCAGAATTCATACTTGGGGTATTTTTTGTTGTTGTTCTCTTGTTTCATTAGAGTTATCTTTTGACGTCGCAGTGTTTTTGGTAATCACCCTTCATTGTCCGTGGCTTATTCCTGCCGCTAAACTCAGGGATCATTTCCTACAAGGGTCAGAGGCCCATATATGTTCTAGATTATTGAACCTGAGTCAGCCAAGTGCAAGGTGAATGTCTTAACGATTGTATTACCACTCCAGGCCCCAAGATATTATATTCATGGTTTCAAAGTGGACTCACTCTAGAAACTCCAGTTGTTAGATACATGTAATATTTCGTAATAAACATCCTGGTTATTTGGATACTTTTGTGATACAACACACTGTTTACATGGTTTTCAGAGTGATTCTTGCAAAAATTGGAGCATGTGCTGGATGAGGCTCATGTGCTGATTGGGGATTAGAGTAAATCACGACCAGGATGGGTCCAGGTCCAGAGGGTCAGAGCTGGGACATTCTGGGGCCTATAGGCGCTCAGAAGTAACCTTGATCCCTGGAAACGAGTGCCTAGGCCCATGTCCCATCCACTCTGCAAGAGGGCAGCTGAAGTTTTGTCCACCCTGAGTCCCTGTGGCTGCTCCCACAGCAGAGCCAATAACGGAGCCGTGGTCACTGGGGCATGCAGGGGCTGCTTCTGTGTGGGAGCTCCTGGCCTCATAGTTATTCTCTGGCCTTTGGGGCCTTCCTTTGTGGTTCCAAGGGTAGAGTCCTGGGGCTCGGGCAGCACTGAGTTTCCTCCCTATAGGCCTCAACCGCTCCTGTCCTGACAGTAGCTGGGTCAAAACCCACTTCTCTGTCCCTTGAGAGACAGGAACATCTGTTAGTGTCTCCCCTTGGATGGTTCTGTGAGCCAGTGTCCAAACATCCGGCTGCTCACTACCTTTCTGGCTCCAATGCAGGGACTTCTTGTCAGTCCTGACAAGACTGGCGATTTTCGGGGCTTACTCTAAGCTCTGTCCATAGGAATCACTCTTTGTGGGTTTTAATGAATCTGGAGTGTTGGGGATCGACCCAGTTTAGCCCCGTGCATAGAAAGCTCCCAACATGTTGTACCATTGCTCAGGTCTCTCTAAAATGCTCCTGGTTCCTGCCAATGCTGAGTTCTCTGATTATTTCTTGTACTACACATAATTTCTATGTATTTTGGTTTTGCTTTTATTTGGGGCACAACTTGAATATTCTTGTCTCTGTGCTGAGGGATCACTCCTGGGGGTGCCCAGGGGCCATGGAGTGCTGAGGATTGAACATGCTTGGTATCCAAAAAGGTTGCTGTCTTAATCCTGGTACTATTGTACCTGGCCCACAACTTCAGTTAATTTATTTTTATTTATTTTATTTTAGTTTAGTTTTTTTTTCATTGTTATTAGTGAAACACCATGACGTACTTTTGTATACTTACAATTTTTGTGCTTGGATTTCAGTAATACAGTGATCAATTACACATCCCTCCACCAGTGCCCATTCTCCACCACCACTAATCCCAGTATCCCTTCCACGCCCATCCCCCCAGTCCACCCTGCCTCTATGGCAAGGCATTCCCTTTTATTTTGTTTTGATTTGGTTTGGGGTTATACTTACAAACACTTAGGGATTATTTCTGGCTGAGTATTCAGTTATTCATCCTGGTTGTGGTCCGGGGCATTGTGTGTTGCTGGGGACCAATCCTGTACGTGTGTGTAGTGTCTGTGTCCTGCCTGCTGAAATATTGCGCCCAACACAGTTCATTTATTTCTTAGGGCCTCACCCCATAAGATGCTGCTCTATTTCAGTGCTCGTGGTCACTTGCAGTGGTTCTCTGTTCACCAGGACCCAGGGTTTGCCTCTGAACTATACAGTCAGGGATCAAGCAGATGACTTGAGAGACCCTACTGAATGTCAGGATCGAACTTTTATTGACCTTGGGCAAGGCCAGTGCCTGACCCTCTGTCCTGTCTGTCTGCATCCTTTTATCTTTATTTTTATAACCAATTTGGGGCTTTTTTCGTCTTTGGCCATCTTTGGATTTGTTAAGCTTTGGGGTTTACTGCACTCAGGCATCAGTTCACGCAGGCTCAGTACATTGCATGTGATGCCGAGCCTTGAGTGGCAGTACAGTGGGTACGGTGCTTGTCTTGCCAGATCTGGACATGCGTTATATCCTTACCATCCCATGTGATGCTCAAGCACCATGAAAGGTTGTTTCTGAGTACACAGTCAGGGAGAAGCCTTGAGCATCCCCAGGTGAAGATCCCAAACTAGAGAAAAACATACTAGGTAATGGGCTGTGATCAAATGCCCATTGGGGTGAGAAACCTGTTGGCCCTTTGCAAGGCCAGGGCTATACTATTTGTGATGTTTTCTGGGGCCCCATATTCTCTTAAATTAAGACCCGAATCTTAGCTCTTGGATAACTCCAAATCTGGAGCATTTTAGAAGTACAGATTCTGTTCATGACATTCCCATAATTGACTCCATTTTTATAGGGAGACATGGGGTTTACTTGGCACCTTTTCCTTGTCACTTATCCATGCTCCATCTCTGAGAGGTTCAGGGCATTCTTGGGTTAAGCCTCTGGTGATCTCCTGGCTGGAAAGAGGAACCCTGAGGCCGGGGAGGAGAGTCATGTATGCAGGTGAGTGTCTGAGAACCCTCCCTGGCTCAGGCCCTCGGCAGTGTGTGGGTGCCCTGAGCACATGTGAAACGAGCTGCTGACCCTGATATCCTTGAGTTCTTGGATCTTGGCATCTGTGTTCTATTCACGCTGCTCTTTGCTCCCACGGATTGTCTGTCATGGAATAATCTTGCGCTTTAATTTCTTGGCTTTGACATTATTTTTCATCTTCTGCCAGAATTTCCATGAAATTCTCACTTCTTGGTCCCCCTGTCTTTTCCTTACCAGCCTTTTTGTACAGGCTGTAATGTTGCTATACTTTCAAAAAATTGCCTCTTTGGTTTAGTTAATAAGTTAATAATAAAGCTATTTTGGCTCTGAGTGATAGTAATGCAGGAAATGTGCTTGTCCTGCACATTGTCCACCTGGTTCAATAACCAGCATCCCAAATAGTTCCCTGAACATCACTGCGTATGTTCAACAAACAAAAAAGAAAAAAAATGTCTTGTAGGATTGCCAAGCTTTTCACAGCAATCCTCCCCAGGGACCTTCCCTATTCTTTGGGATCCTTTGGACTGTGAGGACCATAGAGATGTCCTCAAGCTGTACTGCCTGGTTAAGGATGTTTCATTCAGTAATTCTTACATTGTATATTGTGTTTCATTTCAGAACTCAAAGCATGGCTTCAGGATTTGGGAACTCAGTCAGTGAGTATGAGTAAGCCGGTAAGATTTGCAAGTTTGGAATCAATATTATAGTACTAATGGAAAATGTCAGTAGGCCAGCATGTTATTTTTAATGTGCAGTCCGGGAATGGCCAGAAGGAAATTCAGAGTATGATGCTTGAGGTCGAGGACCCTTATCTTCACTGGGTGCTCACATCTCTGCGAAAAACCTAAGGAAAATTGTAATATGTTTCATATAATTGTCGTGCTTTTTCATTTGATTGAAAGCATCTACAATGGTAATCGTGAAAGGAGTTGGTCTTTTAAACTGGTCCATCCACATTGCTCCATGTGTTTCACAGAGACCTACCAGGAATAATCCTTGACACTGCATGGTGTACCCCCTCACCCAAATGAAAACAAACTACAGAACAGAAAAAGTCATTGATCCTGAAAAGAATCTGCCTGTGGTGAGATGTTTTCACTGGCCCCTGTGGTCAGTCTCAGCAGTGTGGGATGCAGCATTTCTTCACAAATGCTTTCCGGGCTCTGCACCACAGTGAGATAGAACTGAACCCAGAGTTTAGTGTGTTTTATTTTTCTTTTGAATCTGGTGCATCAGTTTTCTGTGGAGGGAGTTATTCCTGCCTGTTAATTAAGTTGAAAAAATATTTAAGAAATGAATGGCCTCTCATTCATCAATTTTCCATGTGTGTCTTACAGAAACATTAGGTTAGTCCATGGTAATGCCATCCACCTGCCGGGAATTGCATTGTGTGTTGCGAATGTTAGAAACCAATCTGCAGGTATCAATTTTATTTAACATGGAGACTCTTAAGGCATAGTACGATAATTGGAATCCTCTGCTGTTCTACAGGGAAGCAGCCAGCCCAAGTGGACTGTCTCTGACCCTTCACACTATGAAAAAGTCTTGAGTGTGCATTTGTGCCCTCAGCCACACAGGGATGCCAAGGCAGGCAGGATGGCCTCTGAGGGTGATCAGAATGGAGAGAGCAACCTCACTCTGAACAATCCTTCCCCTGGGAAAAGGTTCACACAGTCTGTTTTTCTCGGTCCACAGACACCAGCCCCAACTTTGGGGCAGTCTCTAGAATGTGGGAGAGGAGCACTGTTTATAGTGAGTCTTTCACACTGAAAGGCCCACAAGCAAAGTCACCATGGATTAATGCTGTCCAAGAGTAAGGAATATGGGGGAGCTTCCCCGTGTTCCCAGGACCGTGATGTTCCCTTTGAAACCCACAGTGGACAGAATCCCCAGGAGTGTCGGCGGCAAGGGCATGGTTTGAATTCAGCGTCACCCCTTTGTGATGACATGAACATCCACATAGGAGGGAAACCAAAAACATGTAAGAACTGTGCGAAGGCCTCCAATAGACCCTCATATCTCTTAAAACATTGTAGAATTCATACTGGAGAGAAAGCATATTGTGAGCAATGTGGGAAGCTCTTTTCTTACTCTTCACACTTTTCCAGACACAGGAAAATTCATAATGGAGAGAAATGTCATAAATATAAGGCACATGGAAAGGCCTTCACTCAATCCTCAATGCTTACTCATACTGAAGAGAGGCCTTTTATATGTAAGGAATGCGGGAAGGCCTTTACTTATTCCTCAAACCTTACTCGCCATATAAAAATTCACAAAGGAGAAAAGCCTTATGGATGTAAGGTATGTGGGAAAGCCTTTTGGTATCCCTCACAACTTACTTGTCATATGAGAAAACACACTGGAGAGAAGCCTTATGGCTGTAAGGTATGTGGAAAGGCCTTTGTTGCATCCACAAGCCTTACTAGGCATATGAGAAGTCACATTGGAGAGAGACCTTATGTTTGTAAGGAGTGTGGGAAGGCCTTTGTTTCTTCCTCAACCCTTACTGGTCATGTGAGAATTCGCACTGGAGAGAAACCTTTTGTTTGTAAGTAATGTGGGAAGGCCTTCCATCAGGCCTCCGCCCTAAATGTACATAGGGCAGTTCACACTGGTGTGAAATCTTACATATGTCAAGAATGTGGGAAGGCCTTTCTGTTTATTTCTGGTCTTAGGAAACATCAGAAAATTCATATTGCGTAAGTCAATACCCTAATAACAATTTTTAATGTCAAAACAGCCCCCCTTTGGTAAAGTCTGTTTTCTTTGTACCATGGGATGCTGTGCTACAAAAGTGCAGCTAGGAAAGAAATAATCCTTTAGTCCTTAACAAACATTTTGTGATGTCAGTTTATAAGGGAAAGTCTATGCAAAGTTTCTGGCATTTAAACTTGATGTGTATGTTAACATGTACTTTTTGGATTTTCTGGTGAAAGCCAGGAGGAATGTGAATTAAAAGGCAAAAAATCCCCTGTGCTCAGGGCTGTCAAGACTCACCACTGTCTCATTCTTTATAGTGACTCTGGCTTGACTTTCTTTTTGCTTTTTGGTTCACACCCAGCGAAGCTCAGGGGTCACTCCTGCCTCTACAATCAGTAATTACTCCTCGTGGTTTCTCAGTACCATATGGGATGGCAGGGATTGAAACTGGGCTAGCCCCATGCATGGAAACAGCCCTCCCCCTGGACTATCGCTCCAGCACCTGTGACTTGGCTTTGAGGCCCTTGGTTTGGGGGATTATAGCAGAGAAACAGCCACACCTTCGTTCTTCAGGCCTCCTGATTCATGTTCTTTGGAGCCAGAACCAGCTGAGTCCTATTCCTCGCTCTCAGCTCAGTCATCCCTACCTGGGGGACTCAGGATCATTATGGGGTACTGTGGTTGAAATCCAGGTGGGCTGTGTTCAAGGTCCTTCCCCCATGCCATCTCTGTCTCCCATGTGTTCAGATACTGGCTAGCATTGTGTAAGTATAAAGAATAAATGTTTCAGAAAGTGTTATCTTAGTTAAATTAAATGGCCCTGGCAAGGTTCTTTAATGAAGTGCCGTGAAAACAGTTTGTTTTTAAATTTTGAACTTTTTTCCCGTCTTTTTGGGTCATATCTTGAAATACTCAGATTACTGTTTTTAGAAAGACATATGAAAGGATGAAAGAGGCCCCTTGCATCAAATGTCTGACAAATGCCGGGAATATGGGTCAGCTCCCCACATCCCAGAAGGCTGTTCCATTCATCTATGATTACTCAAAAGGTTGGTCACATTCCTGGATCCCCCCACCAAGTTTAATAATATTACAGAAAAAAATTAAGTGTTGTATTTAGAATTAGCAAAGTCCCCTCAGTGTAGTAGACACCAGAATGATAAAAAGGATTCAGATCTGCTTAAAGGACAAAAAAGGCTTTAAGGTGCCCAAAATGGCTTGCTGCCCATTAGCCTCCATTTTTATGGTCGGAATATATGATGATGTTGGTGCAGCCTGGCAGTGTTCAGGGCCTACTCCTGGCTTTGCAATTCAATGGTGCTCAGGGGACCGTTTGGAATTATGAGGGTTGAACCCAAATTGACCACATGCAAGGCAAGCGCCCAAGCCACTGTAATAACCTCTTGCCCCATAGTCTAGATTTAAAACTGTGCTTCTGAAACGGTTTTTCTTGTAGGCAAGAGTCCACTGGTTTGGTATTTTCAAGGGGTAGTGTGTTGACCAGACAGTGCACTCTGATGTTCTTACCATCCTATCCTCCTTTTCCAGTGTCTGTCCAGCTCTCTGGGCTGTTTCTAGGCCCGTTCCTCTCTGCATCTCCAGGGCTGGCTTTGCAGTAACTGCTTCCACCCCATCTTAATTACTTCCCCAAGAAACTCAGCAACCTTCCTGTTTTACCTTGAATCATCTCAGCTGCTTTTTTCCTGATGGACTGTGTGTGAGAGCATTGAGTCATTGTTTGAGTGAGCAGTACAGAATCAGGGGTCTTCTTATCCCCACCCTCCCACTCTGTGACCCACCACTCTCCACAGCCACCTCTGCACACCTTTATCCAGTCCATCCCCCTTGATCACAGATTCATCTGGGTGGGAAAAAAGGGTCTGTGCATCTGGAACAGGGCCCTTTAAGGCTCAGGTTCTGGCAGCAGTGGAAGTGGCGTCCCATGCCAAGAACCTTCACATATTTTTTCTCTTCCCATTGTGGTTGCCTGATCAGGCAGCGATTGGTCTGATGGTAGAGGAGGAAATGGTGGTCCTTTGTGGAAGGGGGACTGTGAAGACCTATTTTTTGTTAGGACGTGTGTGGCAGTCCGCGAGCGACCAGTGCCTCCTGTTCTTTGAACTGTGAGTGCCAGGACCACTCCAGCTTGGTGGGGCCCTTTTGTGCTTGTTTTTCTCTCATTTTTGATATCAGCCATTTCCTGAGGCATGAGTGATGCTTTAGGGGAACCCAGAGGTTTTAGGGGGTCCAGGGGTTGCGGTGTCTGTGGGTGATCATGGGAGTCCCCTTTGGCCACCATCACCTCCAGCTCCATGAATGGTCAGCAGCAAGTGGGCGTGGGGCTGAGCGCAGGGGCTGAGCTCGGGGCCTGCGGGTCCTGCAGGACCTGCAGAGGGCAGGGCTTGGGTGTCCTGACCCTCCCAGGATGGGACTTTGCTCTGCACTGTTTCAGAGCACTTGGTCCTGGCATCACTCACTCGTGTAGAACCTTCAGATTCACTTCAGAGTGCAGGGTTCCAGCCCCCCAGTTGTTGTCTGTCCTTTGACTGTTGTGAAATGGCAAGACCACATGATGGCTTGATTCCTGCCAGAGGCTGGGTTTTGCAAATGACACTTTTTCAGTATAATTGTTTTGATTTGGCTTGTGTACCACATTCACAGTTGTTCAGGGTCTACTTTTTTTTTGCTTTTTCGGTCACACCTGGCAATGAAAAGAGATTACTTCTGTCTCTGCAGTCAGGAGTTCCTCCTGGCAGTGCTCACAGGAACCCTATGGGTTGCTGGGAATCAAACCTAGGGAGGCCGCATGCAAAGCAAACGTCCTATCTGCTGTGTTACCTCTCCAGCCCCACTCAGGGTTCGGAAACTGCCTCCTGGGTTTTCTTTGTAGATGAGTGTTCACTGCTCGGGTGTTGGTAATCGTAGACCATTGAGTGGACAGTGTTCTCTGATGTTCTTACGAGCCTTTGCTCCTGTTCCAGCGTCTCTCCAGCTCTCTGGGCTGCTACTAGGTCAGTTTCTCTCTGCTCTTGTGCTGGCTTCGAGTGACTGCTTTCACCCTACTTTGATGGATGATTTCCTGGAGAAGCTCATTGTTCCTTGCACACCTGCCCCCTATCTGCCTCTTTTGTTTTGAATGAACCCCCTTTGCTTTTTTCCTTATGGACTGTGTGTGAGAGCATTGGCTCATATTTGCCCAATAGGACTTCTTACCTGTCACTACCCCTCCACTGTGTGACCGTCCAGGACAGCAGCTGCCTCCATCCCTTTATGTGAGCCCATCCCCCTTGCCCACAGATCCACCTGGGTGGGCATAATGGTTTTCTCCACATCTGGAGTCTGGCTCTTTAAGACTGCTTGTGGAAGCAGAAGTGACATCACAGGGGGCCCTTCCTGGTGATTCTATTCCTGGAAACTGAGTCAGTGTCATTGTTAACATGGGTAAAGGACAGAGTAGTGCCCACAAGAGAAAGTGGGACTCTGAAGGGCCAACTTTGTGGCAGAATGGGGACAATTTCCCGTGACTGCCTGGCAGTTCCCCATGTCCACACTGAGCTGCGGGTCCCCGCCAGCTTGGGGGCACTTTTGCACTTGTTTTTCACTTGTTCCCTGATACCAAGTGGTTCCTGAGTTGCGGTGGATGTTTGACGAGGTCAAGGGAGGAGGATGTGAGTGAGTAATCCTGGGGGGCTGCTGCGGCCACAATAGCCTCCAGCTCTGCGATTGAGCAGCGGCGGGTGGCTACGGGGCTGAGCAAGGGGACTGTGGGCCTTGGGGTGAGGGACCTGCCGAGGGCAGGGGCTTGGCCGTTCTGACCTCCAGCTGGCCTACTTTGGGACCTTGGCCCCAGAATCGCTGCTGCAAATTCTCCAGATTCACTTTTGGCAGAGTTGCAGCTCCTGCAATGCCAAGAGACCCTGTTACCGTCTGACTTTTTCAATGGCTTCCCTGGTATGATAGGGCCATCTGGAGCAGTGGATCTGCAGGTTACAGGGGTTTTAGTTTCCTTTAGGGTCTATTTTTGGTGTGGGGAATGGGGGGCTCTGCATGCCCGACGATACCCTGAGGGCTTCCTCTAGCTCCTGGCTGAAGTATTCTTCCTGGAGTGCTCTGGGGGCCATAGGGATGCGTAGGGATGCAGAGGATTGAGTGGTGTCAACAAGGCAAGCATCTTGCTAGTTTTACTGTCTACCAGAACAGGAATTTCTGCTTCTTCATATCAAGTTGCAAAGCCCTGTCTAGACCCCATTTTATTGAGATGAGTACTGGGGGTAAAGGGTGTGTGTGATAGTGTATGTGTGTGCCTGTAGAAATTGGGTTATTTTAAGAGGAGGAGGACTGTCCCCATAATAGAGCCACATTCTGGGCTATGGTTGTGGGAGGCAGCCCTGCTGCCAGCCTGCAAGGTGCGCTGATGCATGTGATCTGGCCTCTGAGTCAGCCTCTGCTGTGCCTGTGAGAGCCTTCTTTGGGACCCAGGGAGGAGTCCTCAGGCCAAGACAGGGCTGAGTTTTCTCCTTTGTAACCAACCCAGAGCTTGTGTCGTGAAAGGCAACACAGATGCCAACCCATTTTGATTCTCCTGGGGAGACAGCAGAATTAGGCAGTATCCCCCAGGCGGGTCTGTGAGCCAGTGCCCTCATCAGGCCTGGGGGTTGTGCTCCTCTCCAATGCTCACTGCTCTGACTCCTCGTTCAGGTCTCTGATTCTTGGGAAAATCAGAGGCAGGAGAAGATGTTGACATGCCATCGGACATCCCATCCCTAGATAGGTAGAGAGTGACAAGAGAAGGTGATGCAGTGACAGGAGCACTCAGTCTTCTTGGGCCAGATGTCTCTGAGTTGTTTCAGGAATGATCCTGTATTGTGCCTCCTTTTTGGATGGCCCTATACTTTCTTTATTAGGCTATGTTTATTTCAGTTCTGTTGTATTTGGCTTTTCAACCACACCCAGGTAAAGAGTGCTCATACCTTAGTGCTCAAGGATGACTCCTGACATGTCTCAGGAACCATATGGGATGCTGGGGGTCAAACGCTTGCGTCTGGGTATTTTGTTTTATTTGGAGGGGTATACCCAGTGATTCTGGGGATTATTCTTGGCCCTGCACTCTGGCGTTGCACCTGGCAGTGCTAGGGGGACCATATGGGAAGATTGGGTTCACAGCCCGACCCTCTGTTCTGTTACTCCATCCTGCTGCTTTATTTTCTTTCCTGTTTATTTTTGTTGCACAGTGGAGGTGCCCAGGCCTTCCTTGCTCTGTGCTCTGTATTCGCACTTCATGCACATCATGGGTCCCCTAGGGTGTGCTGGCCCTGTTTTCTCCGTACCAGCTATGGTGACTCGGATCCCAGGACATGTGTTTCCCCTATTTTGTCCTTTCTGCTCTGGAGAGCCGTGCCTGCTCAGTCACACAGTCCTGCATTCATTCACTTCTCTGTTTGCAGTTCTGGGCATGCGCCGTCTTTTGGAGTCACACCTAGAAATACTCATGGATTACTCCTCATAGTGCTCTGGGACCCTGTTAACGGTAATTCAAGAGAAATGTTGTCCCTGCTGTCCTGTCTCTTTGGCCCCTACTCGAAACAGTTTAAATGAACTTTACTGTGCATAGAAAGACGGTTGAAAGAATGGAAGGAGCCCCTTGATTCAAATGTCTGACACATGTTGGGAATATGGGTCATTTCCCCACATGTCAGCACTCCCCAGGCTCCCCACATCCCAGCCGGCCCTTCCATTTTCCTGTGATTACTCACAAGGTTGGTCAGGTTCCTGGATCCCACCCGTCAGTTCAATAATATCAGAGAAATAAAATAAGCATTCTATTTGGAATTAGGAAAGTTCCATCAATCATGTAGTCACCCCAATGATAAAAAGGTTTCAGATCTGTGTAAAGGCCATAAAAGGCTCCAAAGTTACCGGAATGCTCTAGGTTTTTATGTGTACATACCTGTACACAGATATGAATTTGATATATATTTAATTTCTATGATATACATTATGTGTTATACAAATACTCCATATATTATATATATATATATGTATATGTCAAAAAACAAACTGTCCTCCCGTTTTTCATGTATTTTGCTCTAGCAGGCCCAGTAAAGTCACATTTTGAGACTTCTCGTTACTGTGTTTAGCATATCGAATACTCCACAGGTAGCTTGCTAGGCTTTGCTGTGCAGGCGAGATACTCTTAGTAGCGTGCTTAGCTCTATGAGAGGGGCGGAGAAATCGAACTCGGGTACACTATGTTGGCCGCTTGCAAGGAAAACACTCTACCAATTGTGCTATCGCTATGTTTGCTGGTGGTACACACCTGGCAGTGCGCCTAGCTTAGTCCTTGATTTTCACTTTGACAGTGCTCAGGGGACCATTTGGAATTATGAGAATTGAACCCAGATAGACCACATACAAGGCAAGCACCCACCCTACTGTACTACCTCTCTTGTTCATACTCTGGATTTGAAGGTGTTTCTGAAACTGCCTCCTGTGTTTTTTCTTGTAGGCAAGATTCCACTGGTCAGGCATTTTCAAGAGGTAGCATGTTGGCTGGACAGTGCTCTCTTATGGTCTTAATAGGCTTTTCCCCTTTACAGTGTCTGTCCAGTTGTCTGGGCTGGTGCTAGGCCAGTTCTTCTCTATATCTCCAGGGTTGGGTTCAGAGTCACTGCTTTCACCCCATCTTAATTACTTTCTCACGAATCTCAGTGTCAGGTGCCTTGTACCAACCTGCCTGTTTGACCTTGAATCAACCACATGTTTTTTTTTTTTCCCTGATGAACTGTGAGAGCATTGTTTCAATGTTTGAGTAACTGGTACAGGATCAGGGCTCTTGTCCTTACCCCAGCGCCCCACTTGTGACCCACCACTCCAGCAGCTGCCTCTCCACTACTTTATCCAGTCCAGTCCCCTTAAAGCACCAATTTACCGGGATGGGGACAGAGGGTCTCTGCATCTAGACCATGGACCTTTAAGGATCCTGGCAGGTGCGGAAGTGTTGTCACAGAACTGGTACGTTCAGCATCCTTTCTTTTCTAGTTGTCGTTGCCTGGCTCAGACTGCCATTGGTCTCGTGGGTAAAGGAGGAATTGGCTGCTCCTTTGACGTGGACTGTGGAGGCTGATTTTGTGGCAGGATACTAGCGGCCTCCCAGTCGCCTGCACTGTGAGTGGCAGAGCTGGGCCACCTTGGGGGTGCTTTCTCCCTTGTTTTTCACTCGTTCCTGACATCCAGGCGGTTCCTGAGGTATGGCAAAGGCTTTAGGGGGACCCAGAGGCTTTGGGCAGTGGAGCGGGGGCTGTGCCGGGGTGCAGGGTTCGCACGTGTAAGCAAATGATCGTGGGAGGGTCCCCTTAGCCAGGATCACCTCCCGCTCCGGAAAGGCTCAGAGGTGGGCGGGTGCTGGGCTGAGGTACCTGCACAGGGCGGGTCTTAGCCCTCTCAAACCTGCCAGCACTGGGCTGAGCTTGCCTCTTTCCAGAGACTTTGGCCCTGGCTTCACTAGTGTAGAATCTCCAGATTCACTTCAAAGGGCAGGCCCCCAGCCCCGCCGTGCAGCAGGAAACCCAGTTCTCCTCTGTGCTTTGATTTGCTGTTGTGGTGGGAAAGGGTCACCCGGTGGCTCTTCCCTGTGAATGGGTGAGGTTTTGGAAGTTGAAACTTTTTCTTTTCTTTTCTTTTCTTTTCTTTTCTTTTCTTTTCTTTTCTCTTTCTTTCTTTCTTTCTTTCTTTCTTTCTTTCTTTCTTTCTTTCTTTGCTGTCCTCACGTTGTTCATCAATTTGCTCAAGCGGGCCCAGTAATGACTTAATGGGAGACTTTGTTGTTACTGTGTTTGGCATATCGAATACAAAACAGCTTGCCAAGCTCTACCGTGCGGGAGAGATGCTCTCCATAGCTTGCCAGGCTCTTTGACAGGGGCGGAGGAATCGAACTCGGGTTCGCCATATTGGCTGCATGCAAGGCAAATGCTCGACCGCTGTGCTATCACTCCAGCCCACTTTACTTATTTATTTTTTTTCGTTTTGGATCACACTCAGCCATGCACAGGGGTTACTCCTGTCTCTGCACTCAGGAATTACTCCTGGCGATGCTCAGGGGAGCAGATGGGATGCTGGGAATTAAATCTGGGTCGGCCACATGCAAGGTAAATGCTGTGCCAGCTCTGCTTTTCCTCCAGCCCCTTCATTATTTTTTTGGTTTGGCTTGTGTACCATATCTGGAGATGCTCAGGGTTTACTTTTGGCTCTGCACTTGGGAATTCCTGTTGATGGTACTCAGGGATCATATGGGATGCCAGGGATTGATCTGGGTTGGCAACGTGCAAGGCAAATTCCCTTACCCACTTTACTGTCTCTCGTCCCAACTTTTATGTCTTATTTTCTAGGTCAAGAATTTCTGCTTCCTAAGTGCCAGTTGCAAAGCACTATGAGCATTGTCTCGTGTGACACTGTCCCAACATATAAACATAAAAAACCCAAAATCCTCATTGATCCTGACATTGATTCAATTAGGTTAGATGATTTCAATGGCCCCTGCATTCTCAGCTTTGTGGGGACTCAGCCTTGCCTTCATACATGCATCCCGATCTCCATACTGAGCTACAACAGAACCCAGACTCAGGTGTATTTTTATTTTCTTGAAAGTTGTGCTTCCTTTTTCTGTATAGAAATAATTTCCACATAATGTGTTCTTCGTTGCGTTGAGAAAAAATTGGACACATGTTAATAGCAACACTTCTGTCAATTTTGCATGAACTTCTTGCAAAACTATTTGGTCATTCTAGAAAAAGCCATATATGTGTCAATAATTGTATTTCCATGGTGGAAATGTTAGACATCAAACCTGCAGGGTTTGACTTTTTTTTGACATGGAGACCCTCAAGAAATCAAGAAATAATTGTAAACCTCCTCTGCTGTTCTCCAGGGAAGCAACCAGCCTTAGCAGAATGTCCCTGATCCTTTGCACTGTGACAGTCTCGAGTGAGAGTGGTGCCTGCATCACTGTGGGGATTCTGAGACAGGCAGGAAGTCTTCAGATGCGAAAAATTGCAGGGCTGTTAGCAGGACGGACACAATTTGAGTCACCTGCCACACAAGTGTGATCATCTGAATATACACACAGGAGAGAAATTGTAAACATGTAAAAAATGTGGGAAGGCTTAGATCTATCCTCATACCTGATTATACATAGGAGAATTCATACAGGAGAGAAACGCTATTCATCCAAGGAATATGGGAAGACCTCAAGACTTAGTATGCATAGGAAAATTCATTTAGAGAAACCTTATTCATGTAAGGATAAGGAATGTTTGAAGACCTTTATTTCCTTCTCAGGGGTTTCTGTGCATAGAAAATTCATGTAGTAGAGAAACGTTACTCATGTAAGGACTGTGGGAAGACCTTTACTTTGTACTTAGAACTTACTAAGCACAGGAAAACGCACACTGAAGAGAATCCATATATATATACTGTTGGAAGGCATTCACTTACCTCTCACTCCTTATTACATATAAGAACATTCATACTGGAAAGAAACATTATGTATGTAAGGCAAGCAGGAAGGCATACATTATATCCTCAAGCCTTAGGGATCACAGAATAATTCATATGGCAGACAGCTTACATATGGAAGGACTGTGGGAAGGCCTTCATTCAAAATTGATGTCTTACTAAACAGAAAATTTCATACCAGAGAGAAACCCCATACATGTTAAAAAGGCCTTTGCTCTACATTCAAGCCTTAGTATGCATAGGAAAATTCATAGTGGAGAGAAGTCTTCCATATGTCAGGAATGTGCAAAGGGTTCACTCAACCCTCAACTCTTACGATCCATAGGAAAATACAAACTGGAGGGAAAGCTCATGTTTGTCAATGTAGAAAGGCCTTTGTGTGCCTCTCTAACCTTTGTAGTCTTTGTAAAATGCACATGGGATGAGTTGACCCCGAAGAACTGTCCCCAAGTTTAGAACAATCTCCCTAGGGAAGACGAGTTTTATTTAAACCAGGAAGGGTAGGAGGGGGCTACAAAAGTGCAGCCCAGAAGCTAAGAATCTGGCATGACAAGCTTCCCTTGACATCACCCTATAAGGGAAAGGTACTCGGTCATTATTACCAGGGCTATAGTTATGCCAGTGTCACGGCATTTAAACTTCACTGTGTGTTAACTAGTAAATAACAGTCTTGGTGATGGAAGCCAGGAGGAAAGTGACTAAATAAGTACCAAGTATAAAAGGAAAAACCTCTTGGAGCAACAAAAGCTTTTAAAAATTAATAAGACAATCTTACCAACCCTAAAACCATATATAACAATGTTCACATGAATTTGTTTTCTCCACCTATTGCATAGTGGTAGGGCGTTTGCCTTACAAGCGGCCAACATGGCCGACCCGAGTTCGATTCCTCTGCCCCTCTCGGAGAGCCCGGCAAGCTACTGAGAGTATCTCGCCTGCACGGCAGAGCCTGGCAAGCTCCCCGTGATGTATTGGATATGCCAGACACAGTAACAGCAAAGTCTCCAATGGAGACGTTACTGTGCCCGCTCAAGCAAATCGACGATCAATGGGAGGGCCTTTATATTTATCTTATCTCAAATTTTATTTTATTCTTTTTTTGGCCTTTTGAGTTATATCTGGCAATGCACAGAGGGTACTTCTGGCTATGCACTGAGGAATTATTCCTAGCAGTGCTTGAGGGACCATATGGGATACTGGGATTCGAAACTTCGTAGGCTGCACAGGATCCCCTGCGTGTCCTGAAAGGATCTCTCTGCACTTGGAGCCTGGTCCTTTAAGGCTGGAGGTGGAAACGTAAGTGATGTCACAGACAGGGCCTTCCTGGTACCTGTGTTGTTGCTGATAGAGATGGTTCAGTTAGTCCCACCATTGTTACCTGGGTGAAGGACGGCCTGGAACTGGCTGGAAGTGGTTCTTAAAGGCGGATTTTGGGGCAGGAGAGGGGTGACTCTCCGTCTCTGCACTGTGAGCAACGTGTTAGCGTGGGGGACGATTTCACACTGGTTTCTCTCTTGTTCCCCAACATCCAGGTGTTCCTGAGGTGTGGCAGAGGCTTTAGGGGGACACGGAGCTTTGGGGGACGCAGAGGGCGCTGTACTGGGGCGCAGTGTTGTGGGTGTGAGCGCATGGTCCTTGGGGGCTGCTAAGGCCATGATGGCCTCTATCTCCGTGATGGGGCAGCGGCAGGTGGGGGGAGGGGCTGAGCTCGGGGCTGAGCCCGGGGGTGCTTGAACTGCACAGGGCAGGGGTCTTGGCTGTCCCGACCTTCCCGGCAGTCCCATATTGTAGCCTTTGGCCCTAATCTCGTAGCTGTAGAACCTCCAGATTTGAAGGGCAGAGCCACAGCCCCCCTCACCCCGCCCATGGCAAGAGTCCCCTTGCTGTCCATCATTTTCATTGCCGCCATGTTGGTCCGTGACATTCGGGGGCAGTGGACCTGCAGGTGGCTGGGGTTTGCCAGTGAACATGTTCTCTTGTGGCTGTTTTTGGTTTGGGGGTTGTTTTGGGGGGCGTTGGGGGGAGGGGGCACCCTCGGAGATGCTCAGGGCTTCCTCTGGCTCTGGGCTCAGGTATGATTCCTGCTGGTGTTGCTGCGTGATATAGGTACGCGGAGAATTTACTGACTCAGGGAAAGTTCCCTACAGACTTCATTGTCTGTCCAACCAAAATATTGGTGTTTTTTTTTCAGTTCATGAGTTCCATCTCCCTCATGTCAATTTGCAAAGCACCCTTCACTCTTCATCTCTTCCTGAGCAGGTGACCCGTGGATATTGGGATAAATACTGAGGGTAAAGATTTTTGTTGTCGTTTTTTAAATTTTTCCCTTTTTTTGAAGGAAGATACTTGTTTATTTGTGTGTGTGGGGGGGACTTTGTACAGGACTCCTTGTACTTTTGGAAGAAATTTATGTATGAAGGGGCAGAGCGAAAGTACAGCAAATACTTGCCTTGCGCACAGTAAACTCGGGTTTGGTCCCCTGCATCTTAGTGATCCACAAAGCTTCCAGGAGTGAAACCCTGAGTGCAGAGTTAGGAATACCCCCTGAGCAATGCTTGTTCTGGCTCAGAGGAAACACACACACACACACACACACACACACACACACACACACACACACATGCACCACACATGCACTTGCACACACAGGAAAACATGTGATTGCAAGAAAAGAGAATAATAAGGATTCTGGGAAACTATGGAAATGCCATACTATGGAAATGCCAAACTATGCCATACTATGGAAATGCCAAACTATGGAAATGCTATGCTAAACTATGTCATACTATGCCATACTATGGAAATGCCAAACTATGGAAATTGGCTGGAGCGATAGCACAATGTTAGGGTGTTCGCCTTACAAGCGGTCAACATGACCGACCCGAGTTCGATTCCTCTGCCCCTCTCGGAGAGCCCGGCAAGCTACCGAGAGTATCTTGCCGGCACCGCAGGGCCTGGCAAGCTCCCCGTGACGTATTCGATATGCCAGACACAGTAACAACAAAGTCTCCAATGGAGACGTTACTGGGCCCGCTCGAGCAAATCGATGATCAACAGGAGGGCCTTTACCCTTACCTTTACCTTATGGAAATGCCAGAAAACAGAGTTTTAAGAACACACTCTTTTACTATTTAAATGTTCCTCTCTAGTTTGACTTTGCACATGATTTTTGTTTGTTTGTTTGTTTTGCTTCCTTACAGTTGTCCTGTTGTTGCTGTAGTTTTGGCCACTCCCTGTAGTGCTCTGCCCTTACTTCTGACTCACCTCAGGGATCACTGCAGCCAGAGCCTAGCGTGGCCAAGTATTGTACTTGGGTCAGCTGAGAGTAAGACCACTCTACCCCCAAAATAGAATATTTACAGTATAAGTAGTCTTGAGAAGTTCCAAATGACAGTCACAGTTCATATTATGGTCCTTAGTAAATAAATGCCTTGGATATTTGGATTTATTTTTTATAAACCTGGGTGATTGCACCGTTTTCAAATATATTCCTGCACAACAGGAGCGAGTATAGGATGAGACTCATGCAGATGTGCTGATGCAGGATTAGAATAAATCAGGACTCAGATGGGCCCAGGTCCAGCAGGACAGAGCACGACTCTGCCTCAGGCTTATTATCTGGACCCAGAAGTGATCTTGTTCCCCTGGATAGAGTGTACAGGTGCTTGCCATTGTCCACCCTGCAAGACAGTGGGTGAAGGTTTGTCTAACCTAAGTCCAGGCACAGAGGGTCTCTGCATCTGGACCATGGCCCTTTAAGGCTCCTGGCAGAAGCAGAAATGAAGTCATAGACGGGCCCTTCAGAAATCCTTTCTGTTCTAATTGTGGTTGCCTGGCTCTGGCCACCATTGGTTTCATGGGTAGAGGAGGAACTGGCCCCTGGCATTACAGGGAAACTGTGGGGCCGATTTTGTGGTAGAATGCAAGTGTCCTCAGGTGAGCGACCCGCGTCTTGGCACTGTGAGTGGTGGGGCTGCGCCAACTTGGGGGGTGCTTTCATTCTTGTTTTCCTCTGTTCGGGATGTCCAGGCGGTTCCTGAGGTGAGGTAAGGCGAAAGCTTATAGGGGACCCAGAGGCTTTCGGCGGTGCAGTGGGGGCTGTGACAGGCGCAGAGGTTGCAGGTGTGAACAAGTGATCCTGGGGTTCCCCTTGGCCAAGATCTCCTCCAGCTCCTGGAAGGGGCAGAGTCCGGTGGGCCTGGGGCTGCGGGACTTGCAGAGGGCGGGGCTTAGCTCGACCGAACCTCCAGCACCGGACTTTGCTTGGCCATATCCGGAGCCTTTGGCCCTGGCATCCTTAGTGTTGCACCTTCAGGTTCATTTAGAAGTGCGGGGCCCCAGCCCCACTAAAGCAGGGGACCCAGTTGTCCTCTATCCTTTGTTTGACTGTCTTAATGGGGTGGGGCCACCCAGTGTCTCAGTCCTTGCAGGAGGGTGGCGTTTGCAAATGAAACTTTTTCATTATTATCATTTTGGTTTGGCTCTTGTACCACATCTGGTGGTGGTCAGGATTTACTTTCGGCTCTGCAGTCGGGAATTCTTGCTCGTGGTATTAGGGGACCATAAGGGATGCCGGGAATTGATCTCGGTTGACTGCATGCAAGGCAAGTTCGTACCCACTTACTGTCTCTGGTCCCAGCTTTTGTATTTTCCCTAGGTAAAGAATTTCTCCATCCTAAGGTCCAGTTGCAAAGCACCCCACACATGTAATCTCTCCCTGACCAGATGACCCCCCAGCTGTTGTGAGTACTGGGGGTAAAGTTTTGTTTTCCTTTTTTAAGAGAAATAGTTAATTTTCAGGGCGGGGGGTGTTGTTGGGGAAGCTTTGTTCAGGGTCACTCTTGATGTGGTGGAAATAATTCACTTAGAAAGGGCCAGAGCAATAGTACAGCAAGTAGGGTACTTTCCTTGCAAGCAGCCAACCCAGGTCTCTCTATGTCTAGTAATCCATATGGTCCCTGAGCCCCACTAGGACTGAACCCTGATCCCAGGAGATATTTACTGAGTCTGAGGTTTGTGAAGTTGATGGGACCTTCAGCCAGGCTGAGGGTGAATGCCTGTGTATTAATCCAGGGCTATCAAAACACACTGGTGACTTGGTCCCTAGAGATCAGGGAACTTTCTGATGTGCACATGGACTACAAATTTCTGCCTGAGTTGCAAATGGATCAATTTAGAAAAGTTTTTAATCAAAGTCCCTCAGGTGTGAACTTCATAAGCTTTCCCATTTCATCAGCCTGAGTCCACAGAGTTCTGTAGGAGCAGAGCAGAAATCAAACTTGGGGATAATTGGCCTCTCAGAGAAATCAAAAGTTCCCATAGCCGATCAAATAGGCCTGACAACTTTTGGAGAGTAATTGCTTTTCTCTAAGGCTTCTCTCAATTTGGGGTTTATTGTGGAACAACCAAGTCTGAATTGACTTAGGAAAAGAAGAATTATAAATGATAATTTTTTTTTGCTTTTTTTTTGAGTTACACCCGGCGATGCATAGGGGTTACTCCTGGCTCATACACTCAGGAATTTCTCCTGGTGCTGCTCGGGGGACCATATGGGATGCTGGGAATTGAATCCAGGTCAGTCGCATGCAAGGCAAATGCCCTAGCTGTTGTGCTATCACTCCAGCCCCTGATAATTCTTTTTTAAAAATTCAAAAAAATTTAATGAATCACCTTGAGATACAGTTACAGACTTAGAAAGGTTTCATGTTTGAGTTTCAGTCATATAATGATCGAGCCCACATCCTTCCGCCAGTGCCCATTCTCCACCACCAATGTTCTCATTACCCCTCCTGCCACCCCCACCCTATCCCCCTGGCCCCTGCCTCTGTGACAAGCACAGGCCCTTTTACTTGCTCTCTCTTTTTGGCTGTTATCATTTGCAATACATGTAGTAAGTGTCCATCATGTTTGGCCTATCGTCTACTTTCAGCATGCAGAAATGATAATTCTTAACGATAAAAACTATCAACCTGAATTTTAATGGGATCACTGGACCATATATATATATGAATTTAATTTTTAATTTATATTTTTGACTATTTTAGGGTCACAGCTGACTATGATCAGGGGTTTCTTCTGGCTCTGGACTCAGGAATGGCAGTGCTCAGGTGACCAAACGGGATGCCGTGGTTCAATCCTGCATTGGCCGCCTGCAAAGTGTGAATACCCTACTTGCTGTACTGTCGCTCATTCTCCCATGGCCAGATCATTCTAAGGATCAAAAGAAACATGCTTTGAAAATGAAAACAATTGAATCTCTACCTTCTATCATTGGGAACTTAGTGCAATGAACAAATAATTCTATTTTACAGTGAATAAAGCAGTGAAATGCTTGTAGAATAAAGCTTGAAATAGTTGCTGGCTTCATACTTCTTACAACATTTTCAATCATCCCTATCTGTATTTTATTTTGTGTCAAACTTCATGTCTAATACTGTAACTTCTTAGGGGTATAGCAGACTCTTTAGTGTTTATCTATTCTTTAAATAGTTTTTTTTTATTTGTTGGCTTGTTTGTCTTGTCTTGTTTAATGTTGGGGCACACCTGATTGTGCTCAGGGCTTACTCCTGACTCTGAACTCATGGATCACTCCTGGCAGGCTTAGATGACCATATAGGATGCTGGTGTTTGAACCAAGGTTGGTCACAGGCAAGGCAAGTGCCCTCCTCGCTGTACTATTAAACATTTGGATCTGGAAATACTTAACCATTAGACAAAATAATTGTGAACCTTTGTTAATGTGCAACTGTCAGAAATTATTGATAATCCATAGGGTACATACTATTGATGATCTGTCAGTGTTATTAATTTACCATGTAGGGGCTGAAGAGGTATCGTACAGAGGGTAGGGCCCTTGCTCTGCATGAGGTCAACTCAGATTCCATTCCTGGGATCCCAAATGGTCCCACACACATCACCAGTAGTAATTTCTGAGTGCAAAGTCAGTACTGAACTCTGGTCATTATTGAATGTGGTTCCTCCAAAAAAAAAAATTGCCATGTATATGTGTGCAAAAGAGATTAATAAGACCTTTAAGTTCACATTTTCAATGAAAAGGCTATGTTATGTAGCATTTAGAAATTAAATGAACTGTCAAAAGTTTTGTGATCTAGTAACAATGTTTATTTTAAATAGGAAATTGTTAGTGTCATGTTTCAAAGGTGATATTTGGGGAATGCTATGGGAGCAATGGTACTGTGGGTAGGGCATTTGGCAGCTGACCTGGGTTTTGATCCTTGGCACCCCATGAGGTCCCCTGAGCACTGCCAGGAGTAAGCACAGAACCGATAATAAGCCCTGAGAACCGCTGGTTTTTGATCCCCGCAAACCTAAAAATAAATAAGTAAATAAACAAAAGCTGAAGTTTGAACAAAGACTCAGAGGGACTGAGGGCATGAAGTAAGCATTTTCGGAGAGCGACCTTCCATCAGAGGAGGGATGATAGTTGTTGTGTCCATCTGAATGGCTTTTTCATTCCAGTTCATTCCAGACCAAAAAAAAAAAAAAACAGCATTTCAGGGGCTGGAGAGATAGTGCAGTGAGTAAGGCGCTTGCCTGGCATGTGACTGACCTGGGTTTGATCTTTGACATCCCAAGAAATGCCAAGAGGAATTTCTGAGTGCAGAACCAGGAGTGAGCCCTCAGTATCATTGGGTGTGACTCCCCAACTAAAAACAAAACTAATATAAAATGGGCTGAACCTTGCTCAAGGAAAATGAGATTCAAGAGGAAAAATTCCCAGCACCCCGACCTGGTACTTACATCCCTACAGTTCTTGATTAGTGGCGAAAGGCTACACTGAGTAGGGCAGAACCTCTGATAAGCTGCTCCTCAGTGATGTCATGTACGCTTGGAGGAAGGGACTGACTCCAATCAGTCTTTAAGCAGGGAAAGAGGAGAAGTTAAAATGGGAAGGTGTATTGGTTTTTATTTAGTTATTTTATGGTCATTATTCTTATTTGAAACCACCATGAGCTCCAGTTACAAACTTTCATGTTTGAGTTTCAGTCATACAATCATAGAACACCCATCCCTCCAACAGTGCACATTTTCCAATACCACTGTCACGACGATTCACCCCCTCACCGCATCCCACCTCCACCCCTGCTCTATGGCAGACAATTCCCCTCATACTCTCTCTCTACTTTTGCAATATAGACACTGAGAGGCTATCACACTTTGTCCTTTATCTGCTTTCAACACACATCTTCCATCCCGAATGATCCCTCCACCCTCATTCACTTAGTGATCCCTTCTCTATTCCAGCTGCCTTCTCCCCCAGTTCAAGTGGCAGATTTCCAACAATGGAACGATCTTTCTGGCCCTTGTCTTTACTATCCTTGGGTGTCAGTCTCATATTGTGTTATTTTATATTCCATAAATGAGTGCAGTCATCCTATGTCTGTCCCTCTCTCTCTGACTCATTTCACTTAGCATGATGCTCTCCATGACTATCCACTTAGAAGCTAATTTCATGACTTCATCTTTCCTAAGAGCTGCATAGTATTCCATTGTGTAGATGATATGTTTTTTAAATTATTTTTATATTTTGTTTTCTTTTGTTCTGTTTCATTTTGTTTTCTGGGCCACACTTGGCAATGCTCAGAAATCTCTCCTGGCAGGCTGAGGGGTCAAAGTTGAGTAAGGTTTGACTGCCCGAGGCTAAGCAAAGCTGTTTGAATACACCTGACAATAGGTAGACTGAGAGATATGTGAGACAACATCAAAGGAAACAGGAGATCCAGGAAAAATTAACGGTAAGAGGGAGAATATATGTTTTTGATGTTGTTTTGTGTTTTTTTTTTGTTTTGTTTTGGGGGAGCACACTTGGCTCTGCTCAGGGATCACACCAGAGAGGCTCAGAGGTCCTGAAAGCATCAATTAAACTTAGGTGGACAGGGGCTGGATTACTTAGACAGTGGGAAGGGAACTTGCTTTGAACACTACCGAGGCTGGCCTGGGTTTGATCTCCTGCACCACTTATGGTCCCCGAAGGCCACCAGAAGTGATCTCTGTGCACACAGCAAGGTGTAAGTTCTGAGTATATTGTTTCTAAGTTTTGCCAATGTTCGCACATCTTGGAAATTTGTGTTTTTGTCACACAAATGCTGTGCAGATATTTTCTCCTGTTCATTGAAGGAGTGTTTTAATTTTGGCTGCCATTCTTTGGCAGTGCAGAAGTGTTTAAGTTTGATGTGCTCCCTCTGCTTTGACTTTCTTTTCCATGAAATATAATTATCAAAGACATTCTTTTTCTTTTCTTTTTAAAATTTATTTTCCAACTAAGACATGTAAAAAAACTAAAGCACCATGATTTCCAAAGTTATTCATAGTTGAACTTTAGACATACAACATTACAACACCAATCCCACCACTAGTGCCAAATTCCCCCCACCAATGGTCTCAGGTTCCTGCCCGTATCATCTACCCACCTCCAGCCCTGCCCTCTAGACAAGCAGCTTTCTCAGTTTGGCTGTTATAATTTTGGTCTCTTGACTTCATTGTACTTGATACTGTGGATTGGATATTTGGCTCTATCTTTCCTTAATAAAACCTGAATCCCCAGACCTGACCCCCATTCCTTCTCCTCTGACTTTTCTGTCCCTTCCCTCCACTCTTGTTTCCCTTCTCCTCCCTCTTGCCTGGGGCTAAGGTTTAATAGAGCATCCTCCTCTTTAAAGCATTGCATTTCAGTCATCCAGTTATTCTAAATTTCACATACAAGTGATATCGTCCTGTGTTTATCCTTCTTCGGACTTGTTTCATTTAACAATCGTCAAAGACATTTCTAAAGTTGATATGATGGATATTATTATTATTAGCTTTTGAGGTCATACCTGGCGATGCTCAGAGGTTACTTCTGTCTCTGCACTTAGGAATTACTCCTGGTGGTGCATGGGTGGACCATATTGGATACTCGGAATTTAATCCAGGTCAACCATATAATTTACAAACATCCTACCCGTATCAATCTGGCCCCAGGATTCACTCTCGATGCTATACTTTCTAGATGTTTTGAGAAAATCATACTATTTATCCATCATTATAATCATAGAGGAAAATCACTGACCTGAAACTTCTGTGTACATTCTCTTCATTCTTTCTTATTCCTTTGTCACTAGCATCTACTTGTATTTTTTCCCATGGTGCCACACTCATATTGATAGTAGGGCACTGTCTTCAGCCTCTAACAAGAGGAAAACATTTCTTCTGTCTCTGAGATCTAGAAGGACCCTTTGTAGTCAGGCAAAAAAAAAATTAAAAAGCTAAACTGCCCTTGAGCCTGCAGTTGGGAAAATAGGATCAGATGCCTACTGGATAAAGTGGTATTTCTCTAAATTTATTTAATCTAAATTGACAAATATCAAGCTACATGAATGGTCAGTGGTTGATCAGTGGTATGGAAATTGGATGGTAGTTATGATAGAGGAGGATCCATTTGACAATACTAGTTGGAAATGATCACTCTGGACAAGAGATGAGTGTTGGAAGCAGGTAAAGGGATATACATGATAACCTGTCAGCTTCTGTATTGCAAACCATAATGCCTAAAATGAAAATAGAAAGAGATAGAGAGAGAAAGAGAGAGAGAATTACCTGCCATAGAGACAGGCTGGGGCTGGGGGTGACTTGAAGAAGTAGGAGGGAAACTGAGGACCCTGGTTTTGGGAAAATACACTGGTACAAGGGATGGGTTATGGACTATTCAAACACAATCATCAACAATTATGTAATTCTCTAATTCACCCTGATTCAATAAAAAAATAAATAATTTATAAATTTTGACCCCAGTTCTTACCAAACCAATGTGAACACATTGCCAACTTTACTGAATACAATCTGTAACTGTAATTGTAAATGTAGAAGAGAAACCCTATTGCCCCTCAGAGACAGGTTTCTCTGTAGAAAAAAAAAAATTATCGTCTTATGAAGGGTTACTAAAGTTTCCATTTAAAATCCTACGATAATAGTGGTTGGGGTTGGAGTGATAGTACAGCAGGTAGGGTGATTGCCTTTAATGCACCTAATCTGAGCATAATCCTGAGCATCCAGTATGATCCACTAAGCCCCACCAGGAGTATTTCTTGACTACTGCCAGGTGAGGCCTCAAAACAAAAGAAAACTACAAAGTATTATTACCACACCCTTTAAAGCATGCAGAGAGTTTACTCTAGGTACTCAGATAGTGCAGTTACAGAGGGGGTTCCAGCTAACAGGCTTCTGGGACCTGCTTTGGGACTGAAGACTGTACTTCTATACTGCCTTGCCTCATTGTCAGGGGAGAGGGAACAGGTTTATAAGACCTTGTAGATATTCCCGTAACCAATAGACAAACAATTTAAACTGAACAAAATAACAAAATATATTGAGAAATACATAACTTCTCTGTTACTCCAGTAAAACACCTTAATTATCCTGAGTATTACATTGAGGGTATTAGCATACAACATACCCATAGCTATGAGCTTCCTACAAACCACTTTCTATTTGTCTCAAAAGATTTCAAGATCAAAACACAATCATGAAAGTTTGTAAGTCTGTATCTCATGGTGATTCATTAAAATACAAAACAGATTTCGAGATAAAAGAAAACAAAGATTGAGGCGCTGTGTGTATTCGTTTGAATGTGAAATTCCGGTAACTGTCGACTGACCTTTTATTTTGTTAGCCTGCATCCGTGAACCAGAAATGCTAAGGAAAGATAAGGTTGTCTGAGATTCTTTTTTATTTGAGCCGCAATACTGGGTTTGGCAGAGCCACGTTTGTAATTAGTACATCAAAACTCACTGTGCCAGATGCGAAGTCCAAAGTCCTGGGCTGGCCACATGCAAGGCAAATTTTGTAGAAAGTTCCTTAATTAGGAAATGCTAACTCCTCGTTCCCCCCGCCCCCCCGGCTGCCAATACAAATATGGCAGGTGAATCTTATGGAAACTTGGACAGATCTCTTATTGGCTAAACTAAAACTTCAAATATCCGAAGATTGATCTTAATTTCTAAAACTCTGATATATAGGTCCACTGAGACCTTCTAATGAATTAGAGGCAAGGTCTGGGTATTTGTTCTGGGTTTTGCAAAACATGCGGAAAAGCTTATAAACAGGCATTGGAGGACTAGGTCCGGTGTTGAAGCACAGGGTCTGTAGTCTAACGGTCAGCATCTAACGGTACAGAAGAGAAGCTGGTGGCTGGAGCACAAAGGTTTCCTGGCTAAGGAGCACGCACCTTTGAGCCCGCCCCCAGTAACCAGTTCGCAGGGCTCTAGGCCTTAGCAACAGCCAATGAGAGAGGAGCGGGGCAAAACATGGACCAACTGAAGGCGTGTTCATAGATATTTCCTGACCCTGGGGCAGGGTTTGCTCATTGCCTGTCTCAACATCCAAGGGTTAGTCGTGGACTCTGATCTGTGGGGATGAGGTCTAGAAAATTGCACTGTGGATCGCGAGCATCTCGAGTCTCCCAGGAATCCCCAGATGACAGGTCAGCAGGATGGGGGCTGTTTTTGCCTTGAGTGGGCCAGGGAGGAAGCGACCCTGGGGACGAAGGAGCTTCACCCAGGACTCAGAGGGTCCCGCTGGCAGGTGGTGGATTAAGTCCTTGGGGGCAAGTTGGATTTGATGGCTGGTGACCAGCGCATTTTAAACCCTGTTGGTAGAGGCGTCTATACTGCCGACATCAGGGATTGGATTCAGATCTTCCTGGAGAAACTTTCGCGAGAGTTTCCTTCTGACAGCTATCCACCCTGCTCTCCATGTTCTGGGAGAGCCACCCAAGTTCTGGGAGAGTCAGGGTCAGTGGTGTGTGTGTCTGAAATGCTTTTGCTGTGGGGATCAGGTGCCAGATTCGGAACTGATAACCCAGGGTCAAATGCCCGTTTCTCACCTGTCCAGCAATTATATTGCTGGACAGAGGCAGGGGGGGGATGGAGGGATGGGGGTGGGAGGGATATTATCCATGGTGGTGGAAAATGGGCACTGGTGGAGGGATGGGTATTTGATCATTGTATAATCGAAACCCAAGCACAAAAAAATTGTAAATCTTCAACTGTACCTCACGGTGTTTCACTAATAAAAATAAAATAAATAAAAAATTAAAAAAACAATTAAAACAACAAAAAAAACCTTATTTTATTTAATTATGTGGGGGGTAATTTTTTGTCATGCTCTACCCAGCAGTGCGTTTCTCCCCCCGCCCCCCACCCCTGCCTCATTTGGACAAAGCAAGAACCAGAGAAATAAACGGGTCAGAGATGTGTTTGTCAATTTCTTGTTTATGACGACTTCAATGAGGGGGAGGGGAGGGGAACTGAGTGGCATCATATTAAAATGTTATCAGTTTCTGAGAATTTAAGTTAGGTTATTTTTAACTTTATGATTTAACTACCGTGTAACCCCAACAACGGCCAGGATCCAGAGATTATCACACCAAGCTCCCGGGAGCACACAGCTGCATTTTTATTTATGTTTATTTATTTTTTCAGGTTACCTTGAATATCCCAACCAAACGGCAGAGCCTGGCAAGCTATCTGTGGCATATTCGATATGCCACATCCAATAAGAAAATGGATTTCATTCTCTTGATCCTGAATACGGCAGAGTTGAGAAGGATGTGGAAGGAGAGGCTGATAAAATCTCAAGGCCGAACTAGGCTGCCAAAACGAGGAAAGACAAAAATGGTTGTCTGTACTTTCAATGGATGTATTCTGGCATCTGATGATTCATCGAGGACCTGAAGGTACACGTGCGAAAGATCAAGTATGACATTATTGGTCTGACCGAAACGAGAAGGCATCAATCACATCACGCCATTTTTGACACTGGAGAAGAACTTTTCCTTGGAACATGTGACAAAAGAGGCATCGGTGATGTCGGTATCATTGTCAACACGAATTTAGCCCTGAGCATTGATTCATTCGAATGCCTAACAACTTGAATCGGATGATTTCACTTGAATATATGTGGCTCGCTGCCAGCAGTTTCTATCTTTGTTGCCTATGCACCAACATCCAATTATGGTGAAGGAGAAATTGAGAAGTTCTACATGGAGCTGGAGAAGTTCTATAAAGAAGACCACACCTTCTACAAGATTTTAATGTCAAGATAGGACCAAGAAGATTAGCCGATGAACTCCACATTGGGACCCATAGCATAGAATGGAGTAAACAGGGTGACAGACTGTCTGAGTTCATCATGTCAACCAAGACCATCCATGGTAACTCACAGTTCCAAAAGGCTGAATCTAAATGTTGGACATGGGAGTCTCCTGGTGGACGGTTCCACAATGAAATAGACTACATCATATTCAATTGGCGGTTTTGCCTAACTGATGTTGCTGTTGGCTGGAAATTCCAAAAGGGATCGGACCACCGTCTCCTTCGTGCAAAATTCTACCTCACAGAACGGGGAGAAAAGAATGCAAAGTTTAAGGAGAGAACTCACAGAATGACCACCAACTGGGAGCTCTTTGGCTCTGTTGCAGCAACATGGAAGGATGCCGTCATTGACAACATTGACAAAGAATATGATTGAATGAATCAGCACCTCCATGTTTGTGCGAGGAATGCCAAGAGAGATAACCACAAAAAATGCCTTTCTTTGAACACTCTTGAACTTATTCGCCAACGTGATTGGCACATGCCTCAGGCAAGCAAATGTCCGAGCTGGCAAAACAGTGCAGAGAAGTAATCTAGGATGATTTCAAAGACATGATAGCAGCAGTGCTGGTAGATGTGGCAGAAGTTGGGAAAAGCATTTGTAATGCCGCCTGTACTTCACCAACTACAAGACCAAGATGACTGCCCTCCGACATCCTGATGGATCTGTCACACCTTCCAGAAGGGCAATGGAGATTATTCATGACTTCTACTCAGATCTCTTTAATAGCCACGTTCACTTGCCCACATACCAAATTCCGCGAGATGGATATGCCGTTTCCAATGTTCCCCTCCCGAAATCCAACACGCCATCTCTTCGGTAAAGAAACAAAGAGCATCTGGCCCAGCCACGTTCAGACCTGAACACCTGAAGCACTTACCATCAGTACTCATCAATACACGGGCTTGGCTCTTCACATGCTACCTGTTTGAATAAAAGGTTCCATCCCAATGGAAAAGCAGCAGGACTGTACTACTATACAAGAAGGGAGACATTACAACATTGGCAACTATCACCCAATCTGCCTATTGTCGGTCATCTACAAACTGTTCACTCGAGTCATCCTGAATAGGATTGACAGAACACTAGATGAAGGACAACCATGCGAACAAGCCAGGTTCTGAAAAGGATTCAGAACCATCGACCATATCCACACGATAACCAAAGCTCATTGAGGTTTCTCAGGAGTTCAAGATGCCGCTCTGTCTAAATTTCATTGATTTAAAGAAGGCCTTTGATTCTGTTGAGACGGAAGCGGTCATAGAAGCCCTAACCAATCAGGGCGTACAAACTCAATACATCAGGATCCTCCGTGAGCTCTATTATGAATTCAGTACCAGGATCTCACCATTCTACAAAGAAGTAATCATCCATGTCAAGAGAGGGGTTCGGCACGGTGATACCATTTCACCAAAACTCTTCAGTGCCACCCTCAAGAACATCATGCGAAGACTGGAATGGGAAGGAATGGGAGTGAAGATAGATGTTCGGCAACTACACCACCTCCGCTTTGCTGATGACATCTTTCTAATAACAGCAAACATCAGCGAAGCGGAACAAATGCTGACTGACTTCGACCGTGAGTGCGGAATGGTCGGATTACAACTCAATCTCACAAAGACAATGTTCATGAGAAACAGTCTTGTTTCTGATGTTCCATTCACTCTCAACAGAACCACCATTTCCGAATGCAACATTTATATATACCTAGGTCGAAAAATTAACATGATGAATAACCTGGCACCTGATTTACGCAGGAGGAAGAGAGCAGCTTGCTATGCCTTCAAGAGCGTTGAAGAAATAACTCAGAGGACAAAGAACCTCCAGCTCCGAGCACATCTCTTCGATTCCACTGTTCTTCCTGCATTAACTTATGCCTCAGAGACCTGGACCCTACAAAAATAGGATGAGAACGCCATTCAAGTCTCTCAAAGAGGAATCGAAAGAACTTTGCTTGGAGTATTACGCTTGACTGAGAGATAGAATCCAGAGTTCTGATCTTCATCAACGCTCAAGAATCAGGGACGCTGTCTCATTTGCCAACGCATCAAAAATCAGATGGGCTGGACACGTAATGAGGTTTAGAGATGACCAGTGGACTAGAGCCATTACTGACTGGATTCCACGCAACGTCAAAAGATCGTGTGGACGCCCACCTACAAGATGGTCAGACTTCTTCGTCAAGATCCTGAATGATTGTTTTGAGGCTCTGCATGTTCTTAGAACGAGCAGATGCCACTGGGCTACGTGAGCACGCAACAGGGATAAATGGAGACGTTACTGGCACCCGCTCGAGTAAACCGATGAGTAACAGGGTATCAAGTGATCAAGTGATTTGACTTGGCAGTGATTCTGGAGTCCAGAGCCCAGCCAGCTTCCCCACTCTAGTGCGCTGATCTCAACTTTCTATATTGTACTTGGGATACCTCGACTTCAAGGAAACAGTGTGTCTTGGATCTTCACTTGACTCAAGTGGAGAAGCTTCAATTTATGCTATTTCAACTGTAGCAAATACATTCTTCACACCTAATATGAACACTGATAACTTGGTTTTTGTTAGAATTTGAAATGGCTTCGAAACGTTGCCACGGGCCAGGGCAACGACTCAAAGGGCTGGGGCGCATGCCAGACTAGCAAAAGACCCCAAGTTTGAATGCGGGCTCCCTTTGTTCCCCCCTCCCCATGTCTGCCCCACTGGGTGTGACGTCAGCAGCACCAACTCTGGTGGTCCCCAACACTGAAGGTGAACACTGAACTGCACACCAAACCTTTGAACCCAACAAGGGCAGTTTTAAAGAGAGGGGGACCCTGTCAGGCACCTCCATGGAGCTCCTTTCCCGTTCCCAGAAACGGATCAAAATAAAATAAGCTTACAGAAAGGCCCTGGGTAGAGAATACTTACTTGTTTCAATCATTTAGTGTTCCAACACCACCAATGTGACTGTCCTTCAACCAATATCCCCAGTTTCCGTCCCAATCCCAATCTACCCCCTTTGGCACATCAAAAATTTACTTTGTATTATTTATTCCAACAAAACATTGAGAACGACAAATAGAAGCATCAGAAACTTGATCAGTAAGGGCTGATTAGTGCACATCTGAGTCTTTTAATAAATGTATTTGTGGGGCTGGAGCTATAGCACAGTGGTTTGGGCATTTGCCTTGTAGGCGGCCGACCCGGGTTTGATTCCCAGCATCCCATATGGTCCCCAGAGCACCGCCAGGAGTAATTACTGAGTGTGTAGCCAGGAGTAACCCCTGTGCATCGCTGGGTGTGACCCAAAAAGAAAAAAATTGTTCATTTAAATTTAAATTTTATTTTTATAAATCACTTGATCACTTGATATCCGTTACCCATTGATTTGCTCGAGCGGGCACCAATAACGTCTCCATCCATACTTGACACGTGCTAGTGTAGCCAAATGGCGTCTGTTTGTTCTAGGAACAGGAATGAAGAGCCTCAAACTGATTGTTCACAGTCTTGATGAAGAAATCTGGCCATCTCTTAGGTGAGCAGCCATGTGATCTTTTGACGCCCTGGGAATTCAGTCAGTAATGGCTTTAGTCCAGCAGTTATCTCCAAGTCCCATTACATGTCCAGCCCATCTGATTTTTGACACCTTTGCAAATGAGACAGCATCCCTGATTCTTGACCGTTGACGGAGATCTGAACTTCAGATTCATTCATTTGAGTGAAGCTTGATACTCCAAGCATAGTTCCTTCAATTCCTCTTTGGGAGACCTGAATAATGTTCTCATCTTGTTTCCATAGGGCCCAGGTCTCTGAGGCATATGTTAATGCAGGTAAATCAGTGTATTCGAAGAGATCTGCCTGGAGCCAGATGTTCTTTGTCCTCTTAGCTATTTCTTTGACTCTCTTAAAGGTGTTCCAAGCCACTCTCTTCCTCCTGCGTAACACAAGTGCCAGGTCATTCATCATATTGACTTCTCGACCTATACACATAACTGTTGCATTCGGAGATGATCATTCCATTGAGAGTGAATGGAACGTCAGGAATGAGACTGTTTCTCATAAACATTGTCTTGGTGAGATTCAGCTGTAGTCCAACCTTTCCACACTCACGGTAGAAGTCAGCCAGCCTTTTTGCCAGTTGGTTAATGTTTGTTGTTATTAGAACGATGTCATCAGTAAAACGGAGTTGGTGTAGATGCCAACCGTCTATCTTCACTCCCATTTCTTCCCATTGCAGTCGTCGCATGATGTTCTCGAGTGTGGCATTGAAGAGTTTTGGTGAAACGGTATCACCCTGCCGAACCACTCTATTGACATCCATGATCACTTCTTTGTAGAATGGTGAGATCCTTGTAGTGAATCTGTAAAAGAGTTCACACAGGGTCCTGATGTATTGAGTTTGAACGCCCTGTTTGCAAGGCTAGGCTAGCTGTCTTCGATCACAGCTTCCATCTCAACAGAATCAAAGGCCTTCTTTAAATCAATGAGCGTTAGACAAAGCGTCATCTTGAACTCCCGAGAAACCTCAAAAAGCTTGGTTATCATGTGGATATGGTCAATCGTGCTGAATCCTTTTCGGAAACCGGCTTGCTGGTATGGTTCTCCTTCATCTAGTGTTCTGCCAATCCTATTCAGGATGACTCGAGTTAACAGCTTCTGGATGACAGACAGTAGGCAGATTGGGCAATAGTTGCCAATGTCTTGAATGTCTCCCTTCTTGTACAGTAGTACAGTCCTGCTGGTTTTCCACTGGGATGGAAACTTGCATTCAGATAGGTAGCGTGTGGAGAGCAGAGCCAGTGTATTGATGAGTCCTAATGGCAGATTCTTCAGGGTTTGGTTCTGACTTTGTCTGGGCCAGGTGCTATTCACTTCTTTACCGACGAAATGGTGTGTCGGATATCAGAAGGGAGAACGTTGGGAACGACATATTCATCCAGCAAAATTTGGTATGTGGGCAGGTGGATGTGGCTATCGAAGAGTTCCTAATAGAAGTCATGTATAATCTTCTTCATTGCCCTTCTGAAAGATATGATAGATCCATCAGAACATCGGAGGGCTGTCATCTTGGTCTTGTAGTTGACCATGAACAGCAGGGCTTTGTGAATGCTTTTCCCATCTTCTGCTGCATCTGCCAGGACTACTGCCCATGTCTCTTCAAGGTCTTCCTTTATCGCTTCTCTTCACTGATTTGCAAGCTCGGGCGTTCGCTTGTGGTTGCCTGAGGCTAGCGCCAAGCCATGTTGGCAAATAAGCTCAGGAGTTTTTGAGGACAGGCATTTTTTTGGCTATCTGTCTCTTGGCGTTTCTCACACAATCATGGAGGTGCTGAACCAGTCAATCATATTCCTCGGCAATATTTTCTATGGCGGCATCTTCCCATGTTGCTGCAATAGTGCCAAAGAGCTCCCAGTTGGTTGTCGTTCTGGATGTTCTCTTCTTAATCTTTGCAGCCCTTTCTCCCCACACCGTGAAGTAGAATTTTGCATGAAGGAGACGGTGGTCCGATCCTGTATGGAATTTTAGAACCACAGCGACGTCGGTCAGGCAAAACCATAGATTGAGTATGATGTTGTCAATTTTGTTGTTAACCATCCACTGGAAGACTCCCATGTCCAACGTTTAGATTTGGCCTTCTGGAACTATGAGTCACCATGGATGGTCTTAGTCAACATGATGAACTCAGACAGACTCTCACCCTGTTCATTCCATTCTAGGCCATGGGTCCCGACTATGAGTTCTTCATCTAATCTTATTGCTCCTATATTGACATTAAAATCACCAAAAATTATCTTGTAGAAGGTGTGGTATTCTTTATAGAACTTCTCCAGCTTTCTGTAGAACTTCTCAATTTCTTCTTCATCATAATTGGATGTTGGTGCGTAGACAATGAAGACAACTACTTTTATAAACTAGTTCACAATATTTGACAACTGCTTTATATTTGACAATTACACTTAATATTTGAACACCGATTCCACCACCAATGGACCTTCCCACCATTTTAGATGTTTCCATTTCGAACCCCAACTTCTGCCCTAAAGCAGAACTAAAGTAATTTATTTTCTATTTTTGTTATCAATAAATAACTGAAAATGCTCAAAAAACTTTCCTTAGGGGAATGTGTGTGAAGATTATTGTATTTCACCCAAGGGCCATTAAACCCTTCTATAAGAGATTACTAATATGCTGTTAAATTAAACCGTATTTAATGTGGTGTGCTACTTTTGGAATATGAGTGGTGTGAGGTATGTGATATTGTGTGGCCACGCAGTCCAGGGTTTCAGTGGCCAGGTCTCGGTTTCTTGAGGTGTGGAGGGGCTTCCCCTGCCGCCCTCCCGGGTACCCTGTATGAAACATCCTGGCTTGGGGTCCAGCAGCATGGCTATTGCATGTGTTGTTTTATGCTGTATTCCAAGAGAGAAGAACAATGAGTCTCTGGATCGTGTCCATTGATGAGATTATCTGGCCCACATTTTATTCTTGAACCCTTCTGAGCACCACGTCAGGAATAGCCTGAGCACTGCCAGATGTGATCCAGCATCCGCCTGACTGCTGACTTTTCCCAAAGAGAGAAATGCTTGAGGATGTTAGTTGCACATCACAACTTCACATTATTGAGGGTTATTTTTTGTTATTTTTTATTTTATAAAGTAGTTCACAATATTTGATTACATTTAATATCCCAACACTAATTCCACCACCATTGTACCTTCCCAACAACATATTTCAGATGTTTCTATCCATCCTGAACCCCAACCCCTGCCCCAAAGCAGAAATGAGATAATATATTTTGTATTGTTTGTTATAAAAAACTGCTGAAAATTCTACAGAAATGTATCCTTACAGGAAAGAGTGCGAAGATTGTTGTATTTCACCCAGGGACCATAAGTGATAATGTGTTGTTAAAGGTTTAGCCTTCTGTGCGTATATATATATATATATATATATATATATATATATATATATAAAACAGACACACACACACATATATCTGTAAAAGAAATATTTCCCTCTAAGATTAGTTGCCTCCTTCTTTGAACTCCATCAAATGTGGTGTAGTATTCTTGGAGTATGGGTAGGGTTGTGTCCTGTGAAGGGTTACACTGCTGTGAGTATGGCTACGCAGTCCAGGAATAGGTTCACTCATGGGTGAGGCTTGACCTGAGCATGTGGAGTCAAACCCTGTGCAGGGTCTGGCAGCATTCTTCTGGTGAGTGTCATGTTATGATCTCTTCCGGGAAAGGACATGGGATCTGGATGGTCACCAATGACGAGATTATCAGGACTCAGCCAGAGGTTGTTTATGGGCCTGACTATTGACTTGCTGGAGACAGGGCCATATGGCCAGAGGATCTCTATTCCATTCCTGTATATGGTTATTCAATCACGGGTGAGGCTCAGTCCAAATGTATGGAGTGCGGCCATGAGCATGACGGTGGTTGAGTTCTGGATGTTTTCGGCTGCGAGGACTGGGTCCCTTGGGGCAGGCAGAGGTTTTACCCAACCCCTCTGGGGTGCCCTGGGTGAAATATCGTGGCTCAGGGTCTGGTGCCATAGTTATGTCAAGTGTCATGTTATACTCTCCTCCAGGAGAGAAGGACATGTGACTCTGGATGGTGGCCAATGACGAGATTATCTGTCGCAAACCAGAGGTGGCTTATGGGTGTGACTGCTGAGTTGCTGGGATAGGGAAATATGGGCAGAGGATCTATTGAGGAATTTTTGATATTTTGGTTGGGTTAGGCCATGGCAGGATTCAGTTTCCATGTCAGAGTGTATCCAATTCTCATTGAATGATGAGGACAGAATGAGTGGAGGAAAAGCAGATTCATTATAGTATCTGTGGAAAATATCAATCCATGACCATGCAAGTTTTTATTTTTTTATTATTATTTAAAATAATAAAACTGGACAAACTTGCAGGCTACTGAATGTAACCTGTCCGCATGGCAGAGTCTGGTAAACTCCCCATGGCTTACCCAATATGCCAAATACCAGTAACAATGATGGGTCTCATTCTCCTAACCCGGAAAGAGCCTTGAATCTCAGGGCTAGGACGAAGGAGATGTTACTGGGGCCTGCTCGAGGCAATCGATAAACAACAGGATGGTCGTGATCGTGATCATGATGATTATTTATTTTTTTTAAATTAAATCACCAGGAGATAGGGCATTACAAAGCTGTTCATGATTGGGTTTCAGTCATAAAAAGTTGTAACACCCATCCCTCCACTAGTATAATTTCTTAGCACCAGTGTTCCCAGTTTTCCTCCCACCCCGTCAAGTCACACCCCCCAGCCTGCCTCTATGGTAGACACCTCTCTTCTCTCTCATTCTCTTTCGCTTATTTTAGTCATTATGATTTGCTATACAGATGCTGAAAAGTTATGTATATCCCTTCACCTACTTTCAACACTCAGTTCTTGTCCAGAGTGATCATTTCTAATTATGCTGTCATGATGAATCCTCCTCTATATTAATTACCCTCTATCTCCAAACCTTTGTGGTAATTCCCAACCATTCACTAGTCCCCATGGCCCCTGTTTTCACTGGCCTCGGATATCAGGTTATTTTAAATTATTTAGATTTTATAAAGTTGTTCACAATATTTGATTACAATTAATATTCAAACACCAATTCCACCACCATGACACCTTCACACCACCATATTTTGGAAGGTTCCATCTCAAATCCCAACCTGGGCCCCAAAAGCAGAACGGAAATAATATATTTGGTATTGCTTGTTATGAAAAACCACTGAACATGATACAAAAAGTTTTCTTAGAGGAAACAATGTGAGGATTGTTGTATTTCACCCACGGGCCATTAAGCTCTTCTATAAGAGATCATTCAAATGTTGTTAAAGGTTGAGCCTTGTGTACTATATACATATGTGTGTGTGTTTGTGTGTGTGTGTGTGTGTGTGTAAAAAATATTTTCCTCTAAGATTGGTAAGATTGGTTGCCTCTTACATGAACCCTATCAAATGTGGTGCGTTACTCTTGGAGTTTGAGTGGTGTGTGGTATGAAGTGTTGTACGGATTCAAATGTGGCCTTGCAGTTCAGGAATAGGTTCACTTGTGGGTGAGGCTCGGCCAGAGTGCGTGGGGAGTGGCCATGATCATGGTGGCACTTGAGTTCTGGAGGGTTATGGTTGCCCGGGATAGGTCCTTTGGGGTGGGAAAGGGTCTCAACCGGCCACCCTCTTGGGCACCCCAAGTGAAACAGCCTAGCACGGGATCCAGGGGCATGGTTATGGCAAGTGTCATGTTATGCTCCCTTCTGGGAGAGAAGAACATCTGACTCTGGATGGTGGCCGATGATTAGATTATCTGGCACCAGCCAGAGGTGGCTTATGGGTGTGACTGCTGTTTCTGGAAACAGGGGGATACGGGTGAAGGATCCCCATTCCTGGTTCCATCGAACCCTGAGTTCTCACTCAAAAAGTCCCGCATAACTGGGTTTTCTGGGGATTCAGTCATACGTGAGGCTGGCCCAAGCGTACGGAGAGTGACAGTGAGCAGGACGGTGGTTGAGTTCTGGAGGTTTTCAGCTGCTGGAGCTGAGTTCCTTGGGGTGGGTATGCGACAGAGTTTTTAGGTTTGTCAGGATACTCCTATCACAGTGCTCCCATTCCTCTGTGTTTATTTGTGACATCTTTCTTTGTGCATTGCTGGGTGTGACCCAAAAAGGAAAAAAAATGACAAAAAGAGAAAGAAAGAAATATTGTTATCATGCTAAATAAAATGAGTCAGAAAGAGCGGAACAGACATAGACTGACTGCACTCATTGTGGAATATAAACATGAGACTGACACCCAAGGGCAGTACACACAAGGCCCAGGAATATTACTCCATGGTTGGTAGCCTGCCTCATGAGCTGGGAACGGGCAGCTGGAATAGAGAAGAGATCACTAAGTCAATGAGGGTTAGAAGGATCGCTCGGGTTGGGAGGAGTGTGCCGAAAATAGATAAAGGACCATAGGTGATAGCCCCTCAGTATCTGTATTGCAAACCATAATGCCCAGAAGTAGAGAGTATGGGGGAGATTGTTTGCCATAGATGTAGGGGGGAGACATTGATGGGGGAAAATGGAGGGATGGGTGTTCGATCATTGTACGACTGAAACTCAAACTCAAGCTGCAATGCAGTTACCCTACCTGCTGTTCTATCACTCCAGCCCAGAGTCTCATTTTTGCTTGGACTCTGGTTTGAACAGAGGCCCTGGTTTTCAGGGTTTATGGTAGAGATCAAGCAGGATGTTGCAGTGAATCCTTTGAAATGGAAAAATATGTAAACCTCCACACTTCAGGCCTTCCTCTGTTATGTTTTGAGGAGCCACACCTGCTTTTCTCAGGCCGTACTCTTGGCTCTGAGCTTATCCATACCTGCGAGGGAGGACATAGGTGTCCTTATGGGAATCTGGACTTTGAATCCAGATCAGTCTTGTGCAATCAAACACCTTCCCGCTGTATCAGCTCTGCACTCCTAGCATTCAGATTTTTATTAGAGTTCCCTAAGCATTGAGGATAAATATTTCTGAAAAGTTTAGGATAATGGCCCTGTCATTGTTCTTTAATAAAGTGGATTAGAGATAGTTGAAATGGACTTGACTGTGCATAGAAAGATTTCTGATGGTTCTACGAAAGGATGGAACGGGCCCCTTGGTCAAAATATTTTACAAATGGTGGGAACCTGGCAGAATGCCCAAACTCCCATCTCAGCATGGTTGGTAGGCAATGACATCAGCTGTGATGACTAACTATAAAGGGTGGTCACATTCCTGGATACCACTATCCACACTTCAGTTATATTAGGAGAAAAGATGACAACACGTTGTGTTTGCAAGTGGTATAATATCAACCGTACTATCCACCAGAATGATTAAAACCATTTTTGGTCTGTCCAAAGGACCAAGTCTTGGGATATGGTGTTGCCAGCAGGGCAATCTGTACCTGTGAGGTGAGTGCATCTGCAGCCTGATGGCACAGTCAGGCTTTCAGATACCCCACAATTGCTTCTATGCCTTTGGCCAGACCCCAAAAACTTGGAGCAAAGTTAACCAAGAAAGTAAAGGGCCAAAAGTTAGGTATGTGGGAGACATACCCACAAACCACCTCCGGCTCATCTATATAATTGGAGGCATGGCCTCTCTGGTTCCTGATCGAACTACTTAACAGCCATGATCCCAGAGGCTCAGAAATAAATCTCAGAACCCAAAATCTTTTGGCAGAAATGTGTCCTGTTCCTGCAGTAGGTTGCTGGGGCTGGGCCACTCCAGGTGGGAATAGGTTTCATGTCTTGGCCTGTTCCCCTTGGCGGTCTGGTGACTGTCCTCCCCAGAGGCCACAAGACAGTCAGGTTTGAGCCCAAAGTGACGAGACACGCGAGGCCTCACCAGATGGTGGTGGAACCGGCCCTTACCACCCTTCCCCAGCGAGACCTCGAGTCACTGCCTACTAACGGCCTCTCTGGCTCCTGATCAAGCTGATTAATGGCCATGATTCCAGAGACTCAGAAACAAATCTCAAAACCCAGCGGCTTTTGGCAGAAATGCATCTGGACCGCATACACGGCCATGACTCCAGAGGCAAAAGGACTTAATCCAGAGCCCGACATCTTGCAGCAGAAAAGTGAATGGACCCTGCGTTAAACTACGGCACCATACCTCCCGAGGAGGGAAATGTTGTTGCTCCTTTCTGCCTTTCTCCCCACTGGCAGCAAGGTGGCCACTGCCTCAGAGCTTATTGAAAAGCCAGGTATGCACCAGTAGTGACGGGGCAACTGTAGTCTCATGGGAAAGGGGTCGGTACTGGCTCATCCTTCATGCCCTACTGACGTCACAAGTTGCGCCCCACGAGTGGCTCTCCACCACAGACATGGCTCCAGAGGAAATGGACTTAGTTCAGAGCCCGGCAGCTTGCGGCAGAAAAGTAAATGGACCATGCGTTAAACTCCAGCACCATGCCTCCCAGGGAGGGAAACGGTGTTGCTCCCTTCTGCCTCCCCCCCCCCCAGCAGCAAGGTGGCCACCACCTCAGAGCTTATAGGAAAGGAAGGTATGAGCCAGCAGTGAATGGCAACTGCAGTCTCATGGGAACAGGGGTGGTACCGGCTTGTCCTTCACTCCCTACCGAGGTCCTGAGTTGCCCACAAGAGCAGCTCTCCGGCACAGCCATAACACAAGGCACACAGAAACCAATCTCTAAATTATCTGGCTCTTTTCAGAAATCCAAAATTGTGTGGCCACAATAGTGACCCTGCAACATTATATGATTCTCATAACCAGCTATAGAAAATAAAGTATTTCACAATGCCTTTTCAGAAATTCTGACTGTTGGGGGAAAATTCTAAACAATGATAGTGCATCTGATGTAGAAATGATGAATGTAACCAATGTAGAGAAGAGATAAGTAGAAATCATCTGCCTCACAGGCATTGGGTGGGGTGGAATGGGGGAATATTGGGGTTAATAAATAAAACTATGAAAAAAAAAGTAAGGTTGAGTTCATGCCCAATTCAATCAGCTAATCAGTGGCTGCATAAATAGCAGTACTACTACATAAAAAAGACTAAGTCTACAAAATGATCTGGTACACTTTGGTGCCCATTAGCTCCTATGTGCCTCCGTTCATAGGGTTGGTTCATACACGGGATTTATTTATTGAAGTATGTTTTATGTAATTCATGCTATACTTGGCAGTTCTTAGGAGTTTGTATTATTTTGGATACCAAGAATGGAACTCAGGAAAACCATGTTTAACACAAGCATTAAGCCACAGTAGTATACTCTTTCCCCTTACTCTTGGTTGAAAACGTGTTTCTAAAGCTGCGTCCTGGGGTTTCCTTGTAGGTTAGAGTTCTCTGCTCTTGTGTTTTCAAGGAGTAGAGTGTTCACTGTACAGTGCTCTCTGATGTTCTTCCCAGTCTTTGCTCCTGTCCAGTGTCTCTCCAGCTCTCTGGGTTGCTGCTAGGCCAGTTCCTCTGCATCTTCAAGGCTGGATTCAGAGTCACTGCACCCATCTTGATTAATGACTTCCCAGCGAAACTCATTGTCCCATGAGCCATTCACAACCTACTTGCCTGTTTTACTTGGAATCAACCTGCTTTTGTTTTTATGATGGACGTGTGTGGGGGGGCATTGGTTCCATGTTTGACAAGTACAGAATCAAGGGACTCCGCCTTAACTCGCTGCCCTGACCTCTGTAACCAGCCCCTCCAGCACTTGCCTCTCCTCTTCTTTATCCGAGCTCATCCCCCTTCCACTCGTTCACCTGCGCTGGCATAATCGTCTTTCTGCCCTTGGAATCTGGCACTTTAAGGCTCCTTGGTGAAATGGATGATGTCACAGACAGGAGTCTTCCATGTGCACGTTTACTTCCTAATGATGTCAAGTGTATCAGGCCTCCTACAGGCACGCGTTTAAAGGACAAAGTGATACTTCAGTCGAACTGAAGGCCAATTAGTGGCAGGCCATGAGGACCTCTCACCTCCAGTGTCTGTAATGTAACTGACGGGACCGCACCGGATTTTGGAGCACTTTTGTGGATGTTTTTCAATCCCCCATCCATTTCCATTGGGTTCCTGGGTCTGACTTGCTCCAGAGGCTTTAGGAGGATGTAGAACTTTGCTAGTTGCATTGGGGAGATTTAGCAAGGCACAGGGGTCTCAGGTGTTTGTGCGTTATCTTGGGGGCACCTTCCCCTCCAGCTCTGCGATGGGGCAGAGTGGCCTGGGTGCGGAGCTGAGGATTGGGGGTTCTGGGAATTGAGGACCCTCGAACGCTGATTGCAGAACTCTTGACCATCCCAACCTTCTCAACCAAGGGTTGTGCCAGACCCTGTCCTGCAGCTTTCAGTGTAGACATGTGTATGTAAAATTTCCAGATCACTTTGAGGGGCAGCTCCTCAGCTCCCAGTGATGACGGACCCTGTTGAAGCCCATCTTTTTCATTGGCAGCTTCCAGGAGGAATCCTGGGGCCATGGTCCTAGCATGTGGCTGAGAGTTGTACATGAATATACAAATGAAAATCGGGACTCAGAGAGATGGTCTTGGTGGCTGTTTGCAAAGTATTTTTGTGAATGTTACTTCCTTTGTATATACAAAGATTCTCTACTTGACATGTTATCTGTTCAGTTGTCACTCTCCATCTTTTCTGACCTGACGACCCCCGGATGTCTGAGTCACCTGATCCTATCCCAGAAACGAGGAAAAATGAAACTTTCTGACCAGTAATATTTAAAGCCTGGCCCTTTAAGGCTCTGGGCAACCGTGCAGGTGACGTCACAGAATCCGGGTCCTTTATCAGAGGAGCCTTGTTATTCTGGGTGGAAGTGCCAGCGGGCTGCAGAAGGTGAGAAGCGGATGAGGGGGCATCCAGGGGAAGCTGGGGCAATCAATACCATCGATGAACAATAGGATGATTGTGATCGTGATGTGTTTTAGGCCTTTATCTGGTGGTGCTCAGGAGTCCCTCCCTGGGGATCCGAGGACCCTTTGGGGTGTCAGGATGCGAGTTCAGTGCCCTCCCTGCTGACCCATTGCTTGGGTCCCTCACAAAGCAGAAAGTGTCAGAGCTAGAGGGAGTGTCAGTCTCCCCCCCCAGATCGGATGGGGTGCGTGAGGGCACCTCAGCGTTAACTTAGTATCGGGGCGTCTCCCAGCACCTGGTCAGCACAGGCATGGGTGGAACATCCCAGCAGTGTACCCTGGACATCCTGTTACTGGCCCCCTTTCATTCCTTAGGCTGATTGTGGAGTAGGGCTAAAGCGCAGGTTTCCGTCATCAAAGGGACTTGGGGGGCATTCTTTTTCCTCTTGGGGGTTTTTGAGTCCCACCTGGCAGTGTTCAGGGGTCACTCCTGAGGTTGCTCAAGTACCCCATATCTGGGTCAACAGCATGAAGGAAAAAACACCCTCTCCTGTGTCCTTTCATTCTTCCTGGGCGTCGGGGGGGGGGGGGGTGCTGGGCATATTCTTTATATGCTTGGGGCTCAAAAGCATTTGGCAGAGCCTTTGATTTTCACTTGTTTCTTGTGTATTCAGTGGGTTCTGGGGATATAGGGAGGTGGGGAGCTTCTATTTACTTCTATTTATTTACTTATGTTTCTTTTTGGGTCACACCCAGCGATGGATGTTGGTTACTCCTGTTTCTATATTCAGCAAGTAGTCCTAGTGGTGCCAGGGATGCCCAGATTATATCCAGGTCAGCCACCTTCAAAACAAGTGCAAATTTGTCTATGTTATCACTCAGGCCCCAAGCTGTAGAGTTTTAAGACAACTCAGTGTTGGGGGGGGTGGGTCTAGAGGGGTGCATCAGGGTTGTGCTATGCCACAGTGGGTCTGGCAACCAAATATGCAATCTTAGCAGGAAGTATTTTGAGCACTTCCAGAGTGTGCCCTAAACCCTCTAATAATGCAATTTAGGATCATTATTGGCCACCACACTTTTATTGATTTAAATGAATTAATTATTTAGTCTGTAGGAGTACAGCTGCAAAAGTCAGTTGCTATTCCTGCCTCAGTACTCAGAGATCACTCCTGGCTGAGCTCAGGGCACCTTATGGGATGCCAGGATTCAAACCTGGGTTGGCCGTGTGCAAGACAAGCACCTCACTTGCTCTGCTATCTCTCCAATCTCTTTTCACAGAAATTTCTTTATTATTTAATTTATTGTACTTTTTGAGGTCACAGAACCACTCAGTGCTCAGGGCTTACTCTTGGTTCTGAGTTCATGTATCATTTTTAGCAGTGCTGGAGTGGGTGAACCTATGTACTGTTGCATATTGACCCCAGCTTAGCTGCTTGATAGAAAAGCACCCTAGCAACTTATTATCTTTGCTAACCCTATATGATTATATTTCCTCAGAAAAAAGAATTTCTGCCTCACCTGTCAAGATTCCAGTCACCCCCCACTGTCCATCACTCCCAGACCAGGGTAGTGCCCTGCTGTTGAAGTGAGTACTTGAAGAAAGGGGTTTTACAGGGACCAACTGCAATAGCTTCTTAATGTCTTACTCTTAGGGGGCTGGTGCAATAGCATAGCCAGGAACGCATTTGTGTTTCTTGCCGTGACCAGAGTTATCCCCGCCACACCTTGAGCATCACTAGGTATTACTCCAACCCTCCTACTCCGGAAATCGTCTTGACACATGAGCATCCTTTGAACATCTTTTTTAGGTTGGAGTATATGTCCTGTCTTCCCCGCCCCATTTGCCATAAACTTGGAGATAGTCAGAGACTCTCCCCCTCTGTGTATGTGTGTCTGAGATGCAGCTCCTCTCCTTGGGTCTATCTCACTACTTGGGGAGCAGATGAGGTGAGATTTGGGACCACACCTGGCAGTGATTGAGGTCTGTGCCCTGCTCTGTGCTCAGGGGACTAGTGGACACTAGGTACCAGGGAAGGCCCTCTGGGCTTCCAATTGGCCGGCATCTGCTTCAGTCTGGTGTGCTCCTCCCTGCCCCTGTGTTCATAACTTCATTGAAAGTGAACATTCTTGAGTCCTTTCAACAAGTGGCTGTTAGGAGGAAAGGAAGGAGTTGGAGGCTCTGAGCAACATTATGGACTTTAAAATCTCATTTAGAATAAGTGTAATTTTTCTTTGCCTTTTATTCTTTTATCTTGTTTGGGACACAGCAGTGATGCTCAGGTGATAGTTCTGGCTTGGCACTCAGGAATCACTCCTGGCGGTGCTTGGGGGACCGGATTGGATTCTGGTGACCAAACAAATGCCCTGCCCTCTGTACTATCACTCTGTCTCCAAGTATAATTTTTCATTCGCTTTTTCTTTTATAAAATCACTCACCCGTAGGAGTGAAATCATAGTTGGAAAACCTGGCCTGCCAACTCTGAGCACTTCTGGATGTGGTCCCAAAACAAAATAACAAACCCAGAGGATTGACCCTTGAGAACATATTACTAGATTTCACACCGCTGCTGTTGGCAGATATCTTCTACTTGCCTTTATTTGGGCAGGGGGAGGATTGGATATGCGGGCTTTTGCCAAACCCTTCAGTGCTCCGGGATCACTCCTTGGCAATTCAGGATGTCAAGTTGAGTCTTCTGAATTCATGACAAGTGCCCTGCCACTCACTGTCAGCTCTTTAAGGCCCCTGCAAACCTTTGAAATTGCAGCCTGTACTTTCTGGCTCAGGTTTGCACTAGGAGGCCCCAGGTGCCAGCAGCCCTGTCCTGACCGCTACCAGCTGGGCCTCATCCCTGCTCTCCGTTTGTATCCTTTGCACAAGGTTCACATTATTTATATAGAATTTGAATTGATGTGATTAGAGATAGTCCCGGAGTGCAGGACCTGTACTTGAAAGCAGTCTTCCACCTTACAGTCTCCTGTACAACGCAGGATTCCCCAAGCACTACTCAGGTAAGCCCAAAGTTCTGCCACCTGTAGCCCCAAAACCCAAACCTGCATTCTACAAAACTGGCTGTTGCAGGAGGTTGATTTCTGAACAAATTATATATAATATATATATTATACCCACAACACACACATATATACATATACATATATAATATACATATACATATATGTATATATATACATATATGTAATGTCATATCCTATGGTATCTGCCAAAATGTACCCAAAGGTACCTAGTGTGGTGTGGTGTCAGGGTATACAAGTCAGCCGTGTACAAGGCCAGTACCCTACCAGATTATATTTGTGGCACCTAAATTTGTTGATTTATTTTTGACTTACCACACCCGATGGAGATTAGAGTTTTCCCCGGCTCTTTTATCATTGATAATGCTAGGTTTGGGTACCCTGTGAGGTGATAGGGATTGAACCCTTTTAAGCAGTGTGCCACACAAGCAAGTCATGGTCTGTGCTATCTCTGTGGCGATCATAAAAATGCTTTTATGTTAATTTGAGAAAGTCGTGTTCTTTTTTCTGATTAACTACATAATTCACTTTTTTTGCTTTTTGGGTCATAACTGGTGATGCACAGGGGTTACTCCTGGCTAATGCATTCAGGAATTTCTCCTGTCGGTGATTGGGTATCCATATGGGATGCTGGGAATCAAACGTGGGCTAGTGGCGTGCAAGGTAAACGCCCTACCTGCTGTGCTATCGCTCCAGCTCCCCACAATTCACTTGTTGTGTGTTTTTGTTTTCGGTTCACAGCCAGAAGTACTCTGGGCGTAGTCCTGACTGTGCACTCAGGAATCACTTCAGGGGCGCTTGGGGTACCTATGGGAAGTGGGGGTTGAACTAGATTGCATGTAAACAGATGTTCCCGGACTCTCTGAGCGGCTCTCTCTCCCTGTCCGCATTGGGTGTTCTCAATCCACTTATCACCCCGGACAGCTGTTGCTTTGGACCGGCGAAACAAGAATGAGGGCCAAGCTGGTTGCTGAGTAGTTGCAATTTATTCAATCCCTTGTCTCTCCAGCTCTATCCAACCATCTCTCTAACTTGCTCTACAATGCTCTCCGTGACTCCTCTCCAATCTCCCCAGCCACTCTTACTCTCAGCTCTCAGCCTTCTCTCTAAGTCACAACCATCTCTAACTCTGTGTCTCTTCTTCTCTCAGTCTCCTTCAATCCCTGTCTTCGTGAAGCTGCTTTTTTTACTTCTCTCAACATGCCCCCCAACCACGCCTCCACACAGGAAGTGTAATGAAAAATGTTTTTCCAGACTTCCCCATCACCTGCAGCCCACCAGGGCAAAGCACACCTTAAGGTGTGTTTCTCCTCTCCTTAGATCAGTAAATGACTTAACATATTTAACAAAGTGGTTGGGCGTTTGCCTTGCGCAAGGCCTGGCAAGCTACCCGTGACATATTCAATATGCCAAACACAGTAACAGCAAGTCTCAAAATGGAGACGATACTGGGCCTGCTCAAGCAAATCGATGAACAACGGGAGGACAGTGACAGTGACAGTGACAGTTTTGCTTCCTAATATTTACCGTTCTGTGTGGACACAGTACTAGACATTTTTAGGCTTGTGGGGTGACACTCCTGGGCACTTCTCACCACAAACTCAGACTACAGGCCAGATCAGTCACTCCTAATCCCATCAGGGTCCAAGTCTAGTTATTTCTATCTGATTCATGACAGAATTTGCCCATGAGCATGCCCTTAACTTATAGATAAGCATTATGGTACTTTGGCCAGGCACATTTCGATGCCAGGGTAGCTAGCTTACCACTTGCCCTGGGTCCATCCAGTCCATCTTTGGGATCCTGATTTTGGGGATCAAGGAAGTAAGGGCAACTGAGGCTTAAGTCAAGAGAGCAGATGTCCAGGAGGTAATATTATCTGGAGATAATCAACTCCCAAGCCACAGGCTTGTCTTTGTAACTGTCTTCCTATATGCATACAAAATGCAATTGCTCTGAAATCGCTAACCACACAGAGGACATTAAGGAAAAGAGAAAGACAATGTTTAAAGGAAAAGTCTGATAAGGAGACAAAGGTAATTGAAAGGTTAGGGGGGGCAATCAACAAAGACAAGCTCCAGAGATCAGGAAGGAAGGACAAACCAATAATATCCTACAATACCTGGTGATGTTCAGGGGTTTCTCCTGGGTCTGCATTCAGGTATTATTTCTGTTGGTGCTCCGGGAGACTCTCCAGGATACTGGGGGGTTGAACCTAGGTCGGCCATGTGAAAGCAACACCCTACCCCTATCTACAGTTGCTCTGGTCTCAATTGGAGACAGTTTAGATGAACTTTACTGTACAGAGAATGTCGTTTGAAGGGATGGAAGGGACACTGTGATAAAATCTTCTATAAGTGGGAATTCGGGTCAGCTCCCAAGCTCCCTACATCCCAGCAGGCCATTCCATTTACCTGTGATTACTCACAAGGTGGGTCACGGTCCTGGATTCCACCCATGTCACTTTACTAATATTAGAAGAAAAAAGCACAACATTTATGATTGGACAGAGCAAAATTCCATCCATCTCAGGGTAGATGGTGCTCAGGGGACCATTTGGAATTCTGGACATTGTACCTAGATTGACTTCATACAACCCGCTGTACTAGCCTGATACTCAGTTTGAAATTATGTTTCTGAAACGGCCTCCTGGAGTTTTCCTTGTAGCTGAGAGTCCACTGTTTGTGTGTTGTCAAGGGTTAGAGCGTTGTCCAGAACGTGCTCTCGGATGTTCTTACCAGCCTTTGCTCCTATTCCATGTCTCCAACTCTCTGGGTTTCTACTAGGCCAGTTCCTCTCGTAATCCACAGGGCTGGCTTCGGAGTCACTGCTTTCACCCCATCTCGATTTATTACTTCCCCAAGAAACTCACTGTCCCATACCCCACCAGCTACGTACCGGCAGAGCTTGATTTCTTTTGACATGAAAACTCTCATGGCATAGACTACTAATTGGAATCCTTCTCTGCTATTCTACAAGGAAGCAGCCAGCCCTGGTGGAATATCTCTTCCTGCACACTGTGATAAAGGCTCAAGTGAGCAATTTTTCCCCCATCCCCATGGGGATGTCGAGACAGGTGGGATGTCTTCTGAGGGTGATCAGATGATCACCCTTCCCATGTTCTCAGCACCATGCCCTTCCCTTAAAAGTCCTTCATGAAGAATAAGAGAAGGAACACATGGAGGGTGCGGGATCCCGGAGGAAAAGAAAAAAGAAAAAACAGGTTCCAAAAAGAGCCGAGAGCACCGGGAAGTTCCAGATGGAGTAGGCGCCGCATCCCGCCTCCCCCAGATGGAACCCTGGTGACCAGAAGCCTCTACAAACACAGCTCGAGTATGCGGGAACGAGGACTTTTTCTCAAATCTGCCGGACTACACCTCCCAGGTAACCTCTGATCCCGGAAGTCATGCCCACAGCCCGCCCCCCAGCGCCATCTTTGAAACGTTCAGAATAAGAGAAGGAACACATGGAGGGTGCGGGATCCCGGAGGAAAAGAAAAAAGAAAAAACAGGTTCCAAAAAGAGCCGAGAGCACCGGGAAGTTCCAGATGGAGTAGGCGCCGCATCCCGCCTCCCCCAGATGGAACCCTGGTGACCAGAAGCCTCTACAAACACAGCTCGAGTATGCGGGAACGAGGACTTTTTCTCAAATCTGCCGGACTACACCTCCCAGGTAACCTCTGATCCCGGAAGTCATGCCCACAGCCCGCCCCCCAGCGCCATCTTTGAAACGTTCAGAATAAGAGAAGGAACACATGGAGGGTGCGGGATCCCGGAGGAAAAGAAAAAAGAAAAAACAGGTTCCAAAAAGAGCCGAGAGCACCGGGAAGTTCCAGATGGAGTAGGCGCCGCATCCCGCCTCCCCCAGATGGAACCCTGGTGACCAGAAGCCTCTACAAACACAGCTCGAGTATGCGGGAACGAGGACTTTTTCTCAAAACCGCGCGGCCGCTTACGCGGCCGCGCGACATCTCTCTATATACAAAGTGATCAATGAGAAGTAAACCACCCAATCTTTCTCCCTGAAAATCAGAGTTAAGTTTGGAGCATGGCCACAGCCCCAGAAACACAAGGACTTAATGCAGAAACCAGCAGCTTAGAGCAGAAAAGTGAACGGACGATGCGTTAACCCAGGCCATCATTTCTGCCCAGAGGGGAAAAGGGTGTTGCCCCATTCGCCCTCTCTTCTCTGGAAAGAAGGATGGCGGCCGCATGGGAGCCTTGTGGACAGCAGGTATGAGCCGGGGGTGTGGGGGCGACTAAAACCTCATGGGAAGGGGGGCGTTCCGGTCCGTCCTTCACGCCCTACCGAGGTCACCAGTTGCCCCCCACGAGCGGCTCTCCAGCACGGCCACAGCCCCAGAAGCACAAGGGCTTAATGCAGAACCCAGCAGCTTGGAGCAGAAAAGTGAAAGGACTATGCGTTAATCCAGGCAATCATTTCTGCCCAGAGGGGAAAGGGTGTTGCTCCCTTCCGCCCTCCTCCCTCTGGAAAGAAAGATGGCGGCCACATGGGAGCCTTGTGGACAGCAGGTATGAGCCGGGGGTGTGGGGGCGACTAAAACCTCATGGGAAGAGGGGCGTTCTGGTCCGTCCTTCACGCCCTACCGAGGTCACCAGTTGCCCCCCACGAGCGGCTCCCCAGCACGGCCACAGTCCCAGAAGCACAAGGACTTAATGCAGAACCCAGCAGCTTGGAGCAGAAAAGTGAAAGGACTATGCGTTAATCCAGGCCATCAAGTCTGCCGGAGGGGAAAGGGTGTTGCCCCATTCGCCCTCTCTTCTCTGGAAAGAAGGATGGCGGCCGCATGGGAGCCTTGTGGACAGCAGGTATGAGCCGGGGGTGTGGGGGCGACTAAAACCTCATGGGAAGGGGGGCGTTCCAGTCCGTCCTTCACGCCCTACCGAGGTCACCAGTCACCCCTCACGAGCGGCTCTCCAGCACGGCTACGGCCCCAGAAGCACAAGGACTTAATGCAGAACCCAGCAGCTTGGAGCAGAAAAGTGAATGGACTATGCGTTGATCCAGCCCATCAAGTCTGCTGGAGGGGAAAGGGTGTTGCCCCATTCGCCCTCTCCTCTCTGGAAAGAAAGATGGCGGCCACATGGGAGCCTTGTGGACAGCAGGTATGAGCCGGGAGTGTGGGGGCGACTAAAACCTCATGGGAAGGGGGGCGTTCCGGTCCGTCCTTCACGCCCTACCGAGGTCACCAGTTGCCCCCCACGAACGGCTCTCCAGCACGGCCACAGCCCCAGAAGCACAAGGGCTTAATGCAGAACCCAGCAGCTTGGAGCAGAAAAGTGAAAGGACTATGCGTTAATCCAGGCAATCATTTCTGCCCAGAGGGGAAAGGGTGTTGCTCCCTTCCGCCCTCCTCCCTCTGGAAAGAAAGATGGCGGCCACATGGGGGCCTTGTGGACAGCAGATATGAGCCGGGGGTGTGGGGGCGACTAAAACCTCATGGGAAGGGGGGCGTTCTGGTCCGTCCTTCACGCCCTACCGAGGTCACCAGTTGCCCCCCACGAGCGGCTCTCCAGCACAGCCACGGCCCCAGAAGCACAAGGACTTAATGCAGAACCCAGCAGCTTGGAGCAGAAAAGTGAACGGACTCTGCATTGATCCAGGCCATCAAGTCTGCCGGAGGGGAAAGGGTGTTGCCCCATTCGCCCTCTCCTCTCTGGAAAGAAAGATGGCGGCCACATGGGAGCCTTGTGGACAGCAGGTATGAGCCGGGAGTGTGGGGGCGACTAAAACCTCATGGGAAGGGGGGCGTTTCGGTCCGCCCTTCACGCCCTACCGAGGCCACCAGTTGCCCCCACGAGCGGCTCTCCAGCACGGCCACAGCCCCAGAAGCACAATGACCTAATGCAGAACCCAGCAGCTTGGAGCAGAAAAGTGAAAGGACTATGCGTTGATCCAGGCAATCATTTCTGCCCAGAGGGGAAAGGGTGTTGCTCCCTTCCGCCCTCCTCCCTCTGGAAAGAAAGATGGCGGCCACATGGGAGCCTTGTGGACAGCAGGTATGAGCTGGGGGTGTGGGGGCGACTAAAACCTCATGGGAAGGGGGGCGTTCTGGTCCGTCCTTCACGCCCTACTGAGGTCACCAGTTGCCCCCCGCGAGCGGCTCTCCAGCACGGCCACGGCCCCAGAAGCACAAGGACTTAATGCAGAACCCAGCAGCTTGGAGCAGAAAAGTGAACGGACTCTGCATTGATCCAGGCCATCAAGTCTGCCGGAGGGGAAAGGGTGTTGCCCCATTCGCCCTCTCCTCTTTGGAAAGAAAGATGGCGGCCACATGGGAGCCTTGTGGACAGCAGGTATGAGCCGGGAGTGTGGGGGCGACTAAAACCTCATGGGAAGGGGGGCGTTTCGGTCCGCCCTTCATGCCCTACCGAGGCCACCTGGCTGCCCCCCGCGAGCGGCTCTCCAGCACGGCCAGGACTCCAGAACACAGAAACCAATTTCTTAACTATCTGACTTTCAGTAGAAATACTTCCAGGGTCAATAGGTAAAAGAGCAGAAATCCAAAACCAACATTTAATTCTTGAACCCAGCCGTAGAAAGCAAATCAGTTCACAATGCTTTTTCAGCATGTCTGATTTGGGGGGGGGGTAAACTCTAAATAATAGTGGTGAATCTTTTATTGAAACAATGAATCTAATCAAAGCAGATAGAGTGTTAACTAGAATTCATCTGCTTCACAGGGACGGGGAGGGGTGGGGGTGGGGTTTTATTGGGGTTCTTCATGGTAAAAAATAAGTATTGGTAAAGGGAAATGTGTTTGATATTTGCATGACTGAGACATAAACCTGAAAGCTTTGTAACCTTTCCCACAGTGATTCAATAAATAAATTAAAAAAAAAAAAATGGAAAAAAAAAAAAAAAAGTCCTTCATGGACAGAATCCCCAGAAATGTAAGCACTAAGGACAAACTTGAGTCCAGTGTCACCCCGGTGGGACTATGTGAATATTCACACAGGAGAAAAACCGGTTATATGTAAGGATTGTGGGAAGGCCTTTATAGGATCCTAATACCTTATACACAGGAAATTTAATACTGGAGAGTTTGTATGCATGTAATGAATGTGTCATGGCCTTTATCTGACTCTTACAACTTAGTATGCACAGAAAAAGTCACACTGGAAAGAAACCATATGCATGTACGGAGTGGGAAGTCTTTGCTTATTCCACAAGCCTTAGTGCACAGAAAAACTCACAATGAAGAGATAACCTATACATGTGAGCAATGTAGGAAAGCCTTTGCTTATTCCTGAAGTCTTAGTTTTCATAATTTCCATTTTGGAGAAAATCCTTATATTTGTGAGGTAGGTGAAGAGGCCTTTCATTTCTTTTCAGGTCTTCCGCGGCATTGAAAAGTTCTTACAGAAATGACACATTATTCGTGTCACTACTGTAGGAGGGGCATCACTTTCTATTAAAACTTTTTGGTCCACAAGAAAACACACTGCAGTGAATCCACATATTTGTAAGGAGTGTGAAAAGGCCTTTGCTTATTTCGCAAACCTTTTGAGGCACAGAAAGTTTCATACTGGAGATGAACCTTATGTTTGTAAAGACTTTGGCAAAGCCTTCACTTCCTCCCTAACTCCTTATTAAACTAGGAAAATTCATACTCGAAAAAAAATCATATGTATGGGTGTGAGAAGAACTTTACTCAATCCTCAAGCTTTGCTGAGTGTAGAAAAATTTATTCTGGATTGAGGCCTTTTATATGTAAGAACTGCAGGAAGATTTTCATGCAATTAGCATAGCTTTCTGAACAAGAAAATCCACAGTGCAGAGAGAAACCTCACAATTGTAAGGAATGTAGAAAGGTCTTCAGTTTGTCTTCAGCCCTTCCTGTGTTTGTGAAAAGTCATTTTGCAGTGAAACCTTTAATATGTCCGGAGTATGGGAAGGACTTTCCTGGATCCTTGGGACTTATTATGCATAGGAGAATTCACACTGGAGAGAAACTATATATATATGTAAGAACATGGGAAGCCCATTATTCGCACCTGCGGCCTTTAAAGAGAATAACTGGAGAAAATCCTGTTGGGAAGGTATAAAGGAAGGCCATCATGTTCCCTCAAGCTTTAGTAAATATAAAAGTTATGCTGGATCAATCAGTTCCATAATAACAGTGACTGGGGTCAGAACAGGGACCTTGGGTAAAACAATTTTAGTTTCAACAAGTGGGTGGAGTATTGATACAAAAGTACAGTAAGGAAGGAAATAATCCTGGTACGTGTGACAGCTTCCTGTGATACTAGTACCATAAGTGAAAGGTACTTGCTGATTATCACCTGGACCAAGGTTATGATAACGTCCTAGTATGTGGACTTCCGAGAATGTTAACTGGTAAATAATTGTTCTTAGTAATAAACCAGGGTGGAAGGAATTAAATAAGTCGTAAATAGGTACAAAAATTGCATTTTGATGGGTGCTGTCAAGACTCACCTTGGTTTTATTCTTTGCTGTGACTCTGGCTTGGCTCAGAGGCTCTGGTTTGTGGGGTTCATCAACCACGATGCTGCGGTGAACCCTTTTGACATTGAATAGACAGCCAAACCTCCATCCTTCAGGCTCTTCTGTGTTATGTTCTGGGAGCCACATCCCGCTGTGCTGTCCATAATTTGTGTCCAGGTCAGCCACATGCAAGGAAGCGCTTCACGCGCTGTAGCATATCTGTGCTCATTGTATTCAGTTTTCCATTTGATTTACACAAACATTGAGGGTAAATGTTTTGAGACTTACACTTTGGAAGCAGTAAAATCCTAAGAATCTATTATATACCAAAATGGTAAACACCATGTAGATCTGTTCAAAAGGCCAAGCCAGTCTACAAAGGGACCAGTGTGGTTTGTTGCCTGTTAGTCCCACGTATGCCTCCATGCTGGGGGTTGTTCTGTATGCTGTGTTTTATGTACTTAATTATCTATTTTCGCTTTGGGGGAAATCTAAAAGTTCTTACGGATTTCTCCTGGTGGTTCCAGGCCACTATTGGACATGTCAGGGACTGATGTCAGGTTGACCGAATTCAAATCAAGTGTCCAAACCACTATACTACCCCTCAGGCCACTGTTGGTTTGAAATATTGTATCTGAAACTGCCTCCTGGGGTTTTTCTTGTAGACATGAGTCCATTGCTCTGATGTTGTTAAGGGGTAGAAGCCTTTCCTCCTGTTCTAGTGTCTCTCCGGCAGTCTGGGTTGTTACTAGATCAGTTCCTCTCTGCATCTCCAGAGCTGGCTTCAGAGTCACTATGCAATACAGGATCAGGAAACTTCTTTCTCCAGACGCCCACTTTGTGACTGAACCCTCTTGCTATCACTTCTCCACTCCTTAATGTGAGCCCATTCCACTTGCAGTACACTTTTCATTTTTTTGGGGGGGAGGGGGTCCATACCGAGCGGTGCTCACGGATTTCTCCAGCTCTTCTGCACTCCTGGTCCTGCTTGGGGGACCATATAGAATGCAGATGATTGAACGTGGGTCAGCTGCGTGTAAGGCAAATGCCCTATCCACTGTACTATAGCACCAGCCAAGAAGCCTTACACATTTACCTGCATTTTCCTAGTTGTTTTTTGCGCTGCTGTTGTCTGGCCCTTTAAGGCGGCTTGCAGAAGGGGAAGTGACATCACAGCAGAGCATTTTGGTGTTTGCGTGCAATATGCTGGGTCATTGTCCATTTGTTATGCAGGTGAGGGGCGAAGTGGCTGTCCCGGGTGGAAGGGCTCTGTGAAGGCCGGGTTTGTGGCAGGGCACTAGCTGCCTCCAGGTCTCCGCACTGTGAGGGGTGGGGCCAGGTCAGCTTGGAGGCCACTTTTAGGCTCCTTTTTCAACCATTTCCTGATATCCAGGTGGTTCCCGGGGCGCGGCGGGGTTTGGTGGGGGAGGCAAAGCTTTGGTGAGTGCAGTGGGGGCTGTGCCGGGGCGCAGGGGTCGCGGGTGTGAGTGCGTGGTTCTGGGGATCCCCTGCAGCTCCGCCGTGGGGCAGTGGCGGGTGGGAGCGGGGCTGAGCGCGGGGTCTGCAGAGCGTTGGGGCTGGGCCGTCCTGACCCTCCCAGCACGGGACTGCACCGGGCCCTGTCCTGGACGCTTTGGCTCCGACCTAACTTCTGTAGATGCTGCAGATTCACTTAGAGGACCAGAGAGATAGCACAGCGGTTAGGGCATTTGCTTTGCATCTGGCCCACGCAAATTCGATCTCCAAGCTGGACCAGATCGGGTGCCTCAGCGCAGAGTCAGAAGTTTCTCGTCCATATGCCGGTGGTGCCTCCAAAACTATACAAGGCCTGTTTATTTTTGAGGGGTCGGGGTGGAGGGACGGTAGCTCCCCAATGGCAAATGACACTGCAGTCCTGGGTCACTATTAACTAGTGGCCTGGATGTCCAGAACCATCCTGTGTGCGTGGATATAGGGGTGGTTGCGGTTTGCAAATGAAAATTTACTTTAGGGGTATTTTTGGTTTTTTGGGGCACATCTATGGAAGCTTGGGGTTTATTTCAGGAGCAGCACTCTGCAATTATTATTTTTTAAATCTTTAGCGGTCACGTGAGTTGCTGAGTATCTATCTGGGTCAGCGAGGGAAGCGCCCCTCCCAGCTTGCTATCTCTGACTCCACATTGTTGTTTTTTCTAGCATGTTGAATTTCTGTACCCTAAAATCAAGTTGAAAATTGCACCCCGACTCTTCATCTCTCCCTGATCAGGGCAAAACGCGGCGGTTACACTGAGTACTGAGAGCTGTGTTCAAATAATGTCTGGGTATGTGCTGCGTGCATTTGGTGGCCATGATTAGTCTCGCCACCCTGGCCGGTGAAGGGTGACAGAGGATCGAAGAAGGAAACAGGCCCAGGCTCTTGGTGATCTGCTGGATATTAACTTAACAATGTTTTAGGCTTCATCTGTGAATTGCCCCTTTTGCACCGCCCAGAGAAGCGTATCATGTCCTTGCTAAGATCCCTAATTTAAAGTTTATCTTTAACCTTTTCTTTGTATTTTACCTCTCATTGTCTCAGTTCCCCAAATCAGTCTTGATTACTTATAAGCCATAACTTTCTGGTAATTCTCAACTTCGTATCTGTACTGCTTTGTAGTTGAAGTGCTGTGTATTTGTACCTGCTTTTCTATTTCTCCTTTAGGTTTTTTATGTCTTTACTATACAACAATGTGTTTGGTTAAACACAGAAAGACCATCAATGCTATGCTCCTAATATTTGGGAGTTGATTGACTCTGAAGTTATTTACTCCTGGGCATAATTGCTTGGTCATCATTACTTGACTCAGGCTTCAGTTACTGTAGTTCCAACACCCCAAAAGGGAGTTTCTGCTGTGGGACTTGGATGGACCCGGGGCAGGTGGCAAAACTACCCGGGTTCCAAAATGGAACATTCTAGAAAGCAGATATGCATTGTCTTGATGCAAACTGTTACAACGTTAGAGACAGGAGCCCCATGGGGAAGGACAAGCTGAACTGGCCTGAGGACTGAGTCTAGGATTTACAGTAAAAGCCTTGCTTGCTCTCAGAGCCCAGAGAATTAAGTGTTAAAATCCTTATTTGCTCTCAAAGCCAAGAGAACTAAGTGTTGGGATCTTTGTCTCTTACTGTGTTTATCCAAACAACTGCAAGTATTGATAACTCATCCAACTAGATGAAAAGATAAAAGCAATGTAGATGTCCCTGGGAGACAGAGTGTCTCTTTGAGTGAATCTCTCCCTGAGAATTTCCTCTGCCAAATGTTTATCTGCGTAAATGAACAGTCACTCCTATGTCCTTAGCTCATGCCTCCTCAGACGTTCTATAAGTATGGTAGCTGTTCTGCATTAAACGGGGCATTTTTACCATCAGGGTGTGGTTTTCTGTCTCCCTGACTCTCTGTCTCTGTTGGGAAGGGACCCCCATTTTACTCTGTGGACTGACTGCACCCGCACATTTTACTTTGTGGACTCACAGTGATCAGTTGCTCTTTATTCCATTCTCCTGCGCACCTATACCAGTCTCCCACTGCTCTTTATCCCTCTCTTCACCCATCTCCCACAGGCTTTATTCCCCATCCCACAGAGTTAGGGGTAGCAACTACTCAATGCCGTAATAACAATTTTTAATGTTATTTTAATGTCAAAACAGGCCCCTTTGGTAAAGTTTGTTTTCTTTGTACCATGGGATGCTGTGCTACAAAAGTGCAGCCAGGAAGGAAATAATCCCTTAGTGTGTAACAAACTTTTTGTGATGTCAGTCTATAAGTGAAAGTCTATGCCAGGGTTCCACAATTTAAACTTGATGTGGATGTTAACACGTGCTTTTTAGATTTTCTGGTGAAAGCCAGGAGGAATGTGAATTAAAAGGCAAAAAAAAAAAATCCCCTTCGCTCAGGGCTGTCAATGCTCACCCCTGTCTTATTCTTTGTTGTGACTCTGTCTAGATATTTTTTTTTGCTTTTTGGTTCACACCCAGTGGTGTTCAGGGGTTACTCTTGCCTCCACAATCAGTAATTACTCCTGGCTGTGCCTGTGGACCATATGGGATGGCAGGGATTGAAACTGGCCTGGCTCCATGCAAGGAAAAAGTCCTCCCCCTGGACTATCGCTCCAGCCCCTGTGACTTGGTTTTGAGGCCCCTGGTTTGGGGGATTATGGAAGAGAAACAGCCACACCTTCGTTCTTCAGGGCCTCCTGATTCATGTTCTTTGGAGCCACATGCAGCTGAGTCCTACTCCTCACTCTCAGCTCAGTCATCCATACCTGGGGTACTCAGGATCATTATAGGGTACCGTGGTTGGAGTCCCGATGGGCTGTGTGTGACCAGATCGTTCCCCCACGCCATCTCTGCCTCCCATGTGTTCAGATACTTTTTAGTGTTGTCTAAGTACAAAGGATAAATGTTTCAGAAAGTGTTATCTTAGTTAAATGGCCCTGGCAAGGTTCTTTAATGGAGTGCCGTGAAGACAGTTTGTTTTTAAATTTTAAACTTCGTTTTTCCCATCTTTCTGGGGTCATATCCTGAAATACTCAGAGATTACTCGTGGCGGTACTCCGGGAACCCTGTTAAACCTGGTGTAAGGCAAATGTCCTGTCTATTGTACCTACTCTTTGGCCCCTATTGGAAACAGCTTAAATGAACATTCCTGTGTTTAGAAAGACAGGAAAGGATGGGATGGGCCCCTTGAGTCAAATGTCTGACAAATGCCGGGAATATGGGTCAGCTCCCCACAACCCAGAAGGCTGTTCCATTTACCTATGATTACTTACAAGGTTGTTCACATTCCTGGATCCCCCCCCCCACGTTCAATAATATTACAGAAAAAATTAAGTGTTGTATTTAGAATTAGCAAAGTCCCCTCAATATAGTAGTCACCAGAATGATAAAAAGGATTCAGATCTGCTTAAAGGACAAAAATGGCTCCAAGGTGACCAGAATGGCTTGCTGCCCATTAGCCTCCAGTTTTAGTGTCGGAATATATGATTTTGGCGCAGCCTGCAGTGCTCAGGATCTACTCCTGGCTTTGCACTTCGATGGTGTTCATGGGACCATTTGGGATTCTGAGGGTTGAACCCAAATTGACCAAATGCAAGGCATGCGCCCAAGCCACTGTACTAACCTCTTGCCCCATGGTCTGGATTTAAAATTGTGCTTCTGATTCTTTCCTTGTAGATAAGAGTGCCCTGGTTCGGTGTTTTCAAGGTGTAGTACATTGACCATACACTGCTCTCTGATGTTCTTACCAGCCTCTGCTCCTGCTCCAGTGTCTGTCCAGCTCTTTGGGCTGCTGCTAAGCCAGTTCCTCTCTGCATCTCCAGGGCTGGCTTGCAGTCACTGCTTTCAACCCATCTTGATTATTTCCCAAAGAAACTCAGCAACCAGTGAATTGTACCAACCTTCCTGTTTTACCTTGAATCACCCCAGCTGCGTTTTTCCTGATGGACTGTGTGTGAGAGCATTGGGTCATTGTTTGACTGACCAGTACAGGATCAGGGGTCTTCTTATCCCCACCCACCCCCACTGTGTGACCCACCACTCTCCACAGCCACCTCTCTACACCTTTATCCCATCCATCCCCTTTGAAGCACAGATTCACATGGGTGGGCAAAAAGGGGCTCTGCATCTGGACCATGGCCCTTTAAGGCTCAGGTTCTGGCAGCAGTGGAAGTGGCGTCCCAGGCCAGGGACCTTCGGATATTTTTTCTCTTCCCATTGTGGTTGCCTGATCAGGCCGCCATTGGTCTGGTGGTAGAGGAGGAATGGCGGCCCTTCATGAAAGGGGGATTGTGAAGACCTATTTTTTGTCAGGATGCCAGTGGCGGTTGGTGAGCTCCCAGTGCCTTCCGTTCTCCGTTCTCCGCCCTGTAAGCATCCGGCCGCTCCAGCTTGGGGGGGGGGGAAGCCCTTTTGTGCTTGTTTTACTTTCATTTCTGATATCAGCCATTTCCTTAGGCATGAAGGATGCTTTAGGGGAACCCAGAGGCTTTAGGGGGTGCAGGGGTTGCGGTGTGTGTGGATGATCATGGGGTCCCCTTTGGCCACCATCACCTCCAGCTCCATGAATGGTCAGCAGCAGGTGGGCGTGGGGCTGAGCGCAGGGCCTGAGCTCGGGGCCTGCGGGACATGCAGAGGGCAGGGCTTGGCTGTCCCGACCCTCTCAACATGGGACTTTGCTCTGTCCTATTCCAGAGCGTTTGGCCCTGGCATCACTCACTCGTGTAGAACCTTCAGATTCACTTCAAACGGCAGGGCCCCAGTCCCCCCCCCCCCCCTCCGTTGTTGTCTGTCCTTTGACTGGGTTTTACTAAGGCATGCGGGTCCCGGGGCTGAGATCTCCAAGCCTGCTCAGGATCGGGGCTGAGCATCCTCCACCCAGATCCTCCAAATTCCAGTAGGCAGTGGTCACACCCACCAACTGGCCCCCTGTCGCCGTGTAATCCCATCAACGGCCAAGACCCAGAGAGTATAAAACCCAGCTCTGAAAGCTGAAAGAAAACAGCTCAGAGTCTCCTGCCCCCACGCCTGGCTGTCCTCACCAGGGCCCCTTAGAGGGGAATGGGTTGAGTTTCCCTCCCCACCCCAACCAGGGCTCTGGCAGCCGAAGACCTCCAGATCCAGCCACCACCATGCTGAGACAACTCTACACACTCATGAAGGTACCGGCAGAGGAACAAAGGCATGCGGGTCCCGGGGCTGAGATCTCTGAGCTTGCTCGGATCGGGGCTGAGCATCCTCCACCCAGATCCTCCAAATTCCAGTAGGCAGGGGTCACAACCATCAACTGGCCCACTGGCGCCGTGTAATCCCATCACCGGCCAAGACCCAGAGACTATATTATTTATCACGGTCATGGTCCTCCCGTTGTTCATCGATTTGCTCGAGCGGGCCCAGTAACGTCTCCTTCATGAGACTTGTTGTTACTGTGTTTGGCATATCAAGTATGTCACGGGTAGCTTGCCAGGCTCTGCCGTGCAGGCGAAATACTTTTGGTAGCTTGCCAGGCTCTCTGAGAGGGGCGGAGGAATCGAACCCGGGTTGGCAATGTTGGCTGTGTGCAAGGCAAATGCCTTACCCACTGTGCTATCGCTCCAGCCCTATATTATTTATAATTATAAAAAATGTTTTCATGTTGTAAAATATGGAATATCTTACCTATCTTTTACTCATAAGACATCTTTTTTGCTTTGGTTTTGAAAATAAAGTATTTTCCCATTCAAAAAAAATAAAGGTAATGCAAGAGAAATGTCCTCCCTGCTGTCCTGTCTCTTTGGTCTCTACTGGAAACAGTTTAAATGAACTTTACTGTGAGTAGAAGGACGTTTGAAAGGATGGCAGTGGCTCCTTGATTCAAATGTCTGACACATGTTGGGAATATGGGTCATTTCCCCACATCCCAGCACTCCCCAGGCTCCCCACATCCCAACTGGCCCTTCCATTTTCCTGTGATTACTCACAAGGTTGGTCAGGTTCCTGGATCCCACCTGTCAGTTCAATAATAATATTAGAGAAATAAAATAAGCATTCTATTTGGAATTAGCAAAGTTCCATCAATCTCATAGTCACTCCAATGATAAAAAGGATTCAGTTCTGTTTAAAGGCCATAAAAGGCTCCAAAGTGACCAGAATGGTTTGCTGCCTATTATCCTCTATTCTTAGGGTCGGAATATACTCTAGGTTTTTATGTGTACATACATGTACATAGATATAAATTTGATATATATGTAATTTATGGGCTGGAGCAATAGCACAGCGGGTAGGGCGTTTGCCTGGCACGCAGCCAACATGGCCGACCAGAGTTCAATTCCTCCACCCCTCTCGGAGAGCCCAGCAAGCTGCCCAGAGTGTCTCGCCCTCACGGAGAGCCTGGCAAGATACCCGTGATGTATTCAATATGCCAAACACAGGAATAACAATTCTCATGATAGAGACGTTACTGGGCCTGCTCGAGCAAATCGATGAACAATAGGAGGACAATGATCCGTGATGTAATTTATATGATATACATTATGTATAATACAAATACTCCATATATTATATATATGTCAAAAAAACTGTCCTCCCGTTGTTCATCTATCTTGCTCGAGCAGGCCCAGTAATGTCTCCATTTTGAGACTTCTTGTTACTGTGTTTGGCATATTGAATATGCCACGGGTAGCTTGCCAGGCTTTGCTGTGCAGGTGAGATACTCTCGGTAGCTTGCCTACCTCTCCAAGAGGGGCAGTGAAATCGAATTCGGGTACGCTATGTTAGCCACTTGCAAGGCAAAAGCCCTACCCACTGTGCTATCGCTCCATATATATATATATATATATATATATATATATATGTTTGTTGGTGGTACACACCTGGCAGTGCACAGAGCTTACTCCTTGATTTTCACTTTGATGGTGCTCAGGGAACCATTTGGAATTTTGAGGATTGAACCCAGATTGACCACATACAAGGCAAGCGTCCACCCCACTGTAATATCCCTCTTGTCCATACTCTGGATTTGAAATTGTGTTTCTGAAACTGCCTCCTGTAGTTTTTCTTGTAGGCAAGAGTCTACTGGTCAGGCGTTTTCAAGAGGTAGCATGTTGGCTGGACAGTGTTCTCTTATGGTATTACCAGGCTCTTCCCCTCTCCAGTGTCTGTGCAGCTCTCTGGGTTGGTACTAGGCCAGTTCCTCTCTGCATCTCTGGGCTGGCTTCAGAGTCATTGCTTTCGCCCCATCTTGATTACTTACACACGAAACTCAGTGTCAGATGCCTTGTTCCAACCTGCCTGTTTGACCTTGAATCAACCCACATTTTTTTTTCCTGTTGGACTGTTTGTGAGAGCATTATTTTAATGGTTGACTGACCAGTACAGGATCAGGGTTCTTGTCCTTACCTCAGCCCCCCACTGTGTGACCCACCACTCCAGCAGCTGCCTCTCCACTACTTTATCCAGTCTAGCCCCCTTAAAGCACCAATTTACCTAGATAGGGGCAGAGGGTCTCTCTGCATCTGGACCATGGCCCTTTAAGGATCCTGTCGGATGCGGAAGTGATGTCACAGAACTGGTACTTTCAGCATCCTTTCTATTCTAGTCGTGGTTGCCTGGCTCAGGCCGCCACAGTTCTCGTGGGTAGAGGAGGAATTGGCGACTCTTTATACAGGGGGACTGTGGAGACCAAATTTGTGGCAGGATACTAGTGGCCTCCCAGTCGCCTGCACTGTGAGTGGCAGAGCTGGGCCAGCCTGGGGGCACTTTCACTTTTGTTTTTCACACGTTCCTGATATCCAGGCGGTTCCTGAGGTGTGGCAAAGGCTTTAGGGGGACCCAGAGGCTTTGGGCAGTGGAGTGGGGCCTGTGCCAGGGTGCAGGGTTCACACGTGTGAGCAAGTGATCGTGGGAGGGTCCCTTTAGCCAGGATCGCCTCCAGCTCTGGGAAGGCTCAGAAGTGGATGGGTGCTGGGCTGAGGGACCTACTCAGGGCAGGGCTTAGCTCTCTCAAACCTGCCTGCATTGGGCTGAGCTTGGCTGTTTCCAGAGCCTTTGGCCCTGGCATCACTAGTGTAGAACCTTCAGATTCACTTCAAAGGGCAGGGCCCCAGCCCCCTTGCAGCAGGAAACCCAATTCTCCTCTGTGCTTTGATTGGCTGTTGTGATGGGAAAAGGTCACCCAGTGGCTCATTCCCTGTGGGTGAGTAAGGTTTGCAAGTGAAAATTTTTATTTTCTTTTTTTCTTTCTTTTCTTTCTTTTTATTTATTTGTTTATTTATTTATTTTTGGGTCACACCCGGCGATGCACAGGGGTTACTCCTGGGTCTGACTCAAGAATTACTCATGGCGATGCTCAGGGGACCAGGTGGGATGCTGGGAATTAAATCTGGGTCGGCCGCATGCAAGGCCAATGCTGTGCCGGCTCTGCTATTGCTCCAGCCCCTCCATTATTTTTTTGGTTTGGCTTGTGTACCTTATCTGGAGATGCTCAGGGTTTACTTTTGGCTCTGCAGTTGGGAATTCCTGTTGATGGTACTTGGGAATCATATGGGATGCCAGGAACTGATTTGGGTTGGCAATGTGCAAGACAAATTCCCTTACCCACTTTGCTGTCTCTCGTCCCAACTTTGATGTCTTTTTTTTTTTAGGTCAAGAATTTCTGCTTCCTAAGGGTCAGTTGCAAAGCACTATGAACACTGTTTCGTGTGACATTGTCCCAGTATATGAACATAAACAAAAATAACCCCAAATCCTTAATTATCCTGACATTGATTCAATTAGGTTAGTTGATTTCAGTGGCCCCTGCATTCTCAGCTTTGTGGCGACGCAGCTTTGCTTTCATACATGCATCCCGAGCTCTGTAGTGAGCTACAACCGAACCCAGACTCGGGTGTATTTTTTTTTGCTTGAAACTGGTGCTTCCTTTTTCTGTATAGAAATTATTTCCACTTAATGTGTTTTTCATTGAGTTGAGAAAAAAATGGGCAGACGTTAATGATAACACTGGACCATTCTTTGCTCTGATCCTGGCATGGCCCAAAAACCCTGTTTTCTGGGGGTTTTGGCAGAAACCAACCACAATGCTGCAGGGAATTGTCTTCAATCAAAAGTCAGCCAAACCTTCATTATTCAGGCCTTTCTGTGTTCTATTGTATGGAGCTGTGATCAAGCCCTACACCTGGCTCTCAGCTCAGAGCTACATACCTGGGAGAATTCTCATATGTTGTGGAGCACTGAGGTTGGAATACAGGTCGACATATCTGATAAGCATCTTTTCCACTGTTGCATCTTTGCATATCTCGTATTCTGGAATTTTTGTTTTTTGAAGACTCAACTCAGTATTGAGAATGTGTATTTCCAAAAACTATCATCTTAAGAAAATGTTCCTGGAAATCTTCTTTCATAGGGTGGATGGGAGACCGTTTAATTACATTTTATTATGCATAGAAGAACTTGTGCCAGTTTTTTGAAAGGGTGAAAGGGGTCCCTGGAGTGAAATGTTTTACAAATGGTCGGCCCATGGGAGAGACCTCAAGCTTTCCCCCATCTCAGCAGGCAATCCATTCAGCTCTGCTTACTGACAGTACAGGGTGTTCTTATTCCTGGATCACACTCCTTTCTCATTTCAGTACTATTAGAGATAAGGAAACCAGAAACATTTACTTTTGCTTTTTTTTTGGGGGGGGAGGGGGTCACACCTGGCGATGCACAGGGTTTACTCCTGGCTCTGCACTCAGGAATTACCCCTAGCGGTGCTCAGGAGACCATATAGGATGCTGGGAATCAAACCCGGTTTGTCCGCGTGCAGGGCAAAGGCACTACCCACTGTGCTATCACTCCAGCTGCAGAAACACTTTTGGAAGCACTAAAATCCCAACAATCTAGTTGCCACTCGAATGCTAAAAGCCACTTAGATAGCAAGGCTATAAAATGATCGGTAAGATTTGCTAACTCTGAATTCTGTGTGTACCTCCATTCTGGGTTGGTCCTTATGCTAGGTTTTATTTTATTTTTAGATAATTTTTATTTGGGGGCCACACCTGGCACTTCTTAGGGGTTACTCTTTGTCAACATTTGGCATGCCAGGGATGGAGATCAAGTTGACCAAGTCCAGTGCAATGTACTGTTCCCACCTGATCCATACTTTGCATTTGAAAATGTGTGTTTCTGAAGCCTCCCCATGGAACATTCTTTGTAGGTAGGTGTCCAGTGCTTGCGTGTTGTCAGAGGGTAGAGCGTTGAATCTATCGTGTTTTAGATACTCTTAGCAGCCTTTTTCTTCTGTTCCAGTTTCTCTCCAACTCTCTAGTGGCTGCTCACAGGGTTGTTCTGTTCCTCTCCTGGGCTGGCTTCAGAGTCACTGTTTTTACTGCCATCTGCATTATTACTTCTCTGAGAAACTCACTGTCCCCACCTGCTACCTATGTGGCAGTTAGTGAAACAACATGCTTCATTTTTCTTAATGGACACGTGTATGAGTACATTGGGTCGATGTTTGACTGACCCGTGCAGGATCAGGCCACTACTTACTCCCCAGGGTCCCATGGTGTGACTGGCCTCCCCAGCAGTTGCCTCCCCCTCCTTTTTTTGAGCCCTGCCCCTTGCAGCACAGGATCCCCTGGGTGTCCCGAAAGGATCTCTCTACATACACCTGGAGCCTGGCCCTTTAAGGCTGTGGGTGGAAACGGGAGTGACGTCAAAGAGAGGGTCTTACGGGTACCTATTTTGTTGCTAACAGAGATAGTTCAGTCGTTCCCACTATTGTTACACGTGGGTGAAGGATGGCCTGGAACTGGCTGGAAGTGGTTCTTGAAGGCCAATTTTGGGGCAGGACGGGGGCGACTCTCCCTCTCTGCACTGTGAGCGACACGCTAGCATGGGGGAACGCTTTCGCGATGTTTCTCACTTGTTCCCCGATATCCAGGTGTTCCTGAGGTGTGGCGGAGGCTTTAGGGGGACGCGGAGCTTTGGGGGTGCGGTGGGGGCTGTACTGGGGCGCAATGTTGCGGGTGTGAGCATGTGGTCCCGGGAGCGGGGGGGAGCTGAGGCCACGATGGCCTCTAGCTCCATGATGGGGCTGTGGCGGGTGGGCGGGTTGGGGGAGGGCTGAGCTTTGGGCTGAGCACGGGGGTGCTGGACCTGCACATGGCGGGGGGCTTGGCTGTCCCAACCCTCCCAGCAGTCCCATGTTGAAGTTTTGGCCCTAATCTCATAGCTGTAGAACCTCCAGATTTGAAGGGCAGAGCTGCAGCCCCCCTCACCCCCCCCACCTCCAGGGCAAGGGTCCCCTTGCTGTTCATCATTTTCCATGCCGCCGTGTTGGTCCGTGACATTCAGGGGCAGTGAACCTGCAGGTGGCTGCGGTTTGCCAGTGAACATGTTCTCTTGGGGCTAATTTTTGTTTGGGGGTTCTTTGGGGGTGGTTGGGGGAGGGGGCATCCCCGGAGATGCTCAGGGCTTCCTCTGGCTCTCGGCTCAGGTATGATTCCTGCTGGTGTTGCTGCGGGACATAGGTACGTGGAGAATTTACCACGTACCTTGTCAGGGCAAGTGCCCTACAACCTTCATTGTCTGACCAACCACAATATTTTTTTTTCCAGATCACGAGTTTCATCTCCCTCATGTCAAGTGGCAAAGCACCCTCCACTCTTCATCTCTTCCTGAGCGGGTGACACGTTGCTATTGGGATAAATAATGAGGGTAAAGATTTTGTTGTTGTTTTTTATTTTTTTTTCCTTTTTTTGAAGGAAGATACTTGTTTATTTGTGTGTGTGTGTGTGTGTGTGTGTGTGAGGGACTTTGTACAGGACTCCTGGTATTTTTGGAAGAAATTTATGTAGGAAGGGGTGGAGCAAAAGTAAAGCAAATACTTGCCTTGCACACAGTCAACATGGGTTCGGTCCCCTGCATACTAGTGATCCCCAAAGCTTCCAGAAGTGAAACCCTGAGTGCAGAGTTAGGAATACGCCCTGAGCAATGCTTCTTCTGATTCAAAGAAACACACACACACACACACACACACACACACACGTACACACTTGTACACACAGGAAACGTGTGATTGCAAGAAAAGAGAATAATAAGGATTCTGAGAAACTATGGAAATGCCAGAAAACAGAGTTTTCAGAACCCACTCTTTTACTATTTAAATGTTCCTCACTAGTTTGTCTTTGCACATGATTTTTTATTTGTTTGCTTTGCTTCCTTAAGAGTTGTCCTGTTGTTGCTGTAGTTTTGACAACTCCCTGTAGTGCTCTGCCCTTACTTCTGACTCAGCTCAGGGATCACTGCAGCCAGAGCCCAGCGTGGCCAAGTATTGTACTTGGGTCAGCTGAGTGTAAGACCATTCCGCCCCCAAAATAGAATATTTACAGTGTAAGTAGTCATGAGAAGTTCCAAATGTCAGGCACAGTTCATATTATGGTCCTTAGTAAATAAATGACTTGGTTATTTAGATTTATTTTCTATAAACCTGGGTGATTGCACCATTTTCAAATATATTCCTGCACAACAGGAGCGAGCAGAGGATGAGACTCACACAGATGTGCTGATTTGGAATTAGAGTAAATCAGGACTCAGATGGGCCCAGGTCCAGCGGGAAAGAGCATAGCTGTGCCTCAGGCTCATCTGGACCCAGAAGTGACCTTGTTCTCCTGGACAGAGTGCACAGGTGCATGTCCTTGTCCACCCTGCAAGAGAGTGGCTGAAGGTTTGTCCAACCTAAGGCCCAGTCTTTCCCCATGGCAGAGCCACATTTCAGGCTGTAGTTCCCAGGGGCAGTACTGCTGCCTGCCTGCAGGGGGTGCTGGTACTCAGGAACTCCTGAGGCCCCTGGCTGGGCCTCTTGGGAATTTTCTGTTCTCCATGGAGGAATCTGCGTATCATAGAAGGCTGCCATTTCCACTGCTTTCACCCCATCTTGATGACTTCCTCACGCAACTCATTGTCAGGTGCCTTGTATCAACCTGCCTGTTTGACCTTGAATCAACCCACATGTGTTTTTCCTGATGGACTGTGTGTGAGAGCATTTTTTTTTTTTTGCTTTTTTTGGGTCACACCCGGCGATGCACAGGGGTTACTCCTGGCTCTGCACTCAGGAATTACCCCTGGCAGTGCTCAGGGGACCATATGGGATGCTGGAAATAGAACCCGGGTTGGCCTCATGCTAGGCAAATGCCCTACCCGCTGTGCTGTTGTTCCAGTCCTGAAAGCATTTTTTCAATGTTAGACTAAACAGTACAGGATCAGGGGTCTTCCCCGACCCGCAGGCCCCCACTGTGTGAGCAAACACTCTAGCAGCTGCCTCTCCACTCCTTTATCCAGTCCATTCCCCTTGCAGCGCGGATTCACCCTGGTGGGCACAGAGGGTCTCTGCATCTGGACCATGGCCCTTTAAGGCTCCTGGTGGAAGCAGAAATGATGTCATAGACGGGCCTGTCAGAAATCCTTTCTGTTCTAGTTATGGTTGCCTGGCTCTGGCCACCATTGGTCTCATGGGTAGAGGAGGAATTGGCGCCTGGCATGAAAGGGAAACTGTGAGGCCGATTTTGTGGCGGAACGCAAGTGGCCTCAGGTGAGCGCCCCACGTCTTGGCACTGTTAGTGGTGGGGCTGTGCCAGCTTGGAGTGCTGTTTTGCGCTTGTTTTCCACTTTTTGGGATTTCCAGGCAGTTCCTGAGGTGAGGTAAGGCGAAAGCTTTCAGGGGACCTAGAGGCTTTGGGCAGTGCAGCAGGGGCTGTGCCAGGCACAGGGTTTGCAGGTGTGAACAAGTGATCCTGGGGGGTCCCCGTGGCCAGGATCTCCTCCAGCTCCTGGAAGGGTCAGAGGCCGGTGGGCCTGGGGCTGCGTGATCTGCAGAGTATGGGGCTTAGCCCTCCCAAACCTGCCAGCACCGGACTGTGCTTGGTCCTGTCCGGAGCCTTTGGCCCTGGCATCCTTAGTGTGGTAACTTCAGATTTACTTAGAAGGGAAAGGCCCCAGCCCCACTGCAGCAGGAGACCCAGTTGTACTCTGTCCTTTGATTGACTACCCTGATGGGGCGGGGCCACCCAGTGCCTCTGTCCTTGCAGGTGGGTGGGGTTTGCAAATGAAACTTTTTCATTATTATCATTTTGGTTTGGCTCTTGTACAACATCTGGTGGTGGTCAGGGTTCACTTTTGGCTCTGCAGTCGGGAATTCCTGCTCGTGGTACTCGGGGACCATGAAGGGATGCTGGGAATTGATCTCGGTTGATCTGCATGCAAGGCAAGTTCCCTACCCACTTAATGTGTCTAATCCCAGTTTTTAAATTTATTTTCTCTAGGTCAAGAATTTCTCCATCCTAAGGTCCAGTTGCAAAGCACCCCACACATGTAATCTCTCCCTGACCAGATGACCCCAAGCTGTTGTGATTACTGGGGGTAAAGTTTTGTTTTCCTTTTTTAAGAGAAATAGTTGATTTCCGGGGGCGGGGTGTTGTTGGGGAAGCTTTGTTCAGGGTCACTCCTGATGTGGTGGAAATAATTAACTTAGAAAGGGCCAAAGAAATAGTACAGCAAATAGGGTACTTTCCTTTCAAGCAGCCAACGCAGGTCTTTCTATGTCTAGTAATCTATATAGTCCCTGAGCCCCACTAGGACTGAACCCAGATCCCAGAGCTGCAATAATCCCTGAGCACTGCCAGTTGTTGTCTAAAATTGAAACATGTGTATGCACACACACACATACACACAAAGAGGATATGAGAACAATGAGAGGAGTAGTATTCACGAGAAAACATGAATTTCTGCAGCATAGAAAACAGATCTACTTAAGGATCTACTTTAAATGTTTCACTCTAGAATTTGTCTTTACCCTAAGTGTTTTAGGCTTGATCAGTAAAGTTCCACTTTTCCTCCCCCCAGAGAAGGTTACAGTGCTCTAATGAGCACTCCTAATCTACCCTTAAATCACAAAGTCAAACCTTCTGGTAATTCTGGACTTTGTATCTGTAGTCATTTATTTGCATTTCATCATCCTGTTATTCGTCGATTGCCTCGAGCAGGCCCCAGTAACGTCTCTTTCATCCTAGCCCTGAGATTATATTCAAGGCTATTTAGGAGAATGAGACCCATCATTGTTACTGGTATTTGGCATATTTGGTACGCCACGGGGAGTTTGCCAGACTCTGCCCTGTGGGCAGGCTACATTCGATAGCCTGCAAGTTTGTCCAAAATAGGAATGAGACAATAAGATGTCATAAAAAAAAAGTTCTGATAAGATGTCGCGTGGCCTCGAATGCGGCCGCGCGGTTCCGCGATCTGGATTTTATAGTCTTTGAGTCTTGGCCGCTGATGGGATTACACGGCGCCAGGGGGCCAGGTGGTGGGTGTGACCCCCGCCTACTGGAATTTGGAGGATCTGGGTGGAAGATGCTCGACTCCAATTCGAGTAGGCTTGGAGGTCTCGGCCCCAGAACCCGCGTGGCTTTGTCCCTCTGCCAGTACCTTCATGTGTGCGGAGAGTGGTCTCAGCATGGTGGTGGCTGGTCCTGGAGGTCTTCGGCTGCCGGAGCCCTGGTCGGGGCGGGGAGGAAAGCTCAACCCGCTCCCCTCCAAGGGGCCCTGGGAAGGAACATCCAGGCGCAGGGGCAGAAGACTGCACTGTTCTCGTCCGGAATCTGGATTTTATAGTCTCTGAGTCTTGGCCGCTGATGGGATTACACGGCGCCAGGGGGCCAGGTGGTGGGTGTGACCCCCGCCTACTGGAATTTGGAGGATCTGGGTGGAAGATGCTCGACTTAAATATGTAAGAAAAATGCAAGACCTTCACTCAACCCATAACCCTTACTAGCCATATGAAAACATATACTGGAGAGAAATCTTATGTTTGTTAATGTGGGAAGGCCTTTGCAAACCTCTCAAGCGTTTTAGACATCATAAAATGCAGACTGGATGAGTCCATCCCTAATAACTAACCCCACATTCAGAGGAGTGCCCCCAGGGAAGACACGTTTTGTTTGGACCAGGAGTGTTAGGGGGCTGCAGGAGTGCAGTCAAGAAGGAAGTAATCCAGGTAGCGTCTGACAAGCTTTCAGTGGCATCAGTACTATAAGGGAAAGGTACTTGCTGATTATCACCCGGGCTTCAGCTTTAGCAGTGTCCCAGCATTTGGACTTCACGTGTATGTTAATTTGTAAATAATGGGTTTTGGTAATGAAAGTCAAGAGGAAGCTGACTAAATAAAACTTAAAAATCAATACGTAAAAACCTCTTGAAGCAACAAAAAGCTTCAAAGATTCTTAGAGTCTTAAAAATCCTGCAATCAAATATAACTATGTTCACATGAATTTATTACTACATCAATTCATATTGCAAGTTTGTTTTCTCATCAATTTTAATCCTAAAATTTTATTAGCAGTTGGGGATTTTTCTCTTTAGTAAATTAAATACATACATATAGCACCAGCCCTCACTCTGAACTGCCAAGTTTCACCATTGTCTCAGTCTTTGCTCTGATTCTGGCTTGGCCCAAATGTCCTGTTTTGAAAGGGTTTATTGCAGAGATCAACCATAATGTTGCTGAGAATCATTGTGAATCAAAAATCAGGCAATTCTTCATTCTTCCCACCTTCCTGTCTTATGCCTGAGGGAGCTGTGGTCCGACCCTTCACCATAGTATGGGGTGGGCTGGCCTCACTCCTGTCCCATGTGTATGTCAGTTCAGGACATGGTGACCTTCCCCATGTGGCCATGAGCTTCACCCTAGAGGAATGGACGGGGGCCAGAATGCTAAGTATGTGCAGGGTACAGTTGAGCCCCAATTTTCTGGAGTATCTCTCCAGTTGTGGGCCTTATTTATTATGAGTCAAATTTAATTTTTTTTGCTTTGTTTCATTTTGGGGTCCAGCTGGCAATGCACATGGTGACTCCAGGTTCTGTACTCAGGAATCACTACTAGTTTGATACTTGACATCTAATATTGTCCCTAGGAATGGCCAGGAGGATTTCCTCAGCCCAGAGCCATGAATAAACCCTATACATTTCTCTGTGTGTGACTCAAAACAAACCAAATAAATTTATTTCTCTTTTCACATTTAACTTGAGTGTTTTGCTTTTGCTCTTGGTATTGTTTCGGGGACACACTTGGAATTTTTATTTTCTTTTATTTGTAACTTTTAAATTCCATTCATTTATTTTTGGCTGTTGGGCCACACACAGTGGTGTTCAGGGGTTACTACTGTCTCTCCCCTCAGTATTTACTCGTGGCAGTGCTCAGGGACAATATAGGATGCTGAGATTCGAACTCCGGTGGTTTGCATGCAAGCCCTGCCCGCTATGCTGTCATTACAGCCCCTAAGATCATTTATTTCTTAGAGTCTCACCCCCTCATCCGCTGTTATTCTCAGTGCTTGGGGTCACTTCAAGTGATCTTGAGCAATCAGGTGGCGCCCATCATCAAATCAGAAGTTCCTTAATGCAACGCATGTTTCTGAATCCTGTGCATTGTCGCACTGCCTTCATTGGACTCTTTTAGGTTTTTAAAAAATATTTGGGCCAAACCAGCAGGACTCAGGGTTTGTTCCTGGTCTCTGCACTCAGGGATCATGCCTGGCTGGTGGTGGATAGTATGGGGTTGTCGGGGATCAAACCTGGATTGACCATTGGCAAGACCATTGCCCCACCTGCTGTAATACCTGCTACCCTCCGTCTTCCCCTTTGTTTTTAGCTTACTATAAATTTGGGGGGATTTCCATCCTTGTCCTTGCTTAAATGCTTGTGTTTACTCTTGACTCTGCACTCAGTGAGAGTGAACTCAGGGCCTCCAGTTGCTGGTATTCTGGACACAGGGCCCAGCAGTCATTGTTCTCGTGGATAAAGGACAAAGTAGGGTCTCTTCTTGGAAAACTGACTGTGAAGGCCAATTTTGTGGCAGAAGACGAGGCCTCCTGTGAGCACCCCACACTTCCCTGTCTCTGCACTATAAGAGGGGTAGCTGCTCCATCTTGGGCAGCGCTTTCACACATTTTTTTTCACTTGTTCCCTGATATCTAGGTGGTTCCTGAGAAGCGGTGGAGGCTCTCTGGGGTCACAGCTTCGCCGGGTATGATGGGGGCAGTACCAGGGTGCAGGGTGCGTGGTGTGAGTGCATGATCTTGGGGGGGGGGGCCTGCAGCCACAACCGCCTCCAGGTCAGCAATAGGCAGAGGCAAGTGGGAGCGAGGCTGAGCACGGGGACTGCAAGTCTTGGGGTGAGGGACCTATATGAAAGCGCTGAAAACCTTTGTTTTCCACATTGCAGACCCAGGTTCCATCCTGCTAGCATGACCTGGACTGATTTCTGAGTGCAGAGCCAGAAATAACCACTTAGCATCAGCTGTGTGACCTCCAAAAAATAAAATAGAAGATTGATTTCGATTGGGCTGGAGCGATTTATTTTGATTATTTTGATTGATTGTTTTGATTATTTTGATTTATTTTGATTGGGCACAGCAGGTAGGGCATTTGCCTTGCATGCGGCCTACCCGGGTTCAATTCCCAGTATGCCATATGGTCCCCTGAGCACTGCCAGGAGTAAATCCTGAGTGCATGAGCCAGGAGTAACTTCTGTGCATCACCGGGTGTGACCCAAAAAGCAAAAAAACAAACAAACAAACAAAAAAAAGAATCTTTTAGGGGGTAATAGTGATAATACAGCAAGTAGGACATTTTTTCCTGCACGTTGCCAGTGCAGGTTTGATCCCTGGCACACCATATGGTCCCCTGAGAAACTGCAGGAGTAATTTCTGAGTGCAGAACCAGGAGAAAACTCTGAGCATCGCCAGATATGACCAAAAAGGAAAAAAAAGAGTATGTAGGAATATGTTAAGGAGCAAAGCACCTTCCTCATTTCATCTCTCCATTAGCAGGCTACCCTCGCTGTTGTTTTGTGTAGTACTGATAAAGTAAGATATTTAAAAGAATATATTTGATTTTTTGGTAAATAGGAGCTTCGCCTATGGTTCACTGCTGGTGTACTGGAATTATTTAAGAAGGGCCAGTGTACAGCATATACTAGGTATGCTTGCCTTGCAAGCATCCAACCCAGGTTCTGTGTATGTATGGCATTGCATATGGTCCCTGAAGCGCACCGGGACTAATGCCTCATCCCAGACTAGAAATAATCCCTGAGCACTGTTGGTTATTGCTGCAAAACTAAACACATACAAACACACACACAAACACGCAAACACACACACAGGATGTGACAGAAGAGAAAAAAATATTAAGTATTCAGGATAAATCATGGGATTCTTGAGCATAAAATAAGTAAAAAAGTGATCTAACAGGTCTGGAGCGATACCACAGCGGGTAGGGCGTTTGCCTTGCACACAGCCAACCCGGGTTCGATTCTCAGGATCCCATTTGGTCCCCTGAGCACTGCCAAGAGTAATTCCTGAGTGCATATCCAGGAGTAACCCCTGGGGATCACCGGGTATTACCTCCCAAAAAATGTAGAGTCACTCCAGGTTCTTGGACTGGGAAACACAGTTCACATCCTGGTGTATAGTAAACACCCTGAATATTAGAATAATTTTCCTATACAGCAAGCTTTTTGCACAATTTTCAAGTATATTTCTGTTCAACTAAAACCTTTTCTGTTCAACAAGAGTGAGTGCTAGATGCAGGTTCACGCAGATGTGTCTGTGTGGTTTAGGGCATTCGTGGGTGAAACCTGTGGTGTGGTGATCTGGTTGGAAGGAGTACCCCTGAGGCCTAGGGAAGAGAGGTGCATGTGCGGGTGAGTTCTATAAGTTCACAGCATGAGTAAGTCAGCTATACTGGCAGTGGCGTGGTGCTTCTCCTCTACCACATGCTTTCAGTGTCCAGGAGCTGCAACTCCCACCCCGACCGGCAGTCATCTCCAACAGATGCTTTAAGGAGGGAACAGGGCCACCAGGATGGTTGGTGATCAGTTGCCATTTATTCCATTCTCCACATACAACTGTTCCAGTTCAGCTTTAGTGGTTGGTGTCTTACCCCCAGTTCAATTGCACCATGCGGTCAAGTTCAAGAATTTTGTTTTGTTTTTTGATTTGGTTTCAGGATTGCACGGGGCAATGCTCAGGTTTTATCCCTGACTATGCAGTGTAGCACTGTCCTCCCGTTGTTCATTGATTTGCTGGAGCGGGCTCCAGTAACGTGTCCATTGTAAGACTTGTTGCTACTGTTTTTGGCATATCGAATATGCCACGGGGAGCTTGTCAGGCTCTGTCCTGCGGGCAGGATACTCTTGGTAGCTTGTTGTGTTCTCCAAGAGGGGTGGAGGAATCCAGCCAGGGTTGGCCGTGTGCAAAGCAAACAACCTATCTGCCCCCCAACCAAAAAAAATCTGTCTTTTCTAAAAGTAAAAGGGCCTCATTGGTTTAAAACAGTAACAAATAGACAATCCAGTGTGTGAGAAGCCTTCAGGGGAAGCGGGTACATGAGATCCCAGCAGGATGCCTTGAGGACAAGCTGAGGACTCACCTGGTGGAAAATTCCCCATAGTGGTTCTGACCTAAGTCATCAATAATCTTTTGAAAGAAAGTTTTTAATGGAAAATAATTTTTTTCTTACATGATCTCTAATCATTAACTGTAAGGTGGGAGAATAGCAACTTTTTTCCTGTGATTTGTATACTTCAGTATGCAGAAATCTCTTACTTCCTAGAATTTGTTACAGATTCCAAAGACTATATATTTAGGAAATGGCTTGGCCGTGCCCTTGAACCATATGGGCTGCCTGGGATCTACCTGTATGTGTGGGCATCACTTTTGCCTTCACTGCTGTAATATCTCTCCCACCACAGTTCTTTATTTTGTTGGTCTCACCCCATCAGATGCTGCCCTGTTTCAATGCTCAAGGTCACTTGAATGCTTCTTGGGAAACTTCCTCAGGACTCAGGGTTTGTTCCTGGGCTTTCCACTCAGGGATCATTCCTGAATGGCTTGAGGGACCCTAGGGAATGTTAGGAAATGAACCTGGATTAGCCGTGAGCAAGTCAAGTGCAGCATTTCTGTGCTGTCTGTATGGATACTTTATTTTTTTCAATTGGGATGTCTTGCCATCTTTGGCCATTTATGGATTTATTAAGCTCTTGGGTTTACAGCCCTTAGTGATCACTTCAAGAGGGGCTCAGGAAAGTCCATGTGGTGCTCGTCCTAAAGTGATGGTACAGTGGGGGAAGGTGATAGTCTTGCAAGCAGTGGACATGGGCTCTATACCTGGCATCCCATGGGGTCCCTGTGAGTTTATGCGTGGGGGTCCCTAGCAGAGGAAGAAAGATATGGGGAACCACAGACTGATGATCCAAATGGCCCATTTCATGCAGAGCTGAAAGCATACTTACAGAACAACTGAGGGAGGCTGGGATATAGGACTGCATTTAGGTGTGAGTGTCATTTGCAGACATAAAATGTTGCAATCGAGGTAATTCTCTTGAGGGGATTAACTCAAGAAGACATTCTGTCTGACATCTATGTGGCTTTTCTTTTTTCCTGTGGTTCAACAAATAGGTTTTCTTATGAATACTTGCAGTTATTTGGATTAGTTACAACCCCGGCCCTGAGGGCAAGCAAGGGTTTTACTCTATGTCTTCAGGCTGGTCCAGCTTTTCCTACACCTTGGAGGTCCTTTTCCTTAAGTTATAAGACTATCATCAAGACTGTGCTTTTATGCTTTCTACGCTGTCCCTTTTTGATGCTGGGTAGCTTTGCTGCTCTCCCCAGGTCCATCCCAGACTCATCTAGGGACCCCCCCCTTTGTTGGTTGTTAGGAACTATGTCAAAATAAGCTTTATTACTAATCTGTGATTCGATCTCTGTTGGGACAGGGCATTCCGGTGGTGTGAAGCCCTCAGTGATCTCCTGACTGGAAGGAGGAGCTCTTGAGACTGGGGAGGAGAGGCGTGTGTGCAGGGGTGTGTCTGAGGACCCTCCCTGGTGGAGCTCTGGGCAGTGTGGGGGTGCCCTGAGTGCAGGTGAAAAATGCTGCTGACCCTGGGGGTCTCGAACTCCTGGATCCCTTTTTTGTCCTTCCTGCTCTGGGGAGCCTTGCTTGCTCTGTCACACAGTCATATTCACATGATGCTGTGCACAATTGCAGGGATGCCCCGGTCCCAGGGAGATGGAGAAAGGATCTTTGGGACTGAGTCACAACTTTCTGAGACAGATTTGTGGCAACCATGAACCAGGATTTCTGAGTCCTACAGGCACATATGTTAGACAGAGCTTTGAGTACCTCGCTGAACATTGAGTGTCACCTTTTCATTCCTAGAACAAGAGTTGTGTGTATGGGGGGATGCTTAGTGTTTGGTGCCACATCTAGGATCACTTTGTTTGTTTCTTTGGGTCTGTGTTCAGTTGTTACTCTGTAGTGCTCACTGGACCAGTGGCTCTGAGTTTGGCCCTGGGGAATCTGTGTGTAAGGCTGACACCTAACAGGAACTTTGTTCTATAGATTTCTCACATTTTATCAGATCCAGCTTTCTTAGAATAATTTCTGGGGCCTGTCAACTAGGAATTTTGAGTGGAGGCTCGTTCTTCCTGAGGGGAGACACCCTGAGCTGAATCCTTCTAGATTCCTTGTGGACTCCTCCTCACTGCCAAGGGAATGGGCTGGGGATCGACCCTGACTCCTGCCTCTCTATGTGTCCTGACTCAGGATGCTGTGACCTTTACTCATGTGGCCATCACCTTCCCCCCATGAGTGGATGTGCCTGGCCGTACATGAGAGAAAGCTCTATAGGGACGTGATACTGGAGACCTATGAACATCTGCGGGCTGTCGGTGAGAGCTGCGTGGGAGCATGTGCCAGGACAGACCCATAAGGAATCTTAGGGACTGGGCAGGGGCTGTGTGGCCATTGCTCTGACAGGCCGGGATGTTTGACAGCTGTGTATTTTTCTGTTTCTCTACGTCCTTTCCTTTTTTCTGTTTTTGTTATTGGGCAACAACTCATGATGTTCAGGGATTACCACCGCCCTTTACTCAGGGATCACTTTAAGTGGGCCTTGGTCCATCTGAGATGCAGGGCATTGAACCAGATCAACCACATGCAAGCAAAGCATCCTCTGCATTGTACTGTCGCTCAAGCTCCTGTGAAAAGTTCCTTCCATTGCTAAATTGAATTCTTGTACTACCCTTCACTTCAATGTGTTTGTTTTGGTTTTGTTTTGGGGCCACAGTCCACATCCTTCTGGCTCTGTGCTGAAGGATCACTCGTAGCAGTGCTCAGTGGCCAATCGTGGTAGTATTTACTACCCTTATTTAGTATTTATACAATACAGATGAGATTAAATTAAACTGCAAGTTCACATGTAGTTTTGGAAGCAACTCTACTTATAGCCGTGACTCAATAGATACACAGAGTAAACAAATGGCACTTCCATCATAAAATACAAGAATTTTCATCATGCAGGGGCTGGAGAGATAGCACAGCGGGTAGGGCATTTGCCTTGCAAGTGGCCAACCCAGGTTCGATTCCCAGCATCCCATATGGTCCCCGAGCACCGCCAGGGGTAATTCCTGAGTTCAGAGCCAGCAGTAATGCCTGTGCATTACCAGATATTACCCAAAAAGCCAAAAAAAAAAAAAAGAAAAAGAGTTTTCATCATGCATTGTTTACAGGCACCTTAAGAGGTGGTCTCTTTAGAGGCAGGTAGTCAAGATTCAACAGACAACAAAATCTTGGCAAGTATTTTTACACAATACTTTTTTTTTAATGTAGGAGTGGGCTGGAGTGATAGCACAGCGGTAGGGCGTTTGCCTTGCACGCAGCCAACATGGCTGACCCGAGTTCGATTCCTCCGCCCCTCTCGGAGAGCCCGGCAAGGTACCGAGAGTATCTCGCCCGCACGGCAGAGCCTGGCAAGCCACCCGTGATGTATTCGATATGCCAGACACAGTAACAACAAAGTCTCCAATGGAGACGTTACTGGGCCCGCTCGAGCAATGTAGGGGTACTGCTATTTATTCAGCCACTGATCAGCTGATTGAATTGTTACACAATACTTTAAAGTTACCTTTATAATACATTTTATACTCAATAATTCAAAACTCCCCCAAATAAAATTTTCTCAAGGACCTAACATTATATTTTGTATGCGTCCAATTTTGTTTTGTTAGTTTCATTTTTCAGCCACGCCATGATACTTCGGGGTGACTCTGGGTTCTGCACTCACTTATCAGTCTTGGTGTTTGCTTGGGGGATCATACGGGATCCGGGGATTGAATTGGACCAGTTGCGTGCAAGGCGGCAAAAGTGAAGATTGTGTTCTTTGCGTACATTCAGTAACTTGGCTGGCTATATCAGGTACACATGGGTTAGGCCTCTCACCTTTTAATTGTCTGTAATCTCTACATTGATTCTGTGGGGGCAGGGTATTCTAGGATGAAGCCAGCTGTAATCCCATGGCTGGTAGGAGGAGCCGTGAGGCCGGGGAGGAGAGGTGTGTATGCAGCTGAGCGTCTGACGACCCTACCGGGCTCGAGACCTGGCATCGTGGGTGTGCCCTGAGTCTGTGTGAATCATGCTGCTGACCCCAGGGGGCCTCGGGCTCCTGGATGCAGGCATCTGTGCTCTACTCACACAACCCTTCGCTCCCCTGGGGTGGTCCTGTGCTTTGCTTTCTTGACTTGTTCCATTCTTCTTCATTAGTCATGTGTTCATGATATTCAGGGTCCTTTGTACCCCTTTCCCTTACCAGCCTGGCTGCAGCGTCATCTTTTAACATTAGTTCCTGAACCTAGAGAAGTAAGTTTTGAAATGTTTCTTACTATGTGTATCCAGATAACTGCACATATTAATAAGAATTGAACTTAATTCTTTAATATGTACAAACAGAGTAACAGCGAAGCAATACAGATCTTATAACCCCTGAGTGAATTTCTCAGACAGAATGTCTTCTTGAGTTAATTCCCTCTCAAAGAATTGCCTCTGTTGAAAAGCTTGACCTCTGTAAATGGTAAATCACAATACATGCAGCCCTGTGCCTTGATCACCCTCATATGTTCTATAAGAATGCTATTCGGTTCTGAATTAAAGGTCCACTGTGCACTGGCCATCAATTGTTTTGGTCCCTATGTCTTTGTTTTTTTGATAGATGGACCACCAAACGCCTTGTGCCATGGGACCTTCCAACTCACTACACTTCACATCTGGCACTCTGGCAAGGGCGCCTCAGAATTCACACTGGAGTATTTGTTGTTGTTTCATTTCATTGGAGTTACCTTTTGAAGTTGCAGTATTTTTGGTAAACACCCTGCTTTGTCTATACCTTATTCCTGCCTCTGAGCTCAGGTATCACTTCTGGCAGGGTTCAGGGGCCCATATATGTTCTGGTGTATTGATTCAGGGTTAGTCAAGTGCACGGTGAATGCTTTACCTGCTGTATTACCACACCAATCCAAAAGATATAATATTCATGGTTTAAAAGTAGACTCACTCCAGAAATTCCAGTTGTCAGACACACGTAAAATCATGGTTCATAGTAAATGCCCTGGATATCTGGATTATTTTTTTATACAAGACACTGGGTTTCAGAGCTATTCCTGCAAAATAGGAGCAAGTGATGGATGAGACTCATGTGCAGATTTGGGATTACAGTAAATCATGATCAGGATGGCCTAGGTCCAGCAAATCAGACATGGGACTTCCTGGTGCTCACCGAAGCCGAGAAGTGACCTTGTTCCCTGGAAGAGAGTTCACAGGCACATGTCCCTGAAAATTCTGCAAGAGGGCAGCTGAAGGTTTGTCCACGCTGAGTTCCTGTGGTTGCCCCCCACAGTAGAGCCACTAATGGACCGATTGTCAATGTCACCTGCAGGGGCCGTCTCTGCATGTGAACTCCTGGCCTCACAGTTAGTCCCTGGCCTTAAGGACCTTACCTGTAGGGCCCAGAGTAGACTCCCGGGGCTCGGGCAGGGCTGTAGTTTCCTCCCCTGTAGGCTGAGACTAGCCCTTCTGTTCCAACAGGCAGCCTGGTTACAACCCACTTCTCTGTCCCGACAGAGGCAAGAGCATCTGGCAGTGTATTCCTGCAGATAGGTCTGTGAGCCAGTGTCCAAGCGTCTGGCAAGTGACCACATTTCTGGCTCCAATGCAGGGCCTTCTGGTCAGGTGGGGTGTGGGGCTGGTTGTGTTCCTCTCTGGTGCTCACGGCTCAGGTCTTTCCACGGAGCCTCCTGCTGATCCGCAGGAAAAACAAAGGCAGGAGATGGTGTCCTGCCATCTGCCACACACACCATCCTCAGGCATGAGAACGACAAGATGACCCAGTGCAGTGACAGGAGCGCACAGGCTTCTCGGTTCTTGGGTTGTTTCAGGAAGGAGACGTGGGATGTGGCTCTGAGCCTGATTGCCCGGCTCTCTGCTCTTTGAGGCCGTAGGGCTTCAAGCTCCTGGAACAGGCATCTGTGCCGAGTTCATTCTGCCCTTCATCCCCTTGGACTGTACATCATGGAATGATCTGCGGTTTAATTTCCTGGCTTTGTCGTTAGTCTTCCTTATCTATCAGGTGTGTAGAATAGTCCATGGGAATCTCGGCCGTTAGTCTTCCTGTATGTGTCTGACCAGGGTGGCAGTTCAGCCTGAAACTCCGGGTCCCCTTTGTGCAAAATTCTAGCTCACAGAACGAGGAGAAAAGAATGCAAAGTTTAAGAATAGAACTCCCAGAACGACCACCAACTGGGAGCTCGTTGGCTCTGTTGCGGCAACATGGAAAGATGCCGTCTTTGACAACATTGATGAGGAATACGATCAAATGATTCAGCACCTCCATTATTGTGCGAGGAATGCTGAGAGAGATAACCACAAAAAAACGCCTTTCTTCAAACAGTTTTGAACTTATTCGCCAATGTGGCTTGGCACATGCCTCAGGCAACTACAAGCGAATGTCGGAGCTGGCAAAACAATGCAGAGAAGACATCAAGAATGACCTCAAAGACAGGAGAGCAGGGGTGCTGATAGATGCTGCAGAAGCTGGGAAAAGCATTCGTAATGCGCGCCTATCCTTCACCAACTACAAGACCAAGATGACTGCCCTCCGACATCCTGATGGATCTATCACATCTGCCAGAAGGGCAATGGAAAAGCATATTCATTACTTCTACTGAGATATCTTTAATAGCCACATCCACTTGCCCACATACCACATTCTACATGATGGATATGTCATTCCCAATGTTCTTCCTTCCGAAATCCAACATGCCATCTCATTGGTAGAGAAACAAAGAGCACCTGGCCCAGACAAGATCAAACCTGAACACCTGAAGAACTTACCATCAGTACCCATCAATACACTGGCTCGGCTCTTCACATGCTACCTGTCTGACTACAAGGTTCCATCCCAATGGAAAACCAGCAGAACTGTACTACTGAAAAACAAGGGAGATATCCACGACATTGGCAACTATCGCCTAATCTGCCTATTGTCTGTCATCTACAAACTGTTCACTGGAGTCATCCTGAATAGGATTAGCAGAACACTAGATGAAGGACAACCATGTGAACAAGCCGGATTCCGAAAAGGATTCAGTACCATCGACCATATCCACACGATTATTAAACTCATTGAGGTTTCTCAGGAGTTCAAGATGCTGCTCTGTCTAACGTTCATTGATTTAAATAAGGCCTTTGATTCTGTTGAGACAGAAGCGGTCATAGAAGTCCTAGCCAATCAGGGCGTACAAACTCAATACATCAGGATCCTTCGTGAGCTCTATTATGGATTCACTACCACGATCTCACCATTCTACAAAGAAGTAATCATCCATGTGGTAGATGTGGCAGAAGCCAGGAAAAGCATTCGTAATGCCCGCCTATCCTTCACCAACTACAAGACCAAGATGACTGCCCATCTGGCTTCTGCCGCATCTATCTCCATTGCCCTTCTATCTGAGAGGGGTTCGGAAGGGTGATACCATTTCACCAAAACTCTTCAGTGCCACCCTCAAGAACATCATGCGATGTTCTGGAATGGGAAAGAATGGGAGTGAAGATAGATGGTCGGCAACTACACCACCTCCACTTTGCTGATGACATCATTCTAATAACACCAAACATCAGCCAAGCCGCACAAATGCTGACCAACTTCAACCGTGAGTGTGGAAAGGTCAGACTACAGCTGAATCTTACAAAGACAATGTTTATGAGAAACAGCCTCATTCATGATGCTACATTCGCTCTCAATGGAACCTCCATCTCCGAATGCAACTGTTGTATATACCTAGGTCGAGAAATCAACATAATGAATGACCTGGCACCTGAGTTATGCGGGAGGAAGTGAGCGGCTTGGAATATCTTCAAGAGCTTTGAAGAAATAACTAAGAGGACAAAGAACCTCCAGCTCTGAGCACATCTCTTCGATTCCACTGTTCTTCCTGCATTAAGATATGCCTCAGAGACCTGAGCCCTACGAAAACAGGATGAGAACGCTATTCGGGTGTCTCAAAGAGGAATCGAAAGAGCTATGCTTGGAACATCACGATTCACTCAAATGAGAGATAGAATCCGGAGTTCTGATCTCTGTCAACACTCAAGAATCAGGGACGCTGTCTCATTTGCCAAGGCATCAAAAATCAGATGGGCTGGACACGTAATGAGGTTTACAGACAACCGCTGGACTAGAGCCATTACTGACTGGATTCCACAGAACATCAAAAGATCGCGTGGACGCCTACCTACAAGATGGTTAGATTTCTTCGTCAGGACCCTGAATGATCAGTTTGAGGCTCTGCATGTTCCTAGAACGAACAGATGCCATTGGACTACACTAGCACGCAACAGGGATGAATGGAGACGTTACTGGCACTCACTCGAGTAAATCGATGAATAACGGGGGATCAAGTGATCAAGTGATTTTGATTGATTATTTTGATTTATTTTGATTGGGTACAGCAGGTAGGGCATTTACCTTGCAGGCAGCCTACTCGGGTTTGATTCCCAGCATCCCATATGGTCCCCTGAGCACTGCCAGGAGTAATTTCTGAGTGCATGAGCCAGGAGTACCCTCTGTGCATCACCGAGTGTGACCCAAAACGGAAAAAAAAGAATCCTTCAGGGGGCAGTAGTGATAATACAGCAAGTAGGACATTTTTCTTGCACGTTGCCAGCCCAGGTTCGATCCCTGGCATACCATATGGTCCCCTGAGCAACTGCAGGAGTAATTTTTGAGTGCAGAACCAGGAGGAAACCCTGAGCATCGCCAGATGTGACCCAAAAAGAAAAAAAAGAGTATGTAGGAATATGTTAAGGAGCAAAGCACCTTCCTCATTTCATCTCTCCCTTAGCAGGCTACCCTCACTGTTGTTTTGTGTAGTGCTGGTAAAGTAAGATATTTAAAGGAATATATTTGATTTTTTGATAAATAGGAGCTTCGCCTCGGGCTCACTGCTGATGTGCTGGAATTATTTAAGAAGGGCCAGTGTACAGCATATACTAGGTATGCTTGCCTTGCAAGCATCCAACCCAGGTTCTGTGTATGTATGGCATTGCATATGGTCCCTGAAGCGCACGGTGACTTATCCCTCATCCCAGACTAGGAATAACCCCCGAGCACTTTTTGTTATTGCCCCAAAACTAAACACATACAAACACACACACACACAAACATGCAAACACACACACAGGATGTGAGAGAAGAGAAAAATGAATTAAGTATTCAGGATAAATCATGGACTTCTTGAGCATACAATAAGTAAAAAAGTGATCTAACGGGACTGGAACGATACCACAGCGGGTAGGGCATTTGCCTTGGAAACAGCCCATCCGGGTTCGATTCTCAGCATCCCATATGGTCCCCTGAGCACTGCCAAGAGTAATTCCTGAGTGCAGAGCCAGGAGTAACCCCTGAGCATCACCGGTTATGACCTCCCCCCAAAATGTAGAGTCACTTCAGATTCTTGGACTGGGAAAAACAGTTCACATCCTGGTGTATAGTAAACACCCTGAATATTAGAATAATTTTCCTATACAGCAAAAGTTTTGCACAATTTTCAAGTATATTCCTGCACATCAAGAGTGAGTCCTAGATGCAGGTTCATGCAAATGTGTCTGTGTGGTTTAGGGCATTCCTTGGTGAAACCTGTTGTGACCTGGCTGGAAGGAATAGCCCTGAGGCCTAGGGAAGAAAGGTGTATGTGCAGGTGAGTTCTATAAGTTCACAGCATAAGTAAGTCAGCTAGACTGGCAGTGGCATGATGCTTCTTGTCCACCACATGCTTTTGGTGGCCATGAACTGCTACTCCCACCCCAACCGGCAGCCTCCTCCAACAGATGCATTAAGGAGGGAAAGGGCTGCCGAGATGGTGATCAGTTGCCATTTATTCCATTCTCCACACACACCTGTTCCAGTTCAGTTTTAGCAGTTGGTGTCTTACCCACAGAACGATTGCACCATGTGGTCAAGTTCAAGAATTTTCTTTTGTTTCCTTTTGATTTGGTTTCAGGATTGCACGCGGCAATGCTCAGGTTTAATTCCTGACTATGCACTGTAGCACTATCCTCCCGTTGTTCATCGATTTGCTGAAGTGGGCTCCAGTAACGTCTACATTGTGAGACTTGTTACTGTTTTTGGCATATCGAAGATGCCACGGGGAGCTTGCCAGGCTCTGTTGTGTGGGCAGGATACTCTTGGTAGCTTGCCGGGCTCTCCAAGAGGGGTGGAGGAATCCACCCAGGGTTAGCCGCGTGCAAGGCAAACAACCTATCTGGCCCCAACCAAAAAAAAAAAAAACCTGTCTTTTCTAAAAGTAAAAGGACCTCATTGGTTTAATACAGTCACTTGATCACTTGATCCCCAGTTATTCATTGGTTTACTCGAGCGGGTGCCAGTAACATCTCCATTCATCCCTGTTGCATGGTAGCGTAGCCCAATGGCATTTGTTCGTTCTAGGAACATGCAGAGTCTCAAACCGATCATTCAGGGTCTTGACGAAGACGTCTGACCATCTTGTTGGTGGGCGTCCACGCGATCTTTTGATGTTCTGTGGAATTCAGTCAGTAATGGCTCTAGTCCAGCAGTTGTCTGTAAACCTCATTACGTGTCCAGCCCATCTGATTTTTGATGCCTTGGCAAATGAGACAGCGTCCCTGATTCTTGAGCGTTGACGGAGATCAGAACTCCGGATTCTATCTCTCATTTGAGTGAATCGTGATATTCCAAGCATAGCTCTTTCGATTCCTCTTTGAGACACCCGAATAGCGTTCTCATCCTGTTTTCGTAGGGCCCAGGTCTCTGAGGCATATCTTTATGCAGGAAGAACAGTGGAATCGAAGAGATGTGCTCAGAGCTGGAGGTTCTTTGTCCTCTTAGTTATTTCTTCAATGCACTTGAAGGCATTCAAAGCCGCTCTCTTCCTCCTGCATAATTCAGGTGCCAGGTCATTCACCATGTTGATTTCTCGAACTAGGTATATATAACTGTTATATTCGGAGATTGTGGTTCCATTGAGAGCTAATGGAGCGTCAGGAACGAGGCTGTTTCTCATAAACATTGTCTTTGTAAGATTCAGCCGTAGTCCGACCTATCCACACTCACGGTCGAAGTTGGTCAGCATTTGTGCCGCTTGGCTGATGTGTGGTGTTATTTGAATGATGACATCAGCAAAGTAGAGGCAGTGTAGTTGCCGACAATCTATCTTTACTCCCATTTCTTCCCATTCCAGTCATCGCATGATGTTCTTGAGGGTGGCACTGAAGAGTTTTGGTGAAATGGTATCACCCTGCCGAACCCCTCTCGACACAGATGATTACTTCTTTGTAGAATGGTGAGATCCTGATAGTGAATCTGTAAAAGAGTTCACAGAGGATCCTGCTGTATTGCGTTTGTATGCCCTGATTGGCTATGGCTTCTATGACCACTTCCGTCTCAACAGAATCAAAGGCCTTCTTTAAATCAATGAACATTAGACAGAGCAGCATCTTGAACTCCTGAGAAACCTCAATGAGCATAGTAATCGTGTAGATATGATTGATGATACTGAATCCTTTTCGGAACCCGGCTAGTTCACATGGTTGTCCTTCATCTAGTGTTCTGCTAATCCTATTCAGGATGACTCCAGTGAACAGTTTGTAGATGACAGAAAATAGGCAGATTAGGCGATAGTTGCCAATGTGGTAGATGTCTTTCTTCTTGTACAGTATTGCAGTCTTGCTGGTTTTCCATTGTGATGGAACCGTGCATTCATACAGGTAGTGTGTGAAGAGCCAAGCCAGTGTATTGATGAGTACTGATGGTAAGTTCTTCAGGTGTTCAGGTCTGATCTTGTCTGCGCCAGGTGCTCTTTGTTTCTTTACCAATGAGATGGCCTGTTGAAGTTCAGAAGGGAGAATATTGGGAATGACATATCCATCATGTGGACTGTGGTCTGTGACCAAGTGGACATGGCTATTAAAGAGATCTGAGTAGAAGTCATGAAAATCTTCTCTATTGCCCTTTTGGACGATGTGATAGATCCATCAGGATGTCAGAGTGTAGTCATCTTGGTCTTGTAGTTTGTGAAGGAAAGGCAGGCATTATGAATGCTTTTCCCAGCTTCTGCCGCATAAAAAAAAAGCAACACATAGACAATCCAGTGTGAGAAGCCTTTGGGGGAAGCAGGTACACGAGATCCCAATATGATGCCTTGAGGACATGAGCTGAGGACTCACCTGTTGGAAAATTCCCGATAGTGGTTCTGACCTAAGTCAACAGTAATCTTTTTTTTTTTCTTTTTTGGGTCACATCTGGCGATGCTCAGGGGTTACTCCTGGCTCATGCACTCAGGAATCACTCCTGGCGGTGCTCGGGGGACCATATGGGATGCTGGGAATCGAACCTGTATCGGCCATCTTGGCTGCGTGCAAGGCAAAAGCCCTACCCGCTGTGCTATCGCTCCAGCCCCATCAATAATCTTTTAAAAGAAAGTTTTTTCTGGAAAATTATTTTTTCCTTACATGATCTCTAATCATTAACTGTAAGGTGAGAGAATAGCAACTTTTTTTGGTGGTTTGTATACTTCAGTACACAGAAATCTCTTACTTCCTAGAATTTTTTATGGATTCCAAAGACTATATATTTAGGAAATGGCCTGGCCGTGCCCTTGGGAGATGGAGAAAGGATCTTTGGGACTGAGTCACAACTTTCTGAGACAGATTTGTGGCAACCCTGAACCAGGATTTCTGAGTCCTACAGGCACATATGTTACACAGAGCTTTGAGAACCTCGCTGAACATTGAGTGTCACCTTTTCATTCCTAGAACAAGAGTTGTGTGTACGGGGGGATGCTTAGTGTTTGGGGCCACATCTAGGATCACTTTGTTGGTTTCTTTGGGTCTATGTTCAGTTGTTACTCTGTAGTGCTCACTGGACCAGTGGCTCTGAGTTTGGCCCTGGGGTATCTGTGTGTAAGGCTGACACCTGACAAGAACTTTGTACTATAGATTTCTCACATTTTATCAGATCCAGCTTCCTTAGAATGATTTCTGGGGCCTGTCATCCAGGAATTTGAGTGGAGGCTCATTCTTCTTGAGGGGAGACACCCTGAGCTGAATCCTTCTAGATTCCTGGTGGTCTCCTCCTCACTGCCAAGGAATGGGCTGGGAATGGACCCTGACTCCTGCCTCTCTATGTGTCCTGACTCAGGATGCTGTGACCTTTACTCATGTGGCCATCACCTTCCCCCCATGAGTGGATGTGCCTGGCCGTACATGAGAGAAAGCTCTATAGGGATGTGATACTGGAGACCTATGAACATCTGCGGGCTGTCGGTGAGAGCTGCGTGGGAGCTTGTGCCAGGACAGACCCATTAGAAATCTTAGGGACTGGGCAGGGGCTGTGTGGCCATTACTGTGACAGGCCGGGATGTTTGACAGCTGTGTATTTTTCTGTTTCTCTACGTCCTTTCCTTTTCTCTGTTTCTGTTATTGGGCAACAACTCATGATGCTCAGGGATTACCACTGCCCTTTACTCAGGGATCACTTTAGGTGGGCCTTGGTCCATCTGAGATGCAGGGCATTGAACCAGATCAACCACATGCAAGCGAAGCATCCTCTGCATTGTACTGTCGCTCAAGCTCCTGTAAAAAGTTTCCTCCATTGCTAAATTGACTTCTTGTACTACCCTTCACTTCAATGTGTTTGCTTTGGTTTTGTTTTGGGGCCACAGTCCACATCCTTCTGGCTCTGTTCTGAAGGATCACTCGTAGCAGTGCTCAGTGGCCAATCGTGGTAGTATTTACTACCCTTATTTAGTATTTATACAATACGGATGAGATTAAGTTAAACTGCAAGTCACATGTAGTTTTGGAAGCAACTCTACTTATAGCCATGACTCAATAGATATACAGAGTAAACCAATGGCAATTCCAAAATAAAATACAAGAATTTTCATCATGCAGGTGCTGGAGTAATAGCACAGCGGGCAGGGCATTTGCCTTGCAAGCGCCAACCGGGTTTGATTCTCAGCATCCCATATGGTTCCCGAGCACCGCCAGTGGTAATTCCTGAGTTCAGAGCCAGCAGTAATGCCTGTACATTACCGGATATTACCCAAAAAGCCAAAAAAAAAAAGAATTTTCATCATGCATTGTTTACAGGCACCTTAAGAGGTGGTCTCTTTAGAGGCAGGTAGTCAAGATTCAACAGGCAACGAAATCTTGGCAAGTATTTTTACACAATACTTTTATTTTTTTTTAATGTAGGAGTACTGCTAATTATTCAGCCACTGATTAGCTGATTGAATTGTTACACAATACTTTAAAAGTTACCTTTATAATACATTTTATACTCAATAATTCAAAACTCCCCCAAATAAAAATTTCTCAAGGACCTAACATTATATTTTGTATGCGTCCAATTTTTTTTTGTCTAGTTTCATTTTTCAGCCCTGCCATGATAATTAGGGGGTGACTCTGGGTTCTGCACTCACTTATCAGTCTTGGTGTTTGCTTGGGGGATCATATGGGATTCGGGGATTGAATTGGACCAGTTGCGTGCAAGGCAGCAAAAGTGACGATTGTGTTGTTTGTGTACTTTCAGTAATTTGGCTGTCTATATCAGGTACACATGGGCTAGGCCTCTAGCCTTTTCATTGTTTCTAATTGCTACATTGATTCTGTGGGGGCAGGGTATTCTAGGATGAAGCCAGCTGTAATCCTCTGGCTGGTAGGAGGAGCCCTGAGGCCGGGGAGGAGAGACGTGTATGCACCTGAGCGTCTGATGACCCTACCGGGCTCAGGCCCTGGCATCGTGGGTGTGCCCTGAGTGTGTGTGAATCATGCTGCTGACCTCAGGGGGCCTCGGGCTCCTGGATTCCGGCATCTGTGCTCTACTCACAGGGCCCTTTGCATCCCTGGGGTGATCCTGTGCTTTGCTTTCTTTGCCTTGTTCCATTCTTCTTCATTAGTCAAGTGTTCATGAGATTTAGGATCCTTTGTACCCCTTTCTCTTACCAGCCTGGCTGCACAGCCTGTATTGTTGGGGTGCCCTTTTCAGGAGCAGCAGAAGACCTTGCAGGCCGCCCTCTCTGTCACTAAGCATGTCTTTGACTTCAGATCATTTGCATGTTTTTTGAGTATATGAAGACATTTTGTTTTGTTTTGGTTTGGGGTCTGATGTTGCCAAGGTGTTTATTCTTGGCGGTCCTCAGGGGTTCCTTTGGGCAGTGCTCAGAATCCTGCCCCTGTCAGCCTTATGCAAGGGAGATGTGCTACCTGCTATTCTCTCTCTGACCTAGTATAAAATGTTATTTTGCTTTTATGTTAAAAGTCATTGAGTGAGCCCATACTAAAGCTAGTTTGTGCTGAAGTCATACTATAGTGGCGAGGGTGCTTGCCTTGCAGTGGGTTTGAGTTGCTGTATCCCATAGGATCCTCAAATATCCCTGGGTCTAGTCAAATAGAAAAGCCAAGAGGCTAGTGTGTGATTGCCAGGCTCCTCCCAGCGATACTCCCAAAGGATCGTCCCTTTACTCTGGGCCTGTTTGGACTGTGTGAACCACAGAGATGTCATCTACCTGCTCGGCCTGTTCACCCATGGGTCATTCGAATAATTCTTAATTCACTTGCTGTGATTTATTTCAGAACTCAAACCACAGCTTCAGGATTTGGCATAGCTGCAATCTGACTTGGGAATAGGGTCACTAAATATGCGTGAGCTGGTAAGATTCACACATTCAAAAATGAATATCATTATACCCAGCGGGATAGCTCAGTGGAGCAAGCATGTGACCTGAAAGGTGGGGGTCCGGGCTCTCTCCCTGCCATTACATCTGTGATCTCTGTACACTGCAAGGAGAAAATCCAGAGTCTTATCCTGGGAGTAAAAGGCACTTATCCTTACTGGGTACTGAAACTGAAAAAAATTCGATTATTTTTCATATCAATAAAGTACTTGAATTTTTTCTTCTATTGAAAGCAAACACAAGTGCTAATTGTTTCAAAGAACTGGTTTGTCATTTCATGTTGTTTATTCAAAAAATGAATATGAAGCCCCCTCTCTCTGCTCTCTCTCTTCCCCCCCACCCCGCCGCCGCCTGAATTTGATGGTCTTAGACTGCTTCCCTGACCCTTGGCCAGGCGACGGCCATGGGTGGATGATGGAGAGAATGAGGGCCAGGCTGGTTGGTATCAATTGCAGTTTCTTCCAACCTCGTCTCAGTTCTTCTCTGATTCTCCTTCCATGAATCTCCTTCATTCCTCTTGGATTTTCCCTCTCAGATTCTCTCTTGATTTTTTTCTCTTGCCAACTCTTACAGCCTTAGTTATCTCCCAAATAATGAGGGAATTGGGGTAGCAATTACACATAGGCGAGGTTATACAATCAAAGGATGTATGGTCCCTCTCTCAGAGGAAGCTTCTTCTAGGACAAACTCTTTCAGCAAGAAGACCCACCTAACGGTGACATGCCATCTATGGGTGCATTTTTCCTTCCCTTAGTCCAGGAACCATATAAACATTCATCTTAATTCTGCTCCTTAATAAAATAAGTCATTTTGTATGGACACAGTAATAGATACATTAAGCTGGCGACATCTTACTATAGATCTCAGACTACAGTGCTCAGGCCAGATTAGTCTTTCTTAGCCCTAGCATGGTACCAATATAGTTGTTACTCTTTGGATCATGACAGAATTTGTCCATGACCATGCTCTTAACTTATGTGTCGCTTTGGTCTAGCCCATTTCGATGCCAGGGTACCTCAGAGCTAGCCCTGGGTCCATCCACTCCCTCATAGTGACACTGCCTTTGGGGTGCTAGGAAATAAGGGCAGCTAAGGCTTAGATTGAGAAAGCAGATGCCCAGGTATGAAGTATTATTTGGAGTCAATTAACTCCCAAGTTACAAAGTCAGAGTATTAACTATCTTCCTAGTCTATACAAAAAGGACATTGCTCTGAAGTAACTATGCAAAGGACATAAGGAGAAGATAAAAGCAGTTTTTCACTCAGATTTCTGAGGATTCAGACCTTACCAATTAACAGAGTCTGAGTAGGGGAAAAAGGTGACAGGCCCGTTGGGAAAGCAAATCACAGAGAAGGAAGTTACAGAGAAACACATAAGAATGGGAGTGCCTCAGGAGCACTCTGATAAACCTAAGCTCCCTGTGGCAAGGGAGGAAGGACATACCATTGTTAAACCTAAAGTGTTTAGAGCTATATTTCAAGAAACAGAGGAATGGGAGGGCCTCAGGAGCATTGTGATGGTTGTAATCCAATAAACCTAAACTCCCTGTGACAAGGGAGACTGGACATACCTATGTTAAACCTAGAATGTTTAGAGCTATATTTCCAACAAAATAGTGTAGGAGTTGGGCTGGAGCGATAGCACAGCGGGTAGGGTGTTTGCCTTGCACGTGGCCCTTGAGGCTGCCCCAAATTTGATTCCTCTGCCCCTCTCGGAGATCCTGGCAAGCTACCGGGAGTATCTCGCCCGCACGGCAAAGTCTGGCAAGCTCCCCGTGGCGTATTAGATATGCCAAACACAGTACCAACAAGTCTCAGGATGGACACATTATTGGGCCTGCTCAAGCAAATCAATGAACAATGGGAGGACAGTGTGGTAGTGGGAAGATAGGGGAAGTTGAAGATAGGGGCAAATTTCTAATGAACTCCAAAATTTGGAGTGTTTGTTCACACCAGCTTGCAGGCTGTTCTGCTAGGCAAAGCAGCAGCCTCCCTAGAGAAGCATAGTCTGTTTGTTAGAAAAAAGCACATCCTGACACACCTGTCATTTTCATAAGTACCCACAAAATTAAATTCACCAGGCCTACATCCTGATACCTCGTAAATTTAGTTATTGAAGCAAGGAAAAGCGAATACACTAATAAATCAGCTATTGATGTTTACTACCTCACTTGGTGGGGGGGCTAACCTATTGTTCCTATTTGCACTCTGTGACGATCTGGCACCCTAGTGGAGTGGTTACAAGAAATTGAGTATGTTTATGGAATAATTGCGCTAAGAAGTAAACTTGCGAACTAAATTTCATATTCTTACTGTAACAAACATCAAACCATCATAGCCGAACAATAGATCAATGTGTCTGAAAAAGAGGCTTTCTCCTACACACCAGCTATACCATTGTTCTTGCCCACTCATTCAAATTTTGAAGAATTATAGCTTAATGAATCATCTAGTACAAAAATATTAAAAGACTATTTAGCTGAACAGCAGTTAAGGGACTTTCCGTTCATTTGTCTGATCCATGTAGGATTCACGGCTATGTAGACCTTGAGCACTGTTTGAATAGTTGCTGCACATAGCTCTCAAGGAATGACTGGAGAGCACCCTTTGCTCTGAATACACACAAATACAGACACAGGAATTTTTGCTTACACAAATATCTCTCCAGTCATCACCAATCCCTGAGTCTCTTTCTGGGCTACCCCTGAACCCTTTCTGAGCCCGTGATTCACTTAGTTTCTAGCTCTCTCCTATCATTGTGAAAATAAACAGTTGAAGCTACTCAAGACCTGAACATTCAGTGTGATATAAATGAACATGGGGACTCAGAGAGATGGGCTGTGTGTCTGTTCGCAAAGTATCTTTGTGAATTTTATTTCCTTTGACAAAACAAAGACGTCTGATTGATATGCTATCTGTTCAGTCCGTTACTCTCAATCTATCCCAGACCTGGCAAACATCAGATGTCCTGATCACCTGGTCCTATCCCAGAACCGGGTAAAAATGAACCTTTCTGACCAGGCAAGTACCTGGTGAGGAATATTTGAAGCCTGGCCCTTTAATGCTCTGGGTGAACATGCTGATAACGTCACTGAATCGGGATCCTCTTTCCCTCGGGGTCTGGGCGGTGGCGTGGTTGTGCTGGCTGGCCGCCATCGCTGTGGAAGGTGAGGAGCGGGTGAGGGGGCACCCAGGGGAGCAGGGGGGACCGGCATGGTCGGTTTCCCGCGGGCCGCCCGAGTGGTCGGTTTGAGCGCCTGAACTTCCGCGGTCTTTGCCTTCTGGGCGGCGGGGTCGCCCCGTGACGGTGGCCCGGGGTGGCGGCCCCTCACCCAGGACGCACCGATCGCCCCTGCGGAAAGCTTTATCTTGTTTATAAATTGATTTTGAGGGAAACAAGGTCGTTGTTACTGAGTAGAACTTAGAAAGATGCGTGACGGGGGAACGCGGCTGGCCGGGTTCGATCCCGGCACCCCACAGAGTCCCGGTACCAGCCTGGAGTGAGCCCAGAGCCTGGGGCCAGTGATGGGGTGGGTGGGGGGAGGGGCAGGACACATGTATGTGCTTGGGGCTCAAAAGCATTTGGCAGAGCCTTTGATCTTGTTCCTTGTGCATTCAGTGGGTTCTGGGAGTACAGGGAGGTGGGAGCGTCTCTTTACTTTTTCTTTCTTTTTTTTTATTTTGCTTTTTGGCTCACATCCAGCGATGCACGTGGGTTACTCCTGGCTCTCTATTCCATCAAGCACTCCTAGTGGTGCCAGGAACCATGAGGGATGCCCAGAATTAAACTCAGGTTGGCTGCCTTCGAAAGAAATGCTCATTTGTCTATATTATCATTCTGGCCCCAAGGTGCAGAGCTTTAAGACAACTCAGGGCTGGGCGGAGGGGTTCAGCAGGGGGTGCCTCAGGGCTGTGCTATGCCACAGCAGGTCTTGCAACCAAGTGTGCAATCTTAGCAGGAAGTAGCAAAGAGACTTCTAGAGTGTGCCCTAACTCCTCTAGTAATCCAATTTTACATCGGTATTGCCACACCTCTTTATTTATTTAAATGAATTAATTATTTAGTCTGGAGCAGTACAGCTGCAAGACTCAGTTACTTCTCTTGCCTCTGCATTCAGGGATCACTCCTGGCTGGGTTCAGGGAACCATATTGGGATGCCAGGATTCAAACTTGGTTTGGCCGAGTGGCACCTCACCTGCTATACGATCTCTAATATTCCTTTATAATCTTTTTTTATTGTAGTATTTTTGGGCTACAGCGTCACTCAAGGCTCAGGGCTAACTCTTTGTTTCTGAGCTCAGGCATCATTTTTAACAGTGCTGGGGTGGGTGAACATAGGTACTGTTACCTATTGACCCTGGCTTAGCTGCTTGAAAGAAAAGCACCCTATCAACTTATTATCTTTGCTAACCCTGTATGATTATATTTTCTCAGAAAAAAGAATTTCTGCCTCACCTGTCAAGATTCCAAGCATCCCTCACTCTCCGTCTCTCCCAGACCAGTGAGTACTTGCAGAAAGGGGTTTTCTGGGACCAGCTGCACTAGGTTTTAAATGTCTCACTCTTAGGGGCTGGTCATTAGTATACTCAGGAGGGCGTTTGTCTTTCTTGCAGTGACCAGGGTTATCCCTGACATGCCTTAGGGTCCACTGAGCATCAGTAGGTATGGCCTCAACCCTCCCACTCCAGAATTTGTTTTGACACACGAGCATTCTTTGAACTTCTTTTTGGGTGTTGGCGTATTTCTACTGTCTCCCCCCACCCCCATTTGCTACAAACTTGGAGACTCTTCCCCCCTCAGTGTCTGTGTGTCTGGGATGCAGGGGGAGCCATGCCATGTCCCCCAAAGGTAAAGCAAGTCCCCAACCCTCTGAGCTCCTCTCTCTGGGTCTATCTCACTTCTTGAGGAGCAGATGAGGTGAAATTTGGGACCACACCTGGCAGTACTTGAGGTCTGTGTCCTGCTCAGGGGGCTAGGGGTACCAGGGAACGCCCTCAGGCTTCAAGTTGGCCAGTATCTGCTTGAATATGATGTATTCTCTCCTACTCCTCTATTCATACCTTAATTGGAAGTTCTTAAATATGAACATTCTTGACTCCTTTTGAACAAGAGGCTCTTAGGAGGAAAGGAAGGACTTGGAAGCTCTGAGCAAAATTATGGACTTTAAACTTTCATTTGGGATAAGTGCAATTTTTTTTCTCCGCTTTTTGGGTCACACTGGCGATGCTCAGGGCTTATTCCTGACTCTGCACTCAGCCTCTGTACTCCTGGCAGTGCAGCTCCTGGAATCACTCCTGGCAGTGCTCGGGGAACCATATGGGATGCCAGGGACCAAACCCAGGTCAGCTGGTTGCAAGACAAAGGCCCTGCCCGTTGTACTGTCATTCTGGCCCCAAGTGTAATTTTTCATCCCCTTTTTCTTTTATAAAATCATGTACCCGTAGGAGTAAAATCATATAGTCTGCAAACCTGGCCTGTAAGCTCTGAGCACTTCTGAGTGTGGTCCCAAATCAGAAAAAAAAAAACCAAAGGATTGACCCTTGCGAATATATTACTAGATTTCACACCTCTGCTGTTGGCAGATAAATTCCTCATTGCCTTTATTTGGCCAGGAGAGGGATTGGCTGTGTGGGCTTTTGCCAAACCCAGCCGTGCTCTGGGATCAGTCCTTGGTGATTCAGGATGTGAAGTTGAGTCTGCCACATGCATGACAAGTGCCCTGCCATTCACTGTGTGCTCTTTCTGGCCCCTGCAAACCTTTGAAATTGCAGTTTGTACTTCTGGCTCAGGTTTGCACCGGGAGGCCCCAGGTGCCAGCAGCCCTGCCTGGACCTCTACCAGCTGGGCCTCATCCCGGTTTCCTGCCTGTATCCTTCTCATAAGGTTCACAGTACTTATAGAGACTTTGATTTCCTGGGGTCAGTGATAGGCCAGGGGTGCAGGCCCTGGCCATGCAAGCAGCCTGCCACATGGTACAATCTCCTGCACAACGCAGGATTCCTCAAGCACCACCTGTGTGAGCCCAAAGATCTGCCACCTGTGGCTCCAAAACCCAAGTCTGACCTGCATTCTCCAAAACTGTCTGGTAAAAGTTGACTCATGAACAAAAACTTTTTTTTTTTTTGGTCATACCCTGTGGTTGCTGCTTTTGGTATCCAGTGTGGTGCCAGGGACTGAACCCAGGTCAGCTGTGTACAAGGCCCATACCCTACCATAATATAGTTCTGACACCTAATTTTTTTTTTTTGGTTGGCCACACCCCGCGGAGTTTACCTCTGGCTCTGTTTTCATTGATCGCTCTTGGTTTGGGGATCCTGTGGGGTGATGGGGACTGAACCCTTGTCAGCTGTGTGTCAGACAAGCACCTTGTGATCTGTGCTATCTCTGTAGCCATCATAAAAATGCTTTTATGCTGGGTAAAGTCAAGAAACTTGTGTTCTTTTTTTCGATTAACTACACAATTCACTTTTTACTTGTGTGTTTTTGTTTTGGGGACACAGCCAGCAGTACTCTGGGTACTGGAGTAACTTGACTCTGCACTCAGGAGTCACTCCAGGTGGCTTGGGGGATCCAGTGGAATGTGGGGGATTAAATCAGAGTAAGCTGCATTCAAGGCAATTGCCCTCCCCAATATGCTGTTGTTCTGACCCGGGTCCTAATTCTTCTCTGTTCCACTATATTTCTGTTTAGATATCATAACATTTTCAGTTCAAGTGGAACTACCACCCGTGAGATAGGAGAGCAGGTCAGCTGCTTGCCCTTCCCTCCCTGAGAGCAATTTCAGACTCCAAAGCAGAAACTTCTGGTCAGGACCCTGGAGTTTGTGCACCTCTGTCTTGCTCACAGTGCTGACGTCTCTAGATCTTTGCACGGAGCTTCCTGCTGATTCTCGGGAATTATAGGTGGGAGAAGATGATATTTTGCTGTCCTACCCACCGTCCACAGGGAGGAGGAAAGTGACAAGATGATATGATGCAGTGACAGGAGCGCATAGGCCTGCAGGGGTGACTGTCTCTAGAGTTGTTTCAGGAGGGACCACTGGCTCTACTCATATATGTGAGGTAGGAGGGAAGACCTTTCATTTATTCTCAGGTTCCTTCTGAGCATAGGAAAGTTTATACAGGAATGAAACATTATTCATGTCAGGACTGTGGGAGGGTCTTCACTTTCTATTTTTTTTTTTCTTTTTGGGTGATTCTTGGATCTGCACTCAGGAGTTACTCTTGGCAGTGCTCAGGGGACCATATGGGATGCTGGGAATCGAACATGGGTCGGCTGCATGCAAGGCAAACGCCCTACCCGCTTTTCTATCGCTCCAGCCTGGGTCTTAACTTTATACTCAAACTTTTTCGTCCACAAGAAAACCCACACTGCAGTGAATCCATTTTTGTGTAAGGAGTGTGGCAAGGTCTTTGCTTATTCTGCAAGCCTTTTGAGGCACAAAAAATTTCATACTGGAGATAAACCTTATGTTTGTAAAGACTTTGGCAACGTCTTCACTTCCCCTTAACTCCTTATTAAACATAGGAAAACTCATACTCGAAAAAAAAACATATATTAGGGTGTGGTAGGATCTTAACTCAATCCACACACTTTGCTTTGCGTAAAAAACATTTTTTCCAGGATTGAGGCCTTACATATCTAAGGACTGCAGGAAGATTTTCATGCAATTAGCATAACTTTCTGAACAGGAAAATTCACACTGGAGAGAAACCTCATAAGTTTAAGGAATGTAGGAAAGCCATCAGTTTGTCCTTTAGCTCTTATTACACATATGAAAAGTCATTTTAGAGTGAAACCTTATATATGCCAGGAGTGCGGAAAGGAAAGGCCTTTACTGGATCTGCAGGCCTTACTACGCATAGGAGAATTCACAATGGGGAGAAACTATATATACATATATATATATGTATATAAATATATATACACACATATATACACACACATATACATGTAAGAACATGGGAAGTCCATCATTCACACCTGCAGCCTTTAAAGGTATAAGAGAATTAATACTGCAAAAAATTGTGTGAGTAAGGAATATAGGAAGGCTTTCATGTTCCCCTCAAGTCTTAGTAAATTATCAATTCCCTAATAACAATGGCCTGGGTTACAACATGGCCCTTAGGTAAAACAATTTTAGTTTCGACAAGTGGGTGGTGGATTTCTACGAAAGTACAGTCCGAAAGGAAGTAATCCTGGTGCATGTAAAAGATTCCTGTGACATTAGTACCATAAGGTAAAGGTACTTGCTGATTATCACCTGGACCGAGGCTATGACAATGTCCTGGCATTTGGCCTTCACATTATGTGAACTGGTAAATAATGAATCTTAGTGGTAAATCGAGGTGGAAGGAATTCAATAAAACGTAAATACGTGGGGGCTAGAGGATGAGAGATGCATGCTGAGAGTAGACTCTAGACCGAACATGATTGCCACTCAATGCCTCTTTTGCAAACGTCAACACCCAAAAGGAGAGAGAGAAAAAAAGGAATGCCCTAGCACAGAGGCAGGGTGCGATGGGGGGTGACGGGGTTGGAGGGATACTGGGATTAGTGGTGGTGGAGAATGGGCAATGTATACTCGATCATTGTATAACTGATACCCAGGCACAAAAATTTGTAAGTCTACAACTGTACCTCATGGTGTTTTACTAATAAAAATTAGGAAAAAATTTAGTTGTGGGCTGGAGTAATAGCGCAGTGGGTAGGGAGTTTACCTTGCACGTGGCCGACACAGGTTCAATTCCCACCATCCCATATGGTACCCTGAGCACCACCAAGGGTAATTCCTGAGTGCAGAGCCAAGAGTAACCCCTGTGTGTCGCCCAAAAGCAAAATAAATAAATAAATAAATAGTTACAAAAATTGCATTTTGCTGGGTACTGTCAAGGCTTTCCATGGTTTCAATCGTTTCTGTGATTCTGGCTTGGCTCAGAGGCCCTGGTTTGCGGGGATCATGGCAGAGATTAACCATGATACTGCAGAGAACTTTTTGACTTCGGTTATACAGTGAAACCTCCAATCTTCAGGCCCTTTTGTGTTATATTTTGGGGAGCCACATCCCGCTGTGCTGTCTATATTTGGTGTCCAGGTTAGTCACGTGCATGGAATCACTTTACTTGCTGTAGCATATCTGCATTCCTTGTATTCAGGTTTCCATTCGATTTATACAAACATTGAGGATAAATGTTTCGAGATTTTTACTTTGGAAGCATTAAAATCCTAACAATGTAATATTCACCAGAATGGTAAACACCATGTAGATATGTGCAGAAGGCCAAGCCAGGCTGCAGAGTGACCAGTGTGGTTTGCTGCCTGTTAGCCCCTCCTTTCTGGGAGTTGGTCTATATGCTGTATTTTATACACTTTTATTTTGGGGGAAACCTGACATTTCTTAAGAGTTACTCCTCATGGTTCCCATGCCACCATTGGGGAATATCAGGGACTGAAATCAGGTTGACCGAGTTCAAGGTAGGTGCCCAACGCACTGCACTACCCTTCAGGCCAGGTACTCCTTTTTTTTCTTTTTGGGTTATACCCGGTGATGCAAAGGGGTTACTTCTGGCTTTGCTATCAGGAATTACTCCTGGTGGTGCTCAGGGGACCCTATGGGATACTGGGAATCAAACCCAAGTCAGCTGCATACAAGCAAACGCCCTACCTACTATGCTATCTCACTCCAGCCCCTGGCCACATACTCTTGGTTTGAAACCTTGTTTCTGAAACTGCCTCCTAGGGTTTTCCTTGTAGACAAGTGTCCACTGCTCTTGTATTGTTAAGGGGTAGAAGCCTTTGATCCTGTTCCAGTGTCTCTCCGGCTCTCAGGGTTGTTACTAGATCAGTTCCTCTCTGCATCTCCAGGGCTGGCTACAGAGTCACTGCAAATACTGGATTGGGGAACTTCTCCTTCCTCCAGACCCCTACTTCGTGACCGATCACTCTAGCCACCACCTTTTCACTCCTTTATGTGAGCCTATTCCACTTGCAGTACACTCTTTTTTTTTTCTTTTTGGGTCACACCCAGCGATGCTCAGGGGTTACTCCTGGCTCTGCACTCAGGAACTACTCCTGGCAGTTCTTGGGGCACCATAAAGGAAGCTGGGGATTGAACCTGGATCAGCTGCATGCAAGAGAAATGTCCTGTCCACTGTGCAGTCGCTCTGGCCCAGCCAACAGTACATATTTACCAGCATTTTTCTAGTGGTTTCCTATAGAGGGAAAGGTAAAAGTAATGTACATGTTCCTGGGAGACAGAGTGTCTCCTTGCATGAATCCCCCAAGAGAATTTCCTCTGCCAAATGTTTATATATGTAAATGATCAATCACACCTATGTCCTTACCTTAACCTTCACCTTCAGATGTTCTATAAGTATGGTAGCTGCTCTGCATTAAATAGGCCATTTTCACCATCAGTCTGTGGTTCCCTGTCTCTCTGTCTTTCTCTCTGTTGGAAAAGCCTGGGGAAGTGAGGAGGCGGCTCTGGACTGCCAAAGCTTCATAGCACCCCTGCATTTTACTTCATGAACTCTCAGTGATCAGTTGCTCTTTATTCCGTTCTCCTGCGTATATCAGTCTCCCACTGCCCCTCATTCGGAATTCGTGACAACACTGAATGTGGAGTCGAGGCCATACTCACTGGCACACTGGGGTCTCCTGGGGCTCTGAGATCACCAGGTAGCCCCCTAAGGCCCTAAAACATAAAGGGGTTCACGATCATCCAAGCTCAGGGGAGCCCTCACTCATGAGCGTTCCCAGAGTGCAAAGGCCCCCCAAGAACAACGACTCAATCCTCTCTTTATGCTCCCTGTTCGGGGCTCCCAGGGAGAATTGATCCCCAGGAAAGGGGGCACAAATCAATGGGGAGATACAAAGAGAGGTCCCATTCTGGCACTTCTGCCGCCCTGCCCAGCTGAGACCCCACGGTGCTGGCAGGAGGGTCCCCACTTTCAACTCCCTCATCATCTGGGATTCAGTCTCAGTTCAAGGATGCTGTAGCAGGGAGGGCATTTGCCTTGCCTCTGGCAACCTGGGTTTGATCCCCAGCATCCCGCATGATTCCCCAGCACTGCTAAGAGTAATAATTCCTGATTGCAGAGCCAGAAATAAGCCCTAAGCACACACACACCCTGTGTGGCCCCAGGACAGAACATGACCGGGAGAGACAGAGGGAGAGATGTGAGTTCATGGGAAAATGTGGAGAGAGCAGGCTCGGAAGAGCAAGCAAGCCCCCTGACCTGTTCTTTTTTATTTTTGGCCTTGGCATATCTTCTCCTTTTATTACTATGATTATTATTCAAATTCCTATTTGGTTTTAGGGCTATTCCTGGATACAGGTGATTCCTCCTGACTTGGTGCTAAAGGGTTGACCTTTGTAGGGTCTGGATTTTTTTTTCTTTTTGGGTCACACCCGGTGATGCTCATGGGTTAAACCTGGCTCTGCACTCAGGAATCACTCCTGGCGGGTGGTCAGGGGACCATATGGGATACTGAAAATTGAAGCGGAGTCAGCCGCGTGCAAGGCAAATACCCTACCCGCTGTGCTATCGCTCCAGTCCCAAGGGTTGCCCTTGGTAGGACTCAGGAGACCATGTGGTACCAGGGGCTGTACCTGGGGCTCTGGCATGCAAAATGTGCTGCAGCCCTTTAAGCATCTACTCAGACCCAAGCTTTTATCTTATTATTACTTGGTTTGGAGCCACATGCAGCGGTGTTCAGAGAATTCCTCTGGTTCTGTGCTTGGAAATCACTACTGGTGAGGCTCAAGGATCCTTTGGGGTGCTAGGGATGGTACGCTACCCTCTAACCTATCTCTCTGATGCTCAAGGCAGAACTTTTGGGGATGGAGTGATAGCACAGCAGGTAGGGTGTTTGCCTTGCATGCAGCCAACCCAGATTCAATTCCCAGCATCCCATTATGGTCCCTCGAGCACTGTCAGGAGTAATTCCTGAGCTCGGAGCCAGGAGTAACTCCTGTGCATTGCTGGATGTGATCCAAAAAGAAAAAAAACAATAATGTGGGAGAGAGCGCCAAGTGTCTGGAAACCACCGAATTCCTTGGCAAAACTGTTTTTTTGATGATGTTTTCTCCTTTGCTTCTCTCCCAAGCACCCAAGTGGAGGAGAGGGGGCGACCATAATGCTTTCTGTTGGGAGGGCAACAGCAGTGCTCAAGAAATCGACCGGGGTCCCCACTGGCAATTCCTGGCCATTGGGTGGCAGTTCATTGCAAGGTCTCGAGGATGAGGTACTGGAGGTCACCTGGGCTACCCTGGGCCGACACCCGAAAGGGCCTTTAGAGGACCCAGCCATCCCTGGGGGATCGAGTCTCTGTGTGGTGCTGCGGATTGAACCCACACATACCAAGCTTGCAACCTCACTTCTGTATCATCTCCCAGTCCCTGCAATGACACATGTAGAGAGGAGAAAATGCAGACCCAGGGAAGTGCAGGAGCTTCCCTGAGGTGACACAGCACGAAGAAGTATCCTTGCTCAGGGGATCCTCAGGGCAGCAAGAAGCAGGGAGCATGGACACGCACCCCAACCACCACCCCGGCCCTGTCCCCAGGTCCGAGTGTAATTACCCCACAAGGAGGCTCTGTGCAGGGCGTCCAAGCCGGGATCCCCCTGGTGTCAGAGGGTGGTTGTGCTCCCTACCTTATCCAAGACGGTGCCCTATATGCCCATCCCCCTGGAGACCGGTCAGGTGGATGTGGAGGTGAAGGTAATGAGCATCGAAACCTGGGACCACGTGAGGAAGACCAACCTGGTCCAGGTAATGGACCAGAGTAGAGATGGGAGCGGAGGGGCCCTCCCCAGGCTACCTGCTAGTCTCCAGGTGGGACAGTTGGGAGTGTTAGGGCGCAGATCGGGATCTCCCTTTAAAGACAAAGAGACTCCAGAGACTGCAAATAGCAAGCAAAGTTTATTGTAAGACTGGCTAGCCAGGGTCAAGCCACCTAAACAGACAAGCAGGTCAGTTAGGTGAGGTAAGACCCCGAACTTCTTCAAAGCGGATCTTATATAGGCCTTCACTGGCCTTACAGCAAAGCCCGCGTATTTCATAGCCAAAAGATTTGTAACAACATATACTTTCTTCACCAATCCGTTTAAAAGTACATCACTCCTTAGCCTATAGATTCAAAGATCTGCATTTACATACATAGGCATTGTGGCTAGTGGGCATCTGGTAACTAGGGCTTTTGGTTATCACCTGGCTTCCTTTGATTCTCAGCCCTGCATTCCAGTGGAGGTGGATAAAGTTCCTAACAGAGGTAATAGATAAGGAAGGCCCAACAAATGGTTCCTGAATTTACATCCCAACAGGGAACAGTCAACAAATGGTTTCAGAATTTGCATTCCAATAAGGAATGGTTCCACTCTAAAGCTCTGCTAGGGAGGGGGCAGGAAAGGGAGAGTTACTAATTTGTAGAGTTTTAACTCTGGAATCACCCTCAGGGTCCCTAGGGACCTTACAGTAACTACTCCCAGGAGTACCAGGGGACCATGTGGTACTTGTGGTGAGCCCAAAGAAACCATCTACAGGCAGAGAAAGCCTTGATCACAGGGATCATTGAAATCTCTCACTTCTGTCATTCATAAACCTGATCCTCCTGACATAGCACTTTTTGTTCAATACACAAAACAAGTACTTTTTTATGGGGGGGGGAGGTGATGCACAACCAAAAATGCCCAGGACTTACTTCTCGCTCCATAGGCAGGATCACTGCAGGTGGGCCTGGGAGGGGAAGGAATCATATCCAGGTCATCCCCTGCAAGACAAACGCCCAGCAGTCCCTAAAATCTGAATTTCAATTTACCTTGAATGCATCATTTAATCTACCCTAGGCCTTGGGTGGGATACACAATGCATCCATTATCTCTGGGTTCTTCATGGCTTGCCCTTTGACCTTTTTTTTTTTTTTTTATATTTTTGTGTCCCACCTGGATGATACTCAGGGGTTTCTCCTGAATATGCACTCAGGAATTACTCTGGGAGTGTGGTGCTTGGGGGATCCTATGGCAAACACTGTGCTTCAAACTTTTGGTGTCTTAAATATACACTCCTAGTGAATTCATTATGTTACAGTTCTCACGTTCAAATTAAACTGGTGACTTCAGTACTATGAGGGAAAGGGAATTGGTGATGATTGCAATTCATGGAAACACAAATATCTTCCCATTCTGTACACTCTTAAGACTTCTTGTCACTGTGTATTTTCATACGTCTATGAAGGCCTGAGTTCCTGGTGAACCTGAATTAACCTCCTGAGTTACCTTATATAGCAAACCACAATAATAATAGTAATGATTACTATTTCCTATGCCAGTGTCCCAGCACTTGGACTTGATGTGTATGTTAACGTGTAAATAATGGGTCCTTTTTTTTCCTTTCTTTTTTTTTTTTTGGATCACACCTGGAGATGCTCAGGGATTACTCCTGGCTTTGCATTCAGGAGTCATTCCTGGTTGTGCTGGGGGACCATATGGGATGCTAGTAAACTGGGTGGGGCGCATGCAAGGCAAATGCCCCACCTGCTGTGCTATTGCTCTAGCCCTGTAAATAATGGGTCTTGCTGATGGAATCCAGGTGAAAACTGATTAAAAAGAAACTAAGTAAATGGGTACAAAACCACCCCTCAATCACAGCTATCAGTGTCACTCTTTTTGTTTTTTTTGGTTTGTTGTTTGTTTTTTTGGTCAAACCCAGAGATGCACAGGGGTTACTCCTGGCTCTGCACTCAGGGTTTACTCCTGGTGGTTCTTGGGGGACCCTATGGAATGCTGGAAATCTAACCCGGGCTGGCTGTGAGCAACGCGAACGCCCTACACGCTGTGCTATCACTCCAGCCCAGTGTTTCATTTTTGCTTGGACTCTGGTTTGAGGCAGAGACACTGGTTGGGGAAGGGGTTATGATAGAGATCAACCAGAATATTGCAGTGATTCCTTTGGAATGGAAAAAGAGGCAAACCTTCACACTTTAGGCCTTCCTCTGTTATGTTTTGAGGAGCGCTTTGCTCAGGTCGTTCTCTTGGCTCTGAGCTCATCCACACCTGCGAGGGAGGACATAGGTATCCTTATGGGGATCTGGACTTTGAATCCTGATCAGTCTTGTGCAATCAAGCACCTTCCCGCTGTATCAGCTCTGCACTGCACTGTTGTATTCAGATTTTTATTAGATTTCCCTTAACATTGATGATAAATATTTCTGAAAAGTTTAGGATAATGGCCCTGTCATTGTTCTTTAATAGGGTGGATTAGAGATAGTTGAAATGGACTTGACTGTGTACAGAAAGATTTCTGATGGTTCCATGAAAGGATGGAACGGGCCCCTTGATCAAAATATTTTACAAATGGTGGGAACCTGGCAGAATGCCCAAACTTCCATCTCAGCAGGCAATAACATCCGCTGTGATGACTAACTATTAAGGGTGGTCACATTCCTGGATTCCACTCTCCTCATTTCAGGTATATTAGGAGAAAAGATAACAAAACCTTGCGTTTGCAAGTGGTATAATCTCAACCCTACTAGCCACCGAAATGATTAAAACTGTTTTTGGTCTGTCCAAAAGACAAAGTCTACAAAATATTCTGGTATGCTGTGGTGCCCATTAGCTCCTATGCGTCTCCATTTTTAGGGTTGGTCCATACATGGGATTTATTTATTGAAGTATGTTTTATGTAATTCATGCCATACTTGGCAGTTCTTAGGAGTTTGTGTTGTTTTGGATGCCAGGAATGGAACTCAGGAAAACCATGTTTAATACAAGCATTAAGCCACAGTACTAACCTCTTTCCCCATAGAACTCACTCTTTCCCACAGTACTAACCCCTTTCCTCTTGGTTGAAAACATGTTTCTAAAGCTGCATCCTGGAGTTTCTTATAGGTGAGAGTTCTCTGCTCGCATGTTTTCAAGGGGTAGAGTGTTCACTGTACAGTGCTCTCTGATGTTCTTCCCATCCTTTGATCCTGTCCATTGTCTCTCTAGCTCCCTGGATTGTTGCTAGGCCAGTTCCTCTACATCTTCAAGGCTGGCTTCAGATTCACTGCACCCATCTTGATTAATGACTTCACAGAGAAACTTATTTTCCCAGGAGCCGTTCACAACCTACTTGCCTGTTCCTGTTTTACTTTGATTCAACCTGCTTTTGTTTTTATGACGGACGTGTGTGTGGAAGCATTGGTTCCATGTTTGACAAGTACAGGACCAAGGGACTCTGCGATAACTCGCTGCCCTGAAGTCTGTGACCAGCCCCTCCAGCACTTGCTTCTCCTCTCCTTTATCCGAACTAATGCCCCCTGCACTGATTCACCTGGGCTGCCATAATGGTCTGTCTGCACTTGGAACCTGGCACTTTAAGGCTCCTTGGTGATATGGATGTTGTCACAGACGGGAGTCTTCCATGTGCACCTTTACTTCCTAAAGATGTCAAGTGGATCAGGCCTCATACAGGCAAGCGTTTAAAGGACAAAGTCATACTTCAGTCGAAGGGGGGCACTGAAAGCCAATTAGTGGCAGGACATGAGGACCTCTCACCTCCAGTACCTGTAATCTGACCAACGGAACCGTGCCAGCTTTTAGGACACTTTTGTGGTTGTTTTTTACTCCCCCCCCCATCCATATCCAGTGGGTTCCTGGGGTCTGCCTTGCTCCAGAGGCTTTAGGAGAATGTAGAGCTTTGCTGGTTGCATTGGGCGGATTTGTCATGGCACGTGGGTCTCGGGTGTGAGCTTGGGGGCATCTTCGTCTCCAGCTCTGCGATGGGGCAGCATGGCCTGGGTGCAGAGCTGAACATGGGGGGCTGTGGGTCTTGAGGATGCCGGACCTCCTGATGGAAGAAGTCTTGACCATCCCAACCTTCTCAACCAGGGATTGTATCAGGCCCTGTCCCGCAGCTTTCGGTGTAGATATGTGTATGTAGAACTGCCAGATCACTTTGAGGGGCAGCTCCTCAGCCCCCAATGGTGTGGGACCCTGTTGAAACGTCTTTTTCATTGGCACTTGCCAGGAGGAATCCTGGGGACCTATTTCTAGCATGTGGCTGAGGGTTGTAAATGAATATATACATGTACGTCGGTACTCAATTGGTCTTGGTGGCTGTTTGCAAAATATGTTTGTGAATGTTATTTCCTTCATAAATACAAAGTCTCTCTGCTTGACATGCTATCTGTTCAGTCCATCACTCTCCCATCTATCCCAAACCTGGCGACCCCCTGATGTCTGGATCACCTGATCCTATCCAGGAAACGAGGAAAAATGAAACTTTCTGACCAGGGAATTACCTGGTCAGGAATATTTGAAGCCTGGCCCTTTACGGCTCTGGGCCAACGTGCAGGTCACATCGCAAAATCCGGGTCCTATATCCACCGGGCCTTGGCGTTTTGTGTGGAAGTGCCGGAGGGTTGCTTGGTTGCGGAAGGTGAGGAGCTGGCAAGGGGGCACCCAGGGGAGGCAGGGGGGGTCCCGGAAGGTTGGTTTCCTAGCCAGCCGCCGAGTGTTCGCTCTGAGCACCCTGAACTTCCGCGGTCTTGCAAGCGGCGGGGTCGCTCCAGGACGGTGGCCCGGGGTGGTGGCCCCTCACCGGGACGCACTGAACTCTCCTGCCGAAAGGTTTATCTTATTTATAAATTGATTTTGAGGGAAACAGGGTTGTTTTTACTGAGGAAAACTTACTTAGAAAGATGCGTAAGGGGGGAACGCGGCCAGCCGGGTTCGATCCCGGCACCCCACAGCGTCCGATCACGGCCTAGAATGAGACCAGAGCCCGGGGTAACCCCTGAACAAAGCCCCCCAGACCCTCAAAAAAGGTGGGTGGGTAGAGGAAGCACGTGGTCGAGGAGAAAAACGAATTTGAAGCACAAAGGTCGTTCTGAAATCTCCAGAAACAAGGACAATATCCGAACAAACAAAATAGAAAAAAAAGTTTTAAATTTTTTTACGTGTTTTAGACCCTTACCCGGTGGCGCTCAGGACTCCCTCCCTGGGGATCCAAGGACCCTTTGGGGTGTCGGGATGCGAGGCCAGCACCCTCCCTGCTGACCCATCGCTCGGGCCCCTCACAAAGCAGAAAGTGTCAGAGCTAGAGGGAGCCTCAGTCTCCCCCCAGATCTGATGGGGCGTGTGAGGGCACCTCAGCGTTATCTTAGTTTCAGGGCGACTCCAGCACCTGGTCAGTCACACGGGTGGATGGATCATCCCAGCAGTGTCCCCGGGACATCCCTTTACTGGCCCCTTTTCATTCCTTAGGCTAATTGTGGATTAGGGCTAAAGCATGGGATTCCCTCATCAAAGGGACCTGGAGGCGCATTCTTTTTCCTCTTGGGGGGGGGTGTTAAGCCCCACCTGGATGTGTTCAGGGGTCAATCCTGGGGTTGATCAGGGTACCCCATATCTGGGTCAGTAGCATGAAGGAAAAAGCATCCTCCGCTCTGTTCTGTCGTTCTTGGGGAGTGGCGGGGCTGCATGGGGGGTGGGCTGGGCATATTCTTTATGTGCTTGGGGGTCAAAAGCATTTGGCAGAGCGTTTGATTTTCACTGGTTTTTGTGCATTCAGTGTGTTCTGGGAGTTCAGGGAGGTGGGGAGCTTCTCTTTCCTTTTTATTTATTTTGGATTTTGGGTCACTCCCAGCGAGGCATTATGGTTACTCCTGGCTCTAAATTGAGCAAGCACTTATAGTGGTGGTAGGAACCATGAGGGATGCCCAGAATTAAACCCAGGTTGGCCACCTTCAAAAGAAATGCTCATTTGTCTATGCTATCACTCAGGCCCCAAGGTGTGGAGCTTTAAGCCAACTCAGGTTGTGTTCTGGAGGGGTGCATCAGGGTGGTGCTACAGAGGGTCTTGCAACCAAATATGCAATCTTAGCAAGACGTAGCTTGGGCACTTCCAGGGTGTGCCCAAAACTCTCTAATAATGCAAGTTAGGGTCACTATTGGGCACCACACCTTTATTCGTTTAAATAAAATAATTATTTAGTCTGTAGGAAGTACAACTGCAAGACTCAGTTACTTCTCCTGCGTTTGCACTCAGGGATCACTCCTGGCTGGGCTCAGGGCACCGTATGGGATGCCAGGATTCAAACTTGGATTGGCCGAGTGCAAGACAAGCACCTCACCTGCTATACTGTATCTCCAATCTCTTTACACAGAAATTTCTTTTTTTTTTCTTTGGGATTTTTAGGGTCACACCCAGCGATGCACAGGGTTTACTCAGGCTTTGCATTCAAGAATCATTCCGGGCAGTGCTGGGGGACCATATGGTATTTCGGGAATCGAACTCAGGTTGGCCGCATGGAAGTCAAACTCCCTACCTGCTGTACCATCGTTCCGGCTCCAGAAATGTCTTCATTACTTAATTTATTGTACTTTTTTTGGCCACAGCAGCACTCAGTGCTCAGGGGTAACTCTTGGTTCTCAGTTCATGTATCATTTTTAGCAGTGCTGGAGTGGGTGAGCCTATGTACTGTTGCATATTGACCCTGACTTAGCTGCTTGAAAGAAAAGCACCCTATCAAATTATTAGCTTTGCTAACCCTATGTGATTATATTTACTCAGAAAAAATAATTTCTGCCTCACCTGTCCAAATTCCAAGCATCTCCACTGTCCATCTCTCCAAGACCAGGGGTGTGCCCTGCTGTTGAAGTGAGTACTTGCAGAAAGGGGTGTTCTGGGGACCAGCTGCAATAGGTTCTTAATGTCTCTCTTAGGGGCTGGTGCAGTAGTAAAGCCACGAGGGCGTTTGTCTTTCTTGCGGTGACCAGAGTTATCCCTGCCACAACATCACTAGGTGATATTGTCCCCTGAGCATCACTAGGTATGACTCCAACCCTCCCACTTCAGAATTTGTCTTGACACATGAGCATTCTTTAAGCATCTTTTTGGGGTTGGAGTGTTTCTCCTGTCTTTTCCTCTCCCCTCTCCCCCCCGCGCTCCATTTGCTACAAACTTGGTGATAGTCAGAGACTCTCCTCCTCTTGTGTCTGTGTGTCTGAGATGCAGGGGGAGCCATGCCATGTCCCCCAAAAGTAAATCAGGTGCTTATCCCTCTGAGCTCCTCTCCTTGGGTGTATCTCACAACTTGGGGAGCAGATGAGGTGAGATTAGGGGCCACACCTGGTGGTACTTGAGGTCTGTGCCCTGCTCTGTGCTCAGGGGACTAGTGGACACTGGATACCAGGGGAGGCCCTCTGGGCTTCCAGGTGGCTGGCATCTGCTTCAGTCTGGTGTGCTCTCTCCTGTTTATACCTTCCTTGAAAGCTCTTGCATGTGAAATTTCTTGAGCCCGTTCAACAGATGGCTGTTAGGGGAACATGAAGGAATTGGAGGCTCTGAGCAAAATTATGGACTTTAAAATCTTGTTTGAGCTAAATTTAATTTTTCTTTTCTTTTTCTTTTCTTTTTTCTTTTTGGGACACAGCAGTAATGCTCAGGTGTTATTTCTGGCTTGGCACTCAGGAATCACTCCTGGGAGTGCTTGGGGGGCTGTATATGATGCCGGGGACCAAACATATGCCCTGTCAACTGTACTATCACTCTGGCTCCAAGTATAGTTTTTCATCCTCTGTTTCCTTTATAAAATCACGTACCCATAGGAGTAAAATCATAGTCTGAAAACCTGGCCTGTAAGCTCTGAGCATTTCTGGACGTGGTCCCAAAACAAAACAACAAGCCCAGAGGACTGACTGTTCAGAATATGTTACTAGATTTCACACCTCTTATGTTGGCAGATATCTCCTCATTGCCTTTATTTGGGCAGGAGGAGGATTGGCTATGCGGGATTTTGCCAAACCCAGCAGTGCTCCGGGATCACTCCTTGGCAATTCTGGTTGTGAAGTTAAGTCTTTTGCGTTCATGACAAGTGCCCTCCCACTTACTGTCAGCTCTTTCGGGCCGCTGCAAACCTTTGAAATTGCAGCCTGTACTTCTGGCTCAGGTTTGCACTAGGAGGCCCCAGGTGCCAGCAACCCTGCCCTGACCTCTATCTCCCAGCTGGACCTCATCCCTGCCCCCTGCCTGTATCTTTCTCACAAGGTTCACATTATTTATATAGAATTTGAATTCGTGCAGTCAGAGATAGGCCAGGAATGCAGGACCTGCCCTTACAAGCAGTCTGCCGTGGTGCAGTCTCCTGTACAATGCAGGATTTCCCAAGCACCACTCAGGTAAGCTCAAAGTTCTGCCACCTGTAGCGCCAAATTCCAAACCTGCATTCTACAAAACTGGTTGGTGGAGGTTGACTTCTGAACAAATTACATATATATATATATATATACACACATATATATAGATATAGATATACATATAGATAAACACATACACAAACACACACACGTATATATGCGTGTGTGTGTATATAGATAGATAGATAGATAGATAGATATAGATATATGGTCATACCCTGTGCTTGCTGCCAAAAGTACCAAACGGTACTCAGTGTGGCGCCGGGGTATACAGGTCAGCCGTGTACAAGGCCAGTACTCTACCAGACTATAGCTCTGGCACCTAAATTTATTGATATATTTTTGGTTGGCTACACCCAATGGAGATTAGAGTTTACCCCGGCTCTGTTCTCATTGATAATACTAGGTTTGGGGACCCTGTGAGGTGTTAGGGATTGAACCCTGGTCAGCTATGTGCCAGACAAGCAACTTGTGGTCTGTGCTATCTCTATAGCCATCATAAAAATGCTTTTATGCTAAGTCGAGAAAGTTGTGTTCTTTTTTCTGATTAACTACAGAAATTCACTTTTTTTTTTCTTTTTGGGTCACACCCGGTGATGCACAGGGGTTATTCTTGAGTCATGCATTCAGAAATGACTCCTGGCGATGCTTGGGACCATATGGGATGCTGGGAATCAAACCTGGGTTGGTTGTGTCCAAGGTAAACACCCTACCCGCTGTGCTATTGCTCCAGTCCCCCACAGTTCACTTTTTTGTGTTTTTGTTCTCGGATCACCGCCAGAAGTGCTCTGGGCTTACTCCTGACTCTGCACTCAGGAGTCACTCCAGGGGGGCCTGGGGAACCCTATGAGAATTGGGGGTTTGAACAGGATTTACACGTTGACAGATGTTCCTGGTCTCTCCTGGCGGGTCTCTCTCACTCTCTTGAGCCACTTCTCCACCCTGGACAGCTGTTGCTTTGGACCAATGGAAGTAGAACAAGGACCAGGCTGGTTACTGATTAGTTGCAGTTTATTCTGTCTCTTGTCTCTCCCTGCTCTATCCAACCCTCTCTCTAACTCGCTCTCCAATGCTCTCTGTGACTCCTCTCCAATCTCCCCAGCCACTCTTACTCTCAGCTCTCAGCCTTCTCTCTAAGTCGCAACCGTGTCCTCTAACTCTCTGTCTCTACTTCTCTCACTGTATCATTGTCATCCTGTTGTCCATTGATTGACTCAAGCAGGCCCCAGTAATGTCTCCTTCTTCCTATACCAGAGATTTTAAGAAGTGCCACATTTGAGGCTCTTTCAGGGTCCGGAGAATGAGAACCATCATTGTTACTGATTTTTGGCATATTGAATACACCATGGGCAGTTTGCCAGACTCTGTGGTGTGGGCAGGATACTTCTGGTAGCCTGCCAGTTTTTCCAGAGTAAGACTAGATAATAAGATTTCGTGTGGCCGTGCACTTCCCAGAGCACGGTTTTATAGTCTTTGGGTCTTGGCCATTGATGGGATTACATGGCATCGGGGACAGTTGGTGGGTGTAATGCCTACATACTGGAAGATAGGAGATCTGGGTGGAGGAGGCCCAGTCCCAATACTAGCAGCTTGGAGATCTAAGCCCCAGGTCCTGCACACCTGGGTTCCTCTGCTGGTTCCTTCATGCGTGAGGCTCGTCTGAACTTGTGGAGAGTCATCATAAGCATGGCTGTGGCACGAACCAGAGATCTTCAGCTGCCGGGGCTCTTCTCGGGGTAGGGAGGGAAACTCAACACACACTCCTTCAAAAGGCCCCAGTAAGACAGCCAGAGGCGGAGGTAGGAGATTGTGCTGTTCTCTTCCAGGAGCAGGGTTTTATAGTCTCTGGGTCTTTGCCATTGATGGGATTACACAGCGCCGGGGGCAGTTGGTGGGTGTAACGCCTACATACTGGAATTTAGGGAATCTGGATGGAGGAGTACAATCCCCTTTTTCAGTCTCCTTCATTCTCCCTGTCTCCCTGAAACTGCTCTTTTCCTTCTCTCACCACGACCCCAATTCACGCCTCCCCCACGGGAAGCTCAATGAAAAATGGTTTTCCAGACTTCCCCATCACCTGCAGCCCACGAAGGAAAAGCAGCGCCCTTAAGGTATGTTACTCCTCTCTTTAGACCAGCAACTTAATTGACATATTTAGTTCTACTTCCTAATGATTACCATTGTGTATGGACACAGTAATAGACACTTTTAGGCTTGTTGGTGATTCTCCTTGGGACTTCTAACCACAGATTCAGACTACAGTCCTCAGGCCGGATCAATCACTCCTAATCCTATCAGGGTCAAAGTCTAGTTATTACTTTTTGATTCATGACAGAATTTGTCCATGACCAGGCTCTTATAGATAAGCATTATGGTACTTTGGCCAGGCCCATTTCGATGCCAGGGTAGCTAGCTCACCACTTGCCATGGGTCCATCTAGTCCCTTATCGGACCCTTCTTTTGGGGATTGAGGAAGTAAGGGCAAGTGAGGCTTCAGTCAAAAGAGCAGATGTCTAGGAGGTGAAGAGAAAGACAATATTTACAAGTCAAAGTTCGATCAGGAGACAAAGGTAATTGAAAGTTTATGGGCAATCAACAAACATAAGCTCTCACTGGCCAGGGAGCAAGGTCAGACCACTATTATCCTACAATAACTGGTGATCCTCAGTGGTTTCTCCTGGCTCTGCACTCAGGTATTATTTCTGATAGTGCTCCGGGAGACTCTACAGGATCCTGGGGATTGAACCTAGGTTGGCCATGTGCAAGGAAAACCCTACCCAGATCTACAGTTGCTCTGGTCTCAATTGGAAAGTTTAGATCAAGTAACTGTGCACAGAAATGTCGTTTGAAAGGATGGAAGGGGCGCCTTGATGAAATCTTTTATAAGTGGGAATATGGGTCAGGTCCCAAGCTCCCCACCTCCCAGCAAACCATTCCGTTTTACCTGTGATCACTCACAAGGTTGGTCACATTCCTCGGTCCCACCCATATCACTTTACTAATATTAGAGGTAAAAAAGGAAACATTTATGATTGGATAGAGCAAAATTCCATCCATCTATCAGTCAGATGGTTCTCAGGGGACCCTTTGGAATTCTGGACATTGTACCTAGATTGACTGCATGCAACACATTGTACTATCCTGATACTCTCAGTTTGAAATCATGTTTCTGAAACTGCCTCCTGTGGTTTTCTTTGTAGCTTAGAGTCCACTGCTCGCGTGTTTTCAAGGGGTAGAGCATTGGCTGGACCTTGCTCTCTGATGTTCTTACCAGCCTTTGTTCCTGTTCCATGTCTTCAACTCTCTGGGTTTCTACTAGGCCAGTTCCTCTCTGAATCGCCAGGGTTGGCTTTGATGTCACTGCTTTCATCCCCATCAGGATTTATCATTTCCCCAAGAAACTCATTGTCCCGTACCCTACCAGCTGCTTAACTGCAGAGCTTGATTTCTTTTGACATGAAAACTCTCATGGCATAGACTAATAATTGGAATCCTTCTCTGTACTTCTACATGGTAGCAGCCAGCCCTAGTGGAATGTCTCTTCCTGCACACTGTGATAAAGGCTCAAGTGAGCAGTTTGACCCTCATCCCCACAGGGATGCTGAGACAGGTGGGATGTCTTCTGGGGGTGATCAAAAGATCACTCTTCCCATGTCCTCAGCACCATCACTTTCCCATAGAAGCTCATATTGGACAGAATCCCCAGAAATGTAATCCCTGAGGACAAACTTTTGAGTCCAGCATCACCCCGGTGGAACTATGTGAACATCCAGACAGGAGAGAAACCGTTTAAGTGTAAGGACTGTGGGAAGGCCTTCAATGGGTCCTCATAGCTTTTACACAGGAGATTTCATACTGCAGAGTTTGTATGCATGTAAGGAATGTGCTGTGGCCTTTCTCTGACTCATACATCTTAATATGCACAGAAAAAGTCACACTGGAAAGAAACCATATGCATATACGGAGTGGAAAGTCTCTGCTTATTCCACAAGCCTTAGTACACAGATAAACTCACACTGGAGAGATAACTTATACTTGGGAGCAATGTAGGAAGGCCTTTATTTCTTCCTGAAGTCTTAGTTTTCATAATTTATGTTTCATAGAAAACCCTTATATATGAGTTAGGTGGAAAGGCCTTTCATTTCTTCTCAGGTCTTTCTGAGCATAGGAAAGTTCATACAGGGGAGTGAAACACTATTTGTGTCACTACTGTGGGAGGGTCTTCACTTACTGTTCAAACCTTTTTGTCCATAAGAAAACACACAGTGCATGATTCCATATATATATACATATATATATTTATGTAAGGAGTGTGGCAAGGCCTTTGCTTATTTCACAATCCTTTTGTGACACTGAATTTTTCATACTGGAGACAAACCTTATGTTTGTAAAGACTTTGGCAAAGCCTTCACTTTCCCCTAACTCCTTATTAAACATAGGGAAATTCATACTCGAAGAAAACATGTAGGGGTGTGGTAAGATTTTTACTCAAACCTCAAGCGTTGCTGTGTGAGAAAAGTTTATCCTGGATTGAGGTCTTATATATGAAAGGACTGGAGGAACATTTTGATGCAATGGGCATAGCTTTCTGAACAGGAAAATTTACAGTGCAGAGAAACCTCATAAGTGTAAGGGATGTGGAAAGGTGTTCAGTTTGACTTCAGCCCTTACTGCGCATGTGAAAAGTCATTTTGCAGTGAAACCTTATATCTGTCAGGAGTGTGGGAAGGACTATCCTGGATCCTGGGGCCTTATGCATAGGAGAATTCACACTGGAGAGAATCTATATATAAATATACATATTTATATATGTAAGAATATATATATTTATGTAAGAATATGGAAAGCGCATTATTTGCACCTGCGGCTTTAAAGAGAATCCTGGAGAAAATCCTGTAGGTAAGGAATGTAGGAAGGTCTTCATGTTCCCTCAAGCTTTAGTAAATTTAAAAGTGATGCTGGATCAATCACTTCCATAATAACAATGACCGGCGTCAGAACAGTGCCCTGAGGTAAAACAATTTTAGTTTCAACAAGTGGGTGGGGGATTGATACAAAAGTACAATAAGGAAGGAAATAATCCTGTTATGTGTGAAAGCTTCTTGTGATAGTAGTACCAAAGTGAAAGGTACTTGCTGATTATCACCTACACCATGGTTATGATGATGTCCTGGCATGTGGACTTCCCAGTATGTTAACTGGTAAATAATGGTTCTTAGTGATAAAGCAAGGTGGAAGGAATTAAATAAGAAGTAAATAGGTACTAACATTGCAGTTTGCTGGGTACTGTCAAGACCCACCATGGTTTCATTCTTTGCTGTGACTCTGACTTGGCTCAGAGACCCTGCTTTGCAGAGGATCATGGCAGAGATCAACCAGGATGCTGTGGTGAGCCCTTTTTACGTTGGATAGACAGGCAAAGCTCCATTCTTCAGGCCCTTCTGTGTTATGTTCTGGTAGTCACATCCCGCTGTGCTGTCCATAATTTGTGTCCAGATCAGCCACATGCAAGGAAGCACTTCACTCGCTGTAGCATATCTGCACTCATTGTATTCGGTTTGCCATTTGATTTACACAAACATTGAGGGTAAATGTTTTGAAACTTACACTTTGGAAGCAGTAAAATCCTAACTATCTATTATACACCAAAATGGGACCATATACAATCCAGATGATTGAACCTGGGTCAGCTGCGAACAAGGCAAACACCCTGTCCACTGTGCTTTCACTCCAGCAAACCAGCCTTACACATTTACCTCAATTTTCCTAGTTCTCTGCACAGCTGGTGACTGACCCTCTAAGGCTGCTTGCAGAAGTGGAAGTGACGTCACAGCAGGGCATTTACGTGTTTGCGTGCAAGACGCTGGATCAGGCGTTCATTTGTTACGCAGGTGAAGGGAGAAGAGGCTGTCCCGCGTGGAAGGGGTCTGTGAAGGCCAGTTTTGTGGCAGGACACTAGCGGCCTCCCGTGAGCACCCCGCTCCACGCCTCCCGGTGTCTGTGTTAGGGTTCGAGCGCAGGGCAACCACACCTGTCAAGGAAAATTCTGAGACACCAAGTCCACACAAAAGCAAGAGGTTTATTCAAGCTTGCTTGGGCTCACAGCGTTACCGCAAACAGTCAGTGGCTGAGAGCCCCAGGCCTCTTCAAAGGGGGCTTTTTATAGGGCATCTTCCCGCGCATTTCAGAAAGCCCATGCACAAGTCATCCAATACATTTGAACTATTACATTAGAAGCTGCACACAGGCAGCCAATCGTTTTGCAACAAGCCATCAGCACCAGCCACTCTCTTCTGTACAGGTCACCAGGCCATCCCAACGGGCAGCTAAGTAGGTCTTTTCTGGCCTTATGGCCATATTAGGTGGATTCCAAAAACAGGGAATTACCTTATTAGGCCCTCTCTGGCCCTGTGACCTTATTAGGTGGATTCCGAGGGCAAGGAAATACCTCATTAGGTCTTTTCCGGCCTTATGGTCTTTTTTGGCGAATTCCAGGGGCAACAAGAAGATGGGGGTACTTGGTGATTTCAACAGGACGCAGCTGCAGGGCAGGATATAGGCTGGGACTTGCTTTGCTAGGGCCCAGTTGTCATGGGGCTATCTTTCATTCCCCCCTTTTCTTCTAGTAGGTCTTCTAATCCTAGAGACCTTTATTCTGTAATGCCTGGTATTGCTGCCTCATCACTAATAGCTTGACCTCTCCCAGTCGGTTTTGTATAAATGCAAGCAGGCCACTAAGAAGGCAAGGGCCGATTGTCACTATTAGAAGGAGCAGAACAAGAGGTCCTGCTATGGCCGAGAGTAAAGTGGTCAGCCATGGGGACTTGTGGAATCATCCTTCGAACCAACCCTGCTGATCCAGCAGATGTTTCTCCCGGGCCTGTATTCTTTCTCTTAACTTGGCCATAGAGTCTCTGGTCACACCATTGTGGTCAGCATAGATACAACACTCCTCCCTTAGGGCCTCACATAACCCATCTTCCTTCAGGAATAACAAGGCCAGCCCTTGCCTATTTTGGAGGACTACTTCTGACAAGGATATTAGGCTTTTTTCAAGGCCGATATGGAGCCTTTGATCGCCTTTAGATCCTGATTAATAGCTATGTGCAGTTGTTCCACCTGTCTAGGGGCCTGGATTAGCGAAGCAGTTCCAGTACCTATCCCTGCGGCTACTCCCAATCCCAACAAAACTGCCAGGGTAAGGCTAACAGGCTCCTTCTGGAATCAAGTTTTTCCCAGCTGTACTTCTTTGAATTCCTCCTCAGGGTAGTAAGTCAGTCTGGGAAATATTTGTACCATTAAGCAGAAGTCCCGGCTGCTTTTAAATACCTGGGTGGAGACGCACGGGGTCAGACCAGTGTTGCAGGCGCAGCAGGTACTGTTTGCTGGTAAGATGTACTGAGCCGAAGATGTGGGGGTTATAACCTGAGCGCACCTTTCCTAGACAAGTTCCCTCTCCTGAGACCTGGACAAGTGTAAGCTTGTGGGTGGTACTCCAATCACAGCGGGTGGGATCATTCGTTTCTTGGAGTGATCCATTTACTGCCAGCTTGATCTGGGAGAACTCTATTTGGACCAATCGCCCCGTGGTCCACAGCCTCCTGTCTCAACCTAATGGTGAACCAGAATCCAGGGTCAGGATGGGAAAAGTCAGGGACATAGATCCTTAGTCCCCAAGTTCTCCCTTTAAGCCACTGGAGAAGGTTTTCCTGTCTTTTGCTCTGGGTAGTGAAGGTGATGCTGAGGGTATTATCATAGGGGCCGCCCCGATTACAGCCCCTCAAGTTCCTTACACCGCTCCAGCCCCAAGCGGCCTTGATCCAGTCCTATGAGGAGGCAGGCTTCCAGTAAGCTTGCCCTGTGGTCTCGCAACCCCAGGCCTTACAATAAAGGGCCTCCGGCCCTCCACAAGTCCTTTTCCCTTAACGATCTCTACCATCTTTTGGACAGATATAGAATTGTTGCAGCCCGAGGTGACACCTTCTCTCCCTAGTCAAACACCCGATGGTTCCTACTCCTGCATGGCCAGCATTTGCTCTGGAGTCACCTCTGTCTGGTATTACTTCCTCCTTCCCCACATCCCAGGTGTCTAGTCCCAAGACAAGCTGACACATATCTGGGTGCAAAGTGGGCCACCACGTACTCGGAGTGTAAGTTCCCTTGACGGGCCAGGCCACTTGTCCAATAGGGGATACCATCTCCCAAGTCAAGTGCTGGGGAGCGTGGGGATTACAGGTCATGGGGGGGAGAGTCCACAGTCCTACCCACACGGCAGATACAAAGTTTGAGGGGATTCTCAGTCTTCTCCAGCTTCCAGGTAGATTTGGTCGGAGAGGCAGGTTTGAGGTGAGAGGCATGGATCCATGTGGCGATGCCATCGACCTTCACGGCAGTCGGAGTGGTCAGGATCACCAGGTAGGGTCCCTTCCACCGAGGTTCCAGAGTCCGGACTTGGTGTCGGCAGACGTAGACTGTGTCCCCGACCTGGTACCAGTGTGGCACCTGCAGGTCACCAGGCTGATACGCGGCGGCCAAATGCTTCCAGACCGAGTGTTGGACTGTTTCGATTGCTTTCAGCCTGGCAATTAGAGGGGTAGACAAAGGGATCATGCCATCAAATAAATTCAAGTCCCTCACCGGAGGGGGAGTTCCATGTAGGATCTCAAAGGGGGTCAGGTTTAGCAAAGTCGGGGAAGGGGTGTTTCGGGCTCGGAACAGGGCATAAGGTAGGAGCATGGTCCAATCTTTCCAGCCGGTTTCTACAGGTAGTTTAGTTAAGGTCTCTTTTATGGTTCTGTTCATCCTTTCTGCCTGTCCTGAACTCTGGGGTCTATATGCACAATGCAATTTCCAATTTATCCCCAGTGCTTTAGCTAGTCCCTGACTTACTCGGGCCACAAAGGCCGGCCCATTGTCAGACCCTATAGTATGGGGAAAACCGAACCTGGGGAAGATTTCTTCCATAATCTTCTTCACTACTACTTGTGCAGTTTCTCCCTTTGTCGGGTAGTCCTCGGGCCATCCTGAGAAAGTGTCCACCATCACAAGTAGATACTTGAATCCATATCTAGCCGGAACTATTTCTGTGAAGTCGATCTCCCAATACTGCCCCGGTCGGTCCCCCCGAGTCTTGTCCCTGCACTAACTACCATACCTGCTGGGTAGGCATTAACCTTTTGACAAGCCTCACAGTTCGCTACTATGGCCTTGGCCAATTGCTGTTCCTCCTCAACGGTCAGGCCAAAGGTCTGGGTTTTCAGTAATTGAGCCATTTTCTGGGGCCCCAAGTGAGTGAGTTTGTGAAGAGTCTGTAAGTAAATCAAGGCCTTCTGGTGGTCGTCCCCCTCATGCTCGTCACCGCTTTGCTGTGAAGCCTCTGCCTCTTGCCCGTCGTCATTCCTCAATTCTAGCCCTTCTTCAGCCACCTGGATTGACGCAGCCGGGGAGAAAGCAACTGCCCAGTGGGCTTGTTCATCTGCCTTGCGGTTCCCAGTGGCCACCGGGTCTGATCCCCGCTGATGACCCGGGAAGTGGACGATGGCTATTTCAGCAGGGAGGAGGACTGCTGCCAGGAGCCGTAAGATCTCAGGCTTGTTCTTGATCTCTTTCCCAGCTGATGTCAAAAGACCCCGCTGCTGGTAAATGGCCCCATGTATGTGGGCAGTGGCAAAGGCATACCTACTGTCAGTATAAATTGTAGTTCTCTTACCTTCTGCCAGTTCCAATGTTTGGCCCGGTCAATGAGCTCGGCCTTCTGAGCCGAGGTTCCTTCAGTTAATTTTTTGGTTCAAATGGTAGCTTCGTTACTCACCACGGCTGCCCCCGCCCTCCTCCTTCTGTCCGGGAGAAAGCTGCTCCCATCTGTGTACCAGGTATCATCCGGGTTCTGCAGGGGCTAGTCCTTTAGATCTCGCCTTACTTCCATCTCTTTGGCTAGGATGTCTTGGCAAGTTGTAAGACTGGTTCCTGCTGTTTATCGGGTAATAGGGTGGCGGGGTTCAGGATGGAAGGGGAACTGAAAGTTACCCGGTAAAGACCAACAGGACGTTTTGATAGTATGTAATGCGGGCGTTCGTGAGCCACCTGTCGGGTGGCTGGCGAACCACACTCTCCAGGGTGTGTGGAGCTATCAGCATCACTATCTGGCCTAGCGTCAGCTTGTCTGCGTGTTTTACCAAGAGGGCCGCAGCTGCTATTGCCTTCAGGCACCGGGGCCATCCACTAGTGACAGGATCCAACCTTTTTGACAAATAGGCCACCGGCCTTTTTCATGGTCCCAAAGTTTGAGTCAATACACCCTTGGCTATCCCTCCTTTCTCATCCAAATAGAGGGTAAAGGGCTTTTCTATGTCAGGAAGGGCCAATGCTGGTGCGCTGAGCAAAGCCTTCTTGATGTCATCAAATGCCCTCTGTTGCTCAAGCCCCCACTCAAAGGGAATATCATTTTTGGTAAGATGGTACAGAGGCGCGGCTAGGGAGGCAAACCCGGGGATCCACAGTCGGCAAAATCCTGCCGTCCCTAGAAATTCCCTTAGCTGACGGCGGGAACTGGGGGCGGGGATCTGGGTTCCCATCTTTTTCCGGGCCTCTGTGAGCCAGCGATGCCCACCCCGAATCTTATAGCCCAGCAACGTTACCTCTCTCTTGCATAGCTGAGCTTTTCGAAAAGAAGTTCGGTATCCGAGTCTAGTCAGCTCGGCGAGCAGAGTCTGTGTCCCGCACTCAAGGCCTCCTCAGATTCGGCCGCCAGCAACAGATCATCTACGTACTGTAAACAGGGTTACGTCTGGGTTTCCCCGGCGGAAGGCGTTCAGGTCCTTATGGAGTGCCTCATCAAAAATGTTGGGGGAGTTCTTGAACCCCTGTGGTAGTCGCGTCCAGGTGAGTTGACCTGAAATCCCCTTTTCGGGGTCAGTCCATTCGAAAGCGAAGAGAGGCTGGCAGGAAGGATGCAAAGGCAGACTAAAAAAGGCATCTTTTAAGTCCAAGACAGTGTACCAAGTTTTGTTCGGCCCCAATGAACTGAGGAGATTATGAGGACTCGGCACAGTGGGGGTGGATATCTTCTACTCTGCTATTTACCTCCCGGAGATCCTGTACAGGGCGGTAATCCCCTGTCCCCGGCTTCTGGAGCAGAGGTGTGTTGCAGGCTGATTGACAGGGCACTAGCACCCCCTGCTGGTATAATTTATGAAAGTGAGGTTTGATCCCTTCCCTAGCCTCTTTGCTCATCGGGTATTGACGAACCCGCACTGGGGTGGCAGTGGCTCTGAGGGTCACCACCACTGGAGGTTGCTGGGTAGCTAGGCCGATCCCCACCGTTTCTGCCCAGGCCTCAGGAAACTGTCTTAACCAGGCATCCGCTTCCTTCAACGCGGCCTGATACAGTCGGTATTCTTCATCTGCCCTCAGGGTTAGTATGGTAGTCACTGGGGTATCGTCCAATTGCACAGATCCAACTAATGGATTCTGGAATGTTACCTTGGAGCCCGTTGGGTCAAAGGCGATATTGGCCCTTAATTTGGTTAGCAAGTCTCTTCCCAGTAAGAGAGCAGGACAATTTGGTATGACCAAGAATGAATGCTGGATCTCTCTTTTTCCCAAATTCATGATCCGTTTGGTGGTCCAGGGTCGGTAGCAGCTGCCGTTTGCCCCATGAACTAGAGATTTCTTTGTTGACAGTTTCCCTAGAGGTTTTTGCAGCACCGAGTGCATTGCTCCCGTGTCTACTTCAAAGTCAATGGGGGTCCCCTCCACTTCAAACTTTACCCTGAGCTCGCGGAGGGGGTCCGAGCTCCGACGACCCTAGTCATCAAGGACCAGCAAGTTTACAAGCTTTTCTCCTTTCCTTTTCTGGGGGCACTCGTGGGCCCAATGCCCAAACTCTTTACAGTAAGCGCATTGGTCTGTCCGCAGTCGTGAGCATGGGGTCTTGAATTCCTGCCCCAGGGGTCAACAGGACCCCTTGGGAGGCCCTCTAATTTCTCCCCTGCTTGGCTGCAACATAGCGGCTTGTATCTTTGTCACCTCCTGATCCCTCCGTCTTTCCCTTTTCTCCTTTCTCAACTCTCTTGCGTTCCCTTTCTTCCCTCTCTTTCTCCTTTCTCTCTTCTCTCTCTTCTGGGGTCTCCCTCTTGTGATACACCTTATCAGCTTCCTTAAGTAGGTCCCACAAGGTCAGATCCTGGATCCCGTCTAGTCTTTGCAGTTTTCTCCGAATGTCTGCAGCGAACTGTCGAATAAAAGCTATGGCCACCGACCCCTTATGCTCTTCACATTCGAGGTCAAAGGGTGTGTATCTCCGGAAGGCTTCCATGAGCCTTTCCAAGAACCTAGTGGGGAATTCATCAGGATCCTGACTCACTTCCCTTACCTTGGCCAAATTAGTGGGGCGCCTGGAGGCTCCCCGGAGACCCGCCAACAGAATCTGGCCATAATTGGACAGATGCTCCCTACCTTGTAAGGTGTTGAGTCCCAATTGGGGCGACGCAGCAGGAACTGATCCTTAATGCCGTTAGGGAGTACGGTCGGTCTCCCATCATCTCCTGGAACATTCTTGCGGGCTTCCAGGAGAATCCGGTCCCATTCCTTGGTGGTGAAGAGAGTGTCCAAAAGTTGCTGACAGTCGTCCCAGGTAGGCTGGTGGGAGTGGCAGATAGACTCAACCAGCCCAGCCAACCTGGTGGGGTCCTCGTAAAAAGTGGAATTGTTATTCCGCCAGTTATAAAGATCTGAGGTAGAAAAGGGCCAATATTGTAAAGTTTGCAACCACCCCCCATGCCCATCATCTATCATGGGACCATATGGACACAGGGGGAGAGCAACTGTTTCTCGGGGATGAGTCTCGAACGGTTCAGGCTCCTTCTGTGGAGCTCGTCGTTGCCGTGCACGGGTGCCTTGGCCGGGGGGCTCGAGTATTCCTGACCAGGCTGGGAGAGTTTGGGCTTGTCCTCACCTGCCCTCAGCGGCCGTCGTAGTGGGCTCCAGCTCCCTCCCCAACGCATTCTGCCCAGCTCCTACTGCCTGCAGGGGAGGAGCCGGAGCCGGGTCTCCCCCTGCTGCAAGGGGGAGATCTGCGTATATGTGTGGCACAGCTGGATAAGGGGGAGGAGGAGGCGGGGTGGAATCCAAAAGAATAAGGTCCCCCTGCGACTTGGGGAGAATCGGGGCTGACGGGATCTGCGGTCTGGAGTTAGTGGGCGGCGAAGGCGTTTCTCCCTGGACCATGAGGACCTTGGATTCTTCTTTCGGTGTCTGTTTGGAAAGAAACGGCTTTACCCAGGGACGGGGGTTCTCACAAAGGTCCCTCCAAAGAAGAATATAGGATTGTTGGTCAGGGTGACCAAGTGGGTCAGGTCTGAAAATAACGTCCTGTACTGCTCGGACCAAGTCCAAGTCGAACGCGCCATCCGCCGGCCACTCGACTCCGAAGGTCAGCCATTCGGTCGAACAGAAGGTCCGCCACTTTCCTTTCTGAACGAAACAAGAGAGGTTAGATCCTCGCTTACGGACCTCCGACCAGTGGTCCAGAGTAAGGGAAAGAGGAGTTGGGAGGGTCTGCCCCATGGCCAGTGTGGAGACGTCAGAGAGGAAGAGATAAAGACAAAGAGAGAGAAGGAGACAGGAAGTCACACAGCGACCCAGGAGCGTCGTCCACAGACACGCCAAGGGAAGAAGTCTTCCAGCTGTTGGAAGGGGTACCGGTAAAAACTTCACTGTCTCGCTCTGCCTGGAAGGAGGCGTCCGTGTCTCCTTCACCCCAAACGGAGCCTTCGGGTGTCCCCGGGGTTCTACCACCACTGGGGCGTCCCCCAGGGTCGTGGCCTCTGGTCTCGGATCACGTCTGTTCGCCACAGCCAGAGGGCCCTCTCGGACCCGATCTCATAGCCACTGCGAGAATCCCCTGACCGGTCGACACACATACACACCGATTTAGTGATCGCTGAGTACAGGCGCCTTACTCAGCCCGAAACGTCTTATCAGGGAGGTCTTGATCAGGTGGGCAAGGGTCCTTTTGCTCCCAATCCCGGGCGAGCCCCCAGATGTTAGGGTTCGAGCGCAGGACAACCATACCTGTCAAGGAAAACTCTGAGAGAACAAGTCCATGCAAAAGCAAGAGGTTTATTCAAGAATGGGCTCACAGCATGACCGCAAACAGTCAGTGGCTGAGAGCCCCGGGCCTTTTCAAAGGGGGCTTTTTATAGGGCATCTTCCCGCGCATTTCAGAAAGCCCATGCACAAGTCATCCAATACATTTGAACTATTACATTAGAAGCTGCACACAGGGAGCCAATCATTTTGCAACAAGCCATCAGCACCGGCCACTCTCTTCTGTACAGGTCACCAGGCCATCCCAACAGGCAGCTAAGTAGGCCTTTTCTGGCCTTATGGCCATATTAGGTGGATTCCAAAAACAGGGAAATACCTTATTAGGCCCTCTCGGGGCCTGTGGCCTTATTAGGCGGATTCTGAGGGCAAGGAAATACCTCATTAGGCCTTTTCCGGCCTTGTGGTCTTTTGTGGCGAATTCCAGGGGCAACAAGAAGAAGATGGGGGTACTTGGTGCTGTCAACCGGGTGCAGCTTCAGGGCAGGATATGGGCTGGGACTTGCTTTGCTAGGGCCCAATTGCCATGAGGCTATCTTTCATCTGCACTGAGGGGCGGGGCCAAGTCAGTGGTAAGGATATTTTTAAGCTCCATTTTCAATCGTTATCCCTGTGGTTCCTGAGCCTGCCAGGGTTTGGTGGGGGACGTGCAGCTTTGGTGAGTGCAGTGGGGGCTGTACTGGAGCTCAGGGATCGAGGGTGTGAGTGCGTGGTTCTGGGTGTCCCCTGAAGCTCCGCTGTGGGCCGGTGGCGGGTGGGCGTGGGGCCGAGCGCGGGGACTGCAGAGCGTCGGGGCTGGGCTGTCCTGACCTTCCCTGCACGGGACTGCATTGAGCCCTGTCCTGGATGCTTTGGCCCTGACCTCACAGCTGTAGAACCTGCAGATTCACTTAGAGGACCAAAGAGATAGCACAGCAGTTAGAATGTTTGCTTTGCATCTGGCCCACCTAAGATCAATCTCCAAGCTTGACCAGGACGGGTGCCTGAGCGCAGAGTCAAGTTCCTCGTCCATATCGCCGGTGGTGCCTCCAAAACTATAAAAGGACTGTTCATTTTTGAGGGGCAGGGGGGCAGCTCCCTAATAGCAAATGACACTGTAGCCCTCGGTCACTATTCATTAGTAGCCTTGATTTCCAGACCACCCCTTGGGTGGGGTTCTAGGGGTGGTTGCGGTTTGCAACTGAAAATTTACTTTGGGGCTATTTTTGGTTGTATTTTGGGCACGTATGTGTGCTTACTTCAGGAGCAGCACTCTGGAATTCTTTTTTTTTTTTTTAATGTTCTTTCTGGGTCATGTGAGATGCCGAATATCGATCTGGGTCAGCATGGGAAGCGGCCCTCCCAGCTTACTATCTCTGACTCTACATTGTTATTTTTTTCTAACGTAGAATTTCTGTATCCTAAAATCAACTTGAAAATTGCACCCTGACTCTTCCTCTCTCCCTGATCAGGCAAAACTTGGCTATTACACTGAGTTACTGAGAGTTGTGTTCAAATAATGTCTGGACATGCGCTGCGTGCCTTTGGTGGCTATGATTGGTCTACCCACCCTGGCCGGTGAAGGGTGACAGAGGATCGAAGAAGGGGCCAGACTGTTGGTGATCTGCTGGATATTAACCCAAGTCTTTTAGGCTTCATCTCTGAATTGCCCCTTTTCCTCCTCCTAGAAAAACTTATCATGTCCTTGCTAACATCCCTAATTTCGTTAAAGTTTATCTTTAACATGTCCTTTGTATTTTTCCTCGCATTGTCTCAGTTTCCCAGGTCAGTCTTGATTACTTATAAACCATAACTTTCTGGTAATTCTCAACTTTGTATTTGTACTGCTTTGTAGTTGAAGTGGCTGTGTATTTGTACCTGCTTTCCTGTTTCCCCTATAGCTTTTTTATGTTTTTAATCTACAGCACTGTTCTTTGGTTAAACACAGAAAGACCATCAATGCTTATACTCCTAATATTTGGGAGTTGATGGACTCAAGTATATCTACTCCTGGGCATAATTGCTTGATCATAGTTACTTGACTCGGGCTTCAGTTGCTGTAGTTCCTACCACACCAAAAGGGAGGTTCTGCCATGGGACTTGGATGGACCTGGGGCAAGTGGAAAAACTACCCCGGCTTCGAAATTGAACATTCTAGAATGCACGTATGCAGGGTCTTGATGCAAACTGTGACAGTGTTAGAGACAGGACCCCCATGGGGAAGGACAAGCTGAACTGGCCTGAAGACTTAATCTGGGATTTACAGTAAAAGCCTTGCTTGCTCTCAGAGCCCATAGAAGTAAGTGTTAAAAGCCTTATTTGCTCTGGGGGCTGGAGAGGAAGCACAGCGGGTAGGGTGTTTGCCTTGCACGCGGCCAACCTGGGTTCAATTCCCAGCAACCCATATGGTCCCCTGAGAAACGCCAGGAGTAACTCTTGAGTGCAGAGCCAGGAGTAACCCCTTGTATCACCGGTTGTAACCCAAAAACGCAAAAAAATGTTAAAAAAAAAAGCCTCGTTTGCTGTCAAAGCCCAGAGAACTAAGTGTTGGGATCTTTGTCTCTTACTGTGTTTATCCAAACAACTACAAGTGTTGATAACTTATGCAATTAGAGGAAAAGATAAAAGCAACGTAGATGTCCCTGGGGGACAGAGTGTCTCCTTGGGTAGATCTCCCCATGAGAATTTCCTCTGCCATATGTTTATCTGCGTAAATGATCAGTCATTCCTATGTTATGGTGCTTATCTGTCCCTTTTCAATGCCAGGGTAGCTCACAGCTCTCCTGGGTCCATCCAGTCTCTTGAGGTGCTAAGAACAAAGGGCAGCTGAGGCTTAAGTCTCATAAGCATGACAATTCCCAGGAGTATATAGTATCTGCAGTCAATTAACTCTGAAGTTACAAAAGCATAGTATTGCCTTCCTTTGTCTATACAAAGCTGAGGGCTGGGGGCATGGCCATCCCAATCCTCCCAGCACAATCTTCCCTACCTGGGACTGCACTGATCCTTCTCCAGGATCAAAAAAAGATATTTGTCTAAAGTAAACTGCAGAGGATATAAAGGAAATAGAAAGTCAACATTTCACTTCCAAATACAAAATCCAGAGATCTCTGAAGAATCTGACTTTACAATTCACAGGTTGTGGTTATGGGAAATGGGTGATTGACGTATAGTGGAAGCAGAGCACAGGGAAGTTAAAGATGAATACTATGGAAATGGAAGAGATTGGGATGGGTGTTACTCAGTAAGCCTAAGCTCCTTGTAGCAGAGGAGAAATGATGATCCAATGTTAAACCTAAATTGTTTAGAACTAGAATCCAACCAGGGTAAAGGGTTTTTTTTTTTTAAGCAAGAAAGTTTTGGTTTTCGAGGAGTAAGGACATTTGCTCAGGAATCCCACTGGTTGTGCTAGGAGCACAGTTACTTAAGGCCGGAGCCATAGTACAGTGGGTAAGGACTTAACCATCCAAGCAATCGACCCAGGTTCTATCCCCTGCATCCCATATGGTCTGTACCAGAGTGATTCCTGCGTGTAGAGCTAAGAGTAAGCCCTGAATCTGCCGGTTGTGGCCCCGAAACAAAAATCACACAAAATCACATATATACACATATATGCACAAACAATGGTGAAAGAACAATAGGGATTCAGGAGAAACTGTGAGTTTCTGTAGCAGGGATAGATGAAAAATAGGGGATTATTTTTTCTTTTTTGGATCACACCTGGCGATGCACAGGGATTCCTCCTGGCTTTGCACTCGGGAATTACTCCTGGCAATGCTCAGGGGACCATATGGGATGCTGGGAATCGAACCTGGGTTGGCCGCGTGCAAGGCAAACGCCCTACCCGCTGTGCTGTCTCTCTAGCCCCAAGAATAGGGGATTTTTAAGGACCAGAAATTTGACTCTAAATGTTTCACTCTAGAATTTCTCTTTGTATATCATTTCCCCCCCCCCCCTTCGGTAGAATTTGCCTTTTTTTCTTGTTATATTTTTCACCACAGCCTACAGTGCTCAGTGTTTACTCTTGTCTCTGAGCTCAGGGATCATTTGACAAGATTCAGGGTAACATTGTGTGTCTAGATATCATTGGTTCAATGTTTGGTGACAACTGCAGGATCAGGGGACTTCTCCTTATCCCCAGGCCCCCAGTGTGTGACCGACCAGTTCAGCATTTGCCTCTCCACTCCTTCATTTGAGTCAATCCCCAGATTCACCTGGGTGGCAAAAAGGTTCCCATTGCCTAGACTCTGGCTCTTCAAAGAACCTTATGGAAATGGAAGTGATGTCTTAAGTGTGTCATGGTTCATTTTCCATCCCTGACACAGACACTGGGGCTTTTGCTCACTTGGCAAAGGACAAGTAAATTTGCATCCCATCCTGGAAGGGGGGCTGTGAAGGCATATTTTGTGGCAGGATTCGAGCAGCCTCCTGTGAGCACCTCACACCTTCCCACTTCCACAATGTGAGTGGAGGGTCTGAGCCAGATTGGGGGGCATTTTTGTGCTGGTTTTTCACTTGTTCCCTGACATCCAGGTGGATTCTGAGGTGCGGTGGAGGCTGTAGGGGAATGCAGAGCTTTGGAGGTGCAGTGGGGGCTGTATCAGGTTGCAGAGGTCGCAGTTGTGAGTGCGTGATCCTGGGGGGCCTCTTGGCCACGATCGTCTCCAGCTCCGGGATGGGGCAACAGTGGGTGAATGTGGGACTCAGCCAGGGGCTTGGCCGTCCCAACCCTCCCAGCAGTCCCATGTTTCAACCATCGGCCCTAAGCTCGCTTCTGTAGAATCTCCAGATTTGAGGGGCAGAGCTTCAGCCCCTCCACCTAATGGCAGGAGACCTGTTGCTTGTCATCTTCATTTTCTGCCGTGAGAGCCCGGGTCATGCGGGGGTTGGGGGAAGGGGACTTGCAGGTGGCTGATTTTGCCAAAAAAATTGTATTTGGGGGGCTATTTTTGGTTCTTTAGATTTTAGGGGGTAGAGAGGGCACACACGCGGAGATGCTCATGGCTTACTCGAGTCTCTAAGCTCAGATATTTTCCCTGGCACTACTGGGGGCCATATGGGATGCAGAGGATTGATCCGTTTATCTAGTCAAGCACCCAATTCACATTATTGCCTTCTAACCACAATACTGGTGTTTCTTTCTCCGGATCATGAATTTCAGCTCCCTCATATCAAGCTGCAAAGCACCCCTGACTCTTCATCTCTCTCTGAGCAGACAACACCTGGAGCCTCCTGCTGATACTCAGAACAACAGTGACAGTAGAAGATGGTGACACGGCTTCTGATAAACCGTCCCCAGGTAGGAGTAGAGGGATAGAATGACATGAGTACCAGGAGTGCCCAGGCTTCCTGGGCCTTCTGTTTTGAGTTTCTTTTGGACGGATTCCAAGATGAGACTTCCGATCGGATCGTCCCATTCTGCTGTTTGAAGCTGCTTTTGTGTATGTTTGTTTTGTTTTATTTGGCTTTGGGGCCAACCCAGTGGTGCATGAGGAGTACTCAAAGCTCAGTGCTCAATGCTCATTCCTGACAGATCTAGGTGACCAATGGGATGCTGGAGGTCCAAAGGTTTCATCTTGGGTTTTCTGTTTTATTAGGGATGGCAGAGCAACGATTCTCACAATCATTCCTTGTGCTGCACTCTGGCATTGCCCCTGGCAGTGCTTGTGGGACCATATGGGATGTTGGGGATCACCAGTCCCACATGCTGTCCCCGGAACAGCTGTCCTGTTACGCCAACCTGCTGCTTCGGCTTCTTTTGCATTGTTTTTGTCATCAACTGTCCTCTTGACTCTGTGCTCTGGATTCACAAGTGACGGGCCTCAGAGCACCCTGGGGTGTGTTGGCCCCGTTTGCGCCCTGACAACTACAGTGACTTGGGCCCCCAGACTTGCTTTTCTCCTGTTTTGTCCTTCCTACTTTTGAGAGACTACCTGCTCGGTCATATAGTCTTACGTCCACATATTCTTGTGTGTTGATTTCTGGGCATGCGCCGATCCCAAGGAGAAAGAGACAAGGATCTCTGAGGCCAGTAGAGATGCTGGGGTAAAGAAACTTCTACATTCTTTGAGCGGGATTTGGGGCGGTCCTGAGCAGTGAGTTCCTTCAGGCACACATGCCATGCACTTCTCTGAGTAATTGTCTATATGGACTTCACGTTCTCAATCCTAGTGGCCATGTGCTTTGGGGGTGCAGCGGTGAGCATGCAGTGGTTTTTGCTACACCCAGGGATAGTGTTTTGGATCGTACAAGTCTGTGTTCAGGTGATCCTCTCTACAGTGCTCACTAGACCAGTGGTGCTCGAATTGGCCCTGGGGTTACCAGGAAAGGCAGATACATCGAAGAACCTTCTGTATAACGTCCTCCCACTTTAGCAGATCCAGCTGCCTTATGTAATTTCTGGGGCCCGTCAGCCATGCGTGTGCATGGAGGCTGGTTCATTCGGAGGGGAGAGGCCCAGCGACAATATAGGACCCTGGGTCCTGGCATCAGAGTAGTGGGAATGAGGCTAAGATATACTCTGACTCCCACCCTCTCCGTGTGCTGACTCAGGATGTCGTGACCTTCAATGACGTGGCTGTGAACTTCACCCTGGAGGAATGGTCATGCCTGAAGGCCTCTCAGCGGAAGCTGTACAGGGACGTGATGCTGGAGACCTACCAGCATCTGCAGGCTGTCGGTGAGAGCAGTGTGGAGCCAACCATGTCTGAACAGACCTGCGAGGGCTTCCTGGGTGGCAGCTGTGTGTCCAACAGTAGCTCTGTTACGGGCTGGGATATTGGACAGCCATGCAGTAGCTCTTCCCTCCCTCGTGTTTTTTTTGGGTTCACCTGTGGATACTCAGGGCTTACTGTCAGCTTTGTCCTCAGGAATTACTCGTGTGGGGTAGCCAGAACCTATGGAGTGATTCAGATCAATCCATTTCGACTGTGTCCATGGGAAGATCCCTATCCCATTTATCGCTCAGGTCCTTTTAAATAGATCCATCCATTGGTGAATCAATTTACTTTGTATACTACATGAACTTTTGTATGTTTAATTCGTTTTGCTGTTGCCTTTGTTTGGGGGCACAGTCCACAGTTCTCCTGGCTCTGTGCTAAGAGTGCTCAAGGGCCATGAGGTACCGTGGACTGAAACCTCTTGGTAATTTAAAATGTTGGTGCCTCACCCCCAGTACTTTTGCACCAGTCACACAACTGTTTTTGCATTTAATTTTTTCCTTAGGGATTAGGAATTATTCCTGCCTGTGTATTCAGGATCCATACCTGGCCTTGCTCCAAGACCATATGGGCTACCTGGGATCAAACCCATATGTGTATGCAGCACTTCTGACCTATGTGCTGTACTATCTCTCTCCCACCACAGGGGATTTGATATCTCGTCTCTCAACTCATTAGACGCTGCCCTATTTCAGTGCTTTGATTTACTTCTAATGGTTCTTGTGAGACTTCAGCAGGACTTAGGGTTTGCTCCTGGATTATGCACTCAGGGATCTCTCCTGGCTGGCATGAGGGACCCTATGAGATATTGGGTATCATACCTGGTCCGTGAGAAACTCCTGCTCTACTCTCTTTCTGGATACAGTTTTTAGCTTTAAAAAATAAGGGCCTCTTGCCACCCTTAGCCATTTCCAGATTTATTATGCACTTAGTTTTACTGAATTCCTTGATTAGTTCATGAGGGGCTCAGGAAACTCCATGTGCTGCTGGGCCTAGAAAGACAATACAGGGAGGAAAGTGATTTTCTTGCAAGCGGCGCACTTGGTTAAATCCCCGGCAACCCATGTCATTCCCGAACACCAGCAGCAGTGATTTTTGAATACAGAGTCAGGAGTCACCCCTGAGCATTGCCAGGTGAGACCCCAAACAAAACAAAAACCAACAACATATTGTGCTGAGCAACCCCCTGTCCGCCATACACAAGGCCAGGTCTAGAGTATTTGTGATATTTTCTTGGGTCTTAACTCTTGAATAACTAGAAATATGTGGCATTTTGGAAATGGACATTCTGTTCATGTCTTTCATATATTTGCCAAGTTATATCAGGAAAACTTGTGCATTTACCTGTCACCTTTTCCCTGTCACTTATCCATGCCTCTGTGTCTGTCGGGGCAGGTCACTCAGGGATGAAGCCTGCGGTGATCTCCTGGCTGGAAGGAGGAGCCCTGAGGTCAGGGAGGAGAGGCATGTGTGCAGGTGAGTGTCTGAGGACCCTTCCTGGCTCAGGCCCTGTGCAGTGTATGGGTGTCCTGAGCATGTATGAAATACGCCTCTGAGATCGGGGCCTTGGTCTCCTGAATCCTTGGTTCTGTCCCGCATACACACTCCTCTTCATTCCCCTGGAATGTCAGTCACAGAATGATCCTGTAATTTGCTTCCATGGCTTTCGAATAAGTAAGACCATAACAGAGCTAGTTTGGATCTGAAAGATAGTACAGCAGGGAATGCCTTGCAGTGCCTGAAGGTGATCTGTTCAATAATGTGTTCAATAACCTGGTTCTCCGAACATTACCAGGTCTGCTCAAAAACAAAAACAATACCTAGTGAAGAATTGCCAAGATCCTCACAGTTTTCCACTATCCGAATCTTTTCTTTAGTGTGGGACTCTTTGGAATTTGAGAACCACAGAGATGTACTCTTAACTACGTGACGTCATTTTGCTACATTTTTTGACAAGTGCTTGAATTGCATGTTTTGTTCAGTTTCAGAACTGAAACCGCGGCTTCAGGATTTGGCATTACAGCACTTTGATTTGGGAATGGGGTCCGCAAGTACGAGTGAGTTGGTAAGATTCGCTAATTCAGAATAAATATTATTATACCAGCAGGAGTGGACCAAGTATGTGATTGTTAAGGTGGAAGGCTGGGAATTGCAGGGAGGACTTCCAAAGCCTGATGCTTGGCGTAGAGGACCCTTAGCTTCACTAGGTGCTGAAATCAACCATGTTTAAAAATACTGTGAGTTTTGATTTGCTTGACAGTGGTTGTTGTTTAGAAAGCTAATTTCTGCGCCCTAGAGATGGTGCAGTGAGAAATATAATTGCTTTGCACATGGACGGATGTTCCTTACCCAGCACACCTTATAGACAGCATAGACCGACAAAACTGATCCTGGACACTGCATGGTGTGCCCCTCCACTCACCCAACCCCCAATAAATAGAAACTACAAAACAAAGGAAAAAAACTTCATTGATCCTGAAAGCCATCACTTGTGGTGAGAGCTTTGCAATGGCCACGTGGTCTGTCTCAGCTGTGGGACGATGCAGCGTTGTCTTCACCCCTGCATCACAGGTTCCACACTGAGCTTTAACCAAACCCACATGTGGATGTATTTCATTTTCTCTTGAAATGGATGCATCCGTTTTCTATAGAAGGAATTGTTTTCAGTTGTATTCCTTCATTAATTTAAAGGGGAGGAAGTCACAGAATTTACTGACTCTATATCCATCAATTTTGTGCGTCCAACTTACAGTAACATGAAGTTATTCAATAGTAAGACAATTCATATGTCAGTAATAGCATTTGTGCGGTGCATATGTGTGAAACCACATCTGAAGGGCTCAGATTTTTGACAGGAAGACTCAGTGAATTAGTCAATAATTAGAATCCTCTGTTGTTCTACAGGAAAGCTGCCACCCGGAGTGCAATGTCTCTGATCCTGCACTGTATGATAATGTCTCGAGAGTGCAGTCCTGCCCTCAGCCCCATGAGGACCCCGAGACAGGCGGGATGTCTTCTGAGGGTGATTAGAATGGCGAGAGCTACCTCACTCTGAAGAAGCCCTCTCCTGGAAAAAGTTCCTTGGAGTGTGTTATTCTCAGTTCACAGACACAAAATTCCCCAGTGGGGCACTTGCTATGGAAAGGAGCACTGTTTATAGTGAGTCCCTCACAGCAACATACCGTCAACCACAGTTACCGTGAGCAGAACCTATCTACATATAAGGAATGTGGGGGAGCCTCCCCATGTTTTCAGCACTGTGGTGTTCCCTTAGAAAACCACAGTGGACAGAATCCCCAGAAAAGTCAGCCCGGAGAACAAAGAGTGAGTCAAGGGTTATTCCATCATGACCATATGAATATAAATTCAGGAGTGAAACCTTTTTCATGTGAAGCATGTAGGAAGGCCTTCGATGAATCATCACATCTTATTATGCATAGGAGAATTCGTACAGGAGAAAAAACTCATGAATGTCAGACATGTGGGAAGGCCTTTATTCAGACCTCTAGTCTTAATAGACCTATGAAAACTCATAGTGGAGAGAAGCCTTATATATGTCAGGTGTGTGGCAAGGCCTTTACTCAGTCGTCAAGCCTCAATAGACATGCATTTATTCACACTGGAGAGAAACCGTATATATGTAAGGAATGTGGAAAGGCCTTTGATAGACCCTCAAGACTTACTATACATAGAAGAATTCACACTGGAGAGAAACCGTATATATGTACGGAATGTGGAAAGGCTTTTGCTAGAGCCTCAAGACTTACTATACATAGGAGAATTCACACTGGAGAGAAACCGTATATATGTAAGGAATGTGGGAAGGCCTTTACTGAATCCTCAAGCCGTAGTATACATAGGAGAATTCACACTGGAGAGAAACCATATATATGTAAGGAATGTGGAAAGGCCTTTGCTGTAGCCTCACGACTTAGTGTACATAGGAAAATTCACACTGGGGTGAAACCGTATATATGTAAGGAATGTGGAAATACCTTTGCTGACGCCTCAAGACTTTGTGTACATAGTAGAATTCACACTGGAGTAAAACCGTATATATGTAAGGAATGTGGAAAGGCCTTTACTTTGGCCTCAAGACTTAGTGAACATCGGAAAATTCACACTGGAGAGAGACCCTATGTATGTAAGGAATGTGGAAAGGCCTTTACTTTGGCCTCAAGTCTTAGTGCACATAGGAGAATTCACACTGGAGAGAAACCGTATATATGTAAGGAATGTGGGAAGGCCTTTACTGAATCCTCAAGCCGTAGTATACATAGGAGAATTCACACTGGAGAGAAACCATATATATGTAAGGAATGTGGAAAGGCCTTTGCTGTAGCCTCACGACTTAGTGTACATAGGAAAATTCACACTGGGGTGAAACCGTATATATGTAAGGAATGTGGAAATACCTTTGCTGACGCCTCAAGACTTTGTGTACATAGTAGAATTCACACTGGAGTAAAACCGTATATATGTAAGGAATGTGGAAAGGCCTTTACTTTGGCCTCAAGACTTAGTGAACATCGGAAAATTCACACTGGAGAGAGACCCTATGTATGTAAGGAATGTGGAAAGGCCTTTACTTTGGCCTCAAGTCTTAGTGCACATAGGAGAATTCACACTGGAGAGAAACCGTATATATGTAAGGAATGTGGAAAGTCCTTTGCTGAAGCCTCAAACCTTAGGGTACATAGGAGAATTCACACTGGAGACAAACCATATATATGTAAGGAATGCGGAAAGGCCTTTACTTCATCCCCACGATTGACTGCACATAGGAGAATTCACACTGGAGAGAAACCGTATATATGTAAGGAATGTGGGAAGGCCTTTGCTGAAGCCTCAACACTTCGTGTACATAGGAGAATTCACACTGGAGAGAAACCATATATATGTAAGCAATGTGGAAAGGCCTTTATTGGAGCCTCAAGACTTAGTTCACATATGAAAATTCATCTCAGAGTGAAACCTCATCAGTGTCAGACATGTGGGAAGTCATTCACACGGTTCTATTCTCTTACTCTACACATGAGAATTCATAATGGAGAGAAACCTTAGATATGTGTGGAGTGCGGGAAGGCCTTTACTTCATCCTCACAATTGACTGTACATAGGAGAATTCACAGTGGAGAGAAACCGTATATTTGTATGGAATGTGGGAAGTCCTTTGCTGAAGCCTGCTGATTTTCACCCGGGCTGCACCTATGCCAGTATTCTTGTGCTTGGATTTGCTTGTGTGTTAACTTGTAAATAATGGGTCGTGGTGATGAAAATAAGGAGGAAGGTGACTGAATAAACAGGTACAGAAACACCTTCCTGCTAGAGCTGTCTTGTCTCACTACTCTGTTATTGTTTGCTATGCTTCCGGCTTGGCCCAGAGGGGCTGGTTAGCGGGAATTATGGCAGAAATCAACCAAGATGCAGCATTGAATACTTTGAAAATGGAAAAACAGGTAAACCTTCATTCTTCAGTCTTCCCTGGGTTAGGATTTGGAATGCTTCAGCACCCTGCAAATCCCGGTTTGGGAAACAGAGCGTCAGGTCATGCCTACTTGTATCGTGCATTCACGTTTGTTTCTTACTTGTTCTGGATATCCAGGCTTTAGTGGATGTGGAGCTTTTTAGGGGTGCATTGGAGGCTGTTCTGTGGCTCAGGTGTCATGGGTGAGAGTGCGTTTTCCTGAGGGCCCCTGCAGCCACGATCACATCCAGGTCCAAGATGGCACTGGGACGGTGGGCACATGGACTTCAGGCCTTGGTGTGAGGAGCCTGCAGAGAGTGGGGGTCTTTGCGATTTCATTCCTCCCTACTCGAGACTGCGAAGGACCCTGTTTGGAGCCTTTGGACTGGACATAACACTTATCGAAGCTCCCGATATGTTCACGGGAAGCCCCCACAAGAAAGGGACACTTTTGCCATCGGTCATTTTCATTGGCTTCAGTGCTGGGTTTGGGACTTTGGCGTGTGTTTGGACAAGTGCGAGGTATTTTCCTCTGAAAATTTACTCTTTGGGTTATTTTATTTATTTATTTATTTTTGCTTTTTGGGTCACACTCTGTTTCACATGGGTTTCTCGTGACTTATGCACTCAGGAATTACTCCTGGTAAAGCTCAGGGGACCATATTGTTGCTGAAATTTGAATTGGGTTGGTCACGTGCAAGTCAAATGTCCTACCCGCTCTGCTATCACTTCAGCCCCTCTTTGGATTAATTTTAATAGCTGCTTTTATTCAGGGTAGTTGGAAGGGATTCTTTGATGCTCAAGGTTTACTTCTGGTTGTGAATCTCAGGAATTATTCTGTGGTGCTACTGGGTTCCTATGGGATGGGGAGGTTTGTCCTGGATCAGCAAGGCAAGCATCCTAGTCGCTTCACAGTGAGTCCAACCGCACTATTGGTGTTTTTTCTCCATATATAGAATTTCTACTTCCCGGGAGTATGGTACCGCCAGCAGGTCAATCTGTGCCTGTAAGTTGAGTGCATCAGCAGCCTGATGGCACCGTCAGACTTCCAGATACTCCAAAATTGCTGCTGTACCTTTGGCCAGACTCCAAAAACTTTGGACAAAGTCTCCCAAGAAAGTAAACGGCCAAAAGTTAGGTACGTGCGAGACACACCAACAAACCATTTCCGGCTCAGCTATATAATTGGAGGCAAGGTCTCTCTGGTTCCTGATGAAACTGCTTAAAGGTTATGATCCCAAAGACTCAGAGACAAATCTCAGAACCCAGCAGCTTTTTGCAGAGATGCGCCCGGTTCCAGCAATGAGCTACTGGCGACAGACCACCACAAGGGGGGAAGGGTGTGTGTCTCTGCCTGATCCCACTTGGTGGCTCGGTGGCCACCATCTCCCAGAGGCCATTGGACAGACAGGTTTGGGCCTGCAGTGACAAGACATGCGGGGTCTCATGGGATTGGGGTGGACTCTGCCCTTTCCTCCCCATCTCAATGAGACCCCGAGTCGCTGCCCATGTACGGACTCTCTGGCTCTTGATCACTTGGCCATGATCCCAGAGTCTCAGAAACAAATCTCGGAACCCAGCAGCTTTCAGCAAAATGTGTCTGGTCCCCACAGTAGGTTACAAAGCTGGGAATTTCAGGTGGGAATAGGTTTCATGCCTGGCGGTTCAGTGGCCGCCATCTCTAAGGGCTTCTGCACGGTTAGGTTTGGGACTGCAGTAAGGAGACATGCAGGGCCTAACAGGATGGTGGTGGACCCGGCCCTTTTTTCCCCACCCCAAATAAAACCCCGGGTTGTCTGGCACCTACGATTGACCTCTGTGGCTTGTGATCAAGGTACGTAATGACCATGATCCCAGAGATTCAGAGACAAATCTCGAAACCCAGCGCCTTTTATCAGAAATGTCTCTGGACCCTGCAGTAGGTTACTGTCCCAGATCCACCCCAGGGGGAATTGGTGCTGTCCCTCCAACTGCTCCCCCTTGTCGGCTTGGTGGCCTCCATCCTCCAAAGGCCTTTGGAAAGTCTGGTTTGGGCCCACACTCACGAAGATACGTGGGGCATCTCAGGATGGGGTGGAGCTGGTCAATTCCTCCCCACCCCAACAAGAGCCTAAGTCATTCCCACGAACCACCTCTCTGGCTCTTGATAAAGCAGTTTAATGGCCATAATCCCACAGACTCAGGAACAAATCTCGGAACCCAGCAGGTTTTGGCAGAAATCCCTCCAGATTTAGTTGTTAAAATTTCAGAATTCCAAAATCATATGTTATTTATAACCAGCAATCGAAAAAGGATAGTCTACTGTTGCGTTTTTGCCAGATCTGAGTGCTGGGGTAAAATCCCAAATAATAATGGTGGCTCTTGAGCCAAATTTTGAATGTAATCAAAGTAGAGAGAAGAATGTGGAAATTATCCGCCCCACAGGTAGGAGGAGGCTGTGAAATGGCGCTATACTTGGGTTTTTACTGGTGTAAAATGGGCACGGTGAAGGGACGGGTGTTTCATTGTATGACCGATACTTAAACCTGAAAGTTTTGCAATTGCTCTCCCATTTTTTCCAGTTTTCTCCCATTTATTTAGAAATGGCCAGAGCAATTGTAGAGCAAGTAGGATGCTTGCCTTGCATGTGGCCAACACAGGAGTCCTCCAGTCCACAACATCTTTAAGTTAATCATTGGACATTGAGTGTCCCCTTCTCATTCCTAGAACATATTATGTGGGGGTGTGGCATGGGGTAGGGGTGTCTTCTCCCTGGAGTTGTTCATTACGGAGAGATCCTGTGCTTTGCCCTCTTGACTTTGTTGTCATTCTTCCTCATCTCTCAGGTATGTCGAGTAGTCCATGTGTTTCAAGGCCCTTGTTTTCCCGGCTGTAAAACAAGCCTGAATTTTCACCTAAAGGGTTGGGTGCTCTTTCTGGACTCCGCTCAGTCAATGTGACACCTTGCATATCTTGGCCTTTGGATCATTGCCATGGTTTTTTGAATATGGGAAGAAATTTAGTTTTCTTTTGTTTTGGGTCCTGGGGATGCTCAGCAGTTATTGCTGGTGGTTCTCGTAAGTTGCTTTTGGCAGTGTTCAAGGATCAACCCCTGTCAATCTAGGAACGAGGCTGTTTCTCATAACCATTGTCTTCATAAGATTCAGCTGTAGTCCGACTTTTCCACACTCATGGTCGAAGTAGGTCAGTATTTGTGCCGCTTGGCTGATGTTTGGTGTTATTAGAACGATGTCATCAGCAAAGTGGATGTGGTGTAGTTGCCGACCATCTATCTTAAGATGGTGGCTCTGAAGAGTTTTGGTGAAATGGTATCATCCTGCCCAACCCCTCTCTCGACATGGATAATTACTTCTTTGTGGAATGGTTAGATCCTGGTAGTTAATCCTCAATACAACTCAGGGAGGATCCTGATGTATTGAGTTTGTATTGTTTGTACATCCTGATTGGCTAGGGCTTCTATGACCACTTCCATCTCAACAGAAAAAAGGCCTTCTTTAAATCAATGAACGTTAGACAGAGCGGCATCTTGAACTCCTGAGAAACCTCAATGAGCTTAGTAATCTTGTGGATATTTTAGATGGCACTGAATGCTTTTCGGAACCCAGCTTGTTCACATGATTGTTCTTCATCTAGTGTTCTGCTAATCCTATTCAAGATGACTTGAGTGAACAGTTTGCAGATGACAATAGGCAGTTTGGGCGATAGTTGCCAATGTTGTGGATGTCTCCCTTCTTTTATAGTAGTACAGTCTTGCTGGTTTTCCAATGGGATGGAACCTTGCATTCAGACAGGTAGCGTGTGAAGAACCGAGCCAGTGTATTGATGAGTACTGATGGTAAGTTCTTCAGGTGTTCAGGTCTGATCGTGTCTGGGCTAGGTGCTCTTTGTTTCTTTACCAAAGAGATGGCGTGTTGAATTTTGGAAGGGAGAACATTGGGAACAATATGTCAATCGTGCAGAATGTGGTATGTGGGAAAGTTGACGTGGCTATTAAAGAGAGCTGAGTAGAAGTCATGAATAATCTTCTCCATTGCCCTTCTGGAAGATGTGATAGATCCATCAGGATGTTGGAGGGTAGTCATCTTGATCTTGTAGTTGGCGATGGACAGGCGGGCATTATGAAGGCTTTTCCCGGCTTCTGCCGCATCTACTAGCATTGCTGTTCTCCTGTCTTTGAGGTCATCCTTGATGGCTTCTCTAAATTGTTTTGCAAGCTTGGACGTTCGCTTGCTGTTTCCTGAGGCATGTGCCAAGCCACGTTGGCGAATAAGTTCAAGAGTGTTCGAAGAAAGGCGGTTTTTTCGTGGTTATCGCTCTCGGCCCTGAGAGTTCCAGCAGCAGGAATCCCTGAGCAATGCTGGTGTGAGCCTCTCCCCACCTAAGTATATAGAACAAGATAACAGAAAACTCATTGATCTTTGAGAGGAATCTGCTGCAGGTGAGATATTTTCAAAGGTCTGTCTCGGCTATGTGGGGATGCATCATTGCCTTCGCACGTGTATCCCACTAAGCTATCCCACTAAGCTCCACACTAAGCTAGTACCAAACCCAGTTTCGGGCCCCCTTTTTTTTTTTACTCTAAACTGGTGCTTCAATTTTCTGCAGAGGGAGTTATTTCCACTTACTGTGTCTGTTCTTTGAGTTGGAAAAAATTACACAGCTATGTGACCTGCTGTCAGTCTATTTTCCTTGTTCATCTTGCTGAAACCGTAGGTCTTTGCCTGGAAAATCCATCCACATGTCAGAATTGCAAGCGAGTTGTGTAAATGTTAGAAACCAACCTGCAAGTCTAGAATTTTTTTGACGAGAAGACTATCAGGCACAGCACAGTAATTGGAAGTCTTCTCTGCTGTTCTTCGGGTAGCAGCAGCCCAGGTGGAATTCTTCTGGTCATGCACACTGTGACAAAATCTCGAGTGAGCTGTTACGCCTTCAGCCCCATGAGGATGCCAAGACAGGTGGGATGTCTTCTGTGGGTTACCAGTAGAAAGTGAGCGCCCACGCTGCAAACAAGCGCTCCCCTGGGACAAGCTACTCAGAGACTGTTCTGCTCAGTCCATGGACACAAACCACTCCAGGGGAGAAGCCCCTGGACTGTGGGAGAGTCACTGTTTATAGTGAGTCCAGTTATGTACCAGTTATGTACCCTACAAGATATGAAGACTGGATTTGGACCAAGGTTACCCAAGTGAAAGAAAGCTCTCACACTCTTTGGCTCTCCATAAAGCCCCATGATCATGTCGGAAAGCTTCCTGAGTGCAGAACCAGGAGAACCTCTGCGCGTTGCTGAATTTGTTGCCCCCAAACCATGAACAAACCAAATAAAACCAAAACAGCCTAAGTCCCTTATTGAAGGATTATCTCACCCCAACGTGGGTGTTTCTGAGCTGTATCTTTCTGTATCATTGCTGCCTCTTCCTCGTAGAAGAGGGTTGGGTACCCTCAGAACGTAGGGTGATGAGGTGTGGGTTGCCCATAGCAGGAAATATTTCTAAATGGTTTCGTAACAGACATAACAAAGTGGCTTCAGATGTTTTTTATCTCAGAGTGTCACAGTCACTGTCCTCCCATTGTTCATTGATTTGCTCAAGGGGGCCCAGTAACATTGTGAGACTTGTTACCGTGTTTGGCATATCAAATACATCACGGGTAGCTTGCCAGACTTTGCCGTGTGGGCATGAAACTCTTGTGAGCTTGCCGAGAGCGTGGAGGAATCGAACCCAGGTGGCCATGTCGGCCACATGCAAGGCAAACGCCCTACCCGCTGTGCTATCGCTCCAGCCTTGCAGCTTTGTCTTCCTCTGTCCACATCAGGTTCAATCCTCTGCACCCCTCTTGGTCTAGAGGCAAAGATGAGCAGCCCACTCAACTCTCGAGGTGATTCAGCCATGTATCCCACAAGATCTGAAGGCTGGAATCAAATGCTGGTCACCTATGTGAGAGACTCGCACCCTCAAGGCTCTCTGACCACTGCCCCTTTGAAGCTCCGTGCTTGATCTTTAATTACCCCATACTTAACACAGAAGCAAACCTAAGGGTGAAAATTCTTAGAGAAATGGGCCTGGAGAGGGACGGAATCGCTCACAGCTCCATCTCATGGCGTTTCAGCATAACTTCCGCGGTCCAAATTTTCCCATGTTTAAGATTTTCAGCCCTTCTCTTTGCTTACATATAAAGTATGGGGTCATTAAGGATCCAGGACCCATCTTGGGATGCTGCAATGGGAGCAGAGCGGATAGGGCTTTTGCCTTGCATCCATAGGACCCGGGTATAGTCATAGACTTCCCCTACAGTTCTTTAGTCATGTCTATAGTGATTACTGAGTGCAGAGTCAGGAGAAGGCCCTGAGCATATCCGGGTGTGGTCACAACCATAAAGGAACAAACAAGAAAGAAAAGTAAAAAACAGAGCTTCAGTTCCTTGATGGCGAATTCCATCACCCCGACTTGAGGGTGTCAGAACTGTATATTCTTCCTTTCCCCACAACGGTGTAGAAGACAGAGTATCCTCATAATGTGGAGTGATCGGATGTAGGTTGCCATTAACAGGAAACATTCAAAGGGCTCGGTCACAGGCATCACAAGGTGCATTCAGAACCTTTCTTGTACAGAGAGAAAAGAACAATTAATGTGAGAAAATAACCTTGCCCTGCTCATTAAAGGTTCCTAGACCAGTTCCTCTCTGCATTTCCAGGGCTGGCTTCAGAGTCACTGCTTCACCCATTCTTGATTACTTCCTCACGAAACTCAATGTCAGGTGCCATGTACCAACTTGCCTGTTTGATCTTGAATCAAACCATATGTGTTTTTCCTGATGGACTGTGTTTGAGAGCATTGTTTCAATGGTTGACTAACCAGTACAGAATCAGGACTCTGGTCCTTACCCCCAGCCCCCCACTGTGACCCACCACTCCAGCAGCTACGTCTCCACTACTTTATCCAGTCCAGCCACCTAAGAGCACCAACTCACCTGGATGGTCACAGATGGTCTCTCTGCATCTGGCCCTTTAAGGATCCTGGCGGGTGCAGAAGTGATGTCACAGAACTGGTGCTTTCAGCATCCTTTCTATTCTAGTGGTTGCCTGGCTCAGGCCACCATTGGTGTCATGGGTGGAGGAGGAATTGATGGCTCTTTTGATAGGGGCACTGTGGAGGCCGATTTTGTGGCCCGACACTAGCGGCCTCCAAGTCTCCTGCACTGTGAGTGGCAGAGCTGGTGCACCTGGGGGCACGATTTTGCACTTCTTTTTCACTCGTATCTGATATCCAGGCGGTTCCTGAGGTATAGCAAAGGATTTAGGGGGACCTAGAGGCTTTGGGCAGTGGAGTGGGGCCTGTGCCAGGGTGCAAGTTTTGCATGTGTGAGCAAGTGGTTGGGTGAGGTTTGCAAGTGAAACTTTTTTTTTTTTTTTTTTTGCTTTTTGGGTCACACACGGCGATGCACAGGGGTTACTCCTGGCTCTGCACTCAGGAGTTACTCCTGATGGTTCTCAAGGGACCATATGGGATGCTGGGGATCAAACCTGGGTCGGCCACGTGCAAGGCAAACTCCCTACCCACTGTGCTATCTCTCCAGCCCCTTTGTGTTCTTTTTTAAGAGAAATAGTTGATTTCTGGGTTGTATGGTGGTGTTGTCGAAGCCTTGGTTAGGGTCACTCCTGATGCGGTGGAAATAATTAAGTTAGAAAGGGCCAGAGCAATAGTACAGCCAGTAGGGTGCTTGCATTGTACGCGGCCAACTCAAGTTCCATCTACACCTGGTATTTCACATAGTCCCTCATCCCCAGTAGGACTGAGCCCTGATCCCAGAGCTGCAGTAACCCGTGAGCACTGCCAGTTGTGGTCCAAAATTGAAACACATGGACACACAGAGACAAACACACACATACGATGTGAGAACAATAAAAAGGACTACTAGTATTTAAGAGAAAATACGGATTTCTGCAGCATAAAAAACAAAGAAAAGGGGGCCTAAGGACTTGCTTTAAATGTTTCACTCTAGAATTTGTCTTTACATATGAGTGTTGGATATGTACCCTAAGTGTTTCAGAATTGGTCAGTGAATTGCCAACTTTTCTTCCCCTCAGAGAAGGTTACTCTTTAGAGCACTTAGGTTACTCTTTAGAGTGCCCTTTAGAGCACTCCCAGTCCCCCGAGTTTATCTTTAACTTATAAGTCAAACATTCTGGTGACTTTGCTCTTTGTATCTGTAGTCATTTATTTGCATTTCTCTTTCCCCTCTAACATATATAAAGTATAATCTATTACTATAGAGCAATGCTCTTTGCTTCAAAAAGGAATAAAGTTAATATGAAGTGCTTAATATTTGAGGTTTAATTGACTTTAAAATATATTTACTTCTGGGCATTCATCATAATTACTTGACTCAGGCTTCACTTACTGTATTTTCTAACTCCAGAAAACTGGATCCAACCGAGAATCTCTGGTTTGACCTGGGGCAAGCATCAAAGCTACATTGGCTTCAGTATCTAGAATCAGTCTAGAAATCATAAAGTACGGTGTAGTTTCTAATTCGTCATGACCTAAAAGACCAGACCCCATTGGGTAACAAGACTAAGCGCTCCATGTGGAATTTATGGAAAAAACGCACAGTCATCTTTTAACATTAGTTCCTGGACCCAGAGAAGTAATTTTTGGAATGTTTCTTATTGTGTGTATCCAGATAACTGCAGATATTGATAAGAAGTAAACTTGATTCTTTAATATGTACACATACGGAAAGAGCAAAGCAACACAGATCTTGTAACCCCCGAGTGAATTTATCAGACAGAACATCTCCTTGAGTTAATTCCCCCACCCCAACCCCCCCAAAGAATTGCCTCTGTTGAAAAGCTTGACCTCTGTAAATGGTAAATCACAATACATGCAGTCCTGTACCTCGATCTCCCTCAGATGTTCTATAAGTATGCTATTCGGTTCTGAATTAAGGGATCACTGTGCTCTGGTCCATCTGCCATCAGTTGTTGTGGTCCCCGTGTCTTTGTTTCTCTGGAGAGCGGAACACCAGACACCTCATACTATGGGACCTACCGATTCAGTATTCTTCACATCTGGCAACCTGGGAAGGGTGCCTCAGAATTCACACTTGAGTATTTGTTGTTCTTGTTTCCTTTCATTAGAGTTACCTTTTGACGTTGCAGTATTTTTGGTAAACACCCTTCTTTGTCTGTGGCTTATTCCTACGTCCGAGCTAAAGGATCACTTCTGGCAGAGGTCTGGAGCCCATATATGTGCTAGTGTATTGAACCTGGGTCAGTCAAGTGCAAGGTGAATGTTTTATCTGCTGTATTACCACACCAATCCACAAGATTTTATATTCATGGTTTAAAAGTAGACCCAAGGGGTATGGTTGCCGCCAGCAGGTCAGTCTGTACCTGTTAGGCGAGTGCATCAGCAGCCTGATGGCGACTTCAGACTTCCAGATACCCGAAAATTGCTGCTGTGCCTTTAGCCAGACCCCAAAAATTTGGGGCAAAGCTTAACCAAGAATGTAAACGGCCAAAAGTTAGGTATGTGGGAGACACACCCACAAACCACCTCCGGCTCAGCTATAGAATTGGAGGCATGGCCTCTCTGGTTCCTGATTGAACTGCTTAATGGCCATTATCCCAGAGACTCAGAAACAAATCTCGAAACCCAGAGGCTTTTGGCAGAAATGCATCCGGTCCCTGCAGTAGGTTACCGGTGCTGGGCCAACCCAGGTGGGAAAAGGTTTCATGCCTTGGCCTGTTCCCCCTGGTGGCCCAGTGGACGCCATCCTTCAGAGGCCACTGGACAGTCAGGTTTGGGCCCACAGTAACGAGACACGCAGGACCTCACAGGATGGGGGTGGAGCCGGTCCTGTCCTCCCCACCACAACAAGACCCCAAGTCATCGCCCACAAACGGCCTGACTCCTGATCAAGATGCTTAATGGCCATGATCCCAGAGATTCAGAAACAAATCTCAAAACCCAGTGGCTTTAGGCAGAAATGTGTCCGGACCCCACAGTACGTTACTGTCACCTGGCCACCCCAGGGAGGAATGGGTGTTGTCACTCCGCCTACTCCCCCCTGGCGAATCAGTGGCTGTCATCCTCCAGAGGCCATTGGACAGTCAGGCTCAGGCCTGCAGTGACAAAACTTGTTGGGACTCACGGGATGGGGCGGGGGGAACCGGGCCTGTCCTCCCCACCCCAACGCGACCCCATCTCATCGCCCACGAATGGGCTCTCTGGCTCCTGATCAAGCTGCTTAACGGCCTTGCTCCCAGAGACTCAGAAACAAATCTCGAAACTCAGTGGCTTTTGGCAGAAATGCATCCAGACCCCGCAGTAGGTTACTGTTCCAGGGCCACCCCAGTGGGGAAAGGTTGTTGTCCCTCTGCCTGCTCCCCCCTGGCGGCTCAGTGGCTGTCATTCTCCAGAGGCCATTGGACGGACAGGTCTGGGCCCGCTGTGATGAGACATTTTGGGGTTCACGGGATGGGGGTGGAGATGGACCTGTCCTTCCCACCCCAATGAAACCCCAAGTCATTGTCCACGAACGGCCTTTCTGGCTCCTGATCAAGCTGCTTAACGGCCATGATCCCAGATACTCAGAAACAAATCTTGAAACCCAGCAGCTTTTGGCAGAAATGTGTCCGGACCCTGCAGTAGGTTGCTGTCGCTGGGCCACCCCAGGGGGGAAAGGGTGCTGTTTTTCCACCTGCTTCCTCCTGGCGGCTCAGTGGCCATCATCCTCCAGAGGCCATTGGACAGTCAGGCTTGGGCCCCCAGTGACGAAACTTGTTGGGCCTCAGGGGATGGGGGTGGAGCCGGGCTTGTCCTCCCCACCCCAATAAGACCCCAAGTCATCGCCCATAAATGGCCTTTCTGGCTCCTGATCAAGCTGCTCAACGGCCATGATCCCAGAGACTCAGGAGCAAATCTCGAAACCCAGTGGCTTTTGTCAGAAATCCCTCCAGATTTAAGTGTTAAAATTTTAGAATTTCAAAATCACATGGCCTTACTGCAGCCACACGACATCATATGTTTTTCATAACCAGCAATAGAACACAAATTGTCTACTGTTGCCTTTTCAGCAGATCTGAGTGTTGGGGTAAAATCTCAAATAATAATGGTGGGTCTGGTGTCGAAATATTGAATGTGATCAAAGTAGAGTAATGTTAAAATCATCTGCCCCAAACGTAGGGGGAGGGTGTGGGATGGGGGTATACTGGGGTTTTTGGTGGTCGAGAATGGGCACTGGTGAAGGTACAGGTGTTTCATTGTATGACCGAGACTTAAACCCGAAAGCTTTGTAACTTCTCACGGTGATTCAATAAATAAAATTGTAAAAAAATGAAAAAAAGTAAGGTGGAGTTCATGCACAATTCAATCAGCTAATCAGTGACTGAATAAATAGTAGTACTCCTACATTAAAAAAAGTAGACCCACTCCAGAAATTCCAGTTGTTAGACACACGTAAAATCATGGCTCATAGTAAACACCTTGGATATTTGGATAATTTTGTGATACAAGACACTGTTTACATGGTTTTCAGAGCTGTTCCTGCAAAACAGGAGCAAGTGCTGGAGGAGGCTCATGTGATGATTCGGTATTACAGTAAATCAGGACCAGGATGGCCTAGGTCCAGCACATCAGACATGGGGCACCTGGGACTCACCCGAGTGCAGGAGTGACCTTGTTCCCTGGAAGACAGCTCCCAGGCCCATGACCCCGCCCATTATACAAGAGGACAGCTGAAAGTTTGTCCACCCTGAGTCCCTGTGACTGCCCCCATGCAGAGCCACTAATGGGCCTGTTGTCACTGTGACCTGCAGGGGCCATCTCTGCATGGGAGCTCCTGGCCTGTCCCAACAGGCAGCCTGGTCACAACCCATTTCTCTGTCCCCTGGAGAGGGAGGAGCATCGTGCAGTGTATCCCTGCGGATGGGTCTGTGAGCCAGTGACCAAGTATCTGGCAAGTCACTTCATTTCTTGCTCCAATGCAGCGACTTCCTGGTGGGGGCGGGGCTGGCTGTGCTCCTCTGCTGCTCATGGCCCAGGTCTTTCCATGGAGACTCCTGCTGATCTACAGGAAAAACAAAGGCAGGAGGTGGTGAGGTGCCCTCTGCCACACCATCCTCAGGCATGAGAACGACAAGAAAACCCAGTGCAGTGACAGGAGCGCACAGGCTTCTCGGGTCTTGGGTTGTTTCAGGAAGGAGACGTGGGATGTGGCTCCGAGTCTGAGTGCCCGGCTCTCTGCTGTTTGAGGCCGTAGGGCTTCAAGCTCCTGGATCCAGGCATCTGTGCCAAGTTCGTGCTCCCCTTCTTCCCCCCTGGACTGTCCATCATGGAATGATCTGTGCTTTAATTTCCAGGCTTTGTCGTTAATCTTCCTTATCTGTCAGGTGTGTAGAATAGTCCATAGGAATCTCAGCCTTCGGTCTTCCTTTATGTGCCTCAGCAGGGTGGCTGTGGAGTCTGCAACTCCGGGTACCCTTTTCTGGAGCACTCAGAACCCCTCTGCCCTCTCTAACACCATGCTTATCTATGCCCTCGGATCATTATGTTTTTGAGTACCTAAGAAGTTTATCGTCGTTTAGGTTTTGGGCCTAGCCATAGTAATACATGACTCCTTGTGGGTCTCAGGTATAACTCCTGGCCGTGCGCTCAGGAATTGTACCCGAGGTGTTCAGGGATCTGAGATCTGAGCCTGTCTGCCTCAAGCTAAGCACATGGTCTCTCTCCTGTTCTTTCGTGATCCTTTTAGTGATATTTTTGCCTTTGTTTTAAAGTAATGAATAAGTCCATATCAAAATTAGTTTGGATCAGGACATGGATAGCAGGGAGCGCACTTGCATTTTAGGCAGCTGACTGATTTTTGATCCCCTGCATTTCATGTGGTCCCAGTATCTGGTCTGGTCAAAATACAACACCCAAAAGCTAGTTTGGATAATGTCTAGGTCATCACAGTGATCACCCAAAAGATCTACCCTTTTCTGTGGGCCTGTTTGGACTGTGAGAACTATCAAGATGTCCGCTATCTGCTGGACCTCATTCTACTATCCAGTGAGTAACTCTTACATTCTGTTTTGTTTGATTTCAGAAATCAAACCCCGAATATGGGATTCAGTATTACCACATTTTGATGCAGTAAAACAGGATCATCGATTACAAGTGAGCTGGAAAGGTTTGCATGTTCAGAATAAATTATTATGCCAGTGGGATTTTCAGTGGACCAAGCATGTGGCTTGAATGGGGTCACCTGGCATCCTTTGCTGTCAGCAGATCTCCAGACTCCGGTCACCGCAGGGAGGAAATCCACAGCCTTATGCCAAGAGTAATAGGCTCTTAGCCTCAGTGGGTGATAAACTCAGTAGTTTTAAGATTTAAAGACATTCTGTTTTTTTAAATACCAAAATAATACTGAGGTTTTTTTTATAGAATGTAAGCACAGGTGAACATTGTTGAAAAGAACTGTTTTTTTGGCCCTAATAGTAGTGTAGTGGGAAGTGCACTGCTTTGTCCAGGGATGGAACCAGGTTCTATACCCTGCACCTAGTATGGTCCCCACAGCCCCGCTAGGAGTGATCTATAAGCACTATTTTGTGTGACACTGCCCCAACAAATAAATACAAAAAACTCCCCAAAACCTCATTGATTAACATTAACTGACATTACTCAATTAAGTTCGATGTCTTCAATGGCCCCTGTGTTCTCAGTTTTGTGGGGATTCAGCCTTGCTTTCATACATGCATCCCGAGCTCCATACAGAGTTACAACCGAACCCAGACTCTGGTTTATTTTTATTTGTTTGAAACTGGTGCTTCCATTTTCTGTATAGGAATTATTTTTACGTAATGTGTTCTTCATTGAGTTGAGAAAGAAATGGACACAAGTTAATGACCAACACTTCTGTCAATTTTGCATGTCCTTCTTCCAAAAAACATATTGTCATTCCAGGAAAGCCATACAGGTTTCGATAATTATATTTGCCTGGTGGAAATGTTAGACACCAAACCTGCAGGCCTCGACATTTTTTTGACATGGAGACTCAAGAAATCAAGAAATAATTGGAATCCTTCTCTGTTCTTCTACACGGAAGCAGCCAGCCTCGATGGAATGTCTCTGATCCTATGCACTATAACAGTCTCTAAACACTGAATCAGGGATGATTTAAGCACACCCTTTTCAGTACATTTCTGCATCTAGTGTTCTGCATTCCACAGATGGGTGCATCATTTTGTTTGTGTTTCTTTTTCTGGCTAACTTCACGCAACACATATCTTTTCATTCTGACCCTATTGCTGCATAAAATCAGTAATTCTAAAATCTAAAAAAAAACACTTATTTGTATTTTTTTTTTTTTTTTGCTTTTTGGGTCACACCCAGCGATGTTCAGTAGTTACTCTGGGCTCTCCACTCAGTAATTACTCTTAGCGATGCTTAAGGGACCATATGGTATATCCGAGATTGAACCCAGGTCGGCCAAGTACAAGACAAACACCCTACACCTGTAGTATGGCTCTGACCCCCCCGAAATCTCTTTGTAATACAGGGGAAATACTGTGATTTTAGATCTGATATACAGCAAAGACAAGTGGCGATTGTTGAAAAGAACCTGATGGTGCAGCACTACTGATTTTGCGTTAGGAAGGGTACTTGCTTTGCACCAGGAAGGAAACCTGGACTCCTTCCCAGCACCCCACATGTCCCTCAGAGCCCCAGCAGCAGGAATCCATGAGCAGTACTCGGTGTGACCTTCTCCCCACCTAAGTAAACAGAACAAGAAACAAAAAACTCATTGATCCTGGAGAGGAATCTACTTCAGGTGAGATGTTTTCACAGTGTCCCTCTCGGGTGTGTGGGGATGCATCTTTGCCTTCGCACATATATCCTGGACTCCACACTGAGCTGGAACCAAACCCAGTCTCAGGCCCCTTTTATTTTCAGTCTAAACTGGTACTTCATTTTTTCTGTAGAGGGAGTTATTTCCACTTACTGTGTCTGTTCATTGAGTTCAAAAATTTTATATAGCTCTGTAATCCCGCACCAAAGTCTCCAATGAAGACGTTACTGGGCCTGCTCGAGCAAATCTATGATCAATGGGAGGACCTTTACCTTTTACCTATGTAACCCCGCATCTGTCAATTTTTGCTTGTCCGTCTTATTGAAACATTAGTCGTTGCTTGGAAAATCCCGTCTCATGTCATAATTTCAATCAAGGGGGTTAAATGTTAGAAACCAACCCGCAGATGTGAATTTTCTGGACGAGGAGACTCTCAGGCACAGCAAACTAATTGGAAGCTTTCTCTGCTGTTACTCAGGGAAGCAACCAGCCTGGGTGGGTTGTCTGATCATGCACACTGTGACAGAATCTCGAGCAACCAGTTGTATCCTCAGCCCCATGTGGATGCCAAGACAGGTGGGATGTCTTCTCTGGGTGACCAGAAGGAAGGGAGCGCCCTTGCTGCAAAGAAGCTTTCCCCTGGGAAAAGCTACTCAGAGACTGTTGTGCTCAGTCCATGGACACAAACCATCCCAGGGGAGAAGCCCCTGGACGGTGGGAGAGGTCACAGTTTATAGAGAGTCCTTCATTCCAACAGTCTCCTAAGTCACCATGGTACAAACCCGTCCAAATGTAAGGAATGTGGGGGGAGCCTTCCCAGGTCCTCGACACCTTGAGATCTCCTTCGAAACCCACAGAGGTGGACAGAATCCCCAGGAATGTCAGCAGCAAGGACAAACTTTGCGTCCAGCACTACCCTGTTGTGACCATATGAACATTCACACAGGACAGAAACCATATACGTTTCAAGAATGTGGAAAGGTCTTCCATCAATCCCAATACCTTATTATACATAGCAGAGTTAATACTGGAGAGAAACCATATGCATGAAAGGACAGTGGGAAGCCCTTTGCTTCTTACTCAAGCCTTTTATTTTTTATTTTTATTTATTTTATTTTATTTTATTTTGCTTTCTGGGTCACACCTGGCAATGCACAGCGGTTACTCCTGACTCTGCACTCAGGAGTTACTCCTGCGGTACTCAAGGGACCATATGGGAAGGTAGGACTCAAGCAAGGCAAACTCCCTACCCACTGTGCTATCTCTCCAGCCCCTCAAGCCTTTTTTAAGCACAAGAAAATACATACTGGAGAAAAGCTTGTTATATGTGAGGTTTGTGGGAAACCTCTTCGGTACCCGTCACTCCTCATTACACATAGGGAAATTAAGAGTGAAAGAAACCTCATAAATGTTGGTGTTTGGTAACGCCTTCATTCAATCCTAAGCCCTGACTCTGCACGTGAAAAATCATTCTGGAGAGAAGCCTTATATATGTCGGGAGTGTGTGAAGGCCTTTACTTGATCCGCAGAGCTTACAGTACATAGGAGAATTCACACTGAGGAGAAACTATATACATGTGCAGAATGCGGGGAGACCTTTGTTTACATCTCCACCCACTTACTACATCCTCAGACACTGCTCGTAACAAAAGGCTTACACAACAAAACTTTATGTATGTAAAGAATGTGGGAAGACCTTCTTGTTTCCCTCTGATCTTTGGAAACATGGTCAAATTCATATTGAATGACTAATAAACATTTACAGTGTCAGAACAGGACCTCTCAGTAGAACCTCTTTTGTTTGGCCAAGGGAGTGGGGAGTACAGAAAGTGTACTTCGTGGCTGCCACAGAAGTGCCACAAGCACAATGTTTTGAACATCTCAAATCTATGGAATCCCAAAAACTCTGGCAGGGAGTAAGAGAATATTTGGGGTCCTTCCAAATGTGCAACAGGTTGGGTGTTTGCCTTGCACGTGGTCGACACGGGTTTGATACCCAGCATCCCCCATGGTCACCTGAGCACCGCCACAAGTAATCCCTGAGTATCAAGCCAGCGGTAACTCCTGTGCAACATCCCGTGTGATGACAAAAAGCAGAAAACTGTATAGAGGGGAAAGATGTGTGAGGATGACCATGATGGGAAAAAGGGTCAGATAAAGGAGATAGAACTCTGAGAAATCTCTTGGCTTCCCCTGGCCAACCTGGGTTCCATCCCCCACACCATAGAAAGCCTTGCCCTCCCCACAGCTTTAGTTGTGCTTTGGCCACTCCCAAATAAAGCCAGGACACTGGTGTGTGTTGGGGGCTGCAGAGTTGGGCAAGGATCAGGGGTCTCTCTGCAGAGAGCTTGGAGAGTCCTGGGGAGCTTCAGTAGGTTCTGGAAGGGGGAGAGGGTCAGGGATGGACATTCCTGAGAGAAAGGACCCTGAGCAGGGACGAATATATTCCATAGCGCCGTCTTGTGGTGACGGAGGGGATGAGGTGCGTCCCGGGTTTACAGGGAAGATTTCCAGAGCTGGGTTTTGCTTCAATGATTAACGATCAAGCCTCATGCAATAGAGCAGGAGGAAAGTGGGTAGAAAAGTGCTCCCCTTGCAGCAGTTAAACTGGGTCCAAATCCAGGCACCCCCTTATAGTTCCGTGAACACCTACAGGGGTAATTAAGGAAAGAATATCCAGGAGTCACCCCAGAACATTGCCGGGTGTGGCCCCCAACCATAATCTATCAAACGAAAACCATAACCTCAGTTTCTTTGTCAGCGGATTCCTTCACCTCAGGCCCGGAGTAACAACGAGCTGAATCTTGCTTCGACCTCACCAGCTACACACAGAACAGAGAAATGACTTTTATTGAAATGTAGGGTGATGAGGTATGGGGGTGACCAAGAGAGGAAACCTTTCAGATGGGGTTCTTCGAGATAGAAGATGGGGGGGAGGCAATGCTTTGTGCTCAACACAGGTCAATTCCCAGCATTATGTAGGGTTCTCGAGTGCCCGCAGTAGGTCTGTTGTGGCCACCGACCCCTCTCCCCAATAAAGAACCCAGTGTCACTTGCCCAGATAGTCAGTATGGTGGGTGGGGAGGGAACGAAGATCATGTTTTTTAATGTGGCTTCAAACCCCACTAGGAATAGCAAATTCTGGACACCTAATTAAGAAACCAGAGACTCTTATGGGGTCAGAGAGTGTGTGGGTGGGGCTCTGGAGGGCAGCAAGCATCTGTTTCGGGGGGAGGGGCACACAGTAATGCTCAGGGGTTGGTCCCGCCAATTGTTAGATATTTCTGTTGGCGTGCATGGGTCTATATGGGGTGCAAGAACTCCAAACCGATGCAAGGCCTTACCCACTGTTATCCCACTATGGTCCCAGGCTGCGTGTTTGATTCTTGATGAGCCCCAGCATTGAAGCAAATCTGATGGCTGGAAATCTTAAGGGTGGGGAACTCAGGCAATGGGAGTTCCGCTTAACCGGCACTAGATGCCGCTGTGGGGCGGTTCCACAGCGTAAAAATTTTCACCCTAGGGTTAACTTCCATGTTAAGGTAAAGGTAAAGGCCCTCCCGTTGATCGTCGATTTGCTCGAGCGGGCCCAGTAACGTCTCCATTGGAGACTTTGTTGTTACTGTGTCTGGCATATCGAATACTCTCGGTAGCTTGCCGGGCTGTCCGAGAGGGGCGGAGGAATCGAACTCGGGTCGGCCATGTTGGCCGCTTGTAAGGCGAACGCCCTACCCGCTGTGCTATTGCTCCAGCCCTAACTTCCATGTTAGGTGTGGTGTAATTAAGGATTAAGCATGCAGCCTGGGGCATGCAGCAGTAGCAGAGCCCTTAGGGCACTTGTCTTGTGTTCTGCAGACTTGGGTACCTTTGCCGGTATCCCATATGCCAAGAGTCATTCCTGAGTACAGAGCCAGTTGTCACCCCTGAGCAACATCAGCTGTGACTCCCAAAACATTAAAAAGGAAAGAAATAAGAGCATCCTCAATCTGATGTTGGCAGATTCCTTCAGATGGAACCTTAGTGGGGTACCGAGATGAATCTTGCTTCCATATTCCTCATTCTCACAGAATGGAAGGAGAACACCGTCAAAAATTTAGGGTGTCAGGTTGTGGGGTACACAATAACAGGAAACTTTTATGAAGTAGTTCAGCCAGAGAATAAACAGAGAGGGGTTAGAACTTGACTTGCTCAGAGAGAGAACATAATATTTTTATTTAAAATTTTCTTTTCTTTTTGGGTCACACACGGTGATGCACAGGGGTTACTCCTGACTCTGCACTCAGGAGTACTCCTTACGGTGCTCAGGGGACCATATGGGATGCTGGGAAATGAATGCGGGTCGGGCGCGTGCAAGGCAAAAACCCTGCCTGATGTGCTATCTCTCGAGCCCTTTATTTAAATTTTTTAAACAATGGAAACTTGCCTTCATTGTGGCAAATGAGCTTCAATTCTAGGCATTTCTATTGTTCCCTGAACCTCGTGGGCCCACATCAAACCCCCATAAAAATTTAACAATCCTAAGAAACTCACTTTCCTGTGCCCCACCCACTCCCTAACTGCTTGTTTTACCAGGATCAACCCTGCTGCAGTTTTCCTGATGGCCTTGTGTGTGAGAGCATTGACCACATTTCACTGGCCAGTAAAGCATCAGGGGACTTCTTATCCGAGCTCCCACACTGACCAGCTACTCTAGCAGCTGCCTCTCCACTCCCTTATTCAAATCCATCCCCCTCCCACCACTGATTCACCTGGGTGGGGTTAATTCTTCTCTACACATCTGGTGTCTGGCCCTTTAAGGCTTCTTGTAACACCGGAAGTGACATCACAGCGGGGCCTTCCTGGTGCTTCTCTTCCTGGAAACGGGTCACAGAGTCTTTGTTCACGTGGGTGAAGGACCAAGTAGGTCCCCAGTGTGAAAGGGGACTCTGAAGGCCAATTTTGTCTTGCTGCAGGTCGGGGGTGGCCTCCCGTGAGTACTCTGAACCTCCTCGTCTCCGCGCTGTGAGCCGCGGGACCACGCCAGCTCAAGGGGCCTATTGCGCCTGTTTTTCTTGTGTTCCCCGATATCCAGGCGGTTCCTGAGGTATGATGGAGTCCTGCGTGGGGCGGAGCTTTGGGAGGTTCATAGGGGGCTGTAGTGAGATGCGGGGGTCACAGGTGTGATTACGTGATCCTGTGGAGCTAGTGTGGCCACGGTCGCCTTCAGCTCTGCTTTGGGGCAGCCGCGGGTGGGCACGGGGCTGAGCGCGGGGGCTGCGGGACTTGGGGTGCAGGAGCTGCCGAGGGCGGGGCCTTAGCCTTCCCGAACCTTCCAGCTGACCCATGTTGGGTCCTTGCCCCAGTTTCGCTGCTGTAGAATCTCCAGGTTCACTTTGAGGCGCTGAGCCGCAGCCCCCCTAAAGGCAAGAGACCCTGTTGCCATCCAGCTTTTTCATCGGCTGCCCTCGTAGGTCAGGCCCGGACGGTGGATCTGCAGGTGTCTGGGTTTGCCAATGATAATTTCCTTTTGGCGCTATTTTTGGTGTGGGGAATGGGGGGCTCTGCATTCCCGGAGATACCCTGAGTGCTTACTCTGGCTCTGGCCTCAGATATTATTCCTGGCAGTGCTCTGGGGGCTTTGGGGATGCAGAGGATTGATTAGTGTCAGCAACACATGCATCCTAACAGGTTTACTCTATGTTGGAATAGGAATATCTGCCTCCTGACATCACGTTGCAAAGTCCTACCCAGACCGCTGGTTATCGAGGTGAGTACAGGTGGTAAAGGGTGTGTTTGTGCATGCGCTTGTGTGTGTTCATGTACTACTGGTAAAAGTGTATGTCTGTAAAAAGTTTGTTTATTTATTTATTTTGCTTTTTGGGTCTCATCCAGCCGATGCTCAGGGGTTACTACTGGCTCTATACTCAGGAATCACTCCTAGCAGAGCTTGGGGGACTGTGTGGGATGCTGTGAATTGAATCCGGGTTGGCCGCTTGCAAGGCAAACACCCTACCCACTGTACTATTGCTACAGCCCCTGTAGAAAGTTTTTAAAAATTTTTATTTATCTGCTTTTTGGTTCACAACCGGTGATGCAAGGGGTTACTCCTGGTTCTGTCTCAAGAATTACTCCTGTTGTGCTCAGGGGAAGCTATGGGATGCTGGGAATCAAACCCAGGTTGGCCACTTTGCAAAGCAAACTGCCCTACCCACTGTTCGACCACTCCAGCTCCTGTTTTTTCGTTTTTTTTTTAAGAAGACAGGGGCTCCCCCATACAATCATAGCCCAAATGGTGGCTCTCTCACGGGGCCAGAAGAGGGCGCTGATGCATGGGATTTCCTGGCCTCAGAGTCCTTCCTGGCTGGACCAGTGAGAACCTTCTGTGGGATCCGGGAGGAGTCACCAGACCAAGGCAGGGCCGACTTTTCTCACTTGTAGCCAAGCCCAGAACTTGTGTCGCAAAAGGCAGCACAGATGCCAACCCATTTTGCTTCTCCTGGGGAGACAGAAGCATTAGGCAATGTCCCCCAAGCGGGTCTGTGAATCAGTGCCCGAGGGTGTGGCTGGTCAGAACTTGGTAATTTTGCTCCTGTCCAGTGGTCACAATTCTGACTTCTCCTCCAGGTCTCTGATACTCAGGAAAAACAGAGGCAGGAGAAGATGGTGAGGTGCCATCGGACACACCGACGCCAGGTAGGAGTGACAAAATGAGGTGATGCTGTGACAGGAGCGTCAGGCTTCCAGGGCTGTCTGTCTCTAACTTGCTTCAGGAAAGATCCTGCCGCCTTGTTGGAGCGCCCGGCTCTCTACTGTCTGAGGGCACGTGTGTTAGTTTCATTGTATTTGCCTTTTGGATCACAACAGCTCAAAGATTACTGGTGCTCAGGGATGACTGCTGACATGTCTCAGGGACCATATGGGGTGCTGGGCATCAAAGGCTGGTGTCTGGGTATTTTGTTTTGTTTTCAGAGCCACACGCAGTTATTCTGGGGATTATACTCTTGGCTCTGCATTCTGGCATTGTACCTGGCACTGCTTAGGGGACCCTATGGAATGGTGGGGATCAGCAGCAATACCCACTATCCCCATCCCACTGTCCTGTTACACAGTCATGCTGCTTTGTTTCTTTTCATATTTATTTTTGTGCCACAGAGGAGATGCTAAGGGCTTCCTCTTGGCTCTGTGCCTGATGTGCATCATGGGTCCCCGGGTGCGCTAGACCTGTTTGTGCCCGGGCAGCTACAGTAACTCGGGCCCCGGGATATGTGTTTCCACTATTTTGTCCTTCTAGCTCGGAGAGCTTCTCCTGGTCTATCACACAGTTCAGCATTCATTGGCTGCTCAGTTTGCGGTTCTGAGCATGTGCTGGTCCTAGGGAGACAGAGCAAAAGATCTCTGCGGCTATCAGAGCTGTTGGGCTTAAGACACTTTGAGAGGCATTTGGAGTGGCCCTGAACAATGATCAGAGTTCAACAGGCACATATGTACATGCACAGCTTTTAGTCGGTGGCTGGACATTGAGTGTCCCCTTCTCCCTAGAACATGGGCTATGGAATGCAGGGAGTGTATGTTTAGTGTTTTGAGCTGAAAGCAGGGTCACTCATTTGGGTCCCACTGATTGTGTGCTCAGCACTGCACTCTCTGCAGTGCTCATAGTAGCAGTGGTGGAATTTCCTGGGGTCAGAAGCTAGACCACCACCTTCAGGAACCTTCTAGTAGAGCATCCTCACTTTTTATAGACGCAGCTGTCTTAGAGAGAAGTTGGGACCCATATGCCAGGAGTTCAGGTGGAGACTGGTTCTTCCCGAGGGGACAGACCCCGAGCCCCTCTAGGGCCTGGGGGTCCTGGCTTCACAGCCCAGGGGACATGGTGGGGACAGACCCTGACTCCTGCCCCTCTTTGTATGTCGGCTCAGGACACGGTGACCTTCTCTGACTTGGCTGTGAGCTTCACCCCAGAGGAGTGGACATGCCTGGATACCTCTCAGAGAAAGCTCTACAGGGACGTGATACTGGAGACCTACGAGCACCTGTCGACCATTGGTGAGAGCAGTGCGGGGCCGACCTTGTCTGGACAGACTGGTATGGGCTCCCTGTGCCGGGCCGTGACTGTGTGTCCAACAGTAGCTGTGAATGTCCTGGTGAGGACAGCCATGCAGTAGCTGTTCCTCTAGCTTCTTCCCTGTTATTTTTTGTTGGTGCTCACCTGGTGATGCTCGGGGCTTACTCTAAGCTCTATCCATAGGAATCATTCTTTGTGGGTTTTAAGGAATCTGGAGTGTTGGGGATCGACCCAGGTTAGCCCCGTGCATAGAAAGCTCCCACATGTTGTACCATTGCTCAGGTCTCTCTAAAATGTTCCTGGTTCCTGCCAATGCTGAGTTCTCTGATTATTTCTTGTACTACACATAATTTCTATGTATTTTGGTTTTGCTTTTATTTGGGGCACAACTTCAATATTCTTGTCTCTGTGCTGAGGGATCACTCCTAGGGGTGCTCAGGGACCATCGGGTGCTGAGGATTGAACATGTTTGGCAGCCAAAAAGGTTACTGTCTTAATCCTGGTACTATTTCACCTGGCCCACAACTTCAGTTAATTTATTTTTATTTAGTTTAGTTTAGTTTTAGGTTTTTTTTTTTTCATTTTTATTAGTGAAACACCATGAGGTACTTTTGTATACTTACAAATTTTTGTGCTTGGGTTTCAGTAATACAGTGATCAATTACACATCCCTCCACCAGTGCCAATTCTCCACCACCACTAATCCCAGTATCCCACCCCCCAGCCCCCAGTCCACCATGCCTCTGTGGCAGGGCATTCCCTTTTATTTTGTTTCGATTTGGTTTTGGGGTTATACTTACAAACACTTAGGGATTATTACTGGCTGAGTATTCAGTTATTCATCCTGGTTGTGGTCCGGGACATTGTGTGCTGCTGGGGACCAATCCTGTACATGTGCGCAGTGTCTGTGCCCTGCCTGCTGAAATATCGCGCCCAACACAGTTCATTTATTTCTTAGGGCCTCACCCCATAAATGCTGCTCTATTTCAGTGTTCGTGGTCACTTGCAGTGGTTCTCTGTTCATCAGGACCCAGGGTTTGCCTCTGAACTATACAGTCAGGGATCAAGCAGATGACTTGAGAGACCCTACTGAATGTCCGGATCGAACTTTTATTGATCTTGAGCAAGGCCAGTGCCTGACCTTCTGTGCTGTCTGTCTGCATCATTTTATCTTTATTTTTATAAACAATTTGGAGCTTTGGTCGTCTTTGGCCATCTTTGGATTTTTTAGCTTTGAGGTTTACTGCACTCAGGCATCAGTTCACGCAGGCTCAGTACATTGCATGTTATGCCGAGCCTTGAGTGCCAGTACAGTGGGCATGGTGCTTGTCTTGCCAGATCTGGACATGCGTTATATCCTTACCATACCATGTGATGCTCAAGCACCACGAAAGGTGATTTCTGAGTACACAGTCAGGGAGAAGCCTTAATCATCCCCAGGTGAAGATCCCAAACTGGAGAAAAAAATACTAGGTGCTGTGCTGTGATCAAACCCCCGTTGGGGTGAGAAACCTGTTGGCCCTTTGCAATGCCAGGGCTATACTATTTGTGATGTTTTCTGAGGCCCCATATTCTCTTAATTAAGACCTGAATCTTAGCTCTTGGATAACTCCAAATCTGGAGCATTTTAGAAGTACAGATTCTGTCCATGCCATTCCCGTAATTGACTCCATTTTTATAGGGAGACATGGGGTTTACTTGTCACGTTTTCCTTGTCACTTATTCATGCTCCATCTCTGAGAGGTTCAGAGCATTCTTGGGTGAAGCCTGTGGTGATCTCCTGGCTGGAAGGAGGAACCCTGAGGCCGGGGAGGAGAGTCATGTGTGCAGGTGAGTGTCTGAGAACCCTCCCTGGCTCAGGCCCTCGGCAGTGTGTGGGTGCCCTGAGCACATGTGAAACGAGCTGCTGACCCTGATATCCTTGGGTTCTTGGATCTTGGCATCTGTGTTCTATTCACGCTGCTCTTTGCTCCCACAGATTCTCTGTCATGGAATAATCTTGCGTTTAATTTCTTGACTTTGACATTATTTTTCATCTTCTGCCAGAATTTCCATGAAATTCTCACTTCTTGATCCCCCTGTCTTTTCCTTACCAGTCTTTTTGTACAGCCTTTAATGTTGCTATACTTTCAAAAAAATTGCCTCTTTTGTTTAGTTAATAAGTGAGGCCATAATAAAGCTATTTTGACTCTGAGTGATACTAATGCAGGAAATGCGCTTGTCCTGCACACTGTCCACCTGGTTCAATAACCAGCATCCCAAATAGTTCCCTGAACATCACTGCATATGTTCAACAAACAGAAAAGAAAAAATGTCTTGTAGGACTGCCAAGCTTTTCACAGCAATCCTCCCCAGGGACCTTCCCTATTCTGTGGGATCCTTTGGACTATGAGCACCATAGAGATGTCCTCAAGCTGAACTGCCTGGTTAAGGATGTTTCATTCAATAATTGTTACATTGTATATTGTGTTTCATTTCAGAACTCAAAGCATGGCTTCAGGATTTGGGAACTCAGTCAGTGAGTATGAGTAAGCCGGTAAGATTTGCAAGTTTGGAATCAATATTATAGTACTAATGGAAAATGTCAGTAGGCCAGCATGTTATTTTTAATGTGCAGTCCGGGAATGGCCAGAAGGAAATTCAGAGTATGATGCTTGAGGTCGAGGACCCTTATCTTCACTGGGTTCTGACATCTCTGCTCAAAACCTAAGGAAAATTGTAATATGTTTCATGTAAATGCCGTGCTTTTTCATTTGATTGAAAGTATCTACAAATGGTAATCGTGAAAAGAGCTGGCCTTTTAAACTGGTCCATCCACATTGCTCCATGTGTTTCCCAGAGACCCAACGGGAATAATTCCTGACACTGCATTGTGTACCAGAATGATAAAAAGGATTCAGATCTGCTTAAAGGACAAAAAAGGCTTTAATGTGCCCAAAATGGCTTGCTGCCCATTAGCTTCCATTTTTAAGGTCGGAATATATGATGATGTTGGTACAGCCTGGCAGTGCTCAGGGCCTACCCCTGGCTTTGCAATTCAGTGGTGCTCAGGGGACCATTTGGAATTATGAGGGTTGAACCCAAATTGACAACATGCAAGGCAAGCGCCCAAGCCACTGTACTAACCACTTGCCCCATACTCTAGATTTAAAATTGTGCTTCTGAAACGGTTTTTCTTGTAGGCAAGAGTCCACTGGTTTGGTGTTTTCAAGGGGTAGTGTGTTGACCAGACAGTGCTCTCTGATGTTCTTACCAGCCTCTGTTCCTTTTCCAGTGTCTGTCCAGCTCTCTGGGCTGTTTCTAGGCCAGTTCCTCTCTGCATCTCCAGGGCTGGATTTGCAGTAACTGCTTTCACCCCATCTTAATAACTTCCCCAAGAAACTCAGCATCCGGTGAATTGTACTAACCTTCTTGTTTTACCTTGAATCATCCCAGCTGCTTTTTTCCTGATGGACTGTGTGTGAGAGCATTGAGTCATTGTTTGACTGAGCAGTACAGAATCAGGGGTCTTCTTATCCCCACCCTCCCACTGTGTGACCCACCACTCTCCACAGCCACCTCTGCACACTTTTATCCAGTCCATTCCCCTTGATCACAGATTTATCTGGGTGGGCAAAAAGGGTCTGTGCATCTGGAACAGGGCCCTTTAAGGCTCAGGTTCTGGCAGCAGTGGAAGTGGCATCCCAGGCCAGGGACATTCAGATATTTTTTCTCTTCTCATTGTGGTTGCCTGATCAGGCAGCCATTGTTCTGGTGGTAGAGGAGGAAACGGTGGTCCTTTGTGGAAGGGGGACTGTGAAGACCTATTTTTTGTCAGGACATGAGTGGCTCTCCGTGAGCGCCCAGTGCCTCCTGTTCTTCGCACTGTGAGTGCCAGGACCAGTCCAGCTTGTCAGGGCCCTTTTGTGCTTGTTTTTACCTCATTTTTGATATCAGCCATTTCCTGAGGCATGAGTGATGCTTTAGGGGAACCCTGAGGTTTTAAGGGGTACAGGGGTTGTGGTGTCTGTCTGTGGGTGATCATGGGAGTCCCCTTTGACCACCATCACCTCCAGCTCCATGAATGGTCAGCAGCAGGTGGGTGTGGGGCTGACCGCAGGGGCTGAGCCTGGGGCCTGCGGGACCTGCACAGGGCAGGGCTTGGATGTCCTGACCCTCCCAGGATGGGACTTTGCTCTGCCCTGTTTCAGAGCACTTGACCCTGGCATCACTCATTCATGTAAAACCTTCAGATTCACTTCAAGGGCAGGGTCCCAGCCCCCCTGTTGTTGTCTGTCCTTTGACTGTTGTGAAATGGCAAGACCACATGATGGCTTGATCCCTGCCAGAGGCTGGGTTTTGCAAATGACACTTTTTCAGTATCATTGTTTTGATTTGGCTTTTGTACCACATCCACACTTGTTCAGGGTCTACTTTTTTTTTTTTTTTTTGCTTTTTAGGTCACACCTGGCAATGAAAAGGGATTACTTCTGTCTCTGCAGTCAGGAGTTCCTCCGGGCAGTGCTCACGGGACCCTATGGGTTGCTGGGAATCAAACCTAGGCAGGCCGCATGCAAGGCAAACATCCTACCTGCTGTGTTATCTCTCCAGCCCCACTCAGGGTTCTGGAACTGCCTCCTGGGTTTTCCTTGTGGATGAGTGTTCACTGCTCGCGTGTTGTCAATCATAGACCTTTGACTGGACAGTGTTCTCTGATGTTCTTACGAGCCTTTGCTCCTGATCCGGCGTCTCTCCAGCTCTCTGAGCTGTTTCTAGGCCAATTTCTCTCTGCTCTTGTGCTGGCTTCGAGTCACTGCTTCACCTTACCTTGATGGATGATTTCGTGGAGAAGTTCATTGTCCCGTGCCCCACCTGCTCCCTATCTGCCTCTTTTGTTTTGAATGAACCCCCTCTGCTTTTTTCCTGATGGACTGAGTGTGAGAGCATTGGCTCATATGTGCCCAGTAGGACTTATTACCTGTCACTAGCCCTCCACTGTGTGACCGGCCAGTACAGCAGCTGCCCCCATCACTTTATGTGAGCCCATCCCTCTTGCACCACAGATCCACCTGTATGGGCATAAAGGTTCTCTCCACATCTGGAGTCTGGCTCTTTAAGTCTGCTTGTGGAAGCAGCAGTGACATCACAAGGGGCCCTTCCTGGTGATTCTATTCCTGTAAACTGGGTCAGTGTCATTGTTAACATGGGTAAAGGACAGAGTAGGGCCCCTGGGAGAAAGTGGGACTCTGAAGGGCCAACTTTGTGGCAGAATGGGGACAATTTCCCGTGAATGCCTGGCAGTTCCCCGTGTCCACACTGAGCTGCGGGTCCTTGCCAGCTAGGGGACACTTTTGCACTTGTTTTTCACTTGTTCCCTGATACCAGTTGGTTCCTGAGGTGCGGTGGATGTTTGACGGGGTCAAGGGAGGAGGATATGAGTGAGTGATCCTGGGGGGCTGATGCGGCCACAATCGCCTCCAGCTCTGCGATTGAGCACCGGCGGTTGGCTATGGGGCTGAGCAAGGGGGCTGTGGGCCCTGTGGTGAGAGACCTGCCGAGGGCAGGGGCTTGGCCGTTCTGACCTCCTGCTGGCCTACGTTGGGACCTTGGCCCCAGACTCGCTGCTGTAAAATCTCCAGATTCACTTTGGGCAGAGTTGCAGCTCCTGCAATGCTAAGAGACCCTGTTACCATCTGACTTTTTCAATGGCTTCCCTGGTATGATGGGGCCATTCGGAGCAGTGTATCCGCAGGTTACAGGGGTTTTTGTTTCCTTTTGGGTCTATTTTTGGTGTGGGGAATGGGGGGCTCTGTATGCCCGACGATACCCTGAGGGCTTCCTCTGGCTCCTGGCTGAAGTATTCTTTCTGGAGTGCTCTGGGGGCCATAGGGATGCGTAGGGATGCAGAGGATTGAGTGGTGTCAACAAGGCAAGCATCTTGCTAGTTTTACTGTCTACCAGAACAGGAATTTCTGTTTCTTCACATCAAGTTGCAAAGCCCTGTCTAGACCCCTGTTTAACGAGGTGAGTACTGGGGGTAAAGGGTGTGTGTGAGTGTGTATGTGTGTGTGTAGAAATTGGGTTATTTTAAGAGGAGAAGGGCTGTCCCCATGATCGAGCCACATTCTGGGCTATGGTTGTGGGAGGCAGCCCTGCTGCTAGCCTGCAAGATGCGCTGATGCATGTGATCTGGCCTGAGTCAGCCTCTGCTGTGCCTGTGAGAGCCTTCTTTGGGACCCAGGGAGGAGTCCTCAGGCCAAGACAGGGCTGAGTTTTCTCCTTTGTAACCAACCCAGAGCTTGTGTCGTGAAAGGCAACACAGATGCCAACCCATTTTGATTCTCCTGGGGAGACAGCAGCATTAGGCAGTATCCCCCAGGCGGGTCTGTGAGCCAGTGCCCTCATCAGGCCTGGGGGTTGTGCTCCTCTCCAGTGCTCACTGCTGTGACTCCTCCTTCAGGTCTCTGATCCTGGGGAAAATCAGAGGCAGGAGAAGATGGTGACATGCCATCGGACATCCCATCCCTAGGTAGGAAGAGAGTGACAAGAGAAGGAGATGCAGTGACAGGAGCGCTCAGTATTCTTGGGCCAAATGTCTCTGATTTGTTTTAGGAAGGATTCTGTATTGTGCCTCCTTTTTGGAGGGCCCAATACTTTCTTTATGAGGCTATGTTTATTTCAGTTCTGTTGTATTTGGCTTTTCAACCACACCCAGGTAAAGAGTACTCATAGCTTAGTGCTCAAGGATGACTCCTGACATGTCTCAGGAACCATATGGGGTGCTGAGGGTTGAACACTTGCGTCTGGGTATTTTTTTTTATTTGGAGGGGTACACCCAGTGATTCTGGGGATTATTCTTAGCCCTACATTCTGGCGTTGCACCTGGCAGTGCTTGAGGGACCATGTGGGAAGATTGAGTTCACAGCCCGACCCTCTTTTCTGTTACTCCATCCTGCTGCTTTATTTTCTTTCCTGTTTATTTTTGTTGCACAGAGGAGGTGCCCAGGCCTTCTTGGCTCTGTGCTCTGGATTCCCACCTCATGCACATGGGTCCCCTAGGGTGTGCTGGTCCTGTTTTCACCCTAGCCGCTATGGTGGCTCAGATCCCAGGACATGTGTTTGCCCTATTTGGTCCTTTCTGCTCTGGAGAGCCTTGCCTGCTCGGTCACACAGTCCCACATTCACTCGCTTCTCTGCAGTTCTGGGCATGCACCGTCTTTTTGAGTCACACCTAGAAATACTCATGGATTACTCCTGGTGGTGCTCTTGGACCCTCTTAAAGGTAATGCAAGAGAAATGTCCTCCCTGCTGTCCTGTCTCTTTGGCCCCTACTCGAATCAGGTTAAATGAACTTTACTGTCTGTAGAAAGATGTTTGAAAGGATTGAAGGGGCTCCTTGATTCAAATGTCTGACAAATGTTGGGAATATATGTCAGTTCCCCACATCCCAGCACTCCCCAGGGTCCCTACATCCCAGCAGGCCCGTCCATTTTCCTGTGGTTACTCACAAGGTTGGTCAGGTTCCTGGATCCCCCCTGTCAGTTCAATAATATCAGATAAATAATATAAGCATTCTATTTGGAATTAGCAATGTCCCATCAATTTCGTAGTCACCCCAATGATAAAAAGGATTCAGATCTGTTTAAAGGCCATAAAAGGCTCCAAAGTGACTGGAATGGTTTGCTGCCTATTATCCTCCATTCTTAGGGTCAGTAGATACTCTAGGTTTTTATGTGTACATACATGTACATAGATATAAATTTGATATATATGTAATTTCTATGATATGTATTATGTGTAAACTCACACAAGGAGGGGGCATGGCACTCAGTGGCGGTGGCTCTATCTCTCCCGCCGCCCACGCTCGGTAGTCTCACCCTTCTTCCCCCCAGGGAGGTCGATGGAGATGGTCAGGCGGAGGAAGGAACGAGGGCCAGGCTGGTTGCTATTAGTAGCAGTTTATTTCATTCCTCTCTCCATCTACACCAGTCTCTCTTGTCTGTCTCTGCTTCTGTCTCTGCTCCCCTCTGCCCAATCTACAGTCTCATTATATCTCTCTCCAAGAGGAATTGGGGGAACAATTACACATAGGTGCGGTCACAATCAATAGGGGTAGAAATCAATAGGGGTAGAAATCTTAGCCTCAGGGAAGGCCGCTCCTAGGATAGATCCTTTCTCAGCAGGAGGACCCACCCTAGAGCAGAATCCCATGGGTGTGCCTCTCCTCTCTTTGTCCGACAAGCGTTTAAGCATATATGATATAAATCATTTTGTATGGATACAGTAAGACAGGGCGACTCTCCGTCTCTGAGTGTGACTCGCTGAGTGTGACCCAAAACGAAAAAAAATAATAAATAAATTGGGCTGGACCTATAGCACAGCGGTCAGGCATTTGCCTTGCATGTAGCCAACAAGGCCAACCCGAGTTCGATTCCTCTGCCCCTCTCGGAGAGCCTGGCAAGCTACCGAGAGTATCTCGCCCACACGGCAGAGCCTGGCAAGCTACCTGTGATGCATTCGATATGCCAAACACAATAACAACAAAGTCTCCAATGGAGACGTTACTGGGCCCGCTCGAGCAAATCGATGAACAACGATGGGGGGACAGCAAAGAAAGAAAGAAAGAAAGAAAGAAAGAAAGAAAGAAAGAAAGAGAAAAGAAAAAGTTTCAACTTGCAAACCTCACCCATTCAGAGGGAATGAGCCACTGGGTGGCCTTTTCCTACCACAACAGCCAATCAAAGCACAGAAGAGAACTGGGTTTCCTGCTGCACGGGGGGTCTGGGGGCCTTCCCTTTGAAGTGAATCTGAAGGTTCTACACTAGTGAAGCCAGGGCCAAAGTCTCTGGAAAGAGGCAATCTCAGCCCAGTGCTGGCATCCCATCTGTTCTCCTGAGCATCACCAGGAGTAATTCCTGAGTGCAGAAGCAGGAGTAACCCCTGTACATCGCTGAGTGTGACCCAAAACGAAAAAAAATAATAAATAAATTGGGCTGGACCTATAGCACAGCGGTCAGGCATTTGCCTTGCACGCAGCCAACATGGCCGACCCAAGTTCAATTCTTCCTCCCCTCTCGGAGAGCCCGGCAAGCTACCAAGAGTATCTCACCCGCACGGTAGAGTTTGCAGGCAGAGCCTGGCAAGCTCCCTGTGCTGTATTCGATATGCCAAACACAGTAACAACAAAGTCTCCAATGGACACGTTACTGGGCCTGCTCGAGCAAATCGATGAACAACGGGAGGGCCTTTACCTTTACCTTTTTATTATTGAACTGACGAGTGGGATCCAGGAACCGATCAACCTTGTGAGTAATCACAGGAAAATGGAAGGGCCTGCTGGGATGTGGGGAGCCTGGGGAGTATTGGGATGTGCTGAACTGACCCATTTTCCCAACATCTGTCAGACATTTGAATCAAGGAGGCCCTTCCATCCTTTCGAACATCTTTCTACACACAGTAAAGTTCATTTAAACTGTTTCGAGTAGGGGCCAAAGAGACAGGACAGCAGGGCGGACATTTCTCTTGCATTACCTTTAAGAGGGTCCCAGAGCAACACCAGGAGTAATCCAAGAGTATTTCTAGGTGTGACTCAAAAAGACGGCACATGCCCAGAACTGCAAACAGAGAAGCGAGTGAATGCGGGACTGTGTGACCGAGCAGGCAAGGCTCTCCAGAGCAGAAAGGACAAAATAGGGGAAACACATGTCCTGGGATCTGAGCCACCATAGTTGCTAGGGTGAAAACAGGGCCAGCACACCTTATGGGACCCATGAGTGCATCAGGTGGGAATCCAGAGCACAGAGCCAAGAAGGCCTGGGCACCTCCACTGTGGCACAAAAATAAACAGGAAAGAAAATAAAGCAGTGGTATGGAGTAATAGAACAGAAGGTCGGGCTGTGAACCCTATCTTCCCATATGGTACCCCAAGCACTGCCAGGTGTAACGCCAGAGTGCAGGGCCAAGAATCATCCCCAGAATAACTGGGTGTAGCCCTCCAAATAAAACAAAATACCCAGACGAAAGCGTTTGACCCCCAGCACCCCATATGGCTCCTGAGACATTTCAGGAGTCATCCTTAAGCACTGAGGTATGAGTACTCTTTAATCCGGTTGTGGTTCAAAAGCCAAAAACAACAAAACTGAAACAAACATGGCCTTGTACAGAAAGAGTCGGGCCCTCCGACAAGGAGGCACAATGCAGGATCCTTCCTGAAACAACTCAGAGACATTTGGCCCAAGAAGACTGAGTGCTCCTGTCACTGCATCACCTTCTCTTGTCACTCTCTTCCCACCTAGGGATGGGGTGTCCGATGGCATGTCACCATCTTCTCCTGCCTCTGATTTTCCCAAGGATCAGAGACCTGAAGGAGGAGTCAGAGCAGTGAGCACTGGAGAGGAGCACAACCCCCAACCCTCACCAGCCACACCCTCGGGCACTGGCTCACAGACCCGCCTGGGGGATACTGCCTAATGCTTCTGTCTCCCCAGGAGAATCAAAATGGGTTGGCATCTGTGTTGCCTTTCATGACACAAGCTCTGGGCTTGGTTACAAAGGAGAAAACTCAGCTCTGTCTTGGCTTGAGGACTCCTCCCTGGGTCCCACAGAAGGCTTTCACATGCACAGCCAGAGGCTGACTCAGAGGCGAGATCACATGACTCAGCACACCCTGCAGGCTGGCAGCAGGGCTGCCCCCCACAACCATAGCCCAGAATGTGGCTCGATCATGGGGACAGCCCTTCTCCTCTTAAAATAACCCAATTTCTACACACACACATACACACTCATACACACCCTTTACCCCCAGAACTCACCTCGATAAACAGGGCTCTAGATAGGGCTTTGCAACTTGATGTGAAGGAGAAATTCCTGTTCTGGCAGACAGTAAAACTAGCAAGATACTTTCCTTCTTGACACCACTCAATCCTCTGAGAGTTTACAGCAGCGAGTCTGGGGCCAAGCCCCTGCCCTCGGCAGGTTCCTAACCACCAAGGCCCATAGCCCCCTTGCTCAGCCCCGTACCCACCCGCCGGTGCTCCATCACAGAGCTGGAGGCGATAGTGGCCGCAGGAGCCCCCCAGGATCACTCACTCACATCCTCCTCCCCGACCCCGTAAAAGATCCACCGCACCTCAGGAACCACCTGGTATCAGGGAACAAGTGAAAAACAAGTGCAAAAGTGCCCCCAAGCTGGCGAGGACCCGCAGCTCAGTGTGGACACGGGGAACTGCCAAGCGCTCACGGGAAATTGTCCCCATTCTGCCACAATGTTGGCCTTCAGAGTCCCACTTTCTCCCAGGGGCCCTACTCTGTCCTTTACCCACGTGAACAATGGAACTGACCCAGTTTCCAGGAATAGAATCACCAGGAAGGGCCCCTTGTGATGTCACTGCTGCTTCCACAAGCAGACTTAAAGAGCCAGACTCCAGATGTGGAGAGAACCTTTATGCCCATACAGGTGGATCTGTGGTGCAAGAGGGATGGGCTCACATAAAGTGATGGGGGCAGCTGCTGTACTGGCCGGTCACACAGTGGAGGGCTAGTGACAGGTAATAAGTCCTACTGGGCACATATGAGCCAATGCTCTCACACTCAGTCCATCAGGAAAAAAGCAGAGGGGGTTCATTCAAAACAAAAGAGGCAGATAGGGAGCAGGTGGGGCACGGGACAATGAGCTTCTCCACGAAATCATCCATCAAGGTAAGGTGAAGCAGTGACTCGAAGCCAGCACAAGAGCAGAGAGAAATTGGCCTAGAAACAGCTCAGAGAGCTGGAGAGACGCCGGATCAGGAGCAAAGGCTCGTAAGAACATCAGAGAACACTGTCCAGTCAAAGGTCTATGATTGACAACACGCGAGCAGTGAACACTCATCCACAAGGAAAACCCAGGAGGCAGTTCCAGAACCCTGAGTGGGGCTGGAGAGATAACACAGCAGGTAGGATGTTTGCCTTGCATGCGGCCTGCCTAGGTTTGATTCCCAGCAACCCATAGGGTCCCGTGAGCACTGCCCGGAGGAACTCCTGACTGCAGAGACAGAAGTAATCCCTTTTCATTGCCAGGTGTGACCCAAAAAGCAAAAAAAAAAAAAAAAATTAGTAGACCCTGAGCAACTCTGGATGTGGTATACAAGCCAAATCAAAACAATGATACTGAAAAAGTGTCATTTGCAAAACCCAGCCTCCAGCAGGGATCAAGCCATCATGTTGTCCTGCCATTTCACGACAGTTAAAGGACAGACAATAACAGGGGGGCTGGGGCCCCGCCGTTTGAAGTGAATCTTAAGGTTCTACACGAGTGAGTGATGCCAGGGCCAAGTGCTCTGAAACAGGGCAGAGCAAAGTCCCATGCTGGGAGGGTCGGGACAGCCAAGCCCTGCCCTCTGCAGGTCCCGCAGGCCCCAAGCTCAGCCCCTGTGCTCAGCCCTACGCCCACCTGCTGCTGACCATTCATGGAGCTGAAGGTGATGCTGGCCAAAGGGGACCAACAAGCACAAAAGGCCCCCCCCCCCCAAGCTGGAGTGGTCCTGGCACTCACAGTGTGAAGAACAGGAGGCACTGGGCGCTCACGGACCCCCACTCACGTCCTGACAAAAAATAGGTCTTCACAAAGGGCCACCTTTTCCTCCTCTACCACCAGACCAATGGCGGCCTGATCAGGCAACCACAATGGGAAGAGAAAAAATATCTGAAGGTCCCTGGCCTGGGACGCCACTTCCACTGCTGCCAGAACCTGAGCCTTAAAGGGCCCTGTTCCAGATGCACACACCCTTTTTGCCAACCCAGATTGATCTGTGATCAAGGAGGATGGACTGAATAAAGGTGTGCAGAGGTGGCTGTGGAGAGTGGTGGGTCACACAGTGGGAGGGTGGGGATAAGAAGACCCCTGATTCTGTACTGCTCAGTCAAACAATGACTCAATGCTCTCACACACAGTCCATCAGGAAAAATGCAGCTGGGATGATACAAGGTAAAACAGGACGGTTGGTACAATTCACCAGATGCTGAGTTTCTTGGGGGAGTAATTAAGATGGGGTGAAAGCAGTGACTGCAAAGCCAGCCCTGGAGATGCAGAGAGGAACTGGCCTAGAAACATCCCAGAGAGCTGGAGAGACACTAGAAAAGGAGGAGAGGCTGGTAAGAACATCAGAGAGCACTGTCTGATCAACACACTACCCCTTGAAAACACCAAACCAGTGGACTCTTGCCTAAGAGAAAAACCGTTTCAGAAGCACAATTTTAAATCTAGACTATGGGGCAAGAGGTTAGTACAGTGGCTTGGGCGCTTGCCTTGCATGTGGTCAATTTGGCTTCTACCCTCATAATTCCAAATGGTCCCCTGTGCACCATTGAATTGTAAAGCCAGGAGTAGGCCCTGAGTACTGCCAGGCTGCACCAACATCATATATTCCGACCCTAAAAATGGAGGCTAATGGGCAGCAAGCCATTTTGGGCACCTTGGAGCCTTTTTTGTCCTTTAAGCAGATCTGAATCCATTTTATCATTCTGGTGTCTACTACACTGAGGGGACTTCGCTAATTCTAAATACAACACTTAATTTTTTCTGTAATATTATTAAACTTGGTGAGGGGATCCAGGAATGAGACCAACCTTGTGAGTAATCATAGATAAATGGAACGGCCTGCTGGGATGTGGGGAGCTGACCCATATTCCCGGCATTTGTCAGACATTTGATGCAAGGGGCCTCTTTCATCCTTTCATATGTCTTTCTAAAAACAGTATTCTCTGAGTATTTCAAGATATGACCCAAAAAGACGGGAAAAAAGTTCAAAATTTAAAAACAAACTGTTTTCACGGCACTTCATTAAAGAACCTTGCCAGGGCCATTTAACTAAGATAACACTTTCTGAAACATTTATCGTTTATGCTTACACAATGCTAAGTATTGTGTTTTGCTTAACCGATGTTGCTGTTGTTCCAAAATTCCAAACGGGATCAGACCACCGTCTTCTTCATGCAAAATTCTACCTCACAGAATGAGGACAAAAGAATGCAAGGTTTAAGAAGAGGACTCCCAGAACGACCACCAACTGGGAGCTCTCTGGCTCTGTTGCGGCAACATGGGAAGATGTCGTCATTGACAACATCGATGAGGAATACGATCGAATGATTCAGCACCTCCATGATTGTGCGAGGAATGCCAAGAGAGAGAGATAACCACAAAAAAAAGCCTTTCTTCGAACATTCTTGAACTTATTCGCCAATGTGGCTTGGCACATGCCTCAGGCAACCACAAACGAACATCCGAACTGGCAAAACAGTGCAGAGAAGCCATCAAGGATGACCTCAAAGACAGGAGAGCAGCAGTACTGGTAGATGCGGCAGAAGCTGGGAAAAGCATTCGTAATGCCCGCCTGTCTTTCACCAACTACAAAACCAAGATGACTGCCCTCCGACATCATGATGGATCTATCACATCTTCCAGGAGGGCAATGGAGAAGATTATTCATGACTTCTACTCAGATCTCTTTAATAGCCACGTCCACTTGCCCACATACCACATACCACATGATGGATATGTCGTTCCCAATGTTCTCCCTTCTGAAATCCAACATGCCATCTCGTCAGTAAAGAAACAAAGAGCACCTGGCCCAGACAAGATCAGACCTGGACACCTGAAGAACTTACCATCAGTACTCATTAATACATTGGCTCGGCTCTTCACACGCTACTTGTCTGAATGCAAGGTTTCATCCCAATGGAAAACCAGCAAGACTGCACTACTATACAAGAAGGGAGACATCCACGACATTGGCAACTATCGTCCAATCTGCCTATTGTCTGTCGTCTACAAACTGTTCACTTGAGTCATCCTGAATAGGATTAGAAGAACACTAGATGAAGGACAACCATGTGAACAAGCCGGATTCCGAAAAGGATTCAGTACCATTGACCATATCCACATGATTACTAAGCTCATTGAGGTTTCTCGGGAGTTCAAAATGCCGCTCTAACATTCATTGATTTAAAGAAGGCCTTTGATTCTGTTGAGACGGAAGTCGTCATGGAAGCCCTAGCCAATCAGGACATACAAACTCAATACATCAGGTTCCTTCATGAGTTCTATTGCGGATTCACTACCAAGATCTCACCATTCTACAAAGAAGTAATCATCCATATCAAGAGAGGGGTTCGGCAGGGTGATACCATTTCACCAAAACTCTTCAGTGCCACCCTCAAGAACATCATGCGACGACTAGAATGGGAAAGCATAGGAGTGAAGATAGATGGTCGGCAACTACACCACCTCCGCTTTGCTGATGACATCATTCTAATAACACCAAACATCACTCAAGTGGCACAAATGCTGAACGACTTTGACTGTGAATGTGGAAAGGTTGGACTACAGCTGAATCTTACGAAGACAATGTTTATGAGAAACAGCCTTGATCCTGACGCTCCATTCGCTCTAAACGGAACCACCATCTCCGAATGCAACAGTTATATATACCTAGGTCGAGAAATCAACATGTTGAATGACCTGGCACCTGAGTTGTGCAGGAGGAAGAGAGCGGCTTGGAATGCCTTCAAGAGCGTTGAAGAAATAACTAAGAGGACAAATAACCTCCAGCTACGAGCACATCTCTTTCATTCCACTGTTCTTCCTGCATTAACATTTGCCTCAGAGACCTGGACTCTACGAAAACAGGATGAGAACACTATTCGGTTATCTCAAAGAGGAATCAAAAGAGCTATGCTTGGAATATCACGATTCACTCAAATGAGAGATAGAATCCAGAGTTCTGATCTTCGTCAACGCTCAAGAATCAGGGACGCTGTCTCATTTGCCAAGACATCAAAAATCAGATGGGCTGGACACGTAATGAGGTTTATAGACAACCGCTGGACTTACTGACTGGATTCCACGGGACATCAAAAGATCACGTGGACGCCCACCTACAAGATGGTCAGACTTCTTCGTCAAGACCCTGAATGATCGGTTTGAGGCTCTGCATGTTCCTAGAACGAATAGATACCATTGGGCTACGCTAGCATGCCACCGGGATGAATGGAGACGTTACTGGCACCCGCTCGAGTAAATCGATGAATAACAGGGATTAAGTGATTAAGTGAAGTGATTAAGACTTACACAATGCTAGCCAGTATCTGAACACATGGGAGGCAGAGATGGCATGGGGGAAGGAATTTGAACACAGCCCACCTGAATTCCAACCACAGTACCCCATAATGATCCTGAGTCTCCCAGGTAGGGATGACTGAGCTGAGAGCGAGGAGTAGGACTCAGCTGGGTGTGGCTCTAAAGAACATGAATCAGGAGGCCCTGAAGAACGAAGATGTGTCTGTTTCTCTGCTATAATCCCCCAAATCAAGGGCCTCAAAGCCAAGTCACAGGGGCTAGAGCGATAGTCCAGGGGGAGGGCTTTTTCCTTGCATGGGGCCAGCCCAGTTTCAATCCCTGCCATCCCACATGGTACCAAGAAACCACCAGGAGGAATTACTGATTGTAGAGGCAGGAGTAACCCCTGAGCATCGCTGGGTGTGAACCACAAAGCAAAAAGAGAGTCAAGCCAGAGTCACTATAAAGAATGAGACAGTGGTGAGTCTTGATAGCCCTGAGCACAGGGGATTTTTTGCCTTTTAATTCACATTGCTCCTGGCTTTCACCAGAAAATCCAAAAAGTACATGTTAACATACACATCAAGTTTAAATGCCGGAATCTTTGCATAGACTTTCCCTTATAAACTGACATCCCAAAATGTTTGTTAAACACTAAAGGATTAGTTCTTTCCTAGCTGCACTTTTGTAGCACTGCATCCCACGGAACAAAGAAAACAGACTTTATCAAAGGGGGGCTGTTTTGGCATTAAAAATTGTTATTAGGGCATTGACTTACTTAATATGAATTTTCTGATGTTTCCTAAGACCAGAAATAAACAGAAAGGCCTTCCCACATTCTTGACATATATAAGATTTCACACCAGTGTGAACTGCCCTATGTACATTTAGGCCGGAGGCCTTATGGAAGGCCTTCCCACATTCCTTACAAACAAAAGGTTTCTCTGCAGTGTGAATACTCACATGACCAGTAAGGGTTGAGGAAGAAACAAAGGCCTTCCCACACTCCTTACAAACATAAAGTCTCTCTCCAGTGTGCTTTTTCATATGCCAAGTAAGACTTGAGGATTCAACAAAGGCCTTCCCACATACCTTGCATCCACAAGGCTTCTCTCCAGTGTGAATTCTCATATGATGAGTAAGGCTTGTGGGATAAAGAAAGGCCTTCCCACATTCCTTACAAACATAAGGTCTCTCTCCAGTGTGAATTCTCATATGTCGGGTAAGTCTTGAGGATACAAAAAAGGCCTTCCCACACACCTTACAAACATAAGGTCTCTCTCCAGTGTGACTTCTCATATGCCTATTAAGGCTTGTGGATGCAACAAAGGCCTTTCCACATACCTTACAGCCATAAGGCTTCTCTCCAGTGTTTTCTCTCATATGACAAGTAAGTTGTGAGGGATATCAAAAGGCTTTCCCACATACCTTACATCCATAAGGCTTCTCTCCTTTGTGAATTTTTATATGCCGACTAAGGTTTGAGGAATAAATAAAGGCCTTCCCGCATTCCTTACATCCATAAGGTTTCTCTCCATTGTGAATTCTCATATGCCGAGTAAGGACTGAGGAATAACTAAAGGCCTTCCCACATTCCTTACATATATAAGGTCTCTCTTCAGTATGAGTTTTCATAAGCCCAGTAAGGGTTGAGGATCGAGTGAAGGCCTTTGCACGTGCCTTATATTTATGAGGTTTCTCTCCAGTATGAATTTTTCTGTGTCTAGAAAAGTGTGAAGAGTAAGCAAAGACCTTCCCACATTGCTCACACAAATATGCATTCTCTCCAGTATAAATTCTACAATATTTTAAGAAGTCTGAGGGTCTATTGGAGGCCTTTGCACAGTCCTTACATGTATGTGGTTTCCCTCCTGTGTGGATGTTCATGTCATCACAAAGGGGTGACGCTAGATTCAAACCATGCCCATGCCGCCGACTCTCCTGGGGATTCTCTCCACTGTGAGTTTCAAAGGGAACATCACGGTCCTGGGAACACGGGGAAGCTCCCCCACATTCCTTACTCTTGGACAGCATTAATCCATGGTGACTTTGCTTGTGGGCCTTTCAGTGTGAAGGACTCACTATAAACAGTGCTCCTCTCCCACATTCTAGGGACTGCCCCAATGTTGGGGTTTGTGTCTGTGAACCGAGAACAACAGACTGTGTGAACCGTTTCCCAGGGGAGGGATTCTTCAGAGTGAGATGGCTCTCTCCATTCTGATCATCCTCAGAGGCCATCCTGCATGCCTTGGCATCCCAGTGTGGCTGAGAGCACAAATGCACACTCAAGACTTTTTCACAGTGTGAAGGGTCAGAGACATTCCACTCGGGCTGGCTGCTTCCCTGTAGAACAGCAAACGATTCCAATTATCATTCTATGCCTTAAGACTCTCCATGTTACATGAAATTGGTACCTGCAGATTGGTTTCTAACATTTGCACCACACCAATGCAATTCCCGACAGGTGGATGGCATTAACATGGACTATCCTAATGTTTCTGTAAGACACACGTGGAAAATTGATGAATGAGAGGCCATTAATTTGTTAATTATTTTTTTCAACTCAATGAACAGGCAGGAATAACTCTCTCCACAGAAAACTGATGCAACAGATTCAAAAGAAAAATAAAACACACTAAACTCTGGGTTCAGTTCTATCTCGCTGTGGAGCAGAGCCCAGAAAGCATTTGTGAAAAAATGCTGCATCCCACAATGCTGAGACTGACCACAGGGGCCATTGAAAATATCTCACCACAGGCAGATTCTTTTCAGTATCAATGACTTTTTCTGTTCTGTATTTTGTTTTCATTTGGGTGAGGGAGTACACCATGCAGTGTCAGGGATTATTCCCGGTAGGTCTCTGTGAAACACATGGAGCAATGTGGATGGACCAGTTTAAAAGACCAGCTCCTTTCACGATTACCATTTGTAGATACTTTCTATCAAATGAAAAAGCACGGCATTTACATGAAAGATATTACAATTTTCCTTAGGTTTTGAGCAGAGATGTCAGCACCCAGTGAAGATAAAGGTCTTCGACCTCAAGGATCATACTATGAATTTCCTTCTGGACATTCCCAGCCCTGCACTTTAAAAATAACATTCTGGTCCACTGACATTTTCCATTCGTACTATAATATTGATTCCAAACTTGCAAATCTTACCGGCTCACTCATACTCGCTGACTGAGTTCCCAAATCCTGAAGCCATGCTTTGAGTTCTGAAACAAAACACAATATACAATGTAGGAATTATTGAATGAAACATCCTTAACCAGGCAGTACAGCTGGAGGACATCTCTATGGTCCTCACAGTCCAAAGGATCCCACAGAAAAGGGAAGGTCCCTGAGGAGCATTGCTGTGAAAAGCTTGGCAATCCTACAAAACATTTTTTTCTTTTTTGTTTGCTGAACATACGCAGTGATGCTTAGGGAACTGTATGGGATGCTGGTTATTGAACCAGGTGGACAGTGTGCAGGACAAGCGCATTTCCTGCATTACTATCACTCAGAGCCAAAATAGCTTTATTATGGCCTCACTTATTAACTAAACAAAAGAGGCAAAATTTTTTTGAAAGTATAGCAACATTATAGGCTCTACAAATAGGTTTGTAAGGAAAAGACAGGGGGACCAAGAAGTGAGAATTTCATGGAAATTCTGGAAGAGGAAAAATAATGTCAAAGCCAAGAAATTAAAGCGCAAGATTATTCCATGACAGACAATCCGTGGGAGCGAAGAGCAGCGTGAATAGAACACAGATGCCAAGATCCAAGAATCCAAGGATATCAGGGTCAGCAGCTCGTTTCACATGTGCTCAGGGCACCCACACACTTCCCAGGGCCTGAGCCAGGGAGGGTTCTCAGACACTCACCTGCACGCATGACTCTCCTCCCCGGCCTCAGGGTTCCTCCTTCCAGCCAGGAGATCACCGCAGGCTTCACCCCAGAATGCCCTGAACCTCTCAGAGATGAAGCATGGATTAGTGACAAGGAAAACGTGACAAGTAAACCCCATGTCTCCCTATAAAAATGGAGTCAATTACGGGAAAGGCATGAACAGAATCTGTACTTCTAAAATGCTCCAGATTTGGAGTTATCCAAGAGCTAAGATTCAGGTCTGAATTTAAGAGAATATGGGGCCCCAGAAAACATCACAAATAGTATAGCGCTGGCATTGCAAAGGGCCAACAGGTTTTTCCCCCCAACAGGGGTTTGATCACAACACAGAACATAGTATTTTTTTCTCTAGTTTGGGATCTTCACCCGGGGATGCTCAAGGCTTCTCCATGACTGTGTATTCAGAAATCACCTTTCGTAGTGCTTGAGCATCACATGGGATGGTAAGGATATAATGCATGTCCATATCTTGCAAGACAAGCACCGTGCCCACTGTACTGTCACTCAAGGCTCGGCATCACATGCAATGTAGTGAGCTTGCGTGAACTGATACCTGAGTGCAGTAAACCTCAAAGCTAACAAATCCAAAGATGGCCAAATACGACCAAAGCCCCAAATTGGTTATAAAAATAAACATAAAAGGATGCAGATAGACAGCACAGAAGGTCAGGCACTGGCCTTGCTCAAGGTCAATAAAAGTTCGATCCTAGCATTCAGTAGGGTCTCTCGAGTCATCTGCTTGATCCCTGACTGTATAATTCAGAGGCAAACCCTGAGTCCTGTTGAACAGAGAACAACTGGAATTGACCACGAGCACTGAAATAGAGCAGCATCTTATGAGGTGAGGCCCTAAGAAATAAATGAACTGTGTTTGGTGCGATATGACAGCAGGTGGGACACAGACACTACAGACATGTACAGGATTGGTCCCCAGCAGCACACGATGTCCCGAACCACAACCAGGATGAATAACTGAATACTCAGCCAGAAATAATCCCTAAGTGTTTGTAAGTATAACCCCAAACCAAAGCAAAACAAAAATAAAAGGGAATGCCCTGCCATAGAGGCAGGGTGGACTGGGGGGATGGGCGTGGAAGGGATACTGGGATTAGTGGTGTTGGAGAATGGGCACTCTTGGAGGGAAGTGTAATTTATCACTGTATTACTGAAACCCAAACACAAAAATTTGTAAGTATACAACAGTACCTCAGGGTGTTTCACTAATAAAAATAAAAAAATAAAACTAAAATAAAATAAATAAAAATAAATTAACTGAAGTTGTGGGCCAGGTACAATAGTACTAGGATTAAGACAGCAACCTTTTTGGCTGCCAAGCGTGTTCAATCCCCAGCACCCCATGGCCCCTGAGCACCCTCAGGAGTGATCCCTCAGCACAGAGACAAGAATATTCAAGTTGTGCCCCAAATAAAAGCAAAACCAAAATACATAGAAATTATGTGTAGTGCAAGAAATAATCAGAGAACTCAGCATTGGCAGGAACCAGGAACATTTTAGAGAGACCTGAGCGATGGTACAACATGTGGAAAGCTTGCCATGCACGGGGCTAACCTGGGTCGATCCCCAACACTCCAGATTCCTTAAAACCCACAAAGAGTGATTCCTATGGACAGAGCTTAGAGTAAGCCCCGAGCATCGCCAGGTGAGCACCAACAAAAAAACCAGGGAAGGAACTAGAGGAACAGCTACTGCATGGCTGTCCTCACCAGGACATTCACAGCTAATGTTGGACACACAGTCACGGCCCAGCACAGGGAGCCCACACCGATCTGTCCAGACAGGGTCGGCCCCTCACTGCTCTCACCAATGGCTGACAGGTGCTCGTAGGTCTCCAGCATCACGTCCCTGTAGAGCTTTCTCTGAGAGGTATACAGGCATGTCCACTCCTCTGGGGTGAAGCTCACAGTCACGTCGGAAAAGGTCACCGTGTCCTGAGCCGACATACAAAGAGGGGCAGGAGTCAAGGTCTGTCCCCACCATGTTCCCTGGGCTGTGAAGCCAGGACCCCCAAGCCCTAGAGGGGCTCGGGGTCTGTCCCCTCGGGAACAACCAGTCTCCACCTGAACTCCTGGAAGACGGGTCCCAACTTCTCTCTAAGACAGCTGCGTCTGTAAATATGTGAGAATGCTCTACTAGAAGGTTCCTGAAGGTGGCAGACTTGCACATGAACCCAGGTATTCAACCACTGCTCCTATGAGCACTCCAGAGAGGACAAACTGAGCATACAATCATTGTGACCCAAGTGAGTAACCCTGCTTTCAGCTCAAAACACAAAACATACGCCCCCTGCATCCCACAGCCCATGCTCTAGGGAGAAGGGGACACTCAATGTCCAGCCACCGACTGAAAGCTGTGCATGCACATATGTGCCTGTTGAACTCTGATCATGGTTCAGGGCCACCCCAAATGCCTCTCAAAGTGTCTTAAGCCCAAAAGCTCTGATGGTCCAGAGATCCTTTGCTCTGTCTCCCTGGGACCAGCACATGCTCAGAACCGCAAACCGAGCAGCCAATGAATGCTGAACTGTGTGATAGACCAGGAGAAGCTCTCCAGAGAGAGAAGCACAAAATAGTGGAAACACGTATCCTGGGGCCCGAGTTCCTTTAGCTGCCAGGGCACAAACAGGGCCAGCGCACCCGGGGACCCATGATGCACATCAGGTGGAAATCCGGAGCACAGAGCCAAGAGGAAGCCCTGAGCATCTCCCCCGTGGCACAAAAATAAATAAGAAAAGAAACAAAGCAGCATGACTGTGTAACAGGGCAGTGGGATGGGGATAGTGGGTAGGGCTGGTGATCCCCACCATCCCATAGGGTCCCCTAAGCAGTGCCAGGTACAATGCCAGAGTGCAGAGCCTAGAGTATAATTCCCAGAATCATTGTGTGTGGCTCCGAAAACAAAACAAGATACCCAGACACCAGCCTTTGATGCCCAGCACTCCATATGGTCCCTGAGAGATATCAGGAGTCATCCGTGAGCACCAGTAATGTTTGAGATGCTGTGGTCCTAAAGCCAAATGCAACAAAACTGACACAAACATGGTTTCATACTGCAGAGAGCCAAGTGCTCCGACAAGGGGGCAGGATCCTTCCTGAAGCAAGTGAGACAGACAGCCCGGGAAGCCTGATGCTCCTGTCACTGCATCACCTCATTTTGTCACTCCTACCTGGCGTCGGTGTGTCCAATGGCATCTTACCATCTTCTCCTGCCTCTGTTTTTCCTGAGGATCAGAGACCTGGAGGAGAAGTCAGAATTGTGAGCACTGCACAGGAGCAAAATCACCAAGTTCTGACCAGTCACATCCTCGGGCACTGGTTCAGAGACCTGTCTGGGGGACACTGCAAAATGCTTCTGTCTCCCCAGGAGAAGCAAAATGGGTTGGCATCTGTGCTGCCTTTCGCAACACAAGTTCTGGGCTGGGCTACAAGAGAGAAAAGTCGGCCCTGCCTTGGTCTGGGGACTCCTCCCGGATCCCACAGAAGGTTCTCTCAGGTCCAGCCAGGAAGGACACTGAGGCCAGGAAATCCCATGCATCAGCGCCCCCTTCTGGCCCCGTGAGAGAGCCACCATTTGGGCTATGATTGCATGGGGGAGCCCGTCTTCTTAAAATAAAACAACAGGGGCTGGAGTGGTCAAACAGTGGGTAGGGCGGTTTGCTTTGCAAGTAGTCGACTTGGGATCAATTCTCAGCATCCCATATGGTCCCCTGAGCACCAGCGGAGTAATTCTTGAGAGCAGAACCAGGAGGAACCCCTTGCATCACCGGGTGTGAACCAAAAAGCAAATAAATAAATTTTTTTAAACTTTCTACAGGGGCTGGAGCGATTGCACAGTGGGTAGTGTGTTTGCCTTGCACACGGCCAACCCGGATTCAATTCCCAGCATCCCACATGGTCCCCCAAGCACCGCCAGGAGTGCTTCCTGAGTACAGAGCCAGTCGTAACCCCTGAGCATCGGCTGGGTGAGACCCAAAAAGCAAAAATGAATAAATAAATAAAAAACTTTCTACAGACATACACTTTTACCAGCAGTACACGAACACACACAAGCGCGCGTGCACACACACACCCTTTACCTCCCGTACTCACCTCGATAGCCAGCGTTCTGGGTAGGACCTTGCAACTTTATATGAGGAGGCAGATATTCCTATTCAAACACACAGAAAACCTGTTAGGATGCTTGCGTTGCTGACACTAATCAATCCTCTGCATCCCCATGGCCCCCAGAGCATTTCCAGGAATAACATCTGAGGCCAGAGCCAGAGCACGCATTCAGGGTATCTCCGGGAAAGCAGAGCCCCCCATTCCCCATGCCAAAAATAGCCCCAAAAGGAAATTATCATTGGTAAACCCAGACACCTGCAGATCCACCATCCCAGCCTGACCCACGAGGGCAGCCAGTGAAAAAGCTGGACGGCAAAAGGGTCTCAAGCCTTTGCCGGGGGGGGGGGGGGGGGAGTGAATCTGGAGATTCTACAGCAGCAAACTGGGGAAAGGTCCCAACATGAGTCAGCTGGAAGGTTCGGGAAGGCTAAGGCCCCGCCCTCGGCAGCTCCTGCACCCCAAGGCCCGCAGCCCCCGCGCTCAGTCCCGCACCCACCCGCGGCTGCCCCAAGCGCGGAGCTGAATGCGACCATGGCCACAGCATCCCCCCAGGATCATGCACTCACACCCGCAACCCCTGCATCCCACTATAGCTCCCTACGAACCTCCCAAAGCTCCGCGCTGCCCAAAAGACCCCATCATACTTCAGCAACGGCCTGGATATCGGGGAACAAAAGAAAAACAAGCGCGAGAGGCTGGAGTGGTCCCGCGGCTCACAGGGCGAAGACGGGGAGGCTCGGAGCGCTCACGGGAGGCCACCCCAGACCTGCAGCAAGATAAAATCGGCCTTCAGAGTCCCGCTGCCTTACTGGGGCCCTACTTGTTTCTTCACCCATGTGAACAAGGACTCGCTGACCCGTTTCCAGGAAGAGAAGCACCAGGAAGACCCCGTTGTGATGTCACTTCCAGTCCTGCAAGCAGCCTTAAAGGGCCAGGCACTAGATGTGTAGAGAACCATTATCTCCACCCAGGTGAATCAGTGGTGGGAGGGGGGTGGATTTGAATAAGGGAGTGGAGAGGCAGCTGCTGGAGTAGGTGGTCAGCGTGGGAGCACGGATAAGAAGTCCCCCCTGATGCTTTACTGGCCAGTCAAATGTGGAGTCAATGCTCTCACACACAAGGCCATCAGGAAAACTGCAACAGGGTTGATCTGGGTAAAACAAGCAGTTAGGGAGTGAGTGGGGCACAGGACAGTGAGTTTCTCAGAATTGTTAATTTTTTAGGGGGGGTTGATGTGGGCCCGCGAGGTTCTGGGGAACATTAGAAATGGCTAGGATTGAAGCTCATTTGCCACAAGGAAGGCAAGTTTCCATTTTTAAAAAAAAATTAAATAAAGGGCTGGAGAGATAGTACAGCGGGCCGGGTGGTGTTTCTGTACCGGATTATTCAGTAAACTTCCTCCTTATTTTCATCACCAGGACCCATTATTTACAAGTTAACACACAAGCAATTCCAAGCACTAGAATATTGGCATAGGTGCAGCCAGGGTGAAAATCAGCAGGTACCTTTCAATAACATGAGGAGAAGCCTGTCCCAAGCAGGCAGGCTTACTTCCCTCTTAACTGCACTTTTTTTTAACACCCTTGACCATCGTGTCCAAAGGAAACTTGCTTGACTGACTTGTACTGTTCTGTCCTTAGAGACTGTCCTTAGAGACTTAGAAAGGCAAGTGGGGACCCTATACGATTCTGGAGATAAATACCGAACCCATCAGGAGCAAGGCAAATTCCCATGCACTGGACTATCTCTCTGGCCCCTTTTATTGCTTTTAATCTGCATTTGCATTTAAAGTATTTTTGAGAACTTTTTGGTGGCATAACCAGTTCTTATAGTAACACATACAATAAGTCACTTAGAATGTTTACATCCTCACTCATTCACTGACACAGAAGCTCTGTTCACCTTTCCACTCTGATTAAACTTTCTTTTCTGAGTTCACTTTTCTTTTATTAATCTTCCCCCATCTCTTTTTGCATTTCTTATTGATTTTTAACTTTCCCCCCAAATGCCCTTTTTCATGTATTTTTCTTAGCTCCTATGATTTAATAACCAAAGTATTAGAACTATTGGGGGAGGCAGCCACAGTGCAGTGGGGAGGGCTCTTGCTGTGCATGCAGCTGATGCAGGTTTGAACCCTGACAGCCCATAGGGTCCCTGAGCCACCACGACTGATTCTTGAGTGCAGAGCCAGGAGTAAGCCCTGAGCAATGCTGAATGTGGCCCAAAAATAAACAAAATGAAATTAGAACTATCTTATCTAGTTCAGATTATTTAAATGATTCTAGGGTTGTTTAGGGATTTGTTTAATTTTAGAGTTTTTAATTTTGGTAAGAATTTTCTATCACAATACCAGATGTTCTGATTCATAAATATTTTATGTACTCAAATGTCTTTTTCTGTCTCCAAAAATGGGGCTGGAGCGGTAGCACAGCGTGTAGGGCATTTGCTTTGCACGCGGTTGACCTTGGTTCAATTCCCAGCATCCCATATAGTCCCCTAAGCACAGCCAGGAGTAATTCCTGAGTGCAGAGCCAGGAGTAATATCTGTGCATTGACAATGTGACCCAAAAAGCAAAATCATATCAAAAATATTTTTCTACCATTTTAAATGTTATGACCAAGAATTTCTTGAACAAATTAGAATTATTTTATATGAGTAAGATTGCTGAAAATTCTTTAACTTTGCAACTCTTTTATGACTTGTGTTATCAGAATGATAGTTTTCTTTGGAGATTTCAATTACTAACCAATGTAGATCCTTCATTAACAGTGAATCAAGACATCTAATTATTTATATTTTTCAAGGTTTAACTTCTTTCTAGCTTTATCATACTATAGAAGATACAATGAAATAAAATGATCTTTAGTGTATTTTTAGTATAGATCATATATTCATACTTATGTCCATACTCAGGGATCACTCCTGCTGGGGCTCTGGGAATATGTGGTAGCAGGGATCGAACCCAGGACAGCTGAGCACAAGGCAAATATCCTCCCCGCTGTGCAATTGCTCTAGGCCTTTTCCTATGCTATTTTGAAAACATTGTATATTACTTACATGCATATTTTGTACTTCATTTAATAATTGACTGAAACAGATTCTTGTTTAAATAACCCTGTGCTCCTTTCACTCATGATTGTGCCTACATTGGACATGTTGTGCAACATTTGCTTCTATCTAGCTGAAAAATCACATCAACCCAAATTTTAAAAAATGAGTTTAATTCCTATTCCTAATGACAATACTTTTTCTTTCTTTGCCACACCTGGTGATGCTCAAAGTTTCTCCTGGCCCTGCACTCAGGAATTACTCCTTCCAGTGCCCAGGGAACCATCTGGGATGCCAGAGATTGTACCCGAGCTGGCTTCAAGCAAAGCAAATGACTAGTTCTGCACTATGGCTTCAATATGGATGGCAACTTTCTATATTGTGAGCAGAGTCAGAATGTGTGAGGAAGGCCACAACCAGAGTGAGATGTGAGGATAAACGAATTTCAGAGGGTGAGGGGGATGGGTACTGAAAATAGCTTTCCTCCAATTCCACCAAAATGAAGCAGGGGTTGGGATAGGCAGTGCCACAGAGATCAGAATCTATGAATCTGTGGAGGGAAGACAGTGATTTGGGATCAAATAACTTTTCAGCCACAGAGGTCGTAGGTGGATGAACAATGTTTCAAAATGAGTTACTGAGAATCAACTGGAAATAGGCTTGTGAACAAAGGGAACATTCCAGTCCTCGGGGGTATATTTAAGGGGCAGAAAGGAGAGAGACTCACACATTCAACAAGGTTTTCTGTGTGTGTGTCTGTGTGTGTTTAATTGAATCACTGCGAGATAAAGATACAAGCACCTTTGCACTACATCAAGGCCATTCCTGGCAGTGCTTGGGGGACCCTGCACGATGGTGGGGATCGTGCTGTCACACTGGCCCTGGTCTCCTGAAACAACCACTTCTACCTGAATAGCTGCATTTGGGTCCCGGGCCTGCTCTACAAAGATTGTTAGGGCACAATTTGGGATCTCTGACGCAGACAAGGACCATGCAGGAATGCAATCAGCAAGCAGGCAGTTTATTGAGCTGGCTAGCCAGGGTCAAGCCGTCCAACCGACACGCAGGTCCAGTAGGTTAGGCAAGACCCCGAGCTTCTTCAGAAGGGAGCATTTATAGGCCTATACTGGCCATTACAGCGGATTTGAAGGTCTCAACTTATGTAAGTGCCTGCTCCGGGCTTCACGTGATATCCGGGTCCGAGGGACAAGCCCGGACCTGTGACAACTGTTTCATTAGTCAACCACAAGGTCTTTTATGAAATTAGATTATACCTTTATATGGTCATATGTCTGGGCCCCTTACATTCCTACTGGAACAAGCAGAAAATAGAGGCCTGAGTGGAAACTATACTATCTTCATTGTCCTTGGCCCAGTCCGAGGCTGTCCTGTCCTAACAAGATATGTGAGGCCAGAGAGATAATCCAGTGGGGAGGTGCTTGCCTTGCTAGTATGGCTCCATTCAACTAGGGAAGGTCAGTCATGTTGTTGGGCCGCAGGTAGGCTGGGAGGAGAGAGGCTGGCTTGCAAGAGAGGGCGGGGGACCCACAGACATGGTGGCGGTTTGGGGGCCATGTGTTCTGGAAGGACCCACTGGCCTCCCAGGTACTAGTTTCAGCCTCATTGGGGCCTGAGCAATGATTGGGGTCAGTGACTGGGAGAACAGGGACAAGCGTGCCAGCCACAGGAACAGACTCTCCTGAAGCTCGGAGTCAGAAGCTCTGCTAGATTTTTAAAATTTGTGTGTGGGGTGTGTGTGTGTGTGTATGTGTGAAGCAAGATAGTTTTCTTTTTTCTTTTCCTTTTTGGGTTACACCAAATGATACTCAGGGATGACTGCTGGCTCTGCGTCCTGGAATTACTTTTGGATGTGTTCAGGGGAACACTATGGGATGCCAGGAATCAAACCCGGGCCTGCTGTGTGCAAGTCTGTGTGTCCTACCCACTATATCATCACTCGGGCCCCAACAAGATAGTTTTATAGAAACTTACATAGAAAGGTTTAGAGAGAAGCACACTCTGGGGAGAGAGCACAGGCGTTTCCAGCGGGAAAGAGGCTCAGTCGGGCAGCAGCGATGTCCAGCGAGGACACACTGGGCTTGCACACGACGACCGGGGTTTGACCACGGGCACCCCATAGTACCCCCTGTGACCCACCTGGAGTGATCCCTGAGCACCGCTGGGTGTTCAAAAGCAAAAATAAAACAAAACCAAGTGCAACCAGGAGGAAGAGCCGGGGCTGGCCAGCTTGTCCCTGGCGGCCTTCTGGCTCCCGACTCCTGCCCGGGCACCTGCAGTTCTCCTACACGGATGCCGACGGCGCCCGGGTAAGTGGCGAGCAGCTGACCTTCCTGTGCCTGCTGAGCACCAGAACCTGGCAGTCCTTCACAGGCCTGTGCCAGAACAATGTTGCCAGGCTGGACTTGGCGGCAGGGAGCCAGGGCCTCGCGCTGCACTCCCGGGAGGCCATGGGCCAGAAGCTGGGCCTCAAACAGATAGCTATTTGACGTTGGCCATGCTCCGGCCCCCGTAGGACAGCTGCTGGGTCAGCGGAATGGGCGGTGGGAATGCACAGGGCGGTCCCTGCGCCTGGGGAGGGGCCAGGCCAAGACCCTGCTGGAATGCAGCGCAACCAGGGAAGGGTTCTCCCGCTGCTGGATGTGGTGGCTGCCGGTTTTGGACAGTCTGACCAGAAGTTCGGCTTCCAGCAGGGGCCCGTCTGCTTCAGTAGCTGAGAGTCTGGGGGTCGCAGAGGAGAGGGAGGGACAGATGGGACGCCCCCCCCCGGGGGGCACTAATGTGATGAGGCCTCCAGCAGCCCTATTTATCTTCTCTGGCAACTGCCTCATGGTCAGACAAGAGGAATCTCCTTCCTTCTTCAGCCTGTAGGGGGAACTCTTAGCCTCCCCCCTCCTCTCTTGGGGGAGCAGCAGAAGTTTAGCTGGAAGTTTAGCACCCCTACACTGTATACAAAGAACTTTCAGCTCGGAGCTGATACAGCCCTCCTAAACCTGCTTCTAAACCTGCCTCCCGTCCTGTTCCCCAAAATATCTGGTGCTTCCAGACCTCCTTGTTGACCATCGGATTCCCTACTGTTCGAGGTAGACTGCTGTTTGGATTCTTCAGAAATTGCTGGGAGCAGGGCAGGTGGGGGGTCCCCGAGTGTGGGAACCAAAGTCGGACTCCAGAAGGATGTGGGTCCCCTGGCGGAGCTGTGTGCCCCCCACCTCAGCCCAACTCCAGACGCTGCCCCACCCCTGCCTCCGAATCCCTTCCCCTGAATGATATAGCCAGATCAGGTGTGGACCATGTGGGGTGGAGTGGGGGTTGGGGGATGACCCTGACCCCAATGGTGCTGCCTTCATTCTCAAGGGATCCATGTGCCAAGAGGAGACCCTTCATTGTCACTGGTATTTGGCATATTGGGTATGCCACGGGAAGTTTGCCAGACTCTGCCGCGTGGGCAAGTTACATTCAGTAGCCTACCAGTTTGTCCAAAGTAGGAATGAGATGATAAGATGTCGCAAAGGCGGCTGCGCGCCTCCGGGGGCTGGTTTTTATAGTCTCTGAGTCTTGGCCGTTGATGGGATTACACGGCGCCAGGGGGCCAGTTGGTGGATGTGACCCCCGCCTACTGGAATTTGGAGGATCTGGGTGGAGGATGCTCGGCCCCAATCCAAGTAGGCTTGGAGATCTCGGCCCCGGAACCCGCGTGGCTTTGTCCCTCTCCCGGTACCTTCATGTGTGCAGAGAGTGGTCTCAGCATGGTGGTGGCTGGTCCTGCAGGTCTTCGGCTGCCGGAGCGCTGGTCGGGGTGGGGAGGAAAGCTCAACCCGCTCCCCTCCAAGGGGCCCCGGCGAGAAAGCCAGGCATGGGGGCAGGAGACTGGCGCCGTGTAATCCCATCAACGGCCAAGACTGAGAAACTATAAAAACTAGCTCCTGGAGATCTTATTATGACATCTGATTATCTCATTTCTATTTTGGACAAACTGGCATGCTACTGAATGTAACTGAATGTAAACTCCCTGTGGCATACCCAATATGCCAAATACCAGTGACAATGATGGGTCTCATTCTCCTAAAGAGCCTTGAATATAATCTCAGGGCTAGGATGAACGAGACGTTACTGGGGCCTGCTCGAGGCAATCGATGAATAACAGGATGGTCGTGATATCTATCAGAGAAGCAAAGAAATGGGCTGGAAAACTTAAGCGTGGAAAAAGTCGGGCAGTGGTAGTTCTGCCGAAACACCACGAGATGGCACTGTGGACGTTGTTGTTCCTCTTAAGGCTCATTTGTCTAAGAATTTTCCATCCTTGGGTTTGCTTCAGTGTTCAGTATGGGGTAATTAAGGATTAAGCAAGCCGCTTCCACAGTTGCAGTGGTAGGAGAGCCTGTGGTTTCTTGTCTTTCACTTGAGTAATTTGGGTTCGATTCCAACCTTCAGATCTTTGTGGGGTGGATACCTGAATCGCCTCGGGGGTCGAGTGGGTTGCCCTCGCTTTGTCTCTAAACCTTGAGGGATGCAGAAGATTGAACTGAGCCTTTAATGAGCAAGACAAAGTTACTTTCTCACATTTATTGTTCTCTTCTCTCTGTACAAGAAAAATGTACATAGAATGCACATTGTGATGCCTGTGACCGAGCCCTATGAATGTTTCCTATTATGGGTAACCCAAACCCCATCACTCCACATTATGAGGGTTCTCTAACCGTCTTCTACACCGACTCGGGGAATGGAAGAATATACAATTCTGACACCCTCAAGTCAGGGTGAGAGAATTCGCCATCAAGGAACTAAAGCTCTGTGTTTTACTTTTCTTTCTTGTTTGTTCCTTTATGGTTGTGGCCACACCCGGGTATGCTCACGACCTTCTCCTGGCTCTGTACTCAGTAATCACAATGGACTTGACTGAAGAACCTTAGGGGAAGCCTATGAATATACCCGGGTCCCACGGATGCAAGGCAAAAGCCGTATCCACTCTGCTCCCGTTGCAGCAGCCCAAACTGCGTGCTGGATCCTTAATGACCTCATACTTAACATTTCAGCAAAGAAAAGGGCTGAAAATCTTAAACATGGGAAAATTTGGACCCAAGAATTTACGTTGAAACGCCACGAGATGGAGTTGTGGGCATTTCTGTCCCTCTCAAGGCTCGTTTCTTTAAGAATTTTCCATCCTTACTTAGGTTTGCTTCTGTGTCAAGTATTGGATAATTAAAGATCAAGCCAGGAGCCTCAAAGGGGCAGTGGTAGGAGAGTCTTGAGGGTGCGAGTCTTTCACATGGGTGACCAGCATTCGGTTCTCACCTTCAGATCTTGTGGGGTACATAGCTGAATCACCTCGGGGGTCAAGTGGGCTGCTCCATCTTTGCCTCTGGACCACGATGGATGCAGAGGATTGAACCTGATGTGGACAGAGCAAGGCAAAGCTGCAAGGTTGGGGCCATAGCACAGGGGGTATGGCGTTTGCCTTGCATGTGGCCGACATGGACGACCCGAGTTGGATTCCACAACCCCTCTCGGCAAGCTACCAAGAGTATCTTGCCCGCACGCCAATGCCTGAGAAGCTACCTGTGTCATATTTGATATGTCAAAAACAGTAACAAGTCTCACAGTGTTACTGGGCACGCTCCAACAAATCCATGAGCAATGGGAGGACAGTGACACTTTGAGCTAAAATACATCTGAAGCCACTTTGTTATGTCTGTGACCAAACCATTTAGAAATATTTCCTGCTATGGGCAACCCACACCACATCACCCCACATTCTGAGGATACCCAACCCTCTACTACAAGAAAGATGCAGCATGGATACAGCAAGATACAGCTCAGAAATGCCCACGTTGGGGTGAGGGAATTCTGCAATAAGGGATTGAGGCTGTTTTGTTTGTATTTGGTTTGTTCATGGTTTGGGGGTCACAAATCCAGCAACCCGCAAAGATTGTCCTGGCTCTGCACTCAGGAAGCACTCCGGCATGATGGTGGGGCTGTATGGAGAGCCAAAGAGTGTGAGAGCTTTCTTTCAATTGGGTAACCTGGGTTCCATTCCAGCGTTCAGATCTTGTGGGGTACATAACTGGACTCACTATAAACAGTGCTCCTCTCCCACAGTCCAGGGGCTTCTCCCATGGGGACGCCTTGTGTCCATGGACTGAGCAGAACAGTCTCCGAGTAGCTTTTCCAAGGGGAGAGCTTCTTCGCAGTGTGGGCGCTCACTTCCTTCTGGTCACCCACAGAAGACATCCCACATGTCTTGGCATCCTCATGGGGCTGAGGGCATAATTGCTCACTCGAGATTTTGTCACAGTGTGCATGACCAGAAGAATCCCACCTGGGCTGGTTGCTATCTGAAGAACAGCAGAGGATTCCAATTACTGTGCTGTGCCTGAGAGTCTCCTAATCCAGAAAATTCTAGATCTGCTGGTTGATTTCTAATATTTACCCAACTTGATTGCAATTCTGACACGTGGATGGATTTTCCAGGCAACGACCTAACGTTTCAGCAAGATAGACAAGCAAAACAAACCGACGGCAGGTCACATAGCTGTGTAAATTTTTTTTAACTCAAAGAACTGACACACAAACAAAACAAACACAAACACTGTCCTCCCGTTCCTCATCTATTTACTCGAGCGGGACCAGTAACATCTCCATTTTGAGACTTGCTGTAACTGTGTTTGGAATATTGAATTCGTCACGGGTAGCTTGCCAGGCTTCGCCACGTGGGCGAGATACTCTCGATAGCTTGCCAGCCTGTCCGAGAGGGATGGAGGAATCAAACCCGCTCGGCCGGGCTTGCTGTGTGCAAGGCAAACACCCTACCGCTTTGCTATCACTCCAGCCCAAGATACAGTAAGTGGAAATAACTACCTCTGCAGAAAATTGAAGCACAGGTTTAGAGTGAAAACAAAAGTGTCCCGAGACTGGGTTTGGTACTATCTTAGTGCTGAGCTTAGTGGGATAGCTGAGTGGGAAACAAGTGCGAAGGCAATGATGCACCCAGACACAGCCGAGGGGGAGCAGGTGGAGGGACAGCACCAATTCCCTCTGGGGTGGCCCGGGGATAGTAACCTACTCCTGGATCCAGACTCATTTCTGCCAAGAGCCGCTGGGTTTCAAGATTTGTCTCTGAATCTTTGGGATCATAGCCATTAAGCAGCAGTGAGAGCAGAGCGGGTAGGACGTTTGCCTTGCAGGCGAAAATCCCGGGTTTGAATCCCGGCAACAGTACGGTCCCCTGAGCACTGCCAGGAGTAATCCCTGAGTGCATAAGCGAGGAGTAACCCCATGCACATCGCTGGTTGTGACTCAAAAAAAAAATAATCCAAAGAGTAAATTTTCAGAGACAAAAACCTCTAATTTGTGCAGACACGCGCCAAAGTCCCAACCCCAGCACGGGAGACAATGAAAATGATGGACCACAAAAGTGTCCCTTTCCTTTGGGGGCTGCCCATGAACATATCTGGAGGTTCAGTAAGTGTTATGTCCAGGCCAAAGGCTCCAAACAGGGCCCCACGCAGACCTGAGTAGGGAGGTCTGAGATGGTCAAGACCACCACTATCTGCAGGTCCCTCACACCAAGGCCCAAAGTTCATGTGCCCACCCTCCAGTGTCATCTTGGACCTGGATGCGATCTTGGCTGCAGGGACCCTCAGGATAACGCACACTCACCCATGACACCTGCGCTACAGAACGGCCCCCAATGCATCCCTCAAAAGCTGCACATTCCCAAATGCCTGGATATACAGAAAAAGTTATAAAATAACAAGCGGGAAAACGCCCCATAAGCTGGCGTGTCCTGCCGCTCAAGTTCCCAAACTAGGAGCTGCAGGGTGCTCAAGCAGGGTGCTCAAGCCAGCGGTGATCCCTGAGTGCAGAGACCAGGAGCAAACCCTAAGTCCTCCTGAAGTCTCACAAGAACCATTAGAAGTAAATCCAAGCACTTAAATAGGGCAGCATCTAATGAGTTGAGAGATGAGATATCAAATCCCCTGTGGTGGGAGAGAGATAGTACAGCACATAGGACAGATGCGCTGCACACACATGTCGGTTTGACCCCAGGCAGCCCATATGGTCTTGGAGCAAGGCCAGGTGTGGATCCTGAATACACAGGCAGGAATAATCCCTGATCCCTAATGCCTAAGGAAAAAAGAAAAAGCAGAAACCATATGATTTGAGTGCCTGGTGCAAAAGTACTGGGGTTCAGGCACCAACATTTTAAATTGCCAAGACGTTTCAGTACATGGTATCCCGGTTTCTGAGCACTCTTAGGAGTCATCGTTTAGGACAAAGCCAGGAAAACTGTGGACTGTGCTCCCTAAACAAAGGCAAGAGCAAAGCCAATTAAACACACAGAAGTTCGTGTAAATGGGAGCCTTGTGGAGAGCAGGTATCAGCGGGGGTTGGGGGCGCGACTGAAACCTCATGGGACTTGGGGCGATCCAGCCCATCCTTCACACCATACCGAGGTCACCAGCTGCCCAGCACGAGTGGCTCTCTGGCACGGCCACGGCCCCAGAAGCACAAGGACTTAATGCAGAAACCAGCAGCTTGGAGCAGAAAAGTGAACAGACTATGCGTTAATCCATGCCATCATGTCTGCCCGGAGGGGAAAGGGTGTTGCTCCCTTCAGCCCTCTCCTCTCTGGAAAGAAAGATTGCGGCCGCATAGGAGCCTTTTGGACAGCAGGTATGAGCCGGGGGTGAGGGAGTGACTAAAACCTCATGGGAAGGGGGGCGTTCCGGCCTGTCCTTCATGCCCTACCGAGGTCGCAAGTTGCCCCCCACGAGCGGCTCTCCGGCACGGCCATGACTCCAGAGCACAGAAAACAATCTCTTAATTATCTGACTCTCAGTAGTAACTTCCAGAGTTAATAAGTAAAATAGCAGAAATCCGAAGCATCATTTAACTCTTGAACCCAGCTGTAGAAAGCAAATCATTTCACAATGCTTTTTCAGCTGGCTCATTTGGGGGTGGGGGTAAACTCTAAATAATAATGGTGCAACTTGTATTGAAACAATGAAGCTAGTCAAAGTAGATAGTGTTAACTAGAATTCATCTGTCTCACAGGCATTGGGTGGGTGAGGGTTTATTGGGGTTCTTCGTGGTGAAAAATAAGTATTGGTAAAGGGAAATGTGATTGATATTTGCATGACCGAGACCTAAACCTGAAAGCTTTGTAACTTTTCCCACAGCAATTCAATAAATAAATAAATTTAAAAATAAAAAAAGAAGTTCGTGTAGTACAGAAAGTAAATTGATTCACCAATGGATGGAACTATTTAAAGGGAGCTGAGCGATAACTGGGCAGATAGCGATCTTCCCAAGGACACAGTCAAAACGGGTTGATCTGAATCACCCCACAGGGTCCTGCTACTCCACACGAGTTATTCCTAAGGACAGAGCTGAGAGTAAGCCCTGAGTATCCACAGCTGAACCCTATAAAAAAAACCTGGGAGGGAACAATTACCTCATGGCTTTCCAACATCCCAGCCCGTCACAGTCACAGCTACTGTTGGACACACAACTATGGCCTAATCCCATGGAGCCGAAGCGGAGCTGTCCAGAAACGGTTGGCCCCACACTGCTCTCACCTACAGCCTGCAGATGCTGGTAGGTCTCCAGCATCATGTACCTGTAGAGCTTCTTCTGAGAGGCCGCCAGGCATAACTATTCCTCCGGGATGAAGTTCACAGCCACGTCATGGAAGGTCACTTCATCCTGAGTCAGCACACAGGGAGGGTGGCAGTTAGAGTCTATCTTAGTCTCATTTCCACTGCTGTGAGGCCAGGATTCAGGATCTTATAATGTCGCTAGGCCTCTGCCCTTCGAATGAACCAGCCTCCATGCACACGCATGGCTGACGGGCACCAGAAATCACATAAGGCAGCTGGATCTGCTAAAGTGGGAGGATGTTATACAGAAGGTTCTTGGATGTATCTGCCTTTCCTGGTAACCCCAGGTCCAATTAGAGCACCACTGGTCCAGTGAGCACTGTAGAGAGGATCACCTGAACGCAGCCTTGTACGATCCAAAAGACCATCCCTGCGTGCAGCAAAAACCACTGCACGCTCACTACTGCACCCCACAGCTCAGGACCACTAAGACTGAGAACTCGACAGTCCATACAGACAACTACTCAGAGCGGTGCTTGGCATGTGTGCCTGTAGGAACTCACTGCTCAGGACCGCCCCAAATCCCTTTCAAAGAAGGTAGAAGTTTCTTGACCCCAACATCTCTACTGGTCTCAGAGATCCTTGGCTCTTTCTCCTTGGGATCGGTGCATGCCCAGAAATCCACACATAAGATTATGTGAACGTAAGACTGTATCACTGAGAAGGAGAGGCTCTCCAGAGCAGGAAGGACAAAACAGGGGAAAAGCAAGTCCTGGGGCTCAAGTCACTGTAGTTGTCAGTGTGCAAACGGGGTCAGCACACCCCAGGGTTTTCTGATGCCCATCAGTTGTGAATGCAGAGCACAGAGTCGAGAGGATGGCTGAGTACAAAAACAATGCAAAAGAAAATGAAGCAGCAGTTTGGCGTAACAGGACAGCTGTTCGGGGACAGCGTCTAGGGCTGGTGATCCCCGCCAACCCATATGATCCAACAATCACTGCCAGCGCCAATGCCAGAGTGCAGCACAAGGAATGATTGCGAGAATCCTTTACTCTGCCACCCCAAATAAAACAGAAAACCCAAGACAAGATCTTTGGACCTCCAGCATCCCATTGGTTGCCTAGACCTGTCAGGAATAATCGTTGAGCACTGAGCTTTGAGTACTCCTCACACCGCTGGTTCAGTCCCAAAGCCAAATATGGGGCGGTCCAGTCGGAAGTCTCACTTGGAATCCGTCCAAAAGAAACTCAAAACAGATCACCAAGGAAGCCCGGGCTCTCCTGCACTACCTCATGCCATTCTGTCCCTCTACTCCTACCTTTGGACGGTTTATCAGAAGCCGCGTCACCATCTTCTCCCGCCACTGCTGTTCTGAGGATAAGCAGGAGGCTCCGTGCAAAGACCTGGAGAAGTCAGAACAGTGAGCACCAGACAGCAGAACCTCCTCCCACCCCTGAGCTCATACCAGACACACCCTCACAATCCCACCTCAGGGAGACAATGGAAGAAGCTCCTGTCTCTGCTGGGGATGCAAATGTTGTTGGAAACTGTGCTGCACTTCAGGATAGGAGCTCAGTCCCAGGCTATAGGGGAGGAAACAACAGCCTTCTCTGATCCTCGGATTCCTCCCTGGATTGCATATGAAAATCCCTACAGGCCCAGTCAGGGGTTGACTCTGAGTCCTGGTGGTCCCAAGTACTAGAGCCCCTGCAGCTGGCAGCAGTGCTGCCCCCTGGGAACTAAAGCCTGGATGAGGCTCTGCCATGGGGAAAGTCACAGGGACTTAGAGTGGACAAAGCTTCAGCCACTCTCCTGCAGCAGGGACAAGAACATGCGCCTGGGCACTCTGTCCCGGGGACCGAGATCACTTCTGGGTACAGTTGGGTCAGAGGCACAGCCCTGCTCTCTCGCACTGGACCTGAACCCTTATGGGTCCTGCTTTACTCTAACCCTGAAATGGCACATCTTCATGAGCCTCAGCCAACACTTGCTCCTGCCGTGCAAGAATATATTAGAAAACCGCACAAACACTTGGTTGTATAGAAAAATAATTCAAATCCCCAGGGCAGTTACTAAGGACCATAATATGAACTTTCAGGAGTTAAGACCTGAGCACTGTAGATTATGACCAACACACTGCAAAAAAAGGGCAAATTCGGCACACAAGTAACAAACAGAATTCATGCGCAAAATAAGAGGGAAGAACATTTAAATAGTCAAATAGCAGGTCCTTAGAACTTTGTTTTTATGACCGATTTTCCATGAATTCTTATTATTCTCTTTTTCTGTGATCACAAGTGTGCTGTGTACATGTGTGTGGGGGGCTGCGTGTTTTTCGTCTTTGAGTCAGAACCAGCACTGCTCAGGTAATATTCCTAGCTCTGCACTCAGGTTTCACTCCCAGCAGGTGTGGGGGCCAGTTGGATTCAAGACACAGAACTTGGGTTGGCTGTGTGCAAGGCAATCACCCTACTTGCTGTACTTTTGCTCCGCTCCTTCCTATGTAAATTTCTTCCAAAAATACCAGGAGTGAGTCATGAACACAGCTCTCCCTCCCCCACACACAAAAATCTTTCAAAAAATAAACATTAAAATCCCCTTTTTCCCTCAGTATTTACCCCAATTCCAGGGGTTGTCTGCTCAGGGAGAGATGAAGGGTCAGGGCTGCTTTACAAGTTGATGTGAGGGAGGTGAAATTCATGATCCGGAAAATGATACACCAGTATTGTAGTTGGACAGGCAGTAATGTGAGTTGGGCGTTGGAATAGATGAACCCATCAATCCTCTGCATCCCATATGGCCCCCAGCAGCGCCAGGGATAATTCCCAAGCTTAGAGGCTAGAGTAAGTCATGAGCATCTCCAGGCATGTGCCCCGTCTCCCCCCAAAAATCCAAAAAATCTGCAGGCCCTACTCCCCCCCACACCCACATATCCCGCATGATCCCGGCTCTCACGGCAGACAATGAAGATGACCAGCAACAGGTCTCCTGCCATTAGGTGCAGGGGCTGAAGCTCTGCCCCTCAAATCTGGAGATTCTACAGAAGCGAGATTAGGGCCGATGGTTCAAACATGGGACTGTTGGGAGGGTTGGGACTGCCAAGCTCCTGGCTGATTCCCGCATTCACCCACTACTGCCCCATCCTGGAGCTGGAGACGATCGTGGCCAAAGAGGCACCAGAATCACGCACTCAAAACTATCAGCCCTGAACCCTGAGACAGCCTCCACTGCACCCCCAAAGCTCTGCGTCACCTAAAACCTCTACCACACCTCAGGATCCACCTGGATGATGGCGAACAAGTGAAAAACCAGCAGAAAAGTGCTCCGCAAGCTTGCTCGGCCCCTCGGCTCAGAAATGGGAAGGCACGGGGTGCTCACAGGAGGTTGCTCGAGTCCTGCAACTAAATCCTTCTTCAGAGTCGCCCTTCCAGGATGGGGCGCAAATTTACTTGTCCTTTACCAAGTGAGCAACAGCCACAATGTCTGTGTCAGGAATGGAAAATGAACCATGACATTTATGACATCGCTTATGACATCACTTCCGTTTCCATAAGGTGCCTTAAAGAGCCAGAGTCTAGGCACTGAGAACCTTTTTCTGCCACCCAGGTGAATCTGTGTTGCAAGGGGCGTGGACCCAAATAAAGGAGTGGAGAGGCAAATGCTAGAGTGGTCGGTCACACACTAAGGGGCCTGGGGGTAAGGAGAAGTCCTCTGATCCTGCAGTTGTCACCAAACATTTAACCAAAGATATTTAGACACACAATGTTACCCTGATCTTGCCAAATGATCCCTGAGCTCAGAGACAAGGGTAAACACTGAGTACTGCATGCTATGGCGAAAAATATAAGAACGAAAAAGGCAAATTCTACCGAAGGCAGGGAAAATGATGTGCAAAGAGAAATTCTAGAGTGAAACATTTAAAGAGTCAAATTTCTGGTCCTTAAAAGTTCCCTATTCTTGATCTTTCCCTGCTATAGAAACTCACAGTTTCTCCTGAATCCCTATTGTTCTTTCTCCATTTTGCATCTTTCTTAACTGTATGTGCATATATGTGTATATACAAGTGTGTCTTTGTGTGATTTTTGTTTGGGGGCCACAAATGGCAGATTCAGGGCTTACCCTTAGCTTTACACTCAGGAATCACTCTGGTATGGAAAATATGGATGCAGGGGATGGAACCTGGGTCGATTGCTTGGATGGTTAAGTACTTATTCACTGTACAATGTCTCTGGCCCTAAGTAAATGTGCTCTAACACACCCATGGTGATCCCTGAGCAAATGTCCTTACTCCTGAAAAACCAAAACTAAGATAGCAAGATGCTTAAAAAACACAACCCTTTACCCTTGTTGGATTAGAGTTCTAAAAATTTAGGTTTAACATTGTTCCATCATTTCTCCTCTGCTACAAGAAGCTTAGGCTTACTGAATAACACCCATCACAATGCTCCTGAATCACTCCAATTTCCTTAGTATTCATCTTTACCTTCCAGGTGCTCTGCTTCTCCTATGTATTAATCACCCACTTCCCCTAACCAGAAACTGTGAATTGTAAAGTCAGATTCTTCAGAGATCTCTGGATTTTGTATTTGTAAGTCAAATTTTGACTTTCTCTTTCCTTCATGTCCTCTGCAGTTTACTTTAGACAAATATCCTTTTTGCTCCTGGAAAAGGACCAGTGCAGTCCTAGTTGGGAAGATTGTGCTGGGAGGATTGGGATGGCCATGCTCCCAGTCCTCAGCTCTGTATAGACAAAGTAAGGCAATACTAGGCTTTTGTAACTTCAGAGTTAATTGACTGCAGATAGTATATACTCTTGGGCATAGTCATGTTTATGAGACTTAAGCCTCAGCTGCCCTTTGTTCTTAGCACCCCAAAAGCAAGAGACTGGATGGACCCAGGAGAGCTGTGAGCTACCCTGGCATTGAAAAGGGACAGGGAAGCACCATAACATAGGAGTGACTGATCATTTACGCAGATATTTGGCAGAGAAAATTGTCATTCACCCAAGGAGACACTCTGTCTCCCAGGGACATCCACGTTGCTTTTATCTTTTCCTCTAGTTGTATAAGTTATCAACACTTGTAGTTTGGATAAACACAGTAAGAGACAAAGATTCCAACACTTAGTTCTCTGGGCTTTGACAGCAAATAAGGCTTTTTCTTTTTGCTTTTTTGGGTCACACCCGGTGATTCAAGGGGTTACTCCTGGCTCTGTACTCAGGAGTTACTCCTGGTGTTGCTCAGGGGACCATATGGGATGCTGGGAATCGAACCCAGGTCGGCCGCATGCAAGGCAAACACCCAAACCGCTGTGCTATCTCTCCAGCACCCAGAGCAAATAAGGCTTTTAACACTTACTTCTCTCGGCTCTGAGACCAAGCAAGGCTTTTACTGTAAATCCCAGACTAAGTCTTCAGGCCAGTTCACCTTGTCCTTCCCCATGGGGATCCTGTCTCTAACGTTGTAACAATTTGCATCAAGACCATGCACACGTGCTTTCTAGAATGTTCCATTTCAAAGCTGGGGTAGTTTTGCCACTTGCCCCAGGTCCATCCAAGTCCCACGGCAGAACCTCCCTGGTGGGGTTTTAGGAACTCTGAAGCCCGAGTCAAGTAATGATCACCAAGCAATTATGCCCCGGAGTAGATGACTTCAGATTCAATCAACTCCCAAATATTAGGAGCATAGCATTGATGGTCTTACTCTGTTTAACCAAAAAACATTCTGTATAGTAAAAATATAAATAATCTATAGGGGAAATAGAAAAGCAGGTACAAATACATAGCCCTTCAAATGCTAACCAGTACAAATACAAAGTTGAGAATTACCAGAAAGTCATGGTTTATAAGTAATTAAGACTGACCTGGGGAACTGAGACAACGCGAGGTAAAACATAAAGGAAAGGTTAAAGATAAACTTTAAACTAGGGATGTTAGCAAGGACATGATAAGCTTCTCTGGGAGGAGAAAGAGGGGCAATTCATAGATGAAGCCTAAAGCACTTTGGGATAATATCCAGCAGATCACCAACAGCCTGGCCCCTGTTTCTTTCTTCGATCCTCTGTCTCCGTTCACCGGCCAGGGTGGGGAGACCAATTATAGCCACCAAAGGCACGTAGCACATGTCCACACATTATTTGAACACAACTCTCAGTAATCATTGTAATAGCCGGGTTTTGCCTGATCAGGGAGAGATGAAGAGTCGGGGTGCAATTTTCAAGTTGATTTTAGGATACAGAAATTCTGCGTTACAAAAAACAACAATGTGGAGTCAGAGATAGTAAACTGGAAGGGACGCTTCCCATGCTGACCCCGATCGATATTCGGCATCTCACATGACCCAGAAAGAACTTAAAAAAGAAAAAAAAGAATTCCAGTGTGCTGCTCCCAAAGTAATTCCACATATGTGCCCAAAATACAACAAAAAATAGCCCCAAAGTAAATTTTCATTTGCAAACCGCAACCACCCCTAGAACCACGCCCAAGGGTCCGGCTGGAAATCAAGGCTACTAATGAATAGTGACGGAGGGCTACAGTGTCATTTGCCATTAGGGAGCTGCCCCCCTGCCCCTCAAAAATGAACAGTCCTTTTATAGTTTTGGAGGCACCACCTGCGATACGGACGAGGAACTTGACTCTGCGCTGAGGCACCCGTCCTGGTCGAGCATGGAGGTCGATCTTTGGTGGGCCAGATGCAAAGTAAACGCCCTAACCGCTGTGCTATCTCTCCGGTCCTCTAAGAGAATCTGCAGGTTCTACAACAGCGTCCAGGACAGGGCCCAGCGCAGTCCCGTGCTGGGCAGGTCAGGACGGCCCAGCCCCGATGTCCTGCAGCCCCCGCGCTCGGCCCCAGCCACCCACCACCGCCCCACGACTGAGCTGCAGGGGATCCCCAGAACCAGGCACTCACACCCGCGAACCCTGAGCCCCGGTACATCTCCCACTGCACTCACCAAAGCTCCGCTTCTACCACCAAACCCTGGCAGGCTCAGGAACCACCGGGATATTGGTTGAAAATGGAGCTTAAAAAGTGTCCTTAGAGCTGGCTTGGCCCTGACCCTCAGTGCAGAGACCGGGAGGCGCGGGCGCTCACAAGAGGCCGCTAGTGTCCTGCCAGGAAACCGGCCTTCACAGACCCCTTCCACGTGGGACAGCCTCTTCTCCCTTCACCTGCATAACAAATGGACTCCCGATCCAGTGTCTTGAACGAAAACAAGTAAATGCCCTACTGTGACGTCACTTCCGCTTCTGCAAGCAGCCTTAAATGGCCAGAGACCAGCTGCGCAGAGAAAAACTAGGAAAATGCAGGTCAATGTGTAAGGCTGGTTGGCTGGAGCGAAAGCACAGTGGATAGGGTGTTTGCCTTGTATGCAGCTGACCCACGTTCAATCATCTGGATTCTATATGGTCCCATTTTGGTGTATAACACATTGTTAGGATTTTACTGCTTCCAAAGTGTAAGTCTCAAAACATTTACCCTCAATGTTTGTGTAAATCAAATGGAAAGCTGAATACAATGAGTGCAGATATGCTACAGGGAGTGATGTGCTTCCTTGCAGGTGGCTGACCTGGACACAAATTATGGGCATCACAGTTGGATGTGACTCCCAGAACATAAGACAGAAGGGCCTGAAGAATGGAGGTTTGGCTGTCTATACAATGTCAAAAGGGCTCACCACAGCATCCTGGTTGATCTCTGCCATGATCCTCTGCAAACCAGGGCCTCTGAACCAAGTCAGAGTCACAGCAAAGAATGAAACCATGCTGAGTCTTGACAATACCCAGCAAAATGCAATGTTTGTACCTATTTAGTTCTTATTTAATTCCTTCCCCCTTGCTTTGTCACTACGAACCATTATTTACCAGTTAACATACTGGGAAGTCCACATGCCAGGACATTGTCATAACCATGGTGCAGGGGATAATCAGCAAGTACCTTTCAGTTGTGGTAATAGTATCACAGGAAGCTTTCACACGTAACAGGATTATTTCCTTCCTTACTGCCATTTTGTATCAATCCCCAACCCACTTGTTGAAACTAAAATTGTTTTACCTAAGGGCCCTGTTCTGACGCCGGCCATTCTTATTATGGAAGTAATTGATCCAGCATAACTTTTATATTTACTAAAGCTTTTGGGAACTTCATATTCCTTACCTACAGGATTTTCTCCAGGATTCTCTTTAATGTCACAGGTGTGAATAATGCGCTTTCCACGTTCTTACATAAATAAATATATATTCTTACATATATATATATAAACATGTATATTTATATAGAGCTTCTCTCCAGTGTGAATTCTCCTATGCATAAGGCCCGAGGATCCAGGAAATTCCTTCCCACACTCCTGACAGATATAAGGTTTCACTGCAAAGTAACTTTTCACATGCCCAGTAAGGGCTGAAGACAAACTGAACACCTTTCCACATTCCTTAAACGTATGAGGTTTCTCTCCACTGTGAATTTTCCTGTTCAGAAAGCTATGCCAATTGCATCAAAATTTTCTTGCAGTCCTTTCATATGTAAGGCCTCAATCCAGGTTAAATTTCTCTCACACAGCAAAGCTTGAGGATTGAGTAAAAATCTTCCCACACGACTATTTATGTTTTCTTCGAGTATGAATTTTCCTATGTTTAATAAGGAGTTAGGAGGAAGTGAAGGCTTTGCCAAAGTCTTTACAAACATAAGGTTTGTCTCCAGTATGAAAATTTCAGTGCCTCAAAAGGATTGCAAAATACGCAAATGCCTTGCCACACTCCTTACATATATATATATATATATATATATATATATATATATAGAGAGAGAGAGAGAGAGAGAGAGAGAGAGATTCACTGCAATGTGCAATGTGCATTTTCTTATGGACAGAAAAGTTTGAATAGTAAGTGAAAACCCTCCCACAGTAGTGACACGAATAGTGATTCATTCCCTTCTATGAACTTTCCCATGCTCAGAAAGACCTGAGAGGAAATGAAAGGCCTTTCCACCTACCTCACATATATAAGGGTTTTCTACAAAACAGAAATTATGAAACTAATACTTCAGGAATAAGCAGAGGCCTTCCTACATTGTTCACAAGTTATCTCTCCAGTGTGAGTTTTTCTGTGTACTAAGGCTTGTGGAATGAACAAAGACTTTCCACTCCATATATGAATGTGGTTTCTTTCCAGTTTGAGTTTTTCTGTGCATACTAAGATGTGTTGAGCGATAGCACAGCGGTAGGACGTTTGCCTTGCACGCAGCCAACATGACCGACCTGAGTTCGATTCTCCGCCCCTCTTGGAGAGCCCGGCAAGCTACCGAGAGTATCTCGCCCACACGGCAGAGCCTGGCAAGCTCCCCGTGACGTATTCGATATGCCAAACACAGTAACAACAAAGTCTCCAATGGAGATGTTACTGGGCCCGCTCGAGCAAATCGATGATCAATGGGAGGGCCTTTACTTTTACTTTTTTACTAAGATGTATGAGTCAGAGAAAGGCTTAGATGCATACAGACTCTCCAGTATGAAATCTCCTGTGTATAAGTTATGAGGATCCATTGAAGGCCTTCCCACAGTCCCTACACTTAAACGATTTCTCTCCTGTGTGGATGTTCACATAGTCCCACCGGGGTGATGCTGGACTCAAAAGTTTATCCTCAGTGCTTAAATTTCTGAGGATTCTGTCCATTATTGGCTTCTATGGGAAAGTGATGGTGCTGAGCACATGGGAAGAGTGATCTTCTGATCACCCTCAGAAGACATCCCATCTGTCTTGGCATCCATGGGGGGATGAGGGCCAAATTGCTCACTTGAGCCTTTATCAAAGTGTGCAGGAAGAGACATTCCACCAGGGCTGGCTACATCCATGTAGAACAGAGGATTCCAATTATTAGTCTATACCATGAGAGTTATCATGTCAAAAGAAATCAAGCTCTGCAGGTAGGTAGCTGGTAAGGTACGGGACAATGAGATTCTTGGGGAAGTAATAAATCCAGATGGGTTTGAAAGCGGTGACTCTGAAGCCAGCCCTGGGGATTCAGAGAGGAACTGGCCTAGTCGAAACCCAGAGAGCTGGAGACATGGAACAGGAGCAAAGGCTGGTAAGAACATCAGAGAACAAGGTCCGGCCAAACCTCTACCCCTTGACAACACGCGAGCAGTTGACTCTCAGCTAGAAAGAAAATCCCAGAAGGCAGTTTCAGAAACATGATTTCAAACTGAGAGTATCAGGCTAGTACAGTAAGTTGTATGCAGTCAATCTAGGTACAATGTCCAGAATTCTAAATGGTCCCCTGAGCACCATATGACTCATACCTGGATGGAATATTGCTCTATCCAATCATAAATGTTTCCTTTTTTACCTCTAATATAAGTAAAGTGACGTGAGTGGGATCCTGGAATGTGACCAACCTTGTGAGTAATCACAGGTAAACGGAATGGTCTTCTGGGATGTGGGGAGCTTGGGAGCTGACCCATATTCCCACTTATAAAAGATTTCATCAAGGCGCCCCTTCCATCCTTTCAAACAACATTCTGTGCAAAGTTACCTACATGTAAACTCTCTGAGACCAGAGCAACTGTAGATCTGGGTAGGGTGTTGCTTGCACATTGCCAACCAAGGTTCTATCCCCAGGATCCTGTAGAGTCTCCCGGAGCACCATCAGAAATAATACCTGAGTGCAGAGCCAGGAGAAACCACTGAGGATCACCAGGTATTGTAGGATAATTGTCGTTTGCCCTTGCCCCCTGGACAGTGCGAGCTTATGTTTGTAGATTGCCCATAACCTTTCAATTACCTTTGTCTCCTGATCAGACTTTGACTTGTAAATATTGTCTTTGCCTTCTCCTTAATGTCTTTTGCATGGTTAGCTATTTCAGAGCAATTGCTTTTGGTATGGATACAGGAGGAGAGTTACAAAGACAAGCCTGAGCTTGAGAGTTGATGGTCTCCAGATAATATTACCTCCTGGACAACTGCTCTCTTGACTGAAGCCTCAGTTGCCCTTACCTTCTCGATCCCCAAAAGAAGGGTCCGATGAGGGACTAGATGGACCCAGGGCAAGCGGTGAGCTAGCTACCCTGGCATCGAAATGGGCCTGGCCCAAGTACCATAATGCTTATCTATAAAAGCCTGGTTATGGACAAATTCTGTCATGAATCAAAAAGTAATAACTAGACTTGGACGCTGCTGGGATTAGGAGTGATTGATCGGCCTAAGCACCGTAATCTGAATCTGTGGTGAGAAGTCCACAGGAGAGTCACCCACAACCCTAAAAGTATATATTACTGTGTCCAAACAAAATGATAATCATTAGGAAGTAAAACTAAATATGTCTATTAAGTTGCTGGACTAAGAAGAGGAGTAACACACCTTGAGGGCTTCTTTTCCTTCGTGGGCTGCAGGTGATGGGGAAGTCTGGAAAACCATTTTTCATTGCGCTTCCCGTGGGGAGGGGGGGGCTGGGGTCGTCATGAGAAAAGGAAAAGAGCAGCTTCAGGGAGACAGGGGGAATGAAGGACACTGAGAAAAGGGATGGTCCTCCTCCACCCAGATTCCCTATCTTCCAGTATGTAGGCGTTACACCCACCAACTGCCCCCGGCGCTGTGTAATCCCATCAATGCCAAGACCCAGAGACTATAAAACCCTGCTCCTGAAAGAAAACACGCAGTCTCCTGCCTCCATGTCTGGCTGTCTTATTGGGGTGCTTTGGAGGAGGGTGTGTTGAGTTTCCCTCCCCACCCCGAGCACAGCCCTGGCAGCTGAAGACCTCTGTCCTCTGGTTTGAGCCACAGTCCCACAAGTTCGCACGAGTCACACGCATGAAGGAACTGGCAGAGAAACCCAGGTGTGCAGGACCTAGGGCTTAGATCTCCAAGCTGCTCGTATTGGAACTGGGCCTCCTCCACCCAGATCTCCCATCTTCCAGTATGTAGGTGTTACACACACCAACTGTCCCTGGTGCCGTGTAATCCCATCAATGGCCAAGACCCAAAGACTATAACACCGTGCTCTGGGAAGTGCGCGGCCACATGAAATCTTACTATCTAGTCTTACTCTGGAAAAACTGGCAGGCTACCAGAAATATCCTGCCCACACCGCAAACTCCGCATGGTGTATTCAATATGCCAAAAACCAGTAAAATGATGGTTCTCATTCTCCTGAACCTGAGCGAGCCTCAAATGTGGCACTTCTTAAAATCTCAGGGGTAGGAAGAAGGAGACATTGCTGGGGCCTGCTTGAGTCAATCGATGAACAACAGGATGACAATGATACAGTGCGAGAAGAAGAGACACAGAGTTAGAGGACATGGCTGCGACATAGAGAGAAGGCTGAGAGCTGAGAGTAAGAGTGGCTGGGGAGATTGGAGAGGAGTCACAGAGAGCGTTGGAGAGGGAGTTAGAGAGAGGGTTGGATAGAGCTGGGAGAGACAAGAGACTGAATAATCAGCAACCAGCCCGGTCCTCATTCTACTTTCTTCAGTCCAAAGCAACAGCTGTCCAGGGTGGAGAAGCGGCTCAAGAGCACCAAATGTGGACAGTGAGAGAGAGCCGCCAGTAGAGACCAGGAACATCTGTTAACGTGTAAATCTGGTTCAAACCCCCACTTCTCATAGGGTGCCCCAAGCCCCCCTGGATTGACTCCCGAGTGCAGAGTCAGGAGTAAGTCCAGAGCACTTCGGGCTGTGATCCGAACACAAAAACACCGCCAGGAGTAATTCATGAATGCATGAGCCAAGAATAACCCCTGTGCATCACTGGTGGTGACCCAAAAAGCAAAAAAAAAAAAGTGAACTGTGTAGTTAATCAGAAAAAAAAAACACAACACAACTTTCTCGACTAAGCAAAGAAGCATTTTTATGATGGCTACAGAGATAGCACAGACCACGAGCTCCTTGTCTGGCACATAGCTGACCAGGGTTCAATCCCTATCACTTCACAGGGTCCCCAAACCTAGCATTATCAATGAGAACAGAGCCGGGGTACACTCTAATCTCCATTGGGTGGAGCCAACCAAAAATAAATCCATAAATTTAGGTGCCAAGACTATAGTTTGGTAGGGTACTGGCCTTGTACACGGCTGACGTGTATACCCCGACACCACACTGAGTACCGTTTGGTACCTTTTGGCAGCAACCACAGGGTATGACCATATGAGCTGACAGTGAGTGGGAGGGCACTTGTCATGAACGCAAAGGACTTAACTTCACAACCTGAATTGCCAAGGAGTGATCGTGGAGCACTGCTGGGTTTGGCAAAATTCCACATAGCCAATCCCCCTCCTGCTCAAATAAAGACAATGAGGCGTTATCTGCAAACAGAAGAGGTGTGAAATCTAGTAATATATTCTGAATGGTCAGTCGTCTGGGTTTGTTGTTTTGTTTTGGGACCAGATCCAGAAGTGGTCAGAGCTTACAAGCCAGGTTTTCAGACTATGAATTTACTCCTATGGGTATGTGATTTTATAAAAGAAAAAGAGGATGAAAAATTATACTTAGAGCCAGAGTAATAGTACAGTTGGCAGGGCATATATTTGGTCCCTGGCATCACATATAGTCCCCCAAGCACTGCCAGGAGTGTTTCCTGAGTGCCAAGCCAGAAATAACACCTGAGCATTACCGCTGTGTCCAAAAAAGAAAAAAGAAAAAAAAAAGAAAAGAAAAATTAAATTTAGACCAAACGAGATTTTAAAGTCCACAATTTTGCTCAGAGCCTCCAACTCCTTCATTTTCCCCTAACAGTCATCTGTTGAAAGGGCTCTAGAAATTTCACATGTAAGAACTTTCCATGAAGGCATAAACAGGAGAGAGCACACCAGACTGCAGCAGATGCCAGCCACCTGGAAGCCCAGAGGGCCTTCCCTTGTATCCATTGTCCACTAGTCCCCTGAGCACAGAGCAGGGCACAGACCTCAAGTACTACCAGGTGTAGCCCCAAATCTCACCTCCTCTTCTCCGCAAGTAGTGAGATACACCCAAGGAGAGGAGCTCAGAGGGTTGAGAACCTTATTTACCTTTGGGGGACATGGCATGGCTCCCCCTGCATCCCAGACACACAGACACAAGAGGCAGAGAGTCTCTGACTACCTCCAAGTTTGTAGCAAATGGAGTGGGGGGGGGGAGACAGGAGGAACACTCCAACACCAAAAAGATGCTCAAAGAATGCTCATGTGTCAAGACAAATTGTGGAGTGGGAGGGCTGGAGTCATACCTAGTGATGGTCAGGGGACAATATCATCTAGTGATGTTGTGGCAGGGATAACTCTGGTCACCGCAAGAAAGACAAACGCCCTCCTGGCTGTACTACTGCACCACCCCTAAAAGTGAGACATTTAGAACCCATTGCAGCTGATCCCTGGAAAACCCCTTTCTGCAAGTACTCACTTCAACAGCAGGGCACACCCCTGGTCTTGGAGAGATGGACAGTGGGGATGCCTGGAATCTGGAAAGGTGAGGCAGAAATTCTTTTTTTCTGAGGAAATATAATCACATAGGGTTAGCAAAGCTAGTAAGTTGATAGGGTGCTTTTCTTTCAAGCAGCTAAGCCGGGGTCAATATGCAACAGGACATAGGCTCACCCACTCCAGCACTGCTGAAAATAATACACGAACACAGAACCAAGAGTAACCCCTGAACACTGAGTGCTCTGTGGTCAATAAAAGTACAATAAATTAAGTAATGAAGACATTTCTGGGGCTGGAACGATAGTACAGCAGGTAGGGAGTTTGCCTTCCATGCGTCCAACCAGGGTTCGATTCCCGAAATCCCATATGGTCCCCCAGCACTGCCAGGAGTGATTCTTGAATGCAAAGCCTGAGTAAACCCTGAGCATCGCTGGGTGTGACCTAAAAATCCAAAAAAAAAAAAGAAATTTCTGTCTAAAGAGATTAGAGACACAGTATAGCAGGTGAGGTGCTTGTCTTGCACTCGGCCAAACCAAGTTTGAATCCTGACATCCCATACGGTGCCCTGAACCCCGCCAGGAGTGATCCCTGAGTGCAAAGGCAGGACAAGTAACTGAGTCTTGCAGTTGTACTTCCTACAGATTAAATAATTATTTCATTTAAACGAATAAAGCTGTGGTGGCCAATAGTGATCATAAATTGCATTATTAGAGGGGTTAGAGTACACTCTGGAAGTGCCCAAGCTACTTCCTGCTAAGATTGCATATTTGGTTGCAAGACCCACTGTAGCACCACCCTGATGCACCCCTCCAGACCGCAACCTGAGCTGGCTTAAAACTCCACACCTTGGGGCCTGAGTGAGAGCATAGACAAATGAGCATTTCTTTTGAAGGTGGCCAACGTGGGTTTAATTCTGGCCATCGCTTATGGTTCCTAGCACCACTAGGAGTGCTTGCTGAATTTAGAACCAGGAGTAACCATAATGCCTCGCTTTGTGTGACCCAAAATGCAAAATAAATAAAAAAAGAAAGAGAAGCTCCCCACCTCCCTGAACTCCCAGAACCCACTGAATGCACAAGGACCAGTGAAAATCAAAGACTCTGCCAAATGCTTTTGAGCCCCAAGCATATGAAGAATGTGCCCAGCCCCACCCCCCATCCAGACCTGACACCCCCCAAGAACGACAGGACAGAGGGGAGGGTGTTTTTTCCTTCATGCTGCTGACCCAGATATGGGGTACCCTGAGCAACCCCAGGAGTGACCCCTGAACACAGCCAGTTGGGGCTCAACACCACCCCACGAGGAAAAAGAATGTGCCCCGGGCCCCTTTGATGAGGGAATCCCATGCTTCAGCCCTACACCACAATCAGCCTAAGGAACGAAAGGAGGCCAGTAACGGGATGTCTCGGGAACACTGCTGGTATGATCCACCCACCCCTGTGAGTGACCAGGTGCTGGTCGTCGCCCGAAACTAAATGAACGCTGAGGTGCCCTCACCCGCCCCATCAGATCTGGGGGAGACTGAGGCTCCCTCTAGCTCTGACCTCTTTCTGCTTTGTGAGGGGCCCGAGCGACGGGTCAGCAGGGAGGGCGCTGGCCTTGCATCCCGACACCCCAAAGGGTCCTCGGATCCCCAGGGGGCGTCCTGAGAGCTACCGGGTAAGGGTCTAAAACACATAAAAAAATTAAAACTTTTTTCACGTTTGTTTGTTCGGTTATTGTCCTTGTTTCTGGAGCTTTCAGAATGACCTTAGCGCTTCAAATTCGTTTTTCTCCTCGACCACGTGCTTCCTCTACCCACCCACCTTTTTGGGGGGCGTTGGGGGGCTTTGGTCAGGGGTTACTCCCGGCTCTGGGCTCACTCCAGGCCGTGATCGGACGCTGTGAGGTGCCGGGATCGAACCCGGCCGGTCGCGTTCCCCCCTTACGCATCTTTCTAAGTAACCTCTACTCAGTAAAAACGATCGTTTTTCCCCCAAAATCAATTTATAAATAAGATAAATCTTTCGGTAGCAGCTCTCTGTGCGACCCGGGTGAGGGGCCGCCACCCCGACCACCGCCACGGAGCGACCCCCCCACACACACACAAGGCGGAGACAGCAGAGGTTCAGGCGCTCAGAGGGACGACTCGGCGCCCGGCGGGGAAACCGACCTTCCTGGACCCTCCTGCCCCCCTGGGTGCCCCCTCACCCGCTCCTCACCTTCCGCACCTAAGCCGGCTCGCCAGCACTTCCACCCCTACTTTCAAGATGCGCAGGGAAAGATGGGCCCAACTCTGTGACGTCATAGGCCGTGCGCCCAGAGCCTTAAAGGGCCAGGCTTCAAATATTCCTGACCTGGTACTTGCCTGGTCAGAAAGGTTCATTTTTCCCCATTTCTGGGATAGGATCAGGTGATCAGGACATATGATGTTTTCCAGGTCTGGGATAGATGGAGAGTGACGGACTGAACAGATAGCACGTCAATCAGAAGTCTTTGTTTTGACGAAGGAAATAAAATTCACATTCTTTGCAAACAGCCACCCAGACCTCTGAGTCCCCACGTTTATTTATATTACACTAAAAGTTCAGGTCTTGAGTAGCTTCAACTGTTTATTTTAACAATTATAGGAGAGAGCCAGAAACTAAGTGAATCACGTGGCTCAGAAAGGGGTCAGGGGTAGCCCAGAAGGGGACTCAGGGATTGGTGATGACTGGGAAGACATTTGTGTACGCAAAAATTCCTGTTTATGTATTTGTGTGTGTTCAGAGCAAACGGTGCTCTCCAGCTATTCCTTGAGAGCTATGCGCAGCAACTCTTCAAACAGTGCTCAAAGTCTACATAGCAGTGATTCTACATGGATCAGACAAATGAACGGAAAGTCCCTTAACTGCTGTGCAGCTAAATAATCTTTTAATATTTTAGTACTTGATGATTTATTAAGCTATAATTCTTCAAAATTTGAACCAGTGGGAAAGAATAACTGTACAGTAGTAGTATAGGAGAAAGCCTCTTTTTCAGACATGTTGATCTATTGATTTATTGTTTGGCTATGATGATTTGGTGCTTGTTACCGTAAGAATATGAAATTAATTTAGTTTACAAGTTTACATTTTATAGGAGTTATTCCAAAAACATACTCGATTTCTTGTAACCATTCCACTAGGGTGTCAAATCATCACAGAGTGCAAATAGGAAAAATAGCTTAGGGTCCCCCCAAAGTGAGGTTGTAAACATCAATAGCTGATTTCTGTGTGTATTCGCTTTTCTTTGCTTCGGTAACTATGCTTGCCTCATTATGCTTAGATAAATTTACGGGGTACCAGGATGTGGGTCTGGTGAATTTAATTTTGTGGGTGCTTATGAAATGGACAGGTGAGTCAGGATGTGCTTTTTTCTAACCAACAGACTGTGCTTCTCTTGGGAGACTGCTGCTTTGCCTGGAAGAACAGCCTGCAACCTGGTGTGAACAGACACTACAAATTTTGGAGTTCATTCGAGAGTTGATGGTGTGGAGGCCCAACATCCCAAGTCCTTGGGATGTCCACAGAAAGCCTTCAAAAGACCTGTTAGTGCTGGTGATCTTCTCTCTGGTCCCTAGAGTCAGCTCTGGGATGGTGTAGAAGGCTGCACGCAGCACAACCTTCCCTATCTTCAACTTCCCCTATCTTCCCACTACCACACTATCCTCCCATTGTTCATCGATTTGCTCAAGCAGGCCCAATAATGTCTCCATCATGCGACTTATTTTTACTGTGTTTGGCATATCTAATACGCCACGGGAAGCTTCCCAGGCTTTGCTGTGTGGGCGAGATACTCTCCGTAGCTTGCCAGGCTCTCCGAGAGGGGCGGAGGAATCGAACTTGGAGCAGCCTCAAGGGCCATGTGCAAGGCAAATGCCCTACTCGCTGTGCTATCACTTCAGAATAACTACTACACTATTCTGTTGGAAATATAGTTCTAAACATTTTAGGTTTATCACTGGCATGTCCATTATCCCTTGTGACAGGGAGTTTAAAGTTTATTGGATTACACCCATACAATGCTCCTGAGGCACTCCCATTCCTCTGTTTCTTGGAATATAGCTCTAAACACTTTAGGTTTAACATTGATATGTCCTTCCTCCCTTGCTAGAGGGAGCTTAGGCTTACCACAGTGCTCCTGAGGCACTCCCATTCTTCTGTGTTTCTCTGTAACTTCCCTCTCTGTGCTTTGCTTTCCCAACTGGTCTGCCACATATTTCTCCTAATCAGGCTCTGTTAACTTGTAAGGTCTGAATCCTCAGAAATCTGAGTGAAAAACTGCTTTTCTCTTCTCCTTATGTCCTTTGCAAAAATACTTTAGAGCAACACCCTTTTCGTATAGACATAGGAAGATAGTTAATACTCTGTCATTGTAACTTGGGAGTTAATTGACACCAAATAATACTTCATACCTGGGCATCTGCTTTCTCAATCTAAGCCTAAGTTGCCTTTAGTCCCTAGCACCCCAAAAACAGTGTCATGATGAGGGACTGGGTGTACCCAGGGCTAGCTCTGATGTACCGCGGTATCGAAATGGGCTAGACCAAAATGCCATATAAGTTAAGAGCATGGTCATGGACACATTCTGTCATGATCCAAAGAGTAACAGCTAGATTGGTACCATGCTAGGGTTAAGAAAGACTAATCTGGCCTGAGCACTGCAATCTGAGATCTATAGTAAGATGTTCCCAGCCTAATGTATCTATTACTGTGTCCATATTAAATGACTACTAATTTTATTAAGGAGTAGAATTAAGATGAATGTTTATATGGTTCCTGAACTAAGGGAAGGAAAAACGCACCCATAGATGGCATTTCACCTTTAGGTGGGTCTTCTAGCTGAAAGAGTTTGTCCTAGAAGTTTCCTCTGAGAGAGGGACCATACATCCATTGATTCTATGACCTCGCCTATGTGTAATTGTTACCCCAACTCCCTCATGATTTGGGAGATAATTAATGCTATAAGATTTGGCAAGGGAAAAAAATCAAGAAAGAATCTGAGAGGGAAAATCCAAGAGAAATGAAGGAGATTCATGGAAGGAGAATCAGAGGAGAACTGAGACGAGATTGGAAGAAACTGCAATTTATACCAACCAGCCTGGCCCTCATTCTCTCCGTCATCGATCCATGGCCGTCAGCTGGGTCGATTTGACACTAAAAGAGTCAAATTTCTGGTCCTTATAAATCCCCTAATCTTGGGGCTGGAGAGATAGCACAGCAGGTAGTGCGTTTGCCTTGCACACGCCCAACCCAGGTTCGATTCCCAGCAGCCCATATGGTTCCCTGAGCATTGCCAGGAGTAACTCCTGAGTGCAAAGCCAGGAGTAATCCCTGTGCATCACCAGGTGTGATCCAAAAAAGAAAAAATAATCCCTTATTTTTGATCTATCCCTGCTACAGAAACTCACAGTTTCTCCTGAATCCCTATTGTACTTTCACCATTGTTTGTGCATATATATGTGTAAATATAAGTGTGACTTTGTGTGATTTTTGTTTCGAGGCCACAACCGGCAGATTCAGGGCTTACTCCTAGCTCTACACGCAGGAATCACTCTAGTACAGACCATATGGGATGCAGGGGATAGAACCTGGGTAGATTACTTGGATGCATAAGTCCTTACTCACTGTACTATGGCTCCGGCCCTAAGTAAATGTGCTCCTAGCACACCCAGTGGGATTTTTGAGAAAATGTCCTGACTCCTGGAAAACCAAAACTTTCTTGCTTAAAAAAACAAAATCCTTTACCCTGGTTGGATTCTAGTTCTAAACAATTTAGGTTTAACATTGGTTCATTTCTCCTCTGCTACAAGGAGCCTAGGCTTACTGAGTATCACCCATCCCAACCACTCCCATTTCCTTAGTATTCATCTTTAACTTCCCTGTGCTCTGCTTACCCTATACATTAATCACTCATTTCCCATAACCACAACCTGTGAATTGTAAAGTCAGTTTCTTCAGAGATCTCTGGATTTTGTATTTGGAAGTGAAATATTGACTTTATTTTTCCTTTATATCCTCCGGAGTTTACTTTAGACAAATATTCTTTTCTGATCCTGGACAAGGACCAGTGCAGTCCCAGGTTAGGAAGATTGTGCTGGGAGGATTGGGATGGCCATGCCCGCAGCCCTCATCTTTGTATAGACAAAGGAAGGCAATATTATGCTTTTGTAACTTCAGAGTTAATTGACTTCAGATACTATATACTCCTGGGCATTGTCATGTTTATGAGACTTAAGCCTCAGCTGCCCTTTGTTCTTAGAACCCCAAAAGCAAGAGACTGGATGGACCCAGGATAGCTGTGAGTTACGCTGGCATTGAAAATGGACAGGTAAGCACAATAACAAATTCCATTATGACACAAACATAAGCAACTGGATAAGGATCCTGTTGTGGTTAGGAAGGATTAACCTGTCCTGGGAAGTGTATTCTGGGAGCTATAGGAAATATCCCCAATGGAGACACCCTATAAACTTAATAGATCTCTTACTGTGTCCATTCACAATGAACAGAAAGAGTAACTGTAAATTTAAGATGACTGTTTCAATGAATATTAACTAAGCAAAGAATAATATGTCCTTAGAGAAAATCCTGCCCTTGAGCTGATCTCACTTTGAGTTAGATTCTTGGCCAAGAAGTTTCCCCTGAGGGAAGGGCTTTACATACTCTGATTGTACAACCATATCTCTGGTATTTGCTACCCCTAACTCTATGGGATGGGCTGGAGCATAAAAGCTGTGGAAGACAGGTTAGGAGCGAAATGAGGAGCAGTGGGAGACTGGTATAGGTACTAAGGAAAACGGAATAAAGAGCAACTCATCACAGTGTGTCCACAACGTAAAAGTTTGAGGTGCAGTGAGGTGTTGGTGGCCCAGAGCTGCCTCCACACCTCCAGAACACTTCCCAACAGAGACAGAGAGGTAGGGAGACAGAAAATCACAGCCTTATGGTGAAAATGGCCTCTTTATTGAAGAACAGCTACCTAGTCATGTGCTTGTCCAGATGACAGGCGGGGGCAGAGTGGGCACCTGGGTGGGGAGGGAATACGGGAACATGGGTGGAGGGAAGCTGATGTAGGAATTGGTGTTCAATTATTCTAAACCTAATTACAACTATCAATAACTTTTAAAATACTGGCACTTTAATGAAAACTTTAAAAAACAATACAATAAAATAAATTTCCAGATTTCAGCACCCACTGAGGTTAAAGACCCTCTAGTCTCAGCATTAGGCTCCGATATTTTTCCTGTGATGCTGAGACCATAGATGTGGTTGTGGGGATGGAGCCGGGCCCCACCTTTCAAGTCGCATGCTCGGTTCACTGAGCACTCCAATGGCATAATAGTTAGTTTCAACAAGAGAATCTTACAGCACACTTGTACGCAATATCCCTGTTCCTAAAGAAATTGCTGCAATGCCACATACTGAAACTGTGATTTGAGCTCTGAAATCAAACAAAATGCACAATGAGAATTAGTCCAATGTTGAATGGAATGCAGTTGAATGACCAAACAGGTGGAGGACATCTCCAGAGTTCTCACAGTACGAGCAAGCCTACAGAAAGGGAAACTCTGCGGGAAGTGTTGCTGGGAGGAGCTCGGCAATCCCCCAAAAAAGCCTTTTGGGTTTTGTTTTTAATCAGACCCGGTGATGCTTGGGATACCATAGGGGATGCTGGACATTGAAGGTAGGCGGCATCTGTAAGGCGAGCACCCTCTGTGATGCACTGCTGTTCTGGTCCTAATTAACTTCACTATGGGCTCACAGTTACAATTTAACATACACACAATAAAATAATTTTTGGTGCGTACAAGCATACAGCAGGTAGGCATTTGCCTAGCATGTGGCTGACAGGGTTTGATCCTTGAACACTGCTAAAAGCAACTTACGAGAACTACCAGAAATAACTGCTGAGCATCCCCAGGCCCCATAACAAATGAAAACTCAATTTCTTCCCATATTCATAAAACCATGACAATGATCCAAAGGCAAAGATATGCATGGTGTTAGATTGACTGAGCGGGGTCCAGAAAGGGTACCCTACACTTTAGTTGTACAGTCTGGCCAGTTATACAGCTGGGAACACAAGGGCCTTGAAACACATGGACTACACGACATACCTGACAGATAAGGAAGAATCACAACAAAGTCAAGAAAGCAAAGCACTGGATCTCTCCGTAATGAACAGCTCCGGGGAGAAGACACCCCTACCCCATGCCACACCCCCACATCACAAGTTCTAGGGATGAGAAGGGGACGCTCAATGTCCAATGAGCAACTCAAAGATGTTGTGGACTGGAGGACTCCTGGGTTGGCCACATGCAAGGTAAGCATCCTACTTGCTCTACTATTGCTCTGGCCATTTCTAAATAAATGGGAGAAAACGGAAAAAATGGGAGAGCACTTAGAAAGCTTTCAGGTTTAAAACTCGGTCATACAATGAAACACCCGTCCCTTCATCTTGCCCATTTTCCACCATTAAAAACCCAAGTATAACGTCATTCCACAGCCTTCCTCTACCTGTGGGCAGATATTTTCCACATTCTTCTCTCTACTTTGATTACATTCAATATTTTGTCACAAGACCCACCATTATTATTTGGGATTTTACGCCACCACTCAGATCTGCCGAAAATGCAACACTAGACAATTCTTTTTCAATTGCTGGTTATAAATAACATATGATTTTGGAATTCTGAAACTTTAACAACTAAATCTGGAGGGATTTCTGCAAATATCTGCTGGATTCTGAGATTTGTTCCTGAGTCTCTGGGATTATGGCCATTAAACAGTTTTATCACGAGCCAGAGAGGCGGTTCATGGGAATGACTTAGGCTCTTGTTGGGGTGGGGAGGAATTGGCCGGCTCCACCCCCATCCTGCGAGGCCCCATGTATCTTCGTGAATGTGGGCCAAACCTGACTTTCCAAAGGTCTTTGGAGGATGGAAGCCACCGAGCTGCCAAGGGGGGAACAGTTGGGGGGACAGCACCAATTCCCCCTGGGGTGGACCAGGGACAGTAACCTACTGCAGGGTCCAGACACATTTCTGCTAAAAGGCACTGGGTTTCGAGATTTGTCTCTGAATCTCTGGGATCATGGCCATTACTCACCTTGATCACGAGCCATAGAGGTCAATTGTAGGCGCCAGACAACTCGGGGTTTCGTTGGGGCGGGGGGAAAAGGGCCGGTTCCACCACCATCCCATTAGGCCCTGCATGTCTCCTCACTGCAGTCCCAAACATAACCATCCAGAAGCCCTTAGAGATGGTGGCCACTGAGCCGCCAGGCACAAAACCTATTCCCACCTGAAATACCCAGCTTTGGTAACCTACTGTGGGGACCAGACACATTTCTGCTAAAAGCCGCTGGGTTCCGGGATTTGTTTCTGAGACTCTGGCATCATGGCCGCTAAACAGAGTGATCAAGAGCCAAAGAGTCTGTACATGGGCAGCGACTCGGGGTCTCATTGAGGTGGGGAGGAAAGGGCAGAGTCCACCCCAATCCCATGAGGTCCCGAATGTTTTGTCACTGCAGGCCCAAACCTGTCTGTCCAATGTCCTCTGGAAGATGGTGGCCAATGAGCCACCAAGTGGTATCAGGTGGAGAGACACACCCTTTCCCCCTTGTGGTGGTCTGTCTCCGATAGCTCATTGCGGGAACAGGGCACATCTCTGCAAAAAGCCGCTGGGTTCTGAGATTTGTCTCTGAGTGTCTGGGATCATAGCCTTTAAGAAGTTTGATCAGGAACCAGAGAGACCTTGCCTCCAATTATATAGCTGAGCCGGAAATGGTTTGTTGGTGTGTCTCGCACATACCTAAATTTTGGCCGTTTACTTTCTTGGAAGACTTTGCCCAAAGTTTTTGGAGTCTGGCCAAAGGCACAGCAGCAATTTTGGATTATCTGGAAATCTGATGGTGCCATCAGGCTGCTGATGCACTCGCCTTACTTGCAGATTGACCTGCTGGCGGTACCATACTCCCAGGAAGTAGAAATTCTATATATGGGGAAAAAAACACCAATAGTGAGGTTGGAGTCACTGTGAAGCGACTAGGATGCTTACCTTGCTGATCTAGGTCAAACCTCCCCCTCCCATGGGAACCCAGCAGCACCACAGAATAATTCCCGAGATGCAGAACCAGAAGTAATCCTTGAGCATCAAAGAATCCCTTCCAACTCCTCTGAATAAAAAAAAAAGCTATTAAAATGAATCCAAAGAGGGGCTGAAGTGATAGCAGAGCGGATAGGACGTTTGACTTGCACGTGACCAACCCGGGTTTGAATCCCAGCAACAGTATGTTCCCCTGAGCTTTACCAGGAGTAATTCTTGAGTGCATAAGTCACGAGAAACCCGTATGAAACGCTGGGTGTGACCCAAAAAGCAAAAAAAAATATAATTCAAAGAGTAAATTTTCAGAGGCAAATACCTCTCACTTGTCCAAACACGCCCCAAGGTCCCAAACTCAGCACGATGCCAATGAAAATGACCGACCTCAAAAGTGTCCCTTTCCTTTGGGGACTTCCTGTGAACATATCTGGAGTTTCAATAAGTGTTATGTCCAGTCCAAAGGTTCCAAACAGGGTCCTTTGCAGTCTCGAGTAGGGAGGAATGAGAAGGCCAAGACCCACACTCTCTGCTGGCTCCTCACACTAAGGCCTGAAGTCCATGTGCCCACCTTCCAGTACCATCTTGGACCTGGATGTGATCGTGGCTGCAGGGGCCCTTAGGATAACGCACCCTGACCCATGACACCTGTATCACAGCCCCCAATGCACCCCTCAAAAGCCCCATATCCCCTAAAGCCTGGATATCCAGAACAAGTAAGAAACAAGCGTGAAAGCACCCTACAAGATGGCGTGACCTGGCGCTCAAGTTTCCAAACCTACAAGGGATTTTCAGGGTGCTCAAGCATTCCAAATCCTAACACAGGAAAGACGGAAGAATGAAGATTTACCTATTTTTCCATTTTCAAAGTATTCAATGTTGCATCTTGGTTGATTTCTGCCATAATTCCCGCTAACCAGCCCCTCTGGGCCAAGCCAGAAGCATAGCAAACAATAAGAGAAGTGAGTCGTGACAGCTCTGAGCAGGGGGGTGTTTCTGTACCTGTTCATTCAGTCACCTTCCTCCTTATTTTAATCACCAGGACCCATTATTTACAAGTTAACACACAAGCAATTCCAAGCACTAGAATGCTACCATAGGTGCAGCCCGGGTGAAAATCAGCAGGTAACTTTCAAGGACATGAGAAGCCTGTCCCAAGCAGGGAGGCTTACTTCCCTCTTAACTGCACTATTTTGAAACCCTTGACCATCGTGTCCAAAGGAAACTTGCTTGACTGACTTGTCCTGCTCTGTCCTTAGAGACTGTTATTAAGGGATTAAGTAATCCAGTTTGAACCTTTATATGTTTATTAAGGTGTGAGGTGTACATGAGGCCCTTCCCACATTCCTGAGATATATGCAGTTTGTCTCCGGTATGAACTCTCACATACTGAGTAAGAGAACAGCACCAAATGAAGGCCTTCCCAAAAGACTGACACTGATAAGGTTTCCCTCCACTGTGAATATTCCTGTACTTAGCAAGGATTCAGAATGGCAGAAGGCCTTCCCATATTCCTCGCATATAAAAGGTTTTCCTCTGGCATGAATGCTCCTATGTACACTAAATCTGAGGCTTGTCAAAAGGCCTTTCCACAATTCTTATATGTATAGGATTTCTCTCCAGTGTGTATTCTCCTATGTGCATTAAGTATTGAGGACATACAGAGGCCTTCCCACATTCCTTATATATACAGTTTCTCTCCAGTGAATTCTCCTATGTACACTAAGGCTTGAGGCTTCAGCAAAGGACTTCCCGCATTCCTTACATAATATGGTTTCTCTCCACTGTAAATTCTCCTATGTACAGTCAATTGTGAGGATGAAGCGAAGGCCTTTCCACACTCCAGACAGATCTAAGACTTCTATCCAGTATGAATTCTCATGTGTAGAGTAAGGGAAGAGAACCATGTGAATGCCTTCCCGCATGTCTGACACTGATGAGGTTTCTCTCTGAGATGAATTTTCATATGTCCAGTAAGTCTTGAGTCTCCAGGAAAGGTCTTTCCACATTCCTTACAAATATATGGTTTCTCTCCAGTGTGAATTTTCCTATGTTGATGAAGTGTTGAGGCTTCAGCAAAGGCCTTCCCACATTCATTGCATATATACGGTTTCTCTCCAGTGTGAATTCTCCTATGTATACTGAGGCCTGAGGATTGAGTAAAGGCCTTTCCACATTCCTTACATATATACGGTTTCTCTCCAGTGTGAATTCTCCTATGTACACGAAGTCTTGAGGGTCTAACAAATGCCTTTCCACATTCCTTACATATATACGGTTTCTCTTCAGTGTGAATTCTCCTATGTTCACTAAGAGTTGAGGCTTTCGCAAAGGCCTTCCCACATTCCTTACATATACATGGTTTCACTCCAGTGTGAATTCTCCTATGTACACGAAGTCTTGAGGATTCAGGAAAGGCCTTCCCACATTCCTTACATATATACGGTTTCTCTCCAGTGTGAATTCTCCTATGTACATGAAGTGTTGAGGCTTCAGCAAAGGCCTTCCCACATTCCTTACATATATACGGTTTCTCTCCAGTGTGAGTTCTCCTATGTATACTGAGGCCTGAGGATTGAGTAAAGGCCTTTCCACATTCCTTACATATATATGGTTTCTCTCCAGTGTGAATTCTCCTATGTTTACTGAGGCCTGAAGATTGAGTAAAGGCCTTTCCACATTCCTTACATATATACGATTTCTCTCCAGTGTGAATACTACTATGTATAATGAGGCCTGAGGATCGAGTAAAGGCATTATCACACTCCTGACATATATATGGCTTCTCTCCACTATGAGTTTTCATAGGTCTATTAAGATTAGAGGTCTGAATAAAGGCCTTCCCACATGTCTGACATTCACGAGGTTTCTCTCCTGTATGAATTATCCTATGCATAATAAGATGTGATGATTGATCGAAGGCCTTCCCACATGCTTCACATGCAAAAGGTTTCGCTCCTGAATTTATATTCATATGGTCATGATGGAGTAACCCTTGACTCACACTTTGTTCTTGGGGCTGACATTTCTGGGGATTCTGTCGACTGCGGTTTTCTAAGGGAACACCACAGTGCTGAGAACATGGGGAGGCTCCCCCACATTCCTTACATGTAGATGGGTTCTGCTCACGGTGATTGTGGTTGAGGGTATATTGCTGTGGGTGACTCACTATAAACAGTGAACCTCTCCCTAGCAGGTGCCCCACTGGGGAACTTTGTGCCTGTGATCTGAGAATAACACACTTCAAGGAACTTTTTCCAGGAGAGGGCTTCTTCAGAGTGAGGTAGCTCTCGCCATTCTTATCACCCTCAGAAGACATCCCGCCTGTCTCGGCATCCTCATGGGGTTGAGGGCAGGATTGCTCACTCGAGACATTATCACACAGTGCAGGATCAGAGACATTCCACTCGGAGTGGCAGCTTTCCTGTGGAACAACAGAGGTTTCGAATTATTCACTTATTCACTGAGTCTTCCTGTCACAAAACTGAACCCTTCTGATGTGGTTTCACACATATGCACCACACAAATGCAATTACCGACATATGAATTGTCTTACTACAGAACAATTTCATGTTACTGTAAATTGGACACACAAAATTGATGGATGCAGAGTGAGTAAATTCTGTGAATTTCCCCCCTTTAATATTAATGAAGGAATACAACTGGATATAATTCCTTCTATAGAAAATGGATGCATCCATTTCAAGAGAAAATGAAATAGATGCACATGTGCGTTTGGTTAAAGTCAGTGTGGAACCTGTATTGCAGGGGTGAAGACAATGCTGCATCGTCACACAGTTGAGACAGACCATGTGGCCATTGCAAAGCTCTCACCACAAGTGATGGCTTTCAGGATCAATGAAGTTTTTTGTTCTATCTGTTTTGTAGTTTCTATTTATTGGGGGTTGGGTGGGTGGAGGGGCACACCATGCAGTATCTAGGATCAGTTCTGTGGGTCTATGGTGTCTATAAGTCGTGCTGGGTAAGGGTAAGGACCATCCATCTCTGTGCAAAGAAAGTATATTTCTCACTGCACCATCTGTATGGCGCACAAATTAGCTTTCTAAACAACTACCACAGTCAAATCAATCAAAACTCACAGTATTTTTTATACATGGTTGATTTCAGCACCTAGTGAAGCTAAGGGTCCTCTACTCCAAGCATCAGGCTTTGGAATTCCTCCCTGTGAATCCCAGCCTTCCACCTTTACAATCACATACTTGGTCCACTCCTGCTGGCATAATATTTATTCTGTATTCCTGAATCTTACCAACTCACTCGTACTTGCTGACCCCATTCCCAAATCAACGTGCTGTACTGCCAAATCCAGAAGTCGCGGTTTCAGTTCTGAAACTGAAGAGATCATGCAATTCACACGTCACACATGTCACAAAATGTAGCAAAATGACGCCATGTAGTTAAGAGTACATCTCTGTGGTTCTCAAAGTTCAAAGAGTCCCACGCTAAACAAAAGATTCGGATAGTGGAAAACTGTGAGAATCTTGGCAATTCTACACTAGGTTATGTTTTTTTTTTTGAGCAGACCTGGTGATGTTCGGGGAACCAGGTTATTGAACAGATTATTTAACAAGTCACATTCAGGAACTGCAAGGTGCTCCCTGATGTACTATCGGTCAGATCCAAACTAGCTCTGTTATGGTCTTATTTATTCGAAAGCCATGGAAGCAAATTACAGGATCATTCTGTGATTGCCAGTCCAGGGAAATGAAGAGCAGCTTGAGTGAGGCACAGACCCAAGGATCCAGGAGACAAAGTCCCTGGTCTCAGCAGCGTGTTTCCTACATGCTTAGGGCACCCATACACTGCACAGGGCCTGAGCCAGTAAGGGTCCTCAAACACTCACCCACACACACGCCTCTCCTACCCGACCTCAGAGCTCCTTCTTCCAGCCAGGAGATCACCGCAGGCTTCATCCCAGAGTGCCCTGCCCCAACAGAGACAGAGGCATGGATAAGTCACAGGGAAAAGGTGACAGGTAAATGCCCATGTTTTCCTGATATAACTGGGAAAATATCTGAAAGGCATGAACAGAATGTCCATTTCCAAAATTCCATATATTTCTAGTTATTCGAGAGGTAAGACCCAAGAAAATATCACAAATACTCTAGACCTGGCCATGTATATGGCCGACAGGGGGTTGATCAGCACAGTATGTTGTTGTTTTTTGTGTTGTTTGTGGTCTCACCTGGGAATGATCAGGAGTGACTCCGGACTCTGTATTCAGAAATCACTGCTGCTGGTACTCGGGGATGACATGTGATGCCGGGGATTTAACCCACGTCGCTGCTTGCAAGAAAATCACTTTCCTCCCTGTACTGTCTTTCTAGGACCAGCAGCACATGTAGTTTCCTGAGCCCCTCATGAACTCATCACAGAGTTCAGTAAAACTAAGTGCATAATAAATCTGGAAATGGCCAAGGGTGGCAAGACACGCTTATTTTTTAAGCTGAAAAATGTATCCAGAAAGAGAGCACAGCAGCTGTTTCTCACGGCTAATCCTGTTGCGATACCCGATATCACCGAGGGTCCCACATTCCAGCAAGGAGTGATCCCTGAGTGCAGATTCCAGGAGCAAACCCTAAGTCCTGCTGCAGTCTCACAAGAACCATTAGAAGTAAATCTAAGCACTGAAATAGGGCAGCATCTAATGAGTTGAGAGACGAGATATAAAATCCCCTGTGGTGGAAGAGAGATAGTACAGCACATAGGACAGAAACGCTGCACACACATGTGCATTTGATCCCAGCCAGCCCATATGGTCTTGGAGCAAGGCCAGGTGTGGATCCTGAATACACAGGCAGGAATAATCCCTAATTCTTAAGGAAAAAAGAAAATGCAAAAACCATCTGACTTGAGTGACTGGTGCAAAAGTACTGGGGGTGAGGCACCAACAGTTTAACTTGCCAAGAAGTTTCAATATACGGTTCCCCATGGCCCCTAAACACTCTTAGGAGTCATCCTTTAGCACAGAGCCAAGAGAACTGTGGACTGTGTCCCCCAAACAAAGGCAAAAACAAAACCAATTAAACACACAAAATTTCGTGTAGTACACAAAGTAAATTGATGCACCAATGGATGGAACTATTTAAAAGGACCTGAGCGATAACTGGGTAGACAGGGATCTTCCCATGGACACAGTCGAAATGGGTTGATATGAATCACCCCATAGGGTCCAGCTACCCAACAAGAGTAATTCCTGAAGACAAAGCTGAGAGTAAGCCCTGAGTATCCACAGGTTAACCCTAAAAAAAAGAGGGAGGGAAGAGCTACTGCATGGCTGTCCAACATCCCAGCCCGTCACAGAGTTACTGTTGGACACACGGCTGCCGCCCAACCCCAGGGAGCCCACGCGGGTCTGTTCAGACACGGTGGCTCCACACTGCTCTCACCGACAGCCTGCAGTTGCTGGTATATTTCTAGCATTACGTCCCTGTAGATCTTCCGCTGAGAGGCCTCCAGGCATGACCATTCCTCCCGGGTGAAGTTCACAGCCACGTCATGGAAGGTCACTGCGTCCTGAGTCAGCACACGGAGAGTGTGGGAGTCAGAGTCTATCTTAGCCTCATTACCACTACTGTGAGGCCAGGACCCAGGGTCCTATATTGTCGTTGGACCTCTCTCCTCCGAATGAAGTAGCCTCCATGCACACGCATTGTTGACGGTTCCCAGAAATCACATAAGGCAGCTGGATCTGCTAAAGTGGGAGGACGTTATACAGAAGGTTCTTGGATGTATCTGCCTTTCCTGGTAACCCCAGGGCCAATTCGAGCACCACTGGTCCAGTGAGCACTGTAGAGAGGATCACCTGAACACAGACTTGTACGATCCAAAAGACTATCCCTGGGTGTAGCAAAAACCACTGCACGCTCACCACTGCAACCCCACAGCACATGGCCACTAGGATTGAGAACTCGACATATAGACAACTTCTCAGAGCAGTGCATGGCATGTGTGCCTGTAGGAACTAACTGCACAGGACCGCCCCAAATCCCGCTCAAAGAAGGTAGAAGTTTCGTGACCCCAACACCTCTACTGGCCTCAGAGATCCTTGGCTTTTTCTCCTTGGGATCGGTGCATGCCCAGAAATCCACACACAAGATTATATGAACATAAGACTGTATGATCGAGCAGGTAGTCACTCCAAAGTAGGAAGGACAAAACAGGAGAAAAGTAAGTCTGGGGGCCAAAGTCACTGTAGTTGCCAGGGCGCAAACAGGGCCAGCACACCCCAGGGTGCTCTGAGGCCAGTCAGTTGTGAATCCAGAGCACAGAGTCAAGAGGACAGCTGATGGCAAAAACAATGCAAAAGAAACCGAAGCACCAGGTTGGCGTAACACGACAGCTATTCCGGGGACAGCATGTAGGACTGGTGATCCCCAACATCCCATATGGTCCCACAAGCACTACCAGAGGCAATGCAAGAGTGCAGCACAAGGAATGATTGCGAGAATCCTTGCTCTGCCACCCCTAATAAAACAGAAAACCCAAGATGAAATGTTTGGACCTCCAGCATCCCTTTGGTGACCTAAACCTGTCAGGAATGAGCATTGAGCACTGAGCTTTGAGTACTCCTCATGCACCACTGGGTCAACGCCAAAGCTAAATAAAACAAAACAAACATACACAAAAGCAGCTTCAAACAGCAGAATGGGACGGGCCTATCGGAAGTCTCATCTTGGAATCCGTATGAAAGAAACTCAAATAGATGACCCAGGAAGCCTGGGCACTCCTGGTACTACCTCATGTCATTCTATCCGTCTACTCCTACCTGGGAACGGTTTATCAGAAGCCGCATCACCATCTTCTACTGTCACTATTGTTCTGAGGATCAGCAGGAGGCTCCATGCAAAGACCTGGAGAAGTCAGAACAGTGAGCACCAGAGAGGAGCACCTCCTCCCACTTCTGAGCTCAGATCAGCCACACCCTCGGGCACAGCCTCACTATTCCACCTCTAGGAGACAATGGCAGAAGCTCCTTTCTCCACTGGGGTTTCAAATTTTGTTGGCATCTGTGCTGCACTTCAGGAGAGGAGCCTGGGCCCAGGCTACAGGGGAGGAAAAGACAGTCTTCTCTGATCCCTGGATTCTTCTCTGGCTCCCACAGGAAAGTCGCTATAGGCCCTGCCAGGGGCCAAGTCTCAGCCCAGAATTTCCCGAATACTAGCGCCCCCTGCAGGCTGGCAGCAGTGCTGCTCCCTGGGAATCGTAGCCTGGAATGTGGCTCCACCATTTGACTTAGAGTGGACAAACCTTGACACTTGCTTACAGGGTGGACAAGGACATGCACCTGGACACTCTGTCCCGGGGACCTCAGTATTTACCACAATGGCAGGTGTCGTCTTCTCAGGGAGAGATAGAGTCAGGGGTGCTTTTAAGCTTGAAGTGAGGGAGCTGAAATTCATGAACCTAAAAAAGATATACAAGTATTGTGGTTAGATGGCAATAATGTGAATTGGGCGCTTGACTAGATGAACCGATCAATCCTCTGCATCCCATATGGCCCCTAGCAGCGCCAGGGACAATACCTGAGCTTAGAGACTCGAGTAACTCATGAGCATCTCTGGGTATGTGCCCTCTCTCCCCCCTAAAATATAAAGAACCAAAAATAGCCCCCCCAAATACATTTTCATTGGCAAACCGCAGCCACCTGCAGGCCCCCTTCCCCCTTACATACCCCGCATGATCGCGGATCTCACGGCAGACAATGAAATTGACCAGCAACAGGTCTCCTGCCATTAGCTGGAGGGGCTGAAGCTCTGCCCCTCAAATCTGGAGATTCTACAGTAGAGCGCTTAGGGCTGATGGTTCAAACATAGGACTGCTGGTACGGTTGGAACAGCCAAGCCCTCAGATGATTCCCGCATTCAGCCACTGTTGCCCCATCCCGGAGCTGGAGACGATCGTGGCCAAAGAGGCACCCTAGAATCACGATCTCAAAACTGTCACTCCTGAACCGTGAGACAGCCCCCCCTGCATCCCTGTAAAACCTCCACCACACCTCAAGATCCACCTGGATGTTGGCGAACAAGTGAAAAACCACCGCAAAATTGCCCCCAAGTTGGCTCAGCCGCTCGGCTCAGAGTGTGGAAACGGGAAGGCGCAGGGTGCTCACAGGAGTTTGCTTGAGTCCTGCAACTAAATCCTTCTTCAGAGTCCCCCTTCCAGGATGGGGCGCAAATTTACTTGTCCCTTGCCAAGTGAGCATTACACCCCAGTGTCTGATTCAGGGATGGAAAATGAACCATGACATTTATAACATCACTTATGACATAACTTCCATTTCCATTAGGTACCTTAAAGAGTCAGAGTCTAGACACTGAGAACCTTTTTGCCACCCAGGTGAATCTGTGCTGCAAGGGGGATGGACTCGAATAAAGGAGTGGAGAGGCAAATGCTGTACTGGTCGTACGGAGAAGTTCCCTGATCCTGCATTGTCACCTAACATCGGACCAATGATATCTAAACACAGAATGTTACCCTGACTCTTGTCAAATGATCCCTGAGCTCATAGACAAGAGTAAACACTGAGCACTGTAGGCTGTGGTGAAAAATATAACAAGAAAAAAGGCAAATTCTACTGAAGGGG